>NC_136430.1:321774749-323065999 GCF_052849685.1 Lactuca virosa | reverse complement strand
ATAAACGAAAGCATGATACTATGATACATATTTTAATCAAAGTCTGTTGCTATTTCATACATTTAACCCAAAAATAGAAAATTGGGGGCATTCTGAGAATTGAACTGGGGAGCTCTCGCACCCAAAGCGAGAATCATACCACTAGACCAAATGCCCATTTTGTTGATTGAGACTTTTGTTGCATTTATACCCATTCATACTTTATGCACTTTGCTAATTAATTATATAAATGCAGTAAGTACATAATAGAAAGAAAAAAAATAAGTGGTAGCATTAAGATATCTTATTTTGGTAATAAAATTACATCTTTTCAAGATTTTCTGCTGGTGAGTTGCATTTATTAACAAAAGAATCTTTTTAGATCTACAACCACATGTTTGTAATATATAATATCCCTTCAGTTGGTAGATTGTTTTTTTTTTTTTTTTCCCAGAAGTCCTAGTTGACTTTAAGCTATAGAGTAATAGAATAAGAAATTTAATTAAATAGTATCAACAAAAAAAGTAATATGAAAATGTATTGATCATGTTGAAGAAAAAGATTGGGGCATTCCGAGAATCGAACTCGGGACCTCTCGCACCCAAAGCGAGAATCATACCACTAGACCAAATGCCCACTTCCTTCATTTATCTATCTCTTTGTTCTTATTTCTTATCACTTTGGTTGAATAAATAATGAGTTTAAGGACTTTACATTGTTTGAAGTGTGTTTGAGGTGCTTCTACATATGATTTTAGATTTCTATGTTTCATACTCCTGTGTAGAATCAATGCAATTTTATACCTTAATACATCATGCACATGTGATTCATCTTCGTGCACTTTCTTTCATTCATGTTGGATTTTATATATTTTTTGCTTTAGTATGCAAAAGGGTTCAACTTATTCCCACATGGTGAAACATAAAACAGAAATTAGGATAATTAATGTTCCTTACAAAAAAGCTTGAAATTTTAATAATATGGGAATAAGGAATTAAACATAATTACTAAGCTTACCATGTTAGTTAGTAATAAACATAAAGTATTATTGAAAGCAAATCATATATTACTACTAGGTCTAGATAAAAATGTTTGAGACGCTTGAAATGAGATGAGATTACCCTTGTATGTGACCTTTTAAGACCGGCTTTTTTAACATTTTGTATTTTTTTTCTTTGTATTGCATTATTCAAAATACACTTGCAGTTTTATCCTTGTTTGTGATCTATACTAGAAGAAAAGTAGGAACAGGTGACAAAGAATTTATGTTTACTTTGCCAAAAAAAAGTAACTTTATTGTGGTTCATATGTTTTCTTTATTTGTCCTACTAAGGGGCATTTTGGACAATTAATCACTAGTCAAATAACTTTTATTTTTGCTTAGGCGGTGGAGTGGATCAGAAAACTGCAATTTTAAGTTGTGCATGATTAATTATTATGTTAGTGAAGGTTCTTGTGTAGTATTGTTTGCATATTTTGAGAGAGATGATAGATAATGCTGCAAAATATAAATATTTATTGTAAGATTACAAGTAAATGAAGTGCTGCAATGATATTGTAACTTGTAAGATGAAGAAAGGGACATAAATCTGATACTAATCTGGCATTAGAGAATGTTAAGATTACTTGGGAGGAATAGGATAGTATATTTTAAATTTTTAAAAAAAAAGGACAAAAGGATAACTTCATTTAAAAAAAAAAGGAGAATAATTTTAATAGGTAGATATCAATGTACTTAAATGCTTCATGTCCATCTTCCTTTCATATTCTGATCCATATTATTACAGCTGTCCTAACAGTAATAATAAATTGCACTATAATTAATATGTGGTTTCATCAGTTATTGGATTTTGTCAAAAGAAGATCATATTACTTTATATACCAATGGCTTTTCATGATTCTATCAAGTCATTTATTTATTTTTTCGCTTTGTATTTACTTGTTCTGGTAATGAAGTTACATATGGTTTTCATGAAGTTGCATCTTTTTATGATTTGTGCATAAATAGCAAATGTATATATATATATATATATATATATATATATATATATATGCTGTGAGTCCAACTTACTGATAAAGAATCTTTTTAAGATCTGCTGACACATGTTTGTTTGTGGGGCTGGGATATAAAACAATATCCAGTTTAGTTGGTAGATTTGTTTCAAAAAGTCTTGACTTGACTTTAGTTTATATTCAGTAGTGGACTATATATCAAATTGAGTATTATAGTGGCATTTAAAAAATAATTTAATATAAAGTGAGTTGATTTAGTTGAAAAAAAAAGAAGGGAAGGGGCATTCCGAGAATCGAACTCGGGACCTCTCGCACCCAAAGCGAGAATCATACCACTAGACCAAATGCCCATTCTGTTGTTAATACTATACCATTTTTATACCCATTCATACTTTATGTAATTATTTACATGCCATACACACACAACAAAATAAATAAATAATTGCTAGAATAAAGATATCTTATTTTGGTAGACATTTGCACATGCTCACCATGTTGGTGCCTAAAAGCATCTTCACAAAGAATATTGTATAGTTACGTATTTGCTTACTCTGGTAATGAAGTTACATATGCTTTTCATGATGCTGCGTCATTTCAATATTTCTGCATATTAGCAAATGTATCTATCTGCCCATGAGTTGGCATTCATTGTCTGAAATATGTGACACTAGTCAACTTTGACGTGCTTCCACTTCCACATATGTTTTTTGGAGTTTTATTTTTTTTCTACACGACTCTCATGTAGAATGCACTACTGGAATGGAACCGAGTGACCATAATTTGATTTGAGGCTACAGTGAGTGAGTGAGTGTGTGAATTAAGGTTTTCACTTGCTGTCCTACTACTCCTAAGTTGGCTTATGTCATATCTTTGGAAAGCTCATTTTGAAATTGGAACCATATCTATTTCTTAATTCTAATAGTGAAAGATTACAAGTTCTGGGCAGATACTTATTATGCTAATCTTCAAACCAGTCTAGTGTGGTTTCCTTTAATCGCTGTATAGTTTTTTTTTGGTTTATGTGGAAGTAGCTAGAATGCTGTAATAGTATCTGCTGCTTTTAGCTTTTATTGCTAGTATAGTATCTGCTTTCTGCTGCCTTTATTTAACCCAACATTCTTTTTTCACCACCAATCCATTGTGGGATCTCATTTCATATATGTATCTATTTGGGGTTTGTTGTTGCGTGGTGTAAGAGAAATAAGTGAAAGTAAGATGCTATACCACACAACTAAATGAAAGTTGGTTGCTATTTCATGCTTTTAACCCTAAAATAGAAAAATGATTAAAGTGTGTGTGGGGCATTCCGAGAATTGAAGTCGGGACCTCTCGCACCCAAAGCGAGAATCATACCACTAGACCAAATGCCCATCTTGTTGTTGATGCTATTGCATTTATAGTCTTTTACTTTATGCAGCTAGTTGATTATATATATGCAGAAAGTAAAGTACATAATAGAAGTAAAAATAAAAAAGTGGTAGCAGAAAGATATGTAATTATTGGTATGCAGTTGCACATTTTCACCAAGTAAGTTGGTGCCTAAAAGCATCTTCATAAAGAATACTGTTCATTTACATTACATATTTGCTTATTCTGGTAATGCAGTTACATATGCTTTTCATGAAGTAGCATTTTTTCATATTTAATGCATAATTATCAGGCAGAAGTAATTGCTGATGAGTCCAATTTTCTGATAATGAAGCTTTTCAGATTTGCAAGGACATGTTAATTTGTTGGGCATATAATATTTTATTTAGGAGGTAGAGTTGCTTCCCCACGTCCATAGTTGACTTTACTTTATATTAAATGTAGAATATCATATTAAACAAAATATTGGCACTTGATTTTTCTTTATTATAGAATGAATTGATTATGTTGAAGAAAAAATTGGGGCATTCCGAGAATCGAACTCGGGACCTCTCGCACCCAAAGCGAGAATCATACCACTAGACCAAATGCCCACTTCCTTCATTCATCTGTTTTTTTTTTTTTTTTTATTTCTTATCACTTTGGTTGAATAAATAATGAGCTTAAGGATGTTACATTGTCTGAAGTGAGTGAGACATGTGAGTTTGAGTTGCTTCTACATTTGATTTTAGACTTTTTTTTATGTTTTATAGTCCGGTGTAGAGTCATTGCAACCACCGAGTGAAAGTAGTTTTGAAAAGCTAACCATTTAGTCTAGCATAATTTCTACCATCTGACATCTTAACCTTAGAACTCGAGTTTGTTCTTCTAATCTCCTCAACCTATGACCAAAGTCTAGCATGGTGTTCTATTATTACCCTACCTTCAATGAGACTCAAAACATGTTTTTTAGCCCTCCCACATTGACCAACACTAACCTCAATGCCAAACTTCTTTGTAATCAATCTCTAATCTTAGTCATTATCTGCTTGTGCAAGATTTCCTTGGTTTAGTGAAACCTAATCCAAACATAGGTTACAATGGAACCCAACTTCAAGCTCCTTGCAAAATTATAGAATCCAAGTATAGGTTTCAAATCTTATTCCCAAAACATGTTTTGCTTTTTCCAATGTAGGGATGCATTGAAAATGGAATAAACTTCAACCAGGGGATCTATCTCACCTTTTCCATCTAAAAACTGGTCTCATCATCAGATTCATTGTTTTCTTCTTCTTCTTCAACTGGATGGGGGTTTGCAACATGACACAACTTACTCAAAAATGAGTCGGTGTTTGGCTTGTTCATACAACTTATTTCATCATCAATCTCAATGGCAACAGACAAATTGTCTCATTACCTTGACCCTTAATAATTGATTAGTGTTCTTCTTGACTCACAACTTCTTCCCTGTCCTCTTCAAACCAATCTTCTAAATAGTCACTAAAATGGTCAACATACATATATAGCTATTTGACCTCTATTATTATACCCATTTTCGAGAAAAATAACATAATCAAGATCATATTTTATAATACACAGTTGTAGTGTAGGTGCATAGAAATAAAGGCTTTCACACGTTTCTCTTGCAATAGTTGGATAAATGATAGACATTCCATGCAGTACATATGATAGAGAATGGATGTTATATAAACATAGGGGGAAAGTGGAGGTACCAAATTGTAATATCTATTACATTCTGTTTTGCAGAATCATCCCTAGACTAGCATAAATAACAATAGCAATAGCAGTATTTGATCTTTTAGTACACAACGTTAGCTTGGGCAGGAGGTCATCTCTATCTCTTTGGAGAACTTTTCTGATATAATCATTTGATTATCTTCTCTGAATTGTTCTATTTTCATTCCATTGAATGATTTACAAACAACTTTCTAGATCTATCATCTCATGTTTTAGTTTCATTCATCTGTTATTGCATTTTGGTTTCTATCAACATGCCTACAAAGTTTATATCCGTTAAGTTCATTACAATGCCATGAGAATAGGAGAAAGGGTAACGCACAAACATTCCTTGTAAGTTAACATCAACTTTTAGGTACCAAACATACCCAAATTGCCGTACATTCTACATAAAAAGGTTATTGCTTTAGAGAGATGAAAATACGGTTTTTGAGTAAAAACAACGAACAAATGTAATATTTAAGTTAACAAACGTACGATGTTTATCAACACAAAAACCCACTATGTGTTTTCTCTTGTTCTTGAGAAAGAGAATGTTTTCCATGTTAATTATCACACATGGCTAAAAGTATCAACCAAAATGCCACATGGCTTGATAATGCACACTTTACTTTTCGGCCCTTAGTATTATTATTCATTGCTTAACTTTTGTAACATTACTGTTGTGTAGGATCTATGATCTTATGCAATTATTGTGTTGCTAATCGGTTGTTGAACTATAAATCAAATTATTTACTTTGCCAAATAAACTAACTTCATTGTGGCCCATATGTTTTCTTTAATTTGGAAGATTATTGTTTTAATGCAGGTAATTTTTTTAGGTTAATACTGCTGCAAAATATTGTAAGATTAAAAAACAGAAATCTTGTCAGATTACAACTAAATTTTGCAATATGGTAAGATTAAGAGACATAAATCTGACAAGATTTCAATTAGATCTGCCATTAATTTGAAGTTTAAAAAGGACAAAATAAGCAGAAAAAAATATTTTAACTTGGGGCATTCCGAGAATCGAACTCGGGACCTCTCGCTCCCAAAGCGAGAATCATACCACTAGACCAAATGCCCATGTGGCTTCATTTATCTGTCTCTTTGTTCTTATTTCTTATCTTTTTGGTTGAGTAAATTATGAGCTTAAGGACTTTACATTGTCTGAAGTGTGTTTGAGGTGCTTCTACATATGGTTTTAGATTTCTATGTTTCATACTCTTGTGTAAAATCAATGCAGTTTTATACCTTAATACATCATGCACATTTGATTCATCTTTGTGCACTTTCTTTCATTCATTTCGTATTTTATATATTGCTTTAGCTTGCAGAAGAGTTCAACTTATTCCCAATGGTGTAGTAAGCATTTAAACATAATTACTAAGCTTACTATGTTAATTAGTAATAAACACAAACTAGCTATTTAACATAAAGTATTATTGAAAGGAAATGATATATTACTGCTAGTTGAAAATGCATGAGATGCTAAACAAATGTTTGAAGTGAGATGAGATTAGCCTTGTATGTGCCTTTAAAAACTGGCTTTTAACATTTTTTTCTTTGTATTGGATTATTCAAAATGCAGTTGCAGTTTTATCCTTTTTGTGACCTTTAAGACTGTTTTCTTTATATGTCCTTCGAAGGGGCATTTTGGACAACTAATCACTAGCCAAACAACTTTCAATTTTTCCTTAGGCAGTGGAGTGGATTAGAAAACTGCAATTTTAATTTGTGCATGCAGGTATTTTTGTAGGATTGCTTGGCTTGCATATTTTTATGATTTATACATCATAATAATAAATTACACTGGTTTCATCATATGAAGTTACACATGGTTTTCATGATGTATGTTGCATCTTTTTATGATTTCTGCATAATTATCAGGCAGAAGTAATTGCTGATGAGTCCAATGTACTGATATAGAATCCTTTCAGATCTGCAGGCACATGTTTGTTTGTGGGGCAGTTATATAAAATAATATCCAGTTTAGTTGGTAGATTTGTTTCCAAAAGTCTTGAGTTGACTTTAGTTTATATTAATAGTAGACTATATAACAAACTAAGTATTGTAGTGGCATTTCAAAAATAAATTAATATAAAATGAGTTGATTTTGTAAAATAAAAAAGGAAGGAATGGGGGCATTCCGAGAATCGAACTCGGGACCTCTCGCACCCAAAGCGAGAATCATACCACTAGACCAAATGCCCACTCCCTTCATTTATCTATCTAATCTGTTTGTTTGTTTTATTATCACAATATATAATTGAAATGGTAAAGTTTCCATTTTTGGTTGCTGCAAAAATGCAATGTTTCCTTCTTTGGGTAAGTTTGAATACACACTTTGTACTTATTCACCTTCTATCGGGGATGTAGGTTAGTTTGAAGCTTAATTGAGTATCAACCTGATTTTTGAATTGATATTTATGTTTTGGAGTTGGCTGGAAATGCTGCAAGAAGTCTAAGGATCATACCAGTCCAACACATGTTTTGTTAACAGGCTGTGAGAATTGAAATGATGAAGAGCTTGGAAAGCTTCTTGCCCATGGTGGTGTTCTTCCACACATATCTTCTATAAGAAACTCAATTAAACGTGAAATTTTTGTTGCAGCTTGTATACGATGTTTGTAGGTTTAAATGCTTGGCTTTGAGTATATATTTTTTATACAGTTATATTGCATTTGAAGAGCCAGAAGTTGTATCTATTATTTGTGTAACATATCTATAACAATCTTGTGTTTTCTAATTTTAGTTAAATGGTGAGTGTTTGTTGTCGGAAAATCTTCTCTATTCTAATTTTTATGTTGTTTAGTGATTTCCATTTTCCATGGGGGTTGGTTTTATCATATATATGTTAAAAATCGTCATGACTTATCCTCTTTAATAAATGAAGATTTTTTTGCCACATGTCATATTCTCCTTCATTTTGACACTTGTCATTTTGTGAGAATTGTAGAAATTTTATTTTCCACTTGTCATTTTTTAGGGATTTCCATTTTCTTAAAATAAAATTCATAAAATTGTAATGGGTTCTATAAGGAAATAAAATCATCTATTAATTTGGCAATAAATTCTCATAAATACTTTAAACGATTTAATTTCTTTTGCAAATTTTCAAAAGATTACATTCTGTTATGTAAAGTATTACATTATAAAATATTTTATATTTATATATTGATATTAAATTTTTATTTTTAATAAACCCGTGTAATACACGGGTCTCACATCTAGTATTGCTAATATTATGGCTTGACTTATTTTGTTTTCTATTCTTTGCACTTGTTGAAAATTGAAATGAAGAGAGAAATAGAGATGTAAAAAGCTTCAAGTGGTTGGCTTTGAGTGTAACAAAGTTATTATGTTTTCACTTGATTGATGATAGTTTGATAACGAAGACAAATTTGGATATTAAATAAAAGGGGTGCTTGATGAACTTTTGATGATATGCATATTTGAAGTTGTGAACATTATGATGTAAACTATTGTTATTAATTGATGATGGTCTTTTTTTTTTCTTTGAACCCCTTTTTATTTTTATTATTAATTGGATTATGTAGGACTCATGTTCAAAATGCAATTTCTTTTATCGAAATCCAAATAATTGATATAAAGCTACTCTCTAAATTTGGAGACTAGCAACATGCAAATGACATCGGCTCGGGATTTGAAAATTAAAGATATGGAAAAGTACATGGATCATGCTTGTCTACATGTCACAAATGTTTTGAATTGGAGAAAATAAACTCAAAATTATTAAGGGTGTGTTTGGTTGTGGAAATTTTCCAGTTTTTTAGGAAAATTTTCCAAGAAAAACGAAAATTTTGAAAACGCGTTTGATTCGTTCAATTTTCCAAAGTTTTCTAAGAAAATGAAAATTTTCAGTTTTACAAATTGTATGTAAACTAGAAAAGTGATTTTTACAGTTTTCCAAAGTTTTCCAAATTTCTAAGATGAAAAATGAAAACTCCACCGGTTCCAACCAAACGCATTTTCATTGAAAACTAAAAATGAAAACTCAACTCTATTTTCTGAAAACATTTCCTTAGAAAATGAAAACAGTTTTCCACAACCAAACGCACTCTTAGCCGTTTTCTGGAAAAATTTTCCAAGAAAAACGAGAATTTTGAACACGCGTTTAGTTCGTCAATTTTTCGAAATTTTTCACGGAAAATGAAAATTTTCCGTTTTCTAAAATTACAAAGAAGTTGGAAATTTTTGGAAAACCAATATTTATTGTTTTCCACATTTTTTTAATTCCAAAATTTTTCTAAAATATAAACACACTCTCATTCCCACCTCTACACCTCCAACCCACCACACCCCTACCTACCCACTCCCAAGCCCACCCCTACAAACACACAACTACCCCCCCCCCCCCCCCCCCCCCCACAAACATACACACACACACACACATAAACAGAGACCCACCCCAATCCCCCTCACACCCCCACAAACACACACACACACACACCCACCCACAAATACACACCCACCCCAACCCCACTCACACTTACACCCACACATACACACACATCCACACCCACCCCCATCCCTATAAACACACACACACACACACACACACACACACCCAACACCATTACCACAATCACCGACCTACCATCACCAGCATCACCACCGCCGCCGCAATCACCACCACCGCCGCCGCCACCACCACTACCTTTCATCACCACCGCCGCCATAACCACCACCACCGCCGCCATAACCACCACCACCGTCGCCATCATCGACACCACCACTGCCCCCATCCCCATCCTACCACCGCTACCGTTTTCTAAACGATAGAAATATACACATCTAAACGCATTTTCTAATTTTCTAAAACTAAAAATGAAAAATGAATAAGTTTTAACTAAACGCGTTTTCTAAATTTTGCAATGAAAACTGAAAACAAAAAACGAAAACTGAAAAGGGAAAACGAAAAACGGAAGATGAAAACTGTTTTTCCATAACTAAACGCAACCTAAGTTTTTGCTCATGTATTGACAATTTCCATTTGATGAAATTTGTATTTTAATGGAATAAAGTTGCACCTTGTGGTAACATATAAATTGTACTATTGCCCATATTGGCAACAGTTTTTTTATAAACAAATATGATTTCATGATATCTTGAGGGAAGTAATGATATTCATGTGACATTGCTTTGTATTTAGACTGATGAAGATGAGTAATACGGGCTCAAGAGAGAATGTAACAAATGAAAAAGATATTATGAATCAAAACCATCTTGAGATCATTGTTGTGCATTATATCTCAAGAAACTTTCATAAAACTAAACAAACATACAATCCTATCCTCATCAAAAGAAAGCAAATCATCAGCATCTTCAATGTCAATATCTATGCAACAATAACTCATCATTTGATCGTTGTTTAGTCAAATCACAATTCATCACCATCTTCCCAGCTTCCATTTGATGTGTAGCCAATATATAACTCACAGCTGAACAATCCACTCCAAATTTCCCATCTTTTTTCTCCTTTTCCATTTCTTTCACCTTTGACTTTGACTTTGACTCATTAACAAGCCCTAAAATGGCTTGTTGCCTCAAACTCCCCCAAGAAACAGCTGCTTTTCGTTTCATCTTATGTCCCCACACAACACTCTCCTTGTCCCACTTCTTTACCTCATTAAGCAATAAACTTTCATTTTCTTTCACATCATCTTTCATTCTTGGAACAAAAAATTCCGGTTTCGCCCCTGCTAATGCCATTCTTGGGATACCCAAGGAATAAGGTAAAGGGGCATTATGTCTTTTCCCATTTGAAGATGAAAAAGCAGATAAGAAAACGTCCTTCACATCTGTCATGTGGGTTCCTGTTTGACTTTGACTTTGACTACACAAGGTAGGAAGGCCAATCACTACATGATCTGTTTTAGGTCTTAAAGGTTCCACCTTTCTATCTTCTACAATCCCTGGTATTGAAGAGAATGAAAACTGACCTTTCATGGTTATGGAAGGTAAGATCTTGGGAGGTGGGGTGAAGTTTATCTTTGCTAGTGTGTTGACTTTTCTCGGGCAGTCAATGGCTGCCCCTTCGACCCATCGGACTACTGCGATCCGTGAAGTGCGATTTGGGTCGTATTCGATTCTTTCAACAACACCTACTGATGAAGTGTTGCGTTTTAGATCAATTGTTCTTTGTGACCGTTTTGCCCCTCCCCCTCTGTGGAAAATTGTGATTCGACCCTTTGAGTTTCTACCAGCTGACTTGTCTTTGCCTGAAACGAATTGCCTAAGTGGCCTTTCAGAGCTCACACTTTGAGCACCTGTAGGAATATAATATCTTATTAGCATCAACACTGGTTTTGGTTGTGTTTGGATAAACAAATTTTAGATAACAAAACAATCAACACAAAGAGAAGGCACTATTGATTGAAGCTAATACAGATTCGATCTTCCAAACCTAGTTGTTTCACTATCGACTTTATTGTGTAATCAACACAACAAAATGAATGTGGGTGGCAACTTTTTTCTCCAAAAGCATCAAATAAAAAACTACACAATTTGGTATATAGACCTGGTTGATCATCTTCAGCAAAGCAAAAGGGGCAGACATTCCATCTGATACACTGAGTTTCAATGTCAACTCAAAGCCTCGAACTGCAATCTCAGTTACAAAACTCCGTCATAATACCAAGTTAGATTTTTATTGAACGATCGAAAACAATACAATTGGGTGTTGTGTACGCAATTCGATAGAAATTTACATTCCGACATGGATTTCAACCTTCAATAAGCTTTAATTTTCGAAATTCATCTGCGTTCAATATGAAAATTTTAAATCAAAATTTGAATATAAACTTACGGCTGATAGAGTGCTTGGATCTCGTCTGAGAGCTGCTGATCATCGAAGAAAACAAAGAACGGGATCCATTAACAGCTCGTCGACAATATGAGGAGAATGCCATTTTCGATTACACCAGTGGCAAGTCAAGGTGTTCGTTCCCTAGGTTTATTTGTTCGCCTTCTTTTAAAATGATGACAAAACTTCATTAATGGTGTATCCAAAATCTAAAGTTTAGTCCTAAACTCAAAATACCTCATAGATGGTCCTTGTGGTTTCAAAATTTTTAACAAACAATCCCTTAGCCACATAAAAAGATTAATATGTCATTTCTATTTCTTTTTAGTATTAATTTTACCTAATCCTATTTAAAAAAAATAGAAAGACAAAATAAATAATTCATTGGGCCCACCTGCTCTCTCTCTCTCTCTCTCTCTATATATATATATATATATATATATATATATATATATATATATATATATATATATATATATAAACATAAAAAATGCACATCGTCTTCTTCATCCGTTTGGGGATTTGGAGGAACGAATGAATCGGAAGCGATGAGAAGTTCCAATGGTGGTCATTCAAATCGCGAGGAGGGACAGAGTGGTCGATCTCCGGTGACCCTCTGAGGCTTTAACTTGCATCATCTCCGATTGAGAGCTAAGGGAACAGGTCTCCGTCTTCGTCTGTTCGGAGAAGCTGAAATCACTAATGGAAGGCTGCGATCAAGAAGCTTCGATGGTGGAGTGTGGTTCTGTAGTAGTTAAGCAGTCACGGGGGGGGGGGGGGGGGGAGGCGGAGGTGGCTAGGAAGAGGGAAGAGCAGCCGGTTTTTTCGATGAGCTCCTTCTCAGCTGATAGCTCACTCGTCGGAGCTGTGGCTTCAAATCACCAACAATAGGCGGAGAGATGAGGTGCTGGAGGTGACGGAGAACCAAGTGAGGATGGTTGGGGATTTGTAACAGCTCGCTAGTTTATCAGTTCTTCTTCCTCTCACTTCATCGAAGCCAAAATCGAGGACCACTGGAAACGAAGGGATGTTTTGAGTTGTTGATCGATAGGGAAGAATGAGGGAGGAAGGAGAGAAACTGAAACAGGGGCGACAGCCTTGGTTCGCCGGATTCTTTCCTCACGAACACCCCCACCTGCTGTTGTTTTCCATTCTTGCTTCTCCCTTCTCGATCAGACGAGGATCGAAGAACCTCCCTCGATTTCTGCCTTCGCTCGATTTCTGCTGGTGTTATTGTTGTTAGGATTGATTGTCGGAGCAAGAAAGGGAAAAGAGGGGTTGTTGGTTGAAAAACGGTGGCCAATGGTGGTGAAGGGAACGGGGGGGTTGTTGGTTGACAAACGGTGGCCAACGGTGGTGATTCACATTGGATACCGGTGGTTCTATGGCGGAGTAGTGGTGGAGCAGTGGTAGTGTTTCAAAATCAAGAGGCTTAGGCTATGAACTGATGTAAATGAAGTGCCCGTTTTTTTATCAGTCAAAGGGTGTTGGGGATTGAGTAGAAGAAGATAACAAAGACTTTCACGAGAGAGAGAGAGAGAGAGAGAGAGAGAGTGTGTGGGAGAGAGAGAGAGATGTGTGGGAGGTGGGCCCAATGAATCATTTGTTTTGTTTTTTTATTTTTTTAAATAGGATTATGTAAAATTAATTCTAAAAAGAAATAGAAATGACATATTAGTCTTTTTATGTGGCTAAGGGACTGTTTATTAAAAGTTTTGAAACCATAGGAACCATCTATAAGGTTTTTTGAGTTTAGGGACTAAAATTCAGATTCTGGGATACGACAGAGACTTTGTCTAAAATGATAAAGATTCTACGAGAAGAGAAAAAGTTTTTCCGATCATCCGCTAACGCCACGGGACTTGAATTTGGGCTAGGACGGTATAGCTAATAGCCATGGGCTTATTTGGGCTTCATCCTAATAAGACAATATCATTTTTTTTTAAAATTTTATTTCACTATAATTTTCTTATTAATACAATTATATAAATTTCTAAAACGTAATAGTTATAAAATCAATATTCCTTAACTACTTATAACATATATTCAAATATTAATACTAAATACTAAAATACTAATATAACATATTTTAGTTGTTACAAAAAATATGTTATATATCAATTGTTAGTACGATATAAACACTACTTGGATTTGACTCGGTCAAATTCATACACTTTGAAACCACTATTATAATTTACTGATTTGGTCTTATAGCATCCGATGTGTCTCTTACCGAGTCACGTAAAACGTTGTGACTAACTCCATTTGACATTGACTTAATCATATTTGAGTCAATCATTAATTATCAAACATCCTCAAAATATTATATATATATATATATATATATATATATATATATATATATATATATATATATATATATATATAGTTATAACTTACAAAAGTTTAGTGGCTGTTATCTGTTTTATTCAACCCGCCTTTATATTGTGAGTGACATCATCCTTAACGACCCCATCTTTATGGATCATAGATCCCAAGTACTTGAAGCCATCCTTCATTCGTTTGGACTTGCTCATTGATACATACTTCTATCACTTCATCATTTTGCAACCCATTAAAATTTCACCATAAATTATCAGACTTGGTTGTGTTGATCATAAGCCCCTTTTCTTCAAATGACGTCTTTCAGGTATCCAAACTAACATTAAGCTCACTTGTACTTTCCACATCCAAAACAATGTTGTTTGTAAAAAACATACACCATGACACCTCTCCTAGTACATCGTAAGATACATCGCCCATAATTAGGAAAATATATATAAATGCTAAATGTCGAACCATGATATAGCCTAATTCCAACAACAAAAGGCTATGTATCTCCGATACAATTCGGACGCATGTCGTAGATCGACAACACATTTCGCGTATGGATCTAACATAACACCATGAGACCCTTCTAGCTTCAAAAGTCCCCCGATTTGTTTCCATCTGAACACTATCGTGTGCCTTTTCCAGGTCAATGAACACCATGTGGAAATCCTTATTTCTTACTCTAAACTTCTTTATAAGGTGTCTAAGTAGGTAGATTTTCCTTAGTCGTGGACCTCACAGGCATGAAGCCGAATTGGTTTTCAGCTACTAATGTATCTTATATTATCTGAATCTCTAACACTGTATGATGTATACCAAATCTTAATTATATAGCTAATAAGTTTGATGCCTCTATAGTTGCCCAAACTTAGGGTGTTTCATTTGTTTTTATATACTGGTATCATAATACTAGATCTCCACTACTCATACTTCTTGTCTGCCTATAAGATTTTGTTAGAGGTTTGTCAACCAATTCACTTCATGCTCTCCAAGGCATAACCATACATTGATAGGGATATAGAAAATACGAGTTACCTACACTTATAGTGAATTATGACAATTTGTATAGTGAATCACATTTAGTAACAATTCTTCATGATAGTTAATATTTCAACTGATTTCAATATTATTCTAGCCATGTTTAATATAAAGGAATAAAAAGTGTAACTCAACGAATTATATATATATATATATATATATATATATATATATATATATATATATATATATATATATATATATATATAAATATGAAGACATGTGTTACATAGATAGACCAAGGGAACAAGCCAAAATGAGTACAAAACTTGTAATCTTTATAAGGGGTTGTTTGGTAGAATCTGAATTCTTAAAATGTATGAATTTCTAAGAGGGTCTGAATTTTTAATATCTGAAGTTTCAACATATTGTTTGGTAGGAAACTCTGAATTATTGTGCTGAATTATAAAAATGACTATTTTACCCTTTTGTGTTATCTTTTGCTGGATTCAATGTTTCTGTTTTATAAGCCAACTTTTAATAAAATAATAATAATAATGTCATAGTTTATTAATAAACTCATGGAACCTTTTTTTTCGGATTTTCCACATATATTTTTATATACTCAAATATATACATAAAATACATTTTAAGATGGATTTTTCAGGTGTCCTTTAATTTTGTTAAAGTAAATTACCATTTTTTATTGGTTTATTTTGCTTTCTTTATAACAGATAGCTTTATTAAATAACAAATACCAACCAAAGGTTCTAATCACAAAGCAAAAAACAATCACATAGATTTCTCCTAAACTGCGATTCATTTCTAAAGCTACAACAACTTACATTTATAAATCAAACAAAATAACAAGTAAAGGCTGCAAACAACACTCATGACTTTCATCACCCAACTTTGTAATGTTTATCCTCAACCTCAAGGTTCAATAACAAGTAAAGGATGCAAACAACACGCATCAAACACGATTAGAAGATGAGGGGAAAACATTACATTATCACAAAACGTTAACATAATTCACACACATCAACATGTTTAGAACTGATTCCAAAAAAAAAAAATCAACCCCAAACATCATATTCCAACAAACATTTAACCAAAATCAAACCATATTCCAACAACTTTTAGAACAATCAGAAGCACATCAACATGTTTAGAACCCATTCTAGCACTAAAATCAACCTCAAATACCATATTCCAGCAACATTTAGTATCAGGAAGCAAAGCATCAGATTTTAGGGAAGCAAAACATCAGATTTCAAGGAAAACATATGAATTCAGCAAGCAAAACTACACAACAATAATCTTGATTTCCTAAACAAGGCTATTCCAGAAAAAAAAACAACCACGTATCTAATTTCAATGGCGGAGGGAGCACAACAATACAACAGTTGTAGATCGGGTTCGAGAGGTAAGAGAAAGGGGGTGATGGTACGGATTAGAAAGGAAAAAAGAAGCAGAGGGCAAGGCATGTCTTTTGTTTAATTCAGATGTAATATTACATTTGAAATTTTAGGGAAATTGAGTAATCTAATCACAATTTGAGTTCTAGTTAACAAAACTAACCAAGTTTTTTTTTTAACTAACCACTTGGTCTGGAATGGCCCATTCCGGACCAGAAAAATGGCCCAAGCCCAATACTGTAGCCCATTGTTATATATATATAGGTCCCACACACAAAAATTCAGAATACACGTTCTGGATTTTGCAATTCTGAAGTTTGTTCTACCCAAATTTCTGACCTAGTTTTCAACATGGGTTCGTCAAACCAAGTGAGTTTTACTCTTTAAGTTAACAAGTATATGTATTTCAGAATGCGTAGAACACTCTGAAATATGATAAACAAGTCTACAATATCCATTTTTTGTATGTTCTTTTTGTTGTACATATATGAGACGCATGTAAGTATCTTATAGTGTGTTTAGGATCGATTTTTTTAGCCTGAAACAATGTTTTCTAGGGAATCCAGAAAGGGTCCACACACGTCAGTATGTATGAGGTCCAACAAACCTTCACCTCTTTCACAAGATCCTGTAAAAGGTGATTTTGTCATCTTTCCCAAAAGACAAGATTCACACATATCATCTGATTTTAGGTCAAATGATTTCAACACTCCATCCTTTTGGAGTTGGGCTATTCTTTTCTTGTTAATGTGTTCAAGACAACAATGCCACAAGCATGCCTTGTCCACACTATTAGACAAGTCAATATGAAAAACACTATTACCTAAGCTATCAACACAAGTCATTGTTTCATACACACCATCACAAGGAAAAGCTTCAAACATAAAAATGCCATTATTATAAACAGAACTTGAACCATTCAAATCATTAAAAGGATATAAAACCTTGTTTAAACAATGCATGAAATGAAATAATGTTTCGCATCATTTCTGACGAATAGCAAAAGTTCAATAAATCTAATCTAACATCATTACTAAGCAAAAGTTGATAAACTCCGATCTTGGTTACTGGTGAAGACTTTCTGTTTCCCATGATCAAGTTTATCCTCCCTCGATCCACCTCCTCACTTTCTTTTAGCCCCTGTAAATCAGAACAAATGTGAAAACCACATCCTGTATCAAAGACCCAAGAACGAGAAGATAATGAGTTATTAGAAGAAATAGTGTAAATACCTTCTGAAGATGGCTTCACTTTTCCATCATTGATGTCCTGTAGATACTTGGGGCAACTTCGTTTTCAGTGCCCCTTGTCATTGCAATAAATGCAATCAACATCCTTTGGATCAGAAACATGGGGAATGACAACATTAGGCTTGGCCTTTGGGCCACTTCCAGATGACCCGGCTTAGGCCTTTCCCTTCCAATTTTTCTTAGGAGGACCTTTCCTCTTTTTCCCCTTTCCATGTCAAATAGCCAAGACGGGGGCACTAGCAGGAGTGGAGGCTATACTTTTACCCTTCATTCCTGCCTCAACTGTCTGCAACAAGTTGTGCAATTGGGCCAACATCTGCTCGGTGTTGTTCAAATGGTAAGTTAGGATGAACTGACCATAACAATCAGGAAATGAGTTCAAGACCATGTCAATGGCCAATTCCTCATCAAAATGCACGTTGAGCTTGAACAAAAGCTCTATGTAGCATTGCATTCTTTGCACACGACTAACAACCGAGTCCCCATCCTTCATATTGCAAGCCATGAGTGATTTGACTACCTCGAACTTCTCTTGACGGGCTTGCTTATGGTACTTTTCCATGAGGTCCTTGTTCATCTCAAAGGGCCAGTAGTCCTCATAGTAACTCTGCAATTCTGAAGACATGGTTGCGACCATGATGCAAGCCACATTGGTTGCCTCGTCATAATGCTTCTTGTAGGCAGCATATTCTTCGGGAGTGGCTTTGGTTTCATCAATCTCAATGAGCTCCTTCTCAAGGACATATTCTTTGTCTTCAAAGCCAAGCGCCATTTTGATATTGTGCATCCAATCATTATAGTTTGAGCCATCCATAACGACTTTGGAGAAAATTAAGAGCAAAGAGAAGTTGTGGTTGGAGGATGATGAAGCAGAAGTATTTCCAGGAGTAGACATCTGAAAAGAAAGATAATTTTAGTTAGATTTCAAGATACCTCAATATAATAACTCAAAGATATAATATTAAGGTTAGGATCCAACTATGAGGATTCACAACCTAGAAATGGGATGCCAAGATCCAAGTGCAAATTTCATAAAGGTAGGTAGGAGAATGACGATTCACCAATTCCACCATTAGACGAAATGAAATGAAGTGAAATTCCTAATTCTTTTTGAGATACATTGAAACTATTCAATGGCATGTTTTAATCTCGGATTATGCTCTTCTATTTGTGACTGGGATACCGAGGATCACAAACAATATGTGAATAACCATGCAAATGTGCTTGGTAGCGTCATTGTCTTTTTCATTACGACTCTTTACTGGTCCATATTAGTGTGTTGGTTAACCACACACGCTCCACTAACGACTTATCAAGTGTAATGTGCAATTTCATGGATTAGCATACAATTCACATTTTTCCTAAAGTAACTAGAGTTGAGATTTTGTAACAATAATGTTCTAGAGCTTTATTAATATCATTATACTTTTAATGAGATTAACTTGTCCTATCAAATCCGTTCTGCTAACGACTCTCCACTAATCAATGAAGCGGTGGGTGAGAGTGGACACCCATTCAACTACCATTTTATAGACAGTTTCCTTATACCCCCCCCCCCCCTTATAGACTAGCTTCGTGAATGAGGCATACTAGCGATTCGACTGACCAATTCTTATATATATATATATATATATAATATTTAACTTTTAATTATAATATATAAGGTGTGTTTTAAACTTTTTAAAACTTTAAGGTTTATATAATTTTTTTTCGAAAATTAAACTATTAATTTTTTAAATTTAAAATAAACCAAAAACTAGATTTAATAATTATCTATTAATTAACTTTTAATTAATTTATTAAATATTATGAGGATTATCTAATCAAATCAAACAATTAATTTAATCATAATCCTTAACCCTCTAGATTTTGAAAATTTAGGGTATAGGATAATTTCCTTATTTACCAATTATCCAATTAAGTAACAATTATCCAAAATAGGAACCCTAAAACCCTAAGGCTTTTTCGAAATCAAGGGAGGGAGGCTAGGGTTTTTCAAAACCCTAACCCTAATTTTGATTAGGGTTTATGGAGGCTAGGGTTTTTCGAAAACCCCTCAAACGAAAACCCTAAAAACGAAAACTTTGGCCTTTAGGGTTTAATAGCTATAAAACCTAATTTGCAATTAAACTATTATAACAATTCAATTTAAAACAAAACCAATGGCTCTGATACCACTGATGGGTTTTAGGTAAAACAAATAAAATAGAAATAAAATTCCTAAGTTTACATGCAACCTACTTTGGATCTATGTTTTAACTATCGAACATATAACTTTGAATTGCAAAACAAGAACCCTAAGGGAAGAAGCTATTTTCGAAAATAACTAGGAAGGGTTTTAGAATTGCATACCTTTCAATTTTTAAAGTAAACAATTGATAATCCTTAGATATTGATCTTCTTGGAAGCTTAGCACCACAATTGTCGTGCCTCTAATGGAATCACACCCAAGAGCTAGCAAGAAGGAAACTATAGAGAGAGGAGGAGGAGGGATGCAATTTTCGGGCCAGGGTTTCTCCAATGGAAGGGATGGCCGAAATTAGGAGCTAGGAGGCTCCTTAAATAGTCAAGGTAACTTAGCCCCAAAACTAGGGTTTAAGGGATAACCCTAGGATTCCCCTGCTTAGGGCCCAAGCAAATCCAGAAGCCTTATCCAAGGCCACTGGACGAATTAATTAGGGTTTCCCCTATGAATTTCATCCACCTCCTCTAAGGAGGTTTTGGAACATTCCTTTCAACTATTTAATAATTGCAAACTAGTTCATGTACTTTACAATTAACCCCAAAATTAATTCTAATTAATTCCTGGCTAACTATTAATTAAATATTATGATTTCTAATTAATATATTATTTTCATAACACATTAATAAATCATTTATATTAATTTATTAATCTTATAATAAATTAATTTCTCCCCTTTCATAATTGCCTTGTCCAATTGCTAGGTTTGAGGGCAACCCAAAAGGACTGTGCTGCTATCAATTTAAGTACATGCCAAATATAGTTATGGGCTTAGACACCTAATCCAACACATGATACTACACCTATCTTGTCGTCATTCCATCACGGGCCTAAAGATTCATGACCAGCACCATAGTGGCCTAAAGATACTCAACCATCAATCCACCGACTTGTAGGGACCTAATAAACATCCCTCTAAATGCTAACCAAAAACAACACATATCGTACCCTTCTATCACACAAAATTCCTTTCACAGTATAGTCTGTTACCAATGCAAAATCAAACAAAAACATGGTCGCACACAACCAGAGGATGAGATAGGCCGTTATACTCTTGTTCCAATTCAAAGGCTATAACCTAAATAAGAACCATGCCTATAGTTCGAACCAAGTGTCCTCATGCTATCATACTCAGTACACATATACTCGTCTTGACAATATCTAATGAACTTACTATAATACACACCCTCAAGAGAACCCAAAACCAAACCTGGATCTGCTGCATTCCTTTTTCCTCGTGACCTTACCCAAAGAGTGAAGTACCAGAAGGTCTAACAAAATGACGAATCTTAATCGTTAACATAAACATCCACATGAACGATCGAAATAAGATCCCACATCTTGATTGAAACTAAATAGATCCTACCAACATGTAACTAGCTCGATAAAGCTTCCAAGGTTATCTAGATATGTTGTTAAAACCATGGTCGGATTAATCCAAAATACCAACCCTTCCGTCGCGACATGCCAAAATTGGATTCTGTGCAGATCCAAAGCCACACCTGAAAAAATAAACAACCCTGCCTCAACATCCAAACTTCTAATAACCAAGGAAATCTGCTAAACCCGAGCCCGCTATGAACAATACTTCCATAACCAACAATTGGGGGTAACCAAACCAAGAAATCAAAATATACAATGTATATATTTTGAAAATGAACGAAATGAACAACGATCGGGAATGCATTGGAAACTACTCTAATGATTCTATTCAATGTTGAACAAAACCCGTGTGGAACTAAACATACCAAACTCTGAAGCTGATTTATTGATCATCAACTGCCTAGATTAGACTAAAGATATTAATCTATACAACGAGCTGACAAATCCCTCAACAACCAATTCTCAACCTGAACAAACCAAACACATCTCGATCTATTCATCAACATCCAAAAGGAACCATTGGCTACAACGAGCTCCTTATCCAACAGCTTCCTTGTCGCGAATACAACTCATGTATTCCTGAGCACACATCCAATGGCAACTTACTCTACACCCCCGACTTGACCAAATCTTGGACTAAAGTCTCGCATACCGGAACCACATATTCTCGTGACCTATTATTCCGAAACCAACTGTCCGAACAAATCGAGGATCTTTCCAACAGAAAACCCAGTTCTCCCCCATTTAGGGTTTGAACTACCACCAACTAGCATTGCAAACCGACCAAAACTTAAATCGGATCAACCAGATACATAACATTCTTGACCCTTGTAATGTATAAAAAATGAAAGATGATCTTCCAGATAAAGACCAAGCAAACTCAAAGAGATTTCGAACCTCAGATGGAGACCTCGGAAACCTTCCAATCATAACCACCTTTAACATCAAGAATCCCATGCAGATGCACAAACAATAATTCTGACAGTCCATTCATAACACCGACTTCCTATCTAAAAACAAATGGACCACTACATTCCTCGCCTGCAATTACCCAACCATCAGTTCATCGCGAGGATCATTCATAAATACTAAGGAAACATTTTCATAGCCGGGATACATCAGAGACAACAAAAGCTGTCGCCCCCAATTCACCTTCCTTGATCAACTAGAACAATTAAATATAACCAGATCTTAACTAAATTCTAAGAAAACATACCCTTGATCTAAACTCAAGGCAACCATACCACAAGAATCCTCTTATGCATTCCCACACTGCCATACTTACCTCTAACAATCCGCAACCATCTAGCTCATACTGGGTCTACATCTCAACTTTGAAAATCCTATATTTGCTCTTTCTTTCCTTTGGACACGGAAAGCTGGAAGAACATAACCATCATCGTAGATAGTGACATCTCAATCTCTCTTCCAATTATTTAGCCTCCGACTGCAATCCTTGAGACGATCTTCCCAATCGCTTCCTTCTTGAGTCCCACGACTCAACTGGCACTACCTCGAGCAAGACCCTCGAGACCTCGAAATCAACCAAATCACCTAAGTCTGCACCATTCAAACCTAAACTGACATTGCTACTAAGGCCCAAACGATCACTAGGTCCATCCTCATCTTGAACAACCATAACCAATAAACCGAATGAGACGGAAACACATTGCAGTGAATCATGGTTCAAACCATACAATCTATCCTCCATCAGCTCCTTAGAATCCCCAAAATCCTCCTCGATTCGAGTACGTATCTTGTGTTTTCAGTAGTACAGACCCAATGCTACCTTCCACACCTATCCGTACTTTCCTCAAGGATCGTCTCGGATCCTCTAAGTAATTACTCATGTCCCCTACCTTTCGATCCAACCCCACATACCCGTTCTCAAACGAATACCCATCGTTAAACAGTGTGTCAATTCCTCCAAGACACTTACTAGGCTCTCCTAGGATTCCAACCTCACCCTGTCGTCAGCTGTTGAAGAATCCTTACTAATATTAGCTAACTACTTCATGAATACAATTACATGCAACAAACCTTAAACAATCTTTCTAATAAAAGACCCAACTCTACATCGGATCAGACAAGAGCTGCACAATAGGGCCATATAACTCACTCTAAAATTATTTAACCTTTATTGCATGTAGCTTAACATATTCACTTAGTAGTTAGCTCACATCAATATGGGTCCCAAAAAGCATAAAGCAAGTAGCATTCGGGCAGTAACACCCTAAAACATAAAGGTATCCTCCAACTTACTTGTTACTATGATGCTAGGAACTTCCACTAACACTACCGGTTTCCTTATGCATGCAAATTATACACAAAACGGGATCACATAGACTGTCGAATGAATGATTCTACCCTAAGCTCACAACCAAACAAGGAACAAGAAATAAGGACAAATCAGTACTTCTATGGCTATATGATCCTAATCGTATACAATTTTTAAAGCATACACTTAGCAATCAATTCCACCAACATAGATTCTAAATCTGACATAACATCCAATACCTCCTAGGATACAAGGCATCACAAATTAGGCCATTTTATCCAACATCTGAAAATCCATACTAGCATGCAGTTCCAAAAGCTCAATCAACATGCATATAAAGACATCTCCCCTAGCATTCTATCATGCAAATTCTGAATAGATCCTTAGCCCTAATCTAGCACACAATTCTCATATATTCATACCAATACAATAAGCATAACACACGTATGAGTATTTTGGGAAATACTTACTTCAGCTCGGCTGATTGCATACATCACACGCCTTTTCTTAAAATCCTTTTTGGAAAACTCATTTTCTTTTAAAAGATTTTATTAACTCCTGAACTTGAGTTCATACACACCCGAGAGTGTGCCCAAATCCCTCAAACCAAGGCTCTGCTACCAACTTGTAACGTCCCAAAAATACCGAGTAAAAAAATTTCTTTTTAAATAAGTTAAAACCGTTCATTCATTGTTCCAAAATGCGATCAAAGTCATAGTAATTTCAAAACATTAGAGTAATTTGTAAACATTTAGTGCAGAATAAAACTCCAGGGGATGCAGTACGATCAAGCCAGACCTTTCCTTTTGAAAATAGAGATACCTGAAACAATAAACATTTACTGTAAGCACAAAGCTTAGTGAGTTTTCCCAAAGTACCGCTTACCAAACATACAACTGGGCCTAGTACTAGGGTATATTCCAAACCAATAAACAAATATGGGCCTCGCCCTAGGGTTTATTTCAACCCGATCGTACAATAATGGGCCCCGTCCTGGGGTTTATTTCAACCCGATCATACCATAATGGGCCCCACTGTGGGGTTTATTTTAACCCGATCATACCATAATGGGTCCCGCACTGGGGTTTATTTCAACCCGATCATACAATAATGGACCCATCCCTGGGTTTTATTTCAACCCAATCACACAAACACATATAAAAGTCACATGATATCTAACATTCTACCTAACAAAATAATGGGTCGACATTGGTGCCTTTGACCCACAGATACAGTGAGGAGACTCACCTCACAGTCTGAAAGAATAGTTGCATCGATCACTGCTCCAAAAGCTATCTCTACAAGTCACCTATACAATTAACAGGGACTCAAATCTCAAAAAATAAATCAAATTACCCAAAATGCCTTTAGGTCAAACTTGGTTAAAATCATGGTTAAAGGTCAAAAGTCAAAAAGTCAATGAGTTAACCCAGGCTGAGTAAGCTCGACGTACTCAGCTAATATGCCCAACGTAGTGCACTTATCTCAGCTAGAAACGGGGTCTCAACTTGGTACACACAACGTACCTTCAAGTACGCCCAACGTACTCAGATGCCACCTTCTCCTTTCTATTAAGTGCTTAATCTATTAAGATACTTCGTCTAAAACCTAGATCTAGTTCCAAATGATGTTCTAAGTCATAAAGTTTCCAACTTTATGACTTTTCAAGGAAAGAAAGGGTCCAACAACTAAACCCTAACTTATTACACAAACCAAAACATCATATCTCATGCATGAAGAAATGGAAGGGACCAAGATCACATTTTTATGACTCCTAATAACTCCATAACGGATAAAGGTTCCAACTTTCTCCATTAGGATGGTCCAAACAACCAAGATCTAGTCTTTAAGTCTTAAAGGGACAAAAATGCGTCTTTCTCAACTTAATCCATTAAGTCCAAGTCTCTAACCTTCAGATTTGAATAAAAAATGATGTTTAGATAAATAAAGTTTCCAACTTTATCCATAACAAGGTCATAAACTTTAAATATCTAAAATTTATGCACTAAAGTGACCAAAGAGCTCATAAAACCCAAAAATAGCTAGATCTAACAAATACATCATCTAAATTCAAGCTTTATACCTTATAGAGTTGAAAAAAGCAATGTAGGCTCTGGATCCACAAGCTTGAGCTTCAACAATCAACAAGATTGAACTTCTCTTTTATCAAAAATGCACTTAAAACACATAGAAAGGCTTAATATTTGATATAGGGGGCTAGGGTTTTGAGTTGGAAGCTCAAGAGGGTGGAGGTTGATGTTAGGAAGGACCCTAAAGGGTTAGAGTCCTTAAATAGGGCTCAAAACCACGAAAATAGGGTTTTTGCACTATAACGGTACGCCCAACATACCTAGAGTTACGCCCAATGTAACAATCTAAAAACGCCACTTCCTTTAGCATATTACGCCCAATGTACTAGCTAGTGTATGCCCAACATACTTGACTCCTTTTTCTGGATTAACTTGAAACAACCATAACTTCTTCGTTTCAACTCTGTTTTCGATGATCTTTATATCCACGGAAATTTAACAACGATATCTAAAATTATATCTTGATACTTATGACTAAAAACATCTTGAACTAAAATTTTTAATTTATACAAGAAGCCCGAAACATAACCTTTCCCATTTTACCCCTCAGCTTCCATCGAACAATCCTAGGTTTAAATCATTTGTCCAACATCATACACCTCCAATAGAGTCTAAAATTCATTCCATTGAATCCCAAGGCCTCCGTTTGATCCATTTATGTTCCACAATGCAAAATCAAACAAAAACATCATCGCACACAACAAGAGGATGAGACAGGTTGTTATACTCTTGTTCCAATTCAAAGGCTATAACCCAAATAAGAACCATGCCTATAATTCGAACCAAGTGTCCTCATGCTATCATACTCAGTCCATATACACTCCTACTGACAATATCTAATGAACTTACTAGAATACACACCCTCAAGAGAACCCAAAACCAACCCTGGATATGTTGCATTCCTTTTTCCTCACGACCTTACTCAAAGAGTGAAGTACCATAAAGTCTAACAAAATGACGAATCTCAATCGTTAAAGTAAACATCCACATGAACGATCGAAATAAGATCCCACATCTTGATTGAAACTGAACAGATCCTACCAACATGTAACTAGCTCGATAAAGCTTCCAAGGTTATCCAAAAATGTTGTTAAAACCCTGGTCGGATTAATCCAAAATACCAACCCTTCCGTCGTGACATGCCAAAATTGGATTATGTGTAGATCCAAAGCCACACCTAAAAAACTAAACAACCCTACCTCAACATCCAAACTTCCAATAACCAAGGAAATCTGCAAAACCCGACCCCGCTATGAACAATACTTCCATAACCAACAATTGAGGGTACCCAAACCTAGAAATCAAAATATACAATGTATAAATTTTGAAAATGAACGAAATGACCAACGATAGAGAATGCATTGGCAACTACTCCAATGATTCTATTCAATGCTGAACAAAACCCATTTTTAATAAAGTTACATTCAAGTCAAACCACTTATTCATAAACCATTATTAAAAAATCAGAGTTATAAAGAAGATAATGCATAATGTCGAATCATAAAATTGTTGATGTGCGTGTGCAGTCCCGCCTTCGCAATCCGATAAGTACTTGAAAAACATTTAATCAAAAACTGTAAGCAAAAAGCTTAGTGAGTTCCCCAAAATATCACATACATCATAACATAATAATCAACTACAGGTTATCAGCAACACTGGGACTATCAAAAATCTTGAGGGCTATCAACTGTCCTAATATCACATACATCACAACAATATAAACAACTATGGGTTATCAGCAACCATAGGACTATCAACAGTCCAATAGGCTCACAGTATCCCTATAGGTTATCAGCAACCCTGTGGGTTATTAGCAACCCAACAGACTATCAGTAGTCCTAGATTTATCAACAACTCAGATACACATATAACAACAATCAACAATTAAGACTCAACTAGTCTAACATGTACATCACTATGACATAGGAAATACAATGAGAAGACTTACCTGAACAAAGAGCTGAAATCCATTACTCAAAGTTCCACAAAATTAGCTATACGAACCTCCTAAACTAAACACAAGCTAAACCTCATATTATAGCTTAACACCCCTCAAAGTTTGACCAAAAGTCAAACTGGTCAAAAGTCAATGGTCCAAGTCAACCCCCAGTCCACACCCATGTCGTGGCCACCCATTGGTCGCGTCGTGGCATCTTCACGAAAAAACAGTCGTGGTGACACCAATCGTCACGTCGCGGCAAGCAGACTGCCATGCCATGGAAATTGAGCTCTCACAACTTAATGGGTTAAGCTCTTAATCCTTCATGCCACCCATTCATACTTTCCAGAAGGCTTTCATACTTCTATTCCAACATAAAAATCGTAGCTTTACAGACATGCATGACCAAATGCAAGTCTAGAACTCAAACTCGGTCAAAATGGTGAAATGAGACAAAAATATCATGCATGGAACTCAATACACAATCAAATTTCAGATTCAAAAGGTATATAGGCCAAATGACTAAGGGACTAAGTTGAGCTATAAAGTTGAAAACTTTATCTCATCTAACTAACCCAAACTCGAAGATGAGCCAAGAAATACAATAAATCCTATGTCTATGAAGAGGTAACCAAAAAGGTGGAAGCTTTATACATTCCCAAGCTCCACAAGATACAAGAGATGCAAGATCTAGAGTGATACACTCTTCCAACTAAAAAGCACACCTCCTCCTTCTTCTTCAAGGGCTAAAATCACCATGAAGAGTTCACAAGGTTAAAATGAAGGCTAGGGTTTCTTCGAGGGTGAAAGGGAGGTGATGGAGGCCGAGGTTGTGCAAACCCTAGCCCTCACCTTCCTTAAATAGGGGCACAAACCCCATAATTACGGTTAAACACTCAGGCGGTCGCCATATTGTGACCATAATCTTGTCACGTCGTGGTACACGAGATTGATGAGTGTTTCATAAAGCCATGCCACTTCGTGGTCACTTATTCCCCATGTCGTGGCACAATATTTTCTCTAAAAAACCTCATATTTGACCCCAATACGTCTTTATCTGATCCACTCTGGAAAAAGGGTGTTACACTAACAATCAACCGATTTTCATTTCAAATTCCGTGTCGCACAGTAGTAACTGTGTCACACTCGAAACTTCAAAAAAATCATAACCTCCTCATACGAAGTCAGATTCATAGCGTCAGCAACCCATTTTTCTTTTTCATTTACTTGTTCTGCTAGATCGTCTGCACGTTGATTTAGTGTCCAACTTGTTTCAGAGTCTCTTTCGTTTGCTTCTTCAGCGACCTTCTTAGCTTGGAAAATTTCATCAGACATTTTATCTAGGAGTGGGAAATCTGGGCCTTCCGAAAACGGGTTAATATCTAAACAAGCATATCAATCTTCTTCATCATAATTCCAAACACTAAACTTAGATGAACTCATTCTCAAGTTATTTTTACGTTTACGATGCATGCTAACTACATATTAATAGTCTGAAAGCTATGTTCAGAATAAGTGTCTGAAATGTTATGTTCGGAATGTATCTCTCCAGAATGCGATGTTCGGAATGCGTGTCTGGAATATGCGCCTGTGACTTATATTCATTAGGAATCTATGACATTTAGTATTTATTTGGCTATGCATAATTGATTGATATGACTTCTGGAATTTTAGTCCGGAATGACATGGAATCCGGAATGAACCACAATAAATAAGAGAGTGGTTATAGCGCCTTTAGAACTCCAGAATGGCAGTAAATCAACTCCAGTCGTGGACTATACAAGAAAAGATCATGCTCATTCAGTCTTGGATAATAACTGAGGATGATTTGGTTGTCCCAATGTTGTCATATATAATGTACGGATCACAATGGGCATGCTTGAAAAACATGTTTCATTATGAGTTATCTGTTGCACGGTATCGAACTGAAAGACTAAGTTTATAGACATACGACCGAAGGTGAAGAGTTTTATCAAAATTTATCACAAGATCGGCAACGAATTACTAGATGAAGTTGAAGAAGTAATTTTGCAGTTCGAAAGGGTGAAATATAGACAAAAAATAGCGAGGTTGATTTTCCATACAAACATGCTTGAGATATTTTAAAAGATGCCCCGTATTTTTAAATTATGTATTTTGTTATTTTTATATTTAATAAGGTTATGGTACTTCTAAATTATGTTTTTTTCTATCTTTGTAATATGTGACAAATATTAAGGCAATAATAATATTTTCTATTAGTCATTGCAAATCGATTACAAACATAATTAATTGGGATTAAGTAGACAATAAAACAGTCATCAATGAGTATGGTATTTCCCATTCAGATGGAAGGGGAAGAGGGTGCACATTTTGGGTCTGGTAGGTAGTTCGAAACACATCAGCCTGATAATATATCTGAACCATATTGGCTAATTTTGTGATGTTTGAATAATGTGATACTAAAATAGCATGATCGCACACTATACCTATATTGCGTCGTTTCCCACATGAACATGTATGGCAGTTCAGATCTACAACACAAGTTGTTTTAAAATCAAAACTCGAAACATGTCGGACGAGAATGGAGATGAGATCTCGAGCGGGATCTTTGTTGATTGCCTCCGAACAAACTTTTGCATCCTCCTCTGAAGCACCATCTCTGCATACTGGGTTAGTATGCTAGTCAACCGCCCTGAAAAGTAAATATTATCATTTATGGTTATTATACAAGTAAAAAAATTCAATATTTTACAGTATTTTACCCCCATGAAATTGAGTTCAACAAAAATCCGTTGAATGTAGTCACGAATTGTCTCAGTAAGCATTATTATCGGTACATTGCGTTGATTAACCGATAACACCAACATAAAATATGGAATATCAATGTTGAGTACATTCCAACGGATGTTAGGGAAATAGGCTATTGCCCATTTCGCATGACCGATGTTGACAAGCACCTCACGTGCATTATGGGTAGCCGACAAAAGTTTTGTTCAAAATCAGACATAGTATATGAGTTAGATATCATCCAAAACCACGATTCTAATGTTCTGTTTCCATCACATCCAATAGCCACAAAACAAACTTGGAAATGATCCATCACACCAGTTTGATGTTTTTGTAACTATAAGGGTTGGTCCTGCCTAAGGTTATGTAGGTAAACAAGCAGATTGGTAAAGCTTTCTTCGTGCCCACTCTTTGAGAAACTCATATTGAGGGAGTTATAGGAGATAATTACGAATGACCACAAGTAAGCGTCTAACTACACGCGGTAACATTTATATATAGGGGACATAAATTGATGTTTTATAATCTGGAATAACTGTCTGAAATGTGTGTCTGTGACTCTGTATTTATCACTTCAAAGTACTAATTTGACAATCGTAAATAAATTCTTGTTTCTGCGAAATGAATAGTCCGGAATGTCCGAACATTCTTTTTTTGCACCAAATCTGCGAAATGAATAACGAGAATGCTATATTCCGGAGAAAGCGATCATTTTACAAAAAAAATGGTTATTATTATTAAAATACCCATATAAATGGGTTAGATTACTCAATTTCTTGAAAATTTAAGAGGCTTCTACGGACTCAAGAGACTTTTTTAGTACCCTACCAAACAGTATCAATTTTAAAATTTCAAACTTTGCTTCTTAATTTTTCAATTAATAGGCTACCAAACACTCCTTAAGATAAGTTCAGTGATCAATCACCTAACATCAAGCAGCGTTTGTAGTCCAACGGTTAGGATAATTGCCTTCCAAGCAATAGACCCGGGTTCGACTCCCGGCAAACGCAAGTTTTTTATATTTTACGCCATTTTAATCGACCTTTTTGGATAATTAAGGAACCGCTAAAATTCCAACTTCAGTTTTCTCACTTGCCGCCCGATAAAAAATAATGTTCCAAATTCCATTGATGTATATTTTAATCAATCTTTCCGGATAGTTTTCATCGGAACCCCTTTTACAAAGAGTTGTAATTTCCATTAATCAAAAAAAAGTTTTACATAGATTAGCTGGTAAACTAGCAGCAATTTTCTTTTTGCTGCTGTCTTACTCCGGCTACAACCAGACAGTTATAATTTATAGAAGGTTAGAAACAGTTATTTTCATGTTTAAGGTTTTACTTTCTCGGTAAATATGAAATGGTTTACTTTTCGTTTTCTGTGTGGATAGAAAGTATATAAAATCGAATGAGTTATTTTCAAGTTTTATAATGGTTGCGAGGGTGAGTTTCATGAAGTTGTACATGTTGAATTCTAGTTTCTATACTCCCTTAGTCGCATAATTAGGGTGTTTTTGGATTTGGCGAAATGCATGTAAACTATTATATGGAAGCTTGCAGGATACCAATCATGTCACCTGTAATTAGACATGCCCCAAACAAGTTTTGTAGGCAAAAGGATGAGACCCCTAAGAATTTAATAAACATTTTTTGTTAAGGTTAGTCATATTAGAAGTCAAGAACTATTGTTTTGATAATCATCAGCAATTCAAGATGTTGAATGTAAAACTTATTGTCCTTTATGTTATTACTTATTAGAATGATACTGCTACAAGCCTTCAATGGTTTTATGCCATGGGAACCCTAATTTCCACTCCTGCATGAACTAGTGAGTGGGATTATGGCAAAAAGTACAAGATTCACTCCTAAGTCCTAAGGACATATTGGTTTGAGGAAGATCCATACATACAGTATTACGTGCCAAGAGGCAAGAACACAACAGGTATCTTATTATTATTATTATTATTATTATTATTATTATTATTATTATTATTATTATTATTATTCATATCTTGATGATTTGATTATATGGTTTTGGACCTTTTGGTTTACAGTTTAAATATACGCTCATAAGCCTTGAAAATTAGGTTTTTGTTGTATGATTATCTTTGGAAAATATTTGCGGATTCCTTTGCATAGTGAGAAAATAGTTTTCAACACTCTCTTTTCCACTCGATTCCCAACAAATAGCCATAGGAATAGAATGACCACAAAACATGTGCTTTCATACCTGTTGTCTTAATAAAAAGCGTCCATAACCATGAGTTGAACTTATTGACAATGACTTATGTTAGTTCGTCTGTAGCATATTATATCAGTTTTGTAGGTTGATGTGTTTACAAAACAAAAGTCTATAGAGTTGACTTTAATTATTTTATATCATTCTAGAAGATGTCACTGAAAATAATATATAAAAATGTAAAAGAAGAAAGGGGGCATTCCGAGAATCGAACTCGGGACCTCTCGCACCCAAAGCGAGAATCATACCACTAGACCAAATGCCCATTCTGTTGTTCACACTATACCATTTTTATACCCATTTAAATGCCACACACACAAAAAAAAAAAAAAAAATTGCTAGCATAATAAAGATATCTTATTCTGATAGGCAGTTACATATTTTCACCAAGTTGGTGCTTAAAAGCATCTTCACAAAGAGTTATGTATAGTTAAATATTTGCTTATTCTGGCAATCAAGTTCATGTGCTTTTCATGAAGCTGCATCATTTCAATATTTCTGCATATTAGCTAATGTATCTATCTGCCCATGAGTCGGCATTTATTGTCTGAAATCTGTGACACTAGTCAACTTTGAGGTGCTTCCACTTCCACATAGCTAGGTTTTTTGGACTTTTATGTTTTTTACTCTCGTGTAGAATCACTGGAACTGAATGACCATAATTTGAGGCTACAGTCAGTGTGTGAGTTACTCCTAAGTTGGCGTATGTTGCCTTTGCAAAGCTCATATGGAAGCATATTTATTTCTAAATTCTAATAGTGAAAGACTACAGATTCTGGGCAGATACTTATTATACTAACTTCAAACTAGTCTAGTCTAGTTTCCTTCAATCACTCTATAGTTTTTTGGTTTATGTGGAAGTGTGATTGAATTGAAATAAGTGAAAGTACGTTGTTATTTCTTGCATCTAATTTTAATCCAAAAATAGAAAAATGAGTAAAGTGATAGGGGCTTGGGGCATTCCGAGAATTGAACTCGGGACCTCTCGCACCCTAAGCGAGAATCATACCACTAGACCAAATGCCCATTTTCTTGACTGATACTTTTATTGCATTGTTATAGCCATTTGCTTTATGCACTTTGCTAATTATATAAATGCAGTAAGTACATAACAGAAGTAAAAAAAAAGTGGTAGCAGAAAGATATCTTACTCTGGTAGGCAGTTGCATATTATATTTTCACCAAGTTGGTACCTAAAAGCATTCTTTCAGATGTGAAAGTACATGTTTTGTGGTATATAAATTATAATGTGTAGAAGTCCTCAGTTGACTTTAGTGCGTATCAGCAGTAGAATATTAAATTAAACAAAATGTATGCACTTAAAAAGAATTATATATAAAATGTATTGATTTCGTCGAGGAAAAAGATTGGGTCTTTCTGAGAATCAAACTCGGGACCTCTCGCACCCAAAGCGAGAATCATACCACTAGACCAAATGCCCAATCCCATCATGTGTGTCTATTTGTTTGTTATATTATCACAATATATAGTTGAGATGCTAAAGTTTCCATTTTTGGTTGCTGGCTTGCTGCAAAAATGCAATGTTTCTTCGTTGGGTAAGTTTGAATGCATACTTTACTTCTTGCCCCTTAGTATTCATTGTTTTGAATTTGTAACATTAGTGTTGTGTAGGATCTATGATCTTATACAAGTACTGTGTTGCAAACCATTTGTCGAACTATAAATCAAATTATGTTTACTTTGCCAAAAAAATAACTTTATTGTGGCCTATATGTTTTCTTTAAATAATAGGGTAACTAGATTATGACCCGCGTTAAACGCGGAGAACATAAATTAAATACATATCACATTAATAGGTGACATTGTCGTAGGTGGAAATTTAATAAAAAAATGTTAGTTAGATTCATTTTTAGAGTTTTTGAACCAAATTTATTAAATAAAGCTATTTAATATTTATATTAGAGCAATTTAGTTTTTTAATACAATAATTTTTAACATAAATAATCCTCGTTATCTTTGTTTTGTCAAAGTACATTGTTGTAATATATATATATATATATATATATATATATATATATATATATATATATTAAAAATGGATAGAAATATATAGCAATATAAATTATTTTTTATGTTCATATAGATAGCAGACTTCAAAATCCAAAATAACCTAATTGGCCCTGATACAATCATATTCACAATTATAAATGAGTAAAATATTAAAGAAGAAAATTATAGCAGTAAAAGGGGGCAGCAGTGGCAGTGGTAGATGTATTTCAGGTAAAGAGAACATATACATAGATGTTGTTCTGCCCTCATTCATCATGCAAATAGTATTCAATGTAGAGGAGTATTTTTTTTTATGTGGTGAATAGAAACATACCAGTTCCATTCATTTATATATACCATTGTATTTGATTCATGATTACATTTGATAACCTTCACATATTAATAACATCGATTACACAAGTTTCAGGAATGTTGCAAACAGAGGATATAACGTTGATTATACACATACTCATAAACAAACATATGTCAACACACTAAAAAAATCGATATAAAGGATATAATTTTTTTCTGTAACTAAATGAATGAATCTAATATGCTTAAAATAGATTGATTAAGTTTTTTTCATGATCTCTCAACAGGAACACAGTAATAACATTTAAAAAGAATAGAGTAAATGCAAGAAATTGGAGAAGAAGAAGGAGAACAGAGTAAAGAAAGAACCTGGAAAAAAATTGGAGAATAAGAACGCTGAAGAAGAACACTGTAAATCGTAGGACTCAATCCAAACTCGTAAGAATAAAAACTTCAATGTAATCATATATATATATATATATATATAAGGTGTTTTTGAATAAGGAAATTATTATCTTCCAAAAAAAATTGGGAACCTAAGATATCATCTTGGAGATTTTCGGCTATTCATCTGGAAAAAAAGAAAGATATCAGTTATATTGATTCAAAATTTCAAATTAATTGACTTGCTTATTTAATGAGTTTTAAAATTCAAACCATTATCTCAAATTGATTCATTTTACGTGGGATATACTAAGAGATAAATTATGAATAATATTGACTTTAATTTTGACTATCAAATATTTTGTTGATTTAATGAGATTAGATTAGATTTTATAGGTTAATAACCGAATTATTGATATGCTTATTTAATGAGTTTTTTTTAAGTTAAATGATTTTAAAATTTGAAGCCAAAAGCTGTAAATAAGGGAGTTAAATTAGGGTCAATATTAATTAGGGTTAATGATGACATAGATCGTCAAAAGATGTCTTGAAGGAGATGCATGCTTCAGTTTGTAGAGATTTGTGTGAAGCCAAAACAATGGTGTGATAATTGGAGATGCAATGAAGAGGCAATACACAAATTCTAAGAATACATGAGCAAAAAGGAACCACCTTCTCGTGCTGCATTCTGTTATGAAAACCCAAAACGTCAATTAAAGCACAACCATTGACATGAGGATGAAGAGGATTAGGGAATTAGGGTTTAATAGAGAAAAATATAGGAGAAAGACGAGGCGGCTATTAATTTTTTTGGCCAGAATTATGGAGAAACTGATATCTCTTATATAAATAAAATGATATGATTTAATTGATAACATAATTGTTGAATTTAAAGATTCTATAATTAAATGTAATTGTGTCAGAATTGTGAAATATATCTTAGGAAGTAGCGATAGATTCTATAATTAAAGATTCTATAATTAAATATATTTGTGTTCGAAATGTGATTGCTGAATTTAAGATTCTATAATTTAATGATTCTATAATTAAATGTTTGAATTCTATTTGGAGAAGATGATGTCATCAATTTGATCTAATGGTAGAAAACATAAGATTGAAATACAATCAATGGTCATGAATGCGACATTGGTGAATTAAAGGTTATCTTTTAATAATATTTAGAGATAGATCATTACGAGTTAGTACTCATGGCCTTTTGGCAAATTTTCAATATCGATTCCTGCGAAAATCAATATAACTTCTATTTAATTAGATAATTTTTTGTCAAATTTTCTTTGAAATTTACACTCTTTTATGTTATTTAGGTATAAAATATAATTTTCTATCTTCTTACAATTTAAGCCCCAACTAATATAGAATCCTAGTTTTACCCCCCACCTTATTAACATGTCATTTTTGAGTTTATACCCTTATGATAAACAAAAACTAATCCCAAAACCTTTTAAATATTTTCTAAAATTTTGTTGGGCTATAATGACAATAACTCGACAAATAATGTTGAAAATTATGTGTCAATTTGTTGCAAATAATAAAACACAATTGCTATTATTTAATTACCAAGTTTCTTCTAGAAATCAGTTTGATTAGTCGCAATTAGACTTGATTTTACGAAAGGTGGAAGGATGATTGTCCCATTGTCGGACGAATTAAAAGCCGATATAGAAAATTAACACGAACCTGATTTTCGTTGATCTATAACTATGGTAAATGACACGGCTCGGCTAGGTGCGTGTGTGTGTTCTTGTATAAGAATATTTTCCGCTTGCATGGTATCTTGTATATATATATATATATATATATATATATATATATATATATATATATATATATATATAGTACAAAGATACAACTGATAAGGTAACAAACTAGCCTAACATATATAGAGATACAGGAAATCTCTTAAAATATATAAAGATACAAGAATTCTTTTAAAATTATTCTAAATTATCTCTAATACCCCCTTTTAAGAGGTGGTGGACCAACACGAAGCTAGGCATGAAATTACTCAAACAAGGGACGCGGAAGACTCTTCATAAAGATGTCGGCTAGTTGAAGATGAGTAGGGATATATCGAGTGACCAATTTACTCGAAGTAACAAGCTCTCGAACAAAGTGATAATCGATGCAAATATGTTTGGCACGCTTGTGAGAGATGTGATTTTGACTGAGAAACAAGGCACTCTTGTTGTCACATAAAAGAGCGGGTATAGAGGATGGCAGAGCATGGAGGTCACTCAAAAGATTTGTAATCCAGACAATTTCAGCAACAGTGTTTACCATAGCACGATACATAGATTCACAACTGGAACGAGAAACAGTAGCTTGCTTTTTGGCACTCCAAGAGACTAAGTTACCGCCAAGGAATATGGAGTAGCCATAGGTTGAGCGTATGGTTTCAATGCAGCGAGCCCAATCAGCATTAGAGTAGCCAAGTAAAGATTGCAACTTGGGATACTGAAAATGCAGACCATAAGAGATGGTGCTTTTCACGTAGCGTAAGATTCTCTTCATAACTTGAAAATGGTTTGTCGTAGGAGCATGAAGGAGCTGAATAACTTGATTGACTGCATAAGATAGATCTGGATGAGTAATAGTCAAGTATTGTTGTACTCTAACCAAGGATCTGGAGAGGGTAGGATCAATGAAAGGAGTGTCATCCGATGTAAGAACTTGAGCCGTTGATAAGGGTGTGAAAACTAGTTTTGCATCAAGTAACTCAGCACGACTCAAAATATTACGAGCATATTTAGTTTGAGTGAGAAACAAACCATCAGCATTGTAAGAGACTTCAAGACCAAGAAAGTAATTTAGAGGAACAAGATCTTTAGTCGCAAACTCTTTGTTGATTCGCTGATGCTTGACTAAAGAGGGATCATTACATGTCAAGATAAAATCGTCAACATAAACAAGAAAATAAAGTAGGATACACCCTTTATTGAGCATAAAAAGAGAGGTATCCGCACGACTGCAAACGAAACCAAGACTTAGAAGAAATATGCTTAAACATTGGAACCAAGCCTGTGGAGCCTGCTTTAATCCATAAAGTGCCTTCTTCAAACGACATACATGATGTGGAAATCTTTGATCAATAAAACCAGGGACTGTTCCATGAAGACCGTGTTGGTAAGATTGCCATTTAAAAATGCATTTTTTAAAATCAAGTTGATGCAACAGCCACCGATTCAAGACTACATGAGAGAGGACAATACAAACAGTAACTTCTTTAACAATAGGGCTAAAGGTGAGAGAGTAATCTTGACCTGGAATTTGAGTGAAATCGTATGCAACAAGACAAGCTTTAAGACATTCAATGCTACCATTAGAGCAAAACTTAGTTCTAAAGACCCATTTAGAACCAAAGACGTTGGAAGAAGTGGGATGAGGAACTAATTCCCAAGTATCATTAACCTTCAAAGCATCAATTTTGGACTCCATTTCCATGAGCCAATGAGGATTTTTAGCTGCTGATTTAAAACCTTTAGGTTATTTAGTTGCAAGGAGAGCATGATGAACAGGATGACCAACAAGAAAAGCTAAGTCAGCAACGTGCTTGGGTTTAAATATTCCAACTTTTGTTCGAGTAATCATAGGATGAGTAGAGGTCCCAGCCGGTTGCGGCGATGGTGGTGGAGTAGGCTGCGGTGTCGAATGTGATGATGTCTTTAGAGGTGTGTTGGTTAACGAAAGAGAAGTTGGTTCAACAGTATTTTAAGAAGTTGTTGGTGAGTCATGGAGATACGGATCTAGACATGTAGGACATGCATGAGAGCCATTGGGTGATGACGTCATTACGGATGTGGAGATGGCAGATTGTTGGGGCGGTGGAGTGACGTGCAATGAAGTATTTTGATGAGGTGTAGGCTCATCAATTTTTGTAAACACCAATGTAGCAAGATCATAGGATGATCTGTCTAAAAATGGAAACACATTTTCATCAAATTGAGCATGTTGGGTGGTGTAAATGTGATTTGTAGAAGGATCAAGGCAACGATATCCTTTATACTGAGTACTGTAGCCAATGAAGATGCAAGGAATACTTTGAGAAGCTAATTTGTGAGCCGATTAGTTTCGCAAGTACGAAAATACCCTACAACCATAAGCGCGATAAATGTCATAATTTGGAGAAACACCAAATAAAGTTTCAAATGGACTTTTGTTTGCAGGCACTTTGGATAAAAGACGATTGATGATGTATGTTACCGAAGAGAAAGCATCAACCCAAATTAATGCTAGTGCACTAGCATTAAATAGCATAGCAAGACTAGTTTTAGTTACATGGTGGTCTTTGCGTTCAGCTCATCCATTTTGCTGAGGCATATAAAGACACGAAATTCGGTGATGCGTATCATTTGTGTGACAACCGGCAAGCTTCTGGTCAAGTCAAAGTCAAGTCAAGGTCAACGGGTCAACTGGTCAACTAAACTAGTGCTAATATATTAGGGATTACTTTATGTTTACTAAAGTATAACTATAAATCCTAATGCAAAGTAACACTTGAAAGTTTCAAATGTTCAAGATTTAAAACCCTAACCTGATTGAGGGAAGTAACAACTCTATAAAATACTATTAAGTGCCCTTCAGGGGTGTATAGCACTCAAAATGGGATGTAACTAAGTCTACGGTCTTTGAACTACGAAGAAAAACATTAATAAAGACTCCCGGCAAAGTCTCTCTCAATCTCTCCCGCTGTATCTCTCTCTCTCTCTCTCTCCCAAATCTCTCCAAGTATGTGAAATCTCTCCCAAATCTCTCCAAGTATGTGAAATCTCTCCCAAATCTCTCCAAATATGTGAAATCTCTCCCAAATCTCTCCAAGAATATGAAATCTCTCCAAGTATGTGAAATCTCTCCCAAATCTCTCCAAGAATATGAAATCTCTCCAAGTATGTGAAATCTCTCCCAAATCTCTCCAAGAATATGAAATCTCTCCAAGAATATGAAATCTCTCCCAAATCTCTCCAAGAATATGAAATCTCTCCAAGTATGTGAAATCTCTCCCAAATCTCTCCAAGAATATGAAATCTCTCCAAGAATATGAAATATCTCCCAAATCTCTCCAAGTATGTGGAATCTCTCCCAAATCTCTCTATGTACCTTCCTCAGTCGAAAACAGCCCAAAACTGAAGGAGAAAACCCAAAAGGACCCTCTTGGTCCGGAATCCTCTCGGTCCTGAACCTCTTGTCCGGAACCCTCTTGGTCCTGAACCTCTTGTCTGGAACCCTCTTAGTCCGGAATCCTCTTGGTCCCGCACCTCTTGTCCGGAACCCTCTTGGTCCTGAACCTCTTATCAGGAACCCTCTTGGTCCTGAACCTCTTGTCCGGAACCCTCTTGGTACGGAACCCTCCTGGTCTGGAACCCTCTTAGTCCGGAATGTCTTCTAAGGAAACCAAGAGGAATCGCACCTCGGAAGCCTCTCATCCGGACCACCCATTTCGGAATCTCGCAGCTCCGGAAGTCTCTTGCCTCGCCTCGCCTCGCTTCGGAAACCCCTGGCCGGACCAGACCGCTGATTCGCGCCTGACTTCGGATCAGAAGGAAGCACTCCGGACTGCGCATGCGACTTCGGAAATCCGAGAAAATGCTCCGGAAATTAGTAGATGACTCCGGAATTTGCTTAATGGCTCCGGAATCCCTCCTAAGCACTTCGAAACCTCGCAGGAACAACCCTCCACTCCAGATTTTTGTCATTTTCGGACTTTTTCATCATTTAAGGCATTTTGACGTTGGAAATCACACAAAACTCGTATTTTTCATATCCTAAACCCCTTAAACCCCCATTTTATGCCAAAATTAATTATTTTAAACATATTTATATAAAATAATACCCAATATTTTTTTTAAGGATTTTAAGAAGATAAGGGGGTTTGACTTTGTGATGTGATGTAAATCTCTCATTTCCCATGCAAATCCCAGTTAAACACAAAAATACCCATGGATAGAAGCCTTGTACACCAGTCCTCCATGCAAGTGTCAAGTCACCTTTTATCCTCCCCACTTAGAATACGTGAACTCCTTCTCTCCCCTTATCCCACTCCCCACTTTCACATTCAGAAGACTCCTAAGAATCCTCTCAACTCCTTCAAGCTCCAAGTCTCCATCCTTCAAGGAAAATTCCCATATTTTTTGTAAGTATTCATCCTCTTTTACTAGTGATTCTTCACATTATTCCTAAGGTTTCACTATATATACACATAAATATTTTCTTAGAATATTCTAAAGTTCAAAGAATCTTTCAAGTGTTGAAACTTGGAAACTCCTCATCATCCCTTCAATTCACCCAGCAAGTTAATCAATGTGAGCTTCATACCCCACCTTTTTCTAAGTTTTTATTGTTTTTGGGGGATAATACAAGACAAATCTTGTCTAAATCCTTGGATAATTGCATGTATTTGTATGTTTAATGTGTGAGTTGAAATATTATTATTTTATTTTGATCTTCATGAACGTGAAACTTCACAGATTTCATGAAAATCAGGAAAATGTTTTAAAATCACCACATAAAAAATACCTTGTTTACAAAAAGAGCCTCTAAAGGTTTTGGGTGTGTTCTATATACCCCCTTATTCCATATCTCCATATCTAGAAATAAAAAGTTGCTAAAATAGACCTTATAAGTTGTCAATATTTCTAGAATCTTCAAAGTTTGGAACTTTATGCCCTATAAATGACTCATTGCAAACTGTTAGGGAGAATTTTATGAATATTTAATATAAATATTTGTGTCAAGAAAATGTACGATTAGAGCCTTTATGACAGAAATATTTGCGTGTCATAAAGTTGCTGTCATAAACCCACACAAGTCAAAGTTGTATACAAATCATAACTTGGCATTTTCCGACAAATTGAGCCGCACTTAGTATTTTATAATGGAAAAAGGGCTGTTTGCCGGCTACGATTATATTGGGTCAATTTGATAAATATTCAAAGTGGAATGATTTCAACAAACGAAATGAGCGACACGAACTATCTAGTTACAAATACAACTAATATTAATTATTAGTAAATAATGGATTTCACGATTTTTCAAAAATCTGTTGGTATTCTAGTTAGACAATCTTCACAGTACATATATTTATATATAATAGTGTACGCCTAAAGTCCTGTAAGAGTTATAACCAGAGTCTCCTGGAGGGGGAACGAGAATTTGTGTATAGATCTATACGAGGTTGACACCCCGCACCTTCGTTGTTCGCTACAGCTAGACCTGCCAGTCTAGGGTGACAAATGTCTTAAATGAAACAGATGCCTGAAGAACGTCATAACAGGCACTTCGTCATATTAGTATGGTTATAACGACTCATTAGAATATATCAAAAATGTATTTATACAGACTTCACTTTTGGTTACAAACAACTATGTTTTGGTTTGTTCAAATGAAACCTTTCTATACAAGTGTTACAGATTTCAAAGCTACTATTTTTATACACCAGAAAATATAGGATTTTCTGGAGAAAACAATGTTACGGATTTCAAAGCTACTATTTTTATACACCAGAAAATATAGGATTTTCTGGAGAAAACAATCACATACGATTTTCGAAAATGACTAACTAAGACACACATGCAACTATACTCGAGTTGAAACAAGACACACAACTATGTGATAAGAAAATATTGGATTTTCTGGATTTCTAAACTATCATCAAAGTTTTATACAAAAATGCTTATAAACTCACCAACATATTTTATGTTGACGTTTTTCAAACGACTTGTATTCTCAGGAAACCAATAAGCAGGTTGTGGATCGCGGACTCAAGATTATTTTGCTATATTTTGGAATTGTTTACTGATGTCTCTTTTGTGTAAAATTTGAGAACATGAACATGATGTAAAACAATGTAAGCTTGTTATATTGATGTATGCTGTTTGGATTGATATGTTTCAATTATATACAATTGTTATGATATTGCACAATGAAGTCACCCGCCTCCGGACGTTTCCGCCGTTCTGGTCCGAGGGTGTGACAATTTGTTGAAAGAATAGTGCTAACATTATGATTTAAAAATTCTATGCCACCATCTGATTGAAAAGTTTTAACCTTGCAAGAAATTTGGATTTGTACAAAGGTTAAAAAGGTGTTTAAAATCGCATAAAGATCCGATTTCACCTTGAGTTGATAGAACCAACTGAACCTGGAATAATCATCAATAAAAATGACATAGTAAATGTAGCCATCAGTAGACATAATAGGAGTCGGTCTCCATAAGTCATAGTGACTTAATTCCAACACATGGGATGAGCGTTTTGATTTATGATCAAATGGTAAGCGTTCACTCTTGGAAAGTGCACATGATGAATATGTTGGATTAGGTGTCTAAGCCCATAACTAAAATTGATATGTACTTGAATTGATAGTAGCACACTCCTTTTGGGTTGCCCTCAAACCTAGCAATTGGACAAGATGACTTTTAGAGAGGGAGAGAGATTAATTTATTATGTGAATAATAAATTAAATAAATTGTTTACTAATGTGTTATGAAAATAATATATTAATTTGAAATCATATTATTTAATTAATAATTAATCAAAAATTAATTGTAATTAATTTTGGGGTTAATTGGATTAATTAAAAGTATAGGGACTGTTTTGTTATTTATTGATAATTGAGGAAGGAGGCTCTAGAACCTCATGGAATGAGGTGGACGAAAATCATCTAGGGTAAGACCTAGATGATTTCGTCCAAGGCCCCTGGGATAAGGGGATTGGAGAGCTTGGTCACCAAGCAATGGAATCTATGACTTATCCCTTAAACCCTAGCTTTGGCCCCAAGTATCTTCAACTATATAAGGAACCCGTAGCCTCTTGATTTCGTCCACTCCTTCCTTCTACAAGCCTTGGATGAAAATTGCTTTTCCCCTCTCCTTTCTCTTAAGTTATCCTCTTGCTAGCTTGGGTGTGATTCCATTAGAGGCACGACATTTGTAGTGCTAGCTTCCAAGAGATTTTCAAAGGGAATTGCTAGTTGTTTGCTATAATAACTAAAAGGTATGTAATCCGAAGACCCTCCCCTCTATTTTTCGAAAATATCCTAGGGTTTCTAGGGTTATTTTTGATGTTCTTAGTTATAGGTTCAATAGAGAAAGGATAGATCATATTTAGGTTGCATGCAAACTTAAGGGTTTTTTTGTTTACCTAAATCCCATCAGTAATATCAGAGCGTTTGGTTTGTTTTTGTTGAATAGCTATAATAGAAGAATAGATCAATTATGGTTTATATAAATTAAACCCTAAATGTCTATGAATTTCGAATAGGGTTAGGGTTTTAGAAACCCTAGCCCCCTTCCCCAAGTTTTCGAAATTTAGGGCTAGGGTTTTGAAACCCTAGCCTTCCTCCCCAAGTATTTTCGAAATTTAGGGCTAGGGTTTTGAAACCCTAGCCTTCCTCCCCAAGTATTTTCGAAAATGGTAGGTTATTAGGGTTTCCATATTTTAGATAATTGTTAGTTTAATTTGATTATAAGAGAAAATTATTAAATTGGATAAATCCTATACCCTTATGTTCGAAAATTAGAGGGTATGGATTAGGATTAAAATATTAAAATAATTTAATTACATAATCCTTAATTGATTTAATTGATTTAATTAATTGTTAATTAAAAGATAATAATTAAATCATTATTGGTTTATTTTAAATTTAATTAATTGGATATTAATTTCGAAATTTAAAATATAAGCCCTAGTATTTTGAAAAAATTTAAAATACACCTTATATATTAATATACTATATGTATAAGACTAAGTCAGTCAAGTCGCTAGTATGCCTCATTCACAAAGTCGATCTATAAGGGGGGTATAAGGAAACTACCTATAAAATGGTAGTTGAATGGGTGTCCACTCTCACCCATCACTTCCTTGATTGGTGGAGGGTCGTTAGTAAAACGGACTTGAGAGGACATTAATTCTCATTAAAAGTATAATGATATTAAAAAGTACTGGAACCTTCTTTTAAAAATCCCAAATCTAGTTACTTTCGGAAAAATGTGAATTTGTATGCTAACCCATGAAATTTCAGATTACACTTTATAAGTCGTTAGTGGAGCGTGTGTGGTTAACCATTACACTAATATGGACTAATAAAGAGTTGTAATGAGTATCTCATAAATTATCATTGTTGATGGAGCGTGTGTGGTTTACCAACACATCAATTGGGATGATAAATGATAATGAGGTTGCCAAACACATTTGCATGGTTATTCACATCTTGTTTGTGATCCTCGGTATCCCAGTCACAAATAGAAGAGTATAATTTGAGATTAAACATATCATTGAATAGTTTCAATGAATCTCAAAAGACCTAGGAATTTCACTTGACTTAAATTAATTTAATATTGGTGGAATTGGTAAATCGTCATTTACCTACATTTATAAAATTTACAATTAGATTACGCCATCCCTTTTCTAAGTTGTGAATCATATAGTTAGATCATAGCATTAATATTTTATTTTGGCTTACTATATTAAGGATTATTCTTTTCTAACTAAAACTACCTTCCTTTTACAAATGTCTACTCCAACTGATGCTTCTGCTTCCTCCTCCTCCAACCACCATAACTTTTCCTTGTTCTCTATCTGCTCCAAAGTCATATTGGATGGTTCAAATTATAATGATTGAATGCGAAACATTAAGATGGCCCTTCGATTTGAGAACATAGAGTATGTTCTCGAAAAGGAAATCATTGAATTCGAAGAAGGCAAAGCTACTCCTAAAGAATACGCATCCTACCAAAAACACTACGATGATGCAACTAAAGTTGCTTGCATCATGGTAACCACCATGACCCCTGAGCTGCAAAGGTTTTATGAGGATTACTGGCCCTAGATATGAACAAGGACCTTATGGGAAAGTACCATAAGCGAGCTCGTCAAGAAAAGTACGAAGTTGTCAAATCCCTCATGGCATGCAGGATGAAAGAGGGAGAATCTGTTTGTAGCCACGTGCAAAGAATGCAACGTTATGTGGAGCTCCTTGTTAGGCTTAATGTGCACTTTGATGAGGAGTTGGCTATTGACATAGTATTGAACTCCTTACCAAGTTGTTATGATCATTTTATCTTGACTTATGATTTGAAAAACAATGAGACCACCTTGTCTTAGTTGCACAACCTACTACAGACAACTGAGGCAGGAATGAAGGGTAAGAGCTCATACCCTAATCCTGCTAGTGCTCCCATTCCGGCTAGTGGTCAAGGGAAGGGGGAAAAGAGGAAAGGTCCTGCAAAGCAAAACTTGAAGGGAAAGTCTCATGCTGAATCGTCAAGCAATGAACCCAAAGGAAAATCTAGTTCTGACGCTCCTCTAGTTTCTGATCCCAAAGAGGCCACTTGCTTTTACTGCAACGAAAAAGGGCATTGGAAACGAAGTTGCCCAAAGTATTTGCAAGATATCAAGGATGGCAAGGTGAACCCATCTTCTGCAGGTATTTACACTATTTCATCTAATAACTCATCATCTTCTCGTTCTTGGGTCTTTGATACAGGATGTGGTTTTCACATTTGTTTTGATTTGCAGGGGCTAAGAGAAAGTGAAGAGCTGGAGCACGGAAGAATGAACCTGATCATGGGGAATAGGCGATCTCCACCTATCACCAAGATTGAAGTTTTATGGTCTAGTGCTTAGTAGTGGACTAGTGCTGTTTGTTTAAACTTAATAAATTGTTGTTACTCGTCAGAAATGACACGTAACATCATTTCCTTTCATGCATTGTTCAGACAAGGTTTCAGATATTCTTTTAATGATTTGAATGGTTCTATTTCAGTTTATAAAAATGGTGTTTTTATATTTGAATCTTTACCTTGTAATGGTGTGTATGGAATTGTGATGTGTGTAGACAATTTAGGCAATACTGTATTTCAAATTGATTTGTCTAATGGTATAGACAAAGCATGCTTGTGGCATTGTCGTCTTGGACACATCAACATGAAACGCATTGCCCAACTCTAAAAGGATGGAGTGTTGGAATCATTTGACCTAAGGTCATATGATGCATGCAAATTTTGTCTTTTGGGTAAGATGAAAAAATCACCTTTCACTAGATCTTATGAAAAAGGTGAAGGTTTATTGGACCTCATATACACAGATGTGTTTGGGCCCTTCAGATCCACCACAAGGGATGCAAATCGATTTTATGTAACATTTACAGATGATGTAAGTCAAGTAACACCCTGTTCCGAATCATTTCTTATGTGGGGGTGGTGACCTGAAGAATGAGTATCATCAGGCTTAGGGACTTTGATGAAAATATATTTAGACCCATTTGGGTGTGGGTAATGCAATTTGGATGATCCAGGAGTTCGGTCTGTGTTTTGGCACAAGGGGTATTTCGGTAAGGTGTTAGTTCGAGCTTTTATGAATTTTGGATTTTTTTCAGAAAGTTTTAAGGAAAGGATGAGTTAATAAAAGTGTAGAGCTTCTCGTTACCTTTTTGTGGATATAAACAACATCAAAATCGGAGTTAGAACGAATAAGTTATGCCCGTTTGAAGTTTGGTCGGTTTTGGGTTATGCTGGGTACGTTGGGCGTACAGAGGGGAGTACGTTGGGTGTACTGAGGCACCCTGAGTATGTTAGGCGTACCAGAAGTACGTTGGGCATATGCAATCAGTGCCCAAACCCTATTTTCTTGGTTTGAGCCCTATTTAAGCTCCTTAACTCCCCCAAACCCACTCCAATCTTAGCCTCCACCCCTCCAACACCCCTTCCATGAAACCCTAACCTTAGTTGAGCATTGTGTGCTAAAATAAGGTGTTTTGAGTGCTTTGGATCACGCATGGTGCACCTTGTAGAAGAAGGAACTTCTTTGAGAAGTGTTGGTTGCATTGGAGCTTGTAGATCTGGACTTTGTTCACCTTGATCTATCTTCTAGAGGTATAAAGTTTGAATCTTGATAATGCATTTGTTAGATCTAACTAGTTTTGGATGTTATGAGATTTTGGTCATTTTAGTGCATGAAGTTTAGATCTTGAAAGTTTGTGACCTTGTTATGGATAAAGTTGGAAACTTTATCCATCTAAACATCATTTTGATTCAGATCTAAAAGTTAGAGACATGTACTTAATGGATTAAGTTGAAAAAGATGAACTTTTGGGTCCCTTTGAGACTTAAAGACTAGATGTTGTTTGTTGGGACCATTCTAATGGATAAAGTTGGAAACTTTATCCATTATAAAGCTATTATGAACTATAAAAATGTGATCTTGGCCCTTCTATCCCTTCCATGCAAGAGTTGTGATGTCTTATTGGGTTAAGAACTTACGGTTTTGGACATTAAGCACTTTATAGCCATGCAAAGTCATAAAGTTGGAAACTTTATGACTTAGGACATCATGTTGGGCTTGGATCTGAGTTTTGGATGTAAGAACTTAATGGAATAAGCTCTTAATGGAGGTTTGGGACTGGGCTGAGTACGTTGGACGTACCTGGTGGCACGTTGCGCGTACGCGGTCAGTGCCTCGCTATTGATCAACATCAGAGTATGTTGGGCGTACTCTCTTCGTACGCAGGGCGTACTCCGTTGGGAAGAAATGTTGACTTTTGGACCTTGACCATTGACTTTGACTGACTAGGGTTGACCAAGTTTGACCTAAGGGTATTTTGGGTTATCAGGTTAATTATTGATTAAGATTGTATTTATTTTTAGTTGGCGCGAGGTGATCCGGTTTGGCGGTCTGAGCAGTTATTTGATTATTAGCATATTAAGGTGAGTTTTCCTCATTGTACTTACGGGTCGAAGGCACTAAGGCCGGCCCATTGGAGTAGATATCTTGATATGTGATAGTATGATGCTATGCTTAGTGATTTGTAGATCTACCTGATTATCTACGGGCTGATTATATTTTTATCTGTAGATGTGCACATATTTGGTTGATGGTTGAGGTTTTACTGCTTTGTGCGTGAGCCAACAGACCGAGGGTATTCCAACCCGATGGTTGACTGGACCCGAGTTATGTATATATTGGCATTCTAATCTAGGATATTCCATCTCGAGGATGACTGGGCCTGGGGTATTCCAACACGATGGTTGATTGGACCTGACATGATTTTTTATGATATATGGTGAGACTGAACCGCTTTGTGTGTCATTCAACAGGCCGGGGGTATTCCAGCCTAATGGTTGATTTGACCCGACATGTTTGGTATTCCAACCTGATGGTTGATTGGACCAAACATGCTTATGATATGAGGCTATTCCATCCCGAGGATGATTGGGCCCATCGTAGACATGCCTGGTATTCCAACCCGAGGTTGCTTGGGCCAGGCATGAGTATTTGTACATGTGATATGTTTGTTATGTGTATGTGGTGGTACTTTAGGGGAACTTACTAAGCTTTGTGCTTACAATTTCATTTTATTGTTTCATGTGCTTTAGATGGTTGTGACAAGGTGAAAGCGTGACCATACACATCCTTGGTTTTATAACTGATTGGATCTTGGGAGGCTCTGATTTTAAATCATGTTTTGGAAACAATTTTTTTGTAAACACTTTTATTAGTAAATGGGTTGTTTTGAAAGTTTAAAATTTTTTGAAATTTTTGGGATGTTACAAGTTGGTATCAGAGCCTTGGTTTGAGTGAATTGGAGGAACAATCGTGTGAATCCAGTCTCAAACTAAGGAAATAAAAAAGGTTTAAAAATGATTTTCAAATTTATTTTCAAAATAATCAAGAAAGGATGCGATGTGTATCATCAGCCTGAGCCAGTAAGTAGACCCCAAATTACCACACTGTTATTTGATATTGTGATATGTTAGAACTGATGGGTTTTGAGCATTCTAACACTCCTATGGTGTACATGCAACCCTAGAAACCTTGGATCTATATTTGACTATGATACATGCAAATAATTATTTTTCCAAGGTTCTTATCCTAACTAGCATGGCATGGGGTACTTGAATCAAATAAAACTAGTAGAATTACTTACCTTGTAGTAGTAGTTGATTGCTTGGAGTTTGAGAGCTTAGCACCAATAATGTGGATGCCTCAAATGGAAGTCACAAATCACCACAAACTTGGAAACTTGAGAGAATAGTCACAAACTTCTTGAAATCGGCCCTCTTAGTTTACTCACCACAACACGTGTGATTTCAAGAACCAAAGCCTCCTTTATATAGTGTGGTGGATTAGGGTTACATCCATGTAAACCCTAATACCCATGTCTTTTCATTTCCATGAGATCCATGGGTTAAAGCTCCATGGAGTATCCATGGACTTTCCATGCAAGCCTAGCCCATTCCAAATAAGCATTAGCCCACACTATATAAATACAAGAGCCCATATTTAATTAGTCATACTTTTTATCTCTAAATTAATTCTAGATTAATTATAGATCAATACGAATTACATAATATGATTTTATATTAATATATTAGGACTTATAATATATTAATAAATCATAACTTATACTATTCTCAAAAGATTATCCGTAAATTGTTCGGGTGAAGTGCAACCCAAATGGACCATGCCGGGTCGGGTCAAGTACATACCAAATATAGTTATGGACTTAGACACTATCTCCAACAGTCTCCCACTTGGATAAGTCTAATAACTATAGTTGCAAGTATGACTTCAGGAACCGATCAGCAATCGTAGCTCTTAAAACTCTGTTGAACTATGAAGCGCCATTTTAGATAAGTGATCATATAATCCTCTGTTCTAAATATCAGCCGGACAAATACATGGAACATGGTCTTGCTTATTGTCCAGCATTTGTTTCCCGATTTCTGATTTGTTTGACATAGAACTTAACTGAACACATCAATTTAGTTCTGACCGGGCCCGATACATAGGTCAAAACAAAATCATCGAGGGGCCCAGATATCGCTTCTAATCCTAGAAGGAACAGATAAACTTGGACTCATATGTTTGCTCTACTACTTGTTGAATTACACACAAAGGCACGGTTTATAACATCGAGTTACCAATGCGTTTTCGTGCAATCAATGCATAACCAACTCCTAGGCAACAAATCATATCTCTAGGTTTGAAGACTTATATGATATTACCGTCTCACGATCACTCGAGATAAATTCCATGAAGTGATACAAATGAGCGTGGGTTGAATCCAATACTCAGAACTTATGAGCACTCATGAGTGTTGTAGCCCCGCTTTGTCTAACATCTTAGACCTCTACAAGCCAACCCATGACAGTCTTGATTCATATGTACTTCCAACATATGACCGACTGTGGAGAGTTTGAATAATATGATATAAACCATAACATAATTATTCTGGAAGTCAAAACATGCAAAAAGAAATAATAGTAAACGATTGACAAGAGATAGCAACACTTTACTCATAAATAACAGCTTTTATTTATCATCAAATGTCAATTACATTTTACAAATTTCAAGATTATCTAACTACTAAAACTAATATCATCCTTCAGCCCTATGCTCCGAGCATGCTGGAGATGCTTAGGCCGAGTCAGTCCCTTCGTGAGGGGATCTGCTGGGTTCTCATCCCATGATACCCTCTTTGCCACGAGGATTCCTTCTTCTATTCGATGTCTGATGAAGTGATATTTTCTGTCAATGTGTCTGGATCTCCCATGATCTCTTGGTTCCTTGGCTAAGGCAACCGCACTATTGCTGTCACAGAAAATCTCCATTGGCTCCTTTATAGCTGGTACAACTCCAAGGTCTCCGATGAAGTTCTTTAGCCATATAGCCTCCTTTGCTGCCTCGCTTGCTGCTATATACTCTGATTCACAAGTGGAATCAACCACTGTCTCCTGCTTGGAACTTTTCCAAGTAATTGCCCCTCCGTTTAGAGTAAAGACCCAGCCCGACTGAGAGCGGAAATTATCCCTGTCAGTCTGAAAGCTAGCATCACTGTACCCTACAACTCTCAAGTCCTCACTGCCACCGAGGGTAAGGACCCAGTCCTTAGTCCTCCGTAGGTACTTGAGGATATTCTTTACCGCAGTCCAGTATGCCTTGCCAGGGTTCCCCTGATACCTGCTAACCATGCTCAAAGCAAAGGCTACATCAGGTCGAGTACACGTCATAGCATACATGATCGATCCTACAGCTGAAGCATAAGGTATTCGACTCATTTCTGCTATCTCAGCCTCAGTACTAGGGCTTTGTGTCTTACTCAATCTGGCGTTACTCTGGATGGGTAACTCTCCTTTCTTGGAGTTATGCATGTTGAACCTTTTCAACACTTTGTCTATATAGGTGCTTTGACTAAGTCCAATTAGTCTTTTACTCCTGTTTCTCAAAATCCTTATCCCTAGGATATAGGCAGCTTCTCCAAGGTCCTTCATAGCGAAACACTTCCCAAGCCAGGACTTTACTTCCTGCAGGGTTGGGATGTCATTTCCTATGAGTAGTATGTCATCCACATACAGTACCAAAAAGCTGACTATACTCCCACTAGCCTTGATATAGATACAAGATTCAGCTTCACTCCTTGAAAAGCCAAATTCTTTGACTTTCTCATCAAAGCAAAGATTCCATCTGCGAGGTGCCTGTTTTAATCCATAAATGGATTTCTCGAGCTTACACACTCTACTGGGGTACTCTGTACTGACAAAACCCTCTGGCTGAACCATGTAAACATCTTCAGCCAACTTTCCATTAAGGAAAGCGGTTTTGACATCCATTTGCCATATTTCATAATCATGAAATGCAGCAATGGCTAACAGAACCCTAATAGACTTAATCTTGGCCACTGGTGAAAAGATCTCATCATAATCAACTCCCGGAGTTTGAGAATAACCCTTTGCAACCAGTCGTGCCTTATAAGTGTGTACATTACCATCCATGTCGGTCTTCTTCTTGAAGATCCATTTGCACCCAACTATCTTACGATCAGGTACATTGTCAACCAAGTTCCAAACTTGATTGTCATACATGGAATGTATCTCGCTATCCATAGCCTCTTTCCATTTAGCAGCCTCAGGGCCTGCCATGGCTTCCGTGTAGCTGTTAGGCTCATCCAGATTGACCAGTGTGTTATCACTGATAAGTGTCTCACCTTCTGTAGTAATATGAAAACCATAATAATGCTCAGGTGCATTCCTAACTCTGGTGGAACGCCTCAGAGGTATAGATTCTTCAGTCGGCTCAACAGGAGTTTCCTCCTCAGGTTGAGGGCTAGGGTTTGAGGTTCCTTCACCACTTGACTCTTGAATTTCCTCAAGGTCAATTTGCCTCCCACTGTCTCCTTGGCTCATGAATTCTCTCTCTCGAAAGAATCCTCTTCTTGCTACAAAGATCACATTATCACTGGGTCTGTAGAAGATGTAACCAAAGGATTTATGTGGGTAGCCGATGAAAATACACCTTTCGCTTCGGGGTTCGAGCTTATCGTGAGTCTCGCGTCTCACGAAAGCCTCGCAACCCCAAATCTTGATGTGGTCTAGATTGGGAACTTTTCCAGTCCACACCTCGTGAGGTGTTTTGGCAACCTTCTTTGTAGGGACTAGATTAAGGATATGGGAGGCAGTCTCTAAGGCATACCCCCAAAATGAGATTGGTAGCGAAGCTCGACTCATCATGGAACGAACCATGTCCAACAAGGTCCGATTGCGCCTCTCAGCTACACCATTCAACTGTGGTGTCCTAGGAGGTGTCAATTGTGAGACAATCTCACATTCCTTAAGATAGTCAAGGAACTCAGTACTAAGATACTCACCACCACGATCGGATTGAAGAATCTTAATGTTCCTACCCAACTGATTCTCCACTTCTTGCTTAAACTCTTTGAATTTCTCAAAGGTTTCTGACTTATGCTTGATTAGGTAGACATATCCATATCTACTAAAATCATCAGTAAAAGTCACATAGAACCGATTAGCAACTCTTGTGGCGGTTCTGAAGGGTCCACACACATCCGTGTGTATGAGGTCCAACAAACCTTCACCCCTAGCACAAGTGCCAGTAAAAGGTGACTTTGTCATTTTACCAAGCAAACAAGATTCACAACTATCATCTGACTTTAGGTCAAATGACTCCAAGACTCCATCCTTTTGGAGTTGGCCTATGCATTTCTTGCTTACATGTCCAAGACGACAATGCCATAAGGATGCTTTATCTAAGCTAGTGGAAGAGTTAATACACAATACATTATTTCCTAGATTATCTACAACAGATACAGTTTCATACATGCCATCACAAGGTAATGCTTTAAAATAAAGAACATTATTAAAGAAAGCATCAATACTACCATTATTATTATCAAAATAAAAGGTAAAACCTTGTTTATACAATGCATGAAAGGAAATAACATTTCTTGCCATTTTGGCGAATAATAACATTTATTCAAATCTAATGTAAACCCACTATTTAGCACTAAGGAATAAACTCCTATCTTGGTGACAGGTGAAGCTTTCCTGTTTCCCATGATCAAGTTTATCTTTCCCTGCTCCACATTCTCACTTCTTTTTAGTCCCTGCAAATCACAACATATGTGAATACCACAACCTGTATCAAGGACCCAAGACTTAGAATGAGGTGAGTTATTAGACAATATAGTGTATATACCTGCATGGTTGGGTTTCACTTTCCCATCCTTCAAATCTTGCTGGTACTTTGGGCAGTTTCGCTTCCAGTGCGACTTTTCATGGCAATAGAAGCATTCAGCCTCATTAGGGTTAGCAGAAGGAGTGACAAAACCTTTCTTGGTTTTTGCTAGAAGAGGAGCCTTCAAGGGTCTTACCCTTGGTACCCTTAGAAGGGTTCTTTCTCTTCTTCCCTTTGCCATGCCCGATTGCCAAGACATTGGCCGCAGTTGGAGTAGGAGTAGGAGTAGTAACAACCGACTTACCCTTTAGACCACTTTCGGCGGTCTTCAAGAGTCCTTGAAGTTTGCTGAGGGTGACTTATTCCTTGTTCATGTGATATGTCATGCAGAATTGATCATAACACGATGGCAAGGAGTGCAAAATGATGTCTATTGCTAACTCCTCAGGGAAGTTCACATTCAGCTTCAGTAAACGGTCCACATACCTTTGCATTTTCTGCATGTGGCCCGTGATGGGTTCACCATCCTTCATTCGGGTTGTTATCATGGAGGAGATTATTTCATATCGCTCTTGACGAGCACTTTGATGGTAGCGGTCCATCAAGTCCTGGTGCATCTCAAAAGGATAATAGTCCTCATAGGACTTTTGGAGCTCGGCTGTCATGGTGGCCATCATGATGCATGCCACTTTTTGTAGCATCTCTTTCATGTACCTCATATTCAGCAAGCTCTTCAGGAGTAGCAGTTGGCTCGGGTACCTTCAGCTCCTTGTCGAGAACATATTCTTTGTTCTCATACCGAGTGACCATCCTGATGTTTCTGATCCAATCTGTAAAGTTGGACCCATCAAAGATGACTCTCCCACAAAGATTCATGAGAGAGAAGGAGCTAGTAGGGTTTGAGCCAGAAGCATTGTTATTGGAAGACATTTGAAAAGAAGAGGGAATAGATTAGATTAGATATAGAGATAGTCCTTAACAAAACACCCAAATGTAATATTAAGGCTAGGACCCAACACAATATTTTATAACTTAGAAGAGGGATGCCGTAAGCTAAGCTATAAGATATTTGAAGGTAGGTGAATGACGATTCACCAATTTCCACCATGAAAAACGAAATATTTAATTAGGTTTTAATTGGTTTAGAAACTCCTAGATTCTTTGAGATTCATTGAACTTTCTTCAATGGCATGTTTCAATCTCGAGTGTGCCCTTCAAGTTTTGTGACTGGGATGCCGAGGATCACAAAACAAGGTGTGAAGTAACCATGCAAATTACTTGGTACCCTTAATGTATTACCCCTCAATCGATATGCCGGTTAACCACACACGCTCCACCGATACTATGATAAACATTAAGTCACCCTTTACCTACCTTTTTAAGTTCAAGTTAGTGTGCCGGTTAACCACACACGCTCCACTAACGACTTAAACAAAGTGTAAAGTGTAATTTCATGGATTAGCACCTTATTCACATTTTCCTAAAATAACTAAGATTGGGAATTCAATAAAGTTTAGTTACTTTAGTATTATCATTATACTTTTAATGAGAATTTATAAGTCCTTGTCCTACCCGTTCGGCTAACGACCCTCCACCGATCAAGGAAGCGTTGGGTGAGAGTGGACACCCATTAAGTTGCCATTTTATAGGCAACAACCTTATACCCCCCTTATAGACCGGCTTCGTGAATGAGGCGTACTAGCGGTAAGACGACTTGATCTTATACATATATAAATATTATTAAACTTATAATCTTATAAAGTATAAGGGTTGAATTTTAACTTTTAAAATTCTAGGGATTGGAACTAAAGTTTTTAATATGACTTTACATGTTCCAAAACTTGAGGGCAAGTTTTGTAAACTTTCAAAACTTTTCATTTCTCATAACTTATGAGTTAATGGTTATTAAAAATGAAGACTCTTCATTTTTTGTAACCTATGTGTTCTTTTAATGGTTATTTATAAATGTGACTTTTGGTTATCCATAACTTCGATTTTCAAGTTTTTTTTTTTTTTTTTTTTTTTTTTTTTTTTTTTTTTGCAGCAAGTATCAAATAAACAAGCCTAGGCTCTGATACCACTGATGGGTTTTGAGCATTCTAACACTCCTATGGTGTACATGCAACCCTAGAAACCTTGGATCTATATTTGACTATGATACATGCAAATAATTATTTTTCCAAGGTTCTTATCCTAACTAGCATGGCATGGGGTACTTGAATCAAATAAAACTAGTAGAATTACTTACCTTGTAGTAGTAGTTGATTGCTTGGAGTTTGAGAGCCTAGCACCAATAATGTGGATGCCTCAATTGGAAGTCACAAATCACCACAAACTTGGAAATTTGAGAGAATAGTCACAAACTTCTTGAAATCGGCCCTCTTAGTTTACTCACCACAACACGTGTGATTTCAAGAACCAAAGCCTCCTTTATATAGTGTGGTGGATTAGGGTTACATCCATGTAAACCCTAATACCCTTGTCTTTTCATTTCCATGAGATCCATGGGTTAAAGCTCCATAGAGTATCCATGGACTTTCCATGCAAGCCTAGCCCATTCCAAATAAGCATTAGCCCACACTATATAAATACAAGAGCCCATATTTAATTAGTCATACTTTTGATCTCTAAATTAATTCTAGATTAATTATAGATCAATACTAATTAAATAATATGATTTTATATTAATATATTAGGACTTATAATATATTAATAAATCATAACTTATACTATTCTCAAAAGATTATCCGTAAATTGTTCGGGTGAAGTGCAACCCAAATGGACCATGCCGGGTCGGGTCAAGTACATACCAAATATAGTTATGGACTTAGACACTATCTCCAACAAGAACAACATGCTACTGATAGGTTAAGTATCTTCAGGAATTGCATGATAGAATTGTGTGATTATATGATGCCTGTTAGCCTAGGTTTCTTTCTTATATGAAATTGACATCATTACTGTAGTTGCTTGGTGTATGCATCATAGTTGTACATAACTAAGATTCTATAGCCTGAGAATGTTTGGTTTGACCTTAATTCTTGTTCTTGTTTGATGAAGGGCTTAGGGTAGAATCAAGTATTCGAATGTCTATAGGATCCAATATTATGTATGTTTAGCATACACGAGTGTTGCAGGGTTGGTGGAAGCTTCATGAGTGGGTGTAGTTCATGGCCGGATAGCGCGTGGAATGATTAGCCACTCTTGAGAGAGTGAGGGCAGGGCGAAGGTGCATCCAAGATGATGGGAGATAGCGATCGAGAATTTCGTATGAGGATCTGCCTGATTTTATAGTATCTTAGTGCCAGTCGTCTCCGTTGCTCGAATGTTGCTTGCTTTATGCTTTGTGGGGCTCACGTTGATGTGAGCCAAATATCAAATGAATACATTAAGTTACATGCAATGGAGGTTAAGTAATCTTATAGTGAAGGATTTGGCCCTATTGCGCAGCTCTCGTTTGAGTCTAACCGTTGTAGGGTTGGGTCCTTTACTCGAAGGATTATTTGAGTTTTGTTGTATGTAATTGTACTCATGAAGTGGTTGGATGGCATTGATTGGAGCCCTTCAGCAGTTGATGGCAGGAGAGGTGGGGAAATCCTAGGAGAACCTAAGAAGTATTTTAGTGCGGTTGTTTTGCTGTTGAGCAGGTATCGAGAGGATATTTTTTAGTAGGTCTTGTAGGACCTAAGATGATTCTTGAGGAAAGTATGGATAGGTGTGGAAGGTAGTATTGGGCTCGTACTAGTGGAAGCACATGATCCATACTCGAATCGAGGAGAGTTTCGGGGATTCTAAGGGTTGGTCGGGAGAGATAGCATGATTTGATTCCATGATTCGTGGCAGTAGTTCCGTATCTTTCGTTCTTGTGGTAGGGTTGCTCGAGGCTATGCGTTCGAGTCGCGAGACTCAAGAAGGAAACGGTTGTTATGATCGGCTAGAGGACTGCAACTGGAAGTGAGTGGTTGATTGATGGTTTGGAATGCCGCCATCTGTGGAAGGGGTGATGCCATTTCAGTTCTCCAAGTTCGGAGAAGGAATGAGCAGGCTTGCGACTTTCAGAGTTACTCTATAAACTCATCATGGGGTTTGTTGGTCGCGGTGTTTGGCGACAACATGTGAGCGCAGGAGTACGCGGATGGATTGATGTTTTATGGATGCTTTGTGATGTGATCAAGGGTCCGTGTTTTAGGATATAGGCCGGTCAGGTACCGGATTGGTGGTTGGGATTGCAGGCTAGGATGGCATGTTTTGGATCGTAAGTTGGTGCTGGCTTATGCTCTTGCAAGGTACCCTTAATGTTAAAGTGGCCATGATTGGGGAAATTTTAGAGATCTTCAGCTGAAATTCAGGAATTCTCTTGGGATTTTTTTTATCCTTATCTGGAAGATCATCCTACGTGTGTTATACATTCCAAGGTCAGAGATGGTTGTAGCTGGTTAAGCCAATTTTAGTTATGGATTGGTTTCAACACCAGTATGTGGTAGTTCAAACCCAAAGTGGGGGAGAACTGGGTATTCTACTTGGAGGATCATCGATATGTTTAGGTTCATAGTATTGAGAGAATGGTTCCTAGGGATCTGCGGTGAGAGTATGTGGGATCTCGGTTCAAGATTTGGTGAAGGCAGGGGTATATAGTAGGTGGCGATCGGATGTATGTGTTCAGGAGACACATGAGTTGTCCCTTAACAAGAAGTGGTTGGCCAAGGAGCTCGTTGCAACTATTGGTTTCTTGTGGGGGTGCTAAAGAATAGATGAGGAGCCGTTGGGACCACTCAGGTTGAGTATTAGTTGCGAAGGGAATTTTTCAACTCGTTGCATGGATTTCTAATTATAGTATAACTTGTTCAGAGGTAGATCAGGGAATCAGTTTCAGAATTGGGTGCAATAAGCTCCGCGCATGTTTTAGATCATTTGATCTAATGTCAATGCGTACTCGATTTTTGGTCGCATCGTTCGTCATTCATCGAAGGTTCTACGAAAGTTTCAAGTTGTGGTAGTTGAAGTTCAATAGATGTGTCAACCTATCATCAAGTTCAGTGTGTTTTATGTTCCTTTGGTCTCTGGGTATGTTTACCCTCAATGATGGTGGTGTGGAATTTTGGTTCATAGTCGCTCAGGTTTTGGTAGCATTCAGGGTCACTTGGAAGTCTTCATGAGCTGGTTTCGTATTGGTGGAATCTGTTCAGTCTCAACCAAGGTATGAGGTCTTGTTGCGATCATTGATGGGGATATCTTATGTTAGTAATTGAGGTTTTTCGTTCGATAGAACTATGGTATTTCTCTCCTTTTTGGATGATGTTATGGGTTCTCTATGGATGTGCATTGGGGTAATTCATTATATGTATTGTCGAGAGGGGTGTATGCGACTGGACAAGATAGCATATGAGCACTTGGTTCGAATTATATGCATGGTTCTTTTGGGTTATGGCCTTTGAATTGGATCAAGAATACGACCGTTTATCTTATTATCGGGTCGTGTGCGGCCATGATTTCGTCATATTTTGCATTGATAGCAGCGTGTTCTGTGAAAGGAATTGTATGTGGTAAGACCATGGGCGGTGACCATGGTGGGATAGACGTGTCATAATACTGTGGGGTGGCCATAACATTCACTGGATTGACAGATAGTATGGATGTGTTATAAGTCTGCGCTGGGATCGTAGCATTCACCAGATTGAGGTAGACCATCGTTGGGGTTGTCGTGAGTATAAAGGAGGATCAACTCGTGCCTTGGGCAAGGCGGACAGTGGTGTCGGAAAGCATATCTCTGTAATATGAATAAGACCATTGGGCTCCGAGATGGGTTGGGCCTGTGTAGTTCTCGCTGGGTGAGACCCGTAGGCAAGGCCCGTATGATTATAGCAGTGCAAGTGTGACCTGGTAGAGACCAATTAGGTCAAGGAATTGGATTATGGTTTTAGTAGGATGATTATGTGGCCAGGGAGTGGCATAGACTGGTGCATACACTAGAATAGCCTTATCTGTTGGACTCTCAGGAACCTGGTGGCTGGACCAGGTGCGAGACTAGCAGTCTCAACGGTGGTTTGGGGATTTTATATCCCGGTTTAGGGAATGGTCGCCGTGAATCAGAAGAGTTCGGGTGAAACGCAAGTGTAAATCCTTGGATCTCAGGTTATGGGTTGTGTACCGAGTTGGTTGTTGGTTGAGATTCGCATCGGGAATTGTTAGTGTATAAGTGCAAAATATTTATCTCAACAAGTAATGGATTTAGGAATCTGTATGCCGATTTATCAGTTGGAAGGTTCAGGTTCAAAAGGATGTTCCAGTTTTGATGGTAGGAGGAGACCCTTGTGATTGTGTTTCGGAATGGTTCTACCTATGCGGAGGTCAGGCAAATTATGGGGATTCGAAATTATAAAAGTAGCATTGTGGATCGACAATTATGGGTTCAGTGATTTTTTCAGCACTAGAAGGTTTTGTTTGGAACGTTGGTTCTCAAGAGGGTGTAAGGAGTGATTTCAAGGACGAAATTTAATTTAAATAGGGGAGAGTTGTAACGCCCTGTTCCGAATCGTTTCCTACTTTCCTATGTGGGGATGGTGATCTGAAGACCGAGTATCATCAGGCTTAGGGCCTTTGAGAAAAATATATTTAGACCCATTTGGGTGTGGGTAATGTAATTTGGATGATCCGGGAGTTCAGTCTGTGTTTTGGCGCCAAGGGGTATTTCGGTAAAGTGTCAGTTCGGGCTTTTATGAATTTTGGATTTTTGTTCGGAAAGTTTTAAGCAAAGGATGAGTTGATAGAAGTGTATAGCTTCTTGTTACCTTTCCGTGGATATAAAGAACGTCAAAATCGGAGTTAGAACGAAGAATTTATGCCCGTTTGAAGTTTGATCGGTTTTGGGTTATGCCGAGTACGCTGGGCGTACAGAGGGGAGTACGATGGGCGTACTGAGGCACCCTGAGTACGCTGGGCATACCAGAAGTATGTTGGGTGTACGCAATCAGTGCCCAAACCCTATTTTCATGGTATGCTCCCTATTTAAGCTCCTTAACTCCCCCAAACCCATTTCATTCTCAACATCCACCCCTCCAACACCCCTTCCATGAAACCCTAACCCAAGCTGAGCCTTGTATGCTAAAAGAAGGCGTTTTTAAGTGCTTTGGAGTATGCATGGTGCACATTGGAGAAGAAGGAACTTCTTGGAGAAGTGTTGGTTGTATTGGAGCTTGGAGATCTGGACTTTGTTCACCTTGATCTATCTTCTAGATGTATAAAGTTTGAATCTTGATGATGCATATGTTAGATCTAATTAGTTTGGGATGTTATGAACTTTTGGTCATTTTAGTGCATAAAGTTTAGATTATGAAAGGTTGTGACCTTGTTATGGATAAAGTTGGAAACTTTATCCATTTAAACATCATTTTGATTTAGATCTGAAAGTTGGAGACTTGTACTTAACGAATTAAGTTGAAAAAGATGAAATTTTGGGTCCCTTTAAGACTTCAAGACTAGATATTGTTTGTTGGGATCATTCTAATGGATAAAGTTGGATTATAAAGCTATTATGAACTATAAAAATGTGATATTGGCCCTTCTATCCCTTCCATGCAAGAGTTGTGATGTCTTATTAGGTTAAGAACTTAGGATTTTGAACATTAAGCACTTTATAGCCATGCAAAGTCATAAAGTTGGAAATTTTATGACTTACGACAACATTTTGGGCTTGGATCTGAGTTTTGGATGTAAGAAATTAATGGAATAAGCTCTTAATGGAGTTTTGGGACTGGGCTGAGTACGTTGGGCGTATCTGGTGGTACGCTGTGCGTACGCGGTCAGCGCCCCGCTATTAATCAACTCCAGAGTATGCTGGGCGTACTCTCTTGGTACGCAGAGCGTACTCTGCTGGGAAGAAACATTGACTTTTGGACCTTGACCGTTGACTTTTACTTTGACTAGGGTTGACCAAGTTTGACCTAAGGGTATTTTGGGTTATCGGGTTAATTATTGATTAAGATTGTATTTATTGTTAGTTGGCGCGAGGTTATCCGGTTCGGCGGTCCGAGTAGTTATTTGATTATCAGCGGATTGAGGTGAGTCTTCCTCACTGTACTTACAGGTCGAAGGCACCAAGGCCGACCCATTGGATTAGATATCTTGATAAGTGATAATATGATGCTATGCTTAATGATCTGTAGATCTACCTGATTGTCTGTTGACTGATTATATGTTTATCTGTATATGTACACATATTTTGTTGGTTATTGAGGCTTTATTGCCTTGTGCGTGAGCCAACCGACTGAGGGTATTCCAACCCGATGGTTGACTGGACCCGAGTTATGTATATAATGACATTCCAATCTAGGGTATTCCATACCGAGGATGACTGGACCCTATGATTGACTGGGCCTGGGGTATTGCAACCTGATGGTTGATTGGACCCGACATGATTGTTGTGATATATAGTGAGGCTGGACTGCTTTATGCGTCAGTCAATAGGTTGGGGATATTCCAACCCGATGGTTGATTGGACCCAACATGTTTGGTATTCCAAACCGATGGTTGATTGGACCAAACATGCTTACGATACGAGGGTATTCCATCCCGATGATGACTGGGCTCATTGTAGGCATGCCTGGTATTCCAGCCCGAGGCTGATTGGGCGAGGCATGAGTATTTGTCCATGTGATTTGTTTGTTATGTGTATGTGGTGGTACTTTGGGGGAACTCACTAAGCTTTGTGCTTACAATTTCAGTTTATTGTTTCAGGTGCTTCAGATGGTTGTGGCAAGGCGAAGGTGTGACCGTACACATCATTGGTTTTAGAACTGATTGGATCTTCGGAGGCCCCGATTTTAAATCATGTTTTGGAAACAATGGTTTTGTAATCACTTTTATTAGTAAATGGGTTGTTTTGAAAGGTTTAAATTTGTTGAAATTTTTGGGATGTTACAGATGATTATAGTAGATATAGTTATATTTACTTAATCAAACATAAATCAGAAACCTTTGAAAAGTTCAAAGAGTTTAAACATGATGTCGAGAATGAGTTGGACAGAAAGATAAAGATGCTATGATCAGATATAGGCGGAGTGTATCTTAGTATCGAATTCGACGACTACCTCAAGGATGTGGAATAGTTTCACAATTGACCCCTCCTAAGACACCACAACTTAGTGGTGTGGCTGAGAGGTGCAATCGAACCTTGTTGGACATGGTTCGTTCCATGATGAGTCGAGCTTCTCTTCCAATTTCATTTTGGGGATATGCCTTAGAGACTGACGCCCATATTCTTAATCTTGTCCCAACTAAGAAGATTGCCAAAACACCTCATGAGATGTGGACGGGGAGCGTTCTCTTGTTAGCACATATCAAGGTTTGAGGTTGCGAAACTTTTGTTTGATGAGAGACTCACGACAAGATTGAACCTCGAAGTGAGAGATGTATTTTCATCAGCTACCCACATAAGTCCTTTGGATATTTTTTCTACAGAACTAGTGAGAACATGGTCTTTGTAGCACGAAGATGAGTCTTTCGCGAGAGATAGATCATATGCAAAGAGGACAGTGGGAGCACCATTGACCTTGAAGAGATTCAAGAGTCAACTGATGAATGAACCTTTGAATATGCTAGGTTTCAACCAGAGGAATAGATTCCAGTTGAACTAGTTGACAATTCATTACCTCTTCGTCGCTCTAGTAGAGTTAGCATGCCACCTGATTTCTACGGTTTCCATATAACTACAGATGGTGATACGTTTATCAGTAATAATACACTGGTAAATTTGGATGAACCAGCTAACTACAAGGAAGAAATGGCATACCCTGAGGCAGCCAAATGGAAAGAGGCAATGGACAGCGAGAACAAGTCCATGTATGACAACCAAGTTTGGAATCTGGTTGATCAACAACCTGGTCAGAAGACAGTTGGTTGCAAATGGATCTTCAAGAAGAAGACCGACATAGATGGTAATGTGCACACCTTCAAAGCATGACTAGTTTCAAAGGGCTTTACTCAAACCCCAGGGGTCGACTATGATGAGACCTTCTCACCAGTGGCTAAGATAAAATCTATTAGGATAATGCTAGACATAGTTTCCTTTCATGACTATGAAATTTAGCAGATGGATGTCAAAACCGTTTTCCTTAATGGGAAGTTGGTTGATGATGTTTACATGATTCATCCAGAGGGTTTTGTTGATGCAAAGTTTCCTAATAGAGTGTGCAATCTTGTGAAATCAATCTATGGATTGAAAAAGGAATCTCGCAGATGAGATCTTTGCTTCGATGAGAAAGTCAAGGAGTTTGGTTTCTCTAGAAGTGAAGATGAGTCATGTGTATATGTCAAAGCTAGTGAGATTATAGTAACCTTCCTGGTATTGTATGTTGATGAAATACTTCTTATAGGAAACGACATTCCAACTTTACAAGAGGTTAAGTCTTGGCTTGGAAAGTGTTTCTCTATAAAGGACCTAGGTGAGGCTGCCTATATTCTGGGGATAAGAATTCTAAGGGATAGGAGTAAAAGACTAATTGGACTTAGTCAAAGTACATACATGGAAAAGGTGCTAAAACGTTTTAGTATGGAAAATTCCAAAAAAGGAGAACTGCCCATCCAGCGTAATTCCAAACTGAGTAAGACTCAGAGTCCGAGTACCGATGCAGAGATAGAAGAAATGATCCGGATTCCATACGCTTCTTCCGTTGGATCAATCATGTATGCTATGACATGTAATCGCCCCTACGTGTCCTTTGCTTTGAGCATGGTCAGTCGTTATCAGGGAAATCCATGTAAAGCTCAGTGGATAGCAGTTAAGAATATTCTCAAGTATCTGCGAAGGACTAAGGACTAGGTCCTACTACTTGGTATTAGTCATACATTGAGATAAACTAGGTATAGTGAAGCCAGCTTTCAAACTGATAGAGACAACTTCCGTTTTCAATCTGGCTGGGTGTTTACTTTTAATGGAGAAGCAGTTACTTGGAAACTTTCCAAGCAAGTGACAGTGACTGATTCTACCTGTGAATCAGAATATATAGCAGCAAGTGAAGAATCGAATGAAGCAATTTGGTTAAAGAACTTCATCGGAGATCTTGGATTTGTTCCAACCATTAAGGAGTCGATGGAACTTTTCTGTGATAATGAAGGAGCGGTTTCCTTGACAAATGAACCAAGAGATCATGGAAGATCAAGACATAGAGTAGAAGAAGGTCACCTCATTGTGAAGAGAATATCATCTGAAGAGAATCCTGCAGATCCACTCATAAAGGGTCTGAGTAGGGCTAAACACATTCAGCATGCCAGGAGCATAGCTCTACCTATGATAGATTATATTAGTTTTAGTAGTTAGTTAATTTTTGTTTGAAACTTGAAACAGATTAAATGTAATTGATTTTGGTGATTAAATTATTTATGAGTTTGTTTATTGCTTTGTCAATTATTTATTTCTGTGTTTCAATTTTGCATGTTTTACTTCCCGAATAATTTGATTATTCAGACTCCACATTCGTTCGTTGTTTTGGAAGTAAGTAGTGAATTAAGCCTGTCATGAATTGAATTGTAGATTGTCTAAAAAGTTTTTGACATAGCAATGGTATTGCTACAATGTTCATGAGTACTTTGAAATGGAGATTTAAGTATTGGATAAACCCACGCTCAGAGAATTACTTCAAGGAATTTATCACGAGTAATTCTGAGACGATAATATCTTATAATCTTAAAACGAAGATATATGAGTTGTAGTTTATAAGTTGGTTGAACATTGATAATACGTAAACGCATCAGTAACTTGATGTTATAAAACGTATTGTCATGCATGATTTGATGAGTAAATGGTGCAAGCATATAAGGCAAAGTTTATATGTTCCTTTTTCCCTAACGCGAAAAGCGATATCTTTGGGCTCCTGATGATTTAGTGTTGAATTATAGTGTCGGGCCCGGCCAGGACTAAATTGATGTGTTCAATTAGAAGTTCTATGTCTTTACAAATCAGAAATCGGGAAACAAAGTCTTGGACAATGAGATTGATTTTATTCCATGTCTCATGTTTGAATGATATCTTGTAGAACAGAGGATTATATGATCAATTATTTTAGGACACGTAACTGACTGGGTCAGAGTTCGACAACGGCTATTGGAAGCTACAATTTGCTGATCGATTCAGAAGTTATACTTGAAATTATAGTCTTGCCTTATCAAAGTAGGAGATTGTTGGCTTAGGTGTCTAAGCCCATAACTAAAATTGGTATATACTTGAATTGATAGTAGCACAATTCTTTTGAGTTTCCCTCAAACCTAGCAATTGGACATGATGACTTTTAGAGAGAGAGATTAATTTATTATGTGAATAATAAATTAAATAAATTAAATAAATGGTATATTAATGTGTTATGAAAATAATATATTAATTAGAAATCATATTATTTAATTAATAATTAATCAGAAATTAATTGGAATTAATTTTAGGATTAATTGGATTAACTATAAGTACATGGATTGTTTGGTTATTTATTGATAGTTGAGGAAGGAAGGCTCTAGAACGTCATGGAATGAGGTAGACGAAAATCATTTAAGGTAAGGCCTAGATGATTTCGTCCAAGGCCCTTTGGATAAGGAGATTGGGTTGCTTGGTCACCAAGCAAAGGAATGTAGGGCTTATCCCTTAAACCCTAGCTTTGGCCCCAAGTATCTTCAACTATATAAGGAACCCCTAGCCCCTTGATTTCATCCACTCCTTCCCTTTACAAGCCTTGGACAAAAATTGTTTCTCCCATCTCATTTCTCTTTAGTTATCCTCTTGCTAACTTGGGTGTGATTCCATTGGAGGCACGACATTTGTGGTGCTAGCTTCCAATAGATTTTCAAAGGTAATTTCTAGGTGTTTGCTATAAAAAATAAAAGGTATGTAATCCAAAAACCATCTCCTCTATTTCGAAAATATCCTAGGGTTTCTAGGGTTCTTTTTGATGTTCTTAGTTATAGGTTCAATAGAGAAAACATAGATCCTATTTAGATTGCATACAAACTTAAGGGTTTTATTTTTGTTTGTTTACCTAAATCCCATCAGAACAAATAACCGATTTTAGTAAAATAGAAGTAAAAGACAAACATCCACGTGTTTTCAACAAATAAATATGATCAAAAGTTGCATGTCCTAATCTAGTATGTCAAAGTTCATAAGAAGATTTAGGGCATTTATTTCGTAAAATAGATAAAAAAAGCCTTTTTCTCCCCGCTCAAGTACATATAAACCTTGATCAATGTTGCCCTTTGCTACAATCTCTTTTGTTTCCCGATTCTAAATGTTAAAGAACTTGTTAGAAAAGAGAAAATCAAATAATGAATCATTAGTTAATTTGCTAATAAATAGCAATTTTTTGGTAAGATGAGGCACAACAAGAACATCTAAAAGTTGTACATTGTTACTGATTGAAGAAGTACCAATATGAGAAATACAAGAGGAATTACCATTACCAAAAACAACTTGAACTTTTACTGAATAAGAACAAGACGAATCCAAATGAGCAATTGAGTTCGTCATATGTGAAGAGGTTCCAGAATCAGCAAACCAGTTTGGATTGTTAACATTACATTGAGATTGAAAAGGTTGAACAATATTGGCATCAATTGAGGAACCTTTGGTGGCATATGTAGCAAGATCAGGATACATGTTTGCATAATGACCATTTTTTCGGCAAAGCTGACAATGTGGTGGGCGTCTCCCATGACCACAACCACCAGAGTAAGCACCCCTCGAGTTTCCAGATCAACCACGAGTGGATGGTTGGCTGTTGCAACGAGTTTGTGCAGTAAAGGCACCAGATGGTAGTGAGTTGGTCATGGAAGCAAGAAAGAGTTCATGGATTTCAGCTTGGGCCATTAAATCAATCCGAGCAGGCATAACTTTTTTTTAAATATCTTTACTACATACTTTAATATTTTGGAAGAAGTGAGTTGGTCATGGAATCAAGAAATAAAAACAAAAATAAAGAAGTGAGTTGGTCATGGAAGCAAGAAAGAGTTCATGGATTTTTAAATATCTTTACTACATACTTTAATATTTTTTGTTTTTTTAAAGAGTTCATGATTGTGCTCATTTTGTAGAGAATTAGATTTAAAGAATTTTCGTTTTTTCAGATTTTTTTTTCAAAGAAATAAAGTTATGGCCAAAAAACGAAGTGGGTGGAAAAAAACCTCACCAAATGAGGGCTTGACATGTGGCAGAGAGAAAAAAATAGGAGGGGGGAGGGGGTGGAATTCACACACTGAGGGGTTTTTATTCTTGTTTTTTATTTCCTTATTTCCTTTTACCCATTTAACCTCCAAACATTAACCTTTGCTATAAATTGTCAAAATCTCGCACATAATTACAAAAACGTCATATCTTCTCGCGAGATATTGACGATAAATAAAATCAAATCTCCACCTTTTATTTTTTCAATCCTGCGACAAAGATTTATCGTCGTAGTCCTCACTTATTTTTGAGTCCTCACTCGATCCAACTTATATTTATATATATAGATATAATGACTTGAGAGGGTAACAGACTTTTAATTTTGTTCACATTTAGTCACTAAATTTTTTTTCATGCTTGATTTATCCCTAAATTATTTGAAATTGTTCACATTTTACTCTTATGACCAGCTACAACCGGTTATAAGGGTAAAATGTGAACATTTCAAATAATTCATGGGTAAATCAAGCACGAAAAAAAGTTCAGTGACTGAATATGAACTAGTTGAAAGTTTGTTACCCTTTCATGTCATTATCCGATTTTGTAAGAATCCCTTAGTGTATTTTACTTATTGATAGCAATTACTTAGATTAATAATTTTGATTTCAGTCACTACGATTTGTTTTGTGTTTTGTTTGTAAGGAGTACTACAGAATAGAATGCATATCACATAACCATGTTGTAGTTCATTGCTTTAATCCTGGTCAATGAGATAAAATTTTAACTAGAGTTTATTTATTCACGTATAATTGAAACGTCAACCCACAAATAAGAAATAATTAGTAGAGTTTCACAAAGGCAAAAAGACACATATACGAGCAATAAAACAAAAAATAGATCGAAAATCAAAAGGAGCATGGTGAGAAGGTACATATAGAACCAACATACAAATAGAAAAGGTAGATACAAGTAATAACTAGGAAGAAAAATATCGTCAAAACAAGTTGAAAGTAAAAACAGTGAAAACTAGGCAAAATACACAAACAATGTAAAGGCAACGAGCACCTAGACTACTCATGTACTACTCCACAACGTTGGTCTTATGCATCCACACTCTCTAATCAAAGCCTGTGTCTTTGTAAAGAGAAAAACCTCATTCAATTTTAACACTGCATTATCTTTACGCTTATTTATCATATGTTATCTCGTCCTCGCACGATCTACAACGACCGCCTCCACCCTTTGAAGTGAAAACGGTTGCCTATGTCTTAAGTATATTTCTAAAACCACAACAATCTTTGTTTCTTCAATTTCTATGTGATTAAATTCGCTTCTTTTGTATTTCTAAGTGTTGTTTCTAGTACCTTACACAATAAATGTATATCACATGATTACTATAACATCCTCACTATTGTGACCTTCATATTCAACTTGTGCTCATTCTTAATAACATTTAGAACCATTTATATGATAACAACTTGAAAGGGTAACAAACTTTCAAATTTTTTCACATTTAGTCATCATACATTTTTTATGTCTGATTTACCCTAGAATTATTTGAAATTGTTCACAATTTACCCTTATGACAGGTTATAGACCGGTTATAACCGGTCATAAGGGTAAAATGTGAACAAAATCAAATAATTTCGGGGTAAATCAAGCACGAAAAAAAATCAGTATAACCAGTCATAAAGGTAAAATGTGAACAAATTCAAATAATTCTGGGGTAAATCAATCACGAAAAAAAATTCAATGACTAAATGTGAACAAACTTGAAAATTCGTTACCCTCTCAAGAAGGTTAAGAATCGTAAGAACTATTTTTCAAATGTTTTCATTAAGGGCATTTTAGACAAATCAAACATTAATATTATATTCATGAAACTTTTCCATTTTCTAGTTTACGACTAGTTGACACTTGGTGTTGGACAGTCGTACGAACGCTGCCAGACTACCGTTGGACCACCGTTGGACTAACACCAAATTCAATGGCATTTTCTGCTTGTATTCACAGCTTAATAGAAAACGTTGTGGTTCTTATTTATTTGGTAATACTTTTTAATTCGCTTAATAGAAAATATCATATTCATAGTTTAATAAACATATTAATTCGCTAATACACAGTTTAATGTTTTCATAAATACATTCATTCATATTTTAACACAAAATTTATATAACATATACAACTTAATACAATCCATTTTTAGTTTATTACATAAAATTCACAACGTAACATAATACAATTCACTATACACTAATTCAACATATTCAAAGATGTCAAACCCAAACTCTACCACCACCATCACCACCTACTACCATACACTACCACCAACCACCCGTGTCACCATCGCAACCACCATTCCTTCCAAATAAGATCTGTATATAAAATCATTGATTAACAACTTAAATATTATATTCGCAATTTACTAAACTAATTAATTCATTTATTCACAGTTTAATGCAAAATAGTTATAAAAACTAATACATTCTTACATATTTATACAACACAAAAAATACATATATTCAAAGAAAATTAATACAAAAGTTTATACATAAATCATTTATATTTTAACACAAAATTCATTAAAAATTCACATCTTATTACAGTTAATTCTTAGTTCAGTACAAAAAATTCACAGCTTAATATAATAAATTCACATTTTAATGCACAAAATTATACATTCATAGCTATATTCTCAACTTAAAAATTGCATTTATATCTTCATATCTATATGCTAATATTTCTTTCAAAGTTTATTTATATAAATATTCACAGTTTAAATTTTACATACTTTATTGAAAATTAGATAAAATCATATTTGTGTATAATATTTCTTAAATCTTATATTGCAGAAGGAAATAAAAAAAACTATAAAATAATCAGAACTTAATACTAGTCAATTCGCACTTACTACAATCAATTCACAGTTTAATACAAAAATTCACAACTTAATATAGGCAGTTCACAATTTAAACATAAACTTTACATCTTAATGCGGTCAATTCACAGTTTAAAACACAAAAATAATAGCTTAATATAGAAAATTCACATTTTCGTACACAAAAAGTGTACATTCACAACTATATTATCAACTTAAAACTCTTAATATAGTCAATTCATAGCTTAATGCAATCAATTAAAAATTTAATAAATTCACTATTTAATATAGTCAATTCACAATTTAAACAAAAAAATCACAGTTTAATGCATTTAATTCACAGTTAAACACAAATATCACAACTTAATACACAAAATTCACAACTTTATACAATAAATTCACAACTTAATACACAAAATTATGAATTTATTGAGGCATTTCAATAATTCCCAGTTTAATACACCAAAAATTAGCGTTCATTGAGACATTCACAGAAAATATGCATTCACAACTTAATAACATACCAAATTTCATTCAGACATTTCATCAAACACCTTGTGTGTGTCTTTTTTTAGAACTTCCTTTTGTAAACATCATCATTGGAGACATATCTGATGCGGTGGTGGAACCACCACCACCCAGCGTGAAGTACACCATACACTACACACACCATATTTAACTTGAAAGTGCACCAAAACATTAGATCTGATGTCGATTTGGTGGTGCTTCGACCAAAGATAATAGAGACAAAGATAGAGACGAGTTAGAGAGGAGAAGGAGGCAGTGCATAACAGATATGGTACAAATTCGACAAATATTTCGCCAACGATGGAACAGATAAGAGAAAAAACAAGTTCAAGAGTTCTGAAAAAACAAACGAGTTCAAGATTAGCACCTGTAGGTTACGATGATGACTACGATTGTGATTTGTGATGCTCTGATGAAGACACCTACGGTAGGAGAACAGATCTGATGTAGATCCAACGACAGAATGATGAAATAGAAAGAGAAAAATTTGTAAAATAACACCAAATGATCATATCCACATCAGATCTGATCAGATCTGGTGTGAATGAAGATAAAGGCAATATCTAGTGGTTGTCTGAAGAAAAAAAGTAGATTTGGAGGTGGTCGGACATATGGAGGTGACAAAGAGCTTTATGCTTCGTCAGGTCTGTTATTCTGGCGAAGCAGATTAGAGAGTTTTTCTCGTGCTACATCAAATTTGTACGTCAGAGATCCGGAGAAAAAGGACAAATCACAGATCTGAAGGTGTAGAAGGTCAGATCTGGTGTTTTGGCGGTGATACTTGCAGTTCGATGGTGATGGTGGTAGCTGGCAGCAATAGTTACATATATGGTGGTTGTTTGGTGTCGTTGGTGCCATCAGTTCACTGGAGAAACGATAGAGGACAGACAGCGACGATGGTGATAATCGTTGGAGATTGTACATCTGAACCGGAGAAGATGAAGTCACCAGAAAACTTCAAATCTGAGAGGCTGGAGGCGGTTGGTGAATTTTCTGGCGGTAGTAAAGAAGTGGACGGTGGAGGGAGGTGACAGCGGCGGTAAGTAGCAACGTTGGTAGGCGATGGCGGTAGTAGGTTGTAGAGTTGGTGGGAGAGTTTGAGAGGATCTGAGATATTTTCTTGCAAAAGTATTTGAGATGTGTTTTACTTTATCTAAATGTAGATACTAAATATAAGTGGTTCTTAGAGTTCTTAACCTTTAGTGGTTGTCATTTGATCTTTTACCTATATATATATATATATATATATATATATATATATATATATATATATATATATATATATATATATATATATATAAATAAATTTTTTTACTGGTTCTCATTAAAAGTATACATATTTAAAATTATGGACTATCTCAATAGCTAGATGAAACATATCATCAGTCGTCGGCCACATCTATGCATCCTTATTGACTCGCCATTATCTATTATCATTGCATCTACATTTTACTTCCTAAATACAAATATCCTAGTAATAAAACTTATTTATCATCGTACAACGAATGAGAAAGCAAACAGAAAACAAGTTGCGTCGCTAAGCCTTTTTGTATGGTAAACTCAATTCTTTTGAAAACTACATCCATAGATCAAGAGGATATAACATTATTATGCACGATCTGTTGTACTCTATTAAGAAGTTTCACCACATCCGGCGCAAGGAAACCAAACGTATCAAATGCAAATGGTATGAACACGTGTTGATTTTCCATGCACGATTTCTCGCGTTTGGTGACCTTGAGATACATAAAGATATTATTAAATTACAATAGGATTAAACCACTGTTGATATATCAATATCACCCGCTACTTCGAATGTGGCAAGACCAATGGTCGTAGAGTCACCATAACTTAACAAAGAAGGGAATGAAACTTATTAAGGTAATTAACTTTTTAGTTTGTTCATATCTGGGTAACTATTTTTTTTGTACACATCTAGGTAACGAACTTTTTGGAAGTGTTCACATATGACCATTATAACCTGCTACATCCGTTCATAATGGTCATATGTGAACACTTTCAGCAAGTTCGTTACCTAGATGTGTAAAAAAAATAGTTGCCCAAATATGAACAAAACGAAAAGTAAGAGTAAATTACACGAATGGTGAAACATCCCAAAAATATAGTCCAAAAAATTCGTTTTAAATCAGTAATAAAAATCATCAATAATATCCATCACAAAAAAATCATAGTCATGTATCTAAAAATATCATCATATCTGTCAATGTATCAAAATCATATATCATAAATCAGAGTGAATCCTCCCAGGCTAAAAACAGTTGTGTGTGCCATGCAGTCATCCCGAGCTCTTTCCCTTACTAGCGGAAGTACCTGAAACCAAAACTGAAAACTGTAAGCACGAAGCTTAATGAGTCTCCCCAACTAACACATACCATACACATAACACATAAACATATCTTAGGCCCCACCCCTGCTACATCAGGCCCTGCCCAGCATCGGGCCCCGCCCGACATTGAACCCTATTCGGCATCGGGCCCCGCCCGACATCGAGCCTCGCCCGACATCGAGCAAATATCGGAATACATAAGAACATAATCAGTAATACACATAAACCTAAGCACATAACATTATGTAACATCCCAAAATTCAAGACCAAAAATTTTGTTTTAATTAAGTTATTATAAAACCAACAGTATAAGAAAACATTCATAATAACACATCATGTCCAAACCAAAGTAAAAATCATCAAAGCATGTTATCATAAAACAATATCAGAGTGTAATCCCAAAAATCTCATGTGCAGAAATATAGTGTGATGCGCTGCGATCGAGCCGACTCCTTTCCTTTGAAAACGAAGTACCTGAAACCAAAACTGAAAACCGTAAGCACAAAGCTTAGTGAGTTCCCCCATCATACCACATACCACATAATGCCTATCCCTCGGTATCTTTCAACCGGTATCTGTCTGGCATAACTGGGAACTGGGCTCCCCTTCGGTATATTTCAACCGGTAACCGAGAACTAACCTCCCCTTCGGTATCTTTCAACCGGTAACCGGGAGCTAACCTCCCCTTCGGTATCTTTCAACCGGTATCCGGGGACTATTTCACCCCTACCACTATCACATAATAACACGTCATAAACATATTGATTCCATGATAACATAACATAAACATACTCATCACATAATGGCATATCATAACCATACTGGTCACAAGATAACATATAATAAACATACTGCTAGGCATGCATGGGTTCTGTCTACCCCTTCGGTATCTTTCAACCGGTAACTGTCTTCGGTATCTTTCAACTGGTAACTGGGGACTATTCCACCCCTACTACTACTAACACATATTTCATAGCATTCCACCACATAAAGCATATCAAATAGTGGCAACCAGATAATTATCACAAAGACAATCATCTCAAACATAATCACCTACTGGTGGGTCGACATTGGTGCCTTAGACCCACCCCTACTGGAAGGTAACTCACCTGACACTGCTGAAGTCTCGCAGACGAAACTCTGGCTGTCGGATGACAAGTTCTCGAACTGTCAATCATCAAAATAACACCCAATTAATAATTGGGTTCCAACACAAAAATCATAAATCCACGCTTGGGGTAAAAGACTGCTTTATCCCTATCTTAGCTTGATCCAATCCCAAGGCCCAATCTAAAGGCCCAAAAGTCAACTATGTGTCAAAGCCCAACTTATGGCCCAATTTTCCAAATTGGCCCAAACCTTTACAAGGTCTTACCATAAGGACCAACCTTCTAGTCCAGTCCAAACATTCGACATTTCTAATGGCCCAATGTCTCATAATCATAAAGGCCCAAACTACGGCCCATTTATGGCCCAATTTTTCCAAATTGGGCCCAAGCCCTCATATGGGCCTTACCCCAAAACCCATCAACATATTCTAGTCTATATGATTATTCTTGGATGGCACATTAATAACCCAATCATCAAGGCCCAACAATAACACAAGTGAAATTAGGGTTAAGTATTTCTCACTTAACCCATTAAGGACTTAATCCATTAAGTCCATCACTCTTCTAAATAATTCACATGGCGTGATTGGGCTTAATACACAATTCCATTCCAATGGCCCAAATGTGGGTCCCGATAAGTCCAAGCCCATAAATCCAATATTACGGTTTTCTAAACCCTAATTAGGGTTTCTAACCCCATCTAAGCCCAATAGGCCCAATAGCTACGTCTTTTGATCAATTAGGATTCATCAGGCCCATTAGTCACATGATTGGGCTTTTATGTCAATTAGGGATTCATTTAGCCCATTAGGGTTTCCTTGGGCCCACTAGGGTTTATTAGGCCCATTAGGGTTTTAGTCCCTTTGTCCAAACATTCCAAACGAGTCACAATCCAAACAAGGCACACCGCCACCCGACAAGGCGGCCGGTGGTGGTTTTGACTTTCGTTTTATTATTCTTCTTTCTAGTTACATTTTACAATGCTAAACCCCAATAATCACACACACACACACACACTAATACAAACACATATACACAACAACCTAGTAGTGGCCGACGGTGGCACGTGGTGGGAGAAGAGCTTTCCCGACGACAACCACCATGGTTGGCTGCCATGCTGGTCTTCTAGCGTTTTCCAGCCAACATTTCACCCACATACTCCCGCGGTGACGACTGAAACACGCACAAACATCATATCATTGGCTGAAATACGAAAATACACATGGAACACACACACATCACCGCCACTCTTATGGTGGTTTGCGGTGACCAGAAAGGATATCATCAAAAGGTGATAGCCATCGGGGCGGACATGGCGAAGAACATGAGAGAAATGGCAGAAGAACGAGAGAGAGAGAGAGAGAGAGAGAGAGAGAGAGAGAATGGTTGTCATTACCGGAGAAGACAGAGGTACGGCGGCCCCGACGTCGGCCTTGAATCACGTATTCTCCAGCAGTAAACAGCAGCAACTGACGTCCGTTAGCCACAACCGGAGAAGAAATGGAGAAGAGAAGCGATCCAGAACAGCAACGCTGATATTCACGATGTCCGGCGTTATTATGGTCGTTGGCAACCCCCACTTTGTCGTTCACAACCCAAACTCCGGTCTCGGTGGTCCTCCAATCCACTCACTGTGTCACCGCCAGTAGGCGGCGACTTGATCTGACCAGAAAACGAGAAGAAGGGAGGCGGCGGCTGGGGATTCACAAGGTGGTGGCGGCTAAAGAAAACATTAGGGTTAGGTTTTACCATCGACTGAATGAGAGGGAAATGGGATAGGGGTTAAACCCGTGTCTCATTTCAAACTTGTGTCCATATTTCCACAATCAAACCCTCCTTAAAAAATCTTCTTCAACTTTAATCCAACATTTACCCTTTAGCCCCTGATTTCATAAATTCATTACAATCTAGGTACAATATTTACCAATTACACCCTTGCTTCCATATTTCCTCTCAAAGCTGATCCCTAATTGACCAAACAGCCCCTTAGCCCCAAAATCTCTTCAAATGAAGTCCCAAAAGTTTACCATTTTGTCCCTGCCTTCATAAATACTTGCAAAACTAATCCATAACTTACAGTTTTAACCCCCGACTTCTAAATTATGCCAGTTAACTCCTCGAAATCACACCTTGCTATATAATTATTGATTTTAAGGCTACTATTCATTCATTAGTTATTTATTTATTTATCTATTTAATAAACGAGGTGTTACAACTCTCCCCCACTTAAATTAGATTTCGTCGTCGAAATCATTCCTTACCATTCCTTATACACCCAACCACTCTAGTAACATGGTCACCATCCTGGGCACACCCTAACCTTCCCAGGGTAGCCATGACCAATCTTCGCAAAGCCCCAAAATCCAAAGGTGAACGAATTCATCGCAACAAGTTCACATCTACTTTGTCTGAAGTCAGCTGTCTTGAGATGGTCTGATTCCCTGACAGACCACTCATACTGAATCATTATCGATGAAACCTGCCTGCTTATCCCTCAACTGACTACTCAACTTCTAATAGCTAGAGGTTCCCACTATAAAACAGAATCACATGCCTAATTATCCATGCAGATCCCTTATACTTGGCCAAGGCTCATCTAATCCCACTGTGAGTGGCTTGTCAATTCCCAATCAACCAGCTATTTCGTCCGTATTTGCAACCCAAAACACAAATACTAATACTGCCCCAAACGCTGAAACTGCCCGAACACTGATCTGCCTGAAGCAGTATGTTGCCACCTGGCTACTTTCCAAAATCTACCGAGACCTGCCTGGTCTCAATTCGTTCGACAACCATCTAAAATATCGGATCTCGGCCCGGTCGCTGAGCTAAAAGGACTCCCACTTAGTCGCCTCACACGACTTCCGAATGAAATCCTTCTCTGGAACTAGTTGCCACTAGTTATTATGCCACTGAGGCTCTAATAACCTTCTGATCTAATTGACCGGGTCCATGCGTCAAATCCTGATGTCACCAAATCCAACACTAAAAGTGATTGCTACCTGACCAATGGTAACCTTATCTCACAAACGAACCTAAGCAGTCCATTGCTTCCCTGACCTCATAACCGTAGTGGCGTTCCTACAGTCTTATCACTGGCTCAACCAGATCTAATCCATATGGGTAATTCCGAAATCCAGTCCGTGGATTTCCATATCTTCATTGCTACACCCGAACTGGTGGGTACTCATGTTCCTTACGCGTCCTAACGACGCGCTCATGATATCTACCAACCTAGGGAATGCTACGGCTACACCCGCAGACTTACAACACTCTAGTACTATCTGCTAATCCGTGTGAATGCTACGGCTACACCCGCAGACTTACAACAATTTCCATACTATCTGATCGCTAGTGAATGCTACGGCAACCCCCGTAGTCTTACAACACTTTCCATACTATCTGATCGCTAGTGAATGCTACGGCTACCCTCGCAGTCTTACAACACTTTCCATACTATCTGATCACCAGTGAATGCTACGGCTACCCCCGCAGTCTTACAACACTTTCCATACCATCTGATCGCTAGTGGATGCTACGGCTACCCCACAGTCTTACAACACTTTCCATATCGGTCGAACACGCACTCGACCTAACACACAACTAAACTTGAGTCCTAACTGGAGCTCTAACCCGGTTCCTGAAACCTGCTATCTGAGAGTCTCGAAGGTTGTCTGTTGCTCAGGCCCCTAGCGAAAGGCCACCGACTTCTTGGTCAGTCGGGTGAAAGGAACCGCAATCTCGGAGAAGTCCTGCAAAATTCTCCGGTAATAACCCGCTAGACCCAGTAAACTCCGAATCTCAGTTGGAGACCTCGGAATCTCCCACTGCATCACGGTCTCTATCTTGGCCAGATCGGCCAGAATACTCTTCTGGTTGACAAGGTACCCAAGAGATTGCACCTCGCGCAACCAGAACTCACATTTGGAGAACTTAACAAAAGTCTCTCCCCCACTGAGATTCGACTAAGTCTTCACTGGACATGAGAACTGAAGGATTCCCAATCCTTCTTACTTCCTAATAGTCCACTGCCGACAATCTGAGCTTACCAATGCTAGCAATTAATCACCTGTTAAACCTTAAGATCGCCCATCTTCGGATATCTTGATGAGTACTCTTGAAATATGGTCCAGTCTGACACCTCAATCCACCCCCATGCTGACAACTAGAGGCCTTAATCTTCACTCTGGCTGACGAATCCTCGTTCCCACTTCCAATATTGCAGCACCACTGAACTCTAACCGAACACAGCCCATGCAAAAATACAATTCTATTGAATATCCAATGACCAACCACTTATGCATCTAACACCTGCAACTGACACTACCATCTTCATGCTACCAGTTCTGTCCTAGCAACGGTAGTGCCTTGAACTCCAAAGTTCATCCATAGACAATTGTCTACCACACCTGAATAATGATAGAACCACTGAACGCTGACTTCACTGAAGGACTATCGCTCTAACCCTGACCGAGTATCCTCTAAATAATACTCCTGCACAGATCCCAACAAAGATATGGAATGATAACGGTCCACGCAGAACCCACTCCGCAAGATGCGTCCCTCTGTGGGTTCATCAAGGACTTTTCGGCATGCAGGATGGCATATATGATATTTGATAACCCAAACACTACCAGAAAACCAAACCAAGTTCTGACTTATCAAACTCACTTACAAGTCCAAAGCGATACGTATTCCCAACATCCACCTAATAGCAGTAGAAGATGACATACCCACAACATCTGGAGGAATACTGATCACCTTCAGCTGACATTATCAACCCTGCCATACCTGTAGCAGCATAAACCCTTGGAGTGACAAACTCCCTTGTGCACTTTCCCGTACGTGTTGCACTAACTCAGGCCCAACAGAAGTCATGGGTCTCTTCCCGGGACCCTCTACTATACGTACCTTGCACGAACCCCTCTTCTCAAAGTGCTCCAAATCAATCTCGCATCTGCAACCTTTTGGAAATCATCTTCTTCAAGGTCTGACACCCTGCCACCCTCACTAGCTCACTTGCCAATGGCTAAGCTGCAACAACTGGAACATCCTCTATCCCCAAACTGGGTCACAAACTTCTCCCCGAAGCCTCTCAGATTCTCCAAGACTCTCACTTATTCGAGTATGGATCCTGTGCTTTCAGTAGTACGTGCCCAATACTACCTTCCACACCTATCCATACTTTCCTCAGCAATCCTCCTTAATCCTCCAAGTCACTTCCTCAAACTGGTACACCCAAGTCTCAATCATCCTCACTACTAACCCACTGAATCATATCCTAGGCTTTCCTAGGTTCTCGAACTCACCCAGTCCTCAGCTGCTGAAAAATTCCCAGTAATGTCAACTAGCTACCTCATGAATATGTTGGATTAGGTGTCTAAGTTCATAACTATTTCTGGAATGTACTTGACCCGATTAGCATGGTCCATTTGGGTTGCATGGCATCATGCATTTGGATAGACTAAAAAGAGAGAAATAACACTTAAGGTTTATTAATATATTATAAGTTCTAATATATTAAAAATATTATTTATTTAGTATTGATCAAGAATTAATTTGGAATTAATTAAGTGATCAAAAGGAGACTAATTAAATATATGGGTTGATTGTGTAAATCATCCATACTTGTATAGTGGGCTAATGCTCCATGGATTATCAAGTTGGGCTAAAACCCATAGGATGCTTCATGGTGGTTATAGAACCCATGGGTCATGGAAATGAAAAGTCATGACAATTAGGGTTTACATGGTGTAACCCTAATTGTAACACACTATATAAGCCTCATGTTATTCACCAAAATTGGACACTAAGCAAGAAAGTGAGGGCTAGCCGATTTCAAGAGTGTATCATTTCTCTCTAAGTCATTTCAAGTGCATTTGGTGTTGTTTGAGACATTTGAGGCATCACACTTGAGGTGCTAGGCTCACAAGGTTTTTTCAAGGAATCCAAACTACTACAAGGTATGTTCTTCTAGCTAACTTTTATGTTTAAAGTTCCCCATGTATGCTAGATAGGATTATGAACCCTGGAAAATCAATTTTTGCATGTATCTTAGTCAAACATAGATCCAAGGTTTCTAGGGTTGCATGTACACCTTAGGAGTGTTACAATGCTGAAAATCCTTCAGTGGTATCAGAGCCTAGGCTTGTTTGTTTGATACTTGATGCAAAATAGCTGGAAAAGTCAAAATTCTTGTTGTCTGCACAGGGGACTCGCCGAGTCCATGGGGGGACTCGACGAGTCCAAGCGTATCTTCAACCAACTCGCCGAGTCAGTTCTTGCACTCGACGAATTGGCTAGGCAGAGTGCAGATTTTCGATTTTTGCTGCTGGAAATGGACTAGAAACATTACCCTAAACTGTTTTAGTGTTCTAAAACTTGTTTTAGATGGTGTAATGGTTGTTCTAATTCATTTACAATGGCTAATATCAAAATTCCATGTTTATATGTGTTCATATGTTCTTGAAATTTTGATATGAATACTCATGTTCTTATGAGTTCTTGCAAGATCATAGGAATTATGTGCTATTGATTGATAGTTAATTCATGATCATGATGTGTTTTAATGGAGTCTATAACTTGTCCTCAAGTTATGGATAACCAAAAGTCACTTTGTAATAAATCCATTAAAAGAACACATAAGTTACAAAAAATGAAGAGTCTTCATTTTTAATAAACAATAACTCATAAGTTATGAATTGAAAAGTTTTGTAAAGTTACAAAACTTGCCCTCAAGTTTTGGAACATGTAAAGTCATCTAGTAAACTTTAGTTCCAACCCCTAGAATTTTAAAAGTTAAAATTCAACCCTTATACTTTATAATATTATAAGTTTAATAATAATTATATATGTATAAGAAAAAATTCGTTTTACCGTCAGTAGGCCTCATTCACGAAGCCGGTCTATAAGGGGGGGTATAAGGTTGTTGCCTATAAAATGGCAGCTTAATGGGTGTCCACTCTCACCCACCGCTTCCTTGACTGGTGGAGGGTCGTTAGCTGAACGGGTAGGACAAGGACTTCTAAATCTTCATTAAAAGTATGATGAAAAATAAAGTAACTAAATGTTTTTATAAATTCCCAATCTTGGTTACTTTAGGAAAATGTGAATAAGGTGCTAACCCATGAAATTGCACTTTGCACTTTGATTAAGTCGTTAGTGGAGCGTGTGTGGTTAACCGGCACACTAACATGGACTTAACAAGGTAGGTAAAGGGTAACTTAATATTTATCATAGTATCGATGGAGCGCATGTGGTTAACCGGCACATCGATTGAGGGGTAAATGTTAAGGGTACCAAGTAATTTGCATGGTTACTTCACACCTTGTTTTGTGATCCTCAGCATCCCAGTCACAAAACCTGAAGGGCACACTCGAGATTGAAACATGCCATTGAAAAGTTCAATGAGTCTCAAAGAATCTAGGAGTTTCAAAAAACCATTTAAAACCTAATAATTTATTTCGTTTTTCATGGTGGAAATTGGTGAATCGTCATTCACCTACCTTCAAATATTTTATAGCTTGGATTACGGCATCCCTCTTCTGAGTTATAAATATTGTGTTGGGTCCTAGCCTTAATATTACATTTGGGTGTTTTATTAAGGACTATCTTTATATCTAATCTAAACTTGTCTTTCTTATTTTCAGATGTCTTCCAACAATGCTGCTTCTGGATCAAACCCTACCGGCTCCTTCTCTCTCATGAATTTTTGTGGGAGAGTCATCTTTGATGGATCCAACTTTACGGGATTGGAACAGGAACATCAGAATGGTCACTCAGTATGAGGATAAGGAATATGTCCTTGACAAGGAGCTTAAAGAACTCGAGCCGACTGCTACTCCTGAGGAGGTCGCTGAATATTAGGCCCATGAAAGGGATGCTACCAAAGTAGCATGCATCATGTTGGCCACTATGACAGCCGAGCTCCAAAAGTCCTATGAGGACTACTATCCTTTTGAGATGTACCAGGATTTGATGGACCGCTACCATCAGAGTGCTCGTCAAGAGCGATATGAAATCATCTCCTCCATGATAACGACCAGGATGAAGGATGGTGAACCCATCATGGGCCACATGTAGAAAATGAAAAGGTATGTGGACCGTTTGCTGAAACTGAATGTGAACTTCCCCGAGTAGTTGGCAATAGATATCATTTTGCACTCCTTACCTTCGTGTTATGATCAATTCCGCATGACATACCACATGAACAAGGAGGAAGTTACCCTCAGCAAGCTTCAAGGACTCTTGAAGACCATCGAAAGTGGTCTTAAGGGTAAATCGGTTGTTACCACTACCACTCCTACTCCAAACTCCACCCTTGTCTTGGCAATCGGGAAAGGTAGAGGAAAGAAGAGGAAGAACCCTTCAAAGGGTACCAAGGGAAAGTCCCTTGATGGCTCCTCTTCAAGTGGAACCAAGAAAGGTTTCGTCACTCCTTCTTCTGACCCAAAAGAGGCTGAATGCTTCTATTGCCATGAAAAGTTGCACTGGAAGCGAAACTGCCCAAAGTACCAGCAAGATCTTAAGGATGGGAAAGTAAAACCCAACCATGCAGGTATTTACACTATATTGTCTAATAACTCACCCTATTCTAACTCTTGGGTCCTTGATACTGCTTGTGGTATTCATATTTGTTCTGATTTGCAGGGACTAAGAAGAAGTGAGAATGTGGAGCATGGAAAGATAAACTTGATCATGGGGAATAGGAAAGCTTCACCTGTCACCAAGATTGGAGTTTATTCTTTGTTGCTAAGTAGTGGGTTTACATTAGATTTGAATAAATGTTGTTACTCGCCTGAAATGGCAAGAAATATTATTTCCTTTTATGCATTGTATAAAAAAGGTTTTACCTTTTCATTTGATAATGATAGTGGTGGTATTTATGCTTTCTTTAATAATGTTCTTTATTTTAAAGCATTACCTTGTGATGGTGTGTATGAAGCTATGTCGGTTGTAGACAATCTAGGAAATAATGTGTTGTGTATTGAATCTTCTAATAATAACTTGGATAAAGCATCATTATGGCATTGTCGTCTTGGACATGTAAGCAATAAACGCATAGGCCAACTCCAAAAGGATGGAGCCTTGGAGTCATTTGATCTAAATTCAGATGATAGTTGTGAATCATGCTTACTTGGGAAAATGACAAAGTCACCCTTCACTGGTACATGTGCTAGGGGTGAAGGTTTGTTGGATCTTGTACACACTGATGTGTGTGGACCCTTCAAAACTGCCACAAGGGATGCTAATCGTTATTATGTGACTTTTACTGATGATTATAATAGATATGGTTATGTCTACTTAATCAAGCATAAGTCAGACACTTTTGAAACGTTTAAAGAGTTTAAACAGGAAATAGAGAATCAATTGGGCAGGAACATTAAGATACTTTTATCCGATCGAGGTGGTGAGTATCTTAGTACAGAGTTCCTTGATTATCTTAAGGAATGTGGAATTATCTCACAATTGACACCTCCCAGGACACCGCAGTTGAATGGTATGGCTGAGAGGCGTAATCAGATCTTGTTGGACATGGTTCGTTCCATGATGAGTCGAGCTTCGCTACCAATCTCATTTTGGGGGTATGCCTTAGAGATTGTCGCCCATATCCTTAATCTAGTCCCTACATAGAAGGTTGCCAAAACACCTCATGAGATGTGGACCGCAAAAGTTCCCAATCTGGATCACATCAAGATTTGGGGTTGCGAGGCTTTTGTGAGGCGTGCGTCTCACGATAAGCTCAAACCTCGAAGTAAGAGGTGTATTTTCATCGGCTACCCACAGAGATCCTTCGGTTACCTCTTCTACAGACCCAGTGATAATGTGGTCTTTGTAGCGAGGAGAGGAGTCTTTCGCGAGAGAGAATTCATAAGCCAAGGAAACAGTGGGAGGCAAATTGACCTTGAAGAAATTCAAGAGTGAAGTGGTGAAGGAACCTCAAACCCTAGCAATGAACCTGAGGAGGAAACTCCTGTTGATCCGACAGAAGAGTCTGTACCTTTGAGGCGTTCCACAAGAGTTAGGAATGCACCTGAGCATTACTATGGTTTCCATATTACTGCGGAAGGTGATACACTTATCAGTGATAGCACACTGGTAAGTTTGGATGAACCTAACAACTACATGGAAGCCATGGCAGGCCCTGAGGCTGCTAAATGGAATGAGGCTATGGACAGCGAGATACAATCCATGTATGATAATCAAGTTTGGAACTTGGTTGACATTGTACCAGGTCGTAAGACAGTTGGGTGCAAGTGGATCTTCAAGAAGAAGACCAACATGGATGGTAATGTACACACTTATAAGGCGCGACGGGTTGCAAAGGGATTTTCTCAAACTCCGGGAGTTGATTATGATGAGACCTTTTCACCAGTAGCCAAGATTAAGTCTATTAGGGTCATGCTAACCATTGCTGTATTTCATGACTATGAAATATGGCACATGGATGTCAAAACCGCTCTCCTTAATGGAAAGTTGGCTGAGGATGTTTTCATGAGTCAGCCAGAGGGTTTTGTCAGTGCGGAGTACCCTAATAGAGTGTGTAAGCTTGAGAAATCCATCTATGGATTGAAACAAGCACCTCGCAGATGGAATCTTTGCTTCGATGAGAAGGTCAAAGAGTTTGGCTTTTCGAGGAGTGAAGATGAATCTTGTGTATATGTCAAGGCTAGTGGGAGTATAGTCAGTTTTTTGGTATTGTATGTGGATGACATGCTACTCATAGGAAATGACATCCCAACTCTGCAGGAAGTTAAGTCCTGGCTTGGGAAGTGTTTCGCTATGAAGGACCTTGGTGAAGCTGCCTATATCCTAGGGATAAGGATTTTGAGAGACCGGAGTAAAAGACTAATTGGACTTAGTCAGAGTACCTACTTGGATAAGGTGCTGAATAGATTCAGCATGCAGAATTCCAAGAAAGGAGAGTTACCGATCCAGAGTAACGCCAGACTGAGTAAGACTCAGAGCCTGAGTAGAGAGGCTGAGATAGCTGAGATGATTCGAGTACCTTATGCTTCTGCTATAGGCTCGATCATGTATGTTATGACTTGTACTCGTCCTGATGTAGCCTTTGCTTTGAGCATGGTTATCAGATATCAGGGGAACCCTGGCAAGGCTCACTGGACTGCGGTAAAGAACATTCTCAAGTACCTACAGAGGACTAAGGACTGGGTTCTTACCCTCGGTGGGAGTGATGACTTGAGAGTATTAGGGTATAGTGATGCTAGCTTTCAGACTGATAGGGATAATTTCCGCTCTCAGTCAGGCTGGGTCTTTACCTTAAACGGAGGAGCAATCTCTTGGAAAAATTCCAAGCAGGAGACAGTGGCTGATTCAACTTGCGAATCAGAGTATATAGCGGCAAGCGAGGCAGCGAAGGAGGCTATATGGCTAAAGAAATTCATTGGAGACCTTGGAGTTGTACCAGCTATAAAGGATCCTATCGAGATTTTCTGTGATAGTGAAAGTGCAGTTTCCTTAGCCAAGGAACCAAGGGATCAGGGGAGATCCAGACACATCGACAGAAAAATACCATTTCATCAGACATCGAATAGAAGAAGGACTCCTCGTGGAAAAGAGGGTATCATCGGATGAGAACCCGGAAAATCCCCTCACGAAGGGACTGGGTAGGGTTAAGCATCTCCAACATGCTAGGCGCATAGGGATGAAGGATGATATTAGTTTTAGTATTTAGATAGCTTTGAAATGTGTAAAGTGTAATTGACATTTGATGATGAATAAAAGTTGTATTTATTTATGAGTAAAGTGTTGCTATCTTTTGTCAATCGTTTACTATCGTTTCATTTTGCATGTTTTGACTTCCAGAATAATTATGTTATTGTAATTTCATGTTATTCAAATTCTCCACAGTCGGTCATATATTGGAAGTAGATATGAATCAAGACCGTCATGGGTTAGCTTGTAGAGGTGTAAGATGTTGGACTTAAGTGGTGCTATAACACTCATGAGTGCTCATAAGTTTTGAGTATTGGATTCAACCCATGCTCACTGGTATCACTTCATGGAATTTATCTCGAGTGATCGTGAGACGGTAATATCATATAAGTCTTCAAACCTAGAGATATGACTTGTTTCCTATGAGTTGGTTATACATTGATTGTACGAAAACGCATTGGTAACTCGATGTTATAAAACGTGATTTTGTGTATGATTCAACAAGTAGTAGAACAAGCATATGATTCGAAGTTTATTTATTCCTTCTTGGATTAGAAGCGATATCTGGGCCCCTTGATGATTTTGTGTTGACCCATGTACCGGGCCCGGTCAGAACTAAGTTGATGTGTTCAATTAAGTTCTATGTCAAACAAATCGGAAATCGGGAAACAAACTGTTGGACAATAAGTAAGGCATTGTTCCATGTATTTGTCCGGCTGATATCTAGAACAGAGGATTATATGATCACTTATCTTAAATGACGTATCATCATCATCTCAGTTCCGCGAGACCTTGAAAGAGATATGATTGCTGATCGGTTCCTGAAGTCATTCTTGCAGTTATAGTTATTAGACTTATCCAAGTGGGAGACTGTTGGATTAGGTGTCTAAGTTCATAACTATTTCTGGAATGTACTTGACCCGATTAGCATGGTCCATTTTTGTTGCATGGCATCATGCATTTGGATAGACTAAAAAGAGAGAAATGATACTTAAGGTTTATTAATATATTATAAGTTCTAATATATTAATAATATTATTTAATTAGTATTGATCAAGAATTAATTTGGAATTAATTAAGTGATCAAAAGGAGACTAATTAAATATATGGGTTGATTGTGTAAATCATCCATACTTTTATAGTGGGCTAATGCTCCGTGGATTATCAAGTTGGGCTAAAACCCATAGGATGCTCCATGGATGCTCCATGGTGGTTATAGAACCCATGGGTCATGGAAATGAAAAGTCATGACAATTAGGGTTTACATGGTGTAACCCTAATTGTAACACACTATATAAGCCTCATGTTATTCACCAAAATCGGACACTAAGCAAGAAAGTGAGGGCTAGCCGATTTCAAGAGTGTATCATTTCTCTCTAAGTCATTTCAAGTGCATTTGGTGTTGTGTGAGACATTTGAGGCATCACACTTGAGGTGCTAGGCTCACAAGGTTTTTTCAAGGAATCCAAACTACTACAAGGTATGTTCTTCTAGCTAGCTTTTATGTTTAAAGTTCCCCATGTATGCTAGATAGGATTATGAACCTTGGAAAATCAATTTTTGCATGTATCTTAGTCAAACATAGATCCAAGGTTTCTAGGGTTGCATGTACACCTTAGGAGTGTTAGAATGCTGAAAACCCTTCAGAATATAGCTAGCTCACATTACTAAGAGTCCCACAAAGCACAAAGCAAGCGGCATTCAGACAATGGAAAATCTAACCATCATATTCCAATCAAACCATTTTATCCTCTATTCAAGAATCTATACATGCAAATCAAAGGTTCATACAATCAGGCATAGCCTAAACAGGCTATCCTACCACTGACTGATCAATACTATCATGCAGCTCATTAAGCACATACAGTAGGCATATAAGGCATCTTCCTATATCCTTAGCCCTAATCTAGCATGCAGTTCTCATAATCATATCATAACATGTATGGGTATCTTAGGGAAAACTTACTTGAGCTCGGCTGATTGCACGCATCGCACACCTTGTTCATTTCAAAGTTCTTTTTCTCCCTCCAAATTCTTTTTCAAATTCTTTTTATAAAAATTATTTTCTTTTAAAAAATTTCATACCAAGTCCTTAGTTTGAGTCCATACACACCCGAGTGTGCCCGAATCCCTCAAACTAAGGCTCTGATACCAACTTGTAACATCCCAAAATTCAAGACCAAAAATATCGTTTTAATTAAGTTATTATAAAACCAACAGTATAAGAAAACATCCATAATAACACATCATGTCCAAACCAAAGTAAAAAATCATCAAAACATGTTATCATAAAACAATATCAGAGTGTAATCTCAAAGATCTCATGTGCGGAAATATAGTGTGATGCGCTGCGATAGAGCCAACTCCTTTCCTTTGAAAACGAAGTACCTGAAACCAAAACTGACAAACCGTAAGCACAGATCTTAGTGAGTTCCCCCATCATACCACATACCACATAATTCCTATCCCTCGGTATCTTTCAACCGGTATCTGTCTGGCATAACAGGGAACTGGGCTCCCCTTAAGTATCTTTCAATCGGTAACCGTGAACTAACCTCCCTTTCGGTATCTTTCAACCGGTAACCGGGAGCTAACCTCCCATTCGGTATCTTTCAACCAGTATCCGGGGACTATTTCACCCCCTACCACTATCACATAATAACATAGCATAACCATATTGATTCCATGATAACATAACATAAACATACTCATCACATAATGGCATATCATAACCATACTGGTCACATGATAACATATCATAAACATACTGCTAGGCATGCATGGGTTATGTCTACCCCTTCGGTATCTTTCAACCGGTAACTATCTTCGGTATCTTTCAACCGGTAACTGGGGACTATTCCACCCATACTACTACTAACACATATCTCATAGCATTCCAGTACATAAAGCATATCAAACAGTGGCAACCAGATAATTATCACAAAGATAATCATCTCAAACATAATCACCTACTGGTGGGCCGGCATTGGTGCCTTAGACCCACCCCTACTGGAAGGTAACTCACCTGACACTGCTGAAGTCCCGCAGACGAAACTCTAGCTGCCGGATGACAAGTTCTCGAACTGTCAATCATCAAAATAACACCCAATTAATAATTGGGTTCCAACACAAAAATCATAAATGCACGGTTAGGGTAAAAGACTACTTTACCCCTATCTTAGCTTGATCCAATCCCAAGGCCCAATCCAAAGGCCCAAAACTCAACTATGTGTCAAAGCCCAACTTATGGTCCAATTTTCCAAATTGCCCCAAACCTTTAGAAGGGCTTACCATAAGGCCCAACCTTCTAGTCCAGTCCAAACATTCGACATTTCTAATGGCCTAATGTCTCATAATCATAAAGGCCCAAACTACGGCCCATTTATGGCCCAATTTTTCCAAATTGGGCCCAAGCCCTCATATGGGCCTTACCCTAAAACCCATCAACATATTCCAGTCCATATGATTATTCTTGGATGGCCCATTAATAACCAAATCATCAAGGCCCAATTGAAAGGCCCAACAATAACACAAGTGAAATTAGGGTTAAGTGTTTCTCACTTAACCCATTAAGTCCATCACTCTTCTAAATAAATCACATTGCGTGATTGGGCTTAATACACAATTCCATTCCAATGACCCAAATGTGGGTACCGATAAGTCCAAGCCCATAAATCCAATATTAGGGTTTTCTAAACCCTAATTAGGATTCCCAGCCCCATCTTAGCCCAATAGGCCCAATAGCTAGGTCTTTTGATCAATTAGGGTTCATCAGGCCCATTAGTCACATGATTGGGCTTTTATGTCAATTAGGGCTTCATTAAGCCCATTAGGGTTTCCTTCGGCCCACTAGGGTTTATTAGGCTCATTAGGGTTTTAGTCCCTTTGTCCAAACATTCCAAACGAGTCGCAATCCAAACAAGGCACACCGCCACCCGACACGGCTGCCGGTGGCGGCAGCCACCACCTCACGGTGGTGGTTTTGAGTTTCATTTCATTATTCTTCTTTCTAGTTACATTTTACAATGATAAACCCCAATAATCATACACACACACACACTAATACAAACACGTATACACAACAAACTAGTGGTGGCCGGCGGTGGCACGTGGTGGCAGAAGAGCTTTCCCGACGACAACCACCATGGTTGGCTGCCATGCTGGTCTTCTAGAGTTTTCCAGCCAACCTTTCACCCACATAATCCCGCGGTGACGACTGAAACACGCACAAACATCATATCATTGGCTGAAATACGAAAATACACATGGAACACACACATCAATGCCACTCTTATGGTGGTTTGCGGCGACCAGAAAGGATATCATCAAAAGGTGATAGCCATCGGGGAGGAGATGGCGATGGACATGAGAGAAATGGCAGAAGAACGAGAGAGAGAGAGAGAGAGAGAGAGAGAGAGAGAGAGAGAATGGTTGTCATTACCGGAGAAGACAGAGGTACGGTGGCCCCGACGTCGGCCTTGAATCACGTATTCTCCGGAAGTAAACAGCAGCAACTGACGTCCGTTAGCCACAACCGGAGAAGAGAAGCGATCCAGAACAGCAACGCTGATATTCACGATATCCGACGTTATTATGGTCGTTGGCAGCCCCCACTTTGTCGTTCACAACCCAAACTCCGGTCTCGGTGGTCCTCCAATCCACTCACTGTGTCACCGCCAGTAGGCGGCGACTTGATCTGACCGGAAAACGAGAAGAAGGGAGGCGGCGGCTGGGGAGTCACAAGGTGGTGGCGGCGAAAGAAAACATTAGGGTTAGGTTTTGCCATCGACTGAATGAGAGGGAAATGGGATACAGGGTTAAACCCGTGTCTCATTTCAAACTTGTGTCCATATTTCCACAATCAACCCCTCCTCACAAAATCTTCTTCAACTTTAATCCAACATTTACCCTTTAGCCCCTGATTTCATAAATTCATTACAATCTAGGTACAATATTTACCAATTACACCCCTGCTTCCATATTTCCTCTCAAAGCCGATCCCTAATTGACCAAACAACCCCTTAGCCCCAAAATCTCTTCAAATGAAGTCCCAGAAGTTACCATTTAGTCTCTGCCTTCATAAATACTTGCAAAACTAATCCGTAACTTACAGTTTTAACCCCCGACTTCTAAATTATGCCAGTTAACTCCTCGAAATCACACCTTGCTATATAATTATTGATTTTAAGGCTACTATTCATTCATTAATTTTTTTATTTATTTATCTATTTAATAAACTGGGTGTTACACATTAACACTTAAACATTCCTCGGGCCTCGCCCGACATCCGACCATAATCCGGTAACATACTAACATTCCTCCGGACCGCCCCGACATCGAACTGAAGTCCGGAAGCATACAATATAAACACATGCAAGAATCACAAAGACATCAAGCATACAAACATTCCTCGGGACCGACCGACATCGGATCGAAATCCGGAAAAGCATATAAACCTACTTCGGGCCCCGCCCGGCATCAGACCATAGTCCGGAACTACTACTAGCTAAATGGGTCGGCTTTTGTGCCTTAGACCCGTTCCTACTGGAGGAAACTCACCTTGAATGCTAGCTGTGAAATCTCGTGTGAGGAATCTCTGACGGCTGCTCCAACGACTCCCCGGCTATCAATTTCACAATAACAAATCTGATAATTCTTCTTAGGGTAAAATGACCATTTTACCCCTGGTCAAAGTCAACGTCCTGGTCAAAGTCAAAGTCAATGTCAACTCCCAGTCAACCCAACTCAGCGAGTTCATGTACTACTCAGACTCGTGGTCAGTCGAGTCAACTCGTCGAGTTCTACCTGGCATACAATCGGGACAACTCGGCTTCAACTCGTCGAGTCCCTTACTGGACTCGCCGAGTTCCCCTGTCTGTTTGGGCTATCTTATTGAATTAAGCCCCTACACTTCAAATCCAAGCTTCATACTTTACATAAACCTTGAAAATGTCCTTTTAAGGGTAAAGTTTTTTGACTTTACCCCTTAATACCACTTCTTAAAGGGTTTAGCTCAAACCCTAATTCCTTGGGACCTAGAACTTGGTCCTTAAACCATCCATACACCAAACTAAAGCTTAGAACCTCAAATCTAAACCCCTAACACTACTTGGACACGTAAAGTTCCCACCTTTCCCACATGCATGGCCTTTTGGGGCTAAAAAGGCCAATATAACACTCTAAGGCTTGCATGGGGGCTCCAATGGCATAAAGTTTGCACCTTTATGTCATAACAGCCCCTCTAGGTACTAGATCTGGAAGAATACCCTCTTGGGTCGATCATTTCCCAAAAGCTACCAATCTTGGACCAAAAACCCACATAAAGAGGACATAAAGAGATCTAATGAACTAATAGCCAAGATAGAAACTTGATTACCAGAAAATGTAGCAAATTGAGTGTAGCTTCTGGATCTACTCTTTCCCTCTTGAGTCCTCTATCTTCTTCCTCTCCCACAAGCTTCAAAAGCACACAAAGATCACTCAAAATGGCTCACACTCTCAAAGAAAGCTCTAGGGTTTTGTGGATTAGGGTTTGGGATAAGGAGGCTGTAAATGAGGCCAATGGGTGGGGGTTAAGGAGCTTAAATAGGGTGCAAAACCCCGAAATTAGGGTTTCACTCTGGCCGAGCTACTCATCGAGTCGAGGGCTCTTAACTCGTCGAGTAGATGGCTCAAACCCCGCGCATAATCTGCACTTTACTCGACAAGTTAGGGTCACCAACTCTTCGAGTTCCTCTTTCAAAATAAATAAATAAATGAGTTAAAAGCATACCAGGAACCAGACGTTACAAATGGTCCCTGTGGTTTGGGGGAATTTATGTGTTTGGTCTCTAACTTATTTTTTTTAACTCGGATGGTCCATACTGTTTATTTTTGTTGCGCGTTTGGTCCCTTTCTTACCTAAAAAAACTATATGCCCTTATTAATTTATTTTTAATTATTTTTCTTATTTGCGTATTTATTTTTTATATATTTAAAAAAATCAATGTTGTAAAAATCGCTCGATCGTAGCTCGACAGTCGACTGACGTTAAGGGATTAATTGGTCTTGGCGGTGATTAATCGTGGACCAGAAATTATTAATAAAATATTAAAATTAATCAAAGATTAATATGTTTTAAGAAAAATAAGTACTTCAAAAATAGAAAATAAGGGAATTGGTAATTTGAAATTTTGAAAATACGAAAATATGAACATTTTGGTACAATATTTGAAATTTTGAAAATTTAAAAATTTTGGAGTAAAAAAAAATTAAAATTTTGAAATTTTTTTTTGACTTTTTTTAACTTTTGTTGACCGATTAATCTCACCAAGACCGATTAATCCCTAATTTCCGTCAAACACACTAATCCTAGTCGGTTGGAGAACGTCAAACGATTAATACACGATTACTCCCGATTTCTGCAACCATGAAAAAATTAATAGACCCTACATATTTGTATCTCATCCTTCCTAACTTCTATTTCATTTTCATCTTTAGTGACATCGATGTCTTCATCATCCCTTTTTTTTCGGTCCTTCAACTCCGGCGAACAAACACTACAACCGACTATCCTTCTTTTTATGATGCATTGGGTTGTAGTGGTGGAAATTCGATGAAGAGACAGTGGGTTGTGGTGTTGATTCGTCGGAGTTGAAGGGCCAAAAAAAAAGAATGATGAAGACGTCGATGTCACTAAAGATGGAAAGGAAGAGAAGTTGGGGAGGATGAGATACAGATATATGGGGTCTATTAATTTTTTTAAATATATAAAAAAATACACAAATAAGAAAATTAATTAAAAAATAAATTAATAAGGGCACAATAGTCTTTTTAGGTGAGACAGAGACCAAACGGGCAACACAAATAAACAGTAGGGACCATCCGGGTTAAAAAAAAAGTTAGGAACCAAACGCACAAATTTTCCCAACTCATAGGGACCATTTGTGTAATTTACTCTTAGTTTTCGTTTTGTTCATATTTTGGTAACTATTTTTTGTATACATCTAGGTAACGAATTTGTTGAAAGTGTTCACATATCGGATGTAACCTGTTACAACAGGTTATAATGGTCATATGTAAACACTTCCAAAAAATTCGTTACTAGGTACAAAAAAAAAAAAAATTATCCAGATGTAAACAAACCGAAAAATTGATTACCTTAATAAATCATATTTCCAACAAAGAATTAATCAATAATGAACAAATAATTCAAATCTTAATTTCAAATGATACCATTCATTCGTCAACTTTCAAATTAAAGTGTCGTTTGTTTGCTAGGTTATCGGCTGAACCAATACTTGCTGGCGAATTGTCATTTTACTAAATTATACATTTCGGGAAACAAATGAGGAAATAGACAAGTTTACATCAATATTATGCCCGTGACTCTATTATTTAATCAAATTAATTCGTTATCTTTTTTTTTATTCCACCGAACTTCCTCTAATCAGAGATGGGCGGCCTTCAGGTAATTCTACTCTTGATTTGCATCACTCATCTCTTTGCTATTAATGGCGAAGCTGTTACTCCTAGAGAAACACTTGAGATAATCCTAGGTGGTGCTGATGCGTCTCCATCGCCACCACCGCCGGAATATCAAGATTGCTCCCCTCCACCTCCCCCTCAGTGTCCACCAACACCACCTCCAGCTCCACATCCACCATCACCAAGTCCACAATCACCACCACTTCCACTTCCACTTCCACCATCACCAAGTCCACAATCACCACCACTTCCACTTCCACTTCCACTTCCACTTCCACCATCACCAAGTCCACAATCATCACCAAAACCAACAGATCCGCCATCACCGTCACCAACACATGGGCCATCACCGTCACCAACACATGGGCCATCACCAGATGCTTTCAGTGGTTTCGAGAGCGAGCTACTACGAGGATACTATGACGTCATCCAAGCCTTCAAAAAGAAAGTGACAATCGATCCGACAGGCATTACGAAAACATGGGAAGGCAACAATATTTGCAGGGATTACAAAGGGTTCATTTGCGACATTGTACCGGATGTTAAACAAAAGACCATCTCCGACGTCAACTTCAACAACAGGAATTTGTATGGCCCAAATCTAACCCTCACTGAATTCCTAAGCGGTTTAAAAGATGGGAAAATGACTTACGAGCCCAACGAAGTTTCCAAACCGTTCAAAAAACCCCAATCATGTTTTATCTGTTCAAAAAAACCCAACAAACTTAACATTTTGTCTAAAAAACCCAACTAAGTTACAATTTACTGAAAGTCAAATAAGAGAAACAGATGACGTGGCTTATTACCGTATCGGGAAAATGGCTTGTTAGACCAACGAAGTTTCCAAAACGTTTAAAAAACTTCAATCATGTTTTGACTGTTCAAAAAAAAACCCAACGAAATTAAACAAAACAAAATTGGGATTTTTGAACGATTTGGAACTTTGTTGGACTTTTTAGACAAAAGGTTAAGTTCGTTGGGTGTTTTGAACAGACAAAACATGATTGGGGTTTTTTGAATGGTTTGGAAACTTCGTTGGGCTTTTAAGTCATTTTCCCTTAAAAGATCTCGCATTTTTCCATGCAAATTCCAATAACTTCACAGGCACCATACCCACTGATATAGGCACACTCCGCTACTTATATGAGCTCGACCTCAGTAACAACAAATTATCCGGCAACTTCCCAAACCAAGTCCTCCATGCCACAAAGTTAGTATTCCTTGACCTCAGGTTCAATGCCTTTTTTGGCATTGTTCCTCCACAAGTCTTCCTTCTCGGCCTCGACTTGCTCTTCATCAACAACAACAATTTCGAGCAAACACTCCCGGAAAACCTTGGCTCCACGTCGGCGCTTTATCTAACCCTGGCTAACAACAAATTCGTCGGTGGAATCCCTCGGAGCATTGGTCAAGCCTCCAACACCCTACTGGAGGTTCTTTTCTTGAACAACCAGCTAACCGGTTGTTTGCCGTATGAAATCGGACTTTTGAAGAAATCTACCGTGTTCGACGTTGGATTCAACCAGTTAACAGGTCCAATCCCACACTCGCTTCAGTGCTTAGAGAAAATGGAGCTTCTGAACTTGGCTAACAATAAGTTCTACAACGAAGTGCCGGAGCCGTTATGCAACCTACCGGAACTGTCGAATTTCACTGCATCGTATAATTATTTCACTCGGGTTGGGCCCAAGTGTCGGGAACTGATCAACAAAGGTGTTCTTGATGTGAAGATGAACTGGATTTTGTATCTACCGAATCAGAGATCGAAAGCCGATTGTGCTCATTTCTTCTTGAATCTTCCTTCTTGCGCTTATGAAAAATCTTTGACATATGTACCTTGCTCCAAAGTGTATTCTGGTAATCAGTTGGAGGCGTCCAACGTTCAATGGGCTACTCCATCGCCGGCACCGGCTCCTCTAATGCGAAGTTATGGTGCACTTTCGCAACATTAATCAATATTTGATGTTTATAATTAGATTAAAATTCGTAAAAGTGACCAAATATTGTTATTTCTAATTTCATAAATAAAAATAATTGGTAATGCTCATCAAACTTTAGAAATTTTGCTAATTAGTGTTATGTATAATTATCAATATATATTGTAAACTATTAATATTATTTGTGATCAAATGATCTCTTAAATGCAAAGGCATCACAATGTATTGAATTCATCAAATTCACACATTACCATTTTATATGTAATAGAGTTCTATCAATTTTTTTTTATAGTTTATTGAACTCCATAAAATTTAATTGAACATATTTAAATATGTATTTAAAAGATAGAAAAGTTTTTTTTTATTGAACGGTACAATGACCATTGAACTCCAAATCCATTAAATATGAATATAACATCTTACAATGATAAAGTTCAAGCTATTGAACTTAAACGGCAATTCAACTCTTTTCACTACAAGAAAAGTCCATTTTAGTGACTAATTTTTTAGTGACCACCTAAAATCTGGTCACTATAAGCCGCAAGTATCTTACTAGCAGCAGGAACAGAGCGAAACATGGCTTCGGGAATTGAACCCACGAACAAAAACTTGGAATTGTCAGCAATGATGAAATTCGTAGTGTGGAAGACCGAGATAGCGGACATGAACGAATCTTGCATTACCGAAATTTGAAGCTTTTCAATGGCCCGTGGAACAACAATCGTCCAGAAACGAGCACAAGAAATTTCACTGTGTCAGTTTGTAGAATGAGTACTTTGGACTAATTGTGCCCAAAGAACAGACCCAAAATCGATGTTAACCCTTGTGTAGATCCCATAGATGATAGTCATGAATAGTTTGCTAGCACAATCAGAGCCAGTCACACGCTTAGAGAAGCTCTTGAATAATAGGGTGAAAAGCTCATTCCATTGAGGCGGCAGATTAGGTTTCCTAAACTTTGAGATGGAGATTAGGGTTTCTTTGTAAGCCATCTGATAGAACATATCCATGATAGCGGTGATGGTGATGGAATCAGGGTCTACCATATCAACTGTCTGAACAAGCCCTAGCAAGGAGCAAAATCGGGACTTAGTGATAGAGGTTTTCCTGTTGAGAACTTCAAATGTGATTCTCTGTTCTTCTTTTACGTAGCAAGCAGATGAGTATGCCTTGGATAAAAGAGACATTGGAACGATCTCACACGTGGTCAATGCTTTAACCAGCGGTGAGTATTTCAAACATTCCACAATCGGCAGCATGTAGCTGTCGTACTTGAGAGGATCGAGATCGAGAATCAAGTTTTGGTAGGGATTGATTGCAAGAAGAGATGACTGCCCGGTGTGTTCTTGGACAGAAGGAGTTTCAGAAGATCCTGCCATTGATGAGTGCTTGAAGATGAAGATGATGAACAGTAGATGATGATGATCGCCAAAATTCGTTGAGAGTATTTGTAAGTGGTAAGGAGAGATGTACCGTGAAAAACCCTTTATATCGTTTGTTTGGTGAGAGAAATCAGGAGAGAGATTGTATCTGTTACTGAAACGTCGCCTACAAAAGTGTAACGCCCGTGTTTCTGGGCTAGGCATTAATGTTGTTGTAATAGTCTAGGTTAACCTTTGTAACTCGTTTTGAAATAATAAGAATGTGTTATTTGAGTATTATGTGTTTTATGCTTAATTAGGTGGCTTAATTGAATTAAGAATAAAAATAAGCGTAAAAATAAAATGTTAGATAAAACCGATATTGATGCATGAAGGCGTAGGGATCGTGACGAGGTTTCCGAATATATAAAGAATGCTGAAATCCGAGTTATAACGAAGAAGTTATGACTTGTCGAAGTTTCTCGACAGAACCGGCACGACGCTGAATGACATAAAATAAGAATTTAAGATAGAGCGATATCTAGCCTTAGTGATCTAAACGAAAGTCGTAGAATACGTTGAACCGAGAGCGTGCATAAAAAGAACGTCTAAATCTGACTTCGCATGAGGAAGTTATGATTTTTCTAAGTTTCGACTTAGCAGTATGCAACCCGAAATCTCGAAATTGAGATCGAGTGATAATTGGCTGAAACAATCTAAACAAGAATCGAAGATCTAGTCGTTAGTAGTCCAACGGTAAAAAGACAGACGAAAACGGACGTCAGATGAAGAAGTTATGATTTTATAACGAAGTTTTTATGTCCCGTCCTACTAAAAATAATATAATAAAAAAAGTCAAAATAAGCCGATGGAGTCTAAATGAAAGTTGTAGAGCATAATCTCACCTACGCGTGGATATAAAGAACGTCGAAAACGGAGCTCGTATGCGAATGTTATGAATTTTTTGAAGATCGTGGCACGCATACCAAACCTTATCCGAAGAGTACGCCCAACGTACTCGATGTACGCCCAGCGTACTGCTTGTAGAGGGAGTACGCCCAGCGTAATCGCAGGGATCAGCCCCTATAAATAGAACTCAAGGGCTGCCGAGTTTTGTTGCTCAAAATCTTTCTTTCTCTCCCATATTTTCCTCGTTTTGCGTGCAAGAGATATCCCGAAGCCCCGGTATCATTCCCGAGCCCCGAAGCAAGTCCCGAAGCCCCGAGGATCCCGAGAAGTAAAGTTTCCGAGCCGAAACTCTGCCCGCAAAAGGCCCGGTTTTCAAGGAAAACATCCTAGTTCTATCGGAAAAGTTTATTTTAAGAGACGAGATGCTGTCCAATCATCGTGTTATCAAGTGAGTGTATATTTGTTTTCTTCTAACACATAGATATGAAATATTCTTTATAAAATACGTGTTATGTGTTTATATATTATTTGTTTATTTGAACTAGTTGTTGAATGGACGTTTTGTACAGGTTTTAAGCTGTATATAAATGTATATATTTTATCTACTAATATGTTGGGTAGAACATGGGTAGACAGTTGGTGTGTGATGAAATAAAATGATGAGAGGCCTCGATGTCGTTGTTGATCTAGTCATCTAGCGGAGTATGGATGACGACCACGGACTTATTCTAGACAGTCCAGTGGAACACTAGCAGGCTCATAACCTGTAGGTGTTGTGAACGATGTGTTCACCGGTGTACTCTATCCCCCTCATGGTTGCCTTTAGGACATCTATTGCTAAGGAAGCCCCTTTGCAGTAATGTCCGTCCCGATGAAAATCATAGATTAGGTCCCTTGTAATAGTGTTGTTTTAGGGACATAAAGTGAGGATAACGGGAATGGGTAATCAGGTTATTGTTGGTTGATGAACCAAATATAATTATTTATTGTGGGTTGAAAACCCTATATGCTCACCAGGTTCCCAAGCTTGACCCACTCAGTTTTTCTTTGCATTACAGGTAGTGGCGCGAGAGCATAAGTTGGATGACATTGTCAAGATATTTTTTGGATTATAGACCAGTAGTTATATGTAACTGTTGTAAGGTCTATTTTGTATTGTTTATGCTTTTGGTCTGTATCGGAACATGACATCCCGAGGTTTTGCTATATAATGAAAATACATTTCTTTATGAAATGCTTTGATAAATTCTTATCATATTTTTTTGGGAACAAATTCTGCAACTCTTTTAATCAAAGGATTACTCTGATTTTATTTAAAAGCATAAATGAAACCGGTCTTTTCTGGCCGTGATTTTGGGGATGTCACAGTTGGTATCAGAGCATTAGTTTAAACGAACTAGGAATTTGTAGGATTTCTAGACTTAAACTTAGAATGCTAAGCGATGATTTTGAGATGCGAGCACTAGTTTATTTTAGGAAAATTGCCTAAAATGCTTTTATGTGCTAAATGTCATATGTTTCCCATATATGATATTATTTGTTCGGATCTATGGTCTGTTGCCGACCGAATCTGGAAACCTTATGTGTTTAGGATTGTAAGCGTGTGACGACGGTATTAGAACTAGCATACAAATGTTTCGGAGTGATTTGGATAATTATCTATCGTGAAGGAGGATCTAAATTCACCTTGTTCGGTGTATAGATCAACGATGGCAAGAACAAGAAGTGGGGATGGAAACGTGAACGAAAACAGGAATCAACCACCTGTAATCAAGCAAATACCTGTTGTAGCAGCAGCACCTGAGCCGGTAACAATGGCTAGTGTGCAATTGATGATTCAGACGATGTTGGATCGTCAGATGGAGGAAACTAGACGTCTGCTTCGACAAAATCGTGAAGAACTTTCAATCCAAGTTGAAGAGCCTGAAGTGAATGGAGGGCCGTCGGAAGGTGGAAACTTCAGTGGGACCGTTGGTCAAGCCAACCCACCAATTGTTAGACAAAACAATCGTGATGGAGGAAATGATGGAAGAGGATGTAAATACAAGGATTTTATGGCATCCAAACCACCGTGTCTATCCGGAAGCCCGACGCCGGTGCAAGTTATGGATTGGATCTCCTAAATGGAGACGATGTTTGAAAGTTGCGAATGCAACAACAGGCAGAAGACCGCTCTTGCGATCCCTTTGTTAAAATCTGGCGTGTTGAGTTGGTGGAAGCTGTTAGCTGACTCTATGCCCAAGGGAGAAGCGAGCAAAATGTCTTGGGAAGACTTTGTGGAATAACTGAAACTGCAATACTGCTCCGAGCAGGACCTTCTGGAAATCAATAATGAGTTTCAGAATTTGAAAAAGGGAAAAATGAGCATTACTGAATACGCTGCTAGTTTCACAGAGAAGATGAAGCTCATCCCATACCTAGTTCCAACAGAACTCTCAAAGGTTAATAAGTTTGCCCTCGGACTACCAGCGGACTATGGTCCAATGGTTAAGCAAGCAACCACATTGAAAGCCGCCATCTGGGCTGCTAAGAATGTTGAGACTCAGATCAGGGAGAAGGGTCTGGAGAGATCAGAGGTTGGTGGGAAGAGGAAGTTTGATGGGCCTTCAGGGTCCAACAAGAAAAAGAAATTCTCGAAGTCAAGTTCGAGAGGAGGAGGAGGCGAAGCGAAATGGTGCGACAAATGCAAGAAGAAGCATCATGGGAAATGTGACGGGGAAGTCACATGCTTCAAATGTGGAAAGCCAGGGCACTATGCCAACGAATGCACCCTCACCAAGAAAGTTTGTTATGGGTGTAGGGAGGAGGGGCACATCTCGAGGGATTATCCGAAAAAGAAGGAGGCAGCAAAACCCAACATTCCACCAAAGCCGAAGGCGAGAGCCTTTCAGATGACACTGGAAGCTGCTAAAGAAGAAGCCGATGTCGCTTCAGGTACCTTTCTCGTAAACAAATTTCCTGCCCAAATTTTATTTGATTCTGGAGCCAACTACTCCTTTATTTCGCATGAATTTGGTAGAAAACTAGCTTTGCCTGTCGATAGACTAGATAATGCTTTGTTAGTCGAAGTTGCTAGTGGCAAGTTTTTACCTGTTAGCCATCGTATGAAAAACATCTTAATCGACCTGAATGGGAATAAGTTCTACGAGGAATTGTTGCCTATTGAACTAAATGGTTTCGACATCGTGCTGGGAATGGATTGGCTTAGCGCCAATGATGCCGAAATATTGTGCAGAAAGAAGATAGTAAAAGTAAACCCGCCAGGGAAGGAGTCATTTATGGTGTATGGGGACAAACGCAGGGTAAATTCTGGAATCATTTCTCTAATGAAAGCCAGAAAGTGTTTGGCCAAAGGATGTACATCATATTTGGCATTCGTGATTGACGCAAAGAAGGAGAAAAAGGAGATGAAGAGCATTCCTGTCGTGTGTGAGTATCCGGAAGTTTTTCCCGAAGATCTTCCTGGATTACCGCCTGATCGACAAGTAGAATTCCGTATTGACTTGTTACCATGAACCCCACCAATAGCAAAAGCACCTTACCGACTAGCGCCAACAGAGATGAAAGAGCTTATGACACAACTTCAGGAGTTATTGGACAAAGGTTTTATCCGACCTAGTTCATCACCCTGGGGAGCCCCGGTGTTATTTGTAAAGAAAAAGGACGGGAGTATGAGAATGTGCATTGACTACAGAGAGCTGAATAAGGCAGCGATAATGAATAGATATCCATTGCCGAGGACTGATGACCTGTTCGATCAACTACAAGGTTCAAGTTATTTTTCAAAGATCGACCTAAGGTCAGGATATCATCAGCTGAAGGTGAGAGAGCAGGATATCGAGAAGACTGCATTCAGAACGCGGTATGGACACTACGAGTTTTTGGTTATGTCGTTTGGACTAACCAATGCTCCAGCAGCATTCATGGATTTAATGAAAAGAGTTTGCAATCTGTTCCTTGATAAATCTGTGATAGTGTTCATAGATGAGATTCTAGTTTATTCGAAAAGCCAAGAGGAGCATGGAAAACACTTGCGCGAAGTGTTAGAAGTCTTGAAGAAGGAGAAGCTATATGCTAAGTTCTCCAAATGTGATTTTTGGATCCAAGAAGTCCAATTCTTGGGTCACGTGGTCAACCAAGAAGGAATAATGGTTGATCCAGCAAAGATTGAAGGTGTGATGAAGTGGGAACAACCAAAAAGTCCCACGGAGGTCCGAAGCTTTTTGGGATTAGTCGGATACTACCGAAGGTTTGTCCAAGGCTTTTCTTCGATCGCTACTCCATTAACAGCTTTGACTCACAAAGGAGCTACTTATGCTTGGAGTGATAAACACAAAGAAGCATTCGAGTTGCTGAAGAAGAAGCTATGTGAAGCACCGATTCTTTCTTTACCCGATGGAGTTGAAGACTTCGTTGTCTATAGCGATGCGTCTGGTGTTGGGTTGGGTTGTGTTTTGACCCAAAGAGAAAAGGTGATAGCATATGCGTCTCGACAGCTAAAAGAGCATGAAAAGAACTACCCCACTCATGATTTGGAGTTGGCAGCGGTAGTATTTGCTCTGAAAATATGGAGGTATTACCTCTATGGCTCAAAGTGCAAACTTTTCACTGATCATAAGAGTCTCCAATATCTCTTTAATCAGAAGGAATTAAATATGAGGCAACGACGCTGGATGGAGTTACTCAAGGACTACGACTGTGAGATACTTTACCACCCCGGTAAAGCAAATGTTGTTGCTGATGCTCTCAGTCGGAAAGTCAATCTTGAAAGAAAAAGGCCAAGATCGTTGAGAATAGAAGTTGTCTCGACAATTGTGGAGAGTATAAAGAAAGCTCAAGAGGAAGCTTCAGAAAAGAATGACCGAAAGGAGGAACGTTTGGGCAAAACGTTAGTGTTTGGTACAAACGCTCATGGACTGAAGGTATTCCAAGATCGTATTTGGGTACCTAAGTCTTGAGGAATAATAGATCTTCTGATGGAAGAAGCTCACAAAACCATGTACTCAATTCATCCTGGCAGCACTAAAATGTATAGGGACCTGAAACCCTATTACTGGTGGCCGACGATGAAGCTCGACATTGCGAAGTATGTGGCGGAGTGTGTGACCTGTGCGAGAGTCAAGGCACAACATCAGAAACCATACGGGAGTTTAGAACCTTTACCTGTGCCTATGGGTAAGTGGAAAGACATCACTATGGATTTTGTCACTAAACTGCCCAGAACAAAGAATGGTCACGACATGATTTGGGTGGTCGTTGATCGCTTCACTAAGAGTACGCATTTCATAGCAGCCAATGAGAAATGGTCTATGGATAAGCTTGCGAATTCTTACGTGAAGGAAATAGTGAGGCTTCACGGTGTTTCGTTAACGAATTTATCAGATCGTGACAACCATTTCACCTCAAGGTTTTAGAGAAGTCTACAAGAGGAATTAGGTACCAAGTTGTGTTTGAGTACAGCTTACCATCCACAGACTGATGGTCAGAGCGAACGAAAGATAAAAACGCTTGAAGATATGCTGAGAGCATGTACCCTAGAATTCTAAAGTAACTGGGATGAACATTTACCTTTGGTAGAATTCTCCTACAATAATAGTTTCAACTCGAGCATAAAGATGGCACCTTATCAAGCTTTGTACGGACAAAAGTGTCGTACGCCGTCTTGTTGGCTTGAGGCTGGGGAAAAGCAGTTTATGGGACCGGAGATAGTCCATCAAACTGCTGAAAAGTTGAAAATAATTAAGGAGAGAATGTTAGCAGCTCAAGATCGTCAAAAGAGCTATGCTGACAAGAAAAGACGACCGGTGACTTTTGAAGTTGGAGATTCAGTTTTGCTTAAAGTCTCGCCGTGGAAGGGACACAAAGATTTGGTAAAAGGGGAAAATTAAGTCCAAGATTCATTGGACCGTTTAAAGTTCTTCAAAGGATTGGGAACCAAGCTTACAAGCTCGAATTACCCGAAGAACTGAATGGAATTCATAACACTTTCCATGTGTGTTATTTAAGGAAGTTCACGGGAGAAGTTCCCGATATAATTCCAATTTTTGAGTTAAGAATTGATGAGAACAAAAGGTTAATTGAAGAACCGGAGGCAATCGTTGACCGAAAGACTAAGAAGTTACGACGCAAGATGGTCGAATTAGTGCTTGTCCGTTGGAAACATACGAATGGGCCAAATCTCACCTGGGAAACGGAGAGTGACATGATGAGTCGTTATCCGCATTTGTTCGTTGATATGTGATTCCGGGGACGGAATCATTCTAAGGTGGGGAGAATTGTAACGCCCGTGTTTCTGGGCTAGGCATTAATGTTGTTGTAATAGTCTAGGTTAACCTTTGTAACTCATTTTGAAATAATAAGAATGTGTTATTTGAGTATTATGTGCTTTATGCTTAATTATGTGGCTTAATTGAATTAAGAATAAAAATAAGCGTAAAAATAAAATGTTAGATAAAACCGATATTGATGCATGAAGGCGTAGGGATCGTGACGAGGTTTCCGAATATATAAAGAATGCTGAAATCCGAGTTATAACGAAGAAGTTATGACCTGTCGAAGTTTCGCGACAAAACCGGCACGACGCTGAATGACGTAAAATATGAATTTAAGATAAAGCGATATCTAGCCTTAGTGATCTAAACGAAAGTCGTAGAATACGTTGAACCGAGAGCGTGCATAAAAAGAACGTCTAAATCTGACTTCACATGAGGAAGTTATGATTTTTCTAAGTTTCGACTTAGCAGTATGCAACCCGAAATCTCGAAATTGAGATCGAGTGATAATCGGCCGAAACAATCTAAACGAGAATCGAAGATCTCGTCGTTAGTAGTCCAACGGTAAAAAGACAGACGAAAACGGACGTCAGATGAAGAAGTTATGATTTTATAACGAAGTTTTCCTGTCCCGGCGTACTAAAAATAATATAATAAAAATAAAGTCAAAATTAGCCGATGGAGTCTAAATGAAAGTTGTAGAGCATAATCTCACCTACGCGTGGATATAAAGAACGTCGAAAACGGAGCTCGTATACGAAAGTTATGATTTTTTTGAAGATCATGGCACGCATACCAAAGCTTATCTGAAGAGTACGCTGATGTACGCCCAGCGTACTGCTTGTAGAGGGAGTACTCCCAGCGTACTTTGAAGTTACGCCCAGCGTAATCGCACGGATCAGCCCCTATAAATAGAAATCAAGGGCTGCCGAGTTTTGTTGCTCAAAATCTTTCTTTCTCTCCCATATCTTCCTCGTTTTGCGTGCAAGAGATATCCCGAAGCCCCGGTATCATTCCCGAGCCCCGAAGCAAGTCCCGAAGCCCCGAGGATCCCGAGAAGTAAAGTTTCTGAGCCGAAACTCTGCCCGCGAAAGGCCCAGTTTTCAAGGAAAACATCCCGGTTCTATCGGAAAAGTTTATTTTAAGAGACGAGGTGATGTCCAATCATCGTGTTATCAAGTGAGTGTATATTTGTTTTCTTCTAACACATAGATATGAAGTATTCTTTATAAAATACGTGTTATGTGTTTATATATTATTTGTTTATTTGAACTAGTTGTTGAATGGACATTTTGTACAGGTTTTAAGCTATATATAAATGTATATATTTTATCTACTAATATGTTGGGTAGAACATGGGTAGACAGTTGGTGTGTGATGAAATAAAATGATGAGAGGCCTCGATGTCGTTGTTGATCTAGTCATCTAGCGGAGTATGGATGACGACCCGGACTTATTCTAGACAGTCCAGTGGAACACTAGCAGGCTCATAACCTGTAGGTGTTGTGAACGATGTGTTCACCGGTGTACTCTATCCCCCTCATGGTTGCCTTTAGGACATCTATTACTAAGGAAGCCCCTTTGCAGTAATGTCTGTCCCGATAAAAATCCTAGATTAGGTCCCTTGTAATAGTGTTGTTTTAGGGACATAAATTGAGGATAACGGGAATGGGTAATCGGGTTATTGTTGGTTGATGAACTAAATATAATCATTTATTGTGGGTTGAAAACCCTATATGCTCACCAGGCTCCCAAGCCTGACCCACTCAGTTTTTCTTTGCATTACAGGTAGTGGCGCGAGAGCATAAGTTGGATGACATTGTCAAGATATTTTTTGGATTATAGACCAGTAGTTATATGTAACTGTTGTAAGGTCTATTTTGTATTGTTTATGCTTTTGGTCTGTATCGGAACATGACATCCCGAGGTTTTGCTATATAATGAAAATATATTTCTTTATGAAATACTTTGATAAATTCTTATCATATTTTGTTTGGGAACAAATTCTGCAACTCTTTTAATCAAAGGATTACTCTGATTTTATTTAAAAGCATAAATGAAACCGGTCTTTTCTGGCCGTGATTTTGAGGATGTCACAAAAAGCGTGATATGACAATTGTACGTCAGTAATCTGTGTCAGGCGGCGGTAAAAGAAACCTCGGTTCAAAGTTTCACGCGCCCATTTGAATTCTTATCCATTAGAGCGTCGCGTCAATTTCTCCCTTTCACATTTAAGAGTATACCACCTTTTGCATTGAAAAGGACTTTCGCTTTTAAGTAAATGTGAGTTGAACTGTGAAACTGAAAATAAGTGTAAGTACCACGAACTAGACTTTTGGAAAATCACAAGGATATTTGTGCTAGAGTGTGCCAAAGATAAATAAATAAACCTAACCATATTTGTGGAATTGTAGTGATGTCTATTTTAAGACACGAAACAGTGGATCCCGGGCAAAGATCTCTTCCTTCAGAGTCAAGAGAGACTAAGAAGTGTCTGTGTGGTATTCTGTTGAATTACGATCACTTATTTATTAAGAAACAGTGAAAGGCTTCTTTTCGTTAGGTTTAAGGGTGGCTTTAGCTTCAATCAAACTCCAAAACTTGATATAAGTACGAATGTTCGGATGAAGTACTCGTGTGACCAGTGTAGTCAGTTGAACAAGTAGCTGTGGAATTATTTTAGTGACTTGGATAGATATAGAAATCTAAAAAAACAAAAAAAAAAATTGGATCTTTAGGGAAGAAATGTCTTAGGTCTAGAGCATTTCATTAATATCTCGCAAAAGAAAAATAGATTTCTTGGTACAAACCACAAAAGTGGAGTTTCGTTAATTCCTTGGTGAAGAGTCTAGAACATTTAATTGTTCACCGTCAATTCATAAAAGTGTGTTGAATTTTGGGTTTCACTCAGTTCGTGGTTGAACGAAACAAATATCATTAACATAGAGGTTGTGTAACCATAAACCTCAGTGGTAATTTCTGAGAGTCTCAAGGGTTACGTTCATGAAAGCGAAAGTGATGGAGAAATGTGAGATGGTTCTAAAGAAACGAATGTACCTCTGCTATGTGAAAATGACCAAGCAGACAACTCTTTACGCAATATGAGAAGAGTAAGGTAGCTCATGACTTATGTGAATACGAAGCCTAATTGGGAAGAAACGATTGGTGTTATTGATTCATTAAGGCTTCAACATAAAGTCGTCGAGGCTTTAGACAAAATACAACAACATGCTTCTAGGGACACTTAGCTAGTACATAGATAAAGAGTTTTATACCTGCCCCATCATTCGTGTAATTTAAAAAATGTTGCCTTAAAACCTGCACAAGTAGTTAATGAACAAAAAAAAAATGTTTTTGAATTGTGAGTCTAAAAAAAATGAAACAAAAAAAATAAAATGTTTTTGGATTTTGAAAATTTTGAAATAAAAAAAAATAAGGAATATGTTTTTGTATTTTTGATATTAAAAAAAATAAAATAAAGAAGTAGAATAAATAAAATGAGAGAAAACAAAAATTAAGAAAATATTTTTGTATTTTTGATTTTCAAAAATAAAGGAAAAAAAGAAAATTAAAATAGAGAAAAAAAACTATACATAATATACAAAAGGATATAACACGCTCCAAACCACGAGTGAATAGTTGACCGTGAGATATGTAGAGCTTTCGCATGAAGCACAGGAGAAACAAGGGATGTGAATTGTTGCGAGCATTCGCACTGATTCGCATGGCAAAAAATGACTGCGAATTACTGCGAGCATTCGCACCAATTCGCATGACATGTTTTAGACTGCGAGTGCGAAAGTCCAACCTAAAACGAAAGTGTCAATATTAAAGCGAAAGTGGTTTTGGAACAAATTCAGCTTCTATCATTTCCAAGCCTTGAAGAATTCTATTGAAGGTTGTTTCAGACAAGGCTTTTATGAATATGTCAGCTAACTGATCAGCGGATCTTACGAAGTGTACTTCAACATTACCATCTTCCACATGATCCTTGATAAAATGATACCTCAGTGCTATGTGTTTCATTTTTGAGTGTTGCACTGGATTATGATAGATGCGAATGGCACTTTCGGAGTCACGGTATAAGGGGATTTGTTTCATATTCATACCGTAATTACGAAGTTGGCTTTGACTCCATATGACTTGTGAAGTGCATGAGGCTGCAGCTATGTACTCTGTTTCAGCAGTTGAGAGGGAGACGCAAGTTTGCTTTTTCGACTGCCGACTCACGAGCTTCCATCCAAGAATTGGCATCCTCCCATCGTACTTTTTCTATCCAAGCCACACCCTCCAAGATCAGCATCCGAAAACGCTTGTACAAAGAAACTTGAGTTTGATGGATACCATATACCAAGTGAGGACGTTCGTTTTAAGTACCTGAAGAAGTGAAGATGTTTTTGACAGCTACCATGTGGGGTTCTCGAGGATTCGCTTGGAACCTAACACAATAACAAACGGAAAACTTAATGTCTGGTCGACTAGCTGTTAGATACATCAATGAACCTATCATCTGACGATAAAGGGTCATATCAGTAGCTGGTTTTTCCAGAGATGGTGTTAGTTTCGTTTCGAATGTCATTGGAACCTTCGTTTTTGAATCGCCCACCATTCCAAACTTAGCGAGCAGGGTCTTCGTGTATGCCTCCTGATTTATAAATATACCTTCCTGGCTCTATCTTATGTTTAATCCAAGGAAAAAGTTAATTGGACCCATTGAGCTCATCTCAAATTTCGTTTCCATTAGCGTTCGGAATTCAGCTGTTAAGCTGGGGTTAGTTGATCCGAAGATAATGTCATCAACGTAGATTTGGACTATCATTAAGTGGTCACCCTCTTTCTTGCAAAAGAAGGTTGGGTCAACCGAACCTTGTTTAAATTTAGCCATTTTTAAGAAACGAGTAAGAGTTTCGTACCAGACTCTTGGAGCTTGTTTCAGACTATAGACTACTTTGTCTAGAATGTAACAGTGATTGGGATACTTCTCGTTTATGAAGCCAGGTGGTTGCTCCACATACAATGTCTCTTCAAGTTCCCCGTTCAAGAATGCACATTTGACGTCCATCTGGTATACCTCAAAGTTCTTATGTACCGCATAAGCAAGAAAGTTGTGAACGGATTCTAGCCTAGCAACAGGTGCGAATGTCTCTTCGTAGTCAATTCATTCTTCTTGACAGTACCCCTTAACCACCAGTCGCGCTTTGTTTCGTATAATGTGTCCTTCTTTATCAAGCTTGTTGCGAAACACCCACTTTAACCCTACAACAGATGCATCCTTTGGAGTAGGAATCAATATCCAGACTTTGTTTCATTCGAATTCATTGAGCTCCTCCTGCATCGCTTGTACCCAATCTAAATGATCCAGAGCAATCTGAACATTTTTAGGTTCGGTTTTGGAGATGAACGAATTAAACATGCAATATTCTACTTTAGAGAACAAAGTTGTTCGTTTCGCCTTTTGGTGTGCTCTTGTAAGAACTCCTGAAGACGATTCGCCTATAACCTGCGTTTTTGGATGATCTCTAGTCCATTTAGTCAGAGGATGATAATTAGGATCATAAGAGGGATCCAATTCAGCATTTATATCCTCAAATTCTGACTGTACGTCTGAATCATCATTCGTATTATCTTTCTCTCCCTCGAATGATGTAAATATCTCTTCTTCAGTTGTTGGATGCTCCCCCTAAATTGAACTTTCGTGGGTGTCTTGTGGAGTAGAGTGCTCCCCCTGAAAGGTTGCATTGGAAGTTGATTCAGAACTCTCCCCCTGGAATGTAGCATTCATGTCATTTGGGTCATTCGCACTTGGTTGCTCTTTGTGCATATCATTCGCAGCGTCGTCAATTATCTTCTTTAATTCATCGACCTTGTTGTTAGCTGCTTTGGATTCGGAAGAGATAGCCTTCTCTGGCTCATCGAATAGTTGCATGAATTCTTCGTAAAGATTGGATAGTGGAATCGTAGTTGGGCTTGGTTTACGAAAGATCTCTTTTGATTGACTGTCATTCGCTAGAGTCCTCTTTAAGTAGTTGTTGTCGAACGTCACATAATAGGTTTCTTCTATTCGTTTTGATCGTTTGTTAAGAACCCTATATGCCTTAGAGGTCAGCGAATATCCCAATAAGATACCTTCGTCAACTTTCACATCAAATTTGTTCCTCTGTTCTTTAGAATTAAAGATGAAGCACGTGGAACCAAAAACATGGAAAAACTTTACGTTAGGTTTTCATTTGTTTATTATTTCATAGGGAGTGATAGAAAATCGTTTATTGATAAAGGAACGGTTTTGGGTGAAACAAGTTGTCCTAATCGCATCAGCCCAGAAGTAGAGTGGCAGATTCGCAAATGAGAGCATGGTTCTCGCAGCCTCACACAATGATCGATTTCGCCTTTCAACAACTCTGTTCTGTTGTGGAGTGTAAGGAGCCGAAAAGTTCTGTGATGCTCCTTTCGCAGTCATAAATTCTTCAAACATCTGGTTTTTGAATTCCAACCCATTGTCGTTGAGAACATTGCGAACCAGCTTTCGCAGTTGTAGTTCAATCTGCTTTATGAAATCTTTGAGCTTGGAAGTGGCTTCAGATTTCTGCTTAAGAAAATAAACCCAAGTGAAACGAGAAAAATCATCCTCAATAACGGAATATACTTATTACCACCAATACTTTCGATCGCAGACGGACCGCGAAGATCGATGTGCAAAAGTTCGAGTGGTTCAATAACTTTCTTATTCACCACTGTTGGATGACTTTTCCTGCTTTGCTTCCCCATTTTGCATGCAACACAAAGATGATCTTTGTCATATTTTAGGAGAGGAAGCCCTCACACATGATCACCAAGAACGAGCTTGTTGATATCTTTGAAGTTAAGGTGCGAAAGTCTTCTATGCCATAGCTAACTATCGTCTGTAGGAGCTTTTGTTAGAAGGAAAATGGATGGCTTCCCTCGTATCGGATTTAAGTTCAATGGATACATCTCACCTTTGCGTTTAGACTTTAGAGGGATTTCTTTGGTTTTCTTCTCAATGATCTCAGAACCTTCGTCATCAAATGAGACCTTTAATCCTGTGCCAACGACCAACTGCAAAACACTTATAAGATTGTGTTGCAGACCCTCGACATAAGCAACTTTATGAATTGAGAATCCGCCATTTGTTATCATCACGTAGCCTTTGATCTCTCCAAGTGAGTTATTCCCAAACTTCACTCTTCCACCATTTTTCAGTTCTCTAAACTCTCGCAGTTCCTCCTTTCTTCCTGTCATGTGACGCGAACAGCCACTGTCGATATACCATTCAGTGTCAAACTGTTCGTCACGAATTACCTGCAAAAATTAAGCAGATTTAGGAACCCAAAGTTGTTTGGGTCCTTGTGAGCCTTTTACAGAAAGAGGGAATGTAATTGCAAGATCAACCAAATAGGTTCGTTTTATTAGAGTGGTGTTATCTTTCTTTGTAATTTTAAAGAGAAATTAAATATCCTCCTATTTTTGTTTCTACAAATCCTCCTACCCAATTAAATGATGACATATGTCATATTAGTATACTAAAATATCATTAAATGAGCATTAAATGTTACACATGTTAATATTTAATTGGGTGGGAGGATTTGTAGGAACAAAAGGTAGGAGGATATTTAATTTCTCTTTAAAAACTTTGATTCTCTTATCTTTTGGGTTAGTATCTTTTGTGTTAGTTTCGGGCTTCTTGATTGGAGCTTGATGATCTGAAACCTGCTTTCTTTTTCTCTTAACATCTTTCGATGTCTTGTTAGGATGCGAAACATACTTGTTTAGTGAGGGTTGAGGTTTTGGATTTTCCACAGGGCCTTTTGGCTTTGAAAGAATAGGTTTCTGAAAACATTTTTTGTAACATCCCCTTCTGGCACGTATCACAATATTGTCCGCTTTGGGTCACTCGACATGAGGACTTCCCAGGGGGTCACCCATCCTGGTACTACTCCCGCCCGAGCACGCTTAGCTGCAGAGTTCTTATGGGATATGCTGCCCTCACGGCTTTAAAACGTGTTGTGTCAAGAAAGGTATCCACACCCCTTATAAGGAAATATTTCGTTCTCCTTCCAAGCCGATGTGGGATCAGGTGCAACCCACCTTCACCCCCCATTATAGGGTTCGAAGTCCCTGTTGAACACATCGACCCGTGCCCTAGCTCTGATATCATTTGTAACATCCCCTTCTGGGACGTATCACAATATTGTCCGCTTTGGGCCACTCGACATGAGGACTTCCTAGGGGGTCACCCATCCTGGTACTACTCCCGCCCGAGCATGATTAACTGCAGAGTTCTTATGGGATCTGCTGCCCTCACGGATTTAAAATGTGTTATGTCAAGGAAGGTATCCACACCCCTTAAAAGGAAATGTTTCGTTCTCCTTCCAAGCCAATGTGGGATCAGGTGCAACCCACCTTCATGGGTTGCACCTGATCCTATATCGGCTTGGACGGAGAACGAAACATTTCCTTATAAAAGGGGTGTGGATACCTTCCTTGTCACAACGCGTTTTTAAGCCGTGAGGGCAGCATGTCCCATAAGAACTCTGCAGTTAAGCGTGCTCGGGTGAGAGCAATTCAGGGATGGGCGACCCCCTGGGAAGTTTTCGTGCCGGGAGCCCAAAGCGGACAATATTGTGATACGTGTCAGAGGGGGTTGTTACATTTTTGTTGTGGATTGCGAAACTTACTTTGCAAATGTTGGATTAATGTCTAAGTCCATAACTATATTTGGTATGTACTTGACCCGACCCGGCATTGTCCATTTGGGTTGCACTTCACCGGCACAATTTATATGGATAGTCTTTTGAGAATAGTATATTTATGATTTATATTAATATATTATAAGTTCTAATATATTAATATGGAATCATATTATTTAATTAGTATTGATCAAGAATTAATTTAGAATTAATTAAGTGATCAAAAAGAACTAATTAAATATGGACTCTTATATATATGGAATGGGCCAAGTTCATTTAGGTTGGGCTAAGCTTTCATGGATGGTCCATGGAGCTTTTAACCCATGGATCCTATGTAAATGAAAGGTCATGGGTATTAGGGTTTACATGGATGTAACCCTAATCCTCCATAATATATAAAGGGGTCATTGGCTCACAAAATGCACAAGTGTGTGAAAATAAGAGTGGGCCGATTTTAGTGTGCATACATATTCTCTCAAGTTCTTCAAAGGTGTTTTGGTGATTTGTGATTCCATTTGAGGCTTCCACACTATTGGGGCTAAGCTGTTAAAGCTTGAAGACATCAAGCTACATCAAAAGGTATATCATCTAACTAGAACTTTGTAGTATAGGTGCTTCATAATATGCTAGTTAGGATGAAACCTTGGAATAGTTAATATTTGCATGTATAATAGAGAAAACATAGATCCAAGGTTTATAGGGTTGCATGTACACCATAGGAGTGTTAGAATGCTCAAAACCGAACAGTGGTATCAGAGCCATGGGTTGTTTTCTGTTATATTGATGCAAATGTTTTATTTTCAAGTTGAAAAAAAAAGGAAAAAAAAAACATGACGTTTGTCAAATTTTAAGATAATTACTTGTTTTGTGAAAAACGAATTATTTGTAAAATTTGAATCATTTGTTATATGAGTTGAATTAGGTCAAATTTAATAAAAGATAAAATGATATGATTATTTTATTAGTTTTAAAAGTTTGATCTAAATGTTTTAAGGAGTTACATATTTTGTCATAAAATTTTGGAGCTTAGAAGTTTTTTTTTAAGTTGTGATCTTAAGAGTTTTTTGAAACCTCCATAAGTTATGGATATGAAAAGGTTTTTAAAAAAATTGATTCAAAGTTTTTTATGGAGTTACAAAACTTGGTCTTAATGTTTTAAAGAATTTCATAACTTGTTCTTAAGTTATGGAACATGAAAAGTTTCATCATAAAACAAGAATTTAACTCCATAAGTTATGGAATCCAAAAGTTTTCAAGAGTTACAAAACTTGCCCTCAACTTTTGGAATTTGGAAAAAGTTTTTTTATGATAAAAAAAAAGAATTGAATTCTAAAACTCTTGGGTTCATAACTTAAACAATTAATTAAATGGTTTTAATTTTGAATTTAATAATTGGAATTATGATGTTTTATTGAATAATTCAATTAACTCTTATGGACTTTATTAATAGTTAATTAAAACGTTTAATTAAAAGAGTATCATTAATCCATAAATATATGGTTTGAGTTTAATTAAATTAAAAGTCTAGTTTAATTAATAGATTAAACCACCAATTATTTTAAATGTCTAAAATACACCCTTATACTATTATAATATTAAAAGTTTAATATATTATATGTATAAGAGCAAGTCGTCTTACCATTAGTAGGCCTCATTCACGAAGTCGGTCTATAAGGGGGGTATAAGGTTACTGCCTATAAAATGGCAGTTTAATGGGTGTCCACTCTCACTCACCGCTTCCTTGACCGGTGGAGGGTCGTTAGCCGAACAGGTAGGACAAGGACTATAATTCTCCCTTCATTATAAGTATAATGATAAATACTAAGTAACTAAACACTTATAAATTCCCAATCTTAGTTAGTTAGGAAAATGTGAATAAGGTGTTAATCCATGAAATTACACTTTGCACTTTGTTTAAGCTGTTAGTGGAGCGTGTGTGGTTAACCGGCACACTAACCTGGACTTAACAAGGTAGGCAAAGGGTAACTTAATGTTTATCATAGTATCGTTGGAGCGTGTGTGGTTAACCGGCACATCGATTGAGGGGTAAATATTAAGGGTACCAAGTATATTTGCATGGTTACTTCACACCTTGTTTTGTGATCCTCGGCATCCCAGTCACAAAACCTGAAGGGCACACTCGAGATTGAAACATGCCATTGAAAATTTCAATGAATCTCAAAAGAATCTAGGAGTTTCAAAACCAATTAAAACCTAATAATACATTTCGTTTATCTTGGTGGAAATTGGTGAATCGTCATTCACCTACCTTCAAATATTTTATAGCTTGGATTACGACATCCCTCTTCCAAGTTATAAAATAGTTTGTTGGGTCCTAGCCTTAATATATCATATTGGGTGTTATATTAAGGACTTAAATCAACTTTACGTGAATTTCTCCCATTGTTGATGTCTGGTTTAGACAACAATGATCTTCCCAAACCAAGCTTTCCTAATGAATATGACTTCCCGAGTTTGGCTCATGGAAGTCATACTTCTCTTCCTCCACCTCCTCCAATTATTCTCCCTAACCCACAAGTTCAAGGTCACTCAAGCCCTAATGGCAAGCAAGGTCTATGTGTGATCACATCTTAGAGATGAAGTCACATATTGACAAGCCGGGAGAGTTGGGTGTCAAAGTCTTGAGAAAGTTGGATGTTCAATCACTTTCTAAGTCACATAGTGAGTTCCTTTGGGACTACTATGAAACAGACTATGACATGAACCTTAATGATCATATCTATTTGCTTGGTATTGCTGAATCAGCAATGATTTGGAACGATAGTAAAGCAAATTTGATTAGAAGATCAACTTCCCAAAAACTTTATGGACAGTGACAATGGTGACACTGGAAATCCAGAAAAAGCATTCTCTTCCCAATGGAAAGGGATTGGCCATAGTCAACCCGGTTGACCAAATGGTAAAGAGAAAGGCTAAGTCTGAGATAGTCCCATTACCAAAGGGTCCATATGTTTATTTTTCCAAAGGAAGGGGCGTTGATTGCAAAGCTGCCAAATTTACCTAAGGATGTTAAAGTCAATAAGTTTGACTCTACATCAGGTAGAGCTCATTATCTAACTCTGTTAAGTTCTATTCTGAGATCCTCATTACATGATGTGACTGGGTCACATGTTGATGTTTTAAGAATCAAAGAATAGAGAGAAATATTAAAGGAAGTATATGTTGATTCTGATCGCGAAGGTGGATTTCGATCGCATCAGAATTTTGAGCAGTTGCTTAAGAAGTTATGATATATTGCTAAGGAATAGATAACAACAATTTTCCATGTGGATTGTAAGGATAAGTTTTTCCGCAAAGTTTTAAAATAAAAGAAAATTGTTTAATTTTATTTATTTGAAGTATCCTTACAATGGCATTTGTGGAAAATTGTTGCTTATATGATTCAACTGACAGCAATATTAGAAAATGGATTTGATTCTTTCATTTGTGGTAGTGTCTAAATTTACCAAATCAGGAAAGTTCCTCATCGCCCAAGTTTCAATTGGACCGAAACTTGGAATCATGCAAGTTGAATAGTATGATGAATGAGAACTTTCAAGCATTGGAAAATCAAGACTAATTACTTGTTCACATGGATGTGTGAGTCAAGTGAAGGACTAAAGGGATCGAGTACACATTCTTGTGCACTGGTCATGTCCACCACAAAGCTTGTTAAGACTATTTGATTTACTAAAGTTTAGTAAATATGGTTATACTTACAAGTTTAAGTATAATTCTGAAACATTGGAAAAGTCTCAATGTATGGCAGAACGAATGGGAAGAATCAAATTAGGCAGAAAGATAAAAGTTTCTCAAATCTGAAAAGATAGGAGAGTACTTTAGTATCATGTTTGTGATCATCTTAATGATTTAGAAATCATATCACAATTAGTCCTCTAAAGGTCATCTTAGTGCATTCTTATGACTAAGAAGATGAGTCATGAATTGTTAAAATGGTTAGATCAGGAAGATGAGTCATACTTCGTTCCAAAACAATTCTTAGAGTCGTACTCCAAGATTGTAACTTGAGTGACATATCTTAAAGAAAGGTTTAAAACACTTGTCAAATGTAAGAGTAAAAGTGTCCTACTCTTGTACATTTGAAATTGGTAAGTTGTGATGTTTTGGATAAAACAAAGACCAACTAAGGCCAATTGTGTGAAGTGTTTGTCTTGATAAAGAATCCGCACTATCTCTTGAATATTTGGCAAGATAGTCTTATATGTCAAGAGGATAGTGGGAGTCTTAAAGATCCTAAAAAGAATTTCAAGAACTAATCAAGAATAAAACCTGAGGTTCTTCACTAGCACACGACTTGAGGTTTATAACCTATCGTGTTGACATATTCTGTGCCCATTCCAGTTAAAGTTGGCTTTGCATAAGAGTTCTGAAAGTTCTCAATTGGTTGCATAACAACTTGGAAGCAATGGCAGGCCCTATACTGCCAGGTGGCAAGAAGTTAAGATTGCATAAGTTCAGTCCATATGAGTTTGGATTTGTCATTATCCTTGTCTTGTGACTATGGTTTTGACGATTCACATGGATAAGAACACATACACCATAAAATCTAAGGGTCATAAGGTTTCTCTCCGATTCATGAAAATGATGGTGAGGAAACACTTCCACCAAGTAGATTTGAAGCAGATGGCAAAAGGTCTAAACAATTGAGACTATGATTACGGCATTCCTTTTCATAGTTCTGAAATTGTTTAGACACACATGCATGCTATCTAAGGAAAGGTGTATGATTTTGATAAAGTTTTATCAAATAATCTCGTATCAGAAATCTGAACTTTGGTAAGAAAGTCAATAAAGTATTGATTTCTAGAAGTCCAGCTGATTTCTGAGTACATGTCAAAGCTAGTGGAAGCATAAGTGTTATGCTAATAATCATCATGTTAGTGGGAGCATGATAATTATTGTTAGTGTTGCAAGTTAGCAATGTTAATTATAGAAAACAAAAGTTTCAATTCGTGAGGCTGCAGGGATTGAAAAAGTTGTTTTGCTATAATTAAGGGAGAGGATATACTTCATTTCAGTTCTAAAGGCTTAAATTGAGACCTTAATCATCTTTAGTCAAGAATATATATATGAATTTCATGTTGGATTGGTTCAACTTAAGGAAATTCTATATATTGCGTTCTCAAAATTCGATTATGATTACGTCATCCCTCTTCATAGTCACATTTTGAAAACATGGCAAATAAAAATATTGTAGCAAAAGACTGGTCTAGAATCATGTCTTTATGTGAGACATCATGAATCGTGTACCATTTGCTTTGGGTACAGGATCGATTGCATGTGCTATAATATTTGTCATTTCTAAATTTTTCCAAATGCCCATAGGCATTAAGAAGGGAAAAGGTCTAGAATTGGATATGACTAAAATGATTAAGCAATTGTCGAGGACAATCTGAGGTTTACCAAAGATTGGTTGCTCAGGGACAGTTGGAAGTATAGTGCTAATTTTGGAAGGACCATATTGACATATTCTGAAAAGAGGCATCTCTTATTCAGAAGTGATAGTCAAAATGAGAATATGGAGTTGTCTCCATAGGTGGAAGTTATCTGTGTAAGATTAGAAAACTTAATGCAAGAAGCATGTCCAAAGCAATGTACTTTGAATATGAGACTTAGTTTCCATGGAGTTGATCTCCATTAGAATACCTTATAATGACTGTTGCCAAGTCTTTGTGACTTTGTACATATTCATTACAGGAGGGTCAGTGCATATAAGTTTAAAATCTAAACAGATTTCGATAAATGATAGGAATTTGAAATTCTCACATTTTTCGTAAAGGATTTGGGAGTGTGAAATTAGAATCATTTAAATTATGTTCAATTGGTTTATTTCACAAAGTAAGGATCATAGACAAACATAGAGTGCATACTTGGTGTATGGCAAAGCTATTGTTTAAGAAAAACATAGTGTACATGCTTGGAGCATGGGACAACTAGTGTTTTTAATTCAAGTATAAAGTTGATAAAACCGAAACAATGAATAATGAGTAATCAGTATGGTGATAAATAAAAGTGTTTATTTATATTCATAGGGTTTGATACCATATTTGATTCATTTATTCTTGTGTTTCACTTTGCATGTTTTGACTTCCAGAATAACTAAGTCGCTCTTCCTGAATGATTAAGTTATTCAAACCATCCACAGTCGGTCATATATTGGAAGTAGATATGAATCAAGACTGTCATGGGTTGGTTTGTAGAGGTCCAAGTTGGTGGACAAAGTGGTGCTACAACACTCATGAGTGCTCATAAGTTCTGAGTATTGGATTCAACCCGCGCTCATTTGAATCACTTCATGGATTTTATCACGAGTGATCATGAGACGATAATATCTTATATTCTTCAAACCTAGAGATATGAGTTGTTACTATGAGTTGGTTATACATTGATTGCACGAAAACGCATTTGGTAACTCGATGTTATAAAACGTGCCTTTGTGTATGATTCAACAAGTAGTAGAATAAGCCATATGAGTCGAAGTTTATCCATTCCTTTTACCTTCGGGATAAAAGCGATATCTGTGGGCCCCTCGATGATTTAGCGATGACACATGTGAGTGCTTGGCCAAGCCAGGACTGATTTGAATTGTTCAATCAGTCAGTCATCATAAATCGAAAATCGGGAAACAACAAATAGACAGAGAGAATGATTATAATCCAAGTCTTAGTCCATATGATATCTAGAATAGAGGAATATATGATCCCTTATCTAATGGACAAGTCAGTGACAAGGTCAGAGTTCGACAGCGGCTTTAAGAGCTACGATTGCCAGTTAGGTTTTGAGGTCATACTCAATAATAGTTTTAGACTTATCCAAGTGGGAGACTGTTAGATTAATGTCTAAGTCCATAACTATATTTGGTATGTACTTGACCCGACCCGGCATGGTCCATTTGGGTTGCACTTCACCGGCACAATTTATATGGATAGTCTTTTGAGAATAGTATATTTATGATTTATATTAATATATTATAAGTTCTAATATATTAATATGGAATCATATTATTTAATTAGTATTGATCAAGAATTAATTTAGAATTAATTAAGTGATCAAAAAGAACTAATTAAATATGAACTCTTATATATATGGAATGGGCCAAGTTCATTTAGGTTGGGCTAAGCTTTCATGGATGGTCCATGGAGCTTTTAACCCATGGATCCTATGTAAATGAAAGGTCATGGGTATTAGGGTTTACATTGATGTAACCCTAATCCTCCATAATATATAAAGGGGTCCTTGGCTCACAAAATGGCACAAGTGTGTGAAAATAAGAGTGGGCCGATTTTAGTGTGCATACATATTCTCTCAAGTTCTTCAAAGGTGTTTTGGTGATTTGTGATTCCATTTGAGGCTTCCACACTATTGGGGCTAAGCTCTTAAAGCTTGAAGACATCAAGCTACATCAAAAGGTATGTCATCTAACTAGAACTTTGTAGTATAGGTGCTTCATAATATGCTAGTTAGGATGAAACCTTGGAATAGTTAATATTTGCATGTATAATAGAGAAAACATAGATCCAAGGTTTATAGGGTTGCATGTACACCATAGGAGTGTTAGAATGCTCAAAACCCAACAGAAAAGAGCTTTTTGTGTTCGTATTTGAAGCTACTTTCGCATTTTGATTAAGAAGTTTTTCAATGCGAACGAAGTTGGGATTTTTGGATTGCCAGAATTGTTTTCTTTCCTTTAGATTTTTGTTGTATCTCGCGTTCCTTTGACGTTTCTTGGCTGCGAACTGTTCTGAGGTTTTGTGAATGTTAGCTTTCACTCTTGGCTTTCTTGCTGGAGTTTCGTTTTGCACTAAAGATGTGTTGCTAGGAACATTCTTAGTTCCACTGGGACTTCCTTTCTCATAGCTGGAATTGACCTTGTTTAAAGGTTCTGCTACATATCTTCCTTTTACTCTCCATGTGGTCCTTTCTGAGAGACCAGCTGTTTCGTCAGCGTTATCAATAGGAGCTGACCAAAAGTACTCATCATATCCATCTGCGTTGTATTCTTCAACTAAGGACGTTAATTCAGCAGTTTGATTTTTGTCAAGTCCATTTGTTGCAAAAACTTGGTTGGGGACAGTTTGGACTTTAGGAAAAAAACAGTCGCTTTCGCTTTTAAAACTTCAGGTTTAGTTTTGGAAATACATGCGAACACAACTGAATCCTCAGATATTAGGACTTTCACAACGACAGGTTCGTTTTTAATGAACTCAGAACAGTCAACCTCATCCTCTACAGAAATTTCGCTCATATCACTGTCCTCATCAAATTCAGATGTATTATCAACATTAAGTTTGTTATCTGAACTTAACTTGGTACTTAATGAGTCGAATTTCTGTATAGTATCAGATTTAATTTTTCTTTTGTCATTTTCATCCAAAATCCGCTTTGACATGTTCTTATGGTCTTTGGACTTAATGTATGATTCAATTTTGTCCAGACCTATCCTATAAGCATATGAAATTTCATCAAACGAGACTATGGATTCGCACTTGTAACAATCAGCGTCAATTTAGTCTTCCTTTAATTCAAGGAATGGTAAGATCATTTTGTGAATTTTCTTACCAATCTCACAATCAAGATGCAACTGAGTAATGTTAAAATAAAGCCTTTTCACAATCAAACAAAAAAATATTACGTTGTTTCAAAAGCATTAAATTGTCTCGTTGCAAGTAAATTAACTCATCCCCAGATTTAGCTAAGTCGGACTCAACCTTCTTTATCCAAATGCATCTCTCCTCACTCTTCGACGAAATCCTGCCGATGTGATCGGTTAAGTTAGTATTTTTTAAGCTAGTTTGTTTCAAACTATCACTGATACTTGAAAATGTGAATTTTAGCTCATTTAGATCAGTTTCGTATCTGGACACAGGAATATTGAGTGATTCAAGAATAGAGTGTACCTTATTGATAACTTGATCACATTCGTGGATTTGCTCAAAAACTGGTTTTGCAGCGAAGCAACTATCACTCACATGTCCACTATCAGTGGTGTATCCTCGCATCTGTGACACATCACTTGTCACCATGAAACACCTTCCTCCAGAATGGGAATCCTCTTCTTTTGCAACGAAACTTCTCCTATGAGTAGGCCTGCGAACCTCCTCATCTTCAGAATCCGTGGACCAGACTTCCACCCTGCCAAATTCATCATCATCTTCTTTTTTCTGCACAATTAAAGCAGACATTAAATTATCAAAGTTCTTTTTCTTCTTTATCTCCTCAATCTTTCGGAGATAATAAGCCTCATCGTATTCTCCTTCTTTCTTTTCATTCATCCTTCGCAGCATGCATTCTTTGACCAAGTGATTTTTTCCATGACAGTAGTTACAATCATAGCCAGAGTCACATGTTAGCTTCTTCTCCTTCTTTTCCTCTTCCTTTTGTGAGCCATTCACACTCTCCTCCTATACCTTCTCAGAGCTGTAACTTCCCTGCCAGTTTCGGTTCTTGTTGGAAGGAAACTTATTCTTTGTGAATCGCCTTGGATTTGACACCATCAAAGCAAACTCTTCATTAGTAAGCTCACATTCAGAAAGATCAAATTCTGAACCATCCTCTGCTACTTTCTTGCCCTTCACAACGAGAGCCAAAGATCCCATCCCAGATACAACTTTCGCTTCTTTTGTCACCTCATTCTCTTGTGACTTCAGGATTCCAACAAGCTTTGCCAAGGAATAATTCTTGAACTGCTCATGTGCCTTGACTGTAGACACCACAGCCATCCACTCAGATCTAAGCCCATTCATGAACATCACTTTTTGTTCAATAACTTCACGTCCAATGCCATGTTTCATCATCCTGCTTAGAAGATGATTGTAACGATTGAAAGTTTGACTCAAACTCTCTTCAGGATTCTGTGTAAATGCACCAGACTCTGAAAGTAAGAGTGTTTGTGTAGAGTGCTCAAGATCCGCGTCTGTAGAGTAGAGTTCCTTAAGCCTATCCCATATGGAATTGGTTGTGTCACACGAACTAACCAAACTAAAGGTGTTAGCCTGCAAAGCAAATCAAATGATTCTCATTGCCTTAACATTGCTAATCAGTTTTTCTTTCTCATCTTGAGAGACATCTTTAACATCAAGAAGAAGTTTTTTGTAGTCAGTTTGAATTTTAATGACTCTTCTGGTTCCAGTGTGAACAAATGCTCTGATAGTGATGGCCTCCCATATCAGATACTCATTGTCTTCTAGACCAAGAACGTAATCTTGGAAGTCAAGCGCCCATACTTCATATTCATTGGGAAAAAGAATTGGGATCCTAGTGGTCGATCCAATGCTGCTAGAAAGGTTGATGGAGTTGATGTAAGAATCGTCGTGATGCATGATGATATACCTTTTGAAACCTGTTAAGAATCAGACGTGTAAACTGATGCAATTTTAGGGTAATATTAGAATCATAGAATAGCGTCAAGAACACTGCGATGAAGGCTGAACCAGATCCAATATTAACAGAAACCCTAATGATTTTATAAACAGAAGAGATGCGTATAGATTACACAGTCTCCTGCTCTGATACCAATTGTTAGGATAATAATCCTTGAAAGATCGATTAGATTCAAAACAGTTTAAGAACAAGAACACGACAATGATTCAAAGTATGCTGAATGATTATAATCCACAGCCTCAGAAGAACTCGATTAAGAATTGCTACTGTAGAGGCGTGATTAGGGTTATAAGAATAATTGCCAAAGTTAACCAAACACGATGCATGCATGTACCTTAAATACTCTAACCCTAATAAATGACGGGTGGACAAGCCTAAGCCGGTTTACATAAATAAACTATTAAACAAGACTAAATGACGCAACATTAATGTTGGGTTTTGAGCATTCTAACACTCCTAAGTGTACATGCAACCCTAAATACCTTGGATCTATGTTTTCTCTATTATACATACAAATATGAACTTTCCAAGGTATTCATCCTAACTAGCATAATAACATTGATTCATATGAATATATCAAGTTAGAATTACATACCTCTTTGATGTAAAATGACTTCATGAAGCTTAAGTGCCTAGTGCCCCAAGTGTGACACCTCAAATGGTTCACACAACACCAAATACACTTGGAATAACTTAAGAGAACATACACACTTCATGAAAATCGGCTAGCCCTTATCATCACTCTAGTGACCGATTTTGTCAACAATAAGATGCTTATATAGTTAGTGACAATTAGGGTAAACCCTAATTGTCATGGCTTTCCATTTCCTTGGATCCATGGGTTCAAATATACCATGGAGCATCTTATGGGTTTTAGCCCAACTTGACAATCCAAGGAGCATTAGCCCACTATACAAGTATGGATGATTTACACAATCAACCCATATATTTAATTAGTCTTCTTTTGATCACTTAATTAATTCCAAACTAATTCTTGATCAATACTAATTAAATAATCTTATTAATATATTATAACTTATAATATATTAACAAACCTTAAGTGTTATTTCTCTCATTATAGTCTATCCAAATGCATGATGCCATGCAACCCAAATGGACCATGCCGGGTCGGGTCAAGTCTTACCAATTATAGTTATGGACTTAGACATTAATCCAACAGTCTCCCACTTGGATAAGTCTAAAACTATTATTGCGTATGACTTCAAGAACCGACTGGCAATCGTAGCTCTCAAAAGCTTCCGTCGAACTCTGACCTTGCCGATGATCTCTGACCTTTGTCAATGACTTGTCCATTAGATAAGTGATCATATATTCCTCCATTGTAGATATCATATAGACTGAGACATGGATTATCAATCATTCTCTCTGTCCATTTTTTGTTTCCCGATTTCCAATTCATGATGACTGACTGATTGAAAAAATCAAATCAGTCCTGGCTTGGCCAAGCACTCACATGTGTCATCGCTAAATCATCGAGGGGACCACAGATATCGCTTTTATCCCGAAGGTAAAAGGAATGGATAAACTTCGACTCATATGGCTTGTTCTACTACTTGTTAAATCATACACAAAGACACGTTTTATAACATCGAGTTACCAATGCGTTTTCGTGCAATCAATGTATGACCAACTCATAGTAACAACTCATATCTCTAGGTTTGAAGAATATAAGATATTATCATCTCATGATCACTCGTGATAAAATCCATGAAGTGATTCAAATGAGCGCGGGTTGAATCCAATACTCATAACTTATGAGCACTCATGAGTATTGTAGCACCACTTTGTCCAACATCTTAGACCTCTACAAGCCAACCCATGACAGTCTTGATTCATATCTACTTCCAACATATGACCGACTGTGGATAGTTTGAATAACTTAGTCATTCAGGAAGAATAACCTAGTTTATTCTGGAAGTCAAAACATGCAAAGTGAAACACAAGAATAATTGAATCTAATATGGTATCAAAACCTATGAATATAAATAAGACACTTTTATTTATCACCATACTGATTACTCATTATTCATTGTTTCGGTTTTATCAACTTTATACTTGAATTAAAAACACTAGTTGTCCCATGCTCCAAGCAAGTACACTATGTTTTTCAAAACAATAGCTTTGCCATACACCAAGTATGTACTCTATGTTTTTCTATGATCCTTACTTTGTGAAATAAAACAATTGAACATAATTTCAATGATTCTAATTTCATACTTCCAAATCCTTATCGAAAAATGTGAGAATTTCAAATTCCTATCATTTATCGAAATCTGTTTAGATTTTAAACTTATATGCACTGACCCTCCTGTAATGAATATGTACAAAGTCACAAAGACTTGTCAACAGTCATTATAAGGTATTCCAATGGAGATCACTCCATGGAAACTAAGTCTCATATTCAAAGTACATTGCTTTGGACATGCTTCTTGCATTAAGTTTTCTAATCTTACACAGATAACTTCCACCTATGGAGACAACTCCATATTCTAATTTTGACTATCACTTTTGAACAAGAGATGCCTCTTTTCAGAATATGTCAATATGGTACTTCCAAAATTAGCACTATACTTCCAACTGTCCCTGAGCAACCAATCTTTGGTAAACCTTAGATTGTCCTCGATAATTGCTTAATCATTTTAGTCATATCCAATTCTAGACCTTTTCCCTTCTTAATGCCTCTGGGCATTTGGAAAAATTTAGAAAGGACAAATATTATAGCACATGCAATCGATCCTGTACCCAAAGCAAATGGGACATGATTCATGATGTCTCACATAAAGACATGATTCTACACCAGTCTTTTACTACAATATTTTTATTTGCCATGTTTTCAAAATTTGACTATGAAGAGGGATGTCGTAATCATAATCGAATTTTGAGAACGCAATATATATAGAATTTCCTTAAGTTGAACCAATCCAACATGAAATTCATATATATATTCTTGACTAAAGATGATTAAGATCTCAATCTAAGCCTTTAGAACTGAAATGAAGTATATCCTCTCCCTTAATTATAGCAAAACAACTCTTTCAACCCCTGCAGCCTCACGAATTGAAACTTTTGTTTTCTATAATTAACATTGCTAACTTGCAACACGAACAATAATTATCATGCTCCCACTAACATGATGATTATTAGCATAACACTTATGCTCCCACTAGCTTTGAAATGTATCCAGAAAACAGCTGGACTTCTAGAAGTCAATACTTTATTGACTTTCTTACCAAAGTTCAAATTTCTGATACGATATTGCTTTGATAAGACTTTATCAAACTCATACACTTTATCTTAGATAGCTTACAGGTGTGTCTAAACAACTTCAGAACTATGAAAAGGGATGCCGTAAGCATAGTCTCAATTGTTTAGACCTTTGCCATTTCTCATAAGTCCATGTTAGTGTGTCGGTTAACCACGCACACTCCACTAACGACTTTGAGAACTGCAAATATCACAGTTGCTAGCTTCTTAAAATCTACTTAGTGAAAGTGTTTCCTCACCATCATTTTCATGAGTCAGAGAGAAACCTTGTGACACTTAGATTTTATGGTGTATGTGTTCTTATCCATGTGAATTTGTCAAAACCATAGACACAAGACAAGGTTAGTGACAAATTCAAACTCATATGGATTGAACTTGTGCAATCTTAACTACAGGGTCTGCCATTGCTTCCAAGTAGTTATGCAAACAATTGAGAACATGTAGAACTCAAATGTATAGCCAACTTTACTGGAATGGGCACAGAAATGTCAACACGATAGGTTATAAACCTCTAGTCGTGTGCTAGTGATGAAATACAGGTTTTATTCTTGATTAGTTCTTGAAACTATTTCATGATCTTTTATACTCCCACTGTCTTCTTGACCTATAAGACTTTCTTGTCAAATATTCAAGAGATAGTGTGGATTCTAATCAAGACAAACACTTCACACAATTGGCCTTAGCTGGTCTTTGTTTTATCCAAAACATCACAACTTACCAACTTCAAATGTAAAAGTAGAAAACTTTTACTCTTACATTTGACAAGTGTTAATAAACCTTCTTTAAGACATGTCACTCAAGTTACAATCTTAGAGTATGACTCTAAGATTTTTTTTGGAACGAAGTATGAATCATCTTCTTGATTTAACCACTTCAAAAATTCATGACTCCTCTTCTTAGTCATCAGACTGCACTTAGAGGATGAATTGTGATAAGGTCTCATAATCATTAAGATGATCATAAAACATGATACTTAAAGTGCTCTCCCATCTTTTCAGATTTGAGACACTTTTATCCTTCTGCCAAATTTGATTCTTCTCATTCGCTCTGCCATACATAGAAACTTTTCCAATGTCTCAGAATTATACTTAAGCTTATAAGTATAACCATATTTACTAAACTTTAGTAAATCATGACGAATAGTCTTATTGATCTTTTGTGGTGGACTTTAACTAGTGCACAAGAATGTGTACTTGATCCCTTTGTCTTTCACTTGACTCACATATACATGTGAACAATGAATTAGTCTTAATTTTCCAAAGATGGAAGTTCTCATTCTTCATACAACTTGCATGATTCCAAGTTTCGATCCAACTGAAACTTGGGTGATGAGAATCTTTCCTTATTTGGTAAATTTAGACACTACCACAAATGAAAGAATCAAATTCATATTTCCACTCTTGCTATTAATGGAATCATATAAACAACAATTTTTCACAAATGCCATTGTAAGGATATTTTAAAATAAACAAAATAAAAATTTTTCCTTTTATTTTAAACTTTGCGGAAAAACTTATCCTTACAGTGCAAAAGCATAAAAAAAAACTTGTTATCTATTCCTAAGCAATATATCATAACTCCTAAGCAACAACTCAAAATTCTGATCACCGAACCATGCGATCGAAATCCATCTTCGCGATCAGAATCAGCATATACTTCCTTTAAGTTTCTTCACTTTTCTTTGATTCTTAAAACATCAACATGTGACCCAGTCACATCATGTAACAAGAATCTCAGAATAGAAACTTAACAGAGTTAGATAGTGGACTTTACCTGAAGTAGAGTCAATCTTCTTGACTTGATCAACCTTATGATCTTTCAGGTAAATAGGTTGCTTCGCAATCAATGCCCCTTCCTTTGGCAAGAGAAACATAGGGACTCTTTGGGAATGGTACATGGGACTATCGCAGACTTAGCCTTTCTCTTTACCATTTGGTCAACCTAGTTGACTATGGTCAATCCCTTTCTTTGGGATGAGAAGGCTTTTCTAGATATCCAATGTTACCATTGTCAATGTCCATTGGGAAGTTGATCTCCTAATCAATTTGCTTTACTAGTCCTCAAATCATTGCTGACCAAGCAAATAGATAAGATCATTAAGGGTCATGTCATAGTCTGTTTCATAGTAGTCCCAAAGGAACTCACTATGTGACTTAGAAAGTGACTGAACATCCAACCTTCTTAAGACTTTGACACCCAACTCTCTCGGCTTGTCAATATGTGACTTCATCTCCAAGATGCGATCACACATAGACCTTGCTTGCCAATAGAGCTTGAGTGACCTTGAACTTGTGGGGATAGGGAGAATAATTGGAGGAGGTGGCGGAAGTGAAGTTTCAAAAGATTTGGGAAGATCATAGATGTCTGAACTAGACATCTTTTGGGAGAAATTCAAGATAGTTGATCTAAAGTCCTTAATATAACACCCAATATGAAATATTAAGGCTAGGACCCAACACAATACCTTTATAACTTGGAAGAGGGATGTCGTAATCCAGGCTATAAAATATTTGAAGATAAGTGAATAACGATTCACCAATTTCCACCATGAAAAACGAAATAATATATTAGGTTTTTAATTGGATTTGAAACTCCTAGATCTTTTGAGATTCATTGAACTTTTCAATGGCATGTTTTAATCTCGAGTGTGCCCTTCAGGTTTTGTGACTGGGATGCCGAGGATCACAAAACAAGGTGTGAAGTAATCATGCAAATTACTTGGTACTCTTAAATGTTTATCACTCAACCGATGTGCCGGTTAACCACACACGCTCCACCGGCCTATGATAGACTTTAAGAAACCCTTTGCCTACCTTGTTAAATCAAGCTAGTGTGCCGGTTAACCACACGCGCTCCACTAACCGACTTAAGCAAAGTGCAAAGTGTAATTTCATGGGTTAGCACCTTATTCACATTTTCCTAAGTAACTAAGATTGGGAATTTATAAGTGTTTAGTTACTTAGTATTTATCATTAATACTTTTAATGAAGGGAGAATTATAGTCCTTGTCCTACCTGTTCGGCTAACGACCCTCCACCAGTCAAGGAAACGGTGGGTGAGAGTGGACACCCATTAAGCTGCCATTTTATAGGCAACAACCTTATACCCCCCTTATAGACCGGCTTCGTGAATGAGGCCTACTAATGGTAAGACTGACTTGCTCTTATACATATATATATATATATATATATATATATATTATTAACTTATAATATTATAATATATAAGGATTGAATTTTAACTTTTAAAACTCTAAGGGCTTAACTTGGAATTATAGTATTCTTGAGGGAAACTTTACAAATTCCAAAACTTGAGGGCAAGTTTTGAAACTATTCAAAACTAATTAATTCCATAACTTATGAGTTTAAAGTAGTTTTAAATAAGAAAACTCTGCAAGTTCCATAACTTGAGGACAAGTTATGGAAGACTTTAAACTATTAAAGAATGTAACTCTTCTTCTTTTGTAACTTATGGAACTAATTAAGGTTACACATTTTTATTATTTAATGAAGTGACTTTTGAACCTCCATAACTTGAGGACAAGTTATGGAGTCATAAAACCATTTAATGAGGACAAGACTCTTCATTTTGTAACCATTGCCAACTTTTATGAGTTTTAAGAAACTTTAATGTGAATTTTCATGTAACTTGAGGACAAGTTACACAAACACATTTTAGAATCCACTCTTAGATTAAAATGGATCAAAGACACATAATCAATCAACATTTTCTATTAATCTAAGCAACTCATATGAACAAGATAATTGGAATCAAACTTTTTCATGTAATTAGCATAACACTTAAACTAATACAAAACATGAATCTATTGACAATTATCTTTGAAATTGGATTAGTATGAACATTACCACATAAAAAATAAGTTTATAAGTCCAAAAACAACTTAGGGTAATGTTCCTAGTCCAATTCCGGCCAAAACAGTCGAATATATGCTGTCAGGGGGTCCAACTCGTCGAGTGCATGAACCAACTCGGCGAGTTGGATGCATTTTGCCTTGGACTCGTCGAGTCCCTTCATGGACTCGGCGAGTCTGCTGTTCAGACAGCAACAAAATTCGAATTTTCAGCCATTTTTGCAAGAATAACAAGAAAACAAACCTGGCTCTGATACCACTGTTGGGTTTTGAGCATTCTAACACTCCTAAGTGTACATGCAACCCTAAATACCTTGGATCTATGTTTTCTCTATTATACATACAAATATGAACTTTCCAAGGTATTCATCCTAACTAGCATAATAACATTGATTCATATGAATATATCAAGTTAGAATTACATACCTCTTTGATGTAGAATGACTTCATGAAGCTTAAGTGCCTAATGCCCCAACTGTGACACCTCAAATGGTTCACACAACACCAAATACACTTGGAATAACTTGAGAGAACATACACACTTCATGAAAATCGGCTAGCCCTTATCATCACTCTAGTGACCGATTTTGTCAACAATAAGATGCTTATATAGTTAGTGACAATTAGGGTAAACCCTAATTGTCATGGCTTTCCATTTCCTTGTATCCATGGGTTCAAATATACCATGGAGCATCCATGAAGCATCTTATGGGTTTTAGCCTAACTTGACAATCCATGGAGCATTAGCCCACTATACAAGTATGGATGATTTACACAATCAACCCATATATTTAATTAGTCTTCTTTTGATCACTTAATTAATTCCAAACTAATTCTTGATCAATACTAATTAAATAATCTTATTAATATATTATAACTTATAATATATTAACAAACCTTAAGTGTTATTTCTCTCATTATAGTCTATCCAAATGCATGATGACATGCAACCCAAATGGACCATGCCGGGTCGGGTCAAGTCTTACCAATTATAGTTATGGACTTAGACATTAATCCAACAATTAATTCCCAACAAATAACCTTTCAACAATACCCAAACCTCATAATCTCAAATATAAATGACCGAGTTACCCTCTTTGGCATATTAACATAAGATGCCATCAATATGATGATGCTGATCATTTCTTGTAATATAATTAAACAGGGGCACACCTGGAGCTGGAGATTTTATAATGATGTGTATTATGGACATTATATCTTATGTTAAGTTTTATTGTAGAACAAATATAGGGTCTTTTTCCTCTATTGTATTCTAATCGGATCGGATAACAGTTTGGGGAAAAAGGCAAATCTCCAACTTTTGTTGAAATAAGGATTTGAATAACCACTTCATAGATGTCTCGGTTTATTTTATGTACGTTCTATATGTTTTAAACATAAAATCCTTTGTTTGCTAATATATTTAGCTATGAACACAAATCATGTTGGGGTTTAAGGTTCTTATGTAAAGTGAGCTTTAACCATTCGTTCTACATAATAGATTTTTGGGTGTTATAGTTCCTTTAAAAGGGAGTGAATCTATTTAGTGAACTCAAAGTCTATTAGGCTACTAGTTATGTGGCACAAAAAATAATTATATAAATAGTTAATATAAATTGTTAATGAGATTAGGTGAGTATAGGCTTGTAGCTTTCATGATTTATAACTCACAAATGCTAAAACAAATAATGATAATGAATACGACTATAAAAAAATCATTACCTTAAACCGTAATCTTGATAATAATTTGCAAATTTATTAATTTGGTATTTATTTTTGATGATAATAAAGTTCTTACTTGGTCTTTCACCTTTTTGCAGTAAATTTGAAATTACCATGAAACTTCTAGGGTTAAAATTAGATAGGGTGCAGGTGATTTGTGCTTCCAAGAATTCTGAATAGAGTAAGCCTTGACTTCCTTTATTCATGTGAATTTTTATGGATTATTATATATGCCCGATAATGGTAAAAAACGCAATATACTTCCCTCTTTTTACCAACATATTTTGTAAACCATAATAGCAATGTACATGCTTCTTTTACAACATTATGTACTTATGTTTTTGTACAAATAATAGTAGTTAATGTGCGTTTCTATAGCCATATTGTTAAAGAAATGTAAGTACATTGTTAGTATGGGTAAAAATATAGCAGTACATTTCTATTAGTGGTAAAGAAATGTAAGTACGTTACTATTTGTTTTCTACTTAATGAGTTATGCACTTAATGGCTTAATCAGTTAAGTAAAAAACTTGGCTAAAGTTGATGAATATTATGAGATTTGTTGTTTTGAATATAAGGGTAAAATGGTCATTTGGTCTCATTTAGACAATTTATTCTGTCGAGAAAAGAAATAGACTATATATGTAAACAATTCTTCTTATCCAGACAGACATCGTTACCTGTTCAGTCACTTTCCAACTTTATGTTAAATTGTAAATTGTTGTAGCGATGAGAATTTGGCCCGAAAACCTGAATCGAATCGAAAACCGAACCGAACCGAACCGAATTAGACCCGAATAAGCAATTCGATTTGGTTTTCGGGTATCTATATAAGGCTTATTCGGTTTTCGGGTTATTCGGTCCGGGTTACCCGAATAAAGGCTTATTCGGTCCAAAAGGACCGAACCGAATATGAAAAGTCACATTTTTTTCCTAACACGATTGCTTATTCGGTCTTCTTTTCTATCGATCGTTACCCAACAAAACTCACGTAATACACCAAAAAAAATCAACGAAGTCGAATTCGATCATCCGTATTACACCAAATCGACAGTAGCGTATTACACCAAATCGACGAGTCGACGACATTACTCTTTGATCGATTGAGGTTTTTCTCATCCTTGCGACATTACTCTTTGAACGACGATTGCGGCTGCTGCCCTTGCGACGTGCGATAACCTGGACTCATTGATCGATCATCACTAGTTCAAAGTTCAAACTTCAAAGTCCATTCATGATAAAAAAAAAAGTCGGCCCTTGCGTTTGGAAAAATTAATCGTCTCCTCATCCTTGGTTTCTAGTTTCTAGTGTGATCAAACTCCATTCAAGTCATGGAAAATTGGGTTCCAAATCAAGAAACTCAAGTAAGTATTTGTATCTTAATCTACTACTCAATCTTTCAATGTGGTATTATGTATGTTACTCATTTAAATTTGAATGTGTTAATCTACTACTCAATCTTTTAATTTGTTTCTTTAAAAGATTTGTTATGAAATCATAAGCTACAAAAGTCATACAAAATACAATATTTATAATCACATTCTAAATGTTATTTGGGTTATTCGGGTTATCCGACTCCTTAATCATCTTGTACATGTTATTTGGGTTATTCGGGTCGGAACCGAACCGAACCGAATAATACCCAAACCGAATCGAACCCGTATTGCTTATTTGGTTTGGTTTTCGGTTCAAACAATTACCCTTATTCGGTTTTCGATTTATTCAAGTTCGGGTCGGTTCGGTTCGGTTCCGACCCAAATAACATCCCTAAATTGTTGTATTTGAGTATGTTACTTTCTCTCTTTTCCAAGATTTTTAACTAATAAGAATGTGTTTCATCAAATTATTTTTGTATATTTTTTATTGTGATACGAGAGCCTCTTCTATTGTTTTTCTCAATGCTTCTATGTATTATTCTAATGAGAAATTCTTTTGTAGGTTGGGACATGCCAAGAGAAGAACTTAAATAAATGGGCAACTGAAAGAATCATTGTTTGTTTTTGAATTTTTATATAAATATTTAACATGGTTTAATGAGGACAATAAAGCCTTGTTTATGTTTTTTCCCTTCCATTAAGTTTTGTCAGTAGAAATGATGTGTGAAAAATATTTGAGGAAACAAAAAGAAAATATAAATTAATGTTGAGAGCTTTGTTCCCACTTTCTCAATTAAGTTCTTTCTGTGTTAAGTAAAAAAGAAACATGTACACCAATGGATAAGGTGTATATATGAGTAGTTCTTTTTGACATAATACAGAAATAACAACTTTATAAAGAGATTTAGGGAATTGAGTCTTTCCCCATTAAGACCTAAATTTTTACAATTTTTTCAGCATTAATAGTCAATGCAGAAGCAACTATTTCACTTATCTTTGTCACACCCCCAAACCAAGGATGGCGGAAACGTCCGGGGGTGGAGGACTTCATGTATAGTATCACAACAACGAGTATAATAGTGCTCAAAGTAAATACAACCATCATAAATATAATTGAAAAAGTTACACCAAAGTATATGTTTACATGTTTCAAATCAATTACATTATGATGACAAAATGAACTGTTTGACGATTTATCGTCTCATCCTCAAAATGTTGTTGGTTTTCCTGTTTCACTGATTTCCTGAGAATACAAGTAGTTTTGAAAAAGTGTCAACAATTAAGTTGGTGAGTTCATAAGAGTTTTGTTTGAGAAAGAAACCGTTTTCCTTGTAAAAGCGACAAAGTATGTTTCTAGAAAACCCAATATTTTCTTTATTAAGTGAAATGAATACTTCTATGTTATGCGATAATGAACCCTAGAAGGACCCATAGATTCCTTCTATAATCGCCCAGCGTATATAAGTTATATAAAATTTAAGTTAAATAAACCGTTGAATATAATGGGTCTGCCCTAGGTCCACAACCAAACAAGGAACGGGAGATGAGGCGGGCCCACCAATTCTAAGTCAATTGTGACTAGATTCTTATATAACTCTATCATATACACTTAGCAGTTATAGTTGAAGTCTAACAATTCTAGCTTTACGTAGTTTTAATAGAAATATGTTCCAAAGAAAATCCTATATTTTCCTTATAAAAGTTAGGTGGTCCTAAATCCCAGGACCGAAAATAAACAAGTATTTTTCCATACTTAAAGATATAAAAGTGATTTTAAATCGACATAAAACCCTTTTTGATTTGGGAAATATCCCGTAAACTTTATGTGTTATGTGTTGTCTTTAATCCTAAGACTGAAAGTGTACAAGTATTTTTCCATACTTAAAGTAATTCCTGTGAGTTAAATCGACATAACTCGCTAATTAAAAAGTAAAACCCGTAAATCTTATGATTTGTTAATACCACATGTGAGCTATATAACCATGCTAAGACTCAGACGGCCTCGTAATACGACGTTCTTCAGGCGTCGCAAGTTAAATGACACTTGTCACCTCAGACCTGTCGGTCTAGCTGTTGCATGCAGCTCAAGTGCGGGCTTGTCAGACCCAATATAGATCTATACACAACTATCACGCTCTCCCTACAAGAGACTCTGGTTACAATTTACAGGACTTTTGACTTTGTTACTATGAAGGTAACACGAAGCGAATGACTCACAAATTTATTCATTAACAGATTTACGTGAACTGAACTGAAAACCTTTGGTAAATGAGTTTAAAATGTAAATGATACATAAACTATACCTATTATAGTTTATCCAAAACGTTTGTAATGTAAAAGAACCCCTTTCATGAAAATACATTAGTGCTATGAGTCCATAAACTATTACTATTATGTAGTATATGAAAAACCCATTTGTTTTGAGAGTAAAACCTTTTTCATGTGGTAAAGATCCATAAACTATGCTTATTGTAGTTTATTATATGTGTTCGAAATAAATGAAGAAATCTTATCATGAATGACTAAAATTTCAGTTTATGATGATAAACTAACAACAAATACATTCAATATTTAGAACTTATTGTTATACACTTTGCTCAACATAATACAAAGTGTTATGAAAGTTATAAGTTGTTAACTAGTTTTTAACCGTTCTGCACTGTTTTTAGAAAAATCATAAAAAAATCATACGAAGTCGAAAACTAAATCCGTAAATTCTGAGAGTTCAAAAAATGTGTCTAGTTTATTCATAATTTTTATTATGATTTTTAGAAGTATTTAACTTGTGTTAAAATGTTCATATTCACAGACTGGTCCGAATTCGTTTCTGAAATGATAGACAGTTTTGTAAAAATCACCATAAATCGTAGAAAAATCGTATGGTGATGTGCAAGTAGTCATTTTAAAGGTATGAACCTGAACTATTTACACCTAATACAGTTTTGAAAACTAAAATGTTTAAGTTGACCAAAACAGTCCGTGAATGGAGTTAAACTTTTCTGATGAAAGCTGTCGATTTCTCATACAGAGAGAGTTTTGGGAGAGATTTCTCATACAAAGAGAGTTTTGGGAGAGATTTCACATTCTTGGAGAGATTTCTCATACAGAGAGAGATTTGGGAGAGATTTCACATACTTGGAGAGATTTCTCATACAGAGAGAGATTTTGGGAGAGATTTCACATTCTTGGAGAGATTTCTCATACAGAGAGAGATTTGGGAGAGATTTCACATTCTTGGAGAGATTTCTCATACAGAGAGAGATTTGGGAGAGATTTCACATTCTTGGAGAGATTTCTCATACATAGAGAGATTTGGGAGAGATTTCACATTCTTGGAGAGATTTCTCATACAGAGAGAGATTTGGGAGAGATTTCACATTCTTGGAGAGATTTCTCATACATAGAGAGATTTGGGAGATATTTCACATTCTTGGAGAGATTTATCATATAGAGAGAGTTTTGGGAGAGATTTCACATTCTTGGAGAGATTTCTCATACAGAGAGAGATTTGGGAGAGATTTCACATACTTGGAGAGATTTCTCATACAGAGAGAGATTTTGGGAGAGATTTCACATTCTTGGAGCGATTTCTCCTACATAGAGAGTTTTGGGAGAGTTAGAGTGAAAGAGATTGGGAGAGACTTCTTTTGTGACCTTTTTGAGTGTTTGGCTTCGCAACGCAAGGTTCTTACACTCTGTTAAGCCTTGTTATGAATGTTATACGCTCTCGAGGGGTATGGAATAATGTTTTATCGAGTAGATTCATCACTTACCCTGATTAGGGTTTAGAATTTCCGAACACGTGAAAACTCTAAGTGATACTTTATATTAAGATTGCGAGTAGTACAATGAGAATCATAATGGAAACCCTAATATACAAGGGTTAGATGAGTTGACTGGTTTGACTTGTTGACTTTAGTTGACTTTGACTTGGCCAAAATTGACGGTTGTCACATCATCCCCCCGTTAGAAGGAATTTCGTCCCGAAATTAGCGTTTCGACTGGGACTTCAAGAATATGGAGGAAATATGGGGGAAACTTTTCGTAGTACAAGAAATTGATATGGCGGGGACCAACCCGCCTGATGTTAAATGACGACCTTGGAATTTCTTATTGTAACTTGAGCTGAGTCGATTTAAAAGGAGTTATAGTTTTGGAATGATAGTGTATTCTACGTGTGTCTTTATGCTCTCCGCTTTATACTTGGTATTACCACTATGAATATTTTATAATGTAGTTAGCGAGTTCCAGTATTACGAATGTTTCAACAAATTGTGACGAAATTTGCATTATAAGTCCTACCAGTTCTTTTATAATCGCTTGGTGTAAACTAGTCGTATATCATTAAGATTGCAAGGGCATTCGGATGGGTGGCCCCGCCTTAAGCCCACAACCAAACAAGGAACAGGAAATAGGGCGGAATCACTCATTCTAAGTCCATAGAATCTTAATGATGTATGACCATAATGTTTACACTAGCCATCATAGATTCACTAGTAAAAACCCTGTATTTTTATATAGATGATAAGACTTATTCGGGTTTTGCCGTGTTCTCGAGATGTTTTCAACCTTTCTCGAATTTGTACTAAGTCATAAGTGATAGCTTCTCCTCGGAGCGCTGCATAGGGTCTGCTTTAGTGTTTCTCGTTTGATTAGATCGGTAGGGAACATATGGGTTCGGTTTACACGACTAGACTTATTCGGATGATAGGGCGTTCACTTGCACTCCTGGGTAACCTGGTCCCGAAGTTCATGGCAGGACTCGTACCTGGTCCATCTATCATTAACTTGCGCGTATAGGTCGTATGTACTTAAGGTTGGCAAGACAGTTGGATGGGTGACTCTGCCCCAAGTCCACAACCAGACAAGGAACAGGAAATAGGGCGGAAGCACACATCCAATGTCCGTAGAATCTTAATTATACATTATCCTCGCGTATACACGTAGTAGTGGTAGACTAACCGTATTCGTCCCAAGCTTCTGTGCTTGAGCCTTATCTGTTGCATTCATGACATTCCCGAAGGGTCTTCTGAAAATACTTGTGGAAGGGTTTCGGAAGGTATAATACTCCTCTGGTGAGTGTTTTGGGGTTTCGCGGCAAGAGATGACCCAGAGGTCCGTGTCGGATTTTGTGTTTATGAGAGACGAAGGTTTCGATATTCGGTGGGTTAGGTGAAGGGTCCTTTCGTAGCCGTTAAATCGGGAAGATGAGGACTATACCAATCGAAATTGAATGATGACAATAGTATCTTTTTAGGTAAAACATGTGTTAAGCTGTATTCGTAAGAAGTGATCATTAGGGTGATAGAGTATCTTGTGTTTCCTTTCAGTGTGTTCCGTTTTGTTCGATGCTATTATTACTGCAGATGATTCATACCACAGCGTCTAGCACTGGTAGTGAGTGTGTTCTGATAGCTAGCAATGATACTTGATATCATGATCCCTGAGAGGTCACTCTATGATCGAGCAGTATATGTACGTCTTATGTAATTTGATATTGGTGAAATCGTCGAGTGGGTGGCTCCACCCTAATCCCACTACTAGACATGGAACAGGAGTCAGGACGGAATTATTCACTTTAAGTCTTTAGTATTTTGATTATAATTAACCCCGATGTATGCATAAAGTCATCACAGCTTACAGGTAATGATCCTAAGGTCATGTATGAGTGTCTTTGATTTGATTGGAACGAGAGAGTATTTTAACTACTTTTAGAAAGACGGTAATTTTAGCAAGCATACCAAATTCATTACAAACATATGGTACTTAAACGTTTTGTCGTTGGAAACATTACAAAAGTCCTAATAGGGTTTCCTTGTTGCTCCTGCTAGTTTGTTCATCACACTCCTCCTGCTCCCCCGTCATTCTTCTCAGTTGGACATTCTCTCTTGAAGTGTCCCGTTTCACCGCATAGGTAGCATACTGGGCCTACCTTGGTGTTGGTGATTGAAGGGAGGTGCTGGGTTTGGTTCCTGCAGAAACGGGCAGTATGTCCGTTCTTGTTACAGGTTTTACAGTGCATTACCCGACAAGCCCCATTGTGATGGAAGCCACACTTGTTACACCTTGGGAGTGATCCCTTATATGGTCTGACCGGCGCTTGGGTGACAGACTTTGTGGCTAGTGTCGAGGCATGCGTCGTGACTGCTATTGTAATGGCAGGGGCAGCCACGGACTGCTGTCTTCTAGCAAATTTCTGAGGTATGTTACACTCCTTTTCGTTCCAAAACTCTCGTTTCTTGTTCGTAGGTTTGTGGCCTGAGGCGCCTTCATTGGCAGACACCCGCCGGTGTTCCTGATTGTTACAACAATTCGTATTGTCGGTACCACTTCCATCTCTGCTGGCGTTGTTAGCATTGAGTTGCGCCATGACGGCTGTCACGGCTGCCGTGACTGCAGCTTGAAAAGTAGTAGGATCTATCTGCAGGATTGCTGCCTTGCTTGTCGGCTGGTTACCTTCTTGTGAAGACATAATCCTGTTGCATGAGGAGAAACGATGTCGTGAGTAGGTGATAATTATCTCAAGTGCATTCTTACGATTTATATTCACATATATAAATTTTTGCACATTCCTGTACTATTCTTAGTGTTTCTGCTAACGTTCCTGAGACGGAGTTATGGTAGTGGGTAGAAGTAGGTTTCGTACAGGCGTTAAGCTTTACTCATCTGGATCATGTTTGTCCAAACACACTTAGTTGAGGAGTTTTGATGGGATCTGGTGTATTAGTGCTGGTATGATCGCACCCTATATGTCTACGAAGGAGGCACCTTTCCACCAAAATGTTTAAAGGTGAGACGATACTGAGTTTTTAGAATGGCTATATGTCGTGAGTTTTCTAACTAAGTTTATCTTAGTTCAATTTGTAACGTATTTCGGTTGTTTATGGTGTTATGAAAATAGTTCATAACGAGAGTCTATATATGATAAACTCATGTATTTTAGTAGTTCTGTATCCAGGTGAAACCTTGTAATTTGATCCAAGCTAGGTCCTTCTTACGACCAATTGATGTATGCTTAGTTATATAATTAAGACTAAATAGACCTTCGAGTCTGTTAGGTATGTACTAAGCCCATCTTGTTAATATGATTCTAGTAATTATGGTTTCAGAGAAAATTTTGACCTCGATGCAGGTCTACCTCACATCCATGCAAGGAAAAGTTTTGATAGCAACTAGATCTCTCGATTAGTATAACCGCTTAAATCGCAGTGTCGTGCTTACACCTGGAATAGAGTAGCACCAACGCATACTCATGAACCTAATTTACAAGGTCTTGTGAGCGGTATGAACTCTGCTCACGACGTTTCGTCCCTTGCGATGCCTGAGGCAAAGTCGATGCACCTTGCAGCTCTGCCAATCGACGCTTGGCTGCAACCATTCTCTCTTCGAATGTCGTGTGCCTACCCTGTTACTCTTTTGCCTCTGCCCGAGCGGCGATAAGGTCCAAAAAAAAAAAAAAAGTTGGTCTCTGAAATAGCAGTCTCTTTCCAAGTTTCGGGTACGTGAGACGGTAGGGTCTGTAGTAGCGCGCAGTTTCCGAACTCGGTTGGTAGTCTCCCTGTTTTAATCCCCGATGTTCGCGATCTGTCGGGTCTTCGCCGGGAGGGCTCTGTCAGTCGGTCCTCCGTGGTTGAGGTCATAGCAACCTCGTTGGTCTCCACATGGTGATTGTTGTCATTGTTGTCGACTCCAACCCTCGATCCCGGTTGCCCAACGGGGCACAGGTCCGATGTAGTTGAAACGGTTCGCGGGAACCCTGGCTATGCATGGATGGTTGATTACCTCCGGTTCTGCTTCTGATTCTTCTCATAACCATCCACCATTTCCCTGGTTGGGAAGGTAGGGGTCGCCTGGTAAGTAGGATCTTGCTATGTTATACGTGCGAGAATAGGAGTGGAAGAGATAATTAATAGGCGTCTAACCTTATAATTAATTACTTATAGGGGGTGATCCTTATCAGTCACGTCTATAATCACATAGTGCATACCAGTTATACATAATCTGAGATAGAATAGACCTTCGAATAAATGACTCTACTCTAAATCTACAACCAAACAAGGAACAGGAAGTAGAGCAATAGTCATAGATTATGAGTCTATAATATCTTTAATTATGTATAACCTTGGAGTATGCACTCAGTCGTTAAAGACCTACTAATAGGGGTCTTTAGTTTTCACATAAGTTGGTTATAGTATTACAAAATACTCCTATAGTATTTTAATGTTTGACTTATGCTTTTCAATGTTTGTTTGTAGATAGAATTGGTAAGTTTTTAGACTTGTTGCAACGCCACAACCATTCTCGGGCATATGCTAATCACTTCTGGGTTAGACATAGTTGATCAGGCTATGTCATTCCCAAACCTGACTATACATCCCCAAGCCTACTTGTGCCATTCAACAATCATTACTTTTGTTTTGTTCTAGAATGATGCTGACCTTAGTATGTATGCATGCATGTATACTTTTAATAAGAAACTATTTATTTCTAAAAGTATAGTTATTTGAAAAATGTTAAATCAGAGACCTTAGTCCCAATGCATTTATAGTTTGTATATCTTATGTGGTTCGATATACTTAGTTCACTATAAACAATGCTCTGATACCAATCTGTCACACCCCCAAACCAAGGATGGCGGAAACGTCCGGAGGTGGAGGACTTCATGTATAGTATCACAACAACGAGTATAATAGTGCTCAAAGTAAATACAACCATCATAAATATAATTGAAAAAGTTACACCAAAGTATATGTTTACATGTTTCAAATCAATTACATTATGATGACAAAATGAACTGTTTGACGATTTATCGTCTCATCCTCAAAATGTTGTTGGTTTTCCTGTTTCACTGATTTCCTGAGAATACAAGTAGTTTTGAAAAAGTGTCAACAATTAAGTTGGTGAGTTCATAAGAGTTTTGTTTGAGAAAGAAACCGTTTTCCTTGTAAAAGCGACAAAGTATGTTTCTAGAAAACCCAATATTTTCTTTATTAAGTGAAATGAATACTTCTATGTTATGCGATAATGAACCCTAGAAGGACCCATAGATTCCTTCTATAATCGCCCAGCGTATATAAGTTAGATAAAATTTAAGTTAAATAAACCGTTGAATATAACGGGTCTGCCCTAGGTCCACAACCAAACAAGGAACAGGAGATGAGGCGGACCCACCAATTCTAAGTCAATTGTGACTAGATTCTTATATAACTCTATCATATACACTTAGCAATTATAGTTGAAGCCTAACAATTCTAGCTTTATGTAGTTTTAATAGAAATATGTTCCAAAGAAAATCCTATATTTTCCTTATAAAAGTTAGGTGGTCCTAAATCCCAGGACCGAAAATAAACAAGTATTTTTCCATATTTAAAGATATAAAAGTGATTTTAAATCGACATAAAACCCTTTTTGATTTGGGAAATATCCCGTAAACTTTATGTGTTATGTGTTGTCTTTAATCCTAAGACTGAAAGTGTACAAGTATTTTTCCATACTTAAAGTAATTCCTGTGAGTTAAATCGACATAACTCGCTAATTAAAAAGTAAAACCCGTAAATCTTATGATTTGTTAATACCACATGTGAGCTATTATAACCATGCTAAGACTCAGACGGCCTCGTAATACGACGTTCTTCAGGCGTCGCAAGTTAAATGACACTTGTCACCTCAGACCTGCCGGTCTAGCTGTTGCATGCAGCTCAGGTGCGGGCTTGTCAGACCCAATATAGATCTATACACAACTATCACGCTCTCCCTACAAGAGACTCTGGTTACAATTTACAGGACTTTTGACTTTGTTACTATGAAGGTAACACGAAGCGAATGACTCACAAATTTATTCATTAACAGATTTACGTGAACTGAACTGAAAACCTTTGGTAAATGAGTTTAAAATGTAAATGATACATAAACTATACCTATTATAGTTTATCCAAAACGTTTGTAATGTAAAAGAACCCCTTTTATGAAAATACATTAGTGCTATGAGTCCATAAACTATTACTATTATGTAGTATATGAAAAACCCATTTGTTTTGAGAGTAAAACCTTTTTCATGTGGTAAAGATCCATAAACTATGCTTATTGTAGTTTATTATATGTGTTCGAAATAAATGAAGAAATCTTATCATGAATGACTAAAATTTCAGTTTATGATGATAAACTAACAACAAATACATTCAATATTTATAACTTATTGTTATACACTTTGCTCAACATAATACAAAGTGTTATGAAAGTTATAAGCTGTTAACTAGTTTTTAACCGTTCTGCACTATTTTTAAAAAAATCATAGAAAAATCATACGAAGTCGAAAACTAAATCCGTAAATTCTGAGAGTTCAAAAAATGTGTCTAGTTTATTCATAATTTTTATTATGATTTTTAAAAGTCTTTAACTTGTGTTAAAATGTTCATATTCACAGACTGGTCCGAATTCGTTTCTGAAATGATAGGCAGTTTTGTAAAAATCACCATAAATCGTAGAAAAATCGTATGGTGATGTGCAAGTAGTCATTTTAAAGGTATGAACTTGAACTATTTACACCTAATACAGTTTTGAAAACTAAAATGTTTAAGTTGACCAAAACAGTCCGTGAATGGAGTTAAACTTTTCTGATGAAAGCTGTTGAATGAGTTTAGTTGTGTTCTTGGTGTTTAACTTGTATCCCCCCCCCCCCCCCCTTAAAACTTAAGAAAAACATGAAAAGATAGGGGTATGAACTCACCTTTAGTGATTTCAGTAGATGGATGATGGAGAAAGGTAGTGATTAACTCAAGAACACTAAGAAGATGCCTTGAAGGTTCGAAGATCTAACATGAATGTGATGATGTTTGTGTAAGATATCTATGATTTGAGTAGAAGGAAGTGAAATAATCTTGTGGAGGATGATAATACTTACCAATAGTAGAAGAAAAGCTTGGAGAGTGGCCTTGAATCTCGAAATTTAGAGAGAGAATTGAGAGAGAATGGTGTTTGTCTTTTGGAGGAAAAATGAGAGAAATGAGAGAAAGGTGAGGAGAGATAAGAGTTTCCAGCCTTTGACCAAGAGGGTGGCTGGTCAAATGGTGGGGAAAGTACTCTTGAATGACCAGGTATGGTGGAAGGAAAATGGTTGGTCATGGAGTGGGCATGGGGGTGGTTGTTTGTGTCATACACTAAGGTAAAGTCAACACTCCACCACAAGATCTTACTTAATAGATTTTTATTCTTAAATAAGGATTTCCTTAAAAATATGCTTAATTTATGAATATATGGGGTCTTATATATCAAAATATAAGTTTGGGTGAAAATCCCTCGTTAAAATAATTAAAAACGGGCTTAAAACGGAGTCGTGGTTGAAAACCGGGTGGAAAAATGGGAAATCCGAGGTCAGGGCGTGGTTCCGGTCTTAGCAGCCTTAGATCCGCATGGAAGGTTTGGCTGGTGAATTGGATCCGAAGTGGAAGGGACTGCGGTCCAAGCAGGTACCGCAGGCGGATTCGTCAGGAGGGACCGCAGGCGAAGGTCGGATGCGGTGCTCCAGTTCCGGGTTCGGTTCGGCGCTGCGGGTCTTCATCAGCCTCGGTCCTCAGCAGATCCGGTCCGGTTCGATGGCTGCGGTTCGATGGCTGCGGCTACTCAAGGGGAATTCGGTCTTGGTTTTTGGGGCTTCGGCTCAAGGAGGGTTTGGTCCCTATAGAGGGACTTCGACCCTAAGAGGCTATTTTCCAAGGTATCACCCCTTTTCGAATGGTTTTTCACCAAGTCAAGTGCTGGGATGCCCCAAATGATTACAAAACTCAAAAGAGGTTTTGAGAGAGATTTGGGAGAGATTTCACATTCTTGGAGAGATTTCTCGTACAGAGAGAGATTTAGGAGAGATTTCACATCCTTGGAGAGATTTATCATACAGAGAGAGATTTTGGGAGAGATTTCACATTCTTGGAGAGATTTGTCATACATAGAGAGATTTGGGAGAGATTTCACATTCTTGGAGAGATTTCTCATATAGAGAGAGATTTGGGAGAGGTTTCACATTCTTGGAGAGATTTCTCATACAGAGAGAGATCTGGGAGAGATTTCACATTCTTGGAGAGATTTGTCATACATAGAGAGATTTGGGAGAGATTTCACATTCTTGGAGAGATTTCTCATACAGAGAGAGATTTGGGAGAGATTTCACATTCTTGGTGAGATTTCTCATACAGAGAGAGATTTGGGAGAGATTTCACATTCTTGGAGAGATTTGTCATACATAGAGAGATTTGGGAGAGATTTCACATTCTTGGAGAGATTTCTCATACAGAGAGGGATTTGGGAGAGATTTCACATTCTTGGAGAGATTTCTCATACAGAGAGAGATTTGGGAGAGATTTCATATTCTTGGAGAGATTTCTCATACAGAGAGAGTTTTGGGAGAGATTTCACATTCTTGGAGAGATTTCTCATACAGAGAGAGATTTGGGAGAGATTTCACATACTTGGAGAGATTTCTCATACAGAGAGAGATTTGGGAGAGATTTCATATTCTTGGAGAGATTTCTCATATAGAGAGAGTTTTGGGAGAGATTTCACATTCTTGGAGAGATTTCTCATACAGAGAGAGATTTGGGAGAGATTTCACATACTTGGAGAGATTTCTCATACAGAGAGAGATTTTGGGAGAGATTTCACATTCTTGGAGCGATTTCTCCTACTTAGAGAGTTTTGGGAGAGTTAGAGTGAAAGAGATTGGGAGAGACTTCTTTTGTGACCTTTTTGAGTGTTTGGCTTCGCAACACAAGGTTCTTACACTCTGTTAAGCCTTGTTATGAATGTTAAATGCTCTCGAGGGGTATGGAATAATGTTTTATCAAGTAGATTCATCACTTACCCTGATTAGGGTTTAGAATTTCCGAACACGTGAAAACTCTAAGTGATACTTTATATTAAGATTGCGAGTAGTACAATGAGAATCATAATGGAAACCCTAATATACAAGGGTTAGATGAGTTGACCGGTTTGACTTGTTGACTTTAGTTGACTTTGACTTGGCCAAAATTAACGGTTGTCCCAATCTTTAACTTGTTTTTTCAGATAAAAAAGGGGTTCATCCATTCATGAAGATTCTCAAAGCACCATAATTCGATTGCCATGAAGACACTTGAAAATGTTTATTTTTATTTTGATGTCTTTTAATTTTAAAATATTTGTTTTGTAAAAATTTGATATCTATATGTAAGAAATAGTGACATACTTTTAGTGATATGTTATTTATAGCATTCTACTTCTATCATTAGCTATGAAAATTCTATCCAATTATATCTATGAAAAATGTATAGCAACTCAATTATAACATATTGTCTTTTCTCATAGTTTCTTAAACAGTGACCACTTTTATTTTGTCTCTAACAATATTTATTTAGTGACCACTTGTTTTGGTCACTAATTATATAAATTAGTGACGACTTTTACTGATTAGTGACAAGATTTAGTGACGAAACCGATTGTTACAGATTTAGTGACCATTATATTTTTGTCACTATTTAGTGACCACTTATATATTTGGTCACTAAATCACCTTTGTGACGGACCTATAGTGACGAAAAGTGACGACTAAGATATTTGGTCACTAAAACACTTAGTGACGACTCCTTCTATTGTTAGTGACCATTTCGTTGTGGTCACTAATTGGCATTATTTTGTAGTGTTTATTAAATTCTTCATTGTGAATTCTCTAAAACACAATGCAATTGAAAAATGTTTATAACCATGTAAAATATAAGAATTAATGAGGTTTAGTGTCAGTTTTAGCATGTTAATCTTCGTTTTTTTTTTCTAACAATTATCATAAGAATTTGTTGATGATCATTTGTATTTGAATATCTTAAAAAAAAATGTTTTATCGTCAAATCAACAAAAAAAAATACATGTGGTTGGTTTCATTCTTGTTCAAAATAAAAATTTGGCTTTTTTTAATGAACAGTTAAAATCAAATAAGTGACAAAATAGGAAAATATGAATAATTAACATGTGTTTACACCTTCGTATTATTTGCATTTGAAAATCGATTGATATGATTGTATTTAATATAAGAAATTAATCAAAGAAGAAAGTTTTACATAGACGTAACGGGTAAACGAGCAACAAGTTTGACCGCACCCCCTTATTATTTGCATTTATAATTTTTTTTTTTATTTGCAGCAAAGAACGTGCAAGTTGCAACTTGCAAAAAAGTCTAATAACATGCATAGGAATGTTATGTCATAATTAAAATCTACGGTTATAGTTTTTAAAACAATTAGTTTTTCAATTCAAAGAGATTAACGGTGCATCTTTTCACCTTCTTTTTCAATTTGATTGGTCTAACATTAATTGAATCCATAGATTTACATGTGATTAAGAAATTTAGTAATTCAATTTATATTTGTTTGATTGATAGTTTTTATATTACAACCATCTATTAATTTGAGTTTAAAAATTCATGTCTTTTACTAAAAATATCTTAAATTATATAGAAGGGAAATCTCCAGAAAAGTCCTAAAATTTTATCTTAATTTACGAAAAAGTCTCAAACTAAATTTTGTTTACGAAAAAGCATGAATTACCGGTAAAAATGGCGATTTCACCCATTTTTTCCGGTTTACTGGTTTTATTACTTACCTGTTTCACTAAAGTCTCATTATTTTACCCTAATTTGCGAATAAGTCCCAAAAGAAAATTTACTGATGATTTGACCCTTTGTTCTATGTAACATACATTTTACCGATTTCATTGCTGACCCGGACGCCTAGTCATTAAATGAGATGATGAGATGGATATGCTGAGTTATATAATGTTATGTTTAGCATAAAACTTGATATCCTGATGTATTGTATATCTTTTTGGAACATAAAATGCATCCAACGAAGACTACAATAATTACATAAACTAAGAACAATTGCGTTATTTTTTACGTTTATAAGAAATATCAAATTGTCTATCTAATCTTATGTAACCCAATATGTCCATCTCATCAGACATCAACTCATTTTCTGCCCTTTTTTCTTGGAAACACACATTTTATTGGTTTCATTGCTGACGTAGATATATAGTCACAAATGAGCCGATAAGATGGATATCAAATTTTACAGTAAATGTGACATTATATAACCCATCGTATTCATTTTATCAGCTAATTTAATGACTAGGTGTCTAAGTCAGCAATGAAACCGATAAAATGTTTGTTACATGAATAAAATGGCCAAATCATCAGTAAATTTTATTTTGGGACTTATTCGCAAATTAGGGTAAAATAATGGGACTTTAGTGAAACATGTAAGTAATAAAACCGGTAAACCGGAAAAAATGGGTCAAATCGCCATTTTTACCAGCAATTCATGCTTTTTCGTAAACAAATTTTAGTTTGAGACTTTTTCGTAAATTATGGTAAAATTTTAGGACTTTTCTGGAAATTTCCCTATACAGAACACAAAATGTTCACACTCTCATATTATAGTTTCCTCTTTTTGTCGTTTTGGAAGGTAAGGTCATTTAAAAGTTAGTTGCCTATGAATGAGTACAAAACGAGTAGAAAGTTTGACATTTTAAATATCTATGGAGCATATGTACTTTATTTGTATTTTTATGTCGACTATACTTTTCCAATTATTGGACTCTTCAGCAGGGGTGGAGCCAGAAATTTTGGATAAGGGGCTTTATATATATATATATATATATATATATATATATATATATATATATATATATATATATATATATTAAAAATTGTTACCACAATTCACTTGTTTCCATCTATGGGATGAAGAATGAAAGAATCTAAATTTACCTCTTATAAATTTGAAATATCATTTTTTTAGATTCAACACTAATCGGCTTTTTCATATTACTTTTTTTTTAAGGTTATAGATATGTATTATGAACATCTATACTAATATTATCACAAACAAGATGTGGTTGTAGGTCATGAGCATCTTTTTTCTTTTGAAAAAATGATTGCTAATGATTTACCCTATGATTATAAGAATTAAAAATCCAATCCGAATATTATTATTAAATGCAAATTATATTGTTCAACGAAAATATTAATCACAATTTTCAAAAAACTTAAATATGTAATAACTAATAAGAATTGGATATTACCTACTCTTGAAATTGAAGTGGGTAAAAGAGAATGCCGATAAATTCAATTGAAGTAGCCTATTTGCTGATGATTTGTAATTGTCGTAGGTATGCAATTGTGTTTGTTACTGTGTAGGGAAATTGTGTTTGTTACTGTATAGGGAAATTGTAATTGCACAATACATAAATAGGCTATAGAATGGGTTGTTGGGCTTATGATGGATTTCTTTTTGGCTTAAACAATTAAATGGGGTTTATTAGTAAGAAAGTAATATATACAATACAACTAATATAAGCAACATAAGAGAACATTAGGGGGCAGCGCACCTGCTAGTCCCCCTATTGACTCCGCCCCTGCTCTTCAGTTTTATTCAACCAAGTGGAATGATATGTTCTTTCTTCCAGATCGATGAATACATTTAGATCATATCGACTTTTATTATTACCTCTCATATAGTGCAATGCCAACATTTTTTAAATATCGTTACCACTAACATCACAACTTATGTATTATATCATAGCAAAAATCATAATTTCAACATATATATATATATATATATATATATATATATATATATATATATATATATATATATATATATGGAAAAGTTCAAAAGAGAACCATAATTATTGGTTTTTCAAGGAATCAAATCTTTTTTTCAATTTCTAGAGCTTATTCTTTATTGAAAAAAAAATCTAAAAATATCTAAATTCATATATTAACATTGTGAATGTGAAAAATATTTTTCGGATTCACCGTGTGAATCCGGATTCACATTGTGAATTTGACGTAAAAAAAATAAATAATCGAATTTGATATCATTGGAAAAAGGATAAAAAGTTATGAATTTCTGTATTTTTAGTTTTTTTTTTTGATAAAAAATAAGTTCTAAAAGTTGAAAAAAAGATTGGTTCCTTGGTTCCTTGATTAATTATGGTTCTCTATTGAACCTCACCCTATATATATATATATATATATATATATATATATATATATATATATATATATATATATATATATATATATATATATATATATATATATATATACCTTAATAAGCATTTAACATGTTTTGCTGAATTTTAAGAGGTACCATCCTTAAAACATCATATACAACAATTTTATGCATAAAACCATATTTGGTCTTGAAAAAGTCAAGGAACATAATCCGCTGTTTGACTTAGCTTTTTGACTTGGTCTCCGTTTCCTATCCCGTCCAACAAACTCCCCCATTATGTTGCCATTTCCTCTGCCCTATAGTGTTATACCTCCGCCTCTCTCCTTTGTACTTTCGCATTCACGACGAACTGGGTTACCGCACACCCTTCAATATGACCACCTGTTTCTTCTCCTACCCCTCAACTCTCTCTCTGACTCCATCTCCACACCATTAAGCGCAACCCACCACCGCTACCACGACCACCACTAAGCGCCACCGGAACCAAGTCAGCGACACCCACTCTAGCGCCGCCATGCCACTCCAGCATCGTCCTCTGCGTCACTCTAGGTGGTTGTGGTTGAAATATCGACAACGATGCCATGTTCGGTAGTACAAGGTAAGAGCCCTAATCAATTTATGTTTTCTAGCCCTAAGTTGATATTTTTTTTAAGTTTTGTCTCAATTTTTGGATTCTTGCACAAGTGTCGACATTTCTCATTGGAGAAGCGACACGAGAACCCTATTCTTCTTTTCTGTATGTGTGGTCGTTAAATCATAGAGAAAGAAACCCTGTTCTCATTGCAGTTCCATGGCTTTTACTCTCGATCCACTTAAAAAGTTAATCTTCTTCCATCTATGTTGATATTTGTTTCTGATTTCACTTTGTGTTTTTTTAGAGTTGAAAGTGTGATTGGTTGAGAAATCAGTAGAATCATCCCAACCAGGTTCAAAGTACCTTCCAGTTCACCAGGTTTGTCTTTTTTTTCTCTTAATAATCATGTTTCTAATTTTTTATATGTATTATTCATGAAGTCTACAATTTGCCTCCTTCATCCCCACCACCATCACCGCACCATAAGTGCTTATCTATGTGTGTGTGTTTTCTTATCTCCCTAAACTATTGAATCATGAACACACACCTACATTGAGCATCAGCTCTCTATCTCTTTCTGGTCACTCAAACACCTTACCACCATCGGCAAATGTCATCTCTTTGGTAAACTCTATATTCACATCAAAAGTATGGATTTTTGAAATTCGGGTTTAGGTTATGATTATGTTTATTGTGTTTATTTTTTCAATTTCTAATATCTACATCAATTCTGAAGCATTACAACCTAATTGTGATGGCATGATTGGGAGGATATTCAAATAAAATTACATTACAATCCACCGTTCATTGGATCTGTTTTCCAGTACTCACCTAACAAAACACTAAGATGGCTACTTTTATTTCATGTGAAGGTTTTTAACATATTGGCAAGAATAACTTGTTAATATTCTCCTAATTTTGTGTTTATATGTTTTTATCAGGAGTTTAGGTTTCTATTGCATATCTGCTTTGATTATTTGGAATGACAGGAGCTGATGGGTTTGTTCTTCCCATTACTTGAATTTTCTTCAACTTATTGTTTTTTTAGTGATTTATTGTTTGTAAAATAAGAAAAACGAGATTTTTTTGAGTTTTCTTGAGCTATAGGTACACCATTGATTCAAAAAATTGCTGACACTTTTGAGAATTTAAATGTAGGTCCAACCGATTTGGGGAATCATTTATGCCCATGCTGTTGATGAACAAGTTAGAATCAAGTATTTGATTATGTATGAAAATTTTACCCTCACATTCACAATTTAGTGTACTCTTTCTTACCAGATTTACCCTCATAACTTTTATCTCACAATGATCCATTTTATTGAAAAATATATCTTAAGAAAACCAAATTAGAGTCAAAATGAAAATCCTTTTATTTTGGTTCCTAGTATATATATATATATAGGGTCCGGTTCCGGTGAGTATTCATTTTTCGGTGAGGACTGCGAGGACTAACCGTGGCCAATCAAGCTCATTAAGAGTATTTAGGTCCAAAAAAAATGAGTTTCTAATGTTGGACTAACATACCGCTAGGCTTTATAACTTCCGACGAAGATGACATCATTATCTTCCAACTCGCCATTAACCTCCGATCATCAAGCTACTTCGAAGAACAACGAACGAAATCAAGATTCTTTCTACTAAAATCTTCAATATTCGATACAAATCATACGGAACCAGGTTACATTCAGATCAGAATCTTATCTCTTACTGCTAATCATGAACTTATGTTTCAAAAAACGAAAAACTTTTCTTCGATCATCATTCAAGTTGTTTTAGAATTTGAAATCAGGTTAAACTGAAATTATCATCGATTTCTACTGAAACTCTAAAATTTTTGATTCACATAACACAAAATTAGCTTAGATTCAAATTCAAAAATGATAGATTACTGCAGATTTGTAATGCTCTGTATCAAAACACGATAATTCAGTTACAATTCTAATGAAATCATGTATGAAATTGGCATGATTAAATCTAATTTATTGTAAAAACTTCGATTTAAATCTCGATTCGTTGATATGTATATACATTACGATTGAAAAGACATGATTTATAACAACATTTGTTCATATAAGGAACTGTTTTATCATTAGGTTAAAAATCGAATTTTTATTCATAAAAAACTTTAGATCATTGTGATTAATGTACAAAAAAACATTTGTTTTCAATTTTTTATTGATATTATGATGAGTGATATCGACATTGACTAATACAAAAGGCTAATCAAATATAAACAATCATATATATATATATATATATATATATATATATATATATATATATATATATATATATATATAAATCGTGTTAATATCAAGTTCTATGTTAATGTTAGGTCAAAAACAAGTTATGAAGCAAAATTCAGCAAATATGGAATGTACAATGCATGTTGATGATTCAGAAGGCGAAAAAATAAAACAACAAATTCATAAAGTAATGATCAAGGTAATTTTGTTATTAAAAAATATTGTTTTTTTTTTGTAAAATATGATTCAATATACAATATTTTATGAATTCGTAACAACAAATATTGGATCTTCATCAGAGAATGTTGAATCTTCATCATATTGTATACGTGATCCAATTGTGAGAATAATTAATGGAAAAACATATTGGATCCCGAATGTAGATATCAGACCTCATAAGGGACAAACTTTTCCTACATTTGAAGAAGGTTTAGCATTTTATAACGGATATGCTTGGGAAAGTGGTTTTGAAACAAGAATAGGATCTACAAAGACAGTGAAAGGAGTAGACGGTTATGGAAGGAGATACATAGTATGTAATAGGCAAGGATCAAAAAAGAAATCTGCATATGATACTCTAACAGATTCAAACAACAAAAAACACAGAAGACCTTCTATTAGAGTAAACTGTGAAGAATATGTGAGAATGAAGGTCATCAATATTAACATATGGCATATATATGAGCTTAAAGAAGAACATGCACATATGTTTGTTCATGTAGAAGATAAACATTTTCTAAATTCTGAAAGAAGACTCACATTTTCACAAAAGAAAATCATATATGATATGTCAAATGTGAACATGGGACCAAGTGTTGAATATAAATACATGAAAGGGTCCAAGGTTGGTTTTGAGAATACTGGAGCTACAAGAACAGATACAAAAAATTTCAAAAGAGATTGGATTGAATATATTGGAGAAGAGATGCAGATTTTATGATAAACAAGTTGATGAAGAAAAAGGATTATTTACATGATTTTTCATTTGACTTTAGTGTTGGAAGTAATAGAGAATTGACTGGATTGTTTTAGGCGGATGAAGACGCAAAACGAAACTATTCTGCCTTTGGAGATGTTCTTGGTTTTGATGCAACTTACCGAACAAACACGTACGTGACTCCATAATCTACTTATATTTTCGAATTATTTAATTTACAAATATTAGAATATTGGATCATTATTTTTAATTATAACAATTTTGTATCAATAGATTTTGAGAATATAAATTTAAAAATAAAATATTCAAAAATAAATTGAATCTTTAATGTAATTATAATTTGAATCCTCATATTTATAATCATTATTATTGGACATATTTATAATATAGTTATAATAGAGGGTAACTAAGTGTAATATAGTTATAATAGAGTTATAATAGAGGGTATCTAAGTGTAATATAGTTATAATAGAGGGTATCTAAGTGTAATATAGTTATAATAGAGGGTATCTAAGTGTAACTAGTATATATCTATATATATATATATATATATATATATATATATATATATATATATATATACACTTCAAACCGTGTACAATTCTTAATAATAATACAATTACAACTTATTATGGTATCAGAGCACGAGATCTAGCCTAACCCTAAAAACAATTCAGTCGGCCACACAAATTGTCGATCAATCTTCTACTACAATCGACTTCTACTACAATTGACCAAGCAACTGCTAATCATCCTCCATGGGGCTCTTCTCGCTAGCTTTACTACTGCTGAGAAGCATTTTCACAATACCCACAAGTTTGCTTTTACCCTCTCTCCAACCAATTACGCATACTGGAAAGCCATGATCAAACCCTTTCTCCTTACAAACAATATTTATGGCTATGTAGACGGTACAATCATGTGCCCTGAAAAACAACTTCCTCCTGCAGCAGCCACAACTGCTGATCCGAAACCTGAACCAAGAGACAACCCAAACTACTCTATTTGGGTCGCCAATGATGCCCACGTACGCATGCTGATAATCTCCACAATCTCAGAAGCATCTTTTCGACGTGTACAAGGTACCACCTCTCAAGAACTCTGGTTTTCTATTGAACGTGCATATGCTCCACACTCCTCATCTCGAGAATATACTCTCAAAACACAATTATTAAGAATCGAGATGAAGGGAGATGAATCTGTTGAAGCATATTTGAATCGCGCTCAAGAATACTATGATGCTTTGGCGGCTATTGGATCTCCTGTATCAGACAAAGATTTGGTCATGCTTGCTCTTTCTGGTCTAAGAGAAGAATACAACAGTCTTAAATCTACAATCACAGCCAGAAAGTATCCTACCTCATTCACTGAACTACATGCTCTTCTCATTGATCATGACTTCATGATAGGAAAAACACAGAACCCTACAACACCAGTTGTTCAAGCGTTTCACACAACTACAAATACAACCTCAACACCCTCTGCATCAACATTGGCAGCTCAATTGGGTCCTCTTATTACTACACTCAACTCCCTCGGCTTCAACATTGTACCAAACTCAATCTCTGGCTCTCAACCAACAAGTCCTCAAGCCTATTATGGATCTCGAATCAGCAACCGTGGCTCCTACACTCGTGGAAGACGTGGATCCTATCGTCCTAACAACAATCGTGGACGAGGTGACCACCAATTCAGTTGGGCTTCAAACCAAAACACCATCTATGGCACATGCAATCGGTGTGGCATTGGTCATCTTCCATCACAATGTCCAAACAGAGATCCAGCTACTATCCACCCGTGCAACACCGCCAACCTTGCTGAGAGTCATATCTCCACAAGCTCTAACTCATGGTTTACTGACACTGGTGTCAATGCTCACACCATGCCTGATCTTGCCAGCATCGACAATTCTCGCACGTACCAGGGTAATGACAATCTACACGTTGGTTACGGTAAGGGTTTTCCTATTCTCCACATTGGTTCCTCTCGTATCTTCTCACCAAACAAAACTTTTCAAGTCACAAACATCTTACACGTTCCACACATCACAAAACAACTTCTTTCAGTTCAAAAAATTTGTTTAGATAATAATGTCTTTTATGAATTTCACTCTTCTTTTTTTGTCATTAAGGACGTGTCTACACGCACTACTCTTCTCACGGGCCCCAGTGAAAATGGTCTCTACAAGCTCAAGCCTCATTCGTTCCAGTCCAAGTCTACTTCTCCTGTTGCTTTCTCTGCTGCCCGTGCATCTCCTGTCATATGGCATCGACGACTTGAACATCCTCATCATAGTCTTTTAAATTTTATGTTTTCTAATTTTTCACTTCCAGTTACAAACAAGTCTGCTTCTAGCTTTTATTCATCATGTCAACTTGGAAAATCTTCAAAATTACATTTACCTGTATCTTCCTTTAGTAGTAATAAAATACTTGATTTAGTTTATTGTGATATGTGGGGGCTTGCTCCTGTTCTTTCCTCTAATGGTCATCGTTATTTTCTATTATGTGTTGATCATTTTTCTCATTATATATGGTTCTTCCCTATGTCTCAAAAATATGATGTATTTAACATCTTTCAAAATTTTATTACAATGGTTGAAAGACAATTTTCCACAAAATTCAAGCGTGTTCAGACCGACTGGGGTGTAGAATTCCGCCCTCTATCCAACCTTTTTACCAATCTAGGTATTATTCATCAACGTTCTTGTCCCCACACAAGTGCTCAAAATGGAGTTGTTGAACGACGTCACAGACATGTCGTAGAAACCGGTCTCACTCTTATGGATCAATCTCACACACCTCAGCGCTTCTGGCACTTTGCCTTTGAAACTGTTGTCTACCTTATCAATTGCATGCCTTCCCACACCTCTCAAAGGAAATCTCCCTTTCAACATGTTTTCAATCGTCTTCCCGATTATTCCTTCCTACGAGTCTTTGGTTGTTTATGTTTTCCAGATTTGCGACCGTACAATTCTCACAAAATGGATTTTAGGTCAACTCCATGTCTCTTTCTTGGCTACAGTCCTCTTCATCATGGCTATCGTTGCCTTGATCTATCATCTGAACGAATCTATATTGCACGCCATGTTCGTTTTGATGAATCCTCCTTTCCTTTCTGCAATAAAAATACGTCAAACTCATCTCCCATCTCCTCAAAATCTCTATATACCTCGATGGTATCTCCTCACGAGATGCTTGATACATTACCTCTCCCCACCCACACTGACCCACAACACTCAGTTGACCATCCCTCTTCCACTCCCACTAATACATCTAACTCAGTTGATCAACCCGCTCAAACTCAATCCACAGGTCTATCATCCTCCACTTCATCTCCCCCTCCCATATCTGCCCCTCATCCTCGTCCCGCCAACCTTCGGCAAAACCCAAAACAGTGTGTTCCTTTTCATCCTTCCGCCTATCACACTGTCACTGACGTATCTGAATCGTCATCATTTTCTAGTGCGAATAAATCTCCAGAATGGCGTCAGGCAATGGCGGATGAGTATAGTGCTCTTATAAAAAATGGCACTTGGATTTTAGTGCCCTCTGTTCCAAATGCTAACCTTATTGATTGTAAGTGGGTTTACAGGTTAAAACGTGACAAAACTGGGGCCATTACTCGCTACAAGGCGAAACTTGTTGCCAAAGGGTTCTGACGACAAGCAGGGATTGACTACCAGGAGACTTTCAGTCATGTGGTAAAATCTACCACCATACGAGCAGTTCTATCCCTTGCCATCCCACAACGATGGCCCCTACGACAACTTGACGTCCAGAATGCTTTTCTCCATGGAACTTGTCGCACCCCCAAACCAGAACGGCGGAAACGTTTGGGGGCGGAGGACTTAAGGTAAGTATCACAACACATGTAACATAGTAATCAAAGTACAAACAACCATTGCATTAATAAGTATAAGTTTTACATAAGTGTTTAAACCTTACATATTCAAAAACTAAAGTAGGTACATCAGAAGACAAGAGTCGCGGTACGGTACTAGGTAGTCTTCTCAAAAGCTTCGGGAGTGTACCTGTCTACTGGATTCCTGAGAATACAAGTTATTTGAAAAGAGTAGATCAGCATTTAAGCTGGTGAGTTCATAAGTATTTTAGTCTTTATTAAGTATACCCTAAGCTCTTTGAATAAGTTCACTGGTTTCTCCAGGAAATCCTATATTTCCTGAGGTGATTAACTGATAACCTCAATAGTTTCCCTCTGTAATTACCTAGTTTATACTGATTATACATAACATAATATTGCATTGACAGTTAAATGGGTGTATCTGCCCTAAGCCCACAACCAAACAAGGAACAGGAAGTAAGGCGGAAGTCACACATTTCACTGTCAATCGGACATTACTTATGTACAACTTTGATGTAATATCTAAGGAATTATAGAATTAACCACTAGTTTACAAAGATTGAATGACTAAGTTTCATTTGATTAGTGGTTTAAACCCATAAACCGTTTATAGTTGTATATCTTTTATGACTGATATACTGAGTTCACAATAAAAACTGCTCTGATACCAATCTGTCGCACTCCCAAACCAGAACGGCGGAAACGTTCGGGGGCGGAGGACTTAAGGTAAGTATCACAACACATGTAACATAGTAATCAAAGTACAAACAACCATTGCATTAATAAGTATAAGTTTTACATAAGTGTTTAAACATTACATATTCAAACACTAAAGTAGGTACAACAGAAGACAAGAGTCGCGGTACGATACTAGGTAGTCTTCTCAAAAGCTTCGGGAGTGTACCTGTCTACTGGATTCCTGAGAATACAAGTTATTTGAAAAGAGTAGATCAGCATTTAAGCTGGTGAGTTCATAAGTATTTTAGTCTTTATTAAGTATACCCTAAGCTCTTTGAATAAGTTCACTGGTTTCTCCAGGAAATCCTATATTTCCTGAGGTGATTAACTGATAACCTCAATAGTTTCCCTCTGTAATTACCTAGTTTATACTGATTATACATAACATAATATTGAATTGACAGTTAAATGGGTGTATCTGCCCTAAGCCCACAACCAAACAAGGAACAGGAAGTAAGGCGGAAGTCACACATTTCACTGTCAATCGGACATTACTTATGTACAACTTTGATGTAATATCTAAGGAATTATAGAATTAACCACTAGTTTACAAAGATTGAATGACTAAGTTTCATTTGATTAGTGGTTTAAACCCATAAACCGTTTCCTTTGTATAAGTGGTTTAATCCCATAAACCGTTTCATTTGTAACAGTGGTTTAATCCCATAAACCGTTTCATTTATAAAAGTGTTCTTAGTTATATCTGTTCTACAGTAAAAACCTTAGTATTAATCCTGGAGAGTATTGTATTATCCATAATACTGCCTTGTGGTTTTAAATGTTCAAAACCAGAAGTACAATACTTGATTTCATGATACATAGCTCTTACTGTAAGTAAAAGCTACTGAAGGTATATCTGGTCGGGATGTAATTAACTTTTCTTACTGTTATAAGAGAAGTATATCACTTTGTAATTCACTCGTTGTTTTATCCATGTGAGTCCTATTAACCATACTAATATGACGGAAATGCCTGCAACGACGTTCTTCAGGCGTCGGAACGGTATGATATTTGACACCCTAGGCCTGCCGGCCAAACTGTAGCGAACAGTAAAGGTGCGGGATTGTCAGTCCCATATAGATCTATACACAAATTCACGCTCTCCCTACAAGAGATTATGGCTAATAGTTCAGGACTTAAAAAGGTCGTACTTAGATAAGTACACCGTGAAGGGTCTCACAAATTTATTGTTTCAACGAGATTTCCGATGTATTATTATTATTACCCGATGAATGCTAACTCTGGTACTTTGTATCGTACCCTTGGTTAATGCAAACCCGGTAAGATGTATTATTACCTCGAGTTTGCTAACTCGGGTACTCTGTACAGTACCTTTGCTAATGCCAACCCAGCAGAATGTATTATTACCCGTGATTGCTAACTCTGATACTCTGTATATCGTACCTTTGTTAATGCAAACCCGGTATGATGTATTATTACCCGTGATTGCTAACTCTGGTACTCTGTATATCGTACCTTTGTTAATGCAAACCCGGCATTACCACGTGTTTGCTAACCCTGGTACTATGTATCGTACCTTTGTTAATGCAAACTCTGATACTCTGTATATCGTACCTTTGTTAATGCAAACCCGGTATGATGTATTATTACCCGTGATTGCTAACTCTGGTACTCTGTATATCGTACCTTTGTTAATGCAAACCCGGCATTACCACGTGTTTGCTAACCCTGGTACTCTGTATCGTACCTTTGTTAATGCAAACTAGGTATGATGTATCTTTACATCTTTAATATGTTGTTCGTATATTAAAGGTATTATACATATCTTGGTATAGTTGAATGAATTTTGGTAATTTCCTTGGAAAGTATACAGTTGTAAATCATACTTGTATCTTTAGTTTTGAATGATAAATTATACCTATTATAATTTATATGTTCTATCTGATTAGCATGGTTTCTCATGGATGAACACCTTTGCTCAGCCTGATACAAAGGTGGTAATACCAAAAGGAGTAACCTTTTGTACTCATATATGTATAACATATATATAATTAAGAAGGAAACGACCTTCGGACAAATAATACAACCCTAATTCCACATCCAAACAAGGAAAAGGATATAGGATAATTCATTAGTCCTAAGCCCTTCAAATCTTATTTATATATTTATACATATATAAACATGATTTTGGCATTTATAATTTGAAATAGTTTATAAAACATTTTTCAAAGAATTTAACAGAGTTTACATGACTTTTAAGATTTAACATGGCTTTAAGTTATTTTGGAAGTATTTGGTAATTCTTAAAAGCATACGGAAATTTTCTGTGTGATTATTATCACACACGGTTATTAACACAATTTAATATTGTGTTAAACTTGTATTTCCCCCCCCCCCCTTAAAAAGCATATAAAACCATTTAAAAAGGTATATTATAGGGGTATGAACTCACCTTGATAAGCGGTGATTCGGGCAGCGTTTCGTTTCCCGTAAAGAGTTTATTTAACGAGAAACCGGCTCAAATTGGGCAGAGTTTCGACAGGAGAGAGATTACTTCTCGGGAATATCGGGGCTTCGAGCCTTGCTTAGGTTTCGAGACTTGATACCGGGGCTTTAGGGGTTGTATATGAGCTTATGGGAGTGGAAAATGTGAAAGAGGATGAAAATTGGGGTGAAAAAGTGTAAAAATTCGGAAGCCCTCGCATGCATATATATAGTCCGAAGGTTCGGACCCGGAGCTATGCGAAGCTGACACGCGTCGGACAGGTGGCTTACTTCGGACCGAAGGCTCGCAAGGTGCTAGGCTCGGATTGGACCAAACCTCGGTCCAATGGGAAGGGGCCACGTGCGAAGGAGGGTGTCCGAGGGGTGTCTCCGGGGCATCTCATGCGAAGCTGTTCGCTTCTAAGTGGACCTCGGCTGTGGTCCAATCAGGAGGTGCCACGCATGGGTTCGGTCCACTCAGCAGCTGCCACGTGCGAGGGTGACGTGGCATGCGAAATTGCCCGGTTTTTCCCATTTTTTCTTTATTTTTGTGCCAAACTTGCGAAAATCATAACTTTCGCATACGAGCTCCGTTTTTTGGCGTTCTTTATATGCACGCGTAGGTAAAATCATACTCTACGATTTTCGTTTAGACTTCGTCGGCTAATTTTGACTTTATTTTTAATATTATTATTTTAAACAGACCGGGACGGGAATCCGTTATAAATTCATAACTTCTTCATACGACGTCCGTTTTTGTCTGTCTTTTTACCGTTGTACTACTACCGACGATATCTTCAATTATCGTTTAGGTTGTGTCGGCTAAAAATCGCTCGATCTTTATTTCGAGTTTTTAGCTGTACACTGCTATACCGAAACTTAGAAAAATCATAACTTCCTCATACGCAGTCAGATTTTTCCGTTCTTTTTATGAAAGTTCTCGGTTTAACATAAACTACAACTTTCATTTAGATTGTTAAGGCTAAAAAGCCTTTTATCGAAAATTCAGTTTTTACACTGAACAGTGTTTTGCCGGTTTTGTCGCGGATTTTCGATTGGTCATAACTTCTTCGTTATAACTCGGATTTTAGTGTTCTTTATGTTTTTGGAAACCTTGTTACAAACTCTACCACTTGGTTTATCCCAATTACGATTATTGATCAATTTATTTTTTAACAAAATTTGACTGGTGTCACATTATCCCCCCGTTAGAGGGAATTTCGTCCCGAAATTAAGTCTAAAGTGATACTCATGGACTAGGTCTAATCTTTCCTTCCCAAGTGAATCCAGGTCCCTGGTTTGTAATCCAGCAAACCTTCACTAACGGGATAAGACTTAGCGTGGTTCTTCAGATTTCCCTATCCATGGTTTATTGTTTCTTCTACAGAGCGTAGACTTTTATTTAACTTGATTTCATCGAGTGAAATAACAAGTGTTTTATCGGATAGACACCTCTTTAGATTTGATATGTGAAAGATGGGATGAATGTTATTAAGTTTTTGTGGTAGTCTAAGTTTAAAAGTACAAGACCGATTCTAGTAATAACCTCAAATGGTCCTACGTACCTTGAGTTTTGTATTTCACGCTTTCCCAAGCGCATCTTGTCCTTTCAGGGTGAGACCTTCATATGACAAGGTCATCAATCCTGGAATTCCAAGGGTTTTCTTTTATCGAATCCGTAGCTTCTCTGGTTAACTCTGGAAGCTTTATGGCGCCTCCCGATTCGTATTTTGTTTTTTTTGGTAGTTTCTCGGATGAATTCCAGATTAGCAAGGGTGCTGTGTGGAAATTGGATTTCTAGCTAGTTACGTATTACCTACTTTAGTCCAGTGCAGATAGAATCTGTACTTGTGACCACAGAAGGTTTCGAATGGAGCAACTTGAATGCTAGTGTGATAAAGGACTCGACTAATTGGTAAATGGATATCCCATTCTTTACCATAGTCGATCCCATAGAATCATGACTACTCTGGTTCCTAGAGATTTTTGAGTGACGGTCTGAACTGGGAGATGATTCTATTATCTCTGTGGAGATAACAGGTATTGGCATACCGTGCACTCACACGTTCTAGTTATCTTCTCTACTTGCCACATTTTCAGGTTTCAAGGCTTCCTGTTGAGCCTCCTTACTTTATATGGAGAGATTTGAAAGGGTTATCATAGTCCGTGATTGGCACTATGACCTGATGGGTTTTTGAGCATTCTAACACTTCCTAAGTGTACATGCAAACCTTGAATCTATGTTTTCTCTATATACATGCAAATTTCTTTTTCAAGGTTATTTCCTAACTAGCATGGCATGGGGATTACATAAAACATAAAATCTAGTAGAAATACATACCTTGTTGTTGCTTGGATTCCTTCAAGACTTTGTGAGCCTAGCACCCCAAATGTTGTGCCTCAAATGCTTCACACAACACCACAAGACTTGGAATAACTTGAGAGAATACTTCTAGCACTCAAAATCGGTTATGCCCTCTCTAGTAACACTAGGTCACGATTTTGCTAGCCATAGGGTTCCTTTTATAGTGTTGTCACAATTAGGGTTTACACATGAATGCCCTTAATTGTCATGACTCTTGATTTCTCATGACCCATGGGTCTGTAACTCCCATGGACTATCCATGGAGCTCCATATGGTTATAACCAAACCCATAAACCATGGATCATTAATCCACCATAAAAGAATTGATGATTGTCATAATCAACCCTATATATTTAATTAGTCTCACTTTGATCACCAAATTAATACTAGATTAATACTTGATCAATACTAATTAAATAATACTATTATTAATATATTAGAACTTATAATATATTAATAATCATAAGTGCCTTATTCTCTCATCTAGTCTATCCAAGTATTGCAATGCCATGCAACCCAAATGGACCATGCCGGGTCGGGTCAAGTACATACCAAATAAAGTTATGGACTTAGACACTATATCCAACAGTCTCCCACTTGGATAAGTCTAATAACTATATTTGCAAATATGACTTCAAAATCCGACTAGCAATCGTAGCTCTTTCAAAGTCTCTCGGAACTGAGATGATGATGATGCGCCATTTAAGATAAGTGATCATATAATCCTCTGTTCTCATGATATCAGCCGGACAAACACATGGAACATGGTCTTACTTATTGTCCAGCATTTGTTTCTCGATCTCTGATTTGTTTCGACATAGAACTAAATTGAACACATCAGTTAGGTTCTGACCGGGCCCGGTACATAGGTCAAAACCAAATCATCGAGGGGCCCAGATATCGCTTCTATTTCTAGAAGGAACAGATAAACTTCGACTGATATGCTTGTACTAACTACTTATTGAATTATTCACAAAGGCACGTTTTATGACATCGAGTTACCAATGCGTTTTCGTACAATCAATGAATAACCAACTCATAGTCAACAACTCATATCTCTAGGTTTGAAGATTTATATGATATTACCGTCTCACGATCACTCGAGATAAATTCCATGAAGTGATGCAAGTGAGCGTGGGTTGAATCCAATACTCAGCCCTTATGAGTACTCATGAATGTTGTAGCAACCATTGCATTGTCTAAAGCACTTTAGACAAATCATACAAGCCAAATTCATGACAGTCTTGATTCATATCTACTTCTAACATATGACTGACTGTGGATGGTTTGAATAATATAATATATACCATAACATAATTATTCTGGAAGTCAAAACATGCAAAGTGAAACACAAGAATAATACTAATCTTATATGGCCCCAACACTTTGAGTGTAAATAAAACACCTTTTATTTAAGCACCATATTGATTACTCATTATTTATGTTTCGATTAATCAACTTTATGCTTGAATTAAAACATTAGTTGTCCCATGCTCCAAGCATGTACACTATGTTTTTCCAAACAACAATTATGCCATACTCCAAGTATCCATACTATGTTTACATATGGTCCTCTCTTTGTGAAATAGATCAATTGACAATATTCCAATGATGCTCATTTCACAATTCCAATCCTCGTTGTAAATGAAAGAATACCAAACTCTTGCCATCTACTGTAATCTGTTAGATTCTAAACTTATATGCAATGATCCCCTTGTAATGACTATGCACAGAAGTCACAAAGACTTGGCAACAGAAATTACAAAGTATTCCAATGGAAAACAATTCCATGGAAATGAAGTCTCAAATTCAAAGTACATTCCTTTGAACATCCTTCTTAGCATTAAGTTCTTTAATCTTACACAGATTCAAAGAATAACTTCCACCTATGGAGACAATTCCATATTACCATTTTGACCATCACTTCTGAACAAGAGTTGTCTCTTTTCAAAATATGTCAATATGGTCCTTACTCTATACTTCTAATTGTCCATGAGCAACCAATCTTTGGTAAACCTCAGATTGTCCTCGACAACTTTGCTTAATCATTTTAGTCATTTCCAGTTCTATTCCTTTTTCCATCTTAATGCCCTAGGCATTTGGAAAATTTAGAATGGATGAATATTATAGCACATGTAATCAAACCTATACCCAAAGCATATGGGACATGATTTATGCTATAAAATTTTTTATTTGCCATGTTTTCATAATTCGAACTATGAAGAGGGATGCCGTAATCATAATCGAATTTTGAGAACGCAACATATATAGAATTTCCTTATGTTAAACCATTCCAACATAACATTCATATATATTCTTGACTAAAGTAGATTAAATTCTCAATCTAAGCTTGTAGAATTGGAGTGAAGTATAAAATCCTCTCCCTTATTTATAGCAAAACAACTTTTTCAAGGCGAATTGAAACTTTTGTTTTCTATAATTAACATTGCTAACCTGCAATATTTAACATAATCGTCATGCTCCCACTAGCATAATGATTACCAGCATAACACTTTATGCTCCCACTAGCTTTGACATGTACTCAGAAATCAACTGGACTTCTAGAAATCAATACTTTATTGACTTTCTTACCAAAGTTCATATTTCTGATAGTAGATTGCTTTGATAAGACTTTATCAAAAACATACACCTTTCCTTAGATAGCTCACATGTTTGTCTAGACCTTTTGCAATTCTCACTAGTTAGTGTGCCGGTTAACCACACACGCTCCACTAACTATATGAGAATGCAAATATCACAACCGCTATCTACTTAAAATCTTCTTAGTGGAAGCGTTTCCTCACCATCATTTTCATGAATCGAAGAGAAACCTTATGACACTTAGATTTTATGGTGTATGTGTTCCTATCCATGTGAATTTGTCATAACCATAATCACAGGACTAGGTTAGTGACACTTCCAAATTCATATGGACTGAACTTGTGCAATCTTAATTTCTTGCCATCTGGTAGCACAATGTCCACCATTGCTTCCGGGTTGTTATGCAAACAATTGAGAACTCATAGAATTCACAAGCATAATCAACTTTTAACTGGAATAGACACAGAAATAGGAATATGTCAACACGATAGGTTACAAGCCTCAAGTCGTGGGCTAGTGATTAACAAAACTCTTGATTAGTTCTTGAAACTATTTCAGAATCTTTTAGACTCCCACTGTCCTCTTGACATATAAGACTTCCCTTTGTTAAGAACCATTTCTTGACAATACAAATATTCAAGAGCTAGTGCGGATTCTTATCAAGTTCAACACTTCTCACTATTGGTTTTAGCTGGTCTTTGTTTTATCCAAAACATCACAACTTACCAATCTCAAATGTACAAGAATAGGAAACATCTTACTCTACATTTTACAAGTGTTATGAACTTTCTAAAAACTATGTCACTCAAGTTACAATCTTGGAGTATTACTCCAGGATTTGTTTTTTTGGAACGAAGTATGAATTATCTTTTGATTTAACTATTTCAACAATTCATGATTCCTCTCCTTAGGCAACAAACACACCAAGGTGTCCTTAGAGTATTAATTGTGATATGGTTCCATAATCACTAAGATAATCATAAAATAAAATACACAAGTACTCTCCCATCTCTTCAGATTGGAGAAACTTTTATCTTTCTGCCTTATTTGATTCTTCTTATTCATTCTGCCATACATTGAAACTTTTCCAATGTTTCAGAATTACACTTAAACTCGTAAGCATAACCATATTTACTAAACTTTAGTAAATCATAATGAATAATCTTATCTACCTTTGTGGTGGACCTGACCAGCACACAACCAAGTGTACCCAATCTTTTAGTCCTTCACTTGACTCACATGTACATGTGAACAAGGAATTAGTCTTAATTTCCCAAAGACGAAAACTTCTCATTCATCATACAATACAAGTTGCATGATTCCAAGTTTCTATCTAACTGAAACTTGGGCGATGAGAATGTTTCCTTATTTGGTAAATTATGATACTACCATAAATGAAAGAATCAAATCCTTTTTCAAATATTGCTATTAATGGAAACATATAATCAACAATTTTTCACAAATGCCATTGTAAGGATACTTAAAATAAATAAAATCAAACCTTTTCTTTATTTTAAAACTTTGCGGAAAACTTATCCTTACAACCCATATGAAAACCTTGTTGTTATCTATTCCTAAGCAATATGTCTCAACTCTTAAGTAATAGCTCAAAATTCTGATCACCGAACCTTGCGATCAAAATCCCTCTTCGCGATCAGAATCAGCATATACTTCCTTTAAGTTTCTTCACTTTTCTTTGATTCTTAAAACATCAACATGTGACCCAGTCACATCATGCAATAAGAATCTCAGAATAGAAACTTAATAGAGTTAGACAATGGACTTTACCTGAAGTAGAGTCAAACATTTGACTTTACTATCCTTATGGATTTTTAGGTAAATTTGGCAGCTTCGCAACCAATGCCCTTCCTTTGGCAACAGAAACATATGGACTCTTTGGAAACGGTACACGAGACTATCACAGACCTAGCCTTTCTCTTTACCATTTGGTCAACCGAGTTGACTATGGCCAATCCCTTTCAATTGGGAAGAGAAAGTTTTTCTGGACTTCCAATGTTACCATTGTCAATGTCCATGGAAGTTTGGGAAGTTGATCTTCCAATCAATTTTGCTTTACCAATGCTCCAAATCATTGCTGATTCAGCATCATCAAGCAAATAGGTAAGACCATTAAGGGTCATGTCGTGATCTGTCATCAGGGAGTGACCAAGTCAACAGCCAGCTACCTTGAGACTTCGACACCCGACTCTCCCGGCTTGTCAATATGTGACTTAATCTCCAAGACCTGAGCACATATAGACTTTGTTTGCCAATAGGGATTGAGTGACTTAGAACTTATCAGGTCTTGAGACTTGTGGGATAGGGAGATTTATTAGAGGAGGTGGAGGAAGTGAAGTATGATTTCCAGTCCCACTAATACATAACAAAGGGATTGATCTTTCACCTTGGTTGCCATTTGGGATATCATCTTCATTAGGAAGCTTGTTCCTAAAGATTTGGGAAGACCATAGCTGTCTAAACTAGACATCTATAATGGGAGAAATTCAAGTTAGTTGATTTAAAGTCCTTAATATAACACCCAATATGAAATATTAAGGCTAGGACCCAACAACCTATTTATAACTGGAAGAGGGATGCCGTAATCCAAATTATAAAATAGTTGAAGGTAGGTAAATGACGATTTACCAATTCCCACCATAAAAAACGAAATATAATTAAGTTTTTAATTGGATTTGAAACTCCTAGATCTTTTGAGATACATTGAACTTTCAATGGCATGTTTGAATCTCGATTGTGCCCTCTCAAGTTTGTGACTGGGATGCCGAGGATCACAAACAAGGTGTGAATAACCATACAAATTGACTTGGTACCCTCAACAATATTACCTAATCGATGTGCCGGTTAACCACACACGCTCCACCGATCTATAATAAGGTCAAGTTACCCTTTGCCACTCTTACTAGTCCATGTTAGTGTGCCGGTTAACCACACACGCTCCACTAACGACTTGGTAAGGTACAAAGTGTAATTTTATGGGCTAGCACCAATTTCACATTTTCCTAAAGTAACTAAGATTGGGAATTTATAATGTATAGTTACTTCATAATTCATTATACTTTTAACGAGTATTTAAAGTCGTATCCTACCCGTTCGGCTAACGACCCTCCACCGATCAAGGAAGCGGTAGGTGAGAGTGGACACCCATTAAGTCACCATTTTATAGGCAACAACCTTATACCCCCCTTATAGACCGGCTTCGTGAATGAGGCCTACTAACGGTAAGAATGACATATTCTTATACATATCTATATAATAAAATTATAATAATAGTATAAGTGTTGATTTTTAAACTTTTTAAAAATCTAAGGTTTAATTTGGAATTAAAGTATTAGAGTGTAAGACTTTTCAAATTTCAAAACTTGAGGGCAAGAATTGAAACTATTCCAAGTCTCTTCAATTTGTAACTTATGAGTTTTAATGGTTCATAAAAATGAAGACTCTTCATTTTATGAAACTTCTTTAGTTATTTAATCACAATTTAAAGAAGTGACTTTTGGTTATCCATAACTTGAGGACAAGTTATGGATACCATCATTGCCATTAAGATCATGAATTAAACATACATGGAGGTTACATATAATTCCTATGAGCTTCTAAACTCATATGAACACAAATTCATGTCAAGCAATTTCAAGAAAATCATATAAACATATACAATACTTGAAAATTGATAAAAGTCATGTAAAATGGGTTGACATAATCATTATCATTTTGAAAAACAGATTTTACAAGTCCAAAACAGATTGGGATAATGATCTTAATTCATTTCCAGCAACAAAACTCGAAAAAACTGCCCAGCACGCTCCTACTCGCCGAGTGCATTATTCTACTCGTCGCGTAGGATGAATTTGTTCATGGACTCGGCGAGTCCTCCCCATGTACTCGGCGAGTCCAGTCGTCAGAATGCAGAATTTTCGATTTTTAAGCAGTTTTGCATCAAGTATACAGAAAACAACCAGGCTCTGATACCACTGATGGGTTTTTGAGCATTCTAACACTTCCTAAGTGTACATGCAAACCTTGAATCTATATTTTCTCTATATACATGCAAATTTCTTTTTCAAGGTTATTTCCTAACTAGCATGGCATGGGGATTACATAAAACATAAAATCTAGTAGAAATACATACCTTGTTGTTGCTTGGATTCCTTCAAGACTTTGTGAGCCTAGCACCCCAAATGTTGTGCCTCAAATGCTTCACACAACACCACAAGACTTGGAATAACTTGAGAGAATACTTCTAGCACTCAAAATCGGTTATGCCCTCTCTAGTAACACTAGGTCACGATTTTGCTAGCCATAGGGTTCCTTTTATAGTGTTGTCACAATTAGGGTTTACACATGAATGCCCTTAATTGTCATGACTCTTGATTTCTCATGACCCATGGGTCTGTAACTCCCATGGACTATCCATGGAGCTCCATATGGTTATAACCAAACCCATAAACCATGGATCATTAATCCACCATAAAAGAATTGATGATTGTCATAATCAACCCTATATATTTAATTAGTCTCACTTTGATCACCAAATTAATACTAGATTAATACTTGATCAATACTAATTAAATAATACTATTATTAATATATTAGAACTTATAATATATTAATAATCATAAGTGCCTTATTCTCTCATCTAGTCTATCCAAGTATTGCAATGCCATGCAACCCAAATGGACCATGCCGGGTCGGGTCAAGTACATACCAAATAAAGTTATGGACTTAGACACTATATCCAACATGACCTGGGTACTCTTTCCGACTTAGGGTGTCAGCTACTATATTGGCCTTGTCGAGATGATAACGAATTTCAAATTCGTCGTCATTTAGTAGCTCGACCCACTGTCGTGGTCTCATGGTGAATTCTACCTGGTAGAATATCTGATACTGGATTTTGCTCTGAAGTTCATGATCAGATTCATACTTGGCTCATCCACCATAACTTCGTGTATACAAGTCGTATATACTTTAGATTTCACAAAACGTTCTGATGGGTGACTCTGCCCCAGGTCCACAACCAAACAAGGAACAGGAGATAGGGCGGAATCACACATCCTTAATCTTGTTAAGTCTAACTTATATACCACTCTCGTGTATACACTTAGCAGCGATAGATTAACTTAATGAGTTCTTAGTCTCTATTCTTGAACTTGACCTGCGGTACAATGATTTTCCTATGAGATCTGTTGAGGTACTTTGGTAGTTACTGACTTCTATGACTACTTCGGTGCTTTTCGTTTGAAGTTTCATGTCTAGTGAGTAGGCTAGAATGGCGGGTACTCTTCGCATGGGTACTTCTGAAGTTTTGAAATGAGAGACAACCTAAGGGTTTTGCGTTATGGATTGAAAGAATTTCATCTTACGGCTGATTAAGGAAAAATTCTCTTATACAGCATAAGAATTTTCACATGGTAAGGGCCAGGCCAAACCATGTCAAATGAGGATGTCAGAATTTTCTCGGCGAAATAGATATTAAGTCGTTATGATAATTTGAAATTATGAACTTTCATGAAACGATCCTTACTAGGTCTCTCTATAATCGTTTGGTGTATACAAGTCATGTATAATTAAGATTGGTAAGAGCTTTGACTGAGCAACCCTGCCCTAAATCCACAACCAAACAAGGAACAGGAAATGAGGCGGGATTACTCACTCTAAGTCTACAAATCTTAATTATAAATGACCCTTATGTATACACTAAGTCATCATAGCTTACCTGTTAGGGTTTCAAATTTTTATATAAGTGTTATGATTTAATTTGAACGGAAGAGTAATCATAATTATAGATAATTATCGGGGTTTGGAAACGTACCAAAATATAGCAGGGTTCTCTGATGCTTTCCCATGTATTGGGATCAAAATCCTCCTGTTCCCCCATCGTTCTTCTCTGTTGGACAGTCCCTCTTTTAATGTCCTATTTCACGACAAAGGTGACATATGGGAATGGTTCCAACATCGGTAGCTGAAGTGATGAACTCGACCGGAGTTCTACAGATGCGGGCGGTATGCCCCTTCATGTCGCATCTATTGCAATGCAGCTCTTGGCAAACTCCATGATGATGGTAGTTGCACTTGCTGCAGTGTGGGAGGTTTCCTAAGTACGGCTTGGTTGGTGCTAGAATAACAGGGCTGATGGGGGAATCGACTGCCCCAGTTCGTAGCCCTCTGCTAGGTTCTTGAGTTGAACAACTCCCTTCCTTGTTCTCGAACTTTCGTTTAAGGATATTAGGCTTAAGGTTCGAGGTGTTCTTACAAGTAGGTGCTCGTGGCTGTACTTGGCCATCACCATGATCGGGGTTACCGATAGCATTACTACTAACATTTGCATTGTTAGCATTAAGGTGTGCCATGACAGCTGCTACAGCTGTTGTGACTGCAGCTTGAAACGTAGCCGCATCTATATGAAGGATTGGTGTTTTGCTGGTGGGTTGGTTACACTTCTTTGGAGGCATGATTCTGTTACATGATAAGAAAATGAGTTCGTGAGCGGCTATCGTGTCTTTAGATGTATTCTAACCATTTGTATCTATGTATTAATCTTTTGTTTGTTATTTTGTTCTCAATGATTCGACCTGCATCCCTATGATGCAGCCCTGGTAAGGAACAGGAATAAGTTTCTAGAATGGTTATGAACCGAGTATTATCCAAACTAAGTTACCTTTGTTTGGTGGATATCGTTTCCCAATATTCGAAAACAATTCATAACAGTGTCTACATAAAATAGACTTACGAATTTGAGAGGTAATCACTATCAATTAAGATTCCGTGATCTGATTTATTGTTATTAGCCGTGACAGGAAAAGAGGATAAGCTTCAAACCTAATGTGAGTAATGAAATCGCTAACTCACTAGGTTGAACCGATTTACTAGTTATTACTTAGATGAAAAGGTGCTCGAACACTTCACATGAATCATGCGTGGTTTTCCTTTGTTCTTTGTTCTATTCTGGATGGTAATGATTTGTTCTCTCCTGGTATCTATAGGGTGTCCTTCTCCTCTGTAGGTATATTGAATTCCCGAGCTATCTTACTTCCGATTCTGACACTGACCCCCATTACTTCGTAATGAAGATTTTGAATCTTGGAAGTTCATGCGAATATCTCATTGGTGTCCTTAATAGGGTAAAGGCACTAAATGATTTCTATAGTTTATGTACTTCTCATATGTTTCTTTCTTGGGATTCCCCTAATGAAATTCTGTTGGATCCTCCTTGACTCTTCTATTGATTGCTGGAGTAACTATGTTTATCTAACGGGTTTATACGAGAATGGGAATGTCTAAAGAATCTATGAGAAAATTTTTACGAATGTGATTCTTTCTGGTCCTTCTATAATCACATGGTGTGTACCGATTATATATAATCCAGATCAAATAGACCTTTGAATAAGTAATCCTACTCTAAAACCACATCCAAACAAGGAAAAGGAAGTAGAGTGAAAATCACATATTCTAAGTCTATAAAATCTCGGCTATATATAACCTTAACGTATCCACTTAGTAATTATATATCTATCAGAACAGATCTTTTTAACATTTTCCCAAAGGTATGAAACATACCTCCATGTTATTTTAGTTATGAGTTTGATTCTTGGACTTCTAGATACAAGAACTTAACAAGTTCTCAGTTTTCTTGTTATAGCATCCTAAAATACTCCCATAGTATTTTAGTCTTTATGTTTGGTTCTAGAATTCTTCTGGTACTTAGGTAAGTTTTAGACCAGTTGCAACACTACAATCACTCCCCTAAACACATGGTGGTCATATCTTGGATGAATATAGTTGATCAGGCTATATTGATCCCAGATATGATTACATCACTGTCTAGGTTTAACTGCAATGTCCAACATCTAAATACTTTTAGTTTTGTTCTTCTTGTGATACTCATTCTGGTATATATACTCTGCATGTACTTATACTTTTATAAAATATTGATATATTTTTAAAGTATAACTCTTGGTCAGAGTGTTTTTATCCCAATGGGTTTATAGTTGTATATCTTTTATGACTGATATACTGAGTTCACAATAAAAACTGCTCTGATACCAATCTGTCGCACTCCCAAACCAGAACGGCGGAAACGTTCGGGGGCGGAGGACTTAAGGTAAGTATCACAACACATGTAACATAGTAATCAAAGTACAAACAACCATTGCATTAATAAGTATAAGTTTTACATAAGTGTTTAAACATTACATATTCAAACACTAAAGTAGGTACAACAGAAGACAAGAGTCGCGGTACGGTACTAGGTAGTCTTCTCAAAAGCTTCGGGAGTGTACCTGTCTACTGGATTCCTGAGAATACAAGTTATTTGAAAAGAGTAGATCAGCATTTAAGCTGGTGAGTTCATAAGTATTTTAGTCTTTATTAAGTATACCCTAAGCTCTTTGAATAAGTTCACTGGTTTCTCCAGGAAATCCTATATTTCCTGAGGTGATTAACTGATAACCTCAATAGTTTCCCTCTGTAATTACCTAGTTTATACTGATTATACATAACATAATATTGAATTGACAGTTAAATGGGTGTATCTGCCCTAAGCCCACAACCAAACAAGGAACAGGAAGTAAGGCGGAAGTCACACATTTCACTGTCAATCGGACATTACTTATGTACAACTTTGATGTAATATCTAAGGAATTATAGAATTAACCACTAGTTTACAAAGATTGAATGACTAAGTTTCATTTGATTAGTGGTTTAAACCCATAAACCGTTTCCTTTGTATAAGTGGTTTAATCCCATAAACCGTTTCATTTGTAACAGTGGTTTAATCCCATAAACCGTTTCATTTATAAAAGTGTTCTTAGTTATATCTGTTCTACAGTAAAAACCTTAGTATTAATCCTGGAGAGTATTGTATTATCCATAATACTGCCTTGTGGTTTTAAATGTTCAAAACCAGAAGTACAATACTTGATTTCATGATACATAGCTCTTACTGTAAGTAAAAGCTACTGAAGGTATATCTGGTCGGGATGTAATTAACTTTTCTTACTGTTATAAGAGAAGTATATCACTTTGTAATTCACTCGTTGTTTTATCCATGTGAGTCCTATTAACCATACTAATATGACGGAAATGCCTGCAGCGACGTTCTTCAGGCGTCGGAACGGTATGATATTTGACACCCTAGGTCTGCCGGCCAAACTGTAGCGAACAGTAAAGGTGCGGGATTGTCAGTCCCATATAGATCTATACACAAATTCACGCTCTCCCTACAAGAGATTCTGGCTAATAGTTCAGGACTTAAAAAGGTCGTACTTAGATAAGTACACCGTGAAGTCACAAATTTATTGTTTCAACGAGATTTCTGATGTATTATTATTATTACCCGATGAATGCTAACTCCGGTACTTTGTATCGTACCCTTGGTTAATGCAAACCCGGTAAGATGTATTATTACCTCGAGTTTGCTAACTCGGGTACTCTGTATAGTACCTTTGCTAATGCCAACCCGGCAGAATGTATTATTACCCGTGATTGCTAACCCTGAAACTCTGTATATCGTACCTTTGTTAATGCAAACCCGGTATGATGTATTATTACCCGTGATTGCTAACTCTGGTACTCTGTATATCGTACCTTTGTTAATGCAAACCCGGCATTACCACGTGTTTGCTAACCCTGGTACTCTGTATCGTACCTTTGTTAATGCAAACTAGGTATGATGTATCTTTACATCTTTAATATGTTGTTCGTATATTAAAGGTATTATACATATCTTGGTATAGTTGAATGAATTTTGGTAATTTCCTTGGAAAGTATACAGTTGTAAATCATACTTGTATCTTTAGTTTTGAATGATAAATTATACCTATTATAATTTATATGTTCTATCTGATTAGCATGGTTTCTCATGGATGAACACCTTTGCTCAGCCTGATACAAAGGTGGTAATACCAAAAGGAGTAACCTTTTGTACTCATATATGTATAACATATATATAATTAAGAAGGAAACGACCTTCGGACGAATAATACAACCCTAATTCCACATCCAAACAAGGAAAAGGATATAGGATAATTCATTAGTCCTAAGCCCTTCAAATCTTATTTATATATTTATACATATATAAACATGATTTTGGCATTTATAATTTGAAATAGTTTATAAAACATTTTTCAAAGAATTTAACAGAGTTTACATGACTTTTAAGATTTAACATGGCTTTAAGTTATTTTGGAAGTATTTGGTAATTCTTAAAAGCATACGGAAATTTTCTGTGTGATTATTATCACACACAGTTATTAACACAATTTAATATTGTGTTAAACTTGTATTCCCCCCCCCCCCTTAAAAAGCATATAAAACCATTTAAAAAGGTATATTATAGGGGTATGAACTCACCTTGATAAGCGGTGATTCGGGCAGCGTTTCGTTTCCCGTAAAGAGTTTATTTAACGAGAAACCGGCTCAAATTGGGCAGAGTTTCGACAGGAGAGAGATTACTTCTCGGGAATATCGGGGCTTCGAGCCTTGCTTAGGTTTCGAGACTTGATACCGGGGCTTTAGGGGTTGTATATGAGCTTATGGGAGTGGAAAATGTGAAAGAGGATGAAAATTGGGGTGAAAAAGTGTAAAAATTCGGAAGCCCTCGCATGCATATATATAGTCCGAAGGTTCGGACCCGGAGCTATGCGAAGCTGACACGCGTCGGACAGGTGGCTTACTTCGGACCGAAGGCTCGCAAGGTGCTAGGCTCGGATTGGACCAAACCTCGGTCCAATGGGAAGGGGCCACGTGCGAAGGAGGGTGTCCGAGGGGTGTCTCCGGGGCATCTCATGCCAAGCTGTTCGCTTCTAAGTGGACCTCGGCTGCGGTCCAATCAGGAGGTGCCACGCATGGGTTCGGTCCACTCAGCAGCTGCCACGTGCGAGGGTGACGTGACATGCGAAATTGCCCGGTTTTTCCCATTTTTTCTTTATTTTTGTGCCAAACTTGCGAAAATCATAACTTTCGCATACGAGCTCCGTTTTTTGGCGTTCTTTATATGCACGCGTAGGTAAAATCATACTCTACGATTTTCGTTTAGACTTCGTCGGCTAATTTTGACTTTATTTTTAATATTATTATTTTAAACAGACCGGGACGGGAATCCGTTATAAATTCATAACTTCTTCATACGACGTCCGTTTTTGTCTGTCTTTTTACCGTTGTACTACTACCGACGATATCTTCAATTCTCGTTTAGGTTGTGTCGGCTAAAAATCGCTCGATCTTTATTTCGAGTTTTTAGCTGTACACTGCTATACCGAAACTTAGAAAAATCATAACTTCCTCATACGAAGTCAGATTTTTCCGTTCTTTTTATGAAAGTTCTCGGTTTAACATAAACTACAACTTTAATTTAGATTGTTAAGGCTAAAAAGCCTTTTATCGAAAATTCAGTTTTTACACTGAACAGTGTTTTGCCGGTTTTGTCGCGGATTTTCGATTGGTCATAACTTCTTCGTTATAACTCGGATTTTAGTGTTATTTATGTTTTTGGAAACCTTGTTACAAACTCTACCGCTTGGTTTATCCCAATTACGATTATTGATCAATTTATTTTTGACCAAAATTTGACTGGTGTCACAGAACTCTTGCCGAAACAGTATACATGAAACAACCACCAGGTCTTATAGATCCAAAGCATCCAAATCACGTTTGTCTGCTCAAAAAATCCATATATGGCCTGAAATAACCCCCTCGGGCTTGGTTTCAACGTCTAAATCAGGCTCTGCTTCTTCTCGGTTTTCATGGATCAAAGACAGATCCCTCGCTCTTCATCTACTCCCAAGGTGGTACTCTCATCTACATGTTGATTTATGTTGATGACATAATCCTCACATGCAACAACAGTGATGCGATAAACAATATTGTTACTCAACTTGGGAACACCTTTGCCATCCAAGATCTTGGACATCTAAATTATTTTATTAGGAATTGAAATCGTACCAACCAGAGACAATGTCATCTTATCTCAGAAAAAGTACATCATGGAACTTCTTTAGAAAATGGGCCTTTCGGACTCCAAGCCGACACCGTCTCCGATGATCACCTCTCCTCCACTGTCTATCAATGACAGTCCATCCTTTTTCTGATCCAACGAAGTACAGACAAGCTGTTGGTGCTATTTAATATGCCACCCTGTTTCGCCCAGATATTACATTCGTCGTCAACAAAGTTTGTCAATTCATGCATGCACCTACTGAGAATCATTGGTTTGTTGTCAAACGCATTATGCACTATTTAAAGGGCACAATTGATCATGGCATGCTCATTTACCAGTCCTCAGATCATTGTCTTCAGGCCTTCATGTAACGCCCGTGTTTCTAGGCTAGGCATTAATATTGACATGATAGTCTAGGTTAACCTTTGTGACTCATTTTGAAGAAATGAAAGGGAATTATGTGAATATTATGTGTTTTATGCTTAATTATTAGGGTTTAATTAAGACAAAACTTCAAAAATGGTCCCTGTGGTTTCCAGAAATATCAAGTTTAATCCCTAAGTTCAAAAAACCTCACAGATAGTCCCTGTGGTTTCAAAACTTTTAACATTTGGTCCTTCCGGCTCACTCCGTTAGCATTTCACCGTTAACTCATTTTTTAATAAAATATTGCAGGGGTAATTTCGTCATTTCAGTTGTAACCTTCTCTCTTTAAAAGAAATTGCATGTCCGATTTTTGGGAAAACAAACCCATTACCTTTATCAGTCGTCATCTCTCTTCTCCCTTCCACTGTTGCTCGACCGTTGCACCCTTCACGACATCCAATCGCTTCTGATTCAAAGATGGTGACTTGCAGATGTGGGAATGAAGCAATGAAGATCACTTCATGGACGGATCGTAACCCTGGAAGACAATTTTGGAACTGTACAAGATGTGGGTTCCTTCGATGGTCTGATCCTCCTATGTGTGCTAGGGCATTGGTGGTGATTCCAGGTTTGATAAGATCAATGAACCGATTGGAAGAGAGGGTTGCCATTGTGAGTGCAGAATTGTGTAACTATCGATTGATGTTGTTTTGTTCATGGGTGTTCTTTTTTTGGTTTTATTTTAATCTGTAAGTATCTTGTGAAAGTTTGGATGGTAATTGAGTTTTGGTTTTTGGTTTGTAACCATTGCAGGGTTTTTTTTTTTAATCGAATAGGGGTTTTTTTTGCTTTCAGTTTATGTAGGGGGTTTTGGAGTTGGTGTTGTTGTATTTGGTATATGTATCAGATTAATGTATAATGGAGTGGTAATACTAATTGTAATGGAATGTAGTTTGTTATAGTTGATTGTTCAATTTCTTGAATGTTTTCATTTGCAATTGAAATGTACAATGTTATTAATTGATCTGTGAAGGGTAGTACACAAAACATATTAATTCATTACCAAAATGTGCATACACATCATTACATGCAAAGTTTTAAAGTTCTTAACACAACCATCATACTAAGTTTCAAAACAAATAAAGACCTACAACACAAGCATGACTTAAGTTTCAAAAGACCTACAACACAAGCAGTACATGCAAAGTTTTCAAGTTCTTAACACATCTTCAAACAAGTACACATGACTTAAGTTTCAAAAGACCTACATCAACAGCATTATGGAATTCACTCATGTATACATCTACATCAAATTGTATGTTAGACTCATCTACGTTGTATTCACTGTCATCAGAATCATCTCCACTATCTTCAGAACCATGGCCACTCTCAAAATAGAAAGCCTCTCCACTATCATCACTCACCATACCCTCTAGATAATCCACTTCTGTTTGTTGTTCAAATGAAGTTTGAACATTAAACTGAGCATCATAATAAGCATAAAGTGAGTAATCCTCTATAAATGGTTCATAGTCATCAACTGTTGCAGTATTAGCTCCATCATCAGATTGGCAGCTTGGTTCCTGTACATGGTAAGTTCCCAATGGTTCTCCAGTTTCAACTGCACTAGTGATCACTTCTTCTTGAGTTTCAATTTCATGATTCACCACTTCCTCTTGAATGACATGACTTTGTTTGCTAGCTTGTGACCTTATAAATGGCAGAATACTCTTTGAGTAATCATGCCCTTCATCAACATCTAATACTTGTGACTGCTCACAATCAGGGTTCATAGACTTGTTCAGATCAAGCTTTCTACTACATGATCCTGCTTCTCTCCTACAAGGTTTCTTTCTATTCATTTCAGGTGACACACTATCAAGCTCCAACTCTTCAATAACAACTTTAGAAGGAGACTTGTAATACCTAGCCACCCTTGTCTGACCAGTTTCAATATACACCCTAATAAGTCTGTGTTTAGGGACATATGATACCATTTTAAGTACATCTTGGTCATTACCTAAAGGCATTAAGCCATAGTCCAAAGGGTATTCAGGGATACAAAAATGGTAGTAAAGTGTTTGCTCAGTTTTGTACCCTAGTTCTCGGACCATGTCGTCAAGCTCATGAACTGAAAATAAATCAGTGTCAACATCATCTACATATGCTACAACACCATCAACGTATTTCCTTCCAGGTGCTTTGGTGAAGACACCACTGTAGTGTATCTTCAACGTGAAATAGTTGTCATATCCTTCTGCAAACACAAAAAAATGAACGAGTAAAATCAATGATTTCTCTACGTCAACACAATCGACCAAGAAAAAACAAGTTTTTTTGTAGTATTGTACCGTATCTTTTTCCTAAGTCCTCCACGGTTACAAATTTTTCTCGAAAACACCATATTGATAGCACCATTGCAATTCCTGCAGCTTAAAACCCTAAATCCCAATTTCTGTTCTTGCTTCTACGATGGGAATGAACCCGATGAATACAGATGTAACTGGTTATCTTCTTGGGAGAGGGGCGGGTAGTGATGTGCAAGCAATAGGTAATCATTTCATATGAAAGAGAGAATGTTACAACTGAAATGACGAAATTACCCCTACAATATTTTATAAAAAAATGAGTTAACGATGAAATGCTAACGAAGTGAGTCGGAAGGACCAAATGTTAAAAGTTTTGAAACCACAGGGACTATCTGTGAGGTTTTTTGAACATAGGGATTAAACTTGATATTTCTGGAAACCACAGGGACCATTTTTGAAGTTGTCTTTAATTAATTAAGAATAAAAATGAGCGTCGAAAATAAATATTAGATAAAGCCGATATCTATTAAGAAAGTTGTAGTGGTCGTGACAAGGATTACGGATATATAAAGAATGCCAAAATCCGAGTTATAACGAAGAAGTTATGACCTGTAGAAGTTTCGCGACAAAACCGGCACGGTGCCGAATGTCGTAAAAAGTGAGTTTTTGATAAACTACTTTTTAGCCTTGGTGATCTAAACGAAAGTCGTAGTGTTCGTTAAACCAAGAGTATGTATAAAAAGAACGCCCAAATCTGACTTCGTATGAGGAAGTTATGATTTTTCTAAGTTTCAGCTTAGCAGTAAACAGCTAAAAACTCGAATTTTAGATCGAGTGATTTTTAGCCGACACGACCTAAACGAGAATCGAAGGTCTCATCAATAGTAGCACGACGGTAAAAAGACAGACGAAAACGGACGTCGGATTAAGAAGTTATGAATTTTTAACGGATTTCCTGTCCCGGTCTGTTAAAAATAATAATATAAAAATTAAATTCAAAATTAGCCAATGAAGTCTAAACGAAAGTTGTAGAGCGTAATTTTACCTACGCGTGCATATAGAGAACGTCAAAAACGGAGCTCGTATGCGAAAGTTATGGATTTTAGAAGTTTTTGCACAAAAATCGAGAAATTTTGCATAGGTGGCTTCGGCCACGTCACCCTCGCCCAAAATGTGCCACGTGTCCGAAATGGCTTAGTCATCCGAGCAGCTGGCAGTCGCGTGTCACTTCCGGATTCGACCGAAGTCTCGACCCTCGCACATCCGACGCGTGTGCACCCCCGTGTCCGAGCAGCTTAGTCACCGGTGATGAGGCTCGTCCGAAGCTTGACGCGTGGCCTCACATGCGAGACGTGTCCGAGCCTCCTGCTGCCTCATGTCCTCGGTGTTGACTCCCTTCTCTCGGCCGACTTCGGACCTCGCCTATAAATAGAAGGCATGCGAGCCTTCCCGGGTAGTTTTGGGAAATTGCCCATTTTTACCCCTTTTTCAATATTTTAGCTATTTTGACTTCCCCCGAAGCCCCGAGATCATTTCCAACGCCCGGAACACGTCCCGGAGTGCCCGAGAAGCCCGGGAAATTTATTTTTCGATTTCGAAGCCCAACCCTCGCAGAGCCCGGTTTCTCAATAAAACTCCCGGTTTTATTAAAAACGATCGTTTTAGGCAACGAAGTGCTGCCCGATTATCGTTAAATCAAGTGAGTGTGTAGTCACTTTCACCTTACACATATATATGAAGTATTTTCTTTAAAATACGTGCTATGTGTAATTATATTAATTGTTTAATTAAGGTGACTATTGAATAGATGTTTTATACAAGTTTTAAACTGTGTATATATTTTTATCTACAAATATGTTGGGTAAAACATGGGTAGATAAATTAGATGATGTGTGATGAAATAAAAGTGATGAGAGATATCGATGTTTAAGATGATCTAGTCATCTAGCAGAGTATAGACAACGACCACAGACTATTTTAGATAGTCCAGTGGAACGCTAGCAGACTTGTAATCGGTAGGTATGTTTGAACTATATGTTCATAAGGTGTTCTCGAACTATATGTTCATTAGGTGTTTTTGAACTATGTGTTCATCCGTTAGTTCTTCTTTTTGACACTATTACGTGTCGGGGTACGGGAGCGTACGGGAGTACTTTATTAGTATTTTCCCTATACTTTTATTTTGAAGAGCTTTGGAGTCTTTGTTTCTTTTATGAAGTGATCGGATGATCTTCATGAGTCAGTGATATAGATCATGAGTTAAATAGTGGGTGTGTGATGAAAGGTGAGTTGGATAGATGAGATGATCAATGATATAGATCATGTGTTGAGAGTAAGTGGTGAAATATGAGAAAAGCCTTACCCAAACGTTGGCGTGAGTGGTGCAATATGAGAAAAGCCCTTACCCAAACGTTGGCCCCCGTCATTCAGCAGAGTATGGATGACAACCATGGACTATTCTAGACGGTTTGTGGAACATTAGCAGGCTTGCATCCTGTAAGTGGATGAACTATATGTTCATCAGCTGTACTCTAAAAACCCATTGACATGTATTGCGGGGGGGGGGGGGGGGGGGGGAACTCCCATGGGAAATACCGTCGATGAATAAGAGCTATGGACTTAGCATATGGAAAACCCATTGACATGTATTGTGGGGGGGAACTCCTGTGGGAAATACCGTCGATAAATAAGATCTGTGGACTTAGCACATGGCGAGGATGTGACTTCGTGCCTATTTGACATAAATTGTTGAAGGAAAGCAATGTTGTCACCCCGGTGTTTGTCTTATTTGACATACATTGCAGAGGGAAGCAATGTTGTCACCTTGTTGGTTGTTTTTGATGGGTTTTGAGCACTACATCATTCCTATGGTGTACATGCAAACCCTAATAGCTTTTGGATCTAGTTTGTCTAATGAACATGCAATTGAATATCCAAAGCTATGAACCCTAGATCTAGCATACAATTAATCATATTAACATAAAATAGGGTTTAGATCTAACCTTTGATTGTTACATAGCAATAACAATCCATTCCTTGGCTTTATAAAGCTTAGTGCCTCAAGTGTTGCACCTCTAATGGAGTCACAAACACCAAGAGCAACTAGGATGAAGAAGAAAGAGAATGAGAACTCCAAAAACGTCCAGAAACCCTCTTGGAAAGGTTAGCCACGTTTTTGGGTCTCAAGGGGTCTTTAAATAGGTAGGTAATTAGGGTTATCTAACAAGGAAACCCTAATTTGACTGCTTAAGCCCTAAGCAGCCCATGGACCCCTTCGGGAACATGCCTTGGACGAAAATCGTATGGGCTTCCCATAGATTTCGTCCAACCTATATTCCAAGGTGATCCATAGCCCAATTGCAATTATCTTATAATTACAATTCCAGTCCCCTAAGTTTAATTAATCTCTTTTAGCCACAAAATTAATTCTCAATTAATTATTGACTAATATTAATTAAACAATATGATTTCTCCTTTAATATATTATTCTCATAATATATTAATAAATCATAATTAATCCTCTCTCTCCATAATTCATCCTATCAAGTTGCTTTGGTGAAGGAAACCCAAAAGGACTATGCACCATCGGGTCAAGTACATACCAAAATAGTTATGGACTTAGACACTAATCCAACAATCTCCCACTTGGATAAGTCTAATAACTATTCTGCGTATGACTTCAGATCCTGATCTGCAATCGTAGCTTTCAAAAGCCGTTGTCAACTCTAATCTTATCAGATATGCGTCCTTTAGATAAGGAATCATATATTCCTCCATTCTAGATATCGTATAGACGTGAGACATGGATTGAAATCATTCTCTCAGTCTATTTGTTGTTTCCCGATTTCTGATTTATGACGTCTGACTAATTGAACAAATCCAATTAGCCCTGGCCCGACCGAGCACTTTCCTTTGTCATCACTAAATCATCGAGGGCCCCACATATATCGCTTTTATCCCACATTGGGTAAAAGGAACGGATAAACTTTGACTCAATGCTCGCTTATACTCACTCACCAAATTACACACAACAATACGTTTTATAACACCAAGTTACTGGTGTGTTTGCATATTATCAATGTGCAACCAACTCGCACGATACAACTCACACATCTTGGTTTCAAGAATATAAGATATTATCGTCTCACCAATCACTCGTGATAAAATCCATGAAGTGATCCAAGTGAGCGTGGGTTTAATCCAATGCTCAAATCATATTCGTAAGCACTCATGAACGTTGTAGCAAACCTTTGCTATGTCTAATACACTTTAGACAATCTACACACCAATTCATGACAATCTTCTTTCATACCTACTCCCAAAGTATGAGCGACTGTGGAATGTTCAAATAATTCGATTATTCTCAATTAACTCAATTATTTAGGAAGTCAAAACATGCAAATTGAAACACAATAATAATACTAATCTTATATGGCCCCAAACCTTTGAGTATAAATAAAACACCTTTTATTTAATCACTATATGGATTACTCATTATTTGTTGTTTCGGTTAATCAACTTCTTACTTGAATTATAACGACAATTGTCCCATGCTCTTAGCATGCACACTATGTTTACTTATAGTCCTTACTTTGTGAAATAGTATACTTGAATAACATTTTCAATCACACTCATTTTACAATTCCCAATCTCTACCACAGGTGTAAGAATACCAAATTCTTGCCACTTATAGAATATGTTAGATTCTAACACTTTATGCAACGGTCCTTTCGTAATGTCATAGTACCAAAGTCACAAAGACTATTTCCAATGAAATTACAAAGTCCTCTATTGGAGATTGTTGCAAGACAATTCCGTAGACACGAAGTCTCACATTCAAAGTACATTCCTTTGAACATCCTTCTTGCATAAAAGTTTCTAATCTAGACATATAGATTCTTAACGTCCAATTCCCAATAAGGAAACATTTCCATATTTGCCATATGACAACTCATTTCAAATAGAATCTTATCTATTCATAATAATGTCAATATGGTCCTTCCATTACTATACTTCCAACTGTTCACAAGCGACTAATCCCTGGCGAACCTTATATTATCCTTGACAGTTGTTTAACTAATTCAGTCAATTCCGATTCTAATCCTCTTTTCCTCTTAATTCCCTAGGCATTTGGAAAATTTTAGAACGGTCGAATATTACAACGACATGATACTTTACCAGTCTTTTTCTATAATATTTCTATTTGCCATGTTCTCGCGATTCGAACTATGAAAAGGGATGTCGTAATCATACTCGAGTGTGAGAACGCAACATATATTTCCATATATATAGAATTCTCTTATGTTGAATCCTTTCAACATAACATTCATATATCTTTTTAACTAAATTTGATTAAAATTTCTCGATCTAAACCTTTAGATTTGAAACGAAGTATACTATTCTCTCCCTTAATTATAGCAAAAACAACTTTTCAACCCCTGCAACTTTGCAAAGTGAAACTTTTGTTTTTCTATAATTAATATTGCCAACTTGCAATGCTTAAAATAATGATCATGCTCCCACTAACATGATGATTATATCCTTTTAGCATAACATTTATACTCCCACTAGCTTTGACACGTATTCAGAAAACAGTTGGACTTCTAAAGGACAATACTTATCGACTTTCCAAAGTTCATAGTTTCTAATACGATATGATTTGATAAGCTTTTATCTAAGCATCTCAAACTCATACACCTTACTTTAGACAGCTCACATGTGTGTCTTAAACAATTCCAAAACTTATAGCAATAAGTCTCAATTGTTCAAACTAATTGCCAAATCTCACAATTCGAACTATGAAAAGGGATGTCGTAATCATAATCGAATTTGAGAATGCAATTTACATAATCGCTATCTCCTTAAAATCTCTCTTAGTGAAAGTGTTTCCTCACAATCATTTTCATGAAGGAGAGAAACCTTATGACACTTAGATTTTATGGTGTATGTGTTCCTATCCATGTGAATCTGTCATAATCATAATCGTAAGATAATGTTCATGACAAATTCAAACTCTTATGGACAGAACTTGTTCATTCTTAATTTATTGCCATCAAGGTTCCCATCATTGCTTTCCAAGTTATTTAGCAGCTTACATATGCCAGTCAATGTACTTTCATTGATCAAGGTGTTTGCCCTTATACATTCAATTGAGAACTCATAGAACTCATATGCATAATCACTCAACTGGATTGGCACAGAAATAAAATTTTGTCAACACGATAGGTTACAATCCTCTAGTCGTGTGCTAGTGTTTAATAGGTTTACTTCTTGATTTGTTATTGAAACTTTTCAAGATATTTAGACTCCCACTGACCTCTTGACATATAAGATTCTCTTGTCAAAAAACATTTCTTGACAAACAAATACTCAAGAGTTAGTGTGTGTCTTTATCAAGACAAACCTACTCACAATTTGGTTACTAGTTGGTCTTTGTCTTATTCAAGACATCACAACTTACCAAAATGTGCAAATTTAAGAACATTTCTACTTAAGATTATCTCACTCAATTCACAATCTTGGAGTATAACTCTAAGACTTGATATTGGAACGAAGTACGATACATCTTATTGACTTAACCATTTCTACAATTCACCATTCCTCTTCTTAGTCAAACTAGTGCACTAAGGTATCCTTAGAGGATGAATTGTAATATGGTTCCTACAATTACCAAGACGATCACAAAAAACGATACAAAAGTACTCTCCCTTCTTCTTATATCGGAGAACCTTTTATCTTTTCTGCCTTCATTGATTCTTCTTATTCGTTCTGCCATTCATTGAAACTTTTCAATGATTCAGAATTACACTTAATCTTGTAAGCATATTCATGTTTACTAGACTTTTAGTAAATCATGATGAATAATCTTATCGTTCTTTGTGGTGGACTTGACCAGTGCACATCATTGTGTACCAGATCTCCTAGTCCTTCACTTGACTCACATACTTATGTGAACAAGGAATTAGTCTCAATTTTCCAAATACGAAGGTTCTCATTCATCACACAATACCAGTTGCATGATTCCAAGTTTCTGTCCAATTGAAACTTGGGTGATGAGAAACTTTCCTCATTTGGTAAATTTCTGACATTTCCACAAATAACGTAACTAAGAATCAAATCCATTCACAATATTGCCATTCAAACACCAATTTTCATAAAATCCATTGTAAGGAAACATAAATAAGATAAATCAAAATTTATTTTATTGCGGAAAAATATTGTCCTTACAATGCGATTACAAATGAAAACTATGTAAATATTACTTAGCAATCTATCCTAACTCTAAAGTAGTAGCTCAAACAATCTGATCTTTGACTCATGGGATCAAGATCCATTTCTTCATGACCAGATTTAGCTCACTTCTTTCCTTTTAAGCTTCCTTTTTCTTTGATTCTACATCTTATCACATCATGTATTAAGAATCTAAAAGGAACTTAATAGAGTTAGATAGTGGATTTTACCTGGTGCAGAGCCATACATCTTGACTCTCCCATCTCTTAGATCTCTCAGGTAGTCAGGGCAGCTTCGTAACCAATGCCCCCTCTTTTGGCAGTAGAAACATATGGATTCTTATTGGAATGGTACACAGGACTATCTCAGACTCAGTCTTACTCTTGCGTAGAGAAAACTTTTCTGGACTTCCAATGTTGCCATTGCCCATAGAGGGTTGGGATATTGATTTACCAGACAACTTTGATGACCAGTATGCCAAATCATTCCTGATTTAGTAGCAAATAAGCAAATAAGTCAAATCAATAAAGGTCATGTCGTGGTCCATCATATAGTACTCTCTAACGAACTTACATATGATTCGGGAAGTGAATGAAGAACCAAGTCAACAGCCAACTTCCTTGAGACATCGACACCTAACATTCCCAAACTATCAATATGTTACCTTTTATTCAAGACATGAGCACATATAGACTTTCTATTTTCATGTCTTTTGCCAATAGGGCTTGAGTGACCTTGAACCTTTCAAGTCTTTGAACACATGGGTCAGGGAGATTTATTGGAGGAGGTGGAGGAAGAGAAGCATGATTTCTATTTCCACAATCAAATCGTGGAACATCATCTTCATTTAGAAACTTTTTCTAACGGATTTAGGAAGACCATAGTTGTCAGACTTTGACATCTATGAAACGGGAGAAAATTCAAGTTTAGTTGATTGAGTCCCTAATAAAACACCCAAATGAGATATTAAGGCTAGGACCCAACACAATATCCTACAAATTGGAAGAGGGATGTCGTAATCCAACTCCCAGAACATTTGAAGGTAAGTGAAAGACGATTCACTAATTTTCCACCATGAAAAACGGAAAAGAATTTAAGTTTTAAATGTATTGAAAACTCCTAGATCTTTTGAGATTCATTTAACTTTTCAATGTCATGTTTAATCTCGACTATGCCCTTCATTTGTGACTGGGATGCCGAGGATCACAAATAAGGTGTGAATAACCATGCGAATGTACGTGATGCCCTCAATGTTACAGTCACCTAATCGACGTGCCGGTTAACCACACACGCTCCATCGATCTATGACAAAACATTGAGTCACCCTTCGCTACCAATGCCAAACCCAACTTAGTGTGCCGGTTAACCACACACGCTCCACTAATTGTCTCGACAAGGGTACAAAGTGTAATTCCATGGAATTGCATCGATTTCACTTTTTCCTAAAGTAACTAAGATTTTGGGAATTTAGTAAAACATTTAGTTACTTTAACATTCATTATACTTTTTAATGAGGAGAGGGTTTGCCCTATCCTACCCGTTCGGCTAACGACCCTCCACTAGTCAAGAGTGCGGTGGGTAAGAGTGGATACCCATTCAATCGCCATTTTACAGGCAATTTCCTTAAACACCCCTTATAGACCAGCTTCGTGAATGAGGCCTACTAACGGTAAGACTAGCAGTTTAAGTTATACATATATAATATTAGACTTTTAATGTTATATATAGTATAGGGTGTATTTTACACTTTTAAAATACTAGGTGGTTTAATTTTATAAATTACACTTTTAATTTAATTTAATATAAACCATATCATTATGGATTTATTAACTCTCTTTTAATTATACTATTAATTAACTTAATAAAACCATAAGGGTGTAATTTGAACTTTTTCAAAACTAGGGTTTTAGAATTTAACATTTTAGAATCAAACTTTTAATCAAAATTTAAATTCCAAAACTTGACGGCAATTTTTGAAACATTCCAAAAAACATTAGGGTTTAGAATTTAAATATTTCCAAATTAACTTTTTAATCAAAAATTTAAATTCCAAAACTTGAGGACAAATTTTAAAACCTTTCAAAATATTAGGGTTCAACTATATAAATTTCAAAACTAAAACTTTTAAAGTTCAAATTTAAACTATAAAACCTAAGGGGTGTAAATTGAAACTTTTCAAACTTACTAGGTCAAATATTTACTAATAATAATCCTATATTATCCATATTTAACCAAATCCATCAATTTTGACAAGGATATTCATTCCAAACATAAAAAATCGATTTTATGCAATAAAAACGAGTTTTGGCAATTATCCTCAACAAAATCTGGTGGAAAAATCGAAAAATCCGGCAACATGCCCTTGGACTCGTCGAGTTCACAATGGAACTCGTCGAGTAGGACCTACTCGTCGAGTCCATTCATGGACTCGGCGAGTCTGGCAGTCAGAACCCAAAAAATTCGATTTTTCAAGCAATTTTCGATCAAATAAGCATCAATTCATTAGCAAACAGCCCTAGGCTCTGATACCACTGATGGGTTTTGAGCACTACATCATTCCTATGGTGTACATGCAAACCCTAATAGCTTTTGGATCTAGTTTGTCTAATGAACATGCAATTGAATATCCAAAGCTATGAACCCTAGATCTAGCATACAATTAATCATATTAACATAAAATAGGGTTTAGATCTAACCTTTGATTGTTACATAGCAATAACAATCCATTCCTTGGCTTTATAAAGCTTAGTGCCTCAAGTGTTGCACCTCTAATGGAGTCACAAACACCAAGAGCAACTAGGATGAAGAAGAAAGAGAATGAGAACTCCAAAAACGTCCAGAAACCCTCTTGGAAAGGTTAGCCACGTTTTTGGGTCTCAAGGGGTCTTTAAATAGGTAGGTAATTGGGTCTCACCAGGCTTCCAAGCCTGACCCACTCAGTTTAATTGTATCACAGGTATCGATACGAAGTTGCTTTACACTGAGAGATTAAAAGAGAAGTAGATCACTAGTGTAAATGAATGTAAGTTTTGTTTATGCTTATGTTTTTGTATTGACAATGACATCCCAATGGTTTAAGTGAATAAAATACATTTCTTCGAAAATGATTTGATAACATATTTATCATGTTTTTCTGGGAACAAATTCCGCAACATCTTTTAAAAAGGATTACTCTGATTTTATTTTAAAAAGCATAAACGAAATCGGTCTTTTCTGGCCGAGAAATTAGGGGATGTCACACTTTACTGATTCTCACTGGAAGGGATCCACAAACTCTCCCTCATCACTTATGGCTTTCTCTGACGCCGATTGGGCTGGTTGCCCGGATGACCGTCGATCCATGGGGGGATTTGCCATATATCTTAGTTCTAATCTAATTTCATGGACAGCCAGAAAACAACGAACTGTATCTCTCTAATCCACATAATCTGAATATAAAGCTCTTACGGATACTGTTGCTGAACTCACATGGCTTCAAGCGCTTCTTGGAGAGCTAGGTGTCAAACAATCATCTGCTCCTGTTTTATGGTGTGATGATCTTGGAGCAACATATCTCTCAGCTAATCTAATGTTTCATGCAAGAATAAAACACATAGAAGTTGATTTCCACTTTGTCAGGGAAAAAGTTACCAAAGGAGAACTTCAAGTTCAGTTCATATCTACGCATGATCAAATTGCAGACATTTTTACAAAACCGTTGTCGACTCCTAGATTCCTCTTTCTAAGATGCAAGCTACAGGTCATTCCCCGGCCTTAGCTTGCGGGGGCGTATTAGACATATTTATAATATAGTTATAATAGAGGGTATCTAAGTGTAATTAGTATATATATATATATATATATATATATATATATACTTCAAACCGTGTACAATTCTTAATATCAATACAATTACAACTTATTAATCATTAATATAGAATCAATTAGGAAAATTTTGAATATTAATAATTTTTTTATTGAATCATTTAATGATTATCTTAAATTAGATCAAATTTTAATAAATAGTATGTAGGTCATTACATTATATTTTTGAATCATTGTATTTAGGAATCATTAATTTTATGAAATATTAATCTATCAACAATAAAAATGCAATATTTTTTGAAACTGTTCTGCCTTTGGAGATGTTCTTGGTTTTGATGCAACTTACCGAACAAACAAGTAACTGACTCCATAATTTACTTATATTTTCAAATTATTTAATTATAACAATTTTGTATCAATAGATTTTGAGAATATAAATTTAAAAATAAAAGATTCAAAAATAAATTGAATCTTTAATGTAATTATAATTTGAATCCACATATTTATAATCATTCTTAATAGAGAATCACTTAGGAAAATTTTAATTTTTTATTGAATCATTTAATGATTATCTTAAATTAGATCAAATTTAAATAAATAGTATGTGAGTCATTAAATTATATTTTTGAATCATTATATTTAGAATAATTAATTCTATGAAATATTAATCTATAAACAATAGTAATGAAATATTTTTGAAACTATTCTCCATTTTGAGATGTTCTTGGTTTTGATGCAACTTACCGAACAAACAAGTAAGTGACTCCATAATCTACTTATATTTTCGAATTATTTAATTTACAAATATTAGAATATTGGATTGTTATTTTTAATTATAACAATTTTGTATCAATAGATTTTGAGAATATAAATTTAAAAATAAAAGATTCAAAAATAAATTGAATCTTTAATGTAATTATAATTTGAATCATCATATTTATAATCATTATTAATATAGAATCACTTAGGAAAATTTTGAATATTAATAATTTTTTTATTGAATCATTTAATGATTATCTTAAATTAGATCAAATTTAAATAAATAGTATAAGTCATTAAATTATATTTTTGAATCATTGTATTTAGAATCATTAATTTTATGAAATATTAATCTATCAACAATAATAATGAAATATTTTTTGAAATTATATATATATATATATATATATATATATATATATATATATATATAACTTGATCAATAATTTAATAATATTAAAACGTTAAAAAGAATAATTTGCATCATTAATAAAAATTTTAAATAAATAATTTGCATCATTACTAAAAATTTGAATAAATAAATTTGTCATTTCTTTGTTTTACAGATATAGGATGATTTTTGTACCATTTACTGGTATAGATAATCATAAACGATGCATAACTTTTGGAGTTGGGTTACTTTCAAGTGAAAACATTGAATCTTACTCATGGCTACTACATGCTTTCAAAAAAGCATTTCCCAAAGAGCCAAATGTGATTGTAACAAATCAAGATGCTACAATTTTACAAGCAGTACCAACTGTATTCAAGAATGCAAGACATAGATTGTGTATGTGGCACATATCACAAAAATTTACTGACAATGTTAGTATAAAATTATAAAATGTTTTTTTATTTAATATAATTGTTTTTTTAATTTTATATATATGTATGCAGTTGGGAAGTCATATGGCAAATACAGATGTTTTGAAAAAGCTGAGTGATCTAATTTGGAATGAAACAATACTCAAAGAAGATTTTGAACCAACATGGAAAAACTTAATGGATGAGTTTCACTTAAATGAAAACAATTGGTTTAACGAGATGTACAAAATTAGAGATTTATGGATTCCTTCTTATTTCAAAGAATGCACATTCTCTGGATTGATGAGTACTGCATCAAGATCTGAAGCTGAAAATTATTTCTATGGGCTACTCTCTAACTCAAATTTGCATTTGATTGAATTTTCAACTCATTTTGATACCGCATTAGAAGGACAAAGATGCATTCAAAGTAAAAATGATCATGATTCAAGATACACAAAACCTTATTTTAAAACCGGATTGAAACTTGAATTGAAGCAGCTGAATTCTTCACAAGAAATGTTTTCTATGATATTCAATCAGAGATTGTTGCATCAATGGTTAGTTGCATGTCAATCAGATTAGAAGAATCAGAAGAATTGAAAACATTCACAATAAAAGATATAGACAAACATCCAAAACATCATGGCCAATTTGAGATACATTATAAATTACAATTATATAACACATATTATATTAATTTATATTGACTATTTACTACTTTTTTTTACAGTTTAAACTTTTAAAATCGGATCAAAAACGTCTTTGTGCTTGCTTCAAATTTGAATTGACAAGAATTTTATGCAGGCACTGTTTCTATGTTTTAAGAATGGAAAGTGTGGAGAGTTATTCAAAAGCATATATGACAAAAATATGGACAAAAGATGTGGTACCACGATACATGAATAATAATAAATTACCAAATATCCATACAAAAGAAAAGAAAGAAGAAATTCAATCTGTTATACGGGAATTAGAATTTGCAATGGAGTTCTGCATTAATAGGTTGGTGAATGATTTTGACAAATTGATCTTGTTCAGAGATGAAATGAATGAGAAGATGACAAAGGTTGACAATGAAACAAAAAATGCAAAATCAATGAACAACACAAAAGTTATTGAGACTTTGATGGGTATGGAACAGAAGGAGAAAGTAAACATATTACCTCCTACATTAATCAATAACAAAGGTGTTCGAAAAACAAAGAAAATAATGAAGGGGAAGAAGGAGATTGTTGTTGAAAAAGCAAAGAAAGATGGGAGAAAATGTCATAAATATGGTAAATACATAAAATACGGCACAAGTGAAAAACATGATGCACGTAATTGCCATAAATTCGCAACAGAAGGCACGACAACTAATGTTTCATAGATATTGAATTTGTTTGATATATTTTTAACAAAATAACTATATACTGATTAATAAGTTTGTTTTTGTTATTGAATCATTTTGCCATTATATTTTTGATGCAAACGATTTGATTCAAATATGAGTTATAAAGTAGTTGATAAGATTGTTTGAATGTTTAAATAAAATAATATTCTAAAGGTAAGATCTTCCTGAATCTTTTTATATTTATAATTTTGATGCAAAAATGTTGATACAAAATTATAGATATAATTTTTTTAATAAGATCTGAAATTTGATTTACAAAACTAAACAATTTTGTTTCATTAATTTATGAATGAAACATTTTAATAAAAATGTTTGATAGTTTGATTAAAATGATGTTCAAAATATCAAGTTCTTTTTTATTCTTTATATGTAAATAAAATTTTGATGCAAAATTTTTTATCCAAAATATTTGATAAAAAAAAGTTATTTAACATAAAATTTATTTAAAGATTAAAAAATATTAGTGGAATAAGAACAATTTTGGTTCATGACTTTATACATGACATTTATAATATAATGTAAGGAGTTTAATTTATAAAATCATAATAAAATTTTGAAACAATGAGGTTGCATCATCAAACTATAAATAAAATATGGTTCAGAAAAATATAAAATTTTTCATTAACTATAATACTATTTATCTTAAAAACACATTGGGCCACAACCTTGATACTTCTATACTTGGACAAGGCTTAAAAACATGTTGGGCCACATACTAACATACATAGCATTTTATTTTATGAATAATTTGAATAAAAAAATTATAAAACACAATTTTGTATCATATCATAAGTGGATCATCAATTACCATATAATGGTGATCATTAAAAAAATATATATAACATACACGTTTTGAAATCGTGTTTTAAGTAAATAATATTATGAAATATTATATAATTATGAATATTGAGTTCTAACAGATAGTTTTTACTAGAAATGAAGTAAAACTATGTTTAAATCAATCGTAAAATATTGGAAGTCTTATGAGATTCCAATTAAAAGACAAATATCGAAATTTAACGAAAATATAAAATTTGAAATAAGTAAAAATTTATTATTGAAAGTTGTAAAGAATCTCGTTAGAAACATTTAGGCGAAAACCTCATCGAAATTCGAGTTATAACGAAGGAAGTTATATTTAGAGCCGAAGTGCTGCCCAATTGTATGTTATGTGTTATATGTGCTATGTGCTTTTCAGTGTTATTATTCCGGGTTATTTTCCCGTGTTATTTTTATTTCTGCTATTTATGATAGCAAAGTTATACATTTTACCATGTGATCAGTGATAGGACTTAGATTCATGGTGGTACTGGTACGTAACCTCTGGCCATGTAGAGCATGTCTCCGTAAGAGAATGACTTTTATTCTATGGCATTGGCAGATGGTTAGACAGGGCTATAAGCATGGAATCTACCGAAATGTTTAAATCAGAAAGTGTATGTCTTCTGTGCCATTTGGGCCGAAGCTTTATTGGTGTATATCAAGTATAGAAATTATCATGTCTCATTGATCGTATATTTTCGTATCAAATCATTGATTGATATGGAAAGTTTGTCTCATGATTCACATATGTCGTTGTTGTTCCTTGTTCCTCTTTGCTTCTGCCATATTGAAGTATATATATGACATAACGTTATATTGTATCTATTATTGAACTCACTAAGCGTCACCGCTTACCCCTCTCAGTGTTTAACAATTGCAGGAGATAAGTAACCAGTATGGTTATATACTGTCGGAAGATGTAGAATAGTTTTTACTATTACTTTTGTATTTCGGTTTATGTTTGCATAAAATTACAATATCCTGGGTAGTTATGTAAAATATTAAAACATAGTCGGTTTGTATCCAATCTTTTGTAATCACTTTATTAATGTAAAATATTATTATAAATATGCATGTAGCATATTTTGGAGTAACAATTGTCAAGTCTGAAAGTTTGGGTCTTTCAGAAATACGAAAGTTTAGAAAGGGGTTCTTTCACTCATGGTATCAGAGCGGTGGTTTAAGTGAACTAAATTCCATGGATTGGTATTTAGACTTAAACTATTGGAAGTTCAATATATGAACTGAATCATTGTAAATATATGGATACAAACCATATGAAATACTTAAGTGGGGTATTGGGTAGTGATAAACTCTAGTATTCTAAGATATTAAGTTACTTCAAATTTTTTAGAGAATTAGTTTATGTGAACTAGGAATTTTGAGAATTTCTAGATTTAAACATGGATTGTCAAGTGAAGATGATATGATATGTATCTAGTATACTTTAGGTTGAATACCTAATGGACACAAGCACTAGAATATTAAGAGGAGATATGCCTTATATTCTAATATGTGCTAAATGATAAATGAATATAGCATGCCTTAGGTTGCTTGCTTATATTGCTATTACTTGAGAAAGTTTAAGGTCTGTTGCCGACCATAGAATGGGAAAGGAAATTTTATGTATTCAAGATTTAAAAATTTCTATATTAGAACCGATATGAAACTTTTCGAAGTAATAAAAAGACTTATGATAGTCGACATCGATAATTTTATAGATAAACGATCAAGGAATATCGTAAAATAATATTTATGAAGTGTTATCGTAAATAGTGTATTAATACCTATAAAGTGATATTATACATTTAAAGTATGTTTGATAATATAATAACATCTTTGGAAGAAAGATGTGCGTTTGAAACACATTCGGACGAGATAAATGTTTTGGCATAACCGATGAAGTTGTTCCACCGCTGTCCAGAATGAAGCAATGATTGCTTATAGATTAAGAAGAACCGAAGATGGTGATCAATACTTCAGCAGTATCGCAATTGATGTTGTACAAGATTTAGAAGATTTAAAGATCAAAGGAAAGGCTAATGAAGTTTTCAGACTCAATAGGCCAAGGCTTTGCCTAAACATTTTGATATAGTGTGTAGTTTAAGCAGTAATCCTATACAGGATGTTCAGACTTAGAATTTAATAATACAAAGCGACTTCTATCACATCCTTATAGAAATTCCATTGTGTGTTAAGCCGACTTTAACATACATGATTAGGATGGTGAAATAGGTTATTTGGTTGTGAAAAGGCTGAGTGGCTTACTTGTTAGAGTAAGGTAGAGTACTTAGTTGAAGAATATATACACTCATATTATTATATGAGAAGAGATGTTGTAGTTAGGAATGACAGAAAACCAAGTTGAAGCTAGTAGAGCTTGCTGAGATGCAGCTATAATGAAGACTTCTTAGGATAGACTCCTATGAAGTAGACTTAAAAGATACAACCATGAGAAGAAGACTTACTCAGATACAGGAATAACGATGTCATGGAAGGATAATGAAATGAACAAATGTGCATGGTGAATTACATGAGTTAGAAGATGATGCAAGTAGTTGAAAATCGTTTGTCTCCACGTTGCTAGAGTAAATTCTGGTATAGTGTATCTTGCAGAGTAGATACTACCCGAGAAAGAATTTATATGAAGAATTGGAAGTAAAATTTCTATCGACCTATGGAAAAGTATTAGAATATGCTAGATCGAGCATATGCATGAGAAGAATCTTAGAAGGCGAGTATAGGTAATCCAAGACATGTTTGATAGAAACGCGAAAACCCTAGTTGAGTCTAGGAAAAATTGTTGTATGTATTTGTTTAAACACGTTCATGTGTGATAAGTTGCTTTGTGATTTTAAATGGTGACTTGGATAACTGCGAGACAATACTTGGGACGAGTATGAGTAGGTGTGAATAGTAGTAGAGGCCTATACTACTGGAAGCACAGGACTCACACTTGGATCAGGGAAAGTCACAAGGTTACCAAGAAGCTAATAATTGATTCCGTTCTTGTTCAAGTATGTCATTACCTTTGTTTCGGTGATGACTAAGGAGACGATTTCCATTCGAACCGTAGTGGTCATAAAGAATCGAGTCCGATTAGTATAAATCCGCGAAAGGAGTTGATTGGTTCAGAGAACCATGTCTTGTATAGTGATGAAACTTCAGTAAGAATATTGAAGAAGTAGATGGTCGAGGTAGTCGATAGAAATATAACGATCTTCATTAAAGGATTGAGCAATCATTAGCTAGAGATGTTACTTGCTATGCATGTGGTGTTACTGGCCACAAGAAACGTTTCTGCCCTACTCTTACTAGTCAAATGGCGGAGAGTCAAGTTTCCGTTCAACAATCAAAGAGTACTCCAACTAAAAAGAAGGAGGTGCCAAAAGCTAAAAGCTGTGTATTCCAGATTACCGTAGAAGAGGCACGCGAGAACCTGAATATTGTGACTGGTACATTTCTCGTCAAATCTAGACCTGTTCACATCTTATTTGATTCCAATGCCTCAGATTCTTTTGTGTCTCGAGAATTCGAATATTCTTTTCAAATCGCTTGTTACGCAATTGTCCAATCATTTCATATAGATAACATAGGAAGTATATCGTTACTTGTTGATAAAGTGTATAGAGATAGTGTCATAGGAATTGAAGGTTATAATCTTCTTGCTAACCTAATTCCTATCTCCTTGCCAAACTTTGATATTATTCTTGGCATGGATCGGTTGTCAAAGAACCGCACAAAATTCTTGTGCTACGAAAACATAGTACTCATCCCTATCGAAATGGAAGATTCTATTCATGTCTATGGTGAAAATAATAATTTCTTTCTTAAAAACTCGTAAATTTATATCGAAGGGATATTCTACTTATCCGACTTATACAGTTGATATCTCAAAAGAGGGGAAGAAAATTGTAATTGATAATTCCGTCATTAATGAATACCCTGATGTTTTCCCCGACGAATCGCCTGAACTACCCCCGGATAGGCAAGTAGAATTATGAATTGATCTTATACCTAATGCTGCTCTAATTGCCAAAGACTGCTATATAGAATAATAACATTTGGATAATTGTCGACCGACTGACTAAGAGTGCATATTTTCTCGCAACGGCTCCAATGGAGAAATACGCACAAGTTTACTTAGACGAAGTTGTGGCGAGACATGGTGTGCCATTAAAGATTATTTCTGATCGTGATATTCGTTCCACTTCTCACTTTTGGGCGAGTATCCAACGTAAATTGGGATCTCGAGTTGCCCTCAGCACAACTTATCATCCCCAAACAGATGGCCAGACGGAGAGAATAATTCAAACGGTAGAAGATATGCTTTGTGCATATGTCTTGGAGTTGGTGCACGTCAAGTGGAAACACCATCGAGTCTCAAATTATAATTAGGAAATAAGAATGCGATAAGAGCGAAATATTCCCTGTCATTTTTATCTTTATGATTTCGGGGACGAAATCCTCAAAAGGAGGAGGTATTTGTAACATACACGTTTTGAAATCGTGTTTTAAGTAAATAATATTATGAAATATTATATAATTATGAGTATTGAGTTCTAACAGATAGTTTTTACTAGAAATGAAGTAAAGCTATGTTTAGAATCAATCGGAAAATATTGGAAGTCTTATGAGATTCCAATTAAAAGACAAATATCGAAATTTAATGAAAATATAAAATTTGAAATAAGTAAAATTTTATTATTGAAAGTTGTAAAGAATCTCATTAGAAACATTTAGGCGAAAACCTCATCGAAATCCGAGTTATAACGAAGGAAGTTATATTTAGAGCCGAAGTGTTGCCCAATTTACTATTTTTACCCCCGGTTATTTCACGGTGAGTTTAATATATAGGAACAATTGTATGTTATGTGTTATATGTGCTATGTGCTTTTCAGTGTTATTATTTCGGGTTATTTTCCCGTGTTATTTTTATTTCTGCTATTTATGATAGCAAAGTTATACTTTTGACCATGTGATTAGTGAAAGGACTTAGATTCATGATGGTACTAGTACGTAGCCTCTGGCCATGTAGAGCATGTCTCCGTAAGAGAATGATTTCTATTCTATGACATTGGCAGATGGTTAGACAGGGCTATAAGCCTGAAATCTACCGAAATGTTTAAATCAGAAAGTGTATGTCTTCTGTGCCATTTGGGCCGAAGCTTTATTGGTGTATATCAAGTATAGAAATGTCATGTCTCATTGATCGTATATCTTTGTATCAAATCATTGATTGATATGGAAAGTTTGTCTCATGATTCACATATGTCTTTGTTGTTCTTTGTTCCTCTTTGCTTCTGCCATATTGAAGTATATATATGGCATAACGTTATATTGTATATATTATTGAACTCACTAAGCGTCACCGCTTACCCCTCTCAATGTTTAACAATTGCAGGAGATAAGTAACTAGTATGGTTATATACTGTCGGAAGATGTAGAATAGTTTTTACTATTACTTTTGTATTTCGGTTTATGTTTGTATAAAATTACAATATCCTGGGTAGTTATGTAAAATATTAAAACATAGTCGGTTTGTATCCAATCTTTTGTAATCACTTTATTAATGTAAATTATTATTATAAATATATGTAGCATATTTTGGAGTAACAATTGTCAAGTCTGAAAGTTTGGGTCTTTTAGAAATACGAAAGTTTAGAAAGGGGTTTTTTCAATATACATATAAATTTTAAACATAAAACAAACAAGCATACTTATATAGACTTACTTAGCATCATTATAAACCAACATTTCTTTCATAGCATAAGTGTATCATAGTTTACCATATCATGGTGATCATCAAAAACAAAAAACAAAACATACATTTAAATTCTAAACATAAAACAAACAAGGATACTTATATAGTCTTCCTTATCAAATCACATAAAAACCAAAATATTTTCAAAATCAGACACATTAAATAATCAGAGAACACCTATTCCGAAAGGATCCATCCTACTTGTGTAGGGTTGGTTGGATTGCATATTTTATTGTAAGATTACAAGTAAGCACTATAATGATATTGTAAGATGAAGGAAGGGACATAAATCTCATAAGATCCCAAGTAAACTAAATTTTTTAAGATTACTTGGGAGGAATAGGAATATATAATAGTATATTTTAAATTATTTAAAAAAAGTACAAAAGGATAACTTCATCTAAAAAAGAAGAATAATTAGGTAGATACATACTGTACTTAAAATGTATGTCCATTTTCCTTTCAATTCATGTGTCTTGATTATCAATCCAAACATACACCATAACGGCTGTCCTAACTGTAATAATATAATATGTGGTTTCATCAGTCATTTGATTTTGTCACAAGAACATCATATTACTAAACCAGTGGCTTTTAATGATTCCATCAAGTCATTTTGTAATTTTTTTTGTTGTTACCTATTCAGGTAATGAAGTTACATATGTTTTTCATGAAAGCATATTAGCAAATGCATATGCTGTAGGTTGAGTTTCTCGATAGAATCTTTTCAGATCTACAAGCACATATTTGTTTCAAAAAGTCTTGAGTTGACTTAGTTTATATTCAGTAGTAGAATATCAGATTAAGTAAAATACGGACACTTAAAATTAAAAAAAAATGTTCTGATTTTGTTGATGGAAAAAGGGGCATTCCGAGAATCGAACTCGGGACCTCTCGCACCTAAAGCATAAAAGAAATAGTATCTGGAAGTACAATGTTGTAATAGTATCTACTTTTGGCTTTTATTGCTAGTATATGTATTTGGGGTTTGTTGTTGCGTGGTTTCATTGAAATAATTGAAAATACATTGTTATTTCTTGTATTTAATTTTTAGTCCAAAAATAGAAAAATGAGTAAAGTGTGGGGCATTTAGAGGAATCGAAGTCGGGAGCTCTCGCACCCAAAGCGAGAATCATACCACTAGACCAAATGCCCATTTCCTTCACATGTCTCTTTTTTTTCTTATCGCTTGTGTTCAATTATGAGTTTTACGTACATCACATTATTTGAAGTATGTGACAACAGTGAATTTAAGGTGCTTCAACATATGATTTTAGATTTCTATGTTTCATACTCTTGTGTAGAATCAATGCAGTTTTAGACCGTAATACATCATGCACATTTGATTCATCTTCGTGTACATTCATCTATTTTGTATTTTATATATTTCTTAAGTACGCAAAATGTTCAACTTATTCCCAAAATGGAAATTAGAAAAATTAATGTTCCTTACAAAATTTTGAAATCATAACAATATGGGAGTTAGCAATGAAACATAATTACTAAGTTCACTATGTTAGTTAGTAATACATATAAACTAGCTAATTAACATAAAGTATTATCGAAAGCTAATCATATATTACTACTAGATGAAAATGTATGAGATGCTAAACAAATGCTTGAAATGAGACGAGGTTACCCATTTATGTTATATTAAAAATTGGCTTCTAACATTTTTATATTTTTATTTCTTCATATTGGATTGTTGAAAATGTAGCTGCAATTATATCCTTTTTTGTGACCTTTAACAAGGATTGTTGATACTATTGCATTTATAGTCATTTACTTGATGCAGTTAGTTATTTCTTTAACTCAAGTTAGATGATGTATGACTTGAAATATGTATGCAATTGTCAGTTTAGAAAAGATATGAGAACCACTACATATGAACTCTTAGAAGTAGATAGATGATACATGCAATGTTTCTTTTCTTGGTAAGTTTTAATGCACATTTTACTTTTTGCCCCTTAATAATCATTGATTAGAATCAGTAATTAACTTTGTTGTTGTGTTCAATCTATGATCTTTTGGGTAGATCCAGCTTTCAAGAACATGGATTATTTGATGTAGGATGTATGATCTTTAACAAGTGTTGTGTCACTTAGCGGTTGTTAAACTATTTATTAGTATTAGCAAACATATGTGTTGCGAGTTGACTTTGTTGACAAAGAGTCTTTTCAGATCTAGAAGCACATGTTTGCTTGTGGGATATAAAATAATATCCATTTTAGTAGGTAGATTTGTGTAAAAAAGTCTTGAGTGGTCTTTAGTTTATATTAACAGTAGAACATATAATCAAATTGAGTATTATAGTATCAATAAGAGCTTATATTGATATTTTTTTGGTATCTTTGTTGCAAGTATTTGAGACTTTTGCATACTTTAAGGTTATTTACTTATTTTATGTGAAAGTTGTTATTTTTTATATGAAGATGTTACAATAAGAGCAGTGACGAATCTAGAATACAAAAGAATGTGGTTTCCTAATTAAGTAAAGTCAGGTAACTCGACTCCAACTACTATGTGTCAGGTCACTTCAAACCGGTAAAAGAACAGTCGGTTTGCTAAAAACAATGTTCAACCGGACTGGTTGAACACCTTAAAAACCAACAAAAGTCGACCTAATTGACCCTATAGTTGGATTTTTTTTGCAAAAATAAATAATTACTTAATATTTGGGTCTTTTTTCTTTTTTCAAATAGTTCATTTAAAACACTTATTTTCTACGACCATCAATGTGGGAGTTGTGTTATTTTTCATGTTTTTCTATAACTATTTGCGTTGCAAATTTAAATATAAATCTTCTACTATTTCTTTTATTTTTTGTGTTTTATTTTGTCAAATATTATACGGTAAGTCTTTGAAAAATTGTAAGAAATGTCTTATTTTTTTTCATATATAACTTGTAATACGATTTATAAAACTAGGTGGAGGACCCACCTGCATACATAGCTTTGCTCTTGAATAAGAGGGTTAAAATGCAAAATTTCAATTTATATCAGCCAGTATCTTTGTTTAAGACAATCAGGAAAAATCATTTTCATTCGTAACTGAATCATAGAACAATAAGAAGTAGGAACATTCCATATCGTATATTGGTATAATATAGCTAGACATTATTAAGGAAGCATCCAGCATTTGTAGTCCAACGGTTAGGATAATTGCCTTCCAAGCAATAGACCCGGGTTCGACTACCGGCAAACGTAATTTTTATCTTTTTTATTTTTTAATGTTTCAATTAATCACAAAATTAACCGCTAAAAATTCAATTTCAACCTTCTCGTTTGCCGCGTTAATTTTGTTTTTCATCTCCCTCGAAAATCATGTTCCATTTTTTAATGTTTCAATTGATAAATCACAAAATAAACCACTAAAAATTCAATTTCAGCCTTCTTGTTTGCTGCGTTAATTTTGTTTTTCATCTCCCTCGAAAATCATGTTCCATTACTGCCTTTCAATTGAACTCAAACTTTCTTCAAAATTTGTCCTTGAAAGTCGATTTGCTCTCCATCCCTCTCTTATTTCGGCTACAACCAAACAACTAGTATAAAAGGTTAGAATCAATTCCATTTCATGTTTTGGGTTTCAGTTTTCTGTTACTTGTGTTATTGTGTTTGAGTGAAGCTGATACTGTGTAGCATCTGCATGATGGAATTAGCTGGTTATTGTATTTGACAGTTTAACTTTGTTTATGTGGGCTAAATGCAAGAAATAGCTATGTACTTTCCAATTCTTTTTCATATCTAGGATTGTACTTTCATTTTTATTTTTACCTCATTGTACTTCCAAATTTGTTCTTATTAGCGCATTGTACTTGAAAAACAGTGATTAGCAAATTTTCTTGATACGTATCTGTCTGGGTCAAAGTCAACTTTGACTTTTCCCTATTTATAAAACAGCCCCTCGATTATAATATATATATATATATATATATATATATATATATATATATATATAGAGTCAAGATCAAATAAGAAGGAAATTTTTGGTAGGAAGGTAAGAAGTTTTTTTTCTACATATTTTTTTCGCGAACAAACAAAATGAATCATTAGATGATTCATTTGTAAGATGATTCACAAGAAAAAATTCTCAAAAAAACATCTCGATGATTTATTTATACAATGATTTTGTTGTTATTCACTAAAATTGTCATAAAAATGAATTTTTTCTTAATTTACTTAAAAATGAATCATAAAGATGTTTTTTTGGGAATTTTTTCTTGTGAATCATCTTACAAATGAATCATCTAGTGATTCATTTAGTTTGTTCGTCAAAAAAATATGTAAGAAAAAAAACTTCTTACCTTCCTACCAAAAAAAAATTTCTTACCGGATCTATATATATATATATATATATATATATATATATATATATATAGTTTCAAGCCACTTTATTTACGGTTATACTTGAGGTGTCATAGCTGGTCTGGGTGTGTTAAAAGTGTAAGATATGGAACTGTCAATCAGAAATTCAGTAACGAATTATGAATGTAGAAACAACAACGTACTTTTATATGTTTGTTTATTATAGCATTCTACTTTCATTTCTTTGTATTAAAAAGCATCTTACTTTTAAAATATACCCAATTATAGCAATGTCATTCGAAACAAAGCAATTTTCATTTCTTCAATCGAGTAGATCTTCTAAGTACAATGTCTTGATAAGAGAAAAACTTAAAGTAAAAATGCTATTGGATAGATTTTCAAAGTACAATGCCTTAATAAGACATATATAAATGAAAATACATTGCTATTTCTTGTCGCCTTAGTTGAAATATGAGTTTGCTGATATGACATTGTCTCAAGTAAGCCATCATTCCAAAACCACCTTTGATCTCTTTTCTGACTTCACATATGAGGGTGTGGACGCATAAAATCAGGATAATGGAGTAAGTAGTATAGGTCTTAGTTTCTTCTTCTTCTTCTTTTTAAATATGTTTGTGCTAGTATCAATTTTTTTTCCTTACTTCCCCTTTCTATACCCCATTGTGGCTGGGTGTGCCTTTCATATGTAGTCTCTTTATCCTCTGGTGGTGGTTTCCCCCTTGTGGGTATGCAAGTTTTATCTCAATTCTCAATTAATCTCAGCACATCAACTCCTCCCATTGAGTTCTCTGTTTTTTTTAAGTCAACTTTGATTTTCTATTAAAAGAACTCATAAGTTGAATTTTATTAAATATCAATCTTTTTTTTTACTGAATGGTTATGGTTGCATTGAAGCGGGAGTTGCGAATTTTATTAAATATCAATCTATTAAAATGACTTTTAATATCACTTCTTTGGTATTTGTTTTTCTTTGTATCTGAGAAGCGGGAGTTGCGAATCATCGAAGAAAACAAAGAACACGATCCATTAATAGCTTGTCGACAATATGAGGAGAATGCCATTTTTTTTCGGATACGGGGCTTCAATTTGGGCTACAACAGTCTAGCCATGGGATTATTTGGGCTTCATCAGAATAATACAATATCATTTTTTTATTTCACATTATTATTTTTCATAGACAAAATTGCAAAAATGGTTCCTGTGGTTTGTCGAAATTACCACTTTGGTCCAAAAAGTTTGGACTAGCATTATCGTTCCAAAACTTAGATTTTGTTGCGAGTTTGGTCTAAAATAATTTGAAAATATCTAAAATGACGGATTTGCCTTTGGTATCTTATTTTTTCAATTTTTTTATTAAAATAAATAAAAAAGAAAAGAAAATGTAAGCATCCCTTCCCCTTTATATGCCTTTTTGTTTTTGTAAACACCCCCTTTATCACTAAACACCACATTATCGGTCAAGCACAACCACCACCACCGCATCGCCGCCGCCGATAGGAAGGAGATGAAGAGACACAATTGGAACTACAGAGATGAAGAGAGACACGAGCGACTTCTCCGAACACCACCGGAGTTCTACAAAGGCATCGACATCTATTCTTACTAAAATTTAACACTATATTGCTTTAACCCCATACTAAACCTAACAATATATGTAATGTTGGTGAATAGTAGTACACTAAATATAGTGTTAGACCATCTAAAACACATTTAAACCATGACAAGGTGTGATTTCCTTGATGGTTTCATGTGTAAGTTTGAGTAGATGGTGGAAGATGAGATAATGATGGAGGTGCCCGACGGAGATGTAGGTAGACAACGATGCAGGTGATGATGGTGGAAAAGGAGGCGGTGAACAAGAAGGGGGATGAGGAGATTTCCTAATATATTTAGTATTATACTATTTACAAATGCTATATATAGAGTTAGGTTTAGTATGTGGTTGGAGCAATATAATATAACTTTTAGTGTAAAAAGTACATTTTTAGTATAAGGTTAGAGATGACCTAACAATAAATATAGAGTTACATTTTTAGAAAGTTATTAAAAAAGTTCTAAAAGAAGTTTGGACCAAGTTTGTAATAAAAAATAAACGGAAAGGCCAAAATGCCAAAATGTAAAAAAAATAAAAAAAAATAAGGGTCCAACTTCATAACAAAGAATAAAAAGTTGGATTATAACAGTAAAAATCAAAAGTTAATTTTGGAAAGGTTTCAAAAAGACAAAATTACAAGAAAGGTGCCTGTGCTATGTCCAAAAATGTTATTTTGGGCCAAACAGGTTTGGACTAGCATCAACAGTCCAAAAGTTTTCATTTTGCTGCGGTTTTGATCCAAAACAGTTTAAAAAATCTAAAAATGACGAATTTACCCTTTTCCATTTGTTTTTTGCTTTTCTTTTTGTTATTAAATTATTTTCTAACTAAAAAATATAAAAAATAAAATAAAATATTTCTCTCTCTCTCTTACATGATTGTGTTCTTCCCCAAAACACACATACACACATACTGATGAAGCTCCATTACTCCGGTAACCATCTTGATGAAGCACAATATGTTCCTAAGAAGACAAGTTCGTCGTTATCGATCGCCGCCCACAGCCACCAAATTGCCACCCACAACCACCAGTGAGGTAGCGTCACTGTAAACATCCACAACTCCTCCCTTATGTTCTTGATTTCTTGTTGATCGTCCTCTTTCACGTCACTGTAAACAACCCTATCGCCACCTCCCCCATCTCCTTCCTTCATCCCTATCACTCTTCCCCAATCAAACCCAAATTTCTATTTTGATCTAGATTTCTTCACCTTTATCTGGAAAATCTAACCTAATTTCTTAATATTCATCTAAAATGGGCAAATCAGAGAAGATGTGAAGGAAAGTTTCATCTACGAGGAACTTGAGTGACATACGAAGGTTTCCTTATTTCTTCTTAAGATTCGAAGGTTTCCAGATTCAAACAAGTATTTCGTGTCTAACCAACCTTTTAATTCGTCTCCGAGGATTTTAAAAGGCACAGGATATAGAACCTTTAAGGGAAGAAACTTGAATGAAATGTTGTTGTATCAAAATGGAAAAGAATCCTTTCTTGGAAGACACTAAACAAGTCGACTCCGATAAATATTCTCTACAAGAATCATGAAGGTTTGGTTAATTTCGGAGGTAATTACTTGATGAGTTTCGAATTTTCTTGAATGAGATTTCGATTTGGTTGAACTGGATGTGTTCATCGAAGGAGTGAAGGCTGCTCAAAATGGTTTGATTGATGATTCGATTCAGATGGATGATATAAATAGATAGTTTCGTTAATGATTCGATCGAAATGGTCTTGATCGAAATCAGTATGTGTGTTTTGGGGAAGAACACAATCACGTGAGAGAGAGATATTTTCTTTTATTTTTTATATTTTTTTAGTTAGAAAATAATTTAATAACAAAAAGAAAAGCAAAAAACAAATAGAAAAGAGCAAATTTGTCATTTTTAGATTTTTTAATTTGAAAAAAAAACCGCAGCAAAATAAAAACTTTTGGACTGTTACTTGGACCAAAATTCTTGGACATACCACATGTCCTTGCAATTTTGACTTTCAAAAAAGAGAACAGAAAGGATTGGCGCTTAATATAACCTTCTTCGCTCGTCCCGCTCGCTGCTCTTCAAACTCCGCCGGAGACTCATCCCGGTCTCTGTAACTCTGCTCCCATGAGACCCAAGCACCCCCATCCTTCCACGACACTCACAGCCATGTCTACAATCCAAATAAATTATCAAGGTCTCTGTATGTTTTCATTCTTATCATTTTTCTCTTCTACCTTTTACTTTAGTTCTATAGGGTTTTTCTCTAATTTCAGATGGTTAAATTTCCTCTTTATGTATGGATAAGATAAAATCGAAGACTAGTTACTGCTTTTTTAATTCTCTTTTTTTCTGTAAAATCTGATGTTCAAACTTCACAAGTAGTATTGCAACATAAAAACAAAAGGAAACTAATGTTTTTCTGTAGTTTTGCTGATCGTTTTGTTGGGGTTTTCTTCTCTTATCTTTTTATTGGGTTTTTTGTTTTTTCTGTAAAATCTTGATTAAGCGTATCTGGTAGGCTTGTTTCAAAATGTGTTTCTGTGGTTTCGTTAATCGTTTGATAATGTTTTGTTTGTTTAGATGGAAGACTTCATCACCTAATGTTTATTCTATTTCCTATTTCTTTTCCACTGATTTGCATTTTACTAATAAGATGATAATCATGGTTTGGATGTGTCCATAATTCTCTTGCTATGGTATTCAGCTGCCCTTAATCTTGGATGTGACCATGTAAGATCCTTAACAAGCCAAAGAAACAGTAATACTAGAAGCTATGAACTTGGTTAGGTTGAGATGGTTATGTCATGACTTTAACTTGTAAGTAAATGGAGTTCAGGAAATGCTACATTCTCTATATCAGAAGTTACACAGGTGGATTGAACTTACCTAATTTTCCCCTGTACATGTTCACATCACTTTATTTTTTTTAATATTCTGATCTGTTAAACATGCAGACCCCTGAGATTCTTCCGTTGTCAAAAGCAGATTAAGGAGAAGCTGAAAGAATTTGATCAAAATGGTAAATGTATATTAAAATGAAACTAATGCCATAGGGGAACCAACATCATTTTATTCTATCATATTGGGTCTTGAATCATCTTTGTTTACAACATCTGATGGATTTGATATTTAGCATAACCCTTTTTCCTTTTTCATCAAGTGGTGCACTGATAAAGTGCTACCTGGATAATGATGTCTTAAATTTTCTGGATTTGTGTCTATATCTATGATTGACTTGATAAAAAGCTTTCATTTAGCAAAGAAGTTAATATAAAGAGAAAGGGGGATGTTTAAATTTTATACCCATCTGTAAGTTTTTTTAAAATTTTATCATTATTAAATTAAGCCTCTGCAGCCAGCTTCTCAACCTGATTTTATACCAACATGGTTCCAATTTTTCAATAAAGAACTTGTATGCAGTCCATGAAGCCTTTGATCATCATGTTGCATGTAAGTTTTTAAAGTGCATTTTCCCATTTAATTTACATGACTCTAATTATAATGAATGTGGGGTTGTTTCTTCAAATGACAAGGATCCTTCCTATCGACCAGTATGTGTATCTTTTTAACATGAACCAATTACCCCTGCTTCTTAATGTTGGTGCAATAGATCCAAAGATTCCAACAAATTTTGTTTCTTCAAATTTTGTTTTTATCATCAGAAGGTATTATTCTTAACATGCAGCATAGAGAATACGTGTTCTCTATATCAGTATGTTGTTTTTCTTTCTTACCTTTTCAGTAGCATGCTTTTTAAGAAAACAAACCTCCATGATCATAGTTTGATGCATAATTGTGCAGAGAGTATCACAATCAGATTTTTCAAGAAAGTTGATTGTGTTTTGATTTAAATTTCATATTTGTTTGTGAAATGGAAACATACTTTTGTTGATGTATTTATTATAGCATTCTACTTTTCTTTCTTGTTGTTAGGAACATTGTAATTTCAAAAATCTACCAAGTTAACAATGTCATTTAAATACAAAGCATTTTTCATTTCTATATTAGGGGTCAATTTATGAAAGAATAATGTTCTAATAAGAAAAAACAGAAGGACATTGATATAGTTTGTTGAGATTTTTTAAAGTAGAGGGCATTTAGTAAGAAAAAGTTCAAAGTTGTAATGGAAAGAAATTAGAATTGAAGTTGATTTCACCATATTCAAGAATTATGTGTATGTATGTATTTAGAAATTAGAATTGAAGTTGATTTCACCATATTCAAGAATTATGTGATATTAACTTAAACAGTAATAAAGTGTGATGAAAGAAATTAATATTTCTTTCCATTTGACTTCTTCCTTTAATACTAGTGAATCTACGTAATAAAATGGTGTGCTTGATTAATTCTAAAATAGTTTCATTTGTGAAATATGATCTGCTGCTGTTATTCTTTTAATGCTATGCTGATCTTGAAAACCTAATTCTTTTAGGGTTTACTTTTTTGAAGATGAGGTTGAAAGCATCTGACACTTAAATCTAGATGTGCGCATTCTTTTTGGAATTCTGAGCAATTAAATTCAGGGCTTGCTGGGTATGTTCTGCTGCTGTTATTTTTTTTCAATTTGAATATTCTCAATTTGATGTGTAGTCTTAATTCTTGTCACTTATAGTGGAGATACTGAATCTTCCTTATGCTCCAAGTGGACTGACAAATAGCAAAATACTTTGAGTTATTAATCCAGGTATATGTTCTTTCTACTAAACATCTTTATAATTTGTTGTTTGTTCACATTGTTTAGCATTTCAACCCAAAAACTTCAATAAGCAAATGGGCCAATTATATTATTGCATTTTTTTAGTTTTTTTTTTTTGTTAAAACCAATGTTTTAAAAACCTGTTCGAACTGGGTGGACCAGAAACCAGGGACGATAGCAGTTTAAAAACGACCAACTTTATGTCAATTTCTCGACCGGATCAAACCGGACGATTTTTTTAAAAACCGGGTTGAAATGGTGTGATAGAACCGGTAAAAGACCGTTTGAACTGATATATTGGTGGACTTGTATAGTTGGATTTCCCTTAGCTCGTTAAAAAAACAACCCATTTCCAAAGCAAATTAAACATTTTAAGAGTGTACACAACTCGATGGCTGACGCACCCCACCGTAGGAAAATTCTTAGTTGAACTGACGGTCGAACGGGTTGTACCGGGAATCGGTCACCAGACTGGTTCAACTAAAAAACCGGTTTATAAAAACATTTGTAACATTCTAATTTTTTTCTTATTAAGGCATTTTACTTTGAAAGAATCTTCAAACTATGGCATTGTATTCTATTTTTTTTATAGCATAAGCACTTTTCTTTTTGAAATATCTACCCATTTATAGCATTGTCCTTTTTAGTTTTGTTTTGCAACATTATTTTAACTTTAAAAAATCTTTACATTTTTCTTCTTATCTAGGCATTTTATTTTTAAAAAAAAAACCCACAAAAACAAAGAATGAAATTTTTTTCAGTTGTATTTCTAATTTAGGCCAAATATACAGTCAACAGTTGTATAAGGCTGTAATATTTCCAACACCTCCCCAAGTTGGTGAATGCATATCAATCATTCCCAACTTGGATACATTTGAATCAAAACTTATTAGAGCTTTATCTTTCCACTTTCAATCTCCGACTTGATGAAATTCCTATCAATACAAACATGTTTCATACGATTGCAATCAATGGTTGACTATCACTACACAGGTGTAGTTGACCATTAACATCAATTTTCAATTCCGTTAATAATTTGTCCAATCATATTAACTCACAAATTTCTTGTGCAACAGCACGATACTCTGCTTTAGCACAACTTCTTGACACGGCTGATTGCTTTTTGCTTCTCAAGTGACCACATTTCCCTAAAACTTGGTATAGTACCCTGTTGTTGATTTGCATCAGCAAATTCCCCAATCTTTCGGTTCTCGTTTTTTTTATAGAGCATTCCTTTTCCAGGTGTTCCCTTCAGATATCTAAGAATTTGATCAACTGCATTTTGATGACGAACTGTTGGAGCATGCCTAAATTTACTTGGCTAACACTGTAAGCAATGTCCGGTCTAGTGAGTGATAGATGGATCAGTTTTCTCACTATTCGTTGGTATCTTTCTTTATTTGTTCAAGGGTCTTCTTCGATCAACTTTTCCTTCTAGCTGTTTTTCCATTGTAGTAGTTTCTGGTCGACAACCAAGCTTTCATGTCTCTCTTAGGAGATCTAGGATATATTTTCTTTGCGAAATGAAGATTCCATATTTGCTTCTAGCAATTTCCATTCCAAGAAAATATTGTAATTATCCTAGATCCTTGACTTTGGATTTTGATTGCAGTAGCTGTTTGAGGTTGTTGATCTCGTCAACATCTTATTTGGTGATTATTATGTCATCGACATATACAATTGCTTTAACCCATACATCATTTTTTGTTCTTTGACTCTTTAACAAATAGAGTGTAATCTGCTTGCCCTTGGCGATATCCAAAATTCTTCATAACAATGCTATAACAAGTAAACCAAGCTCTGGGTGATTGCTTTAACCCATATAAAGCCTTTTTCAGTTTGCATACTGATGCGGTTTTTTCTTTGTGCTCGAAACCAAAGGGTAGCTTCATGTACACCTCTTCTAGTGTACCGTTAAAAAAAGCATTTGATACATCCATTTGATGTAATTCCCAGTTGGGCAAATGTTTGTTCATAATCGATTCCATATGTTTGAGTATATCCTCGAGCAACCAGACGGGCTTTGTGTCAACAACTTTCCACGTCTTGTTTTCATTTAATGCTTTTAATTCTTCAAAGACCGCTTCTTTTCACTTCTGGATCCTTTAACGCTTCATGAATGTTTAAAGAAATAGTGCTATCATCAAGTTGAGATACAAAGGCCATGTGATTTTTAGATAATCGGTCAGGAAAATGTCATTTTAGCACAATACACCATCGTGTTTTGTCCGATTTGGTCATTATTCTTTTTTTTTTGCACAATAGGTCATTAAAGTTATATTTTACCTGTTAAATAGGGGATCAACCCCAATACTTACCATTTGTAGGTTACCATGCTTAATTGGCACTGGTGACATGGAGACAACAGGCCACATCATTGCCACGTAAGCGTTTGGATTTAAAATTTAAAAATTAAAGAAGCTATATCCATTTACGAGCTCACATCTGATTCCTCCACCGTATGGAGACAACCCCTCTTCTTCCCTCTATGTAACAACTAATAAGATCCGGTGATAACTCGTCACTTTTATCTCCGACAACCATCGTCAGTAACCTCTAACAACCACCATCAGTTACCACCAACCCAAAGCAAATGATACCAAAATCAAAATTGAAACTTCAAATACGTCATCAAAACAAAAACTTATCAAAATCAAATCCACCTCATCCCTTTCATGTCCAACATGTCCAACAACCTGTAACCTCCTCCGACAACCACCATCAGTTACCACCAAACCAAGGCAAATGAAAATTAAAACTAGATATGATAACAATCAAAATCAAACCTAATGAAATCAAAACCAAACCTGTTGGAATTAGAAAAACAATACAATATAAGAATCGACTATGTCGTACTGATGTATGAACCAAAACTAAATCAAACAATCGATGAAAATCAAAATCCAATACGATTGATGAAAATCAAAAGCCAATTGTGGATGATTGTGGGCTTCAATGGTGTGTATCACCGAAAGCGGTCACCGACGGTAATACAAAAGTTTCATATACTAAAAACTAGGATGTCCTAAACGTTTATGTCAAAGGATTACATCAGAATTTAATTTACTTGATGCAGATAGTGTTAGACAGGAGGTTGGAAACTGAGAATGACCAGTGAGGTAGTAGAGACCATGTTGTACCTTAAGCACTGCCAATCATCTTCCCCGAATGCAGATCCTGAATTACATAAAAGTCACAAAGAAAAATTACTTGATAGTTTTGATCTTCTGTTAATTTTCTCACATTATATTTTAAATGTGGCACACGAAGGACTAATTTTAAGTGAAGTCCTTGAAACTTTGTATCACCCATTCCTATAGTTACTTAAGTTTCTACGATCTCCAGTCATATAGTATCAACAATCAGTTATCTAAATCTGTGTTCTTTATTAACAGAGATGTTTTGATGTTACTATGATGTGTAGTTGTTGTTTTCTTTTTTGTGGAGTGAGTTTGTTGATGTCAGAGCTTAGAGCTTAGTGGCTGGGTTTGCTCAACTAGATGAGCAGACGAATTTTCTCTGTGCTGGCTTCGTGACTTTCAATCCTTTGGCTTTCCATGTATTTCCCAACATGTTGCCTTCATATGGAAAGGTTTCTTGAAATGTTCGCACCAATGACGAGTATCCTTATTTTCCATATGAGTTTGAGAATGAGAAGACATAAGGGCTGATCTTTGTGGTTGTTCTTCCGGAAAAATACCCTCGTTTGATGCCAGCATAACTCTACGTTGGCTTTCTTCTCTACGAACTGCAAAAAAAACTTCTTTAAGTGAAGGCAGTGGTTGACTACAAGAATATGTCATCTTACTTCATCAAGATCCTTATTAAGTCCTTGAAGAAAATAAAAAACTCTATCTTTTTCAAGCATCTGGTTATATTTGTTTCCATCATCACTACACTTCTAAGGAATAGAATAGAATAAGTCCATATTATGCCATAAATCAACTAATTGATTGTAATACTCAGTAACCGTCATTGTTCCTTGGCGAGTGGATCTTAGGATTGAGCGAATCTCGAAACACTGAGATGCGTTTTCAAGATCTGAGTACATCTCTTAGACACCTTTCCAGATATCATGGAGTTTTCTGCTTCCCATTGTTGATAACTTGCATCATCTTGTTTTGGTTGACAAGTGTCACCGGTAAGATAGCCTACTTTCCCTTTCCCTTGGATGACCAGCAAAACAGATTGATAGTAATTCAACCCATTTAGTTTGTGTTGGGTGATTTGCAGAGTATGTATGAGGTCAGGAGTAGAGAGAAGAGTAGGTTTTGATGCGAAGCAGGATTGTGACATATTGAGTGGTTTCCTCCAGATATAGATAGGTTAGGGTTACAGGAAGAAGAAAAAAAAAACTCAGGAAAGTAAATGAAAGATGTTTTGATAAAGTTTAGGATGAGCCTGACTCTGATACCATGAAATAAAGGACGAAAAACTTTTCAGTTGTATTTCTTGTTTACATCACAACAGTTTATATACAGGGAAGAAATATCTTAAACTAGGAAAGAGATAATCTACTCTAATTATAGAATTAAGGGCTAAAAATACATCTAACATAATGGCAATTAGAGGACTAATTTAGGCCAATATACAACTCATAAATATAGCAGTCAACAGCTATATAATGCTGTAATATTTCCAACAATTGTTGCATTCTTCAGGTTTCTTTTTGTTAAAACATTGTAACATTCTAGTTTTTTTCCTATCATGGCATTAATACTTTGCAAAATCAACCCATGTATAGCATTGTACTTTTTTTTTGTGACAACATTTTTACTTTAGATAATCATTACTATTTTTTTCATATCTAGGCATTTTACTTTGAAAATTCCAGCCAATTTTAGCATTGTACTTTTGGTTTTGTTATTATAAGCACATTTCCCTTTGAAAAGTAAACCCAATTGTATCGTTACATTTTTCATTTTTATTTTTGTTAAAACATTGTAACATTTTGATTTTTTTTTCTTATCAAGGCATTTTACTTTGAAAAATCTCCAAATTATAGCATAAGCACTTTTCTCTTTGAAAAATCAACCCATTTATAGGATTGCACTTTTTAGTTTCTTTGTGACAATGTTTTAACTTTAAAAAATATTTACATTTTTTTTCATTGATTTGTTTGTTATATTTCTATCACATCATTGCTCTTTGAAAAATCTACCACTATAACCTGGTAGATCTTGCAAAGTATAATGTCCTGATAAAATATTTAAAAGTACAATGCTATAATTGGGAAGACTTTTTTTCAAAGTCAAATAAATGCCTTATTAAGAAAAAAAAAAGTAAAAGCATAATGTATTCTCATTATTGGTTGCTTTATCTTGTATTTCAAGGAAACCATGTTATGTTGTTTTGGACAATAGAAAGCTTTGATGGAGTTGTATATGGTGTTTGATTTTCTTTCTTTTTTGCATTGGTCTTGTGGTTTTCAAGAATTTTTGGTAAATAGCAACGTTTGTTTCATTTATTTGTTTATTATTGCATATCCTATTTTCATTTCTTCACATTACAACATTGTACTTTGAGCAATCTGACCATTTATAGCAATGCCATTCAAATACAAAGCAATTTTCATTGCTATAATTGGGTAGTCTTTTCAAAGTACAATGGCCGAATGAGCTATTTGGGTATTTTCCACAAAGTATAATGCTTTAGCAAAATATATTAATGTTGTAATGGAAAGAAAATGAAATTGGGATGGTATTATGAGGAAATAAACAAAAGTATGTTTCCATTTCTTGCATTTAGACCCTATATTTTATCTTTTTAACAATGTTGTTCGTTAATTACAACTTATGTTTGTGCATTTTGACCCCCCAACCAACACCCATGCATCATAGCTGTTGTCCTAATTTTAATAATATAATATGTGGTTTCATTAGTTATTTGATTTTGTCACAAGAACATCATATTACTAGACCAATGGCTTATTCAGATAATGAAGTTAAATATGCTTTTCATGAAGCATGTTAGCAAATGCATATGCTGTCAGTTGGCTTTCTTGACAGAATCTTTTCAGATCTACAAGTACATGTTTGTTTCAAAAAGTCTTGAGTTGACTCTAGTTTATATTAATAGTAGAATATATAATCAAATTGAGTATTATTATCGCATTTAAAAAATAATTTAATATAAAATGAGTTGATTTTGTAAAATAAAAAAGGAAGGAAGGTGGGGCATTCCGAGAATCGAACTCGGGACCTCTCGCACCCAAAGCGAGAATCATACCACTAGACCAAATGCCCACTTCCTTTTAATCTAATCTATCTGCTTTTTTATTATCACAATAGTTAAAATGCTAAAGTTTTCATTTCTGGTTGTCCCAAAAAATGCAATGTATCTTTTTGGGGTAAGTTTTATTGCACACTTCAGATTTTTTATTGCTTAGATTTTGAAACATTATTGTTGTGTAGGATCTATGATCTTATGCAAGTGTTGTGTTGCTAATTGGTTGTTGAACTATAAATCAAGTTTTGCTTACTTTGCCAAAAAAAATAACTTTATTGTGTGGTCCATAGGGTTTCTTTAATTTGGAAGATTATTGTTTTAATGCAGTTACTTTTCTGGTTTTGCTAGAGTACTTTTGGATGATCATTCTGGAAAGTATTATAAGATTAAATGCATGAAATCTTGTCTGATTACATGTAAATTCTGCAATATTGTAAGATTAAGGGAACAGCAATCTGGCAAGATTTCAAGTGAATCTACCATTAATTTGAAGTTTAAAAAAGGAACAAAATAAGAAGAGCAATATTTATTTCAACTTGGGGCATTCCGAGAATCGAACTCGGGACCTCTCGCACCCAAAGCGAGAATCATACCACTAGACCAAATGCCCATGTGGTTTCATGTGGTAAGAGTTTCTACTTTATGCAAGTAATAAATGAATATATGTAACATTTTGCTTTTTTCTATAATCATTATTCTTGATTTTTTAGCTTATAACGTTGAGAATAATTGTTGCAGCCAACAAAACAACAACCAAATCCAACTAGTAAAGTGGTAAGAGGAGGTCAAATGTAGATAGTGTAAAATACCTCCACCCAGGAAGTGAGGAATCCAAGATTCAAACTTATGTGTGTCCGATTTAATTGATGTGACCAAATAAACATGTTGATAGAAGTTGGTTATTGGGGTCAGGTTGTCATTTTTTTGAAAACAATCTATAAGTGTATCTTTGCTAATACCATCTAACATATGTTGGATTAATCGGTTAAAAGAAAGTTTGTTTTATTTTAGGAAACTTGATATGGACTTGTTTTAGTTTTTGTGTTTGTTTAGGATTCAATTATGTCTAGTATAAATAGGGTACAAGTTTCAGATCAAGAATTTAGTGGTCTCGTTTATTAGTAAAAGTTTAGTCGTCAAGCAATTTCCATTGTTCCGTTTTTTTCTTCTATTTTGTTGCACACCTGTTCCAACTTAAATAAAACTTACACTTGGTATCAGAGCGGTTTCGTTGAGGGGGGTGTGAATTGAGGTTGATTAGAAGCAACCCCGGTTTCTTTTAATCGGGCTTGTGAGAGACTAACCGGAGACGCGGAGTAAACGAACTGGAAGACGTCAAAGCGGGTGACTTTGAATCGGTTCGTTTTGCGGGTGACGGAAGACGGTAGTCCGGTGGAAGAGTGCTCTCGGAACAAGCTTGATTAAAGAAGTCGGGGTTAAGGAGAAAAGGATGTCGTTGGTTAAAGAAGGAGGTTCAATGACGTATCAAGTTTCGGTTTTGACTCCAACGAATTATCCGGTGTGGGTGGTCAAAGTCAAGTCGATTATGGATGCACACGGCATATGGGAGACGGTCGAACCAAAGGCGGGTGAAACATCGGATCAAAAAAAGTCAAAACAAGCTCTTGCTTTTTTGTTTCAAGCGATACCCGAAGACATGGTGTTGCAAATGGCGAGTTACACCGAACCAAAGAAAGTGTGGGATGGGCTGAAAACACGGTATTTGGGAATAGATCGGGTGAGGACGGCTCGGCTTGCAACGTTAAAGAGAACTTGAAAGTTTGCGCATGAAGGAGGGTGAAACGGTTGATGATTTTGTGACGAAATTATCCGGTTTAGCGTCAATAGCAAGGAGTCTTGGATATGAGCTTGAAGAAGGTGATTTGGTAAAAAGGTTACTAGATTCGATGCCTAAGTCGTTTCTTCAAATCGTGGCTTCAATAGAGCAATGTTTCGAGTTGGATTCAATGTTATTCGATGAAGCGGTTGGTAGATTGAAGGCATACGAGGAGTGTATAAGAGGAACCGAGAAAGTGGAGGACACTCAAGGTGGGTTATTGTTGGCTAGTGAGGAAAAATCACATGTTTGTAAGCATTGTGGCAATGGACGTTCAAATCGGGAAGATGTCGGGGGTCCGGGAGAAGTCGAGATGGTAATAAACGTGTCCGGGATAAAAGTCACGTTAGATGTTACAAATGTGGTGAGTTTGGTCACTATAAAAACGAGTGTCCTAAATGGGAAAAGGAAGAAGCGGGTCTAATCGAAGAGGAATCGACAGTGTTTTGAACGAGTGGCTTAACCGATTAAGGGGGTGATTGTTGGATTAATCGGTTAAAAGAAAGTTTGTTTTATTTTAGGAAACTTGATATGGACTTGTTTTAGTTTTTGTGTTTGTTTAGGATTCAATTATGTCTGGTATAAATAGGGTACAAGTTTCAGATCAAGAATTTAGTGGTCTTATTTTATTAGTAAAAGTTTAGTAGTCAAGCAATTTCCATTGTTCCGTTTTTTTCTTCTATTTTGTTGCACACATGTTCCAACTTAAATAAAACTTGCAACATATCTTTATCAATCAATATATGACACTAGAATATCATTCATAAATTTATCACTCATATTTTTGCACAAGTCGCTATTTATCAATTTCATTGCTTAGAAATGCACAATCAATGGAAGCAAGTAATGTCGTCTTTACTTCATCAAAACAATGTTGAGCTCTTAAAGTTGCATCGCTTGTTAAGTAGTGGAGCTTGATTCACCCTTTTGACCTATAGCCGTTAGGAACAAAATTGTTACTCGGCAATAATCTGTAAAATTTCTTATGTTCGCCCATGGAATGTAACTGATCACTCTAATCATATGAACCACATTAAATATTGAATTCTTTGTTTTTTGTTTGTATTATTATTGTGTGTGTGAAATTATTGTATCGTTTGTTGAAGTGATTAAACTCTTACATATCCATCACCGAATAAATTATATCAAATTTGTAGTGGTACAAGTAGTTAATTTGCGAGTTAAATATAATAACTTGTAAGTAGTTAACTTGTCTTTTTAAATTTGTTTTTTCCCTTAAACATGGTTTATTGGTTTTAAAAAATAATATTTGGTAAAACTAGTTGGAATGTCTAAAATGACATATAAGATCGTGTAGAAAATTGTGTTTATTATAATTAGTAAAAGGTATAATATGAAAAATTCTAAAAAAGTTCTATAAGCTAGTTGAAAAGCTACTCCTAGTAACTTTTTTAGAATGCTTATAAACTACTTTTTGGTTTACAACCTAAAAAAAATTAAAAGATAAGTTAGCTTTTATAAATTAGTTGTGATGCGTCAAACAGAATCTTAATAAACAAATGGGACATGGATAAAAAGTAGTGAAAAAGACCCCATTTCAAACAACCATAACATTTGATCCTACAGGAGTTTTGAGACTTTCATGGACGACTGAAAGTGATTGAGCTCTTGAAATGGTTTTTTGAAAAAAGAAAAAGAAAAAAATACTTATTGTATGTGTAAATTCATCCTCGCGCCCTTGGGGTAAAGAGATTGCTTTTATAGATTTGTAGTCAACTAAGCAATTGCTCTTACTAGATTGTATTATGCTATCATGAATAGCCATCGAGATTATTGTATCTGAGACGTTTAAAGAATGGTGGGTCCCCAACTTGAGATTCGAGACTCATCAAAGATAGAAGGTTGTTAAAGACTATGTGTTACGTTTTTTTGTATATTGAAGACTCATTAAAGATAGAAGGTTGTTAGCATGTGTTACATTTTTTTGTATATTGAGAAGGAATTTTTTCATTTTTACAAAATTGTACATTGCTTTTGGTTGATTTTGAATGACAAAAAGCTTTGCTGATTGCTGGGTTCATTGTTGGATCTGCTAAACGAATTCTACTCGTTTTTCTTTGTGTTTGATTACTCAAATGCAGCTATATTTTTATCCCTTTTTGTTTCTTTTATATATGGCTGCTAAGCGCTAGAATATAGAAGAAGCATGTTACAAGAACCTTCAGGTTTAGAAATATATGATTACTAAAATGCATAAAAACATGATTTATTTCAGGATGATTATATTATTTCTTAGTAAAAAGTTAAAATAAAGAATGTACATAGAGTAGAACATCAGATTAAGGAACTTAAGAAATGAAAATAGTTGTTTTAAAAAAATGGGGCATTCCGAGAATCGAACTCGGGACCTCTCGCACCCAAAGCGAGAATCATACCACTAGACCAAATGCCCATTCTTGTTGTCTCTAATAAGAAGTTTTTAAAGTATCTTGTTTATTGCAATAGAAAATTTGGAGAAATGTAGCAGAGTTTTTTTTCCTCATTTAAAAATTGCAATTAACCAACTTCTCATTTTTAATATTTCTAATTTTCTATTACTTGACTTGCTATATTTCTTTTTTCGATTGTTAGAATTTATCAGATATAAAAAAAACTAATTTACCAGCTAATTGTATCAAATGACACTTAAATTATCAAAAAAAAAAAACACCATATAGCCGGATTAGCATGTCATTGAAATTCTATAATCGAAGAAGGGTTTAAGTCTTGGCCGAAACAATTTATATAGGTAAAAGTTAAACAGACCCCCATAAATAATCATTGATGTAATAGAAATTTTTTAATAAACTTTAAAAATAATATGCAAGTCCATAAATACTAGACAAAGTGCATAAATGTCCCAGTGGTTTCCGAATCGTCTCAATTTCAAGATAACTTTGCATTTCGTTACACTGGTGCTACTTATGATTTCAAAATTTTACAATGCATGGTAGACCCTTATAATCGGGGAGATCATGACACTCCCTGCTCCTAAGAGGCTCCGCCACTGGCGATGCCCCTTGGAACCCCACCGAGGGCATTTCCCCCGATCCCGGTGCTCCTAAGATCAAATCACTTTATGCGAGTGTGTACTCTTTGCACCTCTCAAACTCACAGTATATCAGATTTTAGACTCACTTGGTCTCGAGTTAATCCCTATCATACTAAAGTATTTAATAACACGAAAATTGCCAATTGAAATATACGAAAATGGGTTTTAAATGTCATACGATAAAGATAAAGAAAGAAACCCTTATGGTGGGTAATGGTCATTGATTATTAATTGAGAATATACATATAGATGAGTTACACTAGAAAAAATAATTACAGTTATTGTCAAGGTGATAGAACAATATATTTTTATCCAAGTGGGAGTTATGCTAAGCTAAAGCTACTAAGCTCGTGAATAGCCTACCCCTGCCTAAAGCTTACAACGTGTCTGAAATCCATCTTTGGCCCCCTTGAATGTAGATTTTATTGAGAATTGGAGTCTCTTGATCATGTTCTATCTTAGCTGGTAAATGTAAATCTCAGTTATTTAAGGTTTCTTATGAGAGTTGTATGTTATTCCTTTTTATACTGAAGCACTGCACGATAACACAAAAACTGTGTTCAAATTTGATGGCTGCCACACAAGAAAAAATTGTAAGATTATATGGGGCATTCCGAGAATTGAACTCGGGACCTCTCGCACCCTAAGCGAGAATCATACCACTAGACCAAATGCCCATTTCGTTATTAATTTCATTTTCTAGTTATTAGTAATTCTCATTAGATTAGTTAATATATGCAATTTTTTCATGGACAATGCAGCACACAATAAAAATATCTGCTCGACGTTAGCAAACATCTCTGAACAGACGAGAATTATCATAAATATTTAAGACAATATAACAATTTTAAATTATTTAATGTATTTATTCTTTTTTAGGGAGAAATCTCAAAAACAATTTTAGGAGTTTTTGAAAATGGAGATGTTTGAAATTTGCTTATAATAGCGTTTACTAGTTTATTGTGATTAGATGTCACAAAATAATTTGTGTTTATTGTGGTTTGATACCACTAATAAGTTGTTTTGATTTTTCAATAAATAGATTAATTTAAGAGAAAATGGCAAATTTTGCTAATTTTCATAAACTTATTCCGAAATTAAACAAAATATTCAAATAATCATCATTTTCGCATCCCAAATCCCCAACTTGCATAATGGGCCACGTCCATGCGAAATGGCCGCAATGGTATTTATAGGCAAAAAAATCCAAAAAAACCATAAAGATGTTTTGCCAACAACAAATTTGGAGATCATTGGGTGGTATTTATAGGCAAAAAAAATCCATTTAACAACCTTAAATATCAATTTTAAGACCATGGCATCTTCTTACCGGTAACTTCGATGACAATTCCAACTTTTTTTTCATAATATTGATAACCCCCGATAACTTATTATTAATTGTATGCTAAGTATGCTCTCTCTATAAACAGAAAGTTATGATGGATTTGAATCGATTTTGGATATCTATATTGATTGACTACCTTTATTATGTGATTGGTAGCAAATACCGCTATTTTTTGTTTTGGCTCTTCCAAATCATTCATGCAGGAGATTAGGATCCTTTATTTTTTTCCGATCATTCGATAAAAAGATTCATTCTCTTCATAAAAAAACATGAAGTGGAACCAATAAAACCAATAAAGTTGTTGTTTTCCATTCATACATGAAGTTGAATACCTCATTCAAGAATTCTTTTAGATCCCTTTCAAAATGGTAGCAACGTACCCCTTTTGTGACTTCATTCTATAATTATATCGAAGGTTGATTCGTGTGTGATACATTAAGGATTGAAAAATTTTTGTGGTTCAAACATATCTTAACTTAGTGTCAAATGCCACCCTTCTATCAAAAATTCATTCTCATATTTAGTTAATTAATAACTAAACATTTTTAAACTCCAATATGCAATGCTTCCTCACTCATTTCAACATAATACAACCCAACTGAAAAACATTAGATGTTAGAAACATGGAGAAAACTGACAATAAAAACCTTGTCCTTATGGATTAGTAAAGATATAATAAAATTTATATATGGAGCAAAAAAACAAAGACAAATATAGATGAGAAGTTATATTTTCACACCCATTATAACAATCTAGATCATGTGTTTTGTATGAGATTGTAAAACCATGATTTATGGGTACTGTCATGACATATACATTACCATTATTAATTACAAACATGGACACATGCACATATAACTTTTAAGTACATAAATAAACAATGTGACCTTACTATTACTATTACAAGTATATAACTCATGAATTTATTAAATAAACCATGCGATCATAGATCAATACATATAACTTTTTTTACAATAGTCACCATCAAGAAGATCAAAGTTGGTAATAAGGCTTTACTTTTAAGTGGAACCTTTGGTAACAAGTTTTCCTTTTATTGTTGAATTATATGCATATGAGAAATGACATAACATAATGATTTCATTATCAACATCTGTTGAACCTAATGGGCCACACATAGAGCAAATAGATAATAAGTATATTAATGGACTTGCGAGGGACATATAGATTAATGTTACATCTGGTTTTGGGTCTTTCTTTTGTTGGAAAAATGAACTTTAAATTAATTATGAGAGGGTCTCGGGTCTTAAAGGATGAAGATTTGTCCTTAAGGAATGAGGTTTTTGAGTTAAGGGTATAAGACTTTGGATTAAAGGTTTAGTCTTAGGTTAAAAGGCGGTTTGGGCTTAAGTTGGTTTTGGGCCTTACTGGATCGGAAAGTCACGACGCGAAGTCTGTGCAGCCCACGCCCATGAAATTAGGATTTTTTTTCCCGTATTTAAGGGCTTTGTCTCTGATATCAAGGTCATTTGTAGCTCACATCACATCAAGAAGCCCTTAAGAGCAAACTCTAGGCTCTATCTCTCCTTTGTTTGTAGCCTTTCATATTTGTTTATACACTTCGAAGGAGAAGGGAGTGCAACTTGTAAGGCAAGGAAGCAAGAAGCAAGTCAGATATAATCTTTTGGATAACTTCTAGACCATTATAAGTATTCAAGCTTGAATCTTTATGAGTTATTAGGTCTATGCATGTATAGGGTTTTATGCATGTTTTAGTAGTTTGGATGTTGTTTGGTTTGAGTTTGAAGAACTCAGGCCTTAAAAGGTTATATTTTTTTTATGTCTTTTGTACCTATTGTGGTAAGTAGATGAGAAGTTCATCTTGTCATTTAGTCCATGATTGAATTTAAGAGCTTTTTGGTCCCATTTTGACCTAGATTTGAGAAGATGGCGTTAAGGACATGCAAATGAATAAAGTTGGAAACGGTCTAACTTTATCCATCAAGACCACTTTTTGATGAGTTATGGAGGTTTAGAGTTTAAGTCTTAAAGGATTACGACTTTATTGAAAGTTACATGATTTGTGAAGTTCGCGTCGTGATCCAAGCCTGTGTAGTGTCGCGACTATTTTGTCGCCTAGCAATAACGTCGCTATCATGTGTTGGTCGCGTCGTCGCGACGAGATGAAGTGGATTTTTGACTTTTTGACCAAGTTTGACTTATGGTCAACTATTTTGGGTTTGTGTCTTGGAGGAGCAAAATGGTCTTTTGCCCATAGAATAGCTTTTATTGGACCTAGACTCGATAAGGAAGTGTAGATAAATGTTTTACCTTAATCATTAAATTAGGGTTATTAATTGTGTAGTGATTTGAAGGAGATTGGATACCACTAGCTTGGCTTTGTGGATTTCATCTTATCAGTTGTTCAGCTGAGTTGTCATAAACTTACTTATTATGTGGGATATGTGATATATGTATGTTAGACTATGAAAAGCCTCTCGTAGGGAAATGGTCTAAGGACGACTAACTAGTGAAAAGCCTCTCGAAGGGAAATCTAGTTGGACAAAAAGGGATGTAAGACTACGAAAAGCCTCGCGGAGGGGAAGTGGTTAATGTTAGTACAACTAGAGAAAAACCACTTTGAAGGAATGTAGTTGGACTAAAAAGTATGTTATACCACAAAAATCCTTATGAAAGGAAGTGGTCAAGGTTAGGACATTTAAAGAAAAGCCTCTCGGAGGGAATCTAGTTGTACCGGGGTTAAGTATGTTAGCATATGTTATGTGATAGAATGTAAGTAATATGTAAGGTATTGCTTGTTATCATGTGCTAAGTTATGTATTGAATATGATTTGTATAATGCGTAAGTATTGTGTTTACTTACTAAGACTTAGGCGTACAAATGCTACTTTATGTTTTTAGTTGCAGGCCCTTCAGGTTCGAAGGGGAAGGAGCTGACAGCGCGATCCCACCGTTGCGGCGCAAACTCCATGAATTGGGTTGGTCCGACATAACTGATCTTGAACCTGCTAAAAATAAAATTTCCTCGACTCCCAACGACCGATGTGTCGTGCCAAGTGCCAAGTGCATCTAAATCGCACCATTTCGTGCATTCACATCATCGGCTAGGTTAGGCGTGTGTATGGGCTTGACACATCTTTTGATCCACTTAAAGCCTTTAAAAGCCGACCATAGAGGGTATTTTGCTGCCTTATAGGGTTCCTGTAACTATAAATACAGCTCTCTATGAGCTATATTCACAGCCACGGAAAATTAAGCTCTCTCTCTCTCTCTCTCTCTCTCTCTCTCTCTCTCTCTTTGTTATATGCGATTTCTTCTATCTTCCCGAATAATCACTTTGTGTTTATTCCTCTTTTATAGTGTTAGGATGTCAAACCCAACAAATAAAGGGGGTAAAATATACTCCAAAATTCACTACAAGATTGTAATTAAAATGTAACACGGAGCAAGTAGGGTTGGTCCACAGAGAGACGTGACTAATTGTAATGCGATGGTCTTTTTGCACAAGATGAATTATAATAAAACAAGGGGGGTTGTTTGATCAATTAAAACTAACTAAACACATGCAAAACTAACAAATGAATTCAATAAAGATTAAGTGTCCTAGTTCTATGTTTATTGTATAATTATGCTATATTAATCATGAAATGATGGTATATTCACTATATCTAAGTTGGAACTTGGAATTACTAACAATCTCTATCAACTCCCATTTACCAAATTAATCCTAACTTCACTAAACTAATCTAAACAAGATCTTAGAATTGGATTAGAAGATTACATTAATTTTTTATGTAAATGTTCCCAACAATGCCTAATACTTCTCATAGGCTCAGAAGCGTGAAGATATGCAATTATAGTTTACACCAAAGTTAATCCCATCACAAAACTAATTTGAGTTTGTGACTTAATATCAATTTCATAAAATAATTATGGATTTTATAAAAATGAATGACAAGTGTGACCTACTTATAATCCAAGTGGCCACCATGAACCAAAATTACAATCAAAATCTTTGTTAAAACAAAAGTAAAATTGATAGATAGATAATTAGACATAACATAAAGTATCCATAGAACCAGAAATAAAAAGGATTTAGCCACACGCGACTGAATAAAGAACAAAGTCTAAAGTTTAATCAAAATATGAATCAAACTTACAAAAATATGAATTTCAATGGTTTCAACGTGTTAATAAAACTCAAATCGCTCTAGAAAATCATCCTCAAAGCTCTAAAAGTTGGTATCCCCAATAATGAAGTCGGTGGCCCATTTTGAGGAAAAATCATAAAATGCCACTAAACCCACGTTCATGTTTCCACGATACGTGGAAATTTACACTAAAGAAAACACGACCTGTGGAAACTCACAAAGTATAATGTTCAAATTGGTTAAGGCTTTGAAGTACATTGTTGGAATGGATTCAAAACCATGGCCTGTGGAAATTTCATGCTTCAAAATCCACGACCGTGGATGTCTCTATTCAACCAAGCTTCAAAAGTCAGGAAATCTTTTCTATAGCTCCTAGTCACCTCCCTTAATGAGATCCCACCTCCAAAAAGTCCTTGAAATATCATAGAAATGTGCAGGTGAAATAATATTATAACATCCCAATATCACGATAAAAATTTTGATTTTCAAATCAAAAGAAGCCATTGTTTTCAAACAAAACCCATAACAAAACCAAGTATAAAATAAAAATATCCCCAAGATTAATATAACATAAATCCCAAAATATGTCATCGAATGATGTGTACGATCATCCCTTCGTCTTGCCACAGTCATCTGAAGTATCGGAAACAATAAACTGAAATGTAAGCCAAATCTTAGTGATGGTGTGTATGAGACTGTGATGGTGTGTGTGAGACTGGTTGCGAAGGGGTTTACTCAAACCCCATGGGTTGTCTATGACGAGACCTTCTCACCAGTGGCTAAGATAAAATCTACCAGAATCATGCTAGCCATAGTTGCCTTTCATGACTATGAAATTTGGCAGATGGATGTCTAAACCGCTTAATTTCCTTAATGGAAAGTTGGTTGAGGATGTTTACATGAGTGAGCCAGAGGGTTTTGTTGATGCAAAGTTTCCCAATAGAGTGTGCAAGCTTGAGAAATCCATCTATGGGTTGAAACAAGCTTCTCGCAGATGGAATATTTGTTTCGATGAGAAGGTCAAAGAGTTTGGCTTCTCTAGAAGTGAAGATGAGTCATATGTATATGTCAAAGCTAGTGGGAGTATAGTAACATTCCTAGTGTTGTATGTTGATGACATACTCCTTATAGGAAACGACATTCCAACTTTACAAGAGGTTAAGTCTTGGTTTGGAAAGTGTTTCACTATGAAGGATCTAGGAGAGGTTGCTTATATTCTGGGGATAAGACTTCTAAGAGACAGGAGTAATAGACTAAGTGGACTTAGTCAAAATACATACTTGGAAAAGGTGCTAAAACGTTTTAGTATGGAAATTTCCAAGAAAGGAGAACTGCCCAACCAGAGTAATACCAAACTGACTAAGACTCAGAGTCCGAGTACCGATGTAGAGATAGTAGAAATGAGTAGAGTTCCATATACTTCCGCCGTTGTATCCATCATGTATGCTATGACATGTACTTGCCCTGATGTGTCCTTTGCTTTGAGCATGGTCAGTTGTTATCAGGGAAATCTAGGTAAAGCTCATTGGATAGCAGTTAAGAATATTCTGAAGTATCTGCGAAGGAGTAAGGATTGGGTCCTAGTACTTGGTGGCAGTGATACATTGAGATTAACTGGGTATAGTGACGCTGACTTTCAAATATATAGAGACAACTTTTGTTCTCAATATGGTTGTGTGTTTACCTTAAACGGAGGAGCATTTACTTTGAAAATTTCCAAGCAAGAGACAGTGGCTGATTCTACCTGTGAATCAGAGTACATAGCAGCAAGCGAAGCATCAAAGGAGGCAATTTGGTTGAAAAACTTCATCGGAGATCTTGGAGTTGTGTCAACCATCAAGGAGCCAATGGAGATTTTCTATGATAATGAAGGAGCGGTTGCCTTGATAAAGGAACCTATAGATCATGGCAGATCAAGACATATCAACAGAAAATACCATTTTATCAGACATAGGATAGCGGAAGGTCACCTCGTAGTGAAGAGGGTATCATCTGAAGAGAATCCAATAGATCCACTCACAAAGGGTCTGAGTAGGGCTAAACACATTCAGCATGCCAGGAGCATTGGTCTGAAAGATGATATTAGTTTTAGTAGTTAGATAGTTATTTTGAAACTTGTAACAAAATAAATGTAATTGACTTTTGGTGATTAAATAATAGAGAATTATTTATGAGTTTGTTTACTACCTTTTGTCAATTGTTTATTCTTGTGTTTCATGTTTGCATGTTTTATTTCCCGAATAATTCGATTATTCAAATTCCACAGTCGTTCGTACTTTTGGAAGTAAGTAGTGAATTAAGACTGTCATGAATTGAATTGTAGATTGTCTAAAGAGTTTTATACATAGCAATGGTATTGCTACAATGTTCATGAGTACTTAGAAATGAAGATTTAAGTATTGGATTAACCCACGCTCAGAGAATTACTTCATGGAATTTATCACGAGTAATTCTAAGACAATAATATCTTATAATCTTAAAACGGAGATATATGATTTGTGGTTTACAAGTCAGTTGTGCATTGATGATACGTAAACGCATCAATAACTTGATGTTATAAAACATGTTGTTGTGCATGATTTGATGAGTAAATAGTGTAAGAATATAAGTCAAAGTTTATTCGTTCCTTTTGCCCTAACGGAAAAGGCGATATCTTTGGGCCCCTCGGTGATTTGGTGTTGACTTATGGTGTCGGGCCCAGCCAGGACTAAATTGATGTGTTCGATTAGAAGTTCTATGTCATTACAAATCAGATCGGGAAACAAAGTATTGGACAATGAGATTGATTTTGTTCCATGTCTAATGTCTGAATGATATCTTGCAGAACGGATGAATATATGATCACTTATCTTAGGACACGTAACTGAATGGGCCAGAGGTCAACAACGGCTTTTGGAAGCTATAATTTGTTGATCGATTCAGAAGTTATATTGGCAATGATAGTTACAAACTTATCCAAGTGTGAGACTATTGCATTAGGTGTCTAAGCCCATAACTATAATTGGTATAAACTCGAATTGATAGTAGCACAATCTTTTTGAGTTGCCCTCAAACCTATCAATTAGACATGATGATTTTTGGAGAGAGAGGTTGATTTATTATTAGATAAATAAATTCAAATAAATAATTTATTAATATATTATGAGAATAATATATTGATTAGAAATAGTAATACTTAATTAATAATTAATCAGAAATTAAATGGAATTAATTAAAAGTGTAGGGTCTAAAGTGAAATTGTTCAATAGTTGAACAAAAGGCTCCAGAACCTTCCACCAAGAGGGTGGACGGTTTCTAGAGGCATTTTAGGGTTTATGGAATTATCCTTGGAGGATAATTAGGAAGGTAGATAATTATCAATTCAAGATAATATTATTATATTGGTTTTGGGCTTATCTAGGGTTTCTAGGGTTCCTATTTTGATGTTCATAGTTATAGGTTCAATAGTGAAACATAGATCTTGTTTTAGGTTGCATGCACACTTAAGAGTTTTAAGTTTTTTGTTATGCCTAAAACCCATCAATAAGACACCCCGCAAATCTTCAAGACACAACCTCGATAAATGATCGATGCATAAACCTCATGTTCGTTGGCGATAGAAACCCACAACGAACACTCCAACTCTCCCAGAGCCATATCAAAACTCCTACCGAAAGACTGAGATACAAAAGAATGACTCGCACCCAAGTCAAAAAGCACAAGAGCAGACAAAGAGTTCACTAAGAAGGTACCTAGAAGAATCGTAAATATAAGCATACCATAAAATAACTGACAAAATAATAAATAAAAACATACCAGTAATGACGTCCGGCGCCGCCCTAGCCTCCTTCATTGTGATCTGGAAAGCACGACCCCGAGCCCCCGGGGGCTCCGCCCTACCCTGGCGTCCATCTGTGATCCTCAAAGTAGCCGGTGCTGGAGCCTGCACCGGTCTTGCAACGAGCAATGGACATATGGCCTTCACATGGCCAACCTGCTCACAATGGTAACAAATCATGGTGCTCACCGACGGGGCCTGCTGATGACAGTCCCTAACAATGTGGCTCTCCCTTCCATATTTATGGCATACAAAAGAAGATCGACAAGCATCCTCATGAACCTTGCGGCAACGAACATCGAGGATGAAGTATGAATCAAGTAGGGGAGAACTATAACATCTTGAACCCCGAGGTACTCAATTTATTCATTTATTGCATTTTTGGGGTCCTCACGACGTGAGATCTTGGGGGTCACGTCGTGAGTGGCCGTTGACCCGCATTTTGGAGTCTCACGACGTGAGAGCGGCTTAAGGATCTTTAACCCTAATTTTTGAGTATTTAAGGGAATGAGAGGCTAGGGCTGCCCATCCTCAGCCTCTCTCACCCTCTAAGCCTCTAGAAATCCTAGATTTCTATTCCTTTGAGATATTTGGTGTTTTGCTTGTGGAAAGGAAGGAAAATGAGAGAAGAAGCAGCATCATTGTAAAGGCAGTTGCTTGGGATCATCATCTTCATGATCTCTCACCTTGTTGGACCCTTTGTAAGTGCCAAGACTCAAACTTTATCTCATTTCATGGTTAGATCTAGGCTTTTGGTCCCATTTCTTTAAGTTGTAGCTTGTTGGTGTGAAGGATATCCATAAAGATAGCAACTTTATGGATTCAAATGGTCTTTTGTGTCTTATATCATTCAGATCTGGAAGTTGGTGTAGTATTAGAGGCTTGCATGTGAGTTTGAGACCATACTTCTACTTTTGACCTACAAGTATGGAGGGACATGCATGGTGCATGCATGTCCATAAAGTAAGCATTTTTATGGACCATTAGGGTCCCCTTTAGCTTTTGGAGGGGTTGGAATTGAGGGTTGAATGGATTAAGAATGTTAAAATGTTGGTTTTGGCTTCAGACTGTTCTCATGACGTAAGACATGAGGTCTCACGACGTGAGAAGGCGAAACCGTCCCTTACTAGGTCGTCTAAGTCAGGAATGAGTCTTTGGACTCGGACCGGGTGACTCTCACGACGTGACCAAGGACTAGTCACGATGTGAGACGTTGTTTTGGGCTTTTAGGCCTTAGTGGGCCATTAGTTTTCTGTCTTTTGGCCTTTTGTGCTTGGGCCCATTTGGAGCTTTGGGTGTCATTTAGGAATTTGGGTCTTTTGGATTTGGGCCCATGATGGGTTCTGGGCTCATATAGGAAGTTTGGCCATTTTGGGCTTTTGGATTGGGCCTTGGATTTTGGGTCGAGTGAGGAAAGGGTAAAATGGACTTTTACCTGAGTATTGGACAATCGGACTAGGATTTCAGCTTTGGGGTATGGACCAATTATTAATTGGGTTTTATTTGATTGGTTAGCGCGGGGGTTTTCCGGATCAGCAGTTCGAGCTTTTATTTGAGACATTCAACAGCTTGAGGTAAGTTTCCTCACTGTGCTTGACAGATCGAAGGCATCAATGTCGGCCCATGTTTATTATGGATAGGATGCTAGTTGTATGCATAACTATTTTATGTGTTGTATGTGATATGTATATCGGGCGGGATCCAATGTCAGGCGGGGTCTGATGAATGAATTGTATGCTATTTGTCTTAGTGATTACTGCATGTGTTTATATGTCTATATGTATATCGGGCGGAGCCCAATGCCCGGCAGGGCCTGATGGATGCGATGAGACAGGGCCCGTCTGATGATATTGGCAACTATGTTCCGAGCGGAGCTTGATGTCGGGCGGGGCCCGATGGGTGTTGGGCAGTGACACATTGTATGTTAGAGATGTATGGTATGTGGTGTTTTGGGGAACTCGTTAAGCTTCGTGCTTATGGTTTTCAGTTTATGTTTCAGGTACTTCCAGATCAAAGGGGAAGAGCTCGGGGTGATCGCATCGTACACACCATAATGTTCCGCATTATATTTGACTATTATGTATTTGGATGTTTTGATCATACTCTTATTCTATTATGCTTTTATGAACACAGTTTGAATTATGGTTTTACTATTCTATAATTAAAAAGAATTTTTTTGGTCTTAATTTTTGGGACGTTACACTCTCATTCTGAAAAGGTAGTTAAACAGGACACTACTCCAAATATCAGCTTTACTAGTCACCTATACATTGAAAAAATGACCAAACTCAACTACAATTCAAAATACCCAAAATGCCCCTAGGTCAAACTTGGTCAAAGTCAAAATTCAAAAAGTCAACCGAGTTGACTCAGCTGAGTACGCCCAACGTACTCAGCTTGTACGCTTAGCGTACTCAAGATCCAGGATCGGGGCTCCCATCGCGTACGTGCGGCGTACGCTGGCCGAATGAGTTCCTTCCATTTAAGGCTTATTTCATTAACTCCCTTCGAGTAAAAGCATATCTAGTCCCAAAATAACCTCTTAAGTCATAAAGTTTCCAACTTTATGACTTTGCATGGCTAGGAAGTGCTCAATACTAAAAACCCTTTTTCTTAACTCATTAAGACATTATAACCCATGCATGGAAGAAAACTAATGACCAAGATTGCATTTTTATGACCTTAGACACTCCAAAACGTCTCAAAGGACAATCCATTTGGGTCTAGAGCATGTCATACTCAAGAACATCATTGATTGGGAAGAAAAACACATTATAACATCATACAAGATAGATCTAACCAAATAAACCTCAAGGTACAAACTTTATACCTTTTAGAGATGTAGGAGGGTGCAAAACTTCCAGATCAAAAGGTTGCTCCAAGCTTCCAAGATATTCTCCTTTCCTTATCCTTCATTGTGAACACCAAAACACACACTAATGGCTCAAGGATGCTAAAAAATGGATTAGGGTTAGCTAGGGTCGAATATGGAGGTGGAGGCTAAAGAATGAAGAGGTTTCAAAGAGATAAGGATGTTTAAATAGGGTCCAAATCCTAAAAAGTAGGGTTTGACCCCTGGCCACGTACGCCCAGCGTACGCGTAAGCCTCCAAATTTTCATTAAAATGCCATTTGGGACCAAATTTGCAAGAGTAAATTACACGAATGGTCCCTTTGGTTTAAGGTAATTTGCGCGTTTGGTCCCTAACTTATTTTTTTAACTCGGAAGGTCCCTACTGTTTGTTTTTGTTACGCGCTTGGTCCCTGTCTTACTTAAAAAAACTATTTTGCCATTGATTTTTTAATTTATTTAAATAAACACTCCCCCAACCCCGCCCCCTCACCTTACCTTACCTACCCCACCATTTTTTCTTATTTAAATAATAGTCTTTTTAGGTAAGAAAGGGACCAAGCGCGTAACAAAAATAAACAATACGCACCAAACACGTAACAAAAACAAACAGTAGGGACCTTCTGAGTTAAAAAAATAAGTTAGGGACCAAGCGCGCAAATTACCCCAAACCATAGGGACCATTTGTGTAATTTACTCAATTTGCAAACAATTTTCATATCAAGGGTCAAAATGTAAAATACCTGGAAATCAAGATGTTACAAATATCATGAAATGTCACGAAAAGAAGTAAAATACATGATTTTAAGCCTAAATGAAATGCAAGAATATGGAATAAAAGTGCAAAATAGGGGCTTTAAATGCACCTAACAAATCTCATCAATCTTATACCTTTCTTGTCCCCAAGAAAAAACAAAACAAAAGTACAAACCGAAGAGAAGAAAAGAAGAAAGTAAAATTTTAAATCATAACTTTTGGAAAGTAATTCATTAAACAAAAACAATTAGATCCAACCCAAACAACCTTATTATACTACGTAGTCGGGAATATACCTTGTCGCCCCTTGAGTTTATTTGGCTTATCCCCACATAAATATATAACATTATAAATAAGACTTTTAGCCACTCCCTAACACAACTCAACAAAATCAAACGTTACAACACTTTTTCACGTTCACCGATAATGAGTTGGCAAATGGAAAAAATATGGTCTTAGTTTCGTGAAAATGTTTTGTATATTTAATAATAATTGAATTTATTATCTCGTGACATCTCAACCTTCAATCCTAAATATTAATCGTTAGTTGTTTGCTTTTGTGAAAACATTTTGGATATTTAATTATAAATATTATCTATCTACTCGTTTGTTTGTCAATAATAAATAATTCGTTATTAGTTCATAATACTAAGTATCAGATTGTTTAAATATCAAGTCTTAAATTCAACACTTAGTGGTGCGTACCTTGCTTGTGTGTGGATATCGCTGGAAGGAAGCTTCTTTGATCCCTTTGGAATTAAGGATGTCTACCCTACAAGAAATGTACATGAGATATTGTTCCTTAAAGTTTGCATGTAGGTTCATGATATCCATCCTTTTGGGAATTTATTATAGAGATTTCAAAATACTTTCCCTTTATAGAAAGTTTTAGTACTTTCATGATGTTGCATATATTAACATTTACGAAATTATGATATCCATACCGTAATATAAGACACTAAGTAGCAAGTTTCAGTGCCAATTTGATTTAACTAACAAATGAATGCCAATCATGCCCACCATCACTTGGACATGTTCCATGTCTAAAATGTTTTAAAAGCAAGAAGATTCCAAATTGAACGCAAAAGACTACTTAATATTTTATAAAACAATGTGTGATATTGTGTAACACCCGTGTTCCAGATTGGTTAAGCTTACTTGTATCAAGGACCGAAGATGGAGTTTTGGAGGAAGCTCTTTGCCATGACGTGGCAATAATTATTTTGATCGCGTGACTTTTGCACCGTCACAGTGTGGCCAAGGAAGGCCACAACGTGGCAGTTGTTCATGCCCAAGTCCACGACTCTTTTAGGGTTCCCTTCATATTTAAACCCCTCTAACTCATTTTTAGGGTTCCTTATCAGCCTCCATCACACTCAAGTTTCAGAAACCCTAACCCGAATTACTCATTGTGTGTGGTGAGTCTATTTTAGAGACTTTGGTTGCTTGTGAAGAAATAAGAAGTATTGAGAAAGATTATGGTCGGTGCTTCTTAGCTAAAGTATAGATATTTTTTGGGCATCTTTAGACCTTTGTAAGTGTCCAAGTTCCTTGCCTTATGACTTTTGGTGGTTAGATCTTGAATATTATCCCATGTTCCTCATGTTTGAGCAAGTTTGGAGGGAAGGAACTCATAAATTTGGCAACTTTATGACTCTCCTGAGTCCCAAGAGCATCATAGGTTGTAAATATAGTCTTTGGTATAAGTTCTTGTCATTTGCTTAGGTTTTGGTCTTTAAAGCTCATTTTTTGACCAAAATGGATCTTAGACATGTATTGGACATATATGTCTATAAAGCTTCCACCTTTATGATAGATCTGGTGTTATAAACCCTTATGGAGTGGTTGGGTTAAGGACTTTTTCAGATTGAAGACTTAACGGTTAAGACATTATGGATTTTGGCTTTATTTGGACCTAGGGTTTGAGATCTTGATCTATTTGGGTGTCTTAATGGATAAAGTTTGAAACTTTATCCATTTAGACGATAGTATGGACCAAATCTGAGCTTTGGAGCTCTTAGAATCAAAGAAAACAACTTAATCCATTAAGCTGCTAGAAACCCAGTGCCCACGGCGTGGCCATAGGTTGCCATGACATGGCGACTGGGAATTTCCCGTATGTCTGGCTGGTTGAAGGCCACGATGTGGCCAAGGAAGGCTACGACGTGACGGTTGGCTAAAGTCAACTCTAGCTGTTGATTTTTAGCATGGTTTGACTTTTGGTCAATCTCTATTTTTAGAAGGTAGACTTAGGGTTTTCCTTGCGTGGATTGTTAGAAGGTGTTTAACACCCATCTTTTGGCGGTGAGAGCTATCGGTTGTGATCAGCGCGACATTGCATGAGGTTTTAATCAACATTGCGATTCAGGTGAGTCTCCTTACTATACTTGGGGTTTATGTTATATCAGAAGACCAGGGGTTGGTCCATGACATTTGTATGAAAGACCTGGAGGTGGCTCTCGAGAAATTGTACTTCAAGACCAGGGATCAAACCCTAGCAGTTATATATAGTATGTTAGTTATCTTTGTGATACTTACATGGAAGACCAAGAGGTGGCTCCTAGCACTTGTCTATAAGACCCAGGGTTTTGACCCTCGGCCTGGCAAGGAAAGACCATGATACGGCTCATGGCATAATGACAAGACTATGATTGTCACATAACAATCTTTATTGTATGTATGATATGTGGTGTTTTGGGGAACTCACTAAGCTTATTGCTTACAGTTTTATGGTTATGGTTTTAGATACTTCTGGTTCTAAATGGAAGGATCCGACGTGACTGCACTGCATCCCTCAGAGTTTCCGCATTGATTGCTTATGATTTTTACTCTAATGTTTACATGATGTAATCATTTTGATTGGTTTTGGAACAACTTATCTGTATTACTGATTGTTTTAAAAATGAAAATTTTATTCTGAATTTTTGGGACGTTACATATTGATTTTTTGCTTAATAACCCACAATTTTATAGAGAAATTCATTATTTACAATTAGTTATTAGTGGGAACGAAAAGAATATCCGGTCCAAAAACAAAAGTAAATAAGTATGAAATAAATCATGAATGGAACACAAATAAGGTCCTAAGCAGTGAATATATGATAATCTATATGAAATATTTCTAACTAGTTACTGTTTAGTTATTGTTAGATGTTTCACATTAAAATTTATTGTTAATATTTAAACTAGAAATTATAAATAAATTATAATATTAAGTTACAGCTAAGCTATTATATTTAAGCACAATTCCACATACAACATCCTAAAGAGTGATCTAACAACAATTTCTTGGAAATTGATATAAAATAACAGCATCCGGCGTTTGTAGTCCAACGGTTAGGATAATTGCCTTCCAAGCAATAGACCCGGGTTCGACTCCCGGCAAACGCAATTTTAGATTTTGTTTATTTATTTTTAAATGTTCAAACTAAATCATAAAATAAGCCGCTAAAATTCGAATTCGAACCTTCTCGTTTGCCGCGATAATTCCAAATTTCCCTCAAAACTGTGATTCCATTTTTTGTTTCTCGTCTTCCTCGAAAAATCATGTTCCATTGCTGCATTTCCACTCGGTTTCACGAACTTCCTGCAGAATGTGGTTCTTCCTCCTTCTCTTAATCTGGTTAGAATCAGTCCCTTTTCATGTATGAGGTTTCGATTTTCTGCTAGATTTGAATTGATTTACTTTCATCATTCTCCGTTGATAAAGTTATGCTTGAAATTGAAAGATTATTTTCAAGTTTTAAATTGTTCGGGGGTTGTGAATTTGATAAATTTATTCTGATAACTATGTTGAATTCTATGTTTGATACTCCTTTTTTTTTTAGTCAAATTATAGTTCAATACATATCGATTGAAGGTAAACGGGCAACAAGCTGCGCTGCTAGGATGCTTTTGTATTTGGCTGATTGTGAATATTATATGTAAACATGTCACTGAAGTTCAGAAGGTATTTGCTCCTCTGAACGCTCGACCTGACTTATAAGGTCAAATTTATTACAGTAAGTCAGTTTATACATAACATGTCTTCATCAAATCTACAAACTGACAGTGGGACAAACAGTCTAACACACCCCTTATGATTGGTTCTTTAGCTTGAAAAGAGTGAACAGATTGAGACATTTTCAAGAAACAAACCCCCTTGTGAACCCAGCTAATGTCAACTTATCTCCTCCTGTGTATACTAAAACCCTTTGACCCCAGTATATCTATTTATAAACAACCTTTGACCCCGGACCCACAAACCCGACATGTCACCCAAACATGACATACCTTGTCATCAAGCACCATAGACTGCCCGCAACGACAATGAGGTCAAAGGGAAGATCCGGCTCCACAACTAACAAATAATGTACAAGCATTCAAATATAATAATGTATAGATATGTAATGCATAACATGGTACATTAAATAATAACTTATAAAATGAAGTTAGTTATGTACAAAATAAGTTATAGTGTTCCCATAAATTATTCTAGTGCTTAAGGCATCAACATATAGTAGAAAAGGCATTGGAAGCTGTATAATGAGAGTAAGATATGCCCAGGTTGAAAGTAGGATAATACCCATGATGGTGTCTAAACATCTTGAGAAAGATCTTTATGATTTCTGCATATTTGCAAAAGTATCTGGCAGTGAGTGGAATTTCTTGACAAAGAGCAGCGCTTCACATTAGTAATTAGTAGGCAGGCTTTTTTTCAGAAGTCCTTAGTTGACTTTATGTTTATATCAAATAAAACAAATTCTTTTATATAGAATGAGTTGATTTTGTTGAGGAAAAAGATTGGGGCATTCCGAAAATCGAACTCGGGACCTCTCGCATCCAAAGCGAGAATCATACCACTAGACCAAATGCCCTGCTGGTTACTTTTAATTATGTATTTTTATTTTTGTTTGTGTGATAAATACATGAACTATTGCTGTTTTTTTACACTTTTGAGTTGTATTGTGTTTGTTAGTTATGATATGATATGAAGGTTTTTTGTAAGGACTTGGAAGTGTCTTTGCTTTCTCACCATGTTCATTGTGTTGTTGCCAAAAGTAAATGCATTGTTGTAGTTGTTGCGTGCTATTATATGGTCAGAATAGATGTGAGGGTAGATTACAGGTTTAGACCTGCATTCCATGCTTTTATGTATGTCAACTTTGACTTTCTTATAGTAAATGAAAGATGTACTTATTATTTATCATTTTTTTTTTGAATTTTAAGAGTGCACTTGAAACACTATAGAGAAGGCAGTGAAGATATAATAATAAAGTAAAATAAAAAAAAAAGTTGAAGTTAGGGGGGCATTCCGAGAATTGAACTCGGGACCTCTCGCACCCTAAGCGAGAATCATACCACTAGACCAAATGCCCATTTTTGTTAGTGTACTGCATTTATAGTCATTTACTTTATGCAGTGAGTTAATAATATAGATGCAGTAAGTACATAATACAAGTAAAAATATAAGTGGTAGCAGAAAGATATCTTATTCTGGTAGGCAGTTGCACATTTTCACCAAGTAAGTTGGTGCCTAAAAACATCTTCATAAAGAATATTTACATTACATATTTGCTTACTCTGGTAAATGAAGTTACATATGCTTTTTATGAAGTTGCGTCTTTTCATGGTGATTGGTGAATGCATAATTAATTAATTATCAGGCTGAAGTAAATGCAGATGAGTCCAATTTACTGATATAGAATCTTTTCAGATCTGCAAGCACATGTTTGTTGGGCATATCATATAATAATTAATTTAGGAGGTAGAGTTGTTTCCCCAAGTCCTTAGTTGACTTTACTTTATAAGAGATGAACATTATCATATCAAACAAAATATTGGCACTTAATTCTATTCTTTTTATATATAAAATATGTTGAAAAAAAGAAACAAAATATTGGCACTTAATTCTATTCTTTTTATATATAAAATATGTTAAAAAAAGGAGCATTCCGAGAATCGAACTAGGGACCTCTCGCACCCAAAGCGAGAATCATACCACTAGACCAAATGCCCACTTGCTTGAATATGAGTTTACTGACATTACATTGTCCAAACTCCAAAGTATGTGAGTGACACCCAATGAAGTGAAATTTATGGTTCTTTCACATGAAGTTTAGAGTTTTATGTTTTATACCTTTCAGTGTAGAATACTGCAATGGGTGACCATAATTCAAGGCTACAGGCTACAATGTGTGAATCAATCTTTGCTTATATTACCTTTGCAAAAGCAAAATGCATATCCATTTCTAATAGTGAAAGATTGCATATTCTGAGCAGATACTGATAAAACTTCACTCATCTACCAGTTTCTATTCTACCCAAAAAGTATAAGACATTTGAGGACTTGGGGATTAAAGATTTTAAGCATTGGTGACTTGTTACTTTACTTGCATATAATTTTTAGTTTCTCATCCAGTTGCCTACCATTTTGAGAGATGGTGCATGCTCACTCATCAAGAAATCGTCGTTTATGATTTTCTTTTTGATTTAAGATGCCAATTATCCCCCATATTTCTTTGAGGACTTCTATCAAACACCTTGTGTGCAAGATAAGATGGTTACGTAATTCATTTGTAGAGGGATCCCATTTTCGATTCACAACCCAGAACAAGGACAAATTAATTCAAACAACCAGGACTTGAATTTGCCTTTGATATCTGAATTGCTGAAGACTTCCCAGAAAATCGCATCCCATGATCCATGATTGTTGTAATCTGTATTCTGTAATTAGATTAGAACAGGTTATTGCTGCATTGAGAATACGGACTACCTTGTGAAAACCGTACCCAATACACACCCAAGAACTCTTACAAAACGGCTCCATTTATCGAAAAATCCCTCCACCTTTCTGATACCAATTTGTTAATGGCGAAACTTGTAAACCAATGTGTGTAGAAAGAAGTCAAAGTCAACTTTCGCTTTTACCTTTTTACAAAACACCCCCTAGACTATAGTTTTAAGCCATGGGTGTAATAAGAGTGTAAGATATATAGCTGGATCTTATATTTAGTTGGATATAAGTCGATAAGAATCAATTAGAGACATTCAGTAACACATCACGGATGTAAAAAAAGCATCCTACTTTTTTTTATATGTCTCTTTATTGTGGTATTCTACTTTCATTTCTTTATATTAAATCATTCCATTCTAAAATCTACCCAATTATAACAATGTCATCCAACACAAAGAAATTCTTATAGCTTCAATTGTATCGATCTTTCAAGTGCAATGTCTCAATAAAAAAAAATTAAAATTACAATGCTATTGGATGGATTTTCAAATAGAATGCCTTAATAAGAAAAAAATGGAATACAATGTTGTAATTGAAGTAAATCTCATGTTTGGTTTGAATCTTCTTTTCTTTAACTTTTATATTTTTGCATCAACTTTTGTTAATTTTTTTTAACTAATGTCTAAAATTTGTATCTTAAAATACTTAGTAATTTATATTTATATAAAATCAAGTATGTTCTAATTACTTTATAAACATGATCAAGAAGTTTTTATATTCTATAAACATCAACACCATTTTCCCAAAGGGTTCACTTTCACAAGTGTTTATATTAGGGATAATGTTTTAAAAGGGTAACATGTTTTAACTTGTGTACATATTTAGTCACTTATGTTTATTTTTGTACATATTTAGTCACTTATGTTTTTTTTTATATTGTACACATATGACCATTAAGTTTAATGGTCATATGTGTACAATGTAAAAAAACATAAGTGACTAAATGTATACAAAAGAAACATAAATGACCAAATGTACACAAAAATAAATGTAAGTGACTAAATATGTACACAAACTAAAATATGTTACCCTTTTAAGCATTATCCCTTTATATTACTTAATATAAAAAAACATAAGTGACTAAACGTATACAAAAAAACATAAATGACTAGATGTGTACGAAAATAAATATAAGTGACTAAATATGTACACAAGCTAAAATATGTTACCTTTTTAAGCATTATCCCTATATATTACTTAAACATCTATATGAAAAGGGATTTTCAAGTGATAGCCCTCTTTTGTGAATTGTGAATTGTGAGTAGACTTTAAAAGGTCAACACATAATTATGATTTGTATGGGATGTACTCATGTACATGTACTAAGAAGTAAACATGGTGTTACACCCCCGAACCAGATGGCGGAAACGTCCGGGAGCTTGTGCGTGACTTCATCCTTGTAGTATCATCACATAGTATATAATTGAAACATAACATTATCATCATCACACATGTAATATAACAACATACATTGTTTACATCGAGTATTGTCTTTAAATATTACATGCCAAAATAATTAGAGTATGATGAACAAAATATAACAAAATATCCATTTAACTGTTCAGCCCAACCTGTTTCAGCGGTTTCCTGAGAATACAAGTTAATTTAAAAAGGTCAACATAAAAATGTTGGTGAGTTCATAAGCATGTTTTGAGAAAATGATTTGTACAACTTTGTAATCACAAGAAAATCCTGTATTTTCTTAAAATAGTTTAGTGTGTTTGTGTCCAATCTTGTATTAATGCATGTGTGTTTTTGTTTAGTAGAATCCCAAAAGTAAGTAAAGAGAATGTAAAAAGAATGCCCACAGACAACCCTATGTTGCCTGTAAAAGAGAATGTTGTCGTACCAACCCCCGAGGTTGAGTACCAGGGTGAGTATGTTCCCGAGTAATCTAAGAGAAAAGAGAATGGTCTCCCGTAAATTTCATAACGTTAATTCCTCTAAGTGAGTCGTTATAATCATGCTAATAATGACAAATTCGCCTGTCATGACGTTGTTGAACGCCGATAGAAAATAGAATAAGGATTTTGGTCACCCTAGACTGATGTAGTCTAACTGTAGCGAACAGCTCAGGTGTGGGGTGTCATCCCCGTATAGATCTATACACAAACCCCCGCTCTCCCTCCAAGAGACTCTGGTTATAACTACAGGCTACGATCGTACACACAATAGGAGTCAACCGACACGTCTTACTAGATCCTTAATCGAATTTTACGCGAAGAGAAACATATAAAACTCATTCCGGGCTCAATGAATCATGTAAGCGGCCACTAAGGCTCACTAAACACGTAAGTCATTTTCAGGCCCAAAAGGAACGAGATTATATAACATGGGCCCAAAATATATGTAAAAGGACATCTAAGGCCCATTTCACAAGTAAGGTATTTACAGGCCCAAATAGTATCCAAGGTCCGTCGCGCATGTTAATGGGTCATGAGGCCCAATAAGCATATAAATAGTGTTCATGACCTATCAAACATGTAAATGGGCCACTAAGGCCCAATATCAAGAAAGTGACAAAGTTAGCCCGTTTGTTATTGTTTTGCTATTATTAGTTCAATTATTTACTAAAATAGCATAAAAAGCCCACTTTTTGTAAAAATTGACATTCTTGGCCCATTAAGCCAAAAATTTACAATTAAGGCTCAATTTTTTGTAAAAATGACATTTTTTGTCCCAATTTGGACAAAATTTGTATTTAAGGCTAGTTTTTGGTAAAAATAACATTTTTAACTCATTTTTGTCAAAAATATCATTTTTGGCTTGATTTTTTTGTGAAAATATACATTTTCGGCCCATTTATAGAAAATTTCATATTTTTGGCCCAAATGTTCATAATTTCGCAACTTTGACCCCTTTTTATCAAAAATTTACATTTTTGACACAACTTTCTTGAAAATGACAATTTAACCCACAAAAGACCAAAAATTACCATTTTTGGGCCCAAAACCGTGAGAAGCCCAAATAAGGCCCATTTATAAAAATATTTACATTTTTGGTCCCTATAAGGTTTCAAATGTCGACTTTAGCCATTGTTTAGCAAAAATTTCCTTTTGAACCACATACTAGCCGAGAGTTACATAAACAACCCATATTTTTGTCACTTTTGTCATTTTTAACCCCTTACATGAAGTTTTTCTTAGATCCTAGTATCCTTGATGTATTTTAACCCTTTTCTTGTGAAATATGTTGAAATAAGTGTTATGTTCTACCAATATCATCATCTTTTAGTAGATCTTTTAGTTCATGAAGTTTACAACACATAAACACATATGTAACAAAAGAAAACACACAAAATCATGCATACACACATAGATCTACACAAAACAACTTGTATTCTCCCCCAAAACCAAGTAAAAATCGAAAATAGGGGGTATGAACTCACTTTGAGGTTTGGTTCGGTTTTGATGAAGAGATATGAGAAGATGATGTTGTTTTCGGCCTAGCTTACTTCTTTGAGAAGATCTCGAAGATGTGGATGGTTCTAAGGCCTTATATACGAAAATAATGTTATAAGAATAAGAATCTTGTTATAGAATTGAAACAAAACAATGAGGATTAACAAGCCTTACCAAGAATGATGCCCTTTGATGAAGTGTTCTTCAACACTCACACAAGCTCACACGAAAATTGAAGAGGACGGATGAGGGAGTTTTTGAAGCTCTAGATAGAATTGTTGGATGTAGTTGTAATGGAAAGAAAGTGAGAATGGTGGTGGAGTCTCTTTGGCCGAAATAAGAAGAAGAGAGAGAAGGTGGTGGTTTTTGCATGATGGTTACAAGCTAGCTTGCATGGAAGTATGTTAAATAATAATATTGTTGTTTGGTGGTAGATTGTGAGGTGTCACTCTTCTAATTATCCATCCTTTTCCTTTTTTTTACTAAACCGAGAATGAGAGAGGGGTAGGAGAAAAAGATTAAACATTGGGCTTGAACTTGATAATCATCGAAAACATGTAGCCCAATAAAAATGTTCGGCCCATTGGGCCCACATATGCGTTTACGGCCCAACAATGATAAAGAGAAGGGTTTACGGCCCATTAGGGCTAATTAAATCATTTATGGCCCATCATGGCCCATTAGAGATAAGATGAATTATTCTAGGCCCACATGGCCCAAAATGCTTTAGTTTCATGGACGTGGGTCCAATAAGAGCCCAAATAGGGTTCGTAGGCCCAAAGTAGTCAAATTGAAAGTTTATTGGTCCATTAGGCCCAATAAGAGAATCCTAGTTCATAATAACCTTGAACCGGGATTTTTAGGGTTTTCAATCCATAATTGAACATATGAGACGTATTGTATTAGGTTTTGAACTTAAATCAAGAGTTTGGACTCAAATGGATGATTTCATGTTAACATATAGCATGATATTCACTTAGAGTACAAGTTTTTATAATAACTGATGTTTACATGGGGATAGAATTTTGTAGCTGAAAATGCTAGTTGTGACACATGGTGTGCAACATGTAGGATTATAAGTGCCAATATATATGTTGGTTTATTTTGGAGATAGTAAATCTTCCTATCTCCCTATTCTAATAAAAGAGTCATGATCACGTATCACTTCCACATCCCATATTTCTTCAATGTGAATTGACCAAATTGGCCTTCTTTTGTTTAAATTTCGATTGACAAATAAATTTCCAGCAATTCTTATCAGTAATGTTTGAATGCATCTTTACAAATAAGCAATTCAAACGATATCAAAATTATGTATTTAATTTGATTTCCATTATAGTAGTACAATTCCTTGAATTTAGGAATTGTTTCCGGAAATTTTAAGAAAGAAATCATAAACTATCAACTGAAAATTCCGCCCTTTACAAACCACATGAATTTATTTGGCCAGCCTTATTTCGTCAAATCCTTCTTCTTAAATCCGTTCTTGAGATTTAGGAATTTAAATTAATAACATATTTAATTTCATGAGGATATTTTTTTGGTTATCGATTTGGGGCGTTATGTGGTCAATGATTCATTATAGTGTTACAGAAACCAATTTTTTTTCTTAATTTATTGTACAACCTCTATATAATCTATTACATTCTCTCATTTTTTGATGCATCGTTATTAACCGGTCTAATTATGCAGTTCTGTTTTACTATATGCAATATTAAAACTTGGAGTAACATTAATTTTATGTTTTGGAATGACATTAATTTTATGTTTCTTTTTGTAATAGGGCGTTTCACCTGTTGGCTGACTAAATGTAGAGGTCACGATCTATAATTATTCTGGACTTTTATGAATAAAATTTTCAGTTATTTTGGTTTTGGTCTTCTTCAAATTTGGTCTATTTTATTATTATGAATAATGTGAAAACAAAATAAAATCTCAAATTTAGTTAGCCAAAAGTGAAGAACCTTATTGTAATACATTTTTATGCTTAAAATGGAAGACAAGTTTTTTTAAAATCTGAAAGGTGATGGGGTTATTTTATACAATCATTTAGTATTAATGTATTATCATTACTAAGCTATTATTCCAAGGTATAATCCCCCTTTTCTCTTATGTAGGTACGACACACGTTGTTCCAATCTATTTATTTGCTTTGGCTATGGTTACATTTTTTTCTATGATTGTTACATTAATTCTTTCTTTAATTAATCAATGGTTTTACTTGATTACTTGAAAAATTAAAGTTTATGATCTTTACATGCTTCACGTATTGTGTAGATACAAAAATGGGCCACTTATTTTTATATATATATATATATATATATATATATATATATATATATATATATATATATATATATATATATATATAAATATATAAAAGACCTCAAAACTGAGAGATGGAAGTCTAATATTGTTGATTCAAGGTAATATGTTAAGTCTCCTACTAAACATCATCAAAATGTGTTTTAGACTTTCCACTTTCATATTATGATTCTTGCAAAGTTATCAATATAATATGTGGCATTTGTCTTCATTGTTAAATTTAGGTGATAAGGCTGGAATGGATCCAGAATCAATAATAAAGGAATCAACGAAACTACAATGTTATTTACAACTTTTTTAAATACAAAGCAAAAAATGACATCGTACTTTCATTGATTACTTTATTACATCATCCTAATTCTTTTATAATCAAACTGCCTAAATCCAAACACCAAAGGTTTTTTTTAATGTTTTTATAAAATGAATGTAGGATGCTATAATAAAGGAATTAATGAAAGTATGTTGCTATTTCTTAGTTATTAGATACAACGCATGAAATAGCAGAGTACTTTCATTTATTGCTTTGTTATAACACCCTACTTATATTCAGATTGCGCTAAAAATCCTAACGCCAATAGCCTTTTTGTAATTTTCTTTATTTTCTTGATGAATGTAGGATGCTATAACAAAGGAACTAATGAACGTATGATGCGTTTTCTTGCTTTCTAATTGTTTATATTGGTAACAAAATGTAAATATGTTGCAATTATGTGTAAAAGACATAATGTGATGTTATTTTTGATTCAGCAGACTCCACCAACGACCAGCAAAACAAGGATGTTGAGTTGCTATTGACCCATGTTCAAATCCTAGCACCACTCAGCCCTTGTGGCCATGGAGGTTCGCCTGTAGTGACTCCAGGGCATGAGGCAAAGCCTCATGTTTGCAGCGGGGGATTAGTCGGTGCGCGAAAGCTGGCCCGAAAACCCTCGTTAGGGAAGTTCCCTTTCCAAATGTTTTCATTTGGGTAAAATACAACCCTTTTCACCCTCTTCAAACTCTGACAGCCACACAACACATTCTCACATTCTGTTACATTTTTGTTGGTTTCCGATGAGTACAGAAACAAGGGAAGTCCTTTTTTTGCCCTCTTCCATTTTTACTAATGTTGCAACCATTGGTAAAAGGAATCATTTTGATTTTGACAATCGAAGCTAAAATTTGCATTCAATTTATCATCTATCTTTTTTTATTTTCAATATCTAGTTTTCTATGTGGAATCGTCACTTAATAAATTGGTGCAAAGAATTGCATTGAATATGAATGAGAAGATGATTTAGAGGTGAGGAACGAGATGGTCAAAAAGGGAAGGAGAAATGGATTTTTGGAAGAATCAAAAGGGTTAGAAAGATCTTGATGGGGGTGAAAAATAAAAAAGTAATTGGAAAATGCAGATGGTAGTAGCAGAGGCGAGATTGTGATGTTGGCGACAAAGATGTAGGGGTGGTCGGAGAACATATAGTCTTAAGGTTGGTGAGGTCTTGAAAACTCAGAATTTTCTGGAGAAGACAAAGTGGAAGTGTGGCCTACAATGGTGTTTTTGGAGAGAGAGAGAGAGCCACTTCACTTTTTTTACCTATAAAACAAGACAAAAAAAATTAATATTTTTTTTAACAAGTCAATATGGATTTTATGCTTATTGAGTGCCAAAAAATAACATTAAAGACCTTTTATTTTAAAAAAAAAAAGAGTTCGTTGGGCTACAGTAATATTTATCTTTAAGTTTATTTATTTATTTTAGGTGAAAGTTGCTATTTTGATATGAAAGAAATTAAATGTTGGAAAAATCCTTTTATTCGGAACTGATTCATACAACGCAATAATGGTATTTGTTTTATATAGCATAACATTTTTATAACAGTCGTATAGCGTTTGTAGTCCAACGGTTAGGATAATTGCCTTCCAAGCAATAGACCCGGGTTCGACTCCCGGCAAACGCATTGATTTTTTTCGTTTCACATACCTCGAAATAAACCGCTCAAATTTTATTTTCAACCTTCTCGTTTGCCGCGTTTTCTTGTAGATTATTCGAATTTTTCGATTTTTGTTTTTCATCTTCCTCGAAAAGTATGTTCCAATTCTGCCTTTCAATCGAACTTTCTTCAGAATTTGTCGTTGGAAGCCGTTTTGCTCTCCATCCCTAATTATTCCGGCTACAACCAAACAGCTCGCTATAAAAGGTTAGAATCAATTCCTTTTCATGTTTCAGGTTTCCGTTTCCTGTTAGTTGTATTATTCTGTGCGGATAAAATTATAGAAAAAAAAATCGAATCAGTTATTCTCAAGTCTGAAGTTATTCCGATAACTAGTCGCACGATTAGGGTTTTTGAATGTTGCCCCAAACAAGTTTAATACGTAAAAGGAGAGACCTCTCAGAATTTACCCCCAATGTAGAAGTTCTTTATAAAAATTTAGACAATTAGAATTCCAAAAAAAATTATGCTCAATTGAGTTATATGATCACATCGATAAACCAGATATGCTCAATTAATCATTCTAGAATGTCCTTTTTAGATCAGCTATTCTATGCGACTGACCAATTTGGACTTGGTGCACAAAGAAAAGCATTGATGACATGATTTGAGTTTTTGGACAAAGAATATTGTGATTTGTGAGATCTAAAACATATATGTGAACCCTCAGCGTATGATCAAAGTCTAGCATGGTGTTCTATTACGCTACCTTCGTTGAGACTCAAAACATGTTTTTTGTCCCTCCTACATTGACCAACACTAACCTCAATGCCAAACTTCTTTGCAAGATTTCCTTGGTTTAGTAAAACATAATCCAAACATTGGTTACAGTGGAACTCAACTTCAAGTTCCTTGCAAAACTATAGAATCCAAGCATAGGTTTCAGATCTTATTCCCAAAACAGGCTTTTGCTTCTTTTTTTTTTCTTTTTTTTTTTAAATGTTTTTCCATGTTGATTATTACATGTGGCTAAAAGTATCAACCAAAATGCCACATGGCTTGACACATCGTCTAGGAAACTGGCTTATCCCTTCAAGTTTTAAAAAATGGTATTTTTGACAAAATATGATTAGGGAGTACCAAATGGGTGTAAGAATGAGAGCTTATGGGCATGTAGTATAGTGGATATTAATCCATTACTTCAAGTAATAATTGAAGCAGGATTACACAAGTGGTTTAGATTTGATGAGCAGAACGGGTTCACTGGCACTGCTAGAGAGAAACAAGTATTCAACAAAGAAAATGGTGATGTTGAAAGGAAACATATAATGAAATGCATATAAACTAAAAAAGAATAAAAAAGTTAAAAGGTGTGGGGCATTTTCGAGAATTGAACTCGGGACCTCTCGCACCCAAAGCGAGAATCATACCACTAGACCAAATGCCCATTCTGTTGTTAATTGGATTGCATTTATAGTCTTTTACTTTGATGCAGTTAGTTAATAGTTATATAAATGCTGTGAGTACATAATAGAAGTAAAAATAAATAAGTGGTAGCAGAAAGATATCTATATATTGGTATGCAGTTGCACATTTTCACCAAGTAAGTTGGTGCCTAAAAACATCTTCATAAAGAATACTGTATATTTACATTACATATTTGCTTATTCTGGTAATGAAGCTACATATGCTTTTCATAATTAATGCATAATTGTCAGGCAGAAGTAATTGCTGACGAGTCCAATTTACTGATAAAGAATCTTTTCAGATCTTCAAGCACATGTTAATTTGTTGGGCATATAATATAATATTTTATTGGGATTTTTTAATATGTGCCCTAAAGACACATATAAGAAACATTTTCCTTTAATTAATGCTTCTTATATTAGAAAATCCTTTGTTTATTTAGGAGGTAGAGTTATTTCCCCAAGTCCTTAGTTGACTTTATTTTATATCAGTTGTAGAATAATATGACATTAAACAAAATATTGGCACTTGATTTTTTCTTGAAAAAGGGGCATTCCGAGAATCGAACTCGGGACCTCTCGCACCCAAAGCGAGAATCATACCACTAGACCAAATGCCCACTTCTTTATGTGACTCTTTTGTTGCATATCACCTTATTAGTTGAAATATTCATTTGCTTACATCACATTGTCTCAAGTATGGAAGAGCAGTGAATATGGGTAACCAGTAACCCATGATGCCAACATCAAACTCAGATAGGAGGGAGTGGATGCTTAATATCAGGGTAGTGGAGTACTATAGGTCTTAGTTTCTTTCTTTTTTGATACGTTTGTACTATAATACAATATCTAACTACTTATTTTCAGCTCTATTGCTAGAATCAACTCTCTTTTTCCTTTCTCTGCCTTTCTATTCCCCATTCTGTGCTTTGCATATTCATATGTAGTAATGTAGGCTGGAGGTCATCTTTGGAAGTAATCTCTTTACCCTCTGAAGGTGGTGGTGGAGGTATGCCTGTCTACATGTAACCTTCCCTTGTGGTCTTGTGGGTGTGAAAATTTGATCTGAATTCTCAACTAATCTCAGCTTATCAACTCTTCCATAACCCAAAATTATTCAATTTCAAACTCCTCCCACTTTTCTCTGCTTTTTTTCAAGTCAACTTTGATTTGCTATTCATGTTGTGTTCTACTGTTTCTAATGTCACATCAATCAATAGTATTTTTTTTTTAGTTTGCAGAGTTGTATAAATGGTCCCTTTGTAATAGTAAAATTACAGAATAGGTCCCTATGTCGGCAAAATGCAAATATTACAGAAATAGTCCCTGTATTTTTAATTTGTAGAATTCCAGAAATGGTTCCTATGTAATAGTAAAATTACAGAAATGGTCTCTGTGTTATAGCAGTAATGTAAAAATTACAGAAATGGCCCATGTATAATACTTGTTTAAAACAAAATTGTAGAAATGGTCCCCATGTAATAGAAAATGACTGAAATGGTCCTTCTGTCCTTACATATTGCAGGAAATAACCTTTTGTATTAGTTTGTTCTGTCGAAAATAACCTTTTGCACATATAAGATTAATAAACTATTGCCCCAGCTTGCAGGCTTAATAGAAATAAATGAAAGTAGGATGCTATAATACATATATAAATGAAAGTACATTGCTATTTCTTGCCACCTTGGTTCAAATATGAGGTTGCTGATATGACATTGTCTCAAATATGCAAGAGCAGTGAAATGGGTCACCAGTAAGCCATAATGCCAACGTCACCTTTGATCTCTTTTCAGACCTCAAATTCGGATAGGAGGGAGTGGATGCTTAAAATCTGGGTAGTGGAGTAGTACAGGTCTTTAATACAATATTTACCTACTTATTTTCAGCTCTATTGCTAGTATCAACTTTTTTTTTCCTTACTCCCCCTTTCTATTCCCCATTGTGGGTGCGCCTTTCATATTCATATGTAGTCTCTTTACCCTCTGCCCTCTGGTGGTGGTGTCCCCTTGTGGGTGTGCAAATTTGATCTCAATTCTTAAAACTATTCAATTACAAACTCCTCCCATTGCGTTCTCTGCTTTTTTTAAGTCAACTTTGATTTGCTATTAAAAACAACTCATATGCTTACACATCATTTTTTTTTTTCTGATTTCTTGTGGTTGTTTTGGACAAATTTCTCAACACACTAAACAAAAGATAGAAGAGAGGCAACACCCCTACACAGGATTGACTATATATATTAAACAGTACACACAAGTTTGTTTATGAATGTAATTAAAAATAGAAACTGCCCAGCCCTACCCATGAGTTGAGAGTTAATTCATAAAGAATGTTGTCAGATCTACAACCACATGATAAACTATCCACTTTGTTTTGAAAAGCATTAGAGTTGACCAGTTCTTATTAATACTTGAATATGTGATTAAGTAAAGTAGTGGAGCTTAAAAAATATATGAAAAATGTATTGATCATGTTGAAGAAAAAGATTGGGGCATTCCGAGAATCGAACTCGGGACCTCTCGCACCCAAAGCGAGAATCATACCACTAGACCAAATGCCCATCTTGTTGTTCATACTATTGCATTTTTATACTCATTCGTACTTTATGCAATTATTAAATTGCCATACACAACAAAATAAAATAATTGCTAGCATAAAGATATCTTATTCTGGTAGGCAGTTACATATTTTCACCATGTTGGTGCCTAAAAGAATCTTCACAAAGAAAGAATAGTGTATAGTTACATTACATATTTGCTTATTCTGGTAATCAAGTTCATGTGCTTTTCATGAAGCTGCATCATTTCAAGATTCCTGCCCATGAGTTGGCATTTATTGTCTGAAATATGTGACACTAGTCAACTTTGAGGTGCTTACACATGTTTTTTGGACTTTTATGTTTTCTACTCTCGTGTAGAATCATTGCAACCGAGTGACCATAATTTGATTTGAGGCTACAGTGAGTGAGTGAGTGTGTGAATTAAGGTTTTCACTTGCTGTCCTACTACTCCTAAGTTGGCTTATGTCATATCTTTGGAAAGCTCATTTTGAAATTGGAACCATATCTATTTCTTAATTCTAATAGTGAAAGATTACAAGTTCTGGGCAGATACTTATACTAGTATACGAATTAGTCTAGTTTTGGTTTATGTGGAAGCAGCTAGAATGCTGTAATAGTATCTGCTGCTTTTAGCTTTTATTACCCAACATTCTTTTTTCACCACCAATCAATTGTGGGATCACATTTCATATATATGTATTTGGGGTTTGTTGTTGCGTGGTATAATAGCATGTAAAAGTAGGATGCTATACTACACAACTAAATGAAAGTTGGTTGCTATTTCTTGCATTTAACCCTAAAATAGAAAAATGATTAAAGTGTGTGTGGGGCATTCCGAGAATTGAACTCGGGACCTCTCGCACCCTAAGCGAGAATCATACCACTAGACCAAATGCCCATCTTGTTGTTAATTGGATTGCATTTATAGTCATTTACTTTGATGCACTTTGCTAATTAATTATATAAATGCAGTAAGTAAAGTACATAATAGAAGTAAAAATATAACAGGTAGCAGAAAGATATCTTATTCTGGCAGGCAGTTACATATTTTCACCAAGTTCCTGTATAATAGTTACATATTTGCTTATTCTGGTAATGAAGTTACATATGCTTTTCATGAAGTTACATATGTGCTTTTCATATTTAATGCATAATTATCAGGCAGAAGTAATTGCTGATGAGTCCAAAAGTACTGATAAAGAATCTTTTCAGATCTGCAAGCACATGTTAATTTGTTGGCCATATAATATAATATAATATAATATTTTATTTAGGTGGTAGAGTTATTTCCCCATGTCCTTAGTTGACTTTACTTTATATTAAATGTAGGATATCATATTAAACAAAATATTGGCACTTAATTTTTTTTATGTATATAAATTATGATGAAAAAAAGGGGCATTCCGAGAATCGAACTCGGGACCTCTCGCACCCAAAGCGAGAATCATACCACTAGACCAAATGCCCTTGATGTATTTCTTATGACCTTGCTTCAAATATGAGTGTACTGCTATTACATTGTCTCAAGTATGTTTTGTGAGACCAGTGATTTTGAGCCTTGAGGTGCTTCCATTTCCACATATGATTTTTAGACTTTTATGTTTTATACTCGGATGCTATTGAGTGATAATAGTTTTGTTCTTTTGGATAAAGGGACTAGACCGGAAAAATTTGTTGTTAAGAAAAGTAGAAGTAGTACAACCAATGAGAAAAGGAAAACACTCAAGGTCTTATTTATTTATGTTATCTTTCCAAAGCTCATTTGGAAGCATATCTATATCTTATAACAAAGGGCATGTGGCCTAGCGGTGTCATAAGGTGTGTTGGAAAGGGGTTGAGGGTTCAAGTCCCATGGTGGACATAAATGTAGAATTAGGGAGTGTAAATGATACACATACACAGTCCTCATTCATGGAGTCAAACACAGTGCTTGTGATTTGTGAAAGCCCAATCCGACACAAAAGTCCAAATAAGTTTATTGTAACATGCTAAAAGAGTATTGTGGAAGTCTTAACATAATCAACTAACTGGATTACCAGGTTTCACTAATCATCAACAAATTTGTTAGCATATTTTAAGTGTATGGCTAGTTAATAGGTTTACCCTAATTGTTTCATATATACAGTTTTCTTTTCTGTCATATTTGTAAATAAAATACTAATTTGCTTTCTTTGGTAAAGTTAATTATGGAAAGAAAAGGTTTTCAAATAACAACATGAGTATCTTTATTTGTAATAAATGTGGCCAAAAGGGACATACATTGGGAAGATGTTTCAAATTAATCGGATACCCAAAGGATGTCCCTTTTGCTAATAATTGTACTTGGACTGATTCAAAAGAATAATTCCTTACCATCTTCTGCAAATTTACTTTTTCTTCTTATCAAATCACTAAAATTCTGAGTCTTTAGTCACAACCAAGGAGGCAATGTTGTGGCTAACATGGCAGGTGTGTCCTTGTCTGTTGTTCATAAAGATACCAAGTGGGTCATTGATTCCGGGGCAAATCAACATTTTACAAAAAATAATTAAAAAAAAACTTGATAATGTTGCTATTTTTGATCTTAAATTAAAGGTGGATCACCCTTATAAGACTTCTGCTAAGATTAATAAGATTGGCAATTTGTATCTGTCAGATTCTGTGGTTTTACTTGATGTCTTGGTGTCCTATAATTCAATGTGAACTTAATGTATGTTCACATGGTTGTTAAAGATAATAAAACTCGAATGTTTTTTTTTTCAAAAAAAATGAGTGTTATTTACAGAAAATATTGACAGTGGGGACGTGTAGTGAAATTGGGGGATTGCATTTTTCAATCAAGGTAATAGTAATAAGTTTAAGAATTAAGGCTAATTATATGTCTAATTCTATATGTATCATGTCTAAAGCCAATTTACCTCTCGGATCTAAACCACAATCACGGGTATAAATGAGAATTACCAACACCTAGTCACATAAGAAACTTTGTCCCATCCTTAAAAACCCTTTATAGCATTCATCCAACACACCCGTGTTTTTAGACAAATATAGCATCATACATTCATCCTTAGTGAATATTTCACACAAAACCCCTCAAACCCTGGTTTGAAACACTAAATGAAAGTAGGTTGCTATTTCTTGCATTTAAATTATAACACCATAAAACAGAAAAATGAGTAAAGTATGGGGGCATTCCGAGAATTGAACTTGGGACCTCTCGCACCCTAAGCGAGAATCATACCACTAGACCAAATGCCCATTTTTTGTTTAGTCTACTGCATTTATAGTCATTTACTTTATGCAGTGAGTTAATTATATAGATGCAGTAAGTAAAGTACATAATACAAGTAAAAATATAAGTGGTAGCAGAAAGATATCTTATTCTGGTAGGCAGTTGCATATTTTCACCAAGTAAGTTGGTGCCAAAAAACATCTTTTCAGATATGAAAGCACATGTTTTGTGGTATATAAATTATAATGTGTCCATTTTGAGTAGGTAGATCTGTTCCTCAGTTGACTTTAGTAGAATATCAAATTAAAAAAATATATATGCACCTAATTTTCTATATATAAAATGAATTGATTTTGTTGAGGAAAAAGATTGGGGCATTCCGAGAATCGAACTCGGGACCTCTCGCACCCAAAGCGAGAATCATACCACTAGACCAAATGCCCTCTTCCTTCATCTATCTATCTCTTTGTTTTTGTTTCTTGAAATATGAGTTTACATAATCTGAAATATGTAAAAACCAGTGAATTTGAAGTGCTTCTACATGTGATTATTCACTGCAATTTGTGAGAGAGTAGTTTGAGGCATGAATGTGAATCAAGGAGCGCTTGGCAACGTCTTAAGTTTGCTTATCTTATGTTTGCAAAGCTCGTATGCAAACACATCCATTTTTAATTGTAAAAGTTTATATATTGCATATCCTGGGCATGTACTTGTTTTGTTAATATATGCAACCTATATATGTAATTGTAAACTAATCCAATACCCACATATTGAAGCAAAATAGTATTATATAGCTAGGTATAGACAATTGTGTGTGATTAAAAATAACTAAATCATTGCCATAACTATGAAATAATATTTTTTATATTAAATTTAAAATATGTTATTAAACATTGTCCTTATATTGAATCATATAATAGTGAGATATCTATTACAACCTATGGAAAGAGTTGTGATTGTTATAATTATTGAACATAATTTTCATTATAAAATTAAAAAATAATATGGTTTAAGATGAATATTTATTTCGAATTAAATTATCCCAACGACATCTACTCGCTGTTTGTGCATTAATAAAGTTATGTATAGTTTGCGGTTTAAAATTATTGATAATTGTTATTCTAAACTAATTTAAGAATTACTTGCGTAGTAATTTTTCAAATTTAATCATTATTGTTTTTTCGAATATAAATATTTGTTTTCAAAATAACATACTTTTTAGACTTATGTAACTTTTAGCTGAATACAAATTTTGATTTAATGTTATTTTTAAAACTACATATTTGGATATTTTTAAGGGAAAATGATACTGTAGCCCATCGAATTTTTAACTTTTGGCTTAAATGGTCTAAAAAGTCTCTTCGCTTTATGGGGCCTTAAGGTTGGTTTTGTTGGTTCTAAATACACACTTTGGACAAAACGGAGGGGTAAACCGGTTACCCCTTATGCCGGTTCATATAATGAATTTTTAATTTAAAAGAAAAATAAAGCCTTTAAACTCATATTTCTTTATTTGAAAACCATCAAAATTTGTGTATCATTGTACTTTCATCTAAAATACATAACCCAAACTTGTTCGAAATCTTTAACTGATATATCATTCAAACCCATTGACAACCCAAATTTGATCATTTACCCATACTCAAAGACATGAACGAAACACAAACTGCCATTAGAATCAATCACTAACGAAATAAATCACTCGATGAAACCCAACGATAATTACACTCAATTTTCAATAATTATCCAATCGAAATATCCAGTTTTGATACATCTCCAACTTATTGAAAACTAGCAAAACTCACATGTCCTTCAATACGAAATCGACCTTTACAGTACCATCGAAGGTCCAACTTTGATATAATCACCTTCACCATCACCCAAAGAATCGAAACAAATCATTTTTGTGCCAACAAAATTCAACCAGATCCAAGTTTTCACAACCGCCGAGAGCTCCATTTCAATCCAAGCACCATTAATACATAGTCAACATTTCACTTTGAAACAGTGATGGAAAAAACTCCATCGAATCGAAGTAGCAACATATTTTTCATCAACTCAACGCAACAAAAGTGAATCATAATTTCGACAAACAACTCACAGTCAATAAACTAATCGATTTTTGGATCAAACATGGTTGGGTGACGAACATGATGATGAACAAAAACCCTAAAATCTGCTGCCAATGAATAGATTCAACCAATAACATAAATTAATGATGATAATAAAAAATTTAAGCTTAGTCAATTATTAAGGAGGAATAAATATGTAGATCCATGGCGAGATAGCATGAAAAATGATGAATGAATAAGAAGAGAAATTAAATATCCTCATACATTTTATTCATACTCATCATCCCATCTATGTTAAATGTTGACATGTGTATTCCATTTATGTTGGGAAGACTTGAGTGTTCAATAAAAACCATAATAAAAGACAAAATTAATAACGAAGGACGAAGGACTATTGTCCATAGTGATGGTATATTAGGCACACCTCATGTATACATAAGACTAGGCCGGTACTTATGACAGATACCAATAACACTCTTGTGTCTCAAAAGACGAAAAAAGCTAAAAGATGAGAAATGTGTAGGGTGCTTTGTGCTTACTGCTACATATGCTCGAGATGTTATTCAAAAACAGAAGACAAAATACCAAAGACTAATAAGGATAGGACCCAAGATGACTTTTTATGATTAATTGTTGTTTAAGACGTAAACCTAAAGATGTGTGATTAGAGACGTCAAATTAAAGATTTATAATTTAGATAAATGTCTAAGGAAACTTCTTAAAAACTAAAGACTTAAGAATTTTAAATGAAAATATGATTACTTGATAATACTTTTAATATTTTAAAATGATTTTTCGGGAGTCTCATTGGATTAAGAAATGTGTTGATTCTTAGACCATAAAATTTAAGTGTATACTATAATTATAAGATATTTTATAATCTTATTACTATAAAGTGTTCCAAAAATAGTATTATAAATGACAAAAGTAAATGTTGTAAGGATGTATTTAGATGTATTATTGACAAATACTAAAAAAGAATAATGTAATAGCTTAATGTGTTTTTGTATCTTATATGCTAATCCAAACATTTATAAAAAAAAAACATTTTGCTAGTACATAAGCTCATAAATAAAAGGATAAGTTGTTTTAAATAATCAATTACAAACAACCCCCAAAGTAATTATATTTCTTTTAACTTTTGACGATGCTAATCAAGTAGTAGTATAAAATTGATATGTGTTATGTGTTTTCTTGAAACTCTTTTTACCCTAAATTATTTTTTCTAGTCACTAAAATCAATCAAGTAACAGTAAAAAACTCTTTTCCATACAGACATACTTGATACTCCCTAGTCGTATAATTAGGGTTTTGAATGTTGCCCCAAACAATACCCCTCGTAATTTAATTTTATCCCCAATGAATGTAATGCTAGTTGTTTTTAAAAATTAGACATTTACAATTCTATCATGTCTTTTTTTGGATCAGTTATTCTATGTAATCCATGTCACAAGATGGTAAGTACATGAAAGAGCACCAATGTGATGAACTGTAAATTTTTTCATCAATTTAGACTTGGTGCATAAATAAAAACATCCATAACCATAACCATGAGTTGAATATATGGACAAAGAATATTGTGAGATCTAAAACATATATACATCACTTTTGTAGGTAGATTGGATTCCAGAAGTCATAGACTTGACTTGGTTTATATGAAACTAAATGAAGAGTGTCACCAATTTTTTTTTATATATACAATGAGTTGATTATGTTGAAAAAGGAAAGGGCATTTCGAGAATTAAACTTGGGAAAGCAAGAATCATACCATTAGAGATTAGACATGTGTCTCTTTTTGTTGCTTATCACCTTATTAGTTGAAATATTCATTTGCTTACATCACATTGTCTCAAGTATGTCTGTATGTGAGTCCAGTACTTTGATAGTCTCATTAGGGATCCATGGACCACAACTAGGGAAGGATTTACCTAAAGCCATCACTAAAAAACTCTTTTCCATCATCAGAAGTCAAGGGTAAAATGGTCATTTAGCATCATGGACTTAATCAAACATGTTACCAAACTACGTATGCAATAAGTCAAACATCCGGAGGAAAAACATAACTTTTGATGTATCAAATGAACGGAAAGTTGCAAGTTACTCTTTCTAATTTTATCAAAGGTAATTTACTTTTCATCTGTTTTCCTTATAAAAAGGTCATGTCAAAAAGGAATTTTGAGCACAAAGAAAAAAAAATAGAGAGATAAACCATCAAGGGCATTTGGTCTAGTGGTATGATTCTCGCTTTGGGTGCGAGAGGTCCCGAGTTCGATTCTCGGAATGCCCCCCTTCCCTTCTTTTTTTTCAACTAAATCAACTCATTTAATACTAATTTATTTTTTAAATGCCACTATAATACTCAATTTGATATATAGTCTACTACTGAATATAAACTAAAGTCAAGTCAAGACTTTTTGAACAAATCTACTAACTAAACTGGATATTGTTTTATATCCCACAAACAAACATGTGCTTGTAGATCTGAAAAGATTTTTTCTCAACAAATTCAACTCACAGCATATATATACATTTGCTATTTATGCAGAAATCATAAAAATATGCAACTTCATGAAAACCATTTGTAACTTCATTACCAGAACAAGCAAATACAAAGCAAAAAGATAAATTTAAAATGAAGTTATCCTTTTATCCTTTTTTAAAAAAAAAAGTTTAAAATATACCATCCTATTCCTCCCAAGTAATCTTAACATTATCTAATGCCAGATTAGTATGGGATCTTATCAGATTTATGTCCCTTTCTTCATCTTACAAGTTACAATATCATTGCAGCATTTCATTTACTTGTATTCTTACAATAAATATTTTGCAGCATTATCATCTCTCTCAAAATACAAGTAACTTAACTAACATAATAATTAATCATGCACAACTTAAAATTGCAGTTTTCTGATCCACTCCACCGCCTAAGCAAAAATAAAAGTTATTTGACTAGTGATTAATTGTCCAAAATGCCCCTTAGTAGGACAAATACAGAAAACATATGAACCACAATTAAGTTAATTTTTTTTGGCAAAGTAAACATAAATTCTTTGTCACCTGTTCCTACTTTTCTTCTAGCTGCCAGTCTTAACTCTTATAGATCACAAACAAGGATAAAACTGCAACTGTATTTTGAATAATGCAATACAAAGAAAAAAAATACAAAATGTTAAAAAAGCCGGTCTTAAAAGGTCACATACAAGGGTAATCTCATCTCATTTCAAGCGTCTCAAACATTTTTATCTAGACCTAGTAGTAATATATGATTTGCTTTCAATAATACTTTATGTTTATTACTAACTAACATGGTAAGCTTAGTAATTATGTTTAATTCCTTATTCCCATATCGTTAAAATTTCAAGATTTTTGTAAGGAACATTAATTATCCTAATTTCTGTTTTATGTTTCACCATGTGGGAATAAGTTGAACCCTTTTGCATACTAAAGCAAAAAATATATAAAATCCAACATGAATGAAAGAAAGTGCACGAAGATGAATCAGATGTGCATGATGTATTAAGGTATAAAACTGCATTGATTCTACACACGAGTATGAAACATAGAAATTTAAAATCATATGTAGAAGCACCTCAAACACACTTCAAACAATGTAAAGTCCTTAAACTCATTATTTATTCAACCAAAGTGATAAGAAATAAGAACAAACATATTAGATAGATTAAAAGGAAGTGGGCATTTGGTCTAGTGGTATGATTCTCGCTTTGGGTGCTAGAGGTCCCGAGTTCGATTCTCGGAATGCCCCAATCTTTTTCTTCAACATGATCAATACATTTTCATATTACTTTTTTTGTTGATACTATTTAATTAAATTTCATATTCTATTACTGATATAGCTTAAAGTCAACTAGGACTTCTGGGAAAAAAAACAATCTACCAACTAAAGGGATATTATATATTACAAACATGTGGCTGTAGATCTAAAAAGATTCTTTTGTCAATAAATGCAACTCACCAGCAGAAAATCTTGAAAAGATGTAATTTTATTACCAAAATAAGATATCTTTCTGCTACCACTTTTTTTTTTCTTTCTATTATGTACTTACTGCATTTGTATAATTAATTAGCAAAGTGCATAAAGCATGAATGGGTATAAATGCAATAAAAGTCTCAATCAACAAAATGGGCATTTGGTGTAGTGGTATGATTCTCGCTTAGGGTGCGAGAGCTCCCTAGTTCATTTCTCAGAATGCCCCCAATTTTCTATTTTTGGGTTAAATGCATGAAATAGCGACATACTTTCATTAAAATATGTATCATAGTATCATACTTTAGTTTATTTCTGTTACAACATTAAAGTTCCAACCCTTTCTTATCAAAGCATTGTATTTTGAACTTTTCTTCTGGTAAAACATTTTATATTAGATATCTATTCAATTAAAGCAGTGAAAATTGCTTTGTTTTGGATGACATTGCTATATAGTTGGGTAGATTTCAAAAGTATAATACTTTAATACAAAGAAATGAAAGTAGAATGCCATAATAAACAAATAGATAAAAGTAAATTGTTGTTTCCACATCCAAGATTCGTTACTGAATTTCTAATTGTTTTTTATTGATACCCATGTCACCTGAAGTGTAAGTATAACAGTATGTAAAGTGGCTTAAAACTATAGTCTACGGGCCCGTTTTGTAAATAGAGAAAAGTCAAAGTCAAAGTTAACTTTGACCCATACAGATAGATAAGTGATTTGCTACATACTTTCTTCCCAGTTTAATGTTATCTGCCAAACACTTCTTCTTTGGGCATGCATTTCCATGTAGCAAGTGGTGAGGCTCTGGCATGGCATTTTTGAAAAGTGTCCGTATAGAAGAAGCTTGTTGATATTGAAGAAAGAAAAAAAGAAGATAGCAACTTTTGAGGACATATAACTATTGAAAATTTCCAGATAGATATGCTTATATCTATGATAGGCATTTGAAGATGATTAGTAACATCAGATGTATCTAGTTAGTTGATGGTAAACGAGTGAAACTAGCCTGCTAAAACAAAATAAATAAGAAATAAGAATAGAAAATAAGAGTTGGGTAAAGTTCTCACCTCCAAGCCAAACAACCCAACTTAATCAAGGCGAAGGTAACTAAACATCACCAAGATTAACTGAATTGGAGAAACTTGAATACTATTAGTGATAATGCAATGACATACTAATAATAATCAAGAATTGACTCCTAATGTGTATAAAACATTTAACCTATTGTTGTATATTCAAGATCGAAAGATGTCTTTCTATTACAACTTGGAAGCCTTTATAATGAGGCGAGAAATTTATTCCAAAGCAAACATCTAATCCTTTATTTGAAAAAAAAAAAAAAGCTTAAAGGACTAGGGAAAGATGAAGAACCGGCACACTTTAAAGAACTATTAATTGAACTCATAACTCAAAAAAAAAATGTCAAATAATGAGTCAAGATTTTGTGATGTTCATGGGCTCCAACTTGAGCTTACATATTTCAGATTTAGCAAACTCATATTTCAAGAAATAAAAACAAAGAGATAGATAGATGAAGGAAGTGGGCATTTGGTCTAGTGGTATGATTCTCGCTTTGGGTGCGAGAGGTCCCGAGTTCGATTCTCGGAATGCCCCCCTTCCTTCCTTTTTCTTAAACATAATCAATACATTTTTTAAGAGTCACAACTTTATTTAATTTGATATTCTAGTATTAATATAAACCAAAGTCAAGTCTAAGGCTTTTCAAAACAAAGTGGATATCATATCATGTGGTTGTAGATCTAACAAGATTCTTTATGAATTAACTCTCAACTCATGGGTAGTGCTGGGCAGTTTCATTTAACAATTACATTTATAAACAAACTTGTGTGTATTGTTTAATATATATATATATATATATATATATATATATATATATATATATATATATATATATATATATATATATAGTGAATCCTGTGTAGGGGTGGGTGTTGCCTCTTTTCTATCTTATGTTCAGTGTCTTGAGAAATTTGTTCAATGCAACCATAACCATTCAGAAAAAGAGAAAAAAATGATATTTAATAAAAATTCAGCAGATGAGTTGTCTTTAATAGCAAATCAAAGTTGACTTAAAAAAAAAAAGCAGAGAGCGCAATGGGAGGAGTTTTGAAATGACCCAATCCTTTTTTTTTTTCCATTTTTTTTATTGTTGTAAATAACATCAACATTTGCACACCCAAAGGGGGAGGTTAGACTTAGATGTAGACAGGTGTACCTTCACCACCACTAGAGGGTAAAGAGACTACCTATGAATATGAAAGGCACACCCAGCCACAATGGGGAATAGAAAGGGGGAGTAAGGAAAAAATAAATTGATACTAGCAATAGAGCTGAAAATAAGTAGTTAAATATTGTATTAATTAAAGCACAAACATATCAAAAAAAAAAAAAAAAAAAAAAAAACTACTCCACTACCCTGATTTTAAGTATCTCCTATGTGAGGTCAGAAAAGAGATCAAAGGTGGTTTTGGCATCATGGGTTACTGGTTACCCATATTCACTGACAAGAAATAGCAATGTATTTTCATTTATATATGTATTATAGCATCCTACTTTCATTTATTTCTATTACAACATTCTACTTCCATTTTTTTCTTATTAAGGCATTGTACTTTGAAAATCTATCCAATAGCATTGTACTGTTAGTTTTTTCTTATTAAAACATTGTACTTAGAAGATATATCCGATTGAAGCAATGATAATTGCTTTGTTTTGGATGACATTGCTACGATTGGGTAGATTTTAAAATTAGGATGCTTTAATACAAAGAAATGAAAGCAGAATGCCAACTGAATGTCTCTAACTGATTCTTACTGATTTATGATATCCAACTCTCTATGAGACCCAGCTCCATATCTTACACTTTTAACACACCCAGACCAGCTATGACACCTCAAGTATAACCGCAAGTAAAGTGGCTTAAAACTATATATATATATATATATATATATATATATATATATATATATATATATATATATATATATATATAATATGGGCTGTTTTATACGTAAGGGAAAAGTCAAAGTTGACTTTGACCCATACAGATAGATACGTATCAAGAAAATTTGCTGATCATAGCTGGTTTTCAAGTACAATACGCTAATAAGAAGTAATTTGGAAGTACAATGATGCTATGTAATAATAAAAAATGAAAGTACAATCCTAGATATGAAAAAGAATTGGAAAGTATATAGCTATTTCTTGCATTTAGCCCACATAAACAAAGTTAAAATGTCAAATACAATAACTGGCTAATTCCATCAACCAGATGCTACACAGTAGTAGATAATACTTCTTAAGTTCTTTAAAAAATTAAATGAACCAAACTCAGCTAAGATTTTTTTATAGTAAACACTTTATAAGACTATTATAAGATACATTGCTGTCCAAATTAACATCTTAATAATTATTTTAATGAGTACAACATTTTAATAATTAAATAATTGCATAAAGTATGAATGGGTATAAAAATGCAAAAGTAAGAACAGAATATGGGCATTTGGTCTAGTGGTATGATTCTCGCTTAGGGTGCGAGAGGTCCCGAGTTCAATTCTCGGAATGCCCCCCATATCTTACATTTTTTTTTTTTTTACTTTATTATTATATGTTCACTGCCTTCTCTATAGTGTTTCAAGTGCACTCTTAAAATTCAAAAAAAGATGATAAATAATAAGTACTTAACATATCTTTCATTTACTATAAGAAACTCAAAGTTGACATACATAAAAGCATGGAATGCCAGGTCTAACTAAGCCTGTAATCTACCCTCACATTTGTGATCTGACCATACCATATGATAACTAACAACAGTGCATTTAGTTTTGGTAACAACACAATGAACATGGTGAGAAAGCAAAGACACTTCCAAGTCCTTCAAAAACCTACAAATCAGTATCATAACAAACAAACACAATAAAACTCAAAAGTGTAAAAAACCAGCAATAGTTCATGTATCTATCACACAAATAAAAATAGAATTAACCAACAGGGCATTTGGTCTAGTGGTATGATTCTCGCTTTGGGTGCGAGAGGTCCCGAGTTCGATTCTCGGAATGCCCCTTTTTTAAGAAAAATTCAATTGCCAATATTTTGTTTAATGTCATATTATTCTACAACTGATATAAAATAAAGTCAACTAAGGACTTGGGGAAACAACTCTACCTCCTAAATTAAATATTATATGCCCAAGCCAAACAAACATGTGCTTGCAGATTTTATAAGATTCTAATAGAGAACGGATCGTATATCAACATTTGGGTAAAAGTGCAGGGACCTAAATGTAATATTTACCATTTTCTGTTTCAACCCTATCTAGAATCATCCTATGTTAGTATAAATAACCACAGTGACAGGAGTAGTGGATCATGGAGAGTATTTTGATATTTTGAGTACATCGGCTTTATCTTAGGCTCCTAGGAGAACCTTACTGTTTAGATTTAGGGCAGGAAGAACCATTTTCCATTTGGGTCTTCACTGATTTTTCTTCTTTTCTTTATTCTATTTTATATTCAGTAATGTAACTATTTTTCTTCTTTTGTTATTGAAATCATTCCTATCAGGTTCTTTATCAGTAAATTGGACTAGTCAGCAAATTACTTCTAACTGATAAGTATGCATTAATTATGAAAAGCATATGTAAATTCATTACCAGAATAAGCAAATATGTAACTATTATATAGTAACACTACTCTTTCTTTGTGAAGATGTTTTTTGGCACCAACTTACTTGGTGAAAATAAGCAACTGCCTACCAGAATAAGATATCTTTCTGCTACCACTTTTTTTTTTCTTTTTATTATGTACTTACAGCATTTATATAATTAATTAGCAAAGTGCATAAAGTATGAATGGGTATAAATGCAATAAAAGTATCAATCAACATATCCCGATTTCAATTCTCGGAATGCCCCCCAACTTATACTTTTTTTTATACAATGACGTTGAATCCTATCCTGACCTTAAATATCAAAAAAGAAGGGTTGGTAACATAAATGCAGCTGCACAGTCTTATTCTGTACATGTATTCAGCATTTACATATACATTCATAAATAAAGCTTGTCTTTGAATCATTTAATACTCTAGGAGTGCTAAGAACAATACAAAATCTTGAAATGAAGATGATATTTAAAAGATATTTAGAAAAAATATCCTTTTTAATAAGAAGTCAAAGTTGACTAAGTTCCCATTTGGGCATCCCACTTTCAACCTACGCCTCATTGTACCACTTCCAATGCCTTTTTTTACTATATTTTGATGCCGTAAGCATTAGAATAATTTATGGAAACACTACAATTCATTTTTTTACATAATTAACTTCATTTTGTAACTTATTATTTAATGTACCGTGTTATGCATTACATACCTATACATTTTAAATGCTTGTACATTATTTGTTAAGTTGTGGAGTCTGATCTTCCTTTTGATCTCATTGTCGTTGCAGTGCAGTCTGTAGTGCCCGGGCATAAGGTCTGCACTGCCCGATCGATGACAAGGATTGCGGTGTTGGGCTAGACCAGTTGTTGACATGTTGGGCTTATGTTGGGCTTATGGGCCCTAACCCACAAATAGTTTTAGGTTATTCGGGTACAGGCTATGGGACCCAGAACTAAAGAAAGTTATTCAAAGCAGAGATGTGGTTTTCTATGAAAACCACTATTATGACTTCAAGGCATCGGTTAGCGAACAACTGAACTCCAAAGTTTCAGAAATAATATCTGAAAATAAAGATGATGTTTCAAATGAAGAAGAGGATGAAGAAGTTGATGATGCAGATCAAGAATGTGTTGAGCAGAGGGCTTTCACCGGTTGTGAAGATGATGTTTATTCGAGTTGTACTCGGATTGGTTGCCAGTCTAGATCTTGAACTTGAGCAAATGGATGTGAAAACAGTCTTTCTCCATGGTGATCTGGATGAAGAAATATACATGGAGCAACCCGATAGATTTAAAGTCCCAAAGAAAGAGCATCTTGTCTGTAAATCAAAGAAGAGCATTTATGGTCTTAAGCAAGCCCCAAGCCAGTGGTACAAGAAGTTTGACTCATTCATGGTGAGTCACGACTATAAAAGAACAGTTGCAAACCACTACGTCTACCTGAAGAAGTTTCCAGATGGGAAATTTGCCATCCTTTTGCTCTACGTGGATGATATGTTGAAGGTAGGCCAAGATGCAACGATGATCGACAACTTGAAGAAGGATTTGTCTAAGTTCTTTAATATGAAAGACTTAGGACCAACACAATAGATATTGGGAATGAAAATTATCCGTGATAGAAAATCAAGAAAAAAATTTCTTATCACAGGAGGAGTATGTTGAACGTGTGATCAAAAGGTTCAACATGGAAAATACAAAGCACGTTGGTACGCCCTTGGCTAATCACTTCAAGTTGAATAAGAAAAATTGTCCCTTTTCCGAGAAAGAAAAAGAAGAGATGAAAGTAGTCCCTTATTCCTCAGTGTAGGAAGTCTTATGTATGCAATGGTGTATACAAGACCAGATATTGCTCATGTTGTCGGTGTTATGAGTAGATATCTAGCTAATCCAGGAAAGCAACATTGGGAAGCAATCAAGTGGATACTTCGATACCTGAAGGGTAGTTCAAAACTATGTTTATGTTACGGGGGAGCAAAGCCAATCGTAGAAGGTTATACAGATGTCGATATGGCTAGGGAGATGTTGATAATAGGAAATCTACATCAAGTTATATTTTCACTTTGGCAGGGGGAGCTATCTCGTAGCAATCCAAGTTACAGAAATGTGTAGCACTGTGAACAACAGAAGCCGAGTATATTGTTGTCGTTGAAGCTGGAAAGGAGCTTATATGGATGAAACGGTTTCTTCAAGAAGTAGGCTTTCCGCAAGAAGAGTACATCATTCATTGTGATAGTCAGAGTGCTATGGACTTGAGCAAGAACTCGATGTACCATTCCCATACAAAACACACTAATCGACGTTATCACTGGCTTAGAGAAGCAATCGAGGGACGAGAATTGAAGTTGTTAAAGAACAACACCAATGACAATCCTATAGACATGTTGACCAAGTTGGTGACACAAGAGAAACACAAACTATATGCTGACATAGTTGGGATGAGGATTATTGGACGGAGACTGGAGGGGGAGATTTGTTGTGTTTCAGCCTCCAAAGCTACAATAGCCACTTTATTTGACAAGAGTGAACCTAGAATAGCAAAGATTTCTTCCTACCCTATGATGAACACATTAAATGAAGAAGATAAAATTGTGGCTGAGTTTACTATAAATAAAGCTTCTATCATCGGTTAGAATTTGTAAAGCATCCCAAACATAAAGAAATATATAGTATAACACTTAGAGTGAGAGTGTTAGAAAAATGGTTGGTTTTTTGTAATAGTTGAGTGTGAAAGTTGCTCCTCTTATTATAATTCTATTTTTGTGTTGAATAGAAGAGTTTTCCAATCCCAACAATTAGTTGGGATTACAAGGGGGTTTGTTTCTTGAAAATGTCTTGAGTTGTTCACTCTTTTCAAGCTAAAGAAGCAATCATAAGGGGTGTGTTAACCCCACTTTCAGTTTGTAGATTTGATGGTGACATGTTATGTAGAAACTGACTTTTTGTAATAAGCCTGACCTTATAAGTCAGGTCGAGCTGACTCGATAATCAGAAGTATTCCTTGTATTAGTCAAAGTTTGTCAGACGAGTTGACCGTTGCCTATTTCCTTCTACTTTCTAGCCAGTTGGTCATTTTCCCGGTCAAGTTAACGAGAAGATGCATTCAGAAGCTAATTTTATATTCAAAAGGGTTTAAATCAAAAGATTCATTCCAACTGCATATAAAATATGAAATACCCCTTACCAGTTACCCCTTTCACCTACTAAAGTGAATGAGCAAAATTAAACTGTCAACTACAATAAATGGCTAATTCCATCAAGCAGATGATCATCTGCAGGTAATAACATTAAAATCAACAACTAGGCATTGACCTAGTGAACAATTCTCACTTAGGTATCTTCTCTTCTGTCTCTAATACTCAGATACCTCGACAATCTTATGCCTTTTTATATCTATTCTTTGTATTCTGTTTGAACATTCGCCAGATAATGATATATGGTGGGGCTGTAGCACTAAGAATCAGATAAGATATTTACATTCAACATCCTAAATTGCCAAGGATGATCAGATAATATATTTCTGGACTTCAGATATGTCTAAGAACTTCTATTACATTGGGGATAAATTCTAAGAGGTCTGGCCTTTTACCTACAAATCTTGTTTGGAGCAACAATAAAAAACCCTTGACAGATTCGGATAGAGTTAAGAGGGGCGAATACTTCTAAACTTCAGTTACATGTTGCATATAATATTTACAATCAGCCAAATCCAAAAGCACCCTAATTATGCGACTAAAGAGTATCAAACATAGAGCTCAAAATAGTTATCAGAATAAATTCATCAAATTCACAACCCTCGAATAATTTAAAACTTGAGAATAATCTTTCAATATGAAGCATAATTTTATCCACGCGGAAAGATGAAAGTAAATCAATTCAAATCTAGAAGAAAATTGAAACCTCAAACATGAAAAGGGACTGATTCTAACCTTTTATAACTGTCCGGTTGTAGCCGAATTAAGAGAGGGAGGGAGGGGGAACAAAAAGGCTTCCAACGCCATTCTGTAGGGAGTTCGTGAAACCGAATTGAAATGCAGGAACGAAACATGATTTTTCGAGGAAGACGAGAAACAAAAAATGAGTTTTGGGGGGTTCTGGAATTATCGCGGCAAACGAGAAGGTTGAAATTGGAATTTTAGCGGTCTATTTTGTGATTTAACTGATAAAAAAAATTGCGTTTGCCGGGTCTATTGCTTGGAAGGCAATTATCCTAACCGTTGGACTACAAACGCTAGATGTCCTTTTTAAATGTCTTGATATATTAGAAAATGTTTACTTCTTAGTTCTTAGTACATGCATGGGAGTATGTCAGTATGGGATACAAATCATAAATATGTATTGACCTTTTAAAGTCTACTGAAAAAAAAAAAAGGGTTATTACTCAAAATCATACAATAATATAATTGAAAATCCCTTTTCAGATGGACGCTTAAGTAATATAAACACTTGTGAAATTAAGTGCACCTATAGGATATAAAAACTTCTTGAACACCCATGATAATGTTTATAAAGTAATTAGAACATACTTGATTTTATATAAATATAAATTACAAAGCATTTTAAGATACAAATTGCGACAATCAGTTACAAAATAATAATAATAATAATAATAATAAATAACAAAAGTTGATGCAAAAATATAAAAATTAAAGGAAAGAAGACTCAAACCAAAAATGAGAACTATAGTGGTTCACCTAACGTGAGGCTAAGTCCAATTTTACGGAATTACTATGCAGTTCACTCACAAACAGGGTCTTGTTTTTTTTTTGTCTGCAGATCTTCTTTGCCTCTTCTGTCTGTGTCGCGCAAACCACTCGCAAACGTTAGTCTTCGTAGACTGTATGTGCAAACCACGCGCAGACATTACCTAAAATGTATGTGCGCCCTCTTTTGGCGCAAATGTAGACATTACCTAAAGTTGGAGCATGGAGATTACGAGAGCCCAACTGGTCGAGTAGGAAACGAAGATGTTGAGTCCCCAACCCTTTTGTAAGAAGATCAAAATTTTGCATGGAAGAATCAATATGACAAGGTTGAATTTCTGTAGATTCGACACGTTCACGAACAAAAAAAACAGTCCATTTCAACATGTTTGGTGCGCTCATGAAAAAATGGGTTGTTTGCTATGTGACGAGCAGCCTGATTATCGCAGAACAAAGGTGTCGGTCCAGCGGAAGCAATGTTGAGTTCTTGAAGGATTCATCTTACCCAAAGGACGTCACTAATAGTGGAAGCCATGGAGTGATACTCTGCTTCTGCAGAGGAACAAGAGATGACCAATTGTTTCTTTGTTTTTCAAGAGATAGGAGCACCACCAAGGAGAAGCGTGTATCCAGTTCTAGAGAACTGTGTATAAGGGCAACCAAGCCAGTTAGAGTCACAATAAGCAACGAGATTGTGACCTCTTGTTCGAGGAAGTAGTACACCTTGACTAGGTGTGGATTTGAGATAATAAAGAACCCTATGAACGGCATCCATGTGTGGCTATCTTGGGTCAGCAATCAATTGGGATAAAATATTAGCCAGTGCCTTAAGTTTAAGGCATTCCATTTTTATCTTTTTCTATATTATTCACGTTGTCCCTTTGGTTTGATGTGTCATGACTTTGGTCTACATGTATAGTGTCATGGTCCAAGTTTTTGTCAAGGTTTTGCTGGTGATTAGTAGGTGTGTTGTTGGCTTTGAAAGTCTAACATGGATCATCAAATTGGGTTGGTTCAACTTGTAAATCAAAAGGGTCTATCTTGTCACGTGCATGGGTTAGTTTTTCAAAAGGGAACTTGTTTTCACAAAACCTCACATCTCTTGACATATTTATCCTCTTATCTTCAATGTCATAGATTTTGTAACCTTTTGTTCCTTGTGGATACCCCAAGAACACTCTTGGTCTTCCCCTTACCTCGAACTTATCCCCATTGGTAATAGTGCTTCTATAGTAATTAAAACATCCAAAAACCTTCATATGATCATAATCAGGTTTCTGACTGAAAAGAATCTCATATAAGGGGTTATATTCCCGATAACCTTTGAAGGAAGTCGATTGATGATAAAGGTTGCTATTAAATTACATTCTCCCCATAATCGTTTTGGTAAATTGGCTTCAAACATTAGAGCTCTAGCGGTTTCAAGCAAGTGTCTATGTTTTCTTTCCACAACTCCATTTTGTTGTGGGGTGTGAGGACAAGTAGTTTCAAGTAAAATCCCATAATCATTGTAAAACCTTTTCATGTCGTTTGAAGTGAATTCACCACCATTATCAGTACGAATTCTTTTAACAATTTTTTTGAATTGATTTTTTATCATGTTGTGAAAATTTTCCAGGCAATTGTTGGCTTCATGCTTGAATTTTAGAAGGAAAACCCAGACAACTCTACTAAAATCATCAATTATGGTTAAAAAATAACTTGCACCAAATCCACATGGAACATAATATTTACCCAAAATATCACAATGTAAAAGCTCAAAACAATTATTGGTTTTAATACCACTATACGAAAAGGGTAATCCAAAATGCTTTGCCTTGGAACAAGAATTACACAGTTTATCAAAAGAACCATTGCTAAGAAAATCTATCTGAGTAAGTTTATCACCAGAATCATGTCCCAATCTTTTGTGCTAAATATCCATAGTTGTTGTCATGGTTTTATTCCCTCTTTCAACCATCCCCATTCGGTACAGACTATTCTTACAATCACCCGCACCAATTAAGTTCCTCGTGTGAAGTTTCTACATGACACAAAAATCGGGAAAGAAGGTTATAACAGATTGCAAATCTTTGCACATTCTACTAACGGATAAAAGATTGCATGCCAACTTTGGAATATGTAAAACTCCTTTTATCTTAGTTCCTCATGGCAAGGAACATTCTCTCTTTCCTTCAACTGGTATGGTATCCCCTTTATGAATGACAACATGTGTTTCAAAATAGTTTCTAGTTTTATTTTCATGTATACTAGCATCATGTGTGATGCGTTCAATCTATCATGAATCAATAACCCAACAATTATCATTATTACCTTTACCGGTCATGAACGTCTTTGAGGTATTGACCTCTTTACCAAAATTTCATGTTTTAGAAAAATGTATTAGAAAAGACTCATATTGATCGTTGGTTAATCCAGGAATAGGTGTGACACATCCAGGTTCGGTGAAAGTTGCCTTTGGTTTTGTTTCTGCATGTTTCTTGTTTCCCGGCCACCATTCCGGATAGCCTATTAGTTTAAAACATTCATCTCATGATCCTTTCCACAAAAGGTACAATGCTCCATCACATGCACCCGTTTGGTCTCCTTTTGGAGTGTTTTGTCACACTTTTGGCTTTGGATTCCTTCTTGGCAAGTCGGTACAAAGGTCTTGAAGGCTGCTACTTCTGTGACAGGTTTCTTGTCGGCTGAAATAGCACTTTGGCGCTCGTCCTCAGCGACAAGATGGTAAGCATTTCCTAGGGTTAATATGGGGTTCATGGTAAGGATTTGAGTTCTGATAACGGAGAAAGATTTATCAAGACCCATGAGAAATCCATGAAGTTCTTCTTTATCCTTCACCTCACTTAACTTCTTCCCAACATTGCATGTGAAACCATCATAGGAATATTGAGGCATTAGAAGCACAAATCCGATTTCATCCTAGAGATTGTGCAACTTAGTGTAATATACGGACACAGTGGCTCTGTTCTGATGTGTTATCGAGAGTGTTTGTTTTAATTCATATGCCATGGCGCGCTTTCTTTCCCAAAACACTCCTTTAGATCATTCTAGATCTCAGAAGCAATATGAGCGTACTTTATACTGCTCATTATTCCCTTCTCTATTTCCGTTGTGAGCCACCATTTTACCATGGCATCACAACGCATCTAGGACATGTATTTGGCTGAATCCTTTTATGGTTTCGCGATGGACCCATCAACAAAACCAACCTTATTTTTGGCAAAGAGAAATCATCTCTTGAGACCAATCTGTATAGTTGTTGTCAGTAAGAGTTTCGTTGACATGCATCTGTTTTGGGATAATCAGATGCATGGATGTAGAATGCAGAATTCGTATATGGATATTGCCTACTCGTTAATATTTTATCTCAGTTCGGTTAATATTATGTTGAATCTATATGCCCAAGAATCATTACTGATTGATATTGCTAATAATATATGATCCTATAGGATCACACCTTTATCAAGTTGGCACATTTTGTATATTTATTATTAAGATGATTATTAATAAATAATATCAATTCTTGTATTAATTTAGGGAATAATTATGGTTTTGTGAAAATAATAATTAAATAGAGTATAACTAGTTATTATATCATATGGTATGATTTAATAAGTCATGTACAAAGTTTTGGGCACTTTGGTTAACCATGATTAAGTTAATAAGTTAACATATCATGGTTAATAAACTAGCCAGATAATTTTTGTCTTCTTCTTAAGCATGGCCAAAATCATTTTTATAAGAGAATATGTTGATTGTCAACTTTCTTCTTATGTCGCCCATGCTTCTAAAAGGCTATCATTACTTTATATTATTATAATCTAAATGTATGTCTTGCATGAGAGTATAAAATGGATGCATGTTCTTGCATTTTTTGGCTAGTTTTTACTCTTTCCTTATGGTGACCGTAACCACCTTTCCTCCGTTCACTTCTCTCTCTCTTTTGAAGCTAGTTTAGTGATTTGAAGCTTCCTTGAGTTGTCTCTTTTAGTGGTTATTTGAGTTAATTACTTAAAAGCATAAGACACTCAAGAATACAAGACAAAACTAGCATTCCAAGTGCCTTAATCGTGATGGTGGATACTTGTAGAGAAAATCATACTCTTTGATTTTTCTATCTTCATCAACACTCTAAAACCAAGTGGGTTCAAAGGCTCCAAATGTTGTCATTATAAAACACTATATGATTGTTTTATATCATTCTAACCTCTATAAATGGATCATAGATGGTTTGGTTTTATATTATAAACTCAAAAATAAACTTGTTATTTTTAACGCTTTCGTTGACCGTTTTTTATGAAAGACACACTTATATTTTGTATCAAAACTCATCATATTTTATCCTGGTCGAAAGTCTCACATGTGTGGCTCTCTTGAGACCAATCTGTATAGTTGTTGTCAGTAAGAGTTTCGTGCTCAGATACCATCTAGAAATTGACAACATAAGATTCATTCTTTTATTGATCACCAGAAGGTTTAAATACATAGAAAAAGATAAAAACGTAATGCCCTAAACTTAAGGCACGAGCTAATAAAAGATATGCATAAACGATATCTAATACGTAAATAAACTTTATATTCCAATAACACTTATGTCTTACTCTATCACAGTTGATCATCTTATACATATGTTATTAGAATTTCCTTTTAGTATATGTTTTCTTTGATTTGTTAGGGTTTATGGTTTACTTTTTGTTTTTTTATTAAACTGTAAATTGTCAAGAATGTTTTTAGAGTTATGTAGTAAGGATTTTTAATTTATTTATTTATTTTTTTGTAATTTATTGAGTAATGAAACTATTAAGTCTTTGATTTATTTACAAACAATTAAAAGCATGCACTCAAAAACCTTAAAATCTAATACATAACATTCAAACAAAATACAAAACAATGTGTTTGTATATCCCATTTTGGTGTGACACGGTCCCTTATGTCTACATATATGTTGGAGTCTCCCTTCTCTCCATAAGGGCTCTTTTGGAGAGACAATTTTAGGGTCCACATATATTTACATGGTATCAAAGTCGGCGTCCTGCACCCTTGTGGCTCAGCACACATACCTTACTATCTTTATCAAGCATTCGAATCTGATGGGGAGTGTTAGTGTATCTCATATTGGTGTGACACAATCCCTTATGTATCTCTCTCTCTCTCCCTCTCTCTCTCTCTCTCCTTCTCTCTTTATATATATATATATATATATATATATATATATATATATATATATATATATATATATATGATTTTATATCAAAACATTCAAAGTTATAATATCTAAACATTGTTACCACATCCAAACACATAGTAACCTTTATCATCGCCTCCATATGGTTTTGTTTTTTTTGCATTCCAATAAAATTTCATAGGGCATAATTAATGTTGGACCTATATTAGCGACATGTCACTTCTATATATAATGTTTTCTCATAAAATCTCAAATCTCATGAACTATATCCAGGAGACAAAGTCACTTATTTTGCATATAAAGCTACATCAATGACATATGTTGCCTCTACATGTACCATTTATTAAAGTGTGTAATGTTGTACCAATATAAGACACACTTAGAGTGGTATGTGACATTAAGTGAGTCACATTAATGGAATGCTAGTTAGTCCTATTATTCTAAATAATACTAAATTGTCTTCCATATACCTTAACTTTAGGTGGAATTTGGTGAACACTTTAAAACAATGGTAAATTGCACCATCGGGGTGACCCACGCTGAACCTTCCCACGACCCATCATATCATATGGGATTAAATCATGGAGCACTACTAATACTTTAGGTGTTTCTAGGTTTGAACTTTGGACATCTTCTTTATAATTTAACACCTCAATCACTAGGCTCTCATTGTGGGGGCAAGCTAGGTGGTCGGTTGGAGGTCGAGTGATGGTCCTGATATGGTGATACAACTTTTATACGATTGCATATCGTATGTATATTCATGAAGTGGCTTGTATTGAACATTGTTTATACATTTAAAAGATATTGTGTGCTCACTAGGTTTTAAGCTTAAAAAATTTCTTGACTTCTAGCTAGAGGTAACGCTTTAGTATGAAATATGTATAGTGCCCTTAGGGTGGAGGGAATGGTCATTTTTCCATCCCTCTATCCATATTAGCATCACTAGTTTTCCTCTATTTTCCCATTCTATCCTAAAACCAGCCCAAACTATAGAAATTATTTATCTTTCTATGCTACATCATCTCACACTTTTGTTTTATTAAAATATTAAATTAAATAGAGATTAAAAGAATACACTAAATTTAAAACTTTAGTCAAAAATAAAAAAATTCAACTAAACAAATAACTCAAAATAAAAAATGCAACTAAATAAATAACATCATAATAAAAGAAATTACAACTAATATAATACATATGCTTGTGGGGTTTTTGGCAATACAATTCCTGAAAAGTATCTTGATTAACGTTTAGACCTTCTTGATAGGTTGGAAGATTTGTTTCGTGAAAATGACATATCATTATACATTTGTCTTTTAAAATCATATTGTGTACTATAATGCAATCATAAATTATATTTATAATTTTTCTAGTATGTATTGTCTGTGCATGGTTTCAATATATACCCCCCACTGAATTTTAACATCACCGAAAACTCTTTCCATGTCCTTCCCTTACTGATTCTTGTGTTGCTTTGAACCATTTTTATTTATCATCATTTGGAAAGGTAAATGTTTTGACAAAAGTATCCCAATTTGGGGTATATCCCATCGGCGGAATAATAATATAATACATATGCTTGTAGGGTACTCGGTTAACTTGGAATGGACAATTGGGTGCAGTTCCATTTAATATAACTTTGAATAATTGTGATTGATCGAGGTTGTTTATATCGTTGGATTTGGCCACACCAGAAAAAAAAATGCATACTAAATCCATAAATTTTGCAAGGGTGCCCTTCAAGCATAATTCCTTCGAGACTAATGTATACAACGGACCGTCTATATCATCAACTATCCATAGGAACATTTCTCTTCACATCCAAAACATCTCATCACCATATACGAGATTTTCAATGAAGTAATCTTGCTTGAGACGATCATATGAAGCTTCACAATTCATATGTTTATAGGATTTCTTGTATTTCTTGGCCCACTTAAACTTGCAGTATCATGAAAAAGAAGAAATGTACCCTGAGAAATTGTTGACAAAACGTGAGTGTTACGACACATATGTATTAGATAATTAAGGATGCAATGTCTTTAATGATGAAGATAAAGGCGAATACGCAGAGTTTGAACTTGATGAATATATATATATATATATATATATATATATATATATATATATATATATATATATATATATATATTAAAAGTTGAAATATAGCCGTTAGGGATGCAACAATCAGAACAAACACCATCGGTATCTTTTTTGCTGGTACCAAAGCATTATGGCAGTGTTCCCGGTGCCACTCTATCTGTAGAAGACACTTGTTGATATTAAATGATGAAGATTCGGAAGATAACAACTTTTGGAGATAGTATTGCTTATCTATTGAAGGTATCTAGATAAACATTTGTTGATGATTAGTAACACGAGTCATATGTAGTTAGTTGATTATGTTAAAATTTTAGCAATATTCTCATAATTAGATGTTTATTTGAAAGTTCTGTTGGATGCTATTTTCCGAATTCTAGCATGCTGAACCCACTTGGAGTTTTATGTGAGAGTGGACTTTCACAAGCACTAAATACGTAGGACTCCATGAATGAGTGTGTAGGTTTCCACAAAAACGACAGCACCATTGTACTGGTTTCCATAAAAACGACAGCACCATGAGAAAAAAATATGGCTTTAAAAACTGAAAGTTCAAGGGGGCATTCCGAGAATTGAACTCGGGACCTCTCGCACCCTAAGCGAGAATCATACCACTAGACCAAATGCCCATTTGATGTTACTGTTTATTCTGTACATAATAAACCCATTGGTTACCACAAGATGTTAAGTGAATGAGAAGGTATCTTATAAGAGCCTCTTATAAAATCTTGCAAATACAACGAGTATAAGAAAGTTACTTGTAGTGTGGAATCACTGAGCAGCAGTACTACATACATTTCCCAACAAAAACTTTATCACAATCAACATCACCAGCTCTACAATTAGAAACAAAAACTGATAACCATACCTTTGACTAAAAACCCTTTTGTTTGTTGGATATGGAAATGTGGTCAGTGGTCACAACTCTCTGAGTCTCAGTTTGAAATGCCAAATTAGGTTTAATACTTTTGGGACCATATAAGGATATGTATAGAAGAATACAACCCAGAATAGTAACTCTTTGCACAGTTCTATTTCTTTTGTGTGTCTTCAGCAAAAAATGATAATTAAAAACAGGGGCATTCCGAGAATCTAACTCGAGACCTCTCGCACCCAAAGCCAGAATCATACCACTAGACCAAATGCCCTTTATGTGATTTCATTGATAACAATTCTACAAACAGTTTGAGATCAATATCTAATTATCTGTTAAATTTTATTTTATACCAGGCATTGACGACAAAATCAGCTCCAAATTTCAGTTTGTGACATTCGAATCTCTGTTTAATCAAAATATATGCGATTATGAAGAAAAATGGCGAAAAAGAGGGGGGCATTCCGGGAATCGAACTCGGGACCTCTCGCACCCGAAGCGAGAATCATACCACTAGACCAAATGCCCAATTGTTTATAACAGTATCACCGTATATATATCATGTATAAAATAAGAATCCAAGAAAAATAAAAAGGATAAAGGGGCATTCCGAGAATCGAACTCGGGACCTCTCGCACCCGAAGCGAGAATCATACCACTAGACCAAATGCCCTTGTTTGATTAGAATTGTGCATGGACTTCTATTATAGAATCTTTTGGCTAAATAGATATCAAAAGTAATTATGGTCTGGGAGAATGAAAATCTGTTCTAATGAGCATGGCGGCATGCATGGGTAGGCTTTCATTTTTACAATTACTACACGTTGTGTGTGTAAATGTATTTAGGGTGTATTTCTACCATTTATTTGTAGAAGTTTAATCAAACTCATTATCAAATTGTGTTTTTATCTCAGTTTAGTTCAATGTTTATCACTAATTTTATTCGTCATATGTATAATGTTGGGCTACATTATCAAACGAAATGACCACTTAAGTGCATATCAATTATTTGGATTACCATGGATTTTCTTTTCCTGGACGGCTGAACTTTGATAAGGTTTAGCAAGATGCTAGACAAAGACATTACAAAGAGGAAACGGCAACTGAAGGGTCATGCAACCAACCAATATACATTTTATCTTATACGTTTTTTACTCATATTATAAATCTAAAAACGATTAAAAAACTATGTTATTAAAGATAATTGACTTCCTGGGTTTCATTGCTCCAAATAAAGTATTGTTTCGGAAGTTCCAAAGGACCCAACAAGTTGTGGTAATGATGACACCGAAACCTTTCCTTTTAACTGCATTTAACTTTGCTTTGTCTGCCAAGTGATTAAATCCACAAAAGTCAAAAACATAGACAAATCTAAGTTCCACCACCTTCCAATTTGCCTCCAAATCGAGTGTGCAACCAAACATGAAGTAAAAGATGATCCACGGTCTTAATATAATGACATAACAAATAGAAAAAAAAAAAAAAAAGTGTTGAATCAATATCAATCCCTTTATCACGGTGGAATTAATTAATCGCGTACATTAGTTATTGATAGTTTGTAACTTATGTTAAACTTCAATTGATAATTTTTTTATGCTCGAAAAAAAAATCCTTGTTAAGCCACCTAGATGTTAATCTCATCAACTACTTGAATCAATGATGGAATTAGTTTCATTAATTATTTTAACTGTATAATTCAATAATATTATTACCTAGAAATGAATAAGTTTTTAAGGCCATGCTTTAAGTTTCATTATCGGTAGGAATATGTTAATAAACGGACGACATAAAATTTTACTCTTCTTGTGGTCATTTTATTAATCCTTCTAGAGAAAAATAAGGGATGAAGTAATGAAAAGGGAAAAGACTTACAATGGGAATGCATGATGATCGGATCATAGTTTTTCCTTAATTTGCTCCCAACCCACTATTCAATCATGTTTATCTCCCTATTTAAGGGATAGGAAAAATAAGATTAAAATGTAGAAAATAAACGAGTTTGATCGAGTTCTTTTTCTCAAGTTGTTTATTGTAATTACAACAAGAGAAAAAGAACTCTGTTCACAAAAAAAATGGCCGGAGGGTTTGTAGCAACAACACAAAAATGTGCAGTTTGTGATAAAACTGTATATTTGGTTGATCGGCTAGCAGCCAATCAACGTATTTATCACAAAGCTTGTTTCCGATGCCATCATTGCAACCGTACCCTCAAGGTTAGTTTCTTTTTCATTTTTTATAAACAATATTATGTTTCATTTTTATATTCCATTTTTTTCATTCAGTTTTCATTTATTTCCTAAAATCAACATGACCCAAATAAAAATCATTCTTATTTCGTAATATCATAAATAAAACACGTAAAATAACAATATTGGACAGATAAAATTAATAAAAAAACTTATATAACATAAAACTATTATAATTTGATCGGAAATTTTTGTAGCTTAGCAACTTCAATTCCTTCGACGGAGTGGTGTATTGCAAGCCTCACTTTGATCAACTCTTCAAGAGAACTGGCAGCTTGGAAAAGAGCTTTGACGGTAAATTTAATGATTAATATTATTATCTAAATAAATTTCAAAATTTTAAATTACAAATTCCTCAAAAAATATTTTGTGTTTGATATATTTCAGGAACACCAAAGTTCAAGATTGAAAAACCAGTTAACGCTGAGGTATTTTGGACAATTTCTTTTTTATCACGACAAAAAAAAATCAAAAATAAACTTATCTTGTGACAATGTGCTATTGATGCAACGATTTTTTTTATCTAACAGAATGCAGCCAAAGTCTCAAATCTATTCGGGGGTACCAGAGAGAAATGTGTTGGGTGTTCCAAGACCGTTTATCCAACTGAAAGGGTAAAAATATTACCATTTCATATCGTTTTTTCCTTTAAAATTCTTTACAAAATGCAAAAAATGACTAAACTTAGTTAGCATTATCGTTTGTAAACTATTTGAATGTAGGTTACTGTTAATGGATCTGCATACCATAGAAGCTGTTTCAAGTGCTGCCATGGCGGGTGCACCATAAGCCCTTCAAATTACATTGCTCATGAGGGCAGGTTGTATTGCAAGCATCACCATATTCAACTCTTCAAGTCTAAAGGAAACTATAGCCAACTTGAGGTCAATGGAGAAGAATCTGCTCCTGCTCCTGCTCCTGAATCATAAATTTGAAATACGTTTGTTATTATAATTGCTCGATTTCAATTCACTGGTATGGAGCTACACCATGAAAGATCAAAAGATTGTAATGGAGGATTTTGTTGTCCAACACTACAATGTGTTGTATATTATGAGTTTATGACTATTCATTCTAATGATAACAAGCTACTATAATATATATTTCTGATTTTAATTTATTCGGTGATGTTCCTCTCTCTCTCTCTCTCTCTCTCCCGCTCTCTCAAAACAAATTAAATTAATGTGATTTCTTATAAAATAAATTAATTTTTATATGAAAATTAATTTATTAACATTTCAAATTTAGTGAATTGAAATAAATAAATTACAAATTTTGTTTAATTGTTAGGTTAGAACTAAATTCAAAATCTATTAGGATTGGGAGTTGAATTTTTAATATTGGGGGTTAAGATATGACATTTGACTTAATTTACTTAACTAAATTTGGATCTAACTTGTTAAAGTGTTAACATCTTACTGTTAAGACAAAAACCATAAGACTAGTAAGCTGAGGAGAGTTCAAGACTTTAGATATTACATCATAGTCATTTTGGGATAGTTTAAAACCTATAAGCGGAAAACATACCAATGGTATTTAGAATTTATGTGTAGATATAATCTAGTTCTTTACAAAAATAAATCTTTTTTGTACTAAACATATTACTTTTCGTAAAAGAATCCCATCTTTCAAAAAGAAACCATACCATGTTAGCTCTAAAGACATGTGACCATACCATCTTTCTGAGAGTAACCTTGATCTTTAGTTTGTTAAGGTTTGGTTTCCATTTATAGTCATACACTTTACCATTAAAGCTTAGTAAGTTCCATAAAAAGGGTTTTTATTTTTTTTATATATATTTTTTATTTTGTTTTACAAAGTGAGTTATGTAACCCTTAATTGATGCATTTACTCAACGTAAGTAGGTTTTCTCTAAAACTTGCTAAAACCATGTTAGGTGGTGGAGTGTTCTATGACTGATTTTATGGCAATGATACAATGGGTGTTGTTAAGCATGATCGAGAGAGGCTGGATACCATGTGAATGAGAAGGAGATACACAATGAGCCAAAAAAAATTAAAAATAATAATAATGAGTGATATCAAGCAATCCACAGTTCCACACTCATCATATTTTTTTGTAGTTTTTATACCAAATGTCATTTTGTGATTGGTGGAATATGTATTATTAGACAAAACTATTATCTTAAAAATCTAACATTATCTCAACTAAAATTTTAAAATAGTCTCGTCTGACTATCTAACAATTTATCTGTCTGTTTGTCCAATCTCACATACAAAATGCTACGTCAAGTGTGAAAAATACTCTTGAATTAGCTCTAGATTCCCTTTCTCCTTATAAGAGTACTTCCAAAAAGAATGCAATGCCCGTCCAACAACATTAATTCCTTTCTTATCTTTTTCTTTAAGATCCCAAGTAAAAATATGACTTATTCATTAAGACAACATACTTTGACTTTTAGCTAAAACTAAAAACACTTTTCTCTATAATAGCAATACACTTTCAGCCATTATAATAATTCAAACTTAACAATTAACAATCTGCAAAATACAATCAAATTCAACGCCAAAATGATCATATTTATTTCAAGGCTAATACCGAATTTTTCCCAAGCTCCCAACTTCTAAAACAAAATAAAACGAATTTAAGCATACCAAAAAAAATATCACAATACAATATATAAAACCAAAACATCTCATGTTGACAACCAACAACAGCAACCAATGTTTTATTCTATCTTACTCCCTTTTTATAAAATATATTTAAAAAAAATAACCACCAAATGTTCTCATTTGCCAGTTGAGTGATTCTGAATCAACAAACTATATTTACAACTGCAAAGTTCATCAAAAATCCACATCAAAGCATGTATAACAAAAGCCCTCGTCATTCCCATTTCCATCAAGCACGAATCATCTGCAATAAGTTATAATTGTCATAACATTATATGCATAAAATAAAATATTGTAATTTTTGTTCCATCGACATCAGTCTCTTTTAACAGATGTCAAACACAGTACAACCTGTTTTGTCTTATCCAGTCAAAAAGAAAGGATTAATATTTACCAGCCTTTGCGCGGTTCTCCCTTTAAGTGTCTTCATAGCCGCCTCTGCAAAAGCTTGAGCAGCTTCTGCATCAGCCTCAGCTGCCTCCGCCTCCCTTGCTGCCTCTTCTGCTTCCGCTATGGCGGCTTCCGCCTCTGCAACCGCCTGAGCAGCGGCGGCAGCCGCCTCCTGCGGTGTCATACTTCTCATCTTTTGAAGTTCTAAATCAATCTGAGCTTTTGTAGGAACATTGATTTCATCCTTATCAAGTTTTGGAGAAGAACCCTTGTGTCTTCCCTCTAATCGTAACATGGTAGAAACCCTTTTCTTGTCAGATGATGATGCATTTGCTGATGCAATTTTATATTTGCGTTTTGTCTGCAACACAAAAAAAAACATCCAACCAATAAATAATTTAACAAAAAAAAATCACATTAACATGATTTGAGAACATATTTCGTGGATACCTACATAAAAATCAGATGACATATCGCATTTGATAACACAGATTATACCTTGATTAGTTTTCCAGTTGCAGTCAGAAACTTTAACTTCATTGATAGAAGTCTCTTAAAATTTGGAGGTGCCCAATATTGCTCCTGTAAAACAAGAGACAAATGTCATTTAAAAAGTGGAACTAGAGGCATTTAACGTTCAAAACTTGTTATTATTGTTATTATTAAATATGCTGATTAAAAAGAAACTAAAAGTTAAAAGCTAAAAATACATAATATAACACAGATACCTCTATGTATGTGCCAATGGTAGTCTTATTAGAGCCACCATGCTCCTTCAAGTTGTTTATTGCCTCCATTATAAGATTGTCCAGCCTGTTAATGACACGAAAGGTAATATGGTCATCATATACTATAATAACTATTAATACCATCATCTTCCTAGAAACTAAATAACCATGATTCATAAGAAGAGATCCCCAATGTATAATAAATAGCACATTATAAACAATCCACCATTCCGGTAACACATATACCTCTATGTATGAGGGTTATTTTTCAAGCTATTTGTCAGTTGATTTTATCATTAATTCCAGACAAAGGGTACAATCGTCATTTACTGTCGTTCAGAAGGTTTATTCAATGTAAAAAAGAAATAGTTTTTATTCATACATCACTTTATCCATACAACAATATTTATCCAGACAAACATCATTTACCCATACAGCAGTTAGTGTGAAAAAGAATAAATAAATAGGGCCTAAGTCCTAACCTTATCATAGATCTTTTTGAAGCACCAACTTGTGGAGAACCACTAGAAGACTGAAGAGGCCTCACATCACCTGAGTCTTCATCACTGGGATCAGCGGTTGTGAGTGAGAGAGGGTTGTCATCCTTAGGGACATGTTGCACTCTTTTCAGGGCTAACCTAGCCTTCTCCCTAGATCCCCATCCATTTGCCATTACACTCATGTTCCTCCATTTGTCCTGATCCAAGTCAATAAACCAACAATTAAAAGAATTTTTCAGATATATAATACCCTCTAGCAGAAAATGCCATATGAAAAGATGCAAACCTTAAGATCCACATTAGAGCGCAGGTAAAGCACACTGCTAAACTCTGGATCTTTAAGAATTGTGCGCCATTTTCCTGCTCCATGCTTAAGAACTCCAGCTTTCAGAGCTGCTTCTTCTTCAGATGTCCATTTCTGCTTAGGAGCACCCATCAAGCCAACCAAGACTAGCAATTTCTACCTGCACAGCATATTCATCAATTCCGCAATGTAACCTAAGCGTTATTTTTATAGAACGCGTCAGGAGAATGATCAACTAATTATATGTTCACCGAGCATATCGAACACATGGATTAGGCATCTGAAACTTACGTCACCAAGGTGTAAGTAAGTATCAGATATGACTAAGATAACCAACAACGAAATACATCAAAAGACCTCCTGCACGATTACTACAAGTACAACGAAACTCTGCTAGCTAGGAAAATATAAAGAAACCCTAATTTCCTCAATTCTCATCGATACTTATACAATTACATAGATTCCAAGCTCAAATTCCAATCAATTCGTGTATATGAACAGAAAATCACCAGAGCAGAAAACGATTGTTGATCGATTGATTTGACGATGTCGGGTCATGAAATTGGGGATTTTCACTCCCTTCTATCTTCTTCAATTCCGAAAAGACAGCTTGTTGCGTGTTCAAGGACGCAGTTATAATACAAAATTGAACAGTTTTAATTGATTTCGGATCTTGATCTTTTTGTTAGTTTTCCGTTTCGTGAACAAAAGGGGTTTTTGGTTAAGCGACGTGTGAGAAAATTAGGGTTTGGAAGCCACAAGCATCGATTGAGGGGAATTCAATTGGCTTCGTCATTTTATTATTATTGTTATTCTTTTCTCCCAAAGTTTTATATGAAAAAAATAATAGCACACGAAATTGTGGAATTGATGATATTGATCCGAAAAGGAAAATGACTCAAATGTCCTAACAATTTTCTCGATTAGTTCATTTAGTCTTTAAATTATTTTTGTGGTTTTATGTAAAACAAACATGTGGACAATCTTGTTGGTCTTTTAGTATTCTCTAAACTTGTTTTAACCGGGTTGCTTGTCACATCCACAATATTTGTCATATCAAGTTAACCTTCAAACTTGGACTTTAATACAATGAAGGATTTTTCAATCTTGTTGGTCTTTTAGTGTTAAAGGTCTAGGGAGGTTTGTATTTGATAAACTTTGAATCTTGAGATTGTATGGTAGCGTTTTTGGGTTGTGTTGCATTTAGTCTTACATTCACAATTTTTTCGAGAGTTGCTTTTGTTTGAAGGGTAGTTTCTTCGATCTTTTTCTGTTTTTCCACTTCCTCTTCATCTTTTAGAATCTTGGGTACAAGATCTTTATGTCGTGAATGAGCAATCTTTAAAGCGTTTTCTTTTTTGCTTCATGATCACATTAAATGTTAAATTACCATGTTTATCGACTGTCACGGGTAGTGTTTTTGGGCCTAAAGATGAATCTTTTTTCTTACCAAGATCAAGAGGGTACTATGCATAGTGTATCTCGGAAAAAGCTCCACCGTCACCAAAGTCTTGTGGTTTTAATGGCCGATTCTTTAAACGCGTGAGTGTGTTGTATAATGGGACAAATTTCTTTTCGATGATTTCAATATTTTCATCCTCTGTTGGGGGTGTTGTATCTTTGCTTAAACCATGGGTCTCCTGAATGATCATAGAAGGTGGAAGAGTATGATTTTGCAGGTGGCAAAAGCTCCTTCAAAGCCGCTATAGATGAAAAAAACCAACCTATGAAGAAAAACATATATACAAATTAAACAAGCATTTAGTAAATATAAACCAAACGAGAATACAAAACAGTTATTGGGTAAACATAGTGAAATCGAATAATCTATAATTGGGCATTAGATAGAAAGGAAAATGTAACATCTCGTTTAAAATAAAATAGATAAAATAAAATAAGAAAATAAATAAATAATAAATCCTAAAACCCCGAGATGTATTTTTATATTTTTATGTTAGCTCTAAACCCGTAATAATTTGTCGGAGCATTAGCGCAAGGAGTTAGATGTTAAAAATTATGGAAACCGGGGGCTGTTTGGTAACTTTTGGACTTGAATTGAAAGGGTTTTTGGAAGCAGGGGACTATAAAGTAAATTATGGACTTAATTCAAAAACGATTTGGGAAGGAGGGACTGAAAGTGTGAAATGGTCATAAGTTTGAAATGGAGGCGGGCTAAAACCCGTTCCCCCTCTACCCTCTTGCTAACTGACTACACACATAAACCCTAACCCTAGAATTGTTCTCCAGCCGCCACCCCCTTGTCGTCGTCGTGAACCATCGAGCACCACCGCCACTGCTCCCACTGTCGATGAAGACGGAGACCGAAGTTTGGACGTCGTGACAGGGGAGAATTAGGAAGAAATGAGGCTTGTAGTTGTCGTTGTTGTCGTTCTCGGTTAAGGGTCGTGCCACCTTTCCTTCTCAGTTTCTTTTCTGTTGCTTTGTAACATCCCAAAAACACAGTCTGAAAATTTCATTTAAATCAGTAATAAAACCGTAGTCATCATACGTCATAGAAAAATCATAACAATGTATCTCAGAATAATATAACAACTGTCATGTATATCAGAGTATAAACATCCCAGGCTGAACAAATGGTGTGTGCATTGCAATCTTCCCGGGCTCCTCTTTTGAAAACTGAGTACCTGAAACCAAAACTGAAAACTATAAGCACGAAGCTTAGTGAGTCTCCCCAAACTACCACACACCATACAATAACACATACTGGGCCTTGCCCACTGCATTGGCCCCCGCCCAGCATCGGATCGAAGTCCGGACTAACTTGGGCCCCGCCCACTGCATCGGGCCCCGCCCGACATCGGACTGAAGTCCGGAATAACTTGGGCCCCGCCTGGCATCGGACCAAAGTCCGGAATTACTTGGGCCCCACCCACTGCATCGGACCCCGCCCGTCATCGGACCGAAGTCCGGAATAACTTGGGCCCCGCCCGACATCGGACCGAAGTCCGGAATAACTTGGGCCCCGCCCACTGCGTCGGACCGAAGTCCGGAATGTACTGAACATAACAAAACATAAACATATAACATAATCATATATATACTGCATCGGCCTTGCCCGGCATCGGACCGAAGCCCGGAACATATAACACATAACACAAACATGCATGAATCACAAAGACATCAAGCATACATAACTACTTCTCGGGATTTCCCCGGCATCGGACCGAAGTCCGGAACACATAACATATAACATGTAAGCTAAATCACTGCATCGGGCCCCGCCCGGCATCAGACCGAAGTCTGGTACTACTAACATCTAAACGGGCTGGCATTGTGGCCTTAGACTCGTTCCTACTGGAAGAAGACTCACATCACACTGCTGAAGTCCTGCTGACAAAACCATAGCTGCTGGATGACAGATTCCCGATCTGTCAATATCAAAATAACACCCAATTAATAATTAGATTCTAACACATATCCATAAGTCCATGCTTGGGGTAAAAGACTACTTTACCCCCTAACTTTGCTTGACTCAAGCCCAAGGCCCAATCCAAAGGCCCAAAAGTCTAATAATGGACCAAGGCCCAACTATGGCCCAATTTCTAAATTGGGCCCAAACCTCTACATGGTCTTGCCTTAAGGTCCAATCCATTTATTCTTGGTCCAATACTTGACATTCTGATGGTCCAATATCTCATAATCATCAAGGCCCAAACTATGGCCCATCTATGGCCCAATTTTCCAAATTGGGCCCAAACCCTCCTATGGGCCTTACCCTAAAGCCCATTAAAATGTTCTAGTCCATTTGCTTGTTCTTGGATGACCCAACACAAAGCCCAAGCGAAATCAGGGTTTCACATAAAATGATGATTAGGGTTAAGTGTTTCTTACTTAACCCATTAAGGACTTAATCCATTAAGTCATTTACTCTACTAGATAAGTGTTATGGAGTGATTGGGCTTAATACACAATCCAATCTCAATGGCCCAAGAGTGGGTCCAATAAGTCTAAGGCCCAAATACTCACAATTAGGGTTTTCTAAACCCTAATTAGGGTTTCCACCCAACTATGGCCCAATAGGCCCAAAAATTAATCTTTAAGCCCATTAGGGTTTTGCTAAGTCCATTAGAGTTTGCTAGTGGGGCACCACCCACTACCACCTCGGGTAGTGGTGGTCAACGGCGGCACACGGTGGCGGCCACCACCTTACGGTGGTGGTTATTATTATTTTTCATTATTCGATGCTAATTACAATTACATGGCTTTTAATCCAAAAATAACCCACACACTCTAACTAACACACACACACAGCCACACCATGGTGGCCGGCGGTGGCGCTTGGCGGCAGCCACCACCTCACGGTGGTGGTGGTTGTTCCCGACTTTCCGGCTAGACAAAACGCTCCATACATAAACTAACACACATTAAAAACGGAAACACACACTCACACAATCTCACAGCCACCACCACGGCGACTGGTGGTGACATGACACGGCAGGAGGGAGTAAATGCGGCGGCAGGCGTTGGTTTGCATCAACAGCCACAACCTCACGGTGGTTGCGAGTTTCCTTGAGTCTCGGCCTATCGAAACACGACGCAAACGCAGCTGATCCGCCTTGGGGTGGAGAACTTCGACCGGAGCACTGATAAAGGAAGGTGGCGCGGCGGCTATCTGCTGTGGGACGGAGCAGCGACCGGAGATCGAAAAAGTGGGATGGCGGCAACGCACTTGATGAAACAGTCGAATGGTGGAGGTTACAACGCCGAGGCCCGACAGCAGCCTCTCGACCGGTCCTTCCCGAAAGCATTTTCAGTCTAAGCGGTTCTTCTCGGCAACCTGACTTCTGGCTACAGTGGAGATGGTGGCGGCTGGACGTCCTCCGGTGATGGTGGCTATCGGAGGTGAAGGAGGAGGGTGGGGAAATGGCGACCGTTGCTTAGGGGGGTTGGCGGCTGCAACACATACCCTAGGGTTAGGGTTTCACGAGTTATATACCCCGACCAAATAGAAACTTTCCCATAATTACAATTTCAGCCCCTCATTCTCTTATTCCTTTCAATCTAAGTCCATATTTACCTTTTAAACCCCATCTTCTGAAATTCTTTACAAATAAACTCCTGAATTTACTAATTAGCCCCTTAACCTCTAAAATATTTTCAAAAGAAGTCCCATAAATTACCATTTAGTCCCTGCCTTCTTAAATACTTACAAAACTAATCTGAAACTTACACTTTTAACCCCCAACTTCTAAAATTCTTCACAATTTAGTCTGAGACTTACATTTATTAATTTATTTAAATAAACGGGGCGTTACAACTCTCCCCCACTTAATTATATTTCGTCCTCGAAATCATCTCTTACCATTCCTTACACGCCGAACCACTATAGTGAGATGATCACCATCCTAGGCACACACTAGCCTTCTCAGGGTAGCCATGACCAATCTTTGCAAAGCCTTAAATTCCACTGGTGAACGAATTCCTCGCATCAGTCCATATCTACTTTGTCTGAAATCTGCTGTCTTGAGGTGGTCTGATTCCCTGACAGACCACTCATATTGAATCATTATCGATGAAACCAACCTGCTTATCTTTCAACTGACTACTCAACTTCTAATAGCTCGAGGTTTCCCATCCTAAAATAGGATCACATGCCTAATTATCCCTACATATCACTTATACTTGGCCAAGGCTCAACTGATCCTGTTGTGAGTGACTTGTTACTTTCCAATCAACCAGCTATTCCATCTGTACTTGCAACTTAGGGCACAAATACTAACACTACCCAAACGCTGAAATTGTCCGAACACTGAACTGCCTGAAACAATATGTTGCCCCATGGCTGCTTCCAAAATCTACCGAGACCTGCCTGGCCTCAATTCGTTCGACAATCATCTGAATTATCGGGTTCCAACTCGACTGCGGAGCCAAAGGACTCCCTACTTAGTCGCCTCACCCGGATTCTGAACGAATTCCTTCTCAGGAACTAGCTGCTACTAGTTATCTTGTCACTGTGGCCCTAACGACCTTCTGATCTAACTGATTGGTTCCAAGCGTCGAATCTTGACGTTACCAAACCCAAGGCTAAAAGTGATTGCTACATGACCATTGGTAACATTATGTCATAAATGACCTTAAGCAGTCCACTGCTTCCTTGCTCTCATCTCTGTAGTGGCTCTTCTACAGTCTTGTCACTGGCTTAACCAGGTCTAACCTGTCTGGGTAATTTTGAAATCCAATCCGTGGATTTCCATATCCTTACTGCTACACCCGAACTGGTGGGTACTACCGATATTTTCTTGTCCTAACAACGCACTCACGCTATCTACCAACCTAGTGAATGCTACGGCTACACCCGCAGACTTACAACACTCTATCACTATCTGCTGCTAGTGAATGCTACGGCTACTCCCGCAGACTTACAACACTCTAATACTATCTGGCTGCTAGTGAATGCTACGGCTACACCCGCAGACTTACAACACTCTAACACTATCTGACTGCTAGTGAATGCTACGGCTACACCCGCAGACTTACAACACTCTAACACTATCTGGCTGCTAGTGAATGCTACAGCTACACCCGCAGACTTACAACACTTTCCACACTGGGTCGAACACGCGCATAACCCGCACTCAACTGAACTCATGTTCTGACTGAAATCCCCAACCTGATTCCCTAAGGCTTGCTAGCAAATATTACGGGAACGCGATCTCCTTATTGGCAAGTTTTTCCGAACTTCCATCTCACACTATCCTCAAACCATACAGCTGCTTGGGCTGTCTTCATTCCAAACAAGGATACGAAACTTATCCCGGTTTTCAAAACTGCTCCTACTTCTAAATCCTTAGATGATTCTCCCCCACTTTGATTCAACTAACGTCTTACAGCACACCATACTGGAAAGATTCTCAGTCCTTCTTACCATTCTATGCCTAATTTGCTGAAACCATGCTTACCATTGCTAGTGTTTCAATACTAGCCAGTCCAAAAGATCGCACCACTTCCAAGAACCCGAATAAATCTCCGGTAATAACCCGCTAGACCCAGGAAGCTCCGAATCTCAATTGGAGACCTCAGAATCTCCCACTGCATCACGACCTCTATCTTGGCTGGAACGACTAGAATACCCTTCTGACTGACAAGGTACCCTAGAAATTGCACCTCGTGCAACCAGAACTCACATTTGGAGTACCTTGCAAAAGGTCTCTCTCTCCTCAAAGTCTCTAGCACCTCTCTCAGGTTCTCCTCATGCTGCTCCTGAGTCTTGGAGTAAACCAAGATGACGTTGTACTCTCCCAATCCCGCAATTTGGGAAATGATCTATCGCTATCCGATAATAATTCTCAGTATACAACTGGCATACAACATCTCTTGAAAATATAATTCAAACTCAAACATAGGATAACCAAGAGTTACACTTACTCAAACCCTTGGAACGAAAGGCTCCCCCGTGCAGTTTCCCGCACGTGCTGCACCGAATTTGGTCCTGCTGGACTCTCAAAAGCTAATCCTAAATCTTAGGTCTCCTCCCGAGACCCTTCAGTATAAGCAACTGATATGATTCCCTCTTACCAATGTGCTCCAAGTCCATATCCCGTTCTCGTGCTCTAGAAGTCATATCATTCAAGGTGTTGCACCCCGAGATACTCACGATCTCCCTGCTATCATCCTCCAGTATGTTCTGATACCTTACCTTCTTCATTTCCTCATCTGCTGCATACTGTGGTACCAAATAAGCTCTTTCCCGAGACTTGGCGGTGATCTCTGCCACAGTATCAGTCGTCTGGTGGAGATCTAACAACTCTTGCGCCAACTGCTGCGCCTCAATCGCCTGGGCACACTCTGTCTAGAATCTGGTCTAAAAGTCATCCAATGACATAGCATCACTGCTTCATCACTCAACTCACTACCAACCTCTTCCTATCAATCTCGTGCTCTATGCCTCAGGAGACAGGAAGTAAGTCGAATCTTGTCTCCTTTCGAGACAATGTCTGGTACGAAAAGTGTTGGCAACATCTACCAACCATCTGCTGCTAACAATGGGGTCCCAACCCCATGACAATCTGAAACTTCACAAGCTCTGAACTCCCGAAACATCAACGTACGCGTCCCTATCATGACTGCCATCTCAGTGCGGAATGCACTCTGCCTCTCATCACAAATCTCTAAACTGCTCTCCTTGATCACACTGAAGATCACAGGAGTCTGATCAATGATACTGCGCGTACTCTCAGATGGAATGAACTCCCTCATCTGACCATCAAGCTGCCCCGCTCCATAGTCCGAGCCTGATCCCTTGTCGGCACCAAAACTGTCATCTGGTCTACCACGCAGCGTCACTTATACTCGGAAATATACTATCACCATCACCATAATACTCGTCAAACTCGAGGGATCTCACACACTACAAGTTCCCTGGTCTTATCTCATCCTTCCTTGATTCGAGTACAGATCCTCTACTTTCAGTAGTATGGGGCCCTACTACCTTCCATATCTATCCATACTTTCCTCAAGAACTGCCTCGACTCCACCAAGTCCCTTCTACTACTACTGCTGATCTCATGCTAGTCTCATCCTAGGCTTGCCCTAGGGTAATCACCAACCAACTCTCCGCCATCAGCTACATAAGAAGTCCCTGCTTTCTTCCCCTAACTAACTCGCGAATACTATTACGTATTACTCAGACTAGATAATTCTTCGAATGAGAGATCCTACCCTACAACGGTTGGACTCAAACAAGAGCTGCGAAATAGAGCTAGACCTAACCTTATGAAATTATTTAGTCCTTGCAATATGTAACTTATCATATTCGTTTACTAGTTAATGAAAGACAACTAGAACTCCTAAAAGCACAAAGCAAGCAACATTCGGGCATTGAGTACACATAATCAAACATATACTACTCTGGCTATCATACTGACTAATCTGTACTAGCATGCAGTTCTCAATAAGCTGGTACACATATAACAGGCACATAAGGCATCCTTCCTAGATCCTTAGTCCTAATCTAACATGCTGTTCTCATAAAGCTGAAAGACATATCATAACATAAACTTGTATGGGTAATTTGGGAGTACTTACTTGAGCTCGGCTGATTGCATGCACCACACCCTTTTCTCTTTTTCAAAATTCTTTTAGCTTTTTCTAAAACTCTTTTCTTTATACTTTTTCTAAAATTGTTTTCTTTTCTCAAAATCCTTTTGCAAACATGGTTTTTCTTTTGAAAAACTTTATACCACTTCCTTAGTTTGAGTTCAGACACACCCGAAAGTGTGCCTGAATCCCTCAAACCAAGGCTTTGATACCAACTTGTAACATCGCAAAAACACAGTCTGAAAATTTCGTTTAAATCAGTAATAAAACCATAGTCATCATACGTCATAGAAAAATCATAACAATGTATCTCAGAATAATATAACAACTGTCATGTATATTAGAGTATAAACATCCCAGGCTGAACAAATGGTGTGTGGACTGCAATCTTCCCGAGCTCCCCTTTTGAAAACTGAGTACCTGAAACCAAAACTGAAAATTGTAAGCACGAAGCTTAGTGAGTCTCCCCAAACTACCACATACCATACAATAACACATACTGGGCCTTGCCTACTGCATCGGGCCCCGCCCGACATCGGATCGAAGTCTGGACTAACTTGGGCCCCGCCCACTGCATCGGGCCCCGCCCGGCATCGGACCGAAGTCCGGAATAACTTGGGCCCCGCCCACTGCATCAGGCCCCGCCTGGCATTAGACCGAATTCCGGAATAACTTGGGCCCCACCCACTGCATCGGACCCCGCCCGACATCGGACCGAAGTCCGGAATAACTTGGGCCCCGCCCACTGTATCGGACCGAAGTCCGGAATGTACTGAACATAACAAAACATAAACATATAACATAATCATATATATATTGTATCCGACTTGCCCGACATCGGACCGAAGCCCGGAACATATAACACATAACACAAACATGCATGAATCACAAAGACATCAAGCATACATAACTACTTCTCGGGATTTCCCCGGCATCGGACCGAAGTCCGGAACACATAACATATAACATGTAAGCTAAATCACTGCATCGGGCCCCGTCCGGCATCGGGCCTCGTCCGGCATCGGACCGAAGTCCGGTACTACTAACATCTAAACGGGCTGGCATTGTGGCCTTAGACTCGTTCCTACTGGAAGAAGACTCACCTCACACTGCTGAAGTCCTGCTGACAAAACCATAGCTGCTGGATGACAGATTCCCGATCTGTCAATATCAAAATAACACCCAATTAATAATTGGGTTCTAACACATATCCATAAGTCCATGCTTGGGGTAAAAGACTACTTTACCCCCTAACTTTGCTTGACTCAAGCCCAAGGCCCAATCCAAAGGCCCAAAAGTCTAATAATGGACCAAGGCCCAACTATGGCCCAATTTCCAAATTGGGCCCAAACCTCTACATGGTCTTGCCTTAAGGTCCAATCCATTTATTCTTGGTCCAATACTTGACATTCTGATGGTCCAATATCTCATAATCATCAAGGCCCAAACTATGGCCCATCTATGGCCCAATTTTCCAAATTGGGCCCAAACCCTCCTATGGGCCTTACCCTAAAGCCCATTAAAATGTTCTAGTCCATTTGCTTGTTCTTGGATGGCCCAACACAAAGCCCAAGCGAAATCAGGGTTTCACATAAAATGATGATTAGGGTTAAGTGTTTCTTACTTAACCCATTAAGGACTTAATCCATTAAGTCCTTTACTCTACTAGATAAGTGCTATGAAGTGATTGGGCTTAATACATAATCCAATCTCAATGGCCCAAGAGTGGGTCCAATAAGTCTAAGGCCCAAATACTCACAATTAGGGTTTTCTAAACCCTAATTAGGGTTTCCACCCAACCATGGCCTAATAGGCCCAAAAATTAATCTTTAAGCCCATTAGGGTTTGCTAGTGGGGCACCACCCACTACCACCTCGGGTAGTGGTGGTCAACGGCGGCACACGGCGGCGGCCACCACCTTACGGTGGTGGTTATTATTATTTTTCATTATTCGATGCTAATTACAATTACAAGGTTTTTAATCCAAAAATAACCCACACACTCTAACTAACACACACACACAGCCACACTGTGGTGGCCGACGGTGGTGCTTGGCTGCAGCCACCACCTCATGGTGGTGGTGGCTGTTCCCGACTTTTCGGCTAGACAAAACGCCCCATACATAAACTAACACACATTAAAAACGGAAACACACACTCACACAATCTCACAGCCACCACCACGGTGGCTAGTCTCGACATGACACGGCAGGAGGGAGTAAATGTGGCGACAGGCGGTGGTTTGCATCAACAGCCACAACCTCACGGTGGTGGCGAGTTTCCTTGAGTCTCGTCCTATCGACACACGACGCAAACGCAGCTGATCCGCCTTGGGGTGGAGAACTTCGACCGGAGCACTGATAAAGGAAGGTGGTGCAGCGGCTATCTGCTGTGGGACGGAGCAGCGACCGGAGATCGAAAAAGCGGGATGGCGGCAGCGCACTTGATGAAACAGTCGAATGGTGGAGGTTACAACGCCGAGGCCCGACAACAGCCTCTCGACCGGTCCTTCCCGAAAGCATTGTCGGTCTAAGCGACTCTTCTCGGCAACCTGACTTCTGGCTACAGTGGAGATGGTGGCGGCTGGACGTCCTCCGGTGATGGCGGCTATCGGAGGTGAAGGAGGAGGGTGGGGAAATGGCGACCGTTGCTTAGGGGGGTTGGCGGCTGCAACACATGCCCTAGGGTTAGGGTTTCATGAGTTATATACCCCGACAAATAGAAACTTTCCCATAATTACAATTTCAGCCCCTCCTTCTCTTATTCCTTTCAATCTAAGTCCCTATTTTACCTTTTAACCCCCATCTTCTGAAATTCTTTACAAATAAACTCCTGAATTTACCAATTAGCCCCTTAACCTCTAAAATCTTTTCAAAATAAGTCCCATAAATTATCATTTAGTTCCTGCCTTCTTAAATACTTACAAAACTAATCTAAAACTTAAACTTTTAACCCCCAACTTCTAAAATTCTTCACAATTTAGTCTGGGACTTACATTTATTAATTTATTTAAATAAAAGGGGCGTTACATGCTTCGTCACGTTCCGCCGCCGCCACCGCTCCAAACGGATGCCTCTTTTGCTGTTGTTCTCCGGCTACCGCCTGCCACCACGAGGGTGGTTGAATTCGTGTGCGGGTTTTAGGATTGGAGCTCGTGTTCGCATATGTATGTGTGTGTGTGTTGTTGCTGCAAGTCGTGAGGTGTGTGTGTGTCTTGGTTGGTCGGAAAACGAGAAGAACCTGATGGGTTTTGAGCATTCTAACACTCCTATGGTGTACATGCAACCCTAGAAACCTTGGATCTATGTTTGACTATGATACATGCAAATAATTATTTTTCCAAGGTTCTTATCCTATCTAGCATGGCATGGGGAACTTGAATCAAATAAAGCTAGTAGAATTACTTACCTTGTAGTTGTAGTTGATTGCTTGGAGTTTTAGAGCCTAGCACCAATAGTGTGGATGCCTCAAATGGAAATCACAAATCACCACAAACTTGGAACTTTGAGAGAATAGTAATCACCTTCTTGAAATCGGCCCTTTTACTTTACTCACCACAACTAGTGTGATTTCAAGAACCAAGGCCTCCTTTATATAGTGTGGTGGATTAGGGTTACATCCATGTAAACCCTAATACCCATGTCTTTTCATTTCCATGAGATCCATGGGTTAAAGCTCCATGGAGTATCCATGGACTTTCCATGCAAGCCTAGCCCATTCCAAATAAGCATTAGCCCACACCATATAAATACAAGAGCCCATATTTAATTAGTCATACTTTTGATCTCTAAATTAATTCTAGATTAATTATAGATCAATACTAATTAAATAATATGATTTTATATTAATATATTAGGACTTATAATATATTAATAAATCCTAACTTATACTATTCTTAAACGATTATCCATAAATTGTTCGGGTGAAGTGCAACCCAAATGGACCATGCCGGGTCGGGTCAAGTACATACCAAATATAGTTATGGACTTAGACACTATATCCAACAGTCTCCCACTTGGATAAGTCTAATAACTATAGTTGCAAGTATGACTTCAGGAACCGTTCATCAATCGTAGCTCTTTAAACTCTGTTGAACTATGAAGCGCCATTTTAGATAAGTGATCATATAATCCTCTGTTCTAGATATCAGCCGGACAAATACATGGAACATGGTCTTGCTTATTGTCCAGCATTTGTTTCCCGATTTCCGATTTGTTTGACATAGAACTTAACTGAACACATCAATTTAGTTCTGACCGGGCCCGGTACATAGGTCAAAACAAAATCATCGAGGGGCCCAGATATCGCTTCTAATCCTAGAAGGAACAGATAAACTTCGACTCATATGTTTGCTCTACTACTTGTTGAATTACACACAAAAGCACGGTTTATAACATCGAGTTACCAATGCGTTTTCGTGCAATCAATGCATAACCAACTCATAGGCAACAAATCATATCTCTAGGTTTGAAGACTTATATGATATTACCGTCTCACGATCACTCGAGATAAATTCCATGAAGTGATACAAGTGAGCGTGGGTTGAATCCAATACTCAGAACTTATGAGCACTCATGAGTGTTGTAGCCCTGCTTTGTCTAACATCTTAGACCTTTACAAGCCAACCCATGACAGTCTTGATTCATATCTACTTCCAACATATGACCGACTGTGGAGAGTTTGAATAATATGATATAAACCATAACATAATTATTCTGGAAGTCAAAACATGCAAAAAGAAATAATAGTAAACGATTGACAAGAGATAGCAACACTTTACTCATAAATAACAGCTTTTATTTATCATCAAATGTCAATTACATTTTACAAATTTCAAGATTATCTAACTTCTAAAACTAATATCATCCTTCAGCCCTATGCTCCGAGCGTGCTGGAGATGCTAAGCCCGAGTCAGTCCCTTCGTGAGGGGATCTGCTGGGTTCTCATCCGATGATACCCTCTTTGCCACGAGGATTCCTTCTTCTATTTGATGTCTGATGAAGTGATATTTTCTGTCAATGTGTCTGGATCTCCCATGATCTCTTGGTTCCTTGGCTAAGGCAACCGCACTATTGCTGTCACAGAAAATCTCCATTGGCTCCTTTATAGCTGGTACAACTCCAAGGTCTCCGATGAAGTTCTTTAGCCATATAGCCTCCTTTGCTGCCTCGCTTGCTGCTATATACTCTGATTCACAAGTGGAATCAGCCACTGTCTCCTGTTTGGAACTTTTCCAAGTAATTGCCCCTCCGTTTAGAGTAAAGACCCAGCCCGACTGAGAGCGGAAATTATCCCTGGCGGTCTGAAAGCTAGCATCACTGTACCCTACAACTCTCAAGTCCTCACTGCCACCGAGGGTAAGGACCCAGTCCTTAGTCCTCCGTAGGTACTTGAGGATATTCTTTACCGCAGTCCAGTGTGCCTTGCCAGGGTTCCCCTGATACCTGCTAACCATGCTCAAAGCAAAGGCTACATCAGGTCGAGTACACGTCATAGCATACATGATCGATCCTACAGCTGAAGCATAAGGTATTCGACTCATTTCTGCTATCTCAGCCTCAGTACTAGGGCTTTGTGTCTTACTCAATCTGGCGTTACTCTGGATGGGTAACTCTCTTTTCTTGGAGTTATGCATGTTGAACCTTTTCAACACTTTGTCCACATAGGTGCTTTGACTAAGTTCAATTAGTCTTTTACTCCTGTTTCTCAAAATCCTTATCCCTAGGATATAAGCAGCTTCTCCAAGGTCCTTCATAGCGAAACACTTCCCAAGCCAGGACTTTACTTCCTGCAGGATTGGGATGTCATTTCCTATGAGTAGTATGTCATCCACATACAGTACCAAAAAGCTGACTATACTCCCACTAGCCTTGATATAGACACAAGATTCATCTTCACTCCTTGAAAAGCCAAATTCTTTGACTTTCTCATCAAAGCAAAGATTCCATCTGCGAGGTGCCTGTTTTAATCCATAAATGGATTTCTCGAGCTTACACACTCTACTGGGGTACTCTGTACTGACAAAACCCTCTAGCTGAACCATGTAAACATCTTCAGCCAACTTTCCATTAAGGAAAGCGGTTTTGACATCCATTTGCCATATTTCATGATCATGAAATGCAACAATGGCTAACAGAACCCTAATAGACTTAATCTTGGCCACTGGTGAAAAGGTCTCATCATAATCAACTCCCGGAGTTTGAGAATAACCCTTTGCAACCAGTCGTGCCTTATAAGTGTGTACATTACCATCCATGTCGGTCTTCTTCTTGAAGATCCATTTGCACCCAACTATCTTACGATCAGGTACATTGTCAACCAAGTTCCAAACTTGATTGTCATACATGGACTGTATCTCACTATCCATAGACTCTTTCTATTTAGCAGCCTCAGGGCCTGCCATGGCTTCCGTGTAGCTGTTAGGCTCATCCAGATTTACCAGTGTGTTATCACTGATAAGTGTCTCACCTTCTGCAGTAATATGAAAACCATAATAATGCTCAGGTGCATTCCTAACTCTGGTGGAACGCCTCAGAGGTATAGATTCTTCAGTCGGCTCAACAGGAGTTTCCTCCTCAGGTTGAGGGCTAGGGTTTGAGGTTCCTTCACCACTTGACTCTTGAATTTCCTCAAGGTCAATTTGCCTCCCACTGTCTCCTTGGCTCATGAATTCTCTCTCTCGAAAGAATCCTCTTCTTGCTACAAAGACCACATTATCACTGGGTCTGTAGAAGATGTAACCAAAGGATTTCTGTGGGTAGCCGATGAAAATACACCTTTCGCTTCGGGGTTCGAGCTTATCGTGAGTCTCGCGTCTCACGAAAGCCTCGCAACCCCAAATCTTGATGTGGTCTAGATTGGGAACTTTTCCAGTCCACACCTCGTGAGGTGTTTTGGCAACCTTCTTTGTAGGGACTAGATTAAGGATATGGGCGGCAGTCTCTAAGGCATACCCCCAAAATGAGATTGGTAGCGAAGCTCGACTCATCATGGAACGAACCATGTCCAACAAGGTCTGATTGCGCCTCTCAGCTACACCATTCAACTGTGGTGTCCTAGGAGGTGTCAATTGTGAGACAATCCCACATTCCTTAAGATAGTCAAGGAACTCAGTACTAAGATACTCACCACCACGATTGGATCGAAGCATCTTAATGTTCCTGCCCAACTGATTCTCCACTTCTTGCTTAAACTCTTTGAATTTATCAAAGGTTTCTGAGTTATGCTTGATTAGGTAGACATATCCATATCTACTAAAATCATCAGTAAAAGTCACATAAAACCGATTAACATCTCTTGTGGCGGTTCTGAAGGGTCCACACACATCCGTGTGTATGAGGTCCAACAAACATTCACCCCTAGCACAAGTGCCAGTAAAAGGTGACTTTGTCATTTTACCAAGCAAACAAGATTCACAACTATCATCTGACTTTAGGTCAAATGACTCCAAGACTCCATCCTTTTGGAGTTGGCCTATGCGTTTCTTGCTTACATGTCCAAGACGACAATGCCATAAGGATGCTTTATCTAAGCTAGTGGAACAGTTAATACACAATACATTATTTCCTAGATTATCTACAACAGATACAGTTTCATACACGCCATCACAAAGTAATGCTTTAAAATAAAGAACATTATTAAAGAAAGCATCAATACTACCATTATTATTATCAAAATAAAAGGTAAAACCTTGTTTATACAATGCATGAAAGGGAATAACATTTCTTGCCATTTCTGGCGAATAATAACATTTATTCAAATCTAATGTAAACCCACTATTTAGCACTAAGGAATAAACTCCTATCTTGGTGACAGGTGAAGCTTTCCTGTTTCCCATGATCAAGTTTATCTTTCCCTGCTCCACATTCTCACTTCTTTTTAGTCCCTGCAAATCACAACATATGTGAATACCACAACCTGTATCAAGGACCCAAGACTTAGAATGAGGTGATTTATTAGACAATATAGTGTATATACCTGCATGGTTGGGTTTTACTTTCCCATCCTTCAAATCTTGCTGGTACTTTGGGCAGTTTCGCTTCCAGTGCGACTTTTCATGGCAATAGAAGCATTCAGCCTCATTAGGGTTAGCAGAAGGAGTGACAAAACCTTTCTTGGTTTTGCTTGAAGAGGAGCCTTCAAGGGTCTTACCCTTAGTACCCTTAGAAGGGTTCTTTCTCTTCTTCCCTTTGCCATGCCCGATTGCCAAGACATTGGCCGCAGTTGGAGTAGGAGTAGGAGTATTAACAACCGACTTACCCTTTAGACCACTTTCGGCGGTCTTCAAGAGTCCTTGAAGTTTGCTGAGGGTGACTTCTTCCTTGTTCATGTGATATGTCATGCGGAACTGATCATAACACGATGGCAAGGAGTGCAAAATGATGTCTATTGCTAACTCCTCAGGGAAGTTCACATTCAGCTTCAGTAAACGGTCCACATACCTTTGCATTTTCTGCATGTGGCCCGTGATGGGTTCACCATCCTTCATTCGGGTTGTTATCATGGAGGAGATTATTTCATATCGCTCTTGACGAGCACTTTGATGGTAGCGGTCCATCAAGTCCTGGTGCATCTCAAAAGGATAATAGTCCTCATAGGACTTTTGGAGCTCGGCTGTCATGGTGGCCATCATGATGCATGCCACTTTTGTAGCATCTCTTTCATGTACCTCATATTCAGCAAGCTCTTCAGGAGTAGCAGTTGGCTCGGGTACCTTCAGCTCCTTGTCGAGAACATATTCTTTGTTCTCATACCGAGTGACCATCCTGATGTTTCTGATCCAATCTGTAAAGTTGGACCCATCAAAGATGACTCTCCCACAAAGATTCATGAGAGAGAAGGAGCTAGTAGGGTTTGAGCCAGAAGCATTGTTATTGGAAGACATATGAAAAGAAGAGGGAATATATGAGATTAGATATAGAGATAGTCCTTAACAAAACACCCAAATGTAATGTTAAGGCTAGGACCCAACACAATATTTTATAACTTAGAAGAGGGATGCCGTAATCTAAGCTATAAGATATTTGAAGGTAGGTGAATGACGATTCACCAATTTCCACCATGAAAAACGAAATATTTAATTAGGTTTTAATTGGTTTAGAAACTCCTAGATTCTTTGAGATTCATTGAACTTTCTTCAATGGCATGTTTCAATCTCGAGTGTGCCCTTCAAGTTTTGTGACTGGGATGCCGAGGATCACAAAACAAGGTGTGAAGTAACCATGCAAATTACTTGGTACCCTTAATGTATTACCCTTCAATCGATGTGTCGGTTAACCACACACGCTCCATCGATACTATGATAAATATTAAGTCACCCTTTACCTACCTTGTTAAGTTCAAGTTAGTGTGCCGGTTAACCACACACGCTCCACTAACGACTTAAACAAAGTGTAAAGTGTAATTTCATGGATTAGCACCTTATTCACATTTTCCTAAAATAACTAAGATTGAGAATTCAATAAAGTTTAGTTACTTTAGTATTATCATTATACTTTTAATGAGAATTTATAAGTCCTTGTCCTACCCGTTCGGATAACGACCCTCCACCGATCAAGGAAGCGGTGGGTGAGAGTGGACACCCATTAAGTTGCCATTTTATAGGCAACAACCTTATACCCCCCTTATAGACCGGCTTCGTGAATGAGGCGTACTAGCGGTAAGACGACTTGATCTTATACATATATAAATATTATTAAACTTATAATATTATAAAGTATAAGGGTTGAATTTTAACTTTTAAAATTCTAGGGGTTGGAACTAAAGTTTTTAATATGACTTTACATGTTCCAAAACTTGAGGGCAAGTTTTGTAAACTTTCAAAACTTTTCATTTCTCATAACTTATGAGTTAATGGTTATTAAAAATGAAGCCTCTTCATTTTTTTGTAACCTATGTGTTCTTTTAATGGTTATTTATAAATGTGACTTTTGGTTATCCATAACTTAAGAACTAGTTATGGACTCCATTAAAACACATAAAGATCAAGAATTAATCTAATCAATTATTAGCACATAATTTCTATGATCTTCTAAACTCATATGTTTATGAAAGTTCATATCAAAAAATTTCAAGAATCGTAAGTACATATACAAAACTTGAAATTTTGATACGAGCTTTTGAACAAAACTTCGATTTTCAAGTTTTTTTTTTTTTTTTTTTTTGCATCAAGTATCAAATAAACAAACATGGCTCTGATACCACTGATGGGTTTTGAGCATTCTAACACTCCTATGGTGTACATGCAACCCTAGAAACCTTGGATCTATGTTTGACTATGATACATGCAAATAATTATTTTTCCAAGGTTCTTATCCTATCTAGCATGGCATGGGGCACTTGAATCAAATAAAGCTAGTAGAATTACTTACCTTGTAGTTGTAGTTGATTGCTTGGAGTTTTAGAGCCTAGAACCAATAGTGTGGATGCCTCAAATGGAAATCGCAAAGCACCACAAACTTGGAACTTTGAGAGAATAGTAATCACCTTCTTGAAATCGGCCCTTTTACTTTACTCACCACAACTAGTGTGATTTCAAGAACCAAGGCCTCCTTTATATAGTGTGGTGGATTAGGGTTACATCCATGTAAACCCTAATACCCATGTCTTTTCATTTCCATGAGATCCATGGGTTAAAGCTCCATGGAGTATCCATGGACTTTCCATGCAAGCGTAGCCCATTCCAAATAAGCATTAGCCCACACTATATAAATACAAGAGCCCATATTTAATTAGTCATACTTTTGATCTCTAAATTAATTCTAGATTAATTATAGATCAATACTAATTAAATAATATGATTTTATATTAATATATTAGGACTTATAATATATTAATAAATCATAACTTATACTATTCTCAAACGATTATCCATAAATTGTTCGGGTGAAGTGCAACCCAAATGGACCATGCCGGGTCAGGTCAAGTACATACCAAATATAGTTATAGACTTAGACACTATATCCAACAGAACCACCATGGCAGCCAACCATGGTGGCTGCCGCCTTGTTGCCATTTTCTGCCACCACCAGCCATCATGTGAGGTGGTTGTGTGTACATGTGTTTTCTGTGTGATCGTTGATGTAGGAGTTGTTTGTTTGGATTCTAACTCGAAACCGCCACCACTGCCATGGGTGGGTGGCTGCCGACCACCACTGCCCGAGGTGGCAGTGGGTGGTGCCCGACTTAGTAAACATTAAATTACCTAAACATCTAACTTTAGTCCGAGTGACACGTGTTTGGGTTGGAAACCCTAATTAGGGTTTAGAAAACCCTAATGTCAAGAAAACCCTAGTTTTGGAGTTTTGTCGGGACCCGCGTTAAAACTGTTAGTTGAACTTTAAATTATATTCGGTAATGCCATGCGATTAACTTAATGTAGTATTAGACTTAATTTGTAACATCCAGTCGGGGTGTTACATAATTAATTAAGTCCCTAAGGGGTTAAGTGTGGAACACTAACCCTAGTTATGATTTTATGTGGAAAACGCTAGAATCGGGAAGCCCTATTTTGGACAATGATCGGGGCGTGCATTTGGGATATTGCTTGGATTATAATTTTACCCGAGAATGACTAGGTCAAACCTTAATCAGTCCTACCCTTAGGTTATTAAGTCCTTAATGGGTTAAGTGTCCTTACTTAACCCTAATTGTCATTTTATGTGGAACCCTAATCATCATTTCATTTGAAATAGTCACTGTTGCAAGTGACTATGACCCGTGATCGGGGATTAACTCTAGTATCTTCCTATAGGTGATTGGAGGTGAGTTGAAGCTGGTAGAGTTCTTCGTTGCCATGGTGGTTTCCTACACGCATATCGAGGTGAGTTTCGCCTCACTGTACCTGTGGGTTGTGTTGGGTTTTGTATACTACAACATTCTATGGTACACATACAACCCTAATTTCTTTGGATCTATGTTTTCTCTAATTATACATGCAATATTGTTTTCCAAAGCATGAAGCCAACAACTAGCATACAATTAACATAAACAACATATAATTGAGTTATAGAATTACCTCTTTGTTGTAGCTTGTAGTTTTGGCCTTTAAGAACTTAGCACCTCAAATGTGATGCCTCAAATGGTTCACAAACACCATGAACAAATGGAGGACTTTTGAGAGAGAATATCCTTGCATAAAATCGACCCAAATGAACTCTTAGAACATATGTGGTAACCGATTTTAGATATAGGGTGACATATATATATTGTAGGATTCTAAGAGTCATGGTTAAACCCTAATCCATACCCTTGGGCTTATTATCCATGATCCATGATCCATATGGACTAACTCTTTATGGATTCTTTTTTAAACTTAGTCCATCATGTATCATAAGCCCAAACAATATACATATAACTAATTTACAGAATTAGTCTCCATTAATTTAATTAGTCTCTTTTGATCACTAAATTAGTTATTGATCAATACTAATTAAATAACATGATTTCATATTAATATATTAGAACTTATACTATATTAATAAATCATAAATAACCTCTTCCCAAAAGTTCATCCTATCAAATTGCTCTGGTGAAGGCAACCCAAATGGACCATGCTACCATCGGGTCAAGTACATACCAATTATAGTTATGGGCTTAGACACCTAATCCAACAGTCTCCCACTTGGATAAGTCTAATAACTGTTATTGCAAGTACGACTCCACAAACCGACTAGCAATCGTAGCTCTCAAAAGCCGATGTCGAACTCTGACCTAGTCAATGACGCGTCCATTAGATAAGGGATCATATATTCCTCAATTCTAGATATCGTATGGACTGAGATATGGATTATAATCATTCTCCCTGTCCATCTGTTGTTTCCCGATTTCCGATTTATGACAACTGACTAATTGAACAGATCAAATCAGTCCAGGCTTGGCCAAGTGCTTAGGGTGTCATCACTAAATCATCGAGGGGCCCACATATATCGCTTTTATCCCTTTAAGGGTAAAGGGAATGGATAAACTTCGGCTCATATGCTTGCTATATTTACTCATCAAATCACACACAACAATGCGTTTTATAACACCAAGTTACTGGTGCGTTCACGCATCATCAATGTGCAACCAATTTGTAAGCTACAACTCACACGTCTCTGTTTTAAGAATATAAGATATTATCGTCTCACAATCACTCGTGATAAAATCCATGAAGTGATTCAGATGAGCGTGGGTTTAATCCAATACTCGAATCTTATTCCAGGAGTACTCATGAACACTACAGCAACCTTGTGCTATGTCTAAAACACCTAGACAATCTACAGTCAGATTCATGACAGTCTTGCCTCAATACCTACTTCCAAAGTATGATCGACTGTGGATAGTTTGAATAACCTAGTTATTCGGGAAGTCAAAACATGCAAAATGAAACACAAGAATAATCGAATCCAATATGGTCTCAGAACTTATGAATATAAATAAAACACCTTTTATTTAATCACCATATTGATTACACATTATTCATTGTATAATGTTTTGATTAATCAACTTAATACTTGAATTAAAACAATAGTTATGTCGTGCTCCAAGAATGCACACTACGTTTGCCTATGGTCCTCTCTTTGTGAAACAGATCAATGGACAACATTTCAATGATGCTCATTTCACAATTCCAAATCCTTATCATAAATGTAAGAATACCAAATTCTTGCCACTTACTATAATCTGTTAGATTCGAAACTCAAATGCAATAATCCTTTTGTAATGTCAATGCACAAAGGTCAAAAAGACTATGCCAGTGATATTATAAAGTATTCCCTTTGGACATTGGTTACTGGACCAATTCCATGGAAGCGAAGTCTCATATTCAAAGTACATTCCTTTGAACATCCTTCTTGCATTAAGGTTTCTAATCTTACATAGATTTTATGATCAACTTCCACTTATGGAGCATTTCCATAGTCCCATTTTGACTATCACTTCTGAACAAGAGTTACCTCTTCTCAGAGTATGTCAATACGGTCCTTCCAAAATTTACACTTTACTTCCAACTGTCCATGAGCAACCAATCTTTGGTAAACCTCAGATTGTCCTCGACAATTACTTAACCATTTGGAAAATTAGAACATATTAATATTATAGCATATGTAATCGATCCTATATCCGAAGCATATGGGACACGACCTGATACTTTACCAATCTCTTGCTATAACATTTCCATATATAGAATTTCCTTATGTCGGATCTTTTCAACATAACATTCATATATGTCCTTGACTAAATTTGATTAAAATCTCAATCTAAGCTTTTAGATTCGAAATGAAGTATGAATTCCTCTCCCTTAATTATAACAAAACAACTTTTTCAAACCCTACAACTTTACGAATTGAAACTTTTGTTTTCTATAATTAACATTGCTAACTCGCAGCACTTACCATAATAATTATGCTCCCACTAGCATAATAATTATTATCTTACTAGCATAACACTTATGCTCCCACTAGCTTGACATGTAACCATAAATCAGCTGGACTTCTAGAAATCAATACTTATTGACTTTCTTACCAAAGTTCAGATTTCTGACACGAGATGTTTCGATAAGACTTTATCTAGGCTCCTCAAACTTATACACCTTTCCTTAGATAGCTCACATGTTTGTCTAAACAATTTTAGAACTTACAACCATAAGTCTCAAATGTTTAGACCTTTTGCCATTTCTCACAATTCGAACTATGAAGAGGGATGTCGTAATCATAATCGAATTTGAGAATGCAAATATCACAATTGCTATCTCCTTAAAATCTACTTAGTGAAAGCGTTTCCTCACAATCATTTTCATGAAGCGGACAGAAACCTTATGACACTTGGATTTTATGGTGTATATGTTCCTATCCATGTGAATTTGTCATAACCATAATAACAAGACAAGGTTAGTGACAAATCCAAAATCATATGGTCTCAACTTGTTCAATCTTAATTTCTTGCCACCTGGCATCACAAGTGCTTACCATTGCTTCCAAGTTGTTATGCAAACAATTGAGCACTCATAGAACTCACATGCATAGTCAACTTTAACTGGAATGGGCACAGAAACAAGAATATGTCAACACGATAGGTTACAAACCTCAAGTCGTGTGTTAGTGATTAACAATAGGTTTACTCTTGATTAGTTCTTGAAGCTATTCAAGATCCTTAAGACTCCCACTGACCTCTTGAAATATAAGATTCACTTTGTCAAGGAACATTACTTGACAAACAAATATTCAAGAGTTAGTGCGGTTTCTTATCAAGACAAACACTTCACACAATTGGTCTTATTTGGTCTTTGTCTTATCCAAAACATCACAACTTTCCAATTTCAAATGTATAAGAGTAAGAAACATTTTACTTAACATTTGATGAGTGTTATAAACCTTTCTTAAGACCATGTCACTCAAGTTACAATCTTGGAGTATGACTCTAAGACCTGATTTTGGAACGAAGTATGATTTATCTTCTTGATTTAACCATTTCAACAATTCACGATTCCTCTTCTTAGCCATACAAATGCACTAAGATGTCCTTAGAGGATCAATTGTGTAACACCCATAAAATTCAAGCCAATTTAAAACTTTTTAGAACATTTAAAACCATTAAGTTATTACAGTTTGTTTTCAAAATAGTTTAATCATCATAGTATCCCCAGAATCAAATCATAAAATCATGAACTATGAGGAGATGTACGATCACGCCTTCGCCTTCCCGAGATCATCAGAAGTACCTGAAACAATAATCGATAAATGTAAGCTCGAAAGCTTAGTGTGTTACCCCCAAAATACGCATACACACAACAATATACATGTAACCACAAACAGCATACTATGGGTCCAGTCAACCATCGGGTTGGAATACCCTAGGCCCTCAACCTTCTGGTTGGAATGCCAACATACTATGGGTCCAATCATCCTAGGGATGGAATACCCCAGGCCCACAACCAACAGGTTGGAATTCCCACATACTATGAGTCCAATCATCCTCGGGATGGAATACTCAGGGCTCACAACCAACAGGTTGGAATGCCCACATACTATGAGTCCAATCATCCTCGGGATGGAATACTCACGGCCCACAACCAACAGGTTGGAATGCCCAGGTCTATTGGCTTTCGCACAAAGCAGATAAGCCTCAATCGCCAAACAACATGTGCACATATAACATATAATCACATAACAGTCTATAGACAACAACTGATCTAACGGATCATACCACATACCACATAATATTATCCTACCCTCTAGGATACCGAACTAACAGGTCATACCACATATCACATAATATCATCCTACCCTCTAGGATACCGATCTAACAGATCATACTAGCATAACATAACCAAATAACAATTCAAAGGGCCGACCTTGGTGCCTAAGACCCTTTAGTATAGTGAGGATAACTCACCTGGCACTGCTGAAGTCCCGCATATAAAACTCCAGATGCTGGTTGACAGATTCCCGAACTGTTAACATCAAACAATACCAAATTAATAATTGGGTTCCAAGCCCAAGGTCCAACTCACACTACAAAACCCAATAGTCAAGTAACGGGTCAAAGCCCAACACATGGCCCAGTTTTCCAAATTGGTCGCTACCCTTCACATGGGCCTTACCCCTTAGGCCCAACCATCTCTTCTGGTCTAAATACTTGGCATACTAATGGCCCAATCTCTTATAACCATAAAGGCCCAGTTATGGCCCATCTATGGCCCAATTTTCCAAATTGGGCCCTAGTCCTCACATGGGCCTTATCCTAAAGCCTATCTAATTATTTTGGTCCATTAACTTGTTATTGGATAGCTCATCTATAGTCCAACCACCAAAACCCTACAGGAAGTCCCAACTCAAGGCCCAAGTGAAACATAGGGTTTTCACATGAAATGACAATTAGGGTTAAGTGTTCCTACTTAACCAATTAAGGACTTAATCCATTAAGGGCTTAATCCATTAAGTCCATTATTGCCTTAGGTTTATTTGCCAATGATTATAATTTATTATTTTAAGTTTATTAAATAATTCTCGTGTGTGTGTCCCGATCAATTCCCAAAAATTAGGGTTTTAAGCCATTAGGGTTTTCCAAACCCTAATTAGGGTTTCCTACCCAATATTAGCCCATTAATCAATTGGTTGGGCTTTTAGGTCACTTAGGGCTTCATTGGGCCCACTAGGGTTTATTAGGCCCATTAGGGTTTTAGTCCCTTGTCCAAACATCCCAAACGAGTCATAATACGAACGAGGCTCACCGCCACCCGACACGGCAGCCGGTGACGGCAGCCACCACCCTACGGTGGTGGTTTGAGTTTTTTTTTTCATTATTTCTCTTTTGTTACAATTACAATGCTAAAACCAAAATAACACACATACACTAATACAACACACACACACACACAACCACCCTAGTGGTGGCCGGCGGTGGCACGTGGTGGCAGCCACCACCTCACGGTGGTGGTGGCTTTTCTTATGAACTCCGGGTAAGCAATTGCACACACACACACCGACATGAACAAATGTAACTCGACAGTTCACACAAATAAAGAGATGCAACCGCAACCACCTTCCCGACGACAAGCAATGGTCAAAGACGGCAGCAACGCGACGGCGGCGGACATGGATTGAGGCAACAATAGAAGAATAAGAAGAGAGTGTGTGTGTGGCCCAAACGTGAACAACAACAGTACCACGAACCGAGCTTGATGATCTCCTCACAACTCTTCGTCTTCGCCGACGACTGGAGCGTCAATGGCATCGAATGGCGACGGAACGCAGGAGAGGAAGAAGACACGAAGGAGGGAAACGCAACAGCAGCTGCGGAACGACCCCAAGAGCCCGTCGTCGGAGTCACGGAAGTGACGTGTTCGCCAACAGCAAGGTCCGTCGGTGATTTTGCTGATCGGAAAATGGGAGTGGAGGGGGTGGCGGCCGAATAATGGAGGAATGAGAGGTGGCGGCTGAAGAGACAATGTGGTGAAGGTGGCGGCTGGAGATGATGTTGTTACGGTTAGGGTATGAGAAATGGAATAGTTATACCCGTTCCATACAAACTATGAGCCATTTTGACGGAAATAGTCCCTCTCTTCCCTTTTCTTTCAAAACAAATCATTTAATTTACCCTTTAAACCCTTGCTCCCATAATTCTTTTCATTACAAGTCCAACAATTACAAAACAACCCCTCCTCTACAAATTATTCTCAATTAAGATCCATAAATTACCATTTAACCCCTCCTTCTGAAAATCCTTACAATTCAAGTCCAAAATGTTACCAATCAGCCCTTGACTTATGAAAATCTTTACAAATTAAGTCCCACAATCACACTTTAACCCCTAGAGATTCAAATCTTGTCATTTGGCTCCCCGAAACCAACACCCCACTAATTATTATTTAATTTTGAGCTCTAATAATATAGAATAATCATAATAATTACTTCCTGGGGTTCCTGATTTATTATTTAATTACTCTTCTTAAAACGGGATGTTACAACTCTCCCCCACTTAAATTTGATTTCGTCCTCGAAATCGTTTCTTATCATTCCTTACACGCCAAACAACTTGAACTACTTGGCTACAATCCCGAGTGAAACTCTAGCCTCTCCAAGGCAACCATATCCAACCCTCGCAGGGTTCTAAAACCAGGAAAATAAATGAATCCCTTACAATATGATCACAATTACTCAATCCGAAATTTGGAGTCTCGAGATGGTCTGGCTTCCTGTCAGACCTCCCACACTGGATCATTGTCGAGTTCATTGCACTTATCTCCCGACTAGCTACTCAACTGCTAATAACCTGGGGGTTTCCACCCGAAAACGGAATCACAAATCCCACCCTGCTACCTGTAACTCTCTTCTTGACAAGAGATTAGGTACTCCTTCAAGAGAAATTCAACTTGATAACCAATTTCTAGTGATATAATGAACAACGAGATGTACTGGGAGATGAACCCCTTTTTGGATCAACCAGACAATGCTTCCTTTAGTTTCAAACCACATACCTATAATAACTGGCTCATAAGCACACACACTCATACCTAGTCCAATCAGCCTCGGGCTGGAATACCAGGCATGCCTACGACGGGTCCAGTCATCCCTAGGATGGAATACCCTCGTATCACACAGATGTTTGGTCCAATCAACCCTCAGGTTGGAATACCAAACACGTCAGGTCCGCTCAATCGTAGGGTCCAGTCATCCTCATGATGGAATACCCTAGATTGGAATACCACTATATACATAACTCGGGTCTAACCCATAACTTGAAATCCAAGGACCTATCCTTGCATCTCATCCAAAAATCCTCTGATTCGCCACAACCGAGTAACACTCATCTGAAATACCGGGTTCCGGCCACTGCGACTCTAACAACCTCCTGATCCAACCGATCGGATCCATACTTAGTATCCCGTCGTTACCAAATCCACGGCTAAAAGCAATTGCTACATGACCAATGGTAGCCTTACATCACAAGCAACCTTAAGCAATCCATTGCTTCCTTGATCTCATAACTGTAGTGACATTCTTACAGTCTTACCACTGGCTTAACCAGGTCTAATCCCTATGGGGAAACCTATAAACCAATCCGTGGATTTCCATATCCTCACTGCTACACTCGAATTGGTGGTTACTACTGTCCCTTCCGCGTCCTAGCAACGCGCTCATACTATCTACCAACGTAGAGAATGCTGCAGCTACACCCGCAGATTTACAACACTTCTCACACTATCTGCCAACCTGGTGAATGTTACGGCTACCCCCGCAGTCTTACAACACTTCCCATACTAACTGATCGCTAGTGAATGCTACGGCTACCCCCGCAGTCTTACAACACTTCCCATACTAACTGATCGCAAGTGAATGCTACGGCTACCCCCGTAGTCTTACAACACTTTCCATACTAACTGATTGCTAGTGAATGCTACGGCTACCCCCTTAGTCTTACAACACTTTCCATACTGACTGATTGCTAGTGAATGCTACGGCTACTCCTGTAGTCTTACAACACTTTCCATACTGGTCGAACACGCACTCGAAGTAAAACACAACTGAACTCAATTCATGGCTAGAATCCCAACCTGATTTCCCAAAGTTCTGCTATCAAGCACCGAGAAGACACGATCCACATGCTGGGGAGTTTTACCGAACTCCCAACTCACACAACCCTCAAACCAAACAGCCACTAGGGTTGTCTTCCTTCCTGAGAATGACGCGAAACTTATCCCATTTTCAAAATGGATCCTGCTTCTGCATTCCGGGTCGATTCTCCCCCACTTAGATTCAACTAAGTCTTCACAATACATGGAAATTTGAGAATTCCCCATCCTTCTTACTTTCCAACGATCGATCTGATGACAACCAGACCTTTCCAACTAGTGCTTCGTTACCAGCCAATCGCAAGTGATCACACACTTCTAAGAACTAGTTGAACACTTCCTGAATCCCAGTGAAACCGACAATCCCTAATGCTTGAATGATCCCACACTCAAATCTTGAAGTCCAAAAGACAGATACTCCAACTAATACCTCAACAACGAGCTACTTCCTTTGGCGCTTTCATCCGCCAATCAATAACGGTTACTAAAACCACTTAATCCTGACAATGCTGAATAACCATCTTGGGGGACCCTGTCCGCAGACCTCCCACATGATATCCTTCTTCCCCAAAGTGCTCCAACAAATCTATAACACCCATAAAATTCAATCCAATTTAAAACTTTTTAAACAATCCAAAAACCATTAGTTATTACAAAACTTGTTTTCAAAAGGTATAATATCAGAGTATCCCAGAAACATAAACATAAATATGAGGAGCTGTACGATCACGCCTTCGCCTTGCCGCGATCCACTGATGTACCTGAAACAATAAACTGAAACTGTAAGCCCGAGGCTTAGTGAGTTCCCCAAAATACTGACACACTGCACATAATACATATACAAATAACAGCATGTACTGGGTTCACAGCTTTACAGACTGGAATACCCCTGGGCCCACAGTGTGAGTCTGGATTGCCTACCGGGCCCACAGATCGTATCTGGAATGTTACTAGGGTTTGTTGGTCACCGCACGAAGCAGTACATCCTCAACCCATCCCACATAACATATCACCATATAACATAACTACTGAGCATGCAGATAATCATATAACAACACAGGTAGTCCTACCGATCTACCTAACTAGCAGAATCACTAGCATGCAGTACTAAATCATACTCAACATCTAACACTGCTAGGATAACATATCCAATGGGCCGGCCTTGGTACCTTAGACCCCTTAGTATAGTGAGGATAACTCACCTCGCAAGTAGTGCTGAAAATGATAGGCTCAAACTCTCGAATCACCAACACGAACTCCACCACCTATAGTTACCATAAAACCCTTTTTCCATAAATTTCCAAATTACCAAAATGCCCCCCAGAGGTCAACTAGTCAACCCTTGGTCAAAGTCAAAGTTCACAGTCAAGTCAACAGTCCATGTTGACCCGACTCGTCGAGTGTAGTTCACCGACTCGTCGAGTCCTTCCTAAACTTCGAGAAGTCGTGAAATCCTTGGTTGACTCATCGAGTTTCCCTATAACTCGCCGAGTTCACGCGTGTCCAAAGGTTGGGAAAAACCCTAGCCGACTCGCCGAGTCAGTAGACTGACTCGCCGAGCCCAAGGCAATCTTCATCGGACTCGCGGAGTTGTTCATCAACTCGTCGAGTTCATGACCATCTTCATATGACTCACCGAGTCGACCTTGCGACTCGCCTAGTCCCTTCAATCCTTCATCCATACAAATGCTTTTTAAGCCATGCTAATGCCCCATATTGTAGATCCAGCTTCCCAAGGCATGTTTATCACGTAAAGTTGCAAACTTTACGTGCATGCAAGGTGATAATGACCTAAAACAAGCTAAAGAAGGGGTTCTTAGGCAAAAGAGCTTCACCAACATGCTAAAGACTGAGACTATATGATGATAAGGGCCAAGATGAGCGTAGATCTGAAGTTGCAACTTCAGATCTTGGTTCATCACTCGAAATGCAACACCAAATGCCCAAAATGGTTCCAAAACTCAATATAGAAAGGGGGTTTAACTAGGAGAAGCTCAAAGTGATGACTTGATACCTCCAAATGGTGATAAATTGAGGCAGACTTCAGATCCCCAACTGATCCTTGTTCAAAGCTTCTTGGTCTTCATACCTTTCCTCACCAAAATCCCTCTTCCAAGCTAAGAAGCACACCAATATAGAGTACAACACGAATTAGGGTTTCTGAATTCGAGGGGAGCAGTAAGAGAGGCTAAGGGGGGATAAGTGATCCTTAAATAGGGTGCAAAACCCTGAAATTTAGGGTTTCATCTACCACCTCCTACTCGTCGAGTCCCTTATTGGACTCGGCGAGTAGGTCACTAAAACACGCGGACCAACCCGCTGCTACTCGACGAGTAGGGCAATCAACTCGTCGAGTAGACGTTGAAAACAAGAAAATTATTATATTAATTCAATACCTGAGAATCGGAGCATTACAAAATCTACCGCTCTCGGCTCTAGAAATTATACCATCGAGGGTCTCGCACCCTGGCTCACTCACCAGATCAAACGTACACAGCTGAACTGCAGTAGCTGAAGCAACCTCTGCCCTATACCGGGTTACAAACTACTCCCAAGACATTGTCTCCAATCCCAAAAGTGCAATATATCGTACAATCAATCCTTACCGTCCGATACAAGAGATCCAAGGCGAACCGGACCTCACAAAATTCTTTTGCCACATCGACCCACCCGCGCTCACCAACGCTGAGCTACTGTCTCCAATCCCTACGACTAACTGACCCCGAGATGGAATACAACCTGATCCTGGGGTCCCAAGTCTACTCACTCCTTCGAGCTCGAAAGACTGAAAGGGTACAATACTTGCCCTATAAAACGACATTCCAATCCATCAATTAACCATTCTACTTCCAGCTGCAAAACCCCAGCTGAACATAATCATCACTCCTTTCCGGAGTCCCCGCGTCTCGCATTCCGGCCTCGAGCATAACCCCCGAGCCTCAAATCTAGAAACTCATGTGTTATCCTCTCCCGCTCAACCCGCGGAAATATAACGAGTACAAATCACCTTCCTGATCCCAGATAACTGCAGCCCTCTGCTCATCAGAATATGTACCAATAACAAGTCCCGGTACTGGAAAGCTCGACTAGCTCCTCTCCCTGCCGTTGTTACAATTCTCCCTCACTTGAACTAGACTTCGTCCTCGAAGTCTGTCGCGGCGAACAACTCCGGATAGTGCTCCCGCATCTCTGCCTCTGGCTCCCATGTCCACTCGGATCCTCTCCGATGCTCCCACTGTACCTTTACCAAAGGTACCTCCTTGTTCCGTAAAACCTTCCTTTTCCTATCCAGAATGGCCACGGGCCTCTCCACATAATTCAGGCGCTCATCGACTTGAATATCATCCAATGATACTACCGCCTCCTGATCCATAATGCATTTTTGCAATTGCGAAACGTGAAAAGTGTGGTGGATCCGACTAAGCTCCTCCGGTAGCTCTAGCCTATAAGCCACCTTGCCAACCCTGGCAATGATCCTGAACGGCCCGATGTAACGGGGACCCAATTTCCCCCTCTTCCTGAAGTGGATCACACCCTTCTAGGGTGAGACTTTCAGGAGCACCATATCGCCCACCTAAAACTCCAACTCAGAGCGGCATCTGTCAGTGTAACTCTTTTGTCGACTCTGGGCGGTCTGCAGTCGCTGCCTAATCTGCTGAATCTTCTCGGTAGTCTGCAAGACTACCTCTGTCCGCCCCATCACCCTGTGTCCGACCTCACCCCAACAAACTGGGGTGCGACATCTCCATCCATACAACAGCTCGAAAGGCGGGGCGCCAATGCTGGAATGATAGCTGTTGTTGTAGGCGAACTCCGCAAGCGGTAGGTGGGAATCCCAGCTCCCACCGAAGTTAATGACACACGCCCTCAACATGTCCTCGAGGGTCTGAATGGTTCGCTCGCTCTGACCGTCTGTCTGGGGGTGAAATGTTGTGCTGAAGTGCAACCGCGTGCCCAGTTCCTCGTGGAACTTCTGCCAGAAGCGGGAGGTAAATCTAACCTCCTGGTCAGAGACAATGGAGACCGAAACCCCATGGCGAGCAACGATCTCGCGAACATATATGTCGGCCAACTTCTCGGCCGACGAACTCTCCCGTATTGCTAATAAATGGGCACTCTTGGTCAATCGATCCACGATGAACCATATAGCATCAAACCCCTTCGCCGTTCTCGGCAACTTGGTAATAAAATCCATCGTGATTTGTTCCCATTTCCACATGGGAATCTCCAAGGGCTACAGTTTGCCATGCGGCCTCTGATGCTTGACCTTGACCATCCTACAGGTCAAGCACCTCTCAACGTACCAAGCGATTTCTCGCTTCATGCACGGCCACCAGTAGCTCAAAATCAAATCCCGATACATCTTGGTGGCCCCCGGGTGAATAGAGAAGTAAGACTTATGAGCCTGCTCCATGACTGTCTGTCTGACCCCACCAGACATCCGAACCCATACCCAACCGCATCGGGTTAATAATCCCCCACTATCCTGCACAAACCGGGTGTTTTCACCCCTGATCCTCTCCAGCTTCCAGTTCTCTGGCCGCATGCCCTCGACCTCAGCATCTCTGATCAGAATCACAAGCGGAGAATCCACCGCTATCCTCATATATCTCGTTGGGGTGGAAGACCCAGCTGACTTGCGGATCAAGGCATCCACAACCACATTCGCTTTACCAGGGTGGTAAAGGATCTCGCAATCTTAGTCCTTGACTACATCCATCCACCTGCGCTGCCCCATGTTCAGGTTTGGCTGATCCATGATATGTCTCAAGCTCTTGTGATCCGTGTAAATGGTACAACAGACCTCATAAAGGTAATGTCTCCATATCTTGAGAGCGAACACCACCACCCCCATCTCTAAATCATGCGTAGGGTATCTCGTCTCATGCGACTTCAACTGCCGCGATGCATAAGCTATCACCCGTCCCCTCTGCATGAGGATTGCCCCTAAACCTGTGATGGATGCATCACAGAACACCACGAAATCCTCAACTCCCTATGGGAGTGTCAAAAATGGAGCCTCACACAACCACTGATGGAGGGTCTCAAACGCCCTCTGCTGCTCAGGGCCCCACCGGAAATTCACCCCCTTCCGCGTCAGATGAGTGAGGGGTACTGCAATCTTGGAGAAATCCTGTATGAATCTCCGGTAGTACCCTGCCAATCCCAGAAAACTCTTGATATCTGAGGGAGATTTCGGAACCTCCCACTGCATGACTGCCTCAATTTTGGCCGGGTCGACCAAAATCCCATCCTGGTTAACGAGGTGCCCGAGGAACTGGACCTCTCGTAACCAAAACTTGCACTTCGAGAACTTGGCATATAGCCGCTCTCGTCTCAGAACTCCCAACAACTCCCTGAGATGCTCCTCGTGCTGCTCTCGAGTCTTGGAATACACCAAGATATCATCTATAAACACGATGACCGAGCGATCCAGCATCGGTCTGCAGACCCGATTTATCAGGTCCATAAATACTGTCGGCGCGTCGGTGAGCCCAAACGGCATCACCACGAACTCGTAATGACCATAACGAGTCCGGAACGCGGTCTTCTCCACGTCTTCCTCTCTAACCCGGACCTGATGATACCCTGACCTCAAATCTATCTTAGAGAACCAAGATGCCCCCTGCAACAGATCAAAGGGATCGTCTATCCTCGGAAGTGGATAACGGTTCTTCACCTTCACCTTGTTCAACTCCCTATAATCAATGCACATCCGGTGTGAGCCGTCCTTCTTCCTGACGAAGAGGATCGGTGCTCCCCATGGAGAACTGCTCGGACGAATGAACTGCTTTCCCAGCAGCTCCTGCAGCTGTGATGACAGCTCCTGCATCTCTGGTGGTGCCAACCGGTACGACGCCTTGGCGATAGGGGCCGCACCTGGCACTAGGTCGATCCTGAACTCGACCTGCCTCTCCGGAGGTACTCCGGGTAACTCCTCCGGGAACACATCAGCAAACTCCCTGACCACCGGAACCTCTGAAACTGAAACCTGCTCTCTGGTCCGCGTATCTACCACGTACGCTAGATAACCCGCACATCCGTACTGAATGTACTGTCGAGCCCTGGCAGCTGAACAGAACCCTGAGCCCAACCTGGTGCCCTCGCCATAAACAATCAGTTCTCCCCCACTTGGGGTTCGAACTACAACTCGCTGACCTTCGTAATCTATCATGGCACCAAAATGGCTAAGCCAATCCATCCCTACGATCATGCACACCTCCCCCATGGGAATCGGTATCAAATTTATCGGAAAGGACAGCCCGAAGATCTCCAACTCACATCCTCGGTAAACCGAAGAAGCTGAAACTTTGTGTTCGTTGGCGATAGAGACTCGCAACGGACACTCTAGCTCGCCCACTGGCACCCCAAAATCCCTACTAAATGTCTGAGATACGAAAGACCGACTCGCCCCCGAGTCAAATAAAACCAAAGCAGGCATGGAATTCACTAAAAACGTACCTAATCACAGGTACAACGGATAAGCATAAAACAGATGTAATAAATAAGATAAATGATAGAAACATACCAGCAACCACATTTTGTGGTGCCCTGGCCTCCTCTGCTGTAAGTTGGAAGGCACGCCCCTGAGCCTTCGGGGGGCTCTGCCTTAGCTGGCCTCCCATCTGCAATCCTCAATGTAGCTGGGACGGGAGTCTGTGCCAGCTTAGCGGAAAGCAAGGGACAGTTGGCCTTCATGTGGCCAACCTGATCACAATGATAACACAACCTCATACTCGGAACCGGGGCGGGCTGGCGACAATCCTTCACATAATTCCCCTCCTTTCCACACTTGTGGCACCCACTACCAGCTCAACAAACCCCAGAATGACCCTTGCCTCACTTTCCATAAGTGCGGCTCTGCTGGCTCCCAACCCTAGAATCAACGGTCTTAGACCGCTTTGGTGCCAGCTGTGACTGTGTCGGGGCCTGTCGCTGCTCCCTCATCTGCATCTCAATCTCCAACTCACGCCGCCTAGCGGCCTCCTGTAACTCCAGTAGAGTATCGCATCACTGTGTGGCAACAAACTGTCGAATGTCAGTCTTGAGCATGCTCAGATAACGTGTCATCTGAGCCTGCTCCGATGCAAACTCCGGGCAGAACATCGCCCTCTCCGTGAACACCCGGGTGATCTCCGTTACCAACTCTCCCTCCTGTCTTAAACTCAAAAACTTTTGAGTCAATCGTTCCCGCTCAACCTGAGGAATGTATCGAGCGCGGAACATATCCCTGAACTGCTCCCAAGTAACAGCAGCTATCTGATCATCCGTGTACGACCCTGTCGTCAATCTCCACCAGTCCTTGGCCCCGAGCCTCAGCAGGTTCAGGGCACATCTGACCTTATGGTCAGTAGGACATGAACACGTGAAGAAACAACTCTCCACGTCGGATAACCACCTCATAGCTCTAATCGGATCCTCAGTAGCATCGAATGTCGGGGGTTTCATGTTATCGAAGTCCCGGTACTGGAAGCCCCGACTGGCTCCACCTCCTCCTGCCGCTGTTACAGCCGATGCAGCTGCAGCGGCAGCCGTATCTGCAAGGGCTGCATAACGCTCATCAAAGTACTCAACCATAACGGTCTTAATAGACCCAAACATCTCCGTTAGCTGTGCCCGGAACATGGCAGCAACCTCATCATGCAGGATTTCTCGTATCCTGGCATCCAACTCCTATGTACCCATCTGCACTACAGGCTCAGGTGTTGTTGGCCCCTCCTGGCCTCTGTCTCCTGCTCCTGATCCTGAACCGGATCCAGTCACAAAGCATCTCGTCATCACCATTCTGAAACATACCACAAGATATCAGAAAATCCATATAAGAACTGGGAACCAACTCCCGACTAAACCCTAGGGGTTGTGACTTCCTCGATACGCGTATGGGTCCTGTGCTTTCAGTAGTACGGGCCCATACTACCTTCCACACCTACCCATATTTGTCTCAAGTATCACCACAACGCCCTAACTGTGTACATAATCTGGCTAGCACTCAATCCTCATTCCTAGAACAATACTGAATATCTCATAACTGGCCTCCCGGCCTCACACAACCCACCCATCCATGAAACTTCCACCAACCCTGCAGCACTAGTGTAGGCTAGCCATACATAACGCTGGACCCTATAGACTTTCGAATATCCAATCCTACCCTAAGCCCTAATCAATAAGAATAGAACATAAGGCTAAATCAAACATTCTCAGGCTATAAGATCTTAATTATGTACGACCGTGATGCATACACTAAGCAACTACAGTAATGATGTCAATTTCATATAAGGAAAACCCTAGGCTATCAGGCATTTCCTGAAGATCCCTATCCTAGTACTAGCATGCTGTTCTAACACATTGCAATATCAAATAACTGTATGGTATTTTGGGATCTACTTACTGGATCCGACTGATCGTACACCATGCATCCTCCTTTACTTATTTTGAAAACCTTTTGAAAAATCATTTTGAAAATCCTTTCCTTGATTTGAGACTGGAGTTACACGAGTGTTCCTCCAATTCACTCAAACCAAGGCTCTGATACCAACTTGTAACACCCATAAAATTCAAGCCAATTTAAAACTTTTTAAACAATCCAAAAACCATTAGTTATTACAAAACTTGTTTTCAAAAGGTATAATATCAGAGTATCCCAGAAACATAAACATAAATATGAGGAGCTGTATGACCACGCCTTCGCCTTGTCGCTATCCCCTGATGTACTTGAAACAATAAACTGAAACTGTAAGCCCGAGGCTTAGTGAGTTCCCCAAAATACCGATATACTGCACATAATACATATACAAATAACAGCATGTACTGGGTCCACAACTTTACAGACTGGAATACCCATGGGCCCACAATGTGAGTCTGGATTGCCTACTGGGCCCACAACTCACATCTGGATTGCCACCGAGCCCACAGTATGATTCTGGATTGCCTACCGGACCCACAGCTCGTATTTGGAATGCTCCTAGGGTTTGTTGGTCACCGCACGAAGCAGTACATCCTCAACCCATCCCACATAACATATCAACATATAACATAACTACTGAGCATGCGGATAATCATATAACAACACAGGTAGTCCTACCGATCTACCTAAATGGCATAATCACTAGCATGCAACTCTAACTCATACTCAACATCTAACACTGCTAGGATAACATATCCAATGGGCCAGCCTTGGTGCCTTAGACCTCTTAGTATAGTGAGGATAACTCACCTCGCAAGTAGTGCTGAAAATGATAGGCTCAAACTCTCGAATCACCAACACGAACTCCACCACCTATAGTTACCATAAAACCCTTTTTCGATAAATTTCCAAATTACGAAAATGCCCCCCCCCAGAGGTCAACTAGTCAACCCTTGTTCAAAGTCAAAGTCCACAGTCAAGTCAACAGTCCATGTTGACCCGACTCGTCGAGTGTAGTTCACCGACTCGTCGAGTCCTTCCTAAACTTCGAGAAGTCGTGAAATCCTTGGTTGACTCGTCGAGTTTCCCTATAACTCGCCGAGTTCACTCGTGTCCAAAGGTTGGGAAAAACCCTAGCCGACTCGCCGAGTCATTAGACTGACTCGCCGAGCCCAAGGCAATCTTCATCGGACTCGCCGAGTTGTTCATCAAATCGTCGAGTTCATGACGATCTTCATATGACTCGATGAGTCGACCTTGCGACTCGCCGAGTCCCTTCAATCCTTCATCCATACAGATGCTTTTTAAGCCATGCCAAGGCCCCATATTGTAGATCCAACTTCCCAAGGCATGTTTATGTTGGATAAGGTGTCTAAGTCCATAACTTATTTGGTATATACTTGACTCGACCCGGCATGGTCCATTTGGGTTGCACTTCACCCGAACTATTTATATGGATAACATTATGAGAAGAGTATATTTGCGGCCTACTAATATATTATAAGTTATAATATATTAATATGAAATTGTATTATTTAATTAGTATTGATCTTAAATTAATTATGAATTAATTTAGTGATCATAAGGTGACTAATTAAATAATGGGCTATTGTACTTATATAATGTGGGCTAACACTCATAAGGAAATGGGCTAAGATTGAATGGGAGTCCATGGATGATCCATGGAGCTTTTAACCCATGGATCCTTGGAATAGGAAAAGACATGGGTTATTAGGGTTTGCATGGTTCATAACCCTAATCATCTACACTATATAAAGAGGCTTATAGTGCTTGAAAAGATACTATGTGTGTGTGCATAAGGTGTGGCCGATTTCTAGAGTATTAGAGTGCTCTCTCATAAGTTTACCAAGTTTGTGGTGATTTGTGATTTCCATTTGAGGCATTCACATTATTGGTGCTTGGCTCTCAAACTCCCAAGGAATCAACTCACTAACAAAGGTATGTAATTCTTCTAGTATCTTTTATGTTTAAAAGTACCCCATGTATGCTAGATAGGTTATGAACCTTGGAAAATTATTTTGCATGTATTTTAGACAAACATAGATCCAAGGTTTCTAGGGTTGCATGAACACCTTAGGAGTGTTAGTTTGCTCAAAACCCAACAGTGGTATCAGAGCCTAGGCTTGTTTGTTTGATACTTGATGCAAACTTGTTGAAAAACTCAAGTTTTCTGCATTTTGCAGCATGAACTCGCCGAGTCCATGGGGGGACTTGCCGAGTCCATGAGTAAATTCATCCTACTCGTCGAGTAGGTTCGTGCACTCGACGAGTAGAAGCCTCAGAATGCAGATTTTCGAGTTTTGATGCTGGAAATGGACTAGAAACATTACCCTAAACTGTTTTGGTGTTATAAAACATGTTTTATATGGTGTAATGTTTATGCTAATCCATTTACAATGGCTTATATCAAAATTGCATGATGATATGTGTTCATATGTTCTTGGAATTTTTGATATGATGTTCATGTTCTTATGAATTATTGTTAGATCATAGGAATTATTTGCTAAATTGTTTATTGATAATTCTTGATCATTTATGTGTTTTAAGGGAGTCCATAATTTGTCCTCAAGTTATGGATTTCCAAAGGTCACTTTCATTTATGCACACTTAAAACACATAAGTTACATGAAAATGAAGAGTCTTCATTTTATGAACCTTTAATTCATAAGTTATGAAATGAAAAGTTTTGAATAGTTTCAAAACTTGTCCTCAAGTTTTGGAATTTGTAAAGTTACACACACTTTAATATACTTTAATTCCAAACCCTTAGAGTTTTAAAAGTTAAAATTCAACCCTTATACTATTTATAACATTAATGGTTAATTATTATATATATGTATAAGATTAAGTCGTTTTACTGTTAGTAGGCCTCATTCACGAAGCCGGTCTATAAGGGGGTATAAGGTTGTTGCCTATAAAATGGCAACTTAATGGGTGTCCATTCTCACCCACCGCTTCCTTGATCGGTGGAGGGGCGTTAGCCGAACGGGTAGGACAATGACTTTAAATTCTCATTAAAAGTATAATGAATATTATAAAGTAACTAAACCTTTAATAAATTCCCAATCTTAGTTACTTTAGGAAAATGTGAATATGGTGCTAACCCATGAAATTCACACTTTGTACCTTACCAAGTCGTTGGTGGAGCGTGTGTGGTTAACCGACACACTAACTTGGACTAGTAAGGATCACGAAGGGTGACTTAATGTTTATCATAGATCGGTGGAGCGTGTGTGGTTAACCGACACATTGATTAGGTGATAATATTAAGGGTACCAAGTGAATTTGCATGGTTGTTCACACCTTGTTTTGTGATCCTCGGCATCCCAGTCACAAAACTTGAAGGGGACAATCGAGATTGAAACATGCCATTGAAAAGTTCAATGAATCTCAAAAGAATCTAGGAATTTCAAAACCAATTAAACCTAATAATTCATTTCGTTTTCATGGTGGAAATTGGTGAATCGTCATTCACCTACCTTCAAATATGTTATAGCTTAGATTACGGCATCCCTCTTCTAAGTTATAATATATTGTGTTGGATCCTAGCCTTAATATTACATTTGGGTGTATTATTAAGGATTCGATATATCTAATCTAAACTTGTTTTCTTCTTTTCAGATGTCTTCCAACAACAATGCTTCGGGCTCTAACCCTACTGGCTCCTATTCCCTCATAAACCTTTGTGGGAGGGTCATCTTTGATGGTTCCAACTTCATGGATTGGATCCGGAACATCAGGATGGTCACTCGTTACGAGGACAAGGAATATGTCCTCGATAAGGAGCTAAAGGAGCTTGATGAGTCCACTGCTACTCATGAGGAGGTCGCTGAGTATCAGGCACATGAAAGAGATGCCACCAAGGTGGCATGCATCATGATGGCCACCATGACAGCTGAACTCCAAAATTCCTATGAGGACTATTACCCTTTTGAGATGCATCAGGATCTGATGGAAAGGTACCATCAGAGTGCTCGTCAAGATCGGTATGAAATAATCTCCTCCATGATCACTACCCGTATGAAGGATAGCGAACCAATCACGAGCCACATGCAGAAAATGCAAAGGTATGTGGACCGTCTAATGAAACTGAATGTGAACTTCCCTGAGGAGTTGGCAACTGATATCATTTTGCACTCCTTGCCCTCGTGTTATGATCAATTTCGTATGACATACCAAATGAACAAGGAGGAAGTCACACTCAGTAAGCTTCAAGGACTTCTGAAGACTGCCGAAAGTGGTCTTAAGAGTAAGTCAGTTACTACTCCTACTCCTACTACTACCCCTGTTTTGGCTATCGGGAAAGGCAAAGGGAAGAAGAGGAAGCACCCTTCGAAGGGTACCAAGGGAAAGTTCCTTGAAGGCTCCTCATCTGGAACCAAAGGTGGTTCTATCACTCCTTCTGCCATCCCTAAGGATGCTGAATGCTTCTACTGTCAAAATAAGGGGCACTGGAAGCGAAACTGCCCAAAGTACTTGCAGGATGTCAAGGATGGGAAAGTGAAACCATCCCATGCAGGTATTTACACTATATTGTCTAATAACTCACCATATTCTAATTCTTGGGTTCTTGATACAGGTTGTGGTATTCACATCTGTTGTGACTTGCAGGGCCTAAGAAGAAGTGAGGATGTGGAGCACGGAAAGATAAACTTAATCATGGGGAACAAGAAGGTTACACCTGTTGCCAAGATTGGAGTTTTACTTTGTTGCTAGATAGTGGGTTAAAGTTAGATTTGAATAAATGTGTGTACTCGTCTGAAATGGCGAGGAATATTATTTCCTTTCATGCTTTGTACAAACAAGGTTTTACCTTTTCTTTTGATAATGAAGTTGGTAGTATTAATGCTTTCTTTAATAATGTTCTTTATTTTAAAGCATTACCTTGTGATGGTGTGTATGAAGCTGTATCGGTTGTAGATAATTTAGGAAATAATGTATTATGTATTGATTCTTCTACTAGCTTGGATAAAGCATCTTTGTGGCATTGTCGTCTTGGACATGTAAGCAAGAAACGCATAGGCCAGCTCCAAAAGGATGGAGTCTTGGAGTCGTTCGACCTCAAGTCGGATGATAGTTGTGAGTCTTGTCTACTTGGAAAAATGACAAAATCACCCTTCATTGGTACTTGTGCAAGGGGTGAGGGTTTGTTGGACCTTATACATACTGATGTATATGGACCATTCAAAACCGCCACAAGGGATGCTAATCGCTATTATGTGACTTTTATTGATGATTTTAGTAGATATGGTTATGTCTACTTAATCAAACATAAGTCAGAAACTTTTGAAAGGTTTAAAGAGTTTAAACAGGAAGTAGAAAATCAATTGGGCAGGAACATTAAGATGCTTCGATCCGATCGAGGTGGTGAGTATCTTAGTACTGAGTTCCTCGACTATCTTAAGGAGTGTGGGATTGTCTCACAATTGACACCTCCCAGGACACCACAGCTGAATGGTGTAGCTGAGAGGCGTAATCGAACTTTGTTGGACATGGTTCGCTCTATGATGAGTCGAGCTTCGCTACCAATCTCTTTTTGGGGGTATGCCTTAGAGACTGTCGCCCACATCCTTAATCTAGTCCCTACAAAGAAGGTTGCCAAAACACCTCATGAAATGTGGACTGGGAAAGTTCCCAATTTGGACCATATCAAGATTTGGGGTTGCGAGGCTTTCGTGAGGCGCGAGACTCATGACAAGCTCGAACCTCGAAGTGAAAGGTGTATTTTCATCGGCTACCCACAAAAATCCTTTGGTTACCTCTTCTACAGACCCAGTGAGAATGTGGTCTTTATGGCTAGGAGAGGGGTCTTTCGAGAGAGAGAATTTATAAACCAAGGAGACAGTGGGAGGCAAATTGACCTTGAAGAAATTCAAGACTCAATTGGTGAAGGAACCTCAGACACTAGCAATCAACTTGAGGAGGAAATTCATGTTGATCCAGCTGGCGAGTCTATACTTCCGAGGCGTTCCACAAGGGTTAGGAACACACCTGAGTTTTATTATGGATTTCATATTACTACGGAAGGTGATACATTTATCAGTGACAGTACACTGGTAAATCTGGATGAACCTAACAGTGTTAAGGAAGCCATGGCAGGCCCAGAGTCTGCTAAATGGAAGGAGGCTATGGACAGCGAGATACCGTCCATGTATGACAATCAAGTTTGGAACTTGGTTGACAATGTACCAGGCCGTAAGACAGTCGGGTGCAAATGGATCTTCAAGAAGAAGACCGACATGGATGGGAAGGTGCACACTTATAAGGCTCGACTGGTCGCGAAGGGTTTTACTCAGACTCAGGGTATTGATTATGATGAAACCTTTTCACCAGTAGCAAAGATTAAGTCTATTAGGGTTATGCTAGCCATTGCTGCATTTCATGATTATGAAATATGGCAAATGGATGTCAAAACCGCTTTCCTTAACGGAAAGTTGGCTGAGGATGTTTACATGAATCAGCCAGAAGGTTTTGTCAGTGCAGAGTACCCCAATAGAGTGTGCAAGCTTGAAAAATCCATTTATGGATTGAAACAAGCATCTCGAAGTTGGAATCTTTGTTTCGATGAGAAGGTCAAAGAGTTTGGTTTCTCAAGAAGTGAAGATGAGTCCTGCGTGTATGTCAGAGCTAGTAGGAGTATAGTTAGTTTTTTGGTATTGTATGTGGATGACATACTACTCATAGGAAATGACATCCCAACCTTGCAGGAGGTTAAGTCCTGGCTTGGGAAGTGCTTTGCTATGAAGGACCTTGGAGAAGCTGCCTATATCCTAGGGATAAGGATATTAAGAAAAAGGAGTAAAAGACTAATTGGACTTAGTCAGAGTATCTACTTGGATAAGGTGTTGAAAAGGTTCAACATGCAGAATTCCAAGAAAGGAGAGTTACCGATCCAAAGCAATGCCAAACTGAGCAAGGCTCAGAGCCCGAGTACAGAACATGTGATAGCTGAGATGAGTCGATTACCTTATGCTTCCGCTGTTGGTTCGATCATGTATGCTATGACTTGTACCCGTCCTGATGTGGCCTTTGCTTTGAGCATGGTCAGCAGATATCAGGGGAACCCTGGCAAGGCTCATTGGACTGCGGTAAAGAATATTCTCAAGTACCTGCGGAGGACTAAGGATTGGATCCTTACCCTTGGTGGGAGTAATGACTTGAGAGTAGTAGGGTATAGTGATGCTAGCTTTCAGACTGATAGGGATAACTTCCGCTCTCAGTCGGGCTGGGTCTTTACCTTAAATGGAGTGGCAATCACTTGGAAGAGTTCCAAACAGGAGACTGTAGCTGATTTGACTTGTGAATCAGAGTACATAGCAGCGAGTGAAGCGGAAAAGGAGGCGATATGCCTGAGGAACTTCATCGGAGACCATGGAGTTGTACCAGCTATTAAGGGGCCTATGGAGATTTTCTGTGATAGCAATAGTGCGGTTGCCTTAGCCAAGGAACCAAGAGATCATGGCAGACCCCGACACATTGACAGAAAATATCACTTCATAAGACACAAGATAGAAGAGGGACTCCTCGTGGCAAAGAGGGTATCGTCAGATGAGAACGCTGCAGATCCCCTTACGAAGGGACCGACGAGGGTGAAGCATTTGCAGCATGCGAGACGCATCGGGCTGAGGGACGATATTAGTTTTACAGATTAGATAGTTATTACTGAAACTTGTAAAATGTAATCGACGTTTGATGATGAATAAAAGTTGTGATTTATTTATGAGTAAGGTGTTGCTATCATTGTCAATTATTTACTATTGTTTCAGCTTTGCATGTTTTGACTTCCAGAATAATAAGTTTATTCAAACTCTCCACAGTCGGTCATATGTCGGAAGTAGGTATGAATCAAGACTGTCATGAATTGGGATTGTAGATGACTAAAGGTGTTTAGCCATAGCAATGGTTGCTACAACATTCATGAGTACTCATAAGTTATGAGTATTGGAATAAACCCACGCTCACTTGTATCACTTCATGGAATTTATCTCGAGTGATCGTGAGACGGTAATATCATATAAGTCTTCAAACCTAGAGATATGAGTTGTTACCTATGAGTTGGTTGTGCATTGATTGCACGTAAACGCATCAGTAACTTGATGTTATAAAACGTGCCTTTGTGTGCAACTCAATAAGTAGTAGAACAAGCATATGAGTCGAAGTTTATCTGTTCCTTCTAGAAATAGAAGCGATATCTGGGCCCCTCGATGATTTTGTTTTGACCTATGTACCGGGCCCGGTCAGAACTAAATTGATGTGTTCGATTAAGTTCTTTGTCAAACAAATCGGAAATCAGGAAACAAACTGCTGGACAATAAGTAAGACATTGTTCCATGTATTTGTCCGGCTGATATCATGAGAGCAGAGGATTATGTGATCACTTATATAAAATGACGCTTCATAGTTCAACAGAGTTTTCGAGAGCTACGATTGCCGGTTGGTTCCTGAAGCTATATAGGCAAATACAGTTATCAGACTTATCCAAGTGGGAGACTGTTGGATAAGGTGTCTAAGTCCATAACTTATTTGGTATATACTTGACCCGACCCGGCATGGTCCATTTGGGTTGCACTTCACCCGAACTATTTATATGGATAACATTATGAGAAGAGTATATTTGCGGCCTACTAATATATTATAAGTTATAATATATTAATATGAAATTGTATTATTTAATTAGTATTGATCTTAAATTAATTATGAATTAATTTAGTGATCATAAGGTGACTAATTAAATAATGGGCTATTGTACTTATATAGTGTGGGCTAACACTCATAAGGAAATGGGCTAAGCTTGAATGGGAGTCCATGGATGATCCATGGAGCTTTTAACCCACGGATCCTTGGAATAGGAAAAGACATGGGTTATTAGGGTTTGCATGGTTCATAACCCTAATCATCTACACTATATAAAGAGGCTTATAGTGCTTGAAAAGATACTATGTATGTGTGCATAAGGTGTGGCCGATTTCTAGAGTATTAGAGTGCTCTCTCATAAGTTTTCCAAGTTTGTGGTGATTTGTGATTTCCATTTGAGGCATTCACATTATTGGTGCTTAGCTCTCAAACTCCCAAGGAATCAACTCACTAACAAAGGTATGTAATTATTCTAGTATCTTTTATGTTTAAAAGTACCCCATGTATGCTAGATAGGTTATGAACCTTGGAAAATTATTTTGCATGTATTTTAGACAAACATAGATCCAAGGTTTCTAGGGTTGCATGAACACCTTACGAGTGTTACTTTGCTCAAAACCCAACAGTTTATCACGTAAAGTTGCAAACTTTACGTGCATGCAAGGTGATAATGACCTAAAACAAGCTAAAGAAGGGGTTCTTAGGCAAAAGAGCTTCACCAACATGCTAAAGACTGAGACTATATGATGATAAGGGCCAAGATGAGCCTAGATCTGAAGTTGCAACTTCAGATCTTTGTTCATCACTCGAAATGCAACACCAAATGCCCAAAATGGTTCCAAAACTCAATATAGAAAGGGGGTTTAACTAGGAGAAGCTCAAAGTGATGAATTGATACCTCCAAATGGTGATAAACTGAGGTATACTTCAGATCCCCAGCTGATCCTTGTTCAAAGCTTCTTGGTCTTCAAACCTTTCCTCACCAAAATCCCTCTTCCAAGCTAAGAAGCACACCAATATAGAGTACAACACGAATTAGGGTTTCTGAATTCGAGGGGAGCAGTAAGAGAGGCTAAGGGGGGATAAGTGATCCTTAAATAGGGTGCAAAACCCCGAAATTTAGGGTTTCATCTGCCAGCTCCTACTCGTCGAGTCCCTTATTAGACTCGGCGAGTAGGTCACTAAAACACGCGGACCAACCCGCTGCTACTCGACGAGTAGGGCAATCAACTTGTCGAGTAGACCTTGAAAACAAGGAAATTATTATATTAATTTAATACCTGAGAATCGGGGCGTTAATAAATCTCCCGCTCTCGGCTCTAGAAATTATACCATCCAGGGTCTCGCACCCTGGCTCACTCACCCGCTCAAACGTACACAGCTGAACTGCAGTAACTGAAGCAACCTCTGCCCTATACCGGGCAACAAACTACTCCCAGAGGTCAACTAGTCAACCATTGGTCAAAGTCAAAGTCCACAGTCAAGTCAACATTCCATGTTGACCCGACTAGTCGAGTGTAGTTCACCGACTCGTCGAGTCCTTCCTAAACTTCAAGAAGTCGTGAAATCGTTGGTCGACTCGTCGAGTTTCCCTATAACTCGTTGAGTTCACGCGTGTCCAAAGGTTGGGAAAAACCCTAGCCGACTCGCCGAGTCATTAGACTGACTCGCCGAGCCCAAGGCAATCTTCATCGGACTCGCCGAGTTGTTCATCAACTCGTCGAGTTCATGACCATCTTCATATGACTCGCCGAGTCGACCTTTCGACTCGCCGAGTCCCTTCAATCCTTCATCCATACAGATGCTTTTTAAGCCATGCTAATGCCCTATATTGTAGATCCAGCTTCCCAAGGCATGTTTATCACGTAAAGTTGCAAACTTTACGTGCATGCAAGGTGATAATGACCTAAAACAAGCTAAAGAAGGGGTTCTTAGGCAAAAGAGCTTCACCAACATGCTAAAGACTGAGACTTTATGATGATAAGGGCCAAGATGAGCCTAGATCTGAAGTTGCAACTTCAGATCTTGGTTCATCACTCGAAATGCAACACCAAATGCCCAAAATGGTTCCAAAACTCAATATAGAAAGGGGGTTTAACTAGGAGAAGCTCAAAGTGATGACTTGATACCTCCAAATGGTGATAAACTGAGGCAGACTTCAGATCCCCAACTGATCCTTGTTCAAAGCTTCTTGGTCTTCAAACCTTTCCTCACCAAAATCCCTCTTCCAAGCTAAGAAGCACACCAATATAGAGTACAACACGAATTAGGGTTTCTGAATTCGAGGGGAGCAGTAAGAGAGGCTAAGGGGGGATAAGTGATCCTTAAATAGGGTGCAAAACCCTGAAATTTAGGGTTTCATCTACCACCTCCTACTCGTCGAGTCCCTTATTGGACTCGGCGAGTAGGTCACTAAAACACGCGGACCAACCCGCTGCTACTCGACGAGTAGGGCAATCAACTCGTCGAGTAGACGTTGAAAACAAGAAAATTCTTATATTAATTCAATACCTGAGAATCGGAGCGTTACAAAATCTACCGCTCTCGGCTCTAGAAATTATACCATCCAGGGTCTCGCACCCTGGCTCACTCACCAGATCAAACGTACACAGCTGAAGCAACCTCTGCCCTATACCGGGCTTCAAACTACTCCCAAGACATAGTCTCCAATCCCAAAAGTGCAATAGATCGTACAATCAATCCTTACCGTCCGATACAAGAGATCCAAGGCGAACCGGACCTCACAAAATTCTTATGCCACATCGACCCACCCGCGCTGAGCTACTGTCTCCAATCCCTACGACTAACTGAACCCGAGATGGAATATAACCTGATCCTGGGGTCCCAAGTCTACTCACTCCTTCGAGCTCGAAAGACTGAAATGGCACAATCGTTGCCCTATAAAACGACATTCCAATCCATCAATTAACCATTCTACTTCCAGCTGCAAAACCCCAGCTGAACATAATCATCACTCCTTTCCGGAGTCCCCGCGTCTCGCATTCCGGCCTCGAGCATAACCCCCGAGCCTCAAATCTAGAAACTCATGTGTTATCCTCTCCCGCTCAACCCGCGGAAATATAACGAGTACAGATCACCTTCCTGATCCCATATAACTGTAGCGCTCTGCTCATCAGAATATGTACCAATAACAAGTCCCGGTACTGGAAAGCTCGACCAGCTCCTCTCCCTGCTGTCGTTACAGCTATTGAAGCTGCTACGGCAGCCGTCTCAGCAATGGTTGCATGGCACTCGTCAAATACTCAACCATGACGGTCTTGAAAGACCCAATCATCTCCGGAATCTGTCCCAGAACGATCTCGATCACCTCCTCCCGGATGATCTCCCTGACACGATCCTCTGACAATACTAGCCTATCCTGGCTGCCAGCTCCCAATCCTGACCTAGATTCGGTCTCAAGACGTCTCGTAACCACCATTCTGATAATACACCAGAAAGATCTCTGATAACCCATAACATGACAGGGGACTAACTCCCTACCAAACCCTAGGGGTTGTGATTTCCTTGCTACGCATATGGGTCTTGTGCTTTCAGTAGTACGGGCCCATACTACCTTCCACACCTACCCATATTTGTCTCAAGTATCACCACAACACCCTAACAATACACATAAATATAGCGAGCGCTCAATCCTCACTCCTAGAGGAATGCTAAATATCTCGTAACTGGCCTCCCGGCCTCACACAACTCACCCATGAAACTTCCACCAACCCTGCAGCACTCATGTATGCTAACCATACATAACGCTGGACCCTATAGACTTTCGAATACCTGATCCTACCCTAAGCCCTTCATCAAACAAGAACAGGAAATAAGGCCAAACCAAACATTCTCAGGCTATAAGATCTTAGTTATGTACGACCGTGATGCATACACTAAGCAACTACAGTAATGATGTCAATCTCATATAAAGGAAACCTTAGGCTAGCAGGCATCATGTAATCAAGCAATTCTATTATGCAATTCCTGAAGATCCCTAGCCTAGCACTAGCATGCTGTTCTAACATATCACATAATCAATTACTGTATGGTATTTTGGGGTGTACTTACTGGCTCCGGCTGATCGTACACCCTGCATCCTCCTTTACTTATTTTGAAAACCATTTAAAAATCATTTTAAAAATCCTTTCCTTGATTTGAGACTGGATTCACACGAGTGTTCCTCCAATTCACTCAAACCAAGGCTCTGATACCAACATGTAACACCCATAAAATTCAAGCCAATTTAAAACTTTTTAGAACATTTAAAACCATTAAGTTATTACAGTTTATTTTCAAAATAGTTTAATCATCAGAGTATCCCCAGAATCAAATCATAAAATCATGAACTATGAGCAGTTGTAGGATCACGCCTTCGCCTTCCCGAGATCATCAGAATTACCTGAAACAATAATCGATAAATGTAAGCTCGAAAGCTTAGTGAGTTACCCCAAAATATGCATACACACAACAATATACATGTAATCACAAACATCATACTATGGGTCCAGTCAACCATCGGGTTAGAATACCCCAGGCCCTCAACCTTCCGGTTGGAATGCTAACATACTATGGGTCCAATCATCCTCGGGATGGAATACCCCAAGCCCACAACCAACAGGTTGGAATGCCCACATACTATGAGTCCAATCATCCTCGAGGTGAAATACTCACACCCCACAACCAACAGGTTGGAATGCCCACATACTCTGAGTCCAATCATCCTCGGGATGGAATACTCACGGCCCACAACCAACAGGTTGGAATGCCCAGGTCTATTGGCTTTCGCATAAAGGAGATAAGCCTCAATCGCCAAACAACATGTGCACATATAACAGATAATCACATAACAATCTATAGACAACAACTGATCTAACGGATCATACCACATACCACATAATATTATCCTACCCTTTAGGATACCGAACTCACGGGTCATACCACATATCACATAATATCATCCTACCCTCTAGGATACCGATCTAACAGATCATACTAACATAACATAACCAAATAACAATTCAAAGGGTCGGCCTTGCTGCCTAAGACCCTTTAGTATAGTGAGGATAACTCACCTGGCACTGCTGAAGTCCCGCATATAAAACTCCAGCTGCTGGTTGACAGATTCCCGAGCTGTCAACATCAAACAATACCAAATTAATAATTGGGTTCCAAGCCCAAGGTCCAACTCACACTACAAAATCCAATAGTCAAGTAACGGGCCAAAGCCCAACACATGCCCCAGTTTTCCAAATTGGGCCCTACCCTTCACATGGGCCTTACCCCTTAGGCCCAACCATCTCTCCTGGTCCAAATACTTGGCATACTAATGGCCCAATCTCTCATAATCATAAAGGCCCAGTTATGGCCCATCTATGACCCAATTTTCCAAATTGGGCCCTAGTCCTCACATGGGCCTTATCCTAAAGCCTATCTAATTATTTTGGTTCATTAACTTGTTCTTGGATAGCCCATCTATAGTCCAACCACCAAAACCCTATAGGAAGGCCCAACTCAAGGCCCAAGTGAAACATAGGGTTTTCACATGAAATGACAATTAGGGTTAAGTGTTCCTACTTAACCCATTAAGGACTTAATCCATTAAGGGCTTAATCCATTAAGTCCATTATTGCCTTAGGTTTATTTGCCAATGATTATAATTTATTATTTTAAGTTTATTAAATAATTCTCGTGTGTGTGTCCCGATCAATTCCCAAAAATTAGGGTTTTAAGCCATTAGGTTTTTCCAAACCCTAATTAGGGTTTCCAACCCAATATTAGCCCATTAATCAATTGGTTGGGCTTTTAGGTCACTTAGGGCTTCATTGGGCCCATTAGGGTTTCATTGGGCCCACTAGGGTATATTAGGCCCATTAGGGTTTTAGTCCCTTGTCCAAACATCCCAAACGAGTCACACTACGAACGAGGCACACCGCCACCCGACACGGCGTCCGGTGGCGGCAGCCGCCACCCTACGGTGGTGGTTTGAGTTTTTCTTTTCATTATTTCTCTTTTGTTACAATTACAATGCTAAAACCAAAATAACACACACACACACACTAATACAACACACACACACACAGCCACCCTAGTGGTGGCCGACGGTGGCACGTGGTGGCAGCCACCACCTCACGGTGGTGGTGGCTTTTCTTATGAACTACGGACAAGCAATTGCACACACACACACACACCGACATGAACAAATGTAACTCGACAGTTCACAAAAATAAAGAGATGCAACCGCAACCACCTTCCCGACGACAAGCAATGGTCAAAGACGGCAACAACGCGACGGCGGCAGACATGGATTGAGGCAACAAAAGAAGAACAAGAAGAGAGTGTGTGTGTGGCCCAAACGCGCACAACAACAGTACCACGAACCGAGCTTGATGATCTCCTCACAACTCTTCGTCTTCGCCGGCGACTGGAGCGTCAATGGCATCGGATGGCGACGGAAGGAAGGAGAGGAAGAAGACACGGAGGAGGGAAACGCAACAGCAGCTGCGGAACGACCCCAAGAGCCCGTCGTCGGAGTCACGGCAGCGACGTGTTTGCCAGCAGCAAGGTCCGCCGGTGGTTTTGCTGATCGGAAAATGGGAGTGGAGGGGGTGGCGGCCGAATAATGGAGGAATGAGAGGTGGCGGCTGAAGAGACAAGGTGGTGAAGGTGGCAGCTGGAGATGGTGTTGTTGGGGTTAGGGTATGAGCAATGGAACAGTTATACCCATTCCATGCAAACTATGAGCCATTTTGACGGAAATAGTCCCTCTCTTCCCTTTTCTTTCAAAACAAATCCTTTGATTTAGCCTTTAAACCCTTGCTCCCATAATTCTTTTCATTACAAGTCCAACAATTACAAAACAACCCCTCCTCTACAAATTATTCTCAATTAAGATCCATAAATTACCATTTAACCCCTCCTTCTGAAAATCCTTACAATTCAAATCCAAAATGTTACCAATCAGCCCCTGACTTATGAAAATCTTTACAAATTAAGTCCCACAATCACACTTTAACCCCTAGAGATTCAAATCTTGTCATTTGGCTCCCCGAAACCAACACCCCACTAATTATTATTTAATTTTGAGCTCTAATAATATAGAATAATCTAATAATATAGAATAATCATAATAATTACTTCCCGGGGTTCCTGATTTATTATTTAATTACTCTTCTTCAAACGGGATGTTACTAATTGTGATATGGTTTCATAATCATTAACATAATCATAAAACATGATACTCAAGTACTCTCCCTTTTTCTCAGATTGGAGAAACTTTTATCTTTCTGCCTAATTTGATTCTTCTTATTCGTTCTGCCATACATTGAAACTTTTCCAATGATTCAGAATTACACTTAATCTTGTAAGCATAACCCTATTTACTAAACTTTAGTAAATCATAACGAATAGTCTTATCGTTCTTTGTAGTGGATCTGATCAGTGCACAACCAAGTGTACCCGATCCCCTAGTCCTTCACTTGACTCACCTATACATGTGAACAAGGAATTAGTCTTAATTTCCCAAAGATGAAGTTCTCATTCATCACAGAATACAAGTTGCATGATTCCAAGTTTCTATCCAGCTGAACCTTGGGTGATGAGAATCTTTCCTTATTTGGTAAATCTTGACACTACCACAAACGAGAGAACCAAATCTATTTTCCAATATTGCTATCAATGTAAACATATAAACAATAATTTTCACCAATGCCATTGTAAGGAAACTTAAAATAAAATAAAATAAAATCAAAATTTATGTATTAAAATTGCGGAAATTTTTTCCTTACAGTGTAAATACATATGAAAACTATGTTGTTATTTATTCCTAAGCAATTTATCACAACTCTTAAGCAGCAGCTCAAAATTCTGATCATCGAACCATGCGATCGAAATCCATCTCTTCACGATCAGAATAAGCTTACTCTTCCTTTAAGTTTCCTTTCTTTTCTTCGATCCTACAAAACATCAAAATGTAATTACATTACATCTTGTATTAAGAATCTTCAAATAGGAAGTTAATAGAGTTAGATAGTGGACTTACCTGAAGTAGAGTCAAATTTTTTGACTTTACCATCCTTGCGATCTTTCAGGTAAATATGACAGCTTTGCAACCAATGCCCCTTCTTTTGGCAACATAAACATATGGACTCTTTGGGAATGGTACATGGAACTATCTTAGCCTTTCTCTTTACCATTTGGTCAAATGACTTGACCATGGCCAATCCCTTTCCATTGGGAAGATAAAGCTTTTCTGGACTTCCAATGTTACCATTGTCAATGTCCATGGAAGTTTGGGAAATAGATCTTCCAATCAAATTTATATTATCGGTGCGCCAAATCATTCCTGATTCAACAGCAACAAGCAAATATGTTAGATCAATAAGGTTCATGTCGTGATCTCCCATATAGTATTCCTTAAAGAACCCGCTATATGACTTAGGAAGTGATTGAAGAACCAAGTCAATAGCCAACTTCCTTGAAACAACGATACCCAACATTCCCACCTTGTTAATGTGTGACTTCATCTCCAAGACATGTGCACACACATACCTTCCATCTTGGTGTTTGCTAGCCAATAGGGTTTGGGCTTGAGTGACCTTGAACTTTTCAATTCTTTGAACTTGTGGGTTAGGGAAAATTATTGGAGGAGGTGGAGGAAGAGAAGTTCCACTACAACACGAAAAAAGGATTAATCTTTCACCTCGATCGTCTTGTAGAATATCATTTATATTCAAAAGATTCGGGAAGACCATAGTTTTCAGAACTAGACATCTACAAGGGAGAAATTCAAGTTGGTTGATTTAAGTCCTTAATATAACACCCAAATGAAATATTAAGGCTAGGACCCAACACAATATTTAACAATTCGAAAGAGGGATGCCGTAATCCAATTGCAAAATATTTGAAGGTAGGTAAATGACGATTTACCAATTTCCACCATGAAAAACGAAATTGATTATTAAGTTTTAAATGAATTGAAATTCATAGATTCTTTTGAGATTCATTGAACTTTTCAATGGCATATTTAATCTCGATTGTGCCCTTCAAGTTTGTGACTGGGATGCCGAGGATCACAAACAAGGTGTGAATAACCATGCAAATTAGCTTGGTACACTTAATGTTACAAACCATCCAATCAATGTGCCGGTTAACCACACACGCTCTATTGATCCATGATTAACATCAAGCTACCCTTTGCCACATACTGCCAGTCCCAGATTAGTGTGCCGGTTAACCACACACGCTCCACTAACGACTTAACAAGGTGCAAAGTGCAATTTCATGGGTTAGCTCCAAATTCACATTTTTACTAAGTAGCTAAGATTGGGAATTTATAAGTGTTTAGTTACTTGATATTTTCATTATACTTTTAATGAGAATTAATGTCCTATCCTACCCGTTCGGCTAACGACCCTCCACCAGTCAAGGAAGCGATGAGTGAGAGTGGACACCTATTAAACCACCATTTTATAGGCGGTAACCTTATACCCCCTTATAGACCGGCTTCGTGAATGAGGCCTACTAACGGTAATATTGACCTTTTACTTATACATATATAATATATTAAACTTTTAATTTTATATAGTATAAGGGTGTATTTTACACATTTAAAATACTTGGTGGTTTAATCTTTTAATTAAACTATACTCTTAATTTAATTAATCTTAAACCATGTTATTATGGATTTATTAAACTTGTCCTTTAATTAACCACTTTAATTAATTTAATAAAGTCCATAAGGTGTAATTGAATTATTCAAAGCAACTAGGTTATTAAAAAATTCAAAATTAAAACTATTTAATTAATTTTTAAGCTATGAACCTAAGAGTTGCATCTTTTGAAACCGTTCAATTACAAGAGTTAATTTTTCATAATTTGAGACTGTTCATATACCAAAACTCGAGGACAAGTTTTGTAACTCTTTAAAACCTTTTGGTTTTCCATAACTTATGAGTTAATGTGGTTTTTATGAAAAAACTTTTCATGTTCCATAACTTGAGGACAAGTTATGGAGGACTTTAAAAAATATTCAAGATCAGTTTTACCAAGAAAAATTATCATATAATTTTTTCATGATCTAAATTAACTCATATAGTAAGGCAATTCATATCAAATAATACAAATAATTATATTATTATCTTAAAATTTGACAATTGTCCTTTAATTGGATAAGGATCACCCTTACCAAATCAGAACTTTTTTTTATGATTACAAAACAGTTTGTGGTAATGATCCTAGTCCAATTCTGGCCAAAAAACTTGAAATTCTGCAACCAAAAGCACCAACTCGTCGAGTGCATGAACCTGACTCGTCGAGTGCATGAACCTAACTCGTCGAGTTGGCCTTTTACTGAGTAGACTCGTCAAGTCAGCCAGTGGACTCGGTGGGTTCATCAGTCAGAAGCCATAAAATCGTTTTTTTTCAACTTTGAAAATTACCAAGCATCAAATATAGCATAATACAATCTTAGGCTCTGATACCACTGTTGGGTTTTGTATACTACAACATCCTATGGTGCACATACAACCCTAATTGCTTTGGATCTATGTTTTCTCTAATTATACATGCAATATTCTTTTCCAAATCATGAAGCCTACAACTAGCATACAATTGGCATAAACAACATAGAATTGAGTTATAGAATTACCTCTTTGTTGTAGCTTGTAGTTTTGGCCTTTAAGAACTTAGCACCTCAAATGTGATGCCTCAAATGGTTCACAAACACCATGAACAAATGGAGGAATTTTGAGAGAGAATATCCTTGCATAAAATCGACCCAAATGAACTCTTAGAACATATGTGGTAACCGATTTTAGCTATAGGGTGACATATATATATATATATATATATATATATATTGTAGGATTCTAAGAGTCATGGTTAAACCCTAATCCATACCCTTGGGCTTATTATCCATGATCCATGATCCATATGGACTAACTCTTTATGGATTCTTTCATAAAATTAGTCCATCATGTATCATAAGCCCAAACAATATATATATATATATATATATATATATATATATATATATATATATATATAACTAATTTACACAATTAGTCCCCATTAATTTAATTAGTCTCTTTTGATCACTAAATTAATTCCAAATTAATTCTTGACCAATACTAATTAAATAACATGATTTCATATTAATATATTAGAACTTACAATATATTAATGAATCATAAATAACCTCTTCTCAAAATTCCATCCTATCAAATTGCTCTAGTGAAGGCAACCCAAATGGACCATGCTACCCTCGGGTCAAGTACATATCAACTATAGTTATGGGCTTAGCCACCTAATCCAACAGGTCGAAGGCACCAATGTCGGCCCACTATTTTTGGTTATTTGTTAGTAGAGGGATGCCTTAGGGACTGTATATAGTCATGTAGGATAGACTGATGACTCTTGATCTAAGCTCTATTACCTGTTCCTTGTTTGGTTGTGGTTCTAGAGTAGGATAAACTGAAACTCCAACTCAGATCGTCGCCTATCAACATAACTCTTTTGTCGGCTCTATGTTGTTTGTAACCTCCACCTGATCTGTTGAATAAGCTCCATCATCTAGAGCACCACCTTAGTCCTCCCTATGACTTTACAGCCGACCTCTCCCCAACAAACTAGAGTACAACATTTCCTCCCATATAGAAACTTATACGGAGGTGCACCAATGTTGGAATGATAACTGTTTTTGTAAGAAAACTCGATTAGGGGGAGGTAGGTGTAACACCTGTTTCTGGTATGTGTCAATTCATTTAATTTTAGAATTTTATTCTTGGGCAGTCACGGTATGGTGGGGCTTCACCATAATGTGGTGTTATTTGTCTTGACCGCGGATTTAAATGACCCGCCGCGGTGTGGCAATGGGTGCCACGACGTGGCAGTTGATTTTGGAAAAACCCTAATCCTTGGGCTTTAGGCCCTATATAAAGGACATTATGACGAGGGTTGTGTGATCTTTCAGTCTCTCATCCTCTCAATACCAGAAACCCTAACCCTAGCCTCCTTTGTGTGATATTGAGCTTTTTTGTGGTGTTTGGTTGCATTTTGAAGGAAGGAAGAAGAAGTTGCAAGCCTAAAGATCAAGCAACAACTCCTCCCCATCCTTGGAATCACTCTCTCGGCCATCTTTAAGTCCTCAAGTTTCCATCTTGATGATTCTTTGGTTGTAGATCTAGCTTTATTAGCTTATTTTAGTCCATAAGTAATGTTTGGTTGGTTTGATGTGATAAAGGTTGCAACTTTATGACTCTCCTGAGTTTTGGTCACCTTTTTGGAATGTGTGTGCTTAGCCGACACATCAATGAGCGTTTATAAATCGATCGATGGTGTTTGAGAGGTTTTGCATGGTTATTCACATCTTAATTGTGATCCTCAGCATCCCAGTCACAATTGATAAGCGCATAATCTGAGATTAAACATGACATTGATAAGATTCAATGAATCTCAAAAGGTGTAGGAGTTTAATATGATTGAAATTGGTGAAATGTTTCTACCTACCTAAAATAGTTTTGTGATATGACTATGGCATCCCTCTTCATATTACGCAATGAAAATATGGATCCTAGCCTTAATTTAAATTTTCGGTTAATAATTAAGGATTAAAATCAACTAACTTGAATTCTCTCTTCTCCCAATTTTAGTTATGAAGATAGAAATGGTCTTCCTTGTTCTTATGGAAATGGTTTTCATCAATATTTTGGAGATGGTCTTCCACATTCAAGTCAAGGTGAAGTTGTTTTCCCTTCCTTAGGAAATGGTGGAATTGGACATCGTCCTTCTTCAACTCTTCCACCTCCTCCTCATGTGACTCTCCCAACGTCACGTTTTCTTCAAGTTGAAAGATATGAAACGACTCAAGCCCTATTGGCATGTAAACACAAAGATGGAAATTTTGTATCTACGCATGTTCTGAAAATGAAATCATACATTGACAAGTTGGAAAGTATGGTTCTCATATTCCCAAAGGATCAAACCAATGATTTGGTTCTTCTTTCACTTCCTAAGTCATATGGTATGTTTGTTAAGAACTTTCATATGAGGAATCTCGATGTAACCGTAATTGATCTGACCCATATGTTGATGGTTGCTGAAGCAGGAATGCTTCACAAAACAACTGAAGAAGAAATTTGTGTAGGGTTTAATACGAAGCATTCCATGTACATTGACAATGGTAACATTGGTAATCTAGAAAAAGACTTCTCTTCCCAATGGAAACAGATCGACCAAGGTCAAACCGTTTGATCATATGGTAAAGATAAAGGATCATTCTGAGAAAATTCCACATCTTGAACCTAATGAGTCTATTTGTTTCTACTTCCATTTGAAGGGACATTGGAAGCAAAGCTGCCTAAAATATCTGAAGGATCTTGAAGTTGGTAAAGTTAATTCGTGTGACTCTACTTCAGGTACATCCAATATCTAACTCCATAAGTTCCTATTCTTAGACTATTAACACAGAATGCGATGATCACATTTTGATGGTATTTCATGATGTAAAAGAAAGAAAGAAACTTAAGCAAAGTGAACTAAATCTGATCGTGGGAAATAGACTTTTGTCACATGGTTCGATGGTCAGAATTTGGAGCTACTAAAGGAGTTAGGATAGTTTTAATAGATTGATATTACTCTTGGATATGTCTAGAAATATAGTCTTTTCATTTTATGCATTGTAAGGACAAGTTCCATTTTTCTTTTTATCAATAAAATGAATTTTATAGTTTATTAAGCTGCCTTATATATATTTCCTTGCAATAGTATTTATGAAAGTGTTGGTTATGTTTCTAATAATAGCAATGTTAATGGTGGATATTGATTCTTCTAGAACGTGCTTGTGGCATTGTCATTTTGACCAAGTGAAAAGAAATCTCATCACCAAGTTTCAATTGGACAGAGACTTGGAGTCATGCAATTCGAATTGTGTGATGCATGAAAATCTTGTTCATTGAAAAATGTGGCTAATTCATTGTTCACTTGTTTATGTAATGAAAGTGAATGACTAATGGATCTAGTACATGTTGATATGGACTCTTCAGATCCACCACAAGGGACGATAACTCTATTCGTCATGATTTACTGATGCTTCAGTAAATATGGTTTTGTTTATAAGACTAAGCAGAATTCTAATACTTTTGGAAAAGTTCAAAGAGTAGCAGAATGAATAGAAGAATCCATTATGAAGAAATATAAAAGGTTCTCCAATCTGGAAAAGAAAGTGGTGATGGGTTTTGAGCATTACAACAATCCTATGGTGCACATGCAACCCTAAAGCTTTGGATCTAGTTTTTTCTCTAGTTATACATACAACAAAGTTATCCAAAGCTATGAACCCTAAACTAGCATGCCATTATCGAAATCTACATCTAATACAAAGTTAGAATGTTACCTTTCAATTGTAGCTTGCTTGATCTTCAACCTTTGAGAACTTAGCACCTCAAATGCGATGTCGCTAATAGATCACAAACACCACAAGCAATGGAGGAATATTAGAGAGAGAGAGAGAGGAAGAGGCACAAAATTGGCTCAAGAATCTTCTAGGGTTTCTAGTGGCCGATTTCTGCATGCCCAAGGGTTCCTTATATAACTGAGCAGTTAGGGTTTCAGTCAAAACCCTAATCCAATTGCTTAGTCCTTAAGCAGTCCATAGGATCCTTCCAGAAGGCCCCTTGGACGAATTCTATGTGGACTCCAACATAAATTTCGTTCATCCCTTATGGACCATAAGCCCAACTTTGTAACTATCTTATAATTACAGTATCAGTCCCCTTAATTTAATTAATCTCTTATGATCACAAAATTAATTCTAAATTAGTTCTTGACCAATATTAATTAAATAATATGATTTCTCTATTAATATATTATTCCAATAATATATTAATAAATCATTATTAACCTCTTTCTCCATAATTCATCCAATCAAGTTGTTATGGTGAAGGCAACCCAAAAGGACCAGCTACTATCGGGTCAAGTACATACCAATTATAGATAAGTCTAGTAACTATAAATTCAAGTACGACTTCAAAATCTGATTAGCAATCGTAGCTCTCAAAAGCCGTTGTCAAACTCTGACACGTCCTATAGATAAGGGATCATGTAGTCCTTCATTCTCAAGATATCATGCGAACAAATACATGGAACATAGTCATACTTATTTTCCAACAGTTTGTTTCCCGAATTCTGATTTGTTTGACAAAGAAATTAATTGAACACATCAATTTAGTCCTGACTGGGCCCGACACATAAGTCAAAACAAAATCATCGAGGGGCCCAAGATATCGCTTTTAATCCTCCTAGGACAAAAGGAACAGACAAACTTTGACTTATATTCTTGTACTATTTACTTATTAAATCGTACACAACAATACATTTTATAACATCAAGTTACTGATGCGTTTACGCATTATCAATGCACAACCAACTCGTAAACAACAACTCATATATCTCGGTTTAAAGACTATACGATATTATCGTCTCACAATCACTCGTGATTAATTCCATGAAGTGATTCATGTGATCGTGGGTTTAATCCAATACTCAAATGTTATTTCAGAAGCACTCATGAACGTTGCAACAAACTTTTGCTATGTCTAAACGCTTAGACAATCTGCAAGCCAATTCATGACAGTCTTGCCTCAATACCTACTTCCAAAGTATGATTGACTGTGGATAGTTTTAATAATCATATTATTCTGGAAGTCAAAACATGTAAAATTGAAACAATAGTAAATAATTGACACAAGACAGTAACTTTACTTATAAATAAAACTCCTTTATTTAATCATCAAATGTCAATTACATTTTATCTATTACAAGTTTCTAAACAGCTATCTAATCACTAAAACTAATATCGTCCTTCAGCCCAATACTTCTAGCATGTTGTAAGTGCTTAACCCTACTCAGTCCCTTCGTAAGGGGATCTACTGGGTTCTCTTCTGACGATACCCTCTTCACTACGAGGAGTCCCTCTTCTACTCGATGTCTGATGAAGTGGTATTTTCTGTCGATGTGCCTGATGGGTTTTGAGCATTACATCACTCCTATGGTGTACATGCAACCCTAAAGCTTTGGATCTAGGTTTTCTCTAATTTTACATGCAATAATAATCATCTAAAGCTATAACCCTAATCTAGCATGCATAAATCAAAATTTATATCTAGTACATAGTTAGAATCTTACCTTTCAATTGTAGCTTGCTTGATCTTCAACCTTTGAGAACTTAGCACCTCAAATGTGATGCCTCTAATAGATTACAAACACCAAGAGCGAGTTGGAAGAATGAGAGAGAGAGAGAGAGAGAGAGGGGAAGAGGCACAAAATCGGCTGGAGATCCTTCTAGGGTTTCTAGTGGTCGATTTTGGGATGCCATGGGGTCCCTTATATAGTTGAGCAGTTAGGGTTTCAGTCAAACCCTAATCCAGTTGCTTAGTCCTTAAGCAGCCCATAGGATCCTTCCAGAAGGCCCCTTGGATGAATTCTATGTGGATTCCCACATAAATTTCGTCCATTCCTTCCGTATGGACCCTAAGCCCAACTTTGTAACTATCTTATAATTACAGTACCAGTCCCCTTAATTTAATTAATCTCTTATGACCACAAAATTAATTCTAAATTAATTATTGACCAATATTAATTGAATAATATGATTTCTCTTATAATATATTATTCCTATAATATATTAATAAATCATAATTAACCTCTTTCTCCATAATTCATCCAGTTAAATTGCTTTGGTGAAGGCAACCCAAAAGGACCATGCTACTATCGGGTCAAGTACATACCAAATATAGTTATGGGCTTAGATACATAATCCAACAGTCTCCCACTTGGATAAGTCTAATAACTATAAATGCAAGTACGACTTCAAAATACGATTAACAATCGTAGCTCTCAAAAGCCGTTGTCGAACTCTGACATGTCCTATAGATAAGGGATCATGTAGTCCTCCATTCTCAAGATATCATACACACAAATACATGGAACATAGTCATACTTATTGTCCAACAGTTTGTTTCCCGATTTCTGATTTGTCTGACATAGAACTTAATTGAACACATCAACTCAGTCCTGACCGGGCCCGACACATAACTCAAAACAAAATCATCGAGGGGCCCAAGATATCGCTTTTAATCCTCCTAAGATAAAAGGAACAAATAAACTGTGACTTATATGCTTGTACTATTTACTTATTAAATCGTACACAACAATACGCTTTATAACATCAAGTTACTGATGCGTTTACGCATTATCACTGCACAACCTACTCGTAAACAACAACTCATATATCTCGGTTTAAAGACTATACGATATTATCGTCTCACAATCACTCGTGATAAATTCCATGAAGTGATTCACGTGAACGCGAGTTTAATCCAATACTCAAATCTTATTTCAGGAGCACTCATGAACGTTGCAACAAACCTTTGTTATGTCTAAACGCTTAGACAATCTACAAGCCAATTCATGACAAGCTTGCCTCAATACCTACTTCCGAAGTATGATCAACTGTGGATGGTTTGAATAATCATATTATTCTGGAAGTCAAAACATGCAAAATGAAACAATAGTAAAAAATTGACACAAGACAGTAACTTTACTCATAAATAAAACTCCTTTATTTAATCATCAAATGTCAATTACATTTTATCTATTACAAGTTTCTAAACAGCTATCTAATCACTAAAACTAATATCGTCCTTCAGCCCAATACTCCTAGCATGCTGCAAGTGCTTAACCCTACTCAGTCCCTTCGTAAGGGGATCTATGGGGTTCTCCTCTGACGATACCCTCTTCACTACGAGGAGTCCCTCTTCTACTCGATGTCTGATGAAGTATTTTCTGTCGATGTGTCTGGATCTGCCATGATCCCTCGGTTCCTTGGTTAAGGCGACCACACCCTCGTTATCACAAAAATTTTCCATAGGCTCCTTTATGGTAGGTACAACTCCAATGTGACATCCCCATTTTCACGGCCAGAAAAGACCGATTTGTTTATGATTCATTTTCAAAATCAGAGTATACTTTTAAAGAAAAGTGTTGCGGAATTTTTTGTTCCCAGAAAAAAAAACATGATAAATATGTTATCAAAGCATTTTCGAAGAAATGTATTTTATTCATTTTAAAACTTTGGGATGTCAACGTCAATATAGAAACATAAGCATAAACAGAACTTACATTCATTTACACTAGTGATCTACATCACTTTAATCTCTCAGTGTAGTGCAACTTTATATCGACACCTGTGATACAAATAAACTGAGTGGGTTAGGTTGGGAAACCTGGTGAGTACATAGGGTTTTCAACCCACAATAATATAGTTGTTATGTTTAAACATCAAACAATTAACTCGATTACACATCCCCATTATCTTCTTTATTCTTAAGGATCTACCCTAAGAATCAGCTATCATTCATTCATTCATTCCTAAGGTTTATCCTAGGGAATACACGTGAAATCCATTACTGCTAATGTCATTTATTAGGCACAACTGCCAAGATTATCCTTTAGGCGCAGCTGTCAGGATTGTGTTGTTCTCAACTAGGCGCAGCTGCCAATATCATCTATTAGGCGCAGCTGCCAGATTTATGATGTTCTCTATTAGGCGCAGCTGCCGATATTATCCTATAGGCGCATCTGCTAGGATGTTTAGAGTACATCGCATTTCAAAATCATCTACAGGTTGTGGTGCGGCTACCAATATTCATCTATATCATCTTTCATACCTCATCATTTATCTACACATGTTCTACCCAATATTTTTTGTAGATATAAAATACATCTATAGCTTTAGATTTGAAGAAAAAGGTTCATATCTGAAAACAAAATACATCTACTGTCCAGATCTGAAGAAAAAGGTTCAGATCTGTAAACAAAATACATCTACAACCTAGATCTGAAGAAAAAGGTTCATATCTGAAAACAAAATACATCTACGGCCTAGATCTGAAGAAAAAGGTTCAGATCTGTAAACAAAATATATCTACAGCCTAGATCTGAAGAAAAAGGTTCAGATCTGTAAACAAAATACATCTACAGCCTATATCTAAAGAAAAAAGGTTCAGATCTGAAAACAAAATACATCTACAACCTAGATCTGAAGAAAAAGGTTCAAATCTGAAAAGAAAGAAGTTAGATCTTTCATCCAACATAGATCTCAAAGTATAAAATACATATACAACTTAGATCTGAAAACAAGAATTTTAAATCTTTCATCTAGCACAGATCTCAAGTAAATATGCACACATAGCACGTAATTTATATAAAATACTTCATATCTATGTGTAAGATGAAAGTAACTATGCACTCACTTGATAAGGTGGTGATTCCAACTTGAAGAATGCTTCGCTTCTTAAAAATATGATTTCCTTTGAGGATACCGGGAGGTTTGCTTGAAAACCGGGCTCTGCGGGGGCAGAGTTTCTAAACCGAAAAACTCTTTTTCTCGGAGTCCTCGTGCGCTCCAGGGCTTTCTTCTAGTGCCAGGGAGGTTTCCTAGGCTTTGGGGTGGTTTAGGGAGGCTAGAGAGAGTAGAAGGAGAAAGAAGGTGTAAAAGGTGTGTAGAATTATGGCTGCCTCGCACCCTTTATATAGGCCGAAGCCTCGGTCTACGCTGCGTGTAGCCTCGCTGGTACGCTGCGCGTATTTCGGTACGTTGGTCGTTTATACGAATGATGGGCGTGTGAGGGAGCGGTATCCGAGGTTCGTATGAATGCATGTCACCCTCCGGCTGGAGCGACGTGGCTATCTTCGGTCCTAGTATCCGAACGCGAGGCGTTCTTCTCTTCTACGCGAGGCGTAGTCTCGCAACAGCTCCCGCAATTTGCCTTTCCGTCTTCTAAAATTCATAACTTTTGCATACGAGATCCGTTTTCGACGTTATTTATATCCACGCGTAGGTAGGAACATGCCCTACAACTTTTGTTTAGACTCCGTCGGCTAATTTTGACTTTATTTTTAAAGTTATATTTTTAACAGGCCGGGACACGAAAAATTCGTTAAAAAATCATAACTTCTTCATCTGACGTCCGTTTTCGTCTGTCTTTTTACCGTTGAGCTACTATTAACTAGACCTTCGATTCTCGTTTAGGTTGTGTCGGCCAAAAACCGTTTGATCTACTATTCGAACTCCGGGCTTCATACTGCTAAGCCGAAACTTAGAAAAACCATAACTTCCTCATACGAAGTCATATTTGGGCGTTCTTTTTATGCACGCTCTCGGTTTAACGAACACTACGACTTTCATTTAGATCGCTAAGGCTAAAAATCACTCTATTGTAAATTCACTTATTTACGTCACGTAGTGTCGTGCCGGTTTGTCGTGAAACTTCGACAGACCATAACTTCTTCGTTATAACTCAGATTTCGGCGTTCTTTATATCCTCGGAATCCTTGTCACGGCCACTACAACTTTCTTCATAGATATCGGGTCTACCTATATTTTTATTTTTGGCGCTTATTTTCATTCTTGATTTATTATATCATAATAAACAAGCATAAATCACATAAATTCACATAATTCACATAATACTCGAATAATTCCTTTTTATTACTTCAAAATGAGTTATATTTGTTGACCATAACTATTGCATCAGTGCATCAATGCTTAGCCTCGAAACACAGGCGTTACAATTCTCTCCCCCTTAGGATGATTCCGTCCCGAAATCATGCATCAGCAAACAAATGCGGATAGCGACTCATCATGTCACTCTCCGTTTCCCAGGTGAGATTTGGCCCATTCGAATGTTTCCATCGCACAAGCACTAATTCGACCATCTTGCGTCGCAACTTCTTCATCTTACGGTCAACAATCGCCTCGGGCTCTTCGATTAGCCTCTTATTCTCATCCATCCTTAACTCTAAAATTGGAATTATGTCGGGAACTTCTGCCGTGAACTTTCTTAAACAACACACATGGAATGTGTTATGAATACTCTCTAGTTCTCCTGGTAGTTTTAGCTTGTAAGCTTGGTTGCCAATCCTCCGAAGAACTTTGAACGGTCCAATGAACCTTAGACTCAACTTTTCTCTTTTCCCAAAGCTTATAAGTCCCCTCTACGGTGAGACTTTAAGCAAAACCAAATCTCCAACTTCGAATGTCACCGGTCGTCTCTTCTTGTCACCATAGCTCTTTTGACGATCATGAGCTGCTAACATTGTAGCGACCCAATTTTCAAGTCCAAAAATTTCTTTTTAATTAACTGACTCATAAAAACATTCATAAGAAAATACTGCGAAAACACATCATCTCATAAAACAATGCATCATGTCTGAAAACCCAAGTCATAAAATAATAACATATCAGAGTACAATCCCAGAAAACTCCATGCGGAAATCATGTGTGTGTGTGATGCGCTGCTACACTGCCGGCTCCTTCACCTTAGACGAAGAGGTACCTGAAACCAAAACTAAAACTGTAAGCACAAAGCTTAGTGAGTTCCCCCATCATACCACATACCATACAGACATATCGCATACATACTGCCGAGCAATTCCGGGGTGCCCGACCTACCCAGTACGGTCATTCTGGGGTGCCGACCTACCCGTGTCAAGCCATTCTGGGGTGCTGACCTACCCATGTCAAGCCATTCTGGGGTGCTGACCTACCCTTCGGCCCTATCAACCGAACCTCGGGGACTATTCCACCCCCTACTGCTACTATCACATATATCATAACGTAAACATACTGTCAGACGTTTCTGGGGTGTCCGACCTACCCTTCGGTCCTGACAACCGAACTTGAGGACTATTCCCTCCCTACTACCACTATCACATATAACATATCATGCCAACATATAACCATATCATCACATACTGTCAGACATATCTGGGGTGTCTGACCTACCCTCCGGTCCTAACACCCGGACTCTACTACTGTCACATATACATATCATGCTAGCATATAACATATCAGGTAGTAGCAAACCTAGATGAATATCACAAAGACAATCATCCCACATACAACTCCTACTGGTCGGCCGACATTGTGGCCGTAGACCCACCGCTACTGGAAGGTAACTCACCTCGAACGAGTAGCTGTTGATAATCTGTGCGGGAAATCTCTGTCTGCTGCTGCTCCGGAAATCCTCCGGCTATAATCCCCACAAAACACTTAATCAGAGTCTGAAATCTATTCTTAGGGTAAAATGACCATTTTACCCCTGACCAAGTCCAAGTCAAAGTCAAAGTCAACTTCCAGTTGACCCGACTCGCCGAGTTGGGCCGCCAACTCGTCGAGTCCCTATCTCTTCAACTGTCCTCATCCACGACTCTACTCGTCGAGTTTAGCAACGACTCGATGAGTTCCTCTTCGATATGAACATCGAATAAACCTTCATCCGACTCGCCGAGTTGTATGAACAACTCGTCGAGTTCACCTTCATCTGATGAACAAGTTCTGACCTTGACTCGCCGAGTTGTATGAACAACTCGTCGAGTTCATCTTCAACCATAAGGAGATTGCCTTGGACTCGCCGAGTCTGTTCTAGCACTCGTCGAGTCCCATGAACTCCAGGTCTAAGGCTAAGTCCAATACATTGGGTCACTCCTTCGGACCTTCTACAACCTTTCTAACACCCAACTGAGTTCTTTTGACCCTCAACAGACATGGGACTTTATGCCTTGGACTCGTCGAGTCCTAAGAACGGGCTCGCCGAGTCGATAACGTCCACATCCTAAATCCTCGATTTCTGATGTACAACCTTTGACCAAAAGATAGATCCAAGCCCCTAAGCTCGATCTAGCACGTAAAGTTTCGAACTTTACGTGCATGCATGGGACTTTTGAGCCTAAAAGGCTCTAAAATGGCTCTTATGTTGCATGGGGCCTTCCTTGAGTGCAAAAGCAACCCAAATCTGCCTTGTGACCCCTCCCAAGACTTAGATCCGAAGTCTTGACCCCCAACCATGTTTGCAATCATGGTTGGCTACCTCATATGGCTTAAAAAGCCCTAAATCTTCCCCAAAAAGGGATCTAACAAACAAGCAAGCAAGGTACAGACTTTATACCTTTCAAAGACTGCAAATGATGAACCAAACTCAAATCCTTCAGTCTCCTCTTGATCCTTCTATGCTCTTCCTCCTTCCTTGAGGTCAAAACCCACAAAAATCACTCAAAAGCCTTAGATCTTGCACCAAAACACTTAGGGTTTGCTATGGAGGGTTTCTGGGAGCATAAAGGGGCGATGGAGGCTGTATAAAGTTGTTTAAATAGGGTGCAAACCCTCATATCAGCGTTTTGTCCAGTCAGAGCCTACTCGTCGAGTCCGGGACTCGACTCGACGAGTCCATCACTTAAATCACGCGTCTCATCCCGCTTCTACTCGGCGAGTTGGGCCTTCAACTCGCCGAGTCCCAGGCCAAAAATGAAAAATTACTTAATTGAAATACATACCAGGAACCAGGTGCTACAAATCTCCCCCACTTATTTTAGACTTCGTCCTCGAAGTCGGCCGCTCGATCCTGGAATAACTCTGGGTAATGCTCCATCATCTTATCCACCGGCTCCCAGGTCCATTCTGAGCCCTTCCGGTGCTGCCATTGCACCTTCACGAGCTCCACCCTCTTGTTCCTCAGATCCTTCGACTTCCGGTCGAGAATCGCTACAGGCCGCTCAATGTAATTCAGGCTGTCATCGACCTGAATATCCTCTAATGGTACCACTGCCGAGTCGTCCACCAAACATTTCCGTAACTGGGAGACGCTGAGTTCGGCTGGCAGATCCAACCTATATGCCACCTTGCCCACCCGGGCTATAACCCTGAAGGGTCCAATATACCTGGGACCCAACTTGCCCCGTTTCTTGAATCGGATGACACCCTTCCATGGCGACACCTTCAGGAGAACCATATCCCCGACCTGAAACTCCAGGTCCGATCGGCGCTTGTCGGCATAACTTTTCTGCCGACTCTGAGCAGTCTGAAGTCTGCTCCGAACCTGCTAAATCCTCTCTGTCGTCTTGAGCACCACTTCGGTGCTCCCCATGACCCTCTGGCCAACCTCACCCCAACATATCGGGGTTCTGCACTTCCTCCCGTATAACATCTCGAAGGGAGGACGGTCAATACTCGCATGATAGCTATTATTATACGAGAACTCCGCCAACGGAAGGTAGGTATCCCAGCTACCTCCGAAGTCTAAAACACATGCCCGCAACATATCCTCTAGCGTCTGGATGGTCTGCTCGCTCTGACCATCCATCTACGGGTGAAAGGCGGTGCTAAAATGCAGTCGAGTACCCAGCTCGTCATGAAACTTCTTCCAAAACCTGGAAGTGAACCGCACATCCCTGTCGGAAATCACTGAAACTGGCGCTCCGTGCCGAGCTACCACCTCTCGGATATAGATGTCGGCCAACTTCTCGGCCGAGATGCTCTCCTGGATCGGTATGAAATGGGCACTCTTGGTCAACCGATCCACGATTACCCAAATCGAATCCACTCCCCGTGCAGTCTTGGGAAGCTTGGTAATGAAATCCATGGTAATATATTCCCATTTCCACATGGGAATATCTAACGGCTGCATCTTGTCGTGTGGCCTCTGGTGCTCGGCCTTGACCTTCCTGCAGGTCAAGCACCGCTCCACATACCATGCTACGTCCCGCTTCATGCAGGGCCACCAATAATCAGGATGAAGATCTCTATACATCTTCGTCGCTCCGGGATGGATATAAAATCTGGATTTGTGTGCCTCCTCCATCAGGATCTGGTGTACGCCTCCATGATAAGGGACCCACACCCTATGGTGAAGAGTCAATAACCCTCAGCTATCATAGTCGAAGGAGGAAACCTGCCCCACAATCTGCTCGCTCTTCCGATGTTCCTCCTTCATGGCCTCCTGTTGGGCCTCCCGAATCTGCTCCAACAGCGGAGTCACCACTGTCATCCTCAGACAGATATCCCTGATCGGCGCTGCCTTGCGGCTAAGCGCGTCGGCCACCACATTGGTCTTCCCCGGGTGGTAAAGGATCTCACAATCGTAATCCTTCACCACGTCCAACCACCGACGCTGCCTCATGTTTAGATTCGGCTGATCCATGAGGTACCCCAAACTCTTATGGTCCGTGTAGATGGTACAACGAACTCCATAGAGGTAATGACACCAAATCTTGAGGGCAAAAACAACAGCCCCCAGCTCCAAATCATGCGTCGGGTAATTCGCCTCGTGAGGCTTCAGCTGCCTCGAAGCGTATGCAATAACATGCCCTCTCTGCATCAGTACCGCGCCCAAACCTGAGATAGACGCATCACAATATACCACAAAATCCCCCATGCCCTCTGGCAGGGCTAAGATTGGCGCCTCGCACAATCTCTGTCTCAATGTCTCGAATGCGGCCTGCTACTTAGGCCCCCAACGAAAGACCACGGCTTTCCTTGTCAGCCTGGTCAGGGGCACGGCTATCTTGGAGAAGTCCTGAATGAATCTCCGATAGTAGCCTGCCAATCCCAGAAAGCTCCGAATCTCAGATGGAGACCTCGGGACTTCCCACCTCATCACGGCCTCAACCTTGGCCGGGTCCACCGATATCCCGTTCTGGTTGACAAGGTGCCCGAGAAACTACACCTCGCGCAACCAGAACTCACACTTGGAGAACTTAGCATACAAGCTCTCCCTTCTCAAAGTCTCCAGAACCTCTCGCAGATGCTCCTCATGCTGCTCTCGCGTCTTGGAGTAAACCAAGATATCATCAATAAACACTATCACAGACCGGTCTAACATCGGTCTACACACGCGGTTCATGAGGTCCATGAACGCGGCAAGAGCATTGGTGAGCCCGAAAGGCATCACCACAAACTCATAGTGGCCATAGCGCGTCCGGAACGCAGTCTTCTGTACATCCTCCTCTCTGACCCTCATCTGATGATACCCTGATCGCAAATCAATCTTGGAGAACCAAGATGCTCCCTGTAGCTGGTCAAAGAGGTCATCAATCCTCGGGAGTGGGTAACGATTCTTCACCGTTACCTTATTCAGCCCCTTATATTCTATACACATCCGATGTGACCCGTCTTTCTTCTTCACAAACAGAATTGGGGCTCCCCAGGGTGAACTGCTCGGTCTAATGAACCCATTGTCTAACAGCTCCTGCATCTGTGTAGACAACTCCTGCATCTCAGGAGGAGCCAACCGATACGGTGCCTTGGCTATCAGAGCCGCACCAGGGACTAGTTTAATCCTAAACTCTACCTGCCTCTCCGGAGGTATCCCAGGCAACTCCTCGGGGAATACGTCCGCAAACTCTCGTACCACGGGCACATCGCTCACCGTTGCCTTACCCATCTCCCTGGTATCCATCACAAAGGCAACAAATCCTGCGCAACCCTGCTGAAGGTAACGCCTAGCTCTCGCTGCTGAACATAAAGCTGGTCCTTGCTGTGGCCTCTCGCCCTGAATCACCAGCTCTCCCCCACTTGGGGTCCTGATCCGCACCAACTGTTGCGCACAGTCAATCACTGCCCCATTGGGGCTTAGCCAATCCATACCGATAATAACCTTGTTCCCCCTCAAAGGTATGGGAACCAGATCTACCAGATAACGCTCCTCAAACAGTCGCAGGACGCAATCTCGGTAGACCTCTGATGCTCGCACTGACCGGTCGTCCGCAATGTCGACCTCTAGAGGGAAATCCAATGTGCCCGACGACTCAGGAAACTTCTTGCTAAGCGCAAGAGAGACAAACGATTGGGTAGCACCCGAATGAAACAATACCTGAACTAGGATATCGTTCACATGGAACGATCCTAAACAGAGCACATACATAAAATATCAAGATCACAGCAGCATATCATAAAAGCATAAACAAGAAGTCATACCCGTCACCACATCGGGTGCAGCGCGTGCCTCCTCGGCTGTCAACTGAAATGCCCGGCTCCGCACCACTGGAGCCTCTGTCTTGGCCTTCCGGCCATCTGCAACCCACGCTGTCGCTGAAACGGGCGCTGCTGCTGACGCTGCTGTCAATCTCGGGCAATTGGCCTTTTTGTGGCCCCTCTGATTGCAATGGAAGCAAATCAGGTCTATCATCTGTACTGTGGGGGCGGGGGCAGTACAATCCCTGCCAAAGTGCCCCGTCTTGCCGCACTTGTAGCAGCCTGACGATCCTGCTCTACAAGCTCCCTCATGCGGCATGTCGCACTTCCTGCAGCGGCTCTGGCCCGGCTGGCCCTTCGACATAACGTCGGATCCCTTGGGTTTCTTCCCCGAAACCCCTGTAACCTGCTCAGACTCAGCTTTCCTCTTCCTCACATGCTCTAAATCGAGCTCCCTCTCCCGCGCCCTGGCAATCATGGACTCCAGGGTCGGGCAGGCAGAGTAGCTGACATGCTCCCGAATATCAGCCCTCAACATATCATGGTAGCGGGTCTTCCGCATCTCCTCATCCCCCGCATACTGGGGTACCAACAATGCTCTCTCCCGGAACTTGGCGGTGATCTCCGCCACAGTCTCCGTAGTCTGCCTCATATCCAAAAACTCCCTGGCCAGCTACTGAAGCTCTACAGCCAGCGTAAACTCAGCTCTGAATTTGGTCACGAAATCTGACCACGTCATAGCCTCGACGGCTGGGGCTCCCAATGAGTCACCAATCGACTCCCACCAGTCTCTAGCTCTATCCCTCAAACATCCCGCAGCAAAACGGACCTTCGACCCTTCCGGGCAGAAGCTCGTCAACTGCGCAGACTCAATGTCTGTGATCCATCTCCTGGCAGCGATGGGGTCTTTCACCCCGTGATAATCCGGCGCACCACTCCCACGGAGGTCCTTAAAGGACAGTGTGCGCGTACTCGTCTGGCTAGACGCCATATCACTCCTGAATGCCCGGATGCGATCCTCCATCAGCTCAACAATCCCTTCCTTGATCGACCCGAAAATGACCGGGGTCGACTCAAGAATGCCTCTCGTGATCTCAGACGCGATGAACTCGCGCAGCCCGTCATCAACCTGCTCGGATCCTGCACCCGAGTCTGATCCTGATCCTGATCCAGAACCTCGTGCTCCATGCCGCGTGGTCACCATGCTGAAAATACACGCATAAATGTCAGGATCATACATACTCTCGAGAGGTCTAACACACTCTCCAAGGTTCCCGGTTCTGTCTCAACCTTCCTTGATTCGAGTATGGATCCTCTGCTTCCAGTAGTACGGGCCCATACTACCTTCCACATCTATCCGTATTTTCCTCAAGGACTTTCTCGACTTCACCAGGTCCCTTAACCAATATCCCTTTCCATTTAGTCTCATCCCAGGCTTTCCTGGGGCACTCTCTGACCTACTCTCCGCCATCAGCTGCACTAGGAGTCCCTACTTCCCTTCCCTAACTAGCTTGCGAGTACTGATAAATATCCGCTCACTAGTTAGTTAAAGTTAGTCAGGACCCCTTAAGCACAAAGCAAGCAGCATTCGTGCATCGAGTAACCGCATCATGCATAACCTAATCAGGCTATCCTACTGCTGACTAAACAGTCCTAGCATACAGCTCGTACAACAGGCATATAAGGAATCCTTCCAAGATCCTTGGCCCTACTCTAGCATGCAATTCTCAGAATCATATACATCAGGCATACAAGGCATCCTCCTAGATCCTTAGCCCTAATCTAGCATGCAGTCCTCAGAATCATATATCATATAACTTATTATAACAGGTATGGGTATCTTGGGGAAAACTTACTTGAGCTTGGCTGGTCGCACGCATCACACACCTTGTTCTTTCTCAAAACCCTTTGACTCAGATTTTAGAAAACCATTTTCTTTGTAAAAATCTTTTAAATCCCTCGGTTTGAGTCCAGACACTCCCGAGGGTGTGTCCGAATCCCTCAAACCAGGGCTCTGATACCAACTTGTAGCGACCCAATTTTCAAGTCCAAAAATTTCTTTTTAATTAACTGACTCATAAAAACATTCATAAGAAAATACTGCGAAAACACATCATCTCATAAAACAATGCATCATGTCTGAAAACCCAAGTCATAAAATAATAACATATCAGAGTACAATCCCAGAAAACTCCATGCGGAAATCATGTGTGTGTGTGATGCGCTGCTACACTGCCGACTCCTTCCCCTTAGACGAAGAGGTACCTGAAACCAAAACTAAAACTGTAAGCACAAAGCTTAGTGAGTTCTCCCATCATACCACATACCATACAGACATATCGCATACATACTGCCGAGCAATTGCGGGGTGCCCGACCTACCCAGTACGGTCATTCTGGGGTGCCGACCTACCCGTGTCAAGCCATTCTGGGGTGCTGACCTACCCATGTCAAGCCATTCTAGGGTGCTGACCTACCCTTCGGTCCTATCAACCGAACCTCGGGGACTATTCCACCCCCTACTGCTACTATCACATATATCGTAACGTAAACATACTGTCAGACGTTTCTGGGGTGTCCGACCTACCCTTCGGTCCTGACAACCGAACTTGAGGACTATTCCCTCCCTACTACCACTATCACATATAACATATCATGCCAGCATATAATCATATCATCACATACTGTCAGACATATCTGGGGTGTCTGACCTACCCTCCGGTCCTAACAACCAGACTCTACTACTGTCACATATACATATCATGCTAGCATATAACATATCAGGTAGTATCAAACCTAGATGAATATCACAAAGACAATCATCCCACATACAACTCCTACTGGTGGGCCGGCATTGTGGCCGTAGACCCACCGCTACTGGAAGGTAACTCACCTCGAACGAGTAGCTGTTGATAATCTGTGCGGGAAATCTCTGTCTGCTGCTGCTCCGGAAATCCTCCAGCTATAATCCCCACAAAACACTTAATCAGAGTCTGAAATCTATTCTTAGGGTAAAATGACCATTTTACCCCTGACCAAGTTCAAGTCAAAGTCAAAGTCAACTTCCAGTTGACCCGACTAGCCGAGTTGGGCCGCCAACTCGTCGAGTCCCTATCTCTTCAACTGTCCTCATCAACGACTCTACTCGTCGAGTTTAGCAACGACTCGATGAGTTCCTCTTCGATATGAACATCGAATGAACCTTCATCCGACTCGCCGAGTTGTATGAACAACTTGTCGAGTTCACCTTCATCTGATGAACAAGTTCTGACCTTGACTCGCCGAGTTGTATGAACAACTCGTCGAGTTCATCTTCAACCATAAGGAGATTGCCTTGGACTCGCCGAGTCTGTTCTAGCACTCGTCGAGTCCCATGAACTCCAGGTCTAAGGCTAAGTCCAATACATTGGGTCACTCCTTCGGACCTTCTACAACCTTTCTAACACCCAACTGAGTTCTTTTGACCCTCAACAGACATGGGACTTTATGCCTTGGACTCGTCGAGTCCTAAGAACGGACTCGCCGAGTCGATAACGTCCACACCCTAAATCCTCGATTTCTGATGTACAACCTTTGACCAAAAGATAGATCCAAGCCCCTAAGCTCGATCTAGCACGTAAAGTTTCGAACTTTACGTGCATGCATGGGACTTTTGAGCCTAAAAGGCTCTAAAATGGCTCTTATGTTGCATGGGGCCTTCCTTGAGTGCAAAAGCAACCCAAATCTGCCTTGTGACCCCTCCCAAGACTTAGATCTGAAGTCTTGACCCCCAACCATGTTTGCAATCATGGTTGGCTACCTCATATGGCTTAAAAAGCCCTAAATCTTCCCCAAAAAAGGGATCTAACAAACAAGCAAGCAAGGTACAGACTTTATACCTTTCAAAGACTGCAAATGATGAACCAAACTCGAATCCTTCAGTCTCCTCTTGATCCTTCTATGCTCTTCCTCCTTCCTTGAGGTCAAAACCCACAAAAATCACTCAAAAGCCTTAGATCTTGCACCAAAACACTTAGGGTTTGCTATGGAGGGTTTCTGGGAGCATAAAGGGGCGATGGAGGCTGTATAAGGTTGTTTAAATAGGGTGCAAACCCTCATATTAGGGTTTTGTCCAGTTAGAGCCTACTCATCGAGTCCGGGACCCGACTCGACGAGTCCATCACTTAAATCCCGCGTCTCATCACGCTTCTACTCGGCGAGTTGGGCCTTCAACTCGCCGAGTCCCAGGCTAAAAATGCAAAATTACTTAATTGAAATACATACCAGGAACCAGGTGCTACAAACATCCTTTCCCTAATTACTTTCAGCTTTTCAGCAGTCTGATGGACTATCTCGGGGCCCATAGACTGCTTCCATCTTTAATCCAATAAGACGGCGTACGACACTTTTGCCCATACAAGGCTTGATAAGGTGCCATCTTGATGCTCGAATGATAACTATTGTTGTAGGAAAATTCTACCAGAGGTAAATGTTCATCCCAGTTACCTTGAAATTCCAGGGTACGTGCTCTCAGCATATCTTCAAGTGTTTGAATCGTCCTTTCGCTCTGACCATCGGTCTGCGAATGGTAGGTTGTACTTAAACACAACTTCGTACCCAATTCCTCTTGTAGATTCCTCCAAAACCTTGACGTGAAACAGCTATCACGGTCTGAGACAATCATTAAAGGAACACCGTGAAGTCTTACTACTTCCTTTACATAAGCATTTGCAAGCTTATCCATAGACCATCTTTCATTGGCTGCTATGAAGTGTGCACTTTTAGTGAACCGATCAACAACCACCCAAATCATGTCGTGACCATCCTTTGTTCTGTGCAGTTTAGTGACAAAATCCATGGGGATGTCTTCCCATTTACCCATGGGTACAAGTAAAGGTTCTAAACTCCCATACGGTTTTTGGTGTTGTGCCTTAACTCTCGCACATGTCACACACTCGGCCACATACTTCGCAACATTGAGCTTCATCGTCGGCCACCAGTTGTAGGGTTTTAGATCCATATACATCTTAGTGCTTCCAGGATGAATCGAGTACATGGTCTTGTGAGCTCCTTCCATCAGAAGATCTCTTACTTCGCCCATCTTTGAATACCTTCAATCCTTTATTATTCATACCGAACACCAACGTTTTGCCTAATCGTCCTTCCTTTCGGTCATTCTTCCATAAAGCTTCCTCTGGAGCTTTCTTGATACTTTCCACAATCGTTGTGACAACTTCTATTGGTTGTTTTGATTATCTTTCACTTCAATCTTATGGCTTAAGTCAGGTGCTACATCGATCTTGGTTCTTTGGACCACGTAACATACTCATCCTAGTCGGACTCAAATGATATGACCACTAGGGTCGGAATAACAATCACCTTCTTAGTCATTACCGAAACGATGGTAACGACAGACATGAACAAAACATAATCAATCACTAGCTTCTTGGTAACCTTGTGACCTTCCATAATTTAAGTGTGAGTCCTGTGCTTCCGCTAGTATAGGCCTCTACTACCATTCACACCTACTCATACTCGTCCCAAGTATTGTCTCGTAGTTCTCCAAATCACCATTCAAGAATTTCACACGATCATTTAACACATCAAATGACAAAATCAAGGTTTTATATTATCTCTTGAAACGATTACATAGATGTTCAAGTTCACCCTAGACCATGCCTTCTATATTAGGCTACATCACATGATCCTATTTATACGGATACTCTATAGATTCTTCCTCTTAATTCCTTGCATCGTCGCCTGCTTCATCGAGGATCATCTAAAAGGCTCTTGCCTTTGGCGATGCATTTGGCTTCGTAGCTCCTTCCCTCTTTGGGCAGTCTTGCTTGTAGTTCCCTTCTTCATTACATCCATAACACACCCTTTTGTTGAATGTACACTCATTTGGCGTAATGCCTATGCTTCCCACACTTGAAACATGTCACCTCATCGCCACATTTTCCACAGTATTTCTTCTTGCACTTATCGCACCATCTCACTTCACCTTTTCCTCCTTCGAACTAGACTTCGAGGATTTTCTCTTCTCGTTGGACCTTGAGGATCCATCGAACTTCCTTTTCTCACCGACTCCAGTTCCCTCCAGACCCCTTTCTCTTAACTGGGTCTCAACATTCTTGGCTGCTCTAACGGCTGCCTTCAACGTGCTTGCCATTTTGACTGTTGGGCTAAAGTCTGATAGGAATCTGTTAGCAAATTTTTCTATTTTGGCGAGCTCAGTCGACACCAGGTATGGAAATAACTTCATCTTCTCGGTGAATGCAGTAGCATAGTCATTAATGCTCATTCTCCCCTTCTTCAAGTTCTGGAACTCATTGTTTAGATCTATCAGATCTATTTCGATTGTGTCGACCGAAAACCGTTCGATCTACTATTCGAACTCCGGGCTGCATACTGCTAAGCCGAAACTTAGAAAAATCATAACTTCCTCATACGAAGTCAGATTTGTGCGTTCTTTTTATGCACGCTCTCGGTTTAACGAACACTACAACTTTCGTTTAGATTGCTAAGGCTAAAAATCACTCTATTGTAAATTCACTTATTTACGTCACACAGTGGCGTACCGGTTCTATCGCGAAACTTCGACAAGCCATAACTTCTTCGTTATAACTCGGATTTCGGTGTTCTTTATATCCTCAGAATCCTTGTAACGACCACTACAACTTTCTTCATAGATATCGGGTCTACCTATATTTTTATTTTTGGCGCTTATTTTCATTCTTGATTTATTATATCATAATAAACAAGCATAAAGCACATAATTCACATAATACTCGAATAATTCCTTTTTATTACTTGAAAATGAGTTATATTTGTTGACCATAACTATTGCATCAGCGCATCAACGCTTAGCCTCGAAACACGGGTGTTACATCCAATGTCTCAAATGAAGTTCTTTAGCCATATTGCCTCCTTCGACGCTTCGCTCACTGCTATGTACTCTGATTCACACGTTGAATCAGCTACGGTCTCCGGCTTGGAACTTTTCCAGGTTACTGCTCCTCCATTTAGGGTAAATACCCAGCCCGACTGGGAGCGGAAATTATCTCGGTCGGTCTGAAAACTGGCGTCACTATACCCTCGCACTCTCAAGTCATCACTCCTAACGAGGATATAAACCCAGTCCTAAGTCCTCCGCATGTACTTAAGAATGTTCTTTACCGCAATCCAATGAGCTCTACCAGGATTCCCTTGATATCTGCTGACCATGCTCAAAGTGAAAGCCACATCAGGGCGAGTACACGTCATAGCATACATGATTGAGCCAACAGCGGAAGCATAAAGTACTCGACTTATTTCTGCTATCTCATCTTCGGTACTCAGACTTTGAGTCTTACTCAACTTGGTATTTCTTTGGATTGGTAACTCCCCTTTCTTGGAATTCTCCATGCTAAAACGTTTTAACATTTTATCCAAGTAAGTACTTTGACTAAGTCCTATTAGTCTTTCACTCCTATTTCTCAATATCCTTATTCCCAGAATATAAGCAGCTTCTCCGAGGTCCTTCATAGCGAAGCACTTCCCAAGCCACGACTTAACCTCCTGCAAGGTTGGGATGTCATTTCCTATGAGCAGTATGTCATCCACATATAATATGAGAAAGCTAACTATACTCCCACTGGCTTTGACATATACACAAGACTCATCCTCGCTTCTCGAAAAACCAAAATCTTTGACTTTCTCATCGAAACAAAGATTCCATCTGTGAGATGCTTGTTTTAATCCATAGATGGATTTCTCAAGCTTACACACTCTATTAGGGTACTTCGCATCGACAAAACCCTCTGGCTGATTCATGTAAACATCTTCAGCCAACTTCCCATTTAGGAAAGCAGTTTTCACATCCATCTGCCATATTTCATAATCATGAAACGCAGCTATGTCTAGCATAACCCTTATAGATTTGATCTTCGCAACTGGTGAGAAGGTCTCATCATAGTCAACTATAGGAGTTTGAGTAAATACCTTTGCAACCAATCGTGCCTTATATGTGTGCACTTTTCCATCCATTTCAGTCTTCTTCTTGAAGATCCATTTGCACCCGACCCTCTTACGACCTGGTACACTGTCAAGCAAGTTCCAAACTTGATTGTCATACATGGACTGAATCTCGCTGTCCATAGACTCTTTCCATTTCACAGACTCCGGGACTGCCATGACTTCCTTGTAGTTGTTAGGTTCATCCAAATTTATTAGTGTACTATCACTAATAAACGTATCACCCTCAGCAGTTATATAGAAACCATATAATACGGGTGGAACACTAATTCTACTTGAACGTCTAAGAGGTAAGGACTCGTCAATCGGTTCAACAGGAGTTTCCTCCTCGGGTTGAGTGCTAGTGTTAGAGGTTTCTTCATCGCTTGATTCTTGAAGCTCTTCAAGATCAATTTGCCTCCTACTGTCCTCTTGGCATATGAGTTCTCTCTCTCTCTCTCTCTCTCTCGGAAAACATTTCTCCTCCCAACGAAGACCACATTTTCACTTGGTCTATAGAAGAGATATCCAAAGGACTTCTGTGGGTAACCGATGAAAATACATCGCTCACTACGAGGTTCGAGTTTGTCGTGAGTCTCTCATCTTACGAAAGCCTTGCAACCCCAAACCTTGATATGTGCTAACGAGGGAACCTTACTTGTCCACATCTCGTGAGGTTTTTTGGCAACCGTCTTAGTTGGGACTAGATTAAGGATATGGGCGTCAGTCTCTAAGGCATACCCCCATAATGAGATAGGTAACGAAGCTCTACTCATCATGGAACGAACAATGTCCAACAAGGTTCGATTGCGCCTCTCAGCCACACCATTCAACTGCGGTGTCCTAGGCGGCGTCAATTGCAAAACAATTCTACATTCCTTAAGATAGTCGTGGAACTCGATACTAAGATACTCACCACCTCGATCGAATCAGAGCATCTTTATCTTTCTGCCCAACTGATTCTCCACTTCTTGCTTAAACTCTTTGAACTTTTCAAAGGTTATCAACTTGTTCTTGATTAAGTAGATATACCCATATCTGCTATAATCATCGGTAAAAGTCACATAGAAGCGGTTTGCATCCCTTGTGGTGGATCTAAAGGGCCCACATACATCCGTATGTATGAGATCCGATAAACCCTCACCCATTTCACAAGTACTAGTGAAGTGTGACTTGGTCATATTTCCAAGCAAACAAGACTCGCACGTGTCATCGACCCTAAGGTCAAATGACTCCAACACTCCATCATATTGGAGTTGGGCTATGAGTTTCTTGTTGACATGTCCAAGATGACAATGCCACAAGCATGCTTTGTCCAAACCATTGGACGAATCGATATGCAACACATTATTTCCTAAGTTGTCTACAACCATCACAGTTTCATATATACCATTACAAGGAAATGCTTCAAAATAGAAAATACCTTTCAAGAAAGCATTAATATAACCAATTTCATTGTTAAACGAAAATCTAAAACCTTGTTTATACAAACCATGAAAAGAAATAATGTTTCTCGTCATTTCTGACGAGTAGCAACAATTATTCAACTCTAAACCTAACCCACTACTAAGCAATAAAGAATAAACTCCAATCTTGGTGACAGGCGACGCTTTCCTATTCCCCATGATCAAGTTCATCTTCCCGTGCTCCACATCCCTACTTCTTCTTAGACCTTGCAAATCAGAACAAATGTGAAAACCACATCCTGTATCAAGGACCCAAGAAATAACATGTGATGAGTTGTTAGATTAAATAGTGTAAATACTTGCAAAGGTGGGCTTTATCTTCCCATCCTTGATGTCTTGCAGATACTTCGGGCAGCTTCGTTTCCAATGCCCTTTGTCGTGACAGTGGAAGCACTTTGCATCCTTCGGATTTGAAGAGGGAGTAGAAGAACCAACTTTGGTCCCACTAGAAGAGGATCCATCATGGGACTTTCCCTTGTGGCTCTTAGAAGGAGCCTTCCTCTTCTTCCCTTTACCTTGTCCAATTGCCAAGACAGGGGCAGCAACAGTAGGAGTAGATGCAACAGACTTGCCTTTTAAACTATTCTCAACAGTTTGCAGAAGGCCTTGAATCTTGCTTAGAGTGACCTCCTCCTTGTTCATGTGATAGGTCATATGGAACTGATCATAACAGGGAGGCAAAGAGTGTAGGATGATGTCTATGGCCAACTCTTCATCGAAGTTTACATTTAACTTCAGCAAGCGGTCCATAAATCTCTGCATCTTTTGTAAGTGGGCGGTGATGGACTCCCCATCCTTCATCTTTGTAGTAATCATGGAGGCGATGATCTCGTACTTTTCCTGCCTAGCACTTTGATGGTACCTTTCCATCAAATCTTGGTGCATCTCGTAGGGATAGTAGTCCTCATAGGACTTTTGGAGTTCGGCAGTCATGGTCGCAAGCATGATACACGACACCTTTGTCGCGTCCCTCTCATGAGCATCATATTGAGCGATTTTCTCAGAAGTAGCAGTGTTGTGGTCAATCTCCTTCAGCTCCTTGTCGAGAACATACTCTTTGTCCTCGTAGCGAGTGACCATGCGAATGTTGCGAATCCAATCGTTAAAATTGGATCCATCAAAGATCACCCTCCCACATAAGTTCATGAGGGAGAAAGAGCCAGAAGGGTTGGAGCCACAAGCGTTGTTGTTTGATGTAGACATCTGAAAGAGACAAAGTTTAGATTAGATAAGAATCCCCAATTTAACACCCAAATGAAAAATTAGGGCTAGGAACCAACACAATTATTTACAATTCAGAAAAAGGGATGCCATAATCTAATTGCAAATAATTTGAAGGTAGGTAAATGACGATTTACCAATTTTCACCATGAAAAACGAAAAAGAATATTAAGTTTTAAATGAATTGAAATTCCTAGATTATTTTGAGATTCATTGAACTTTTCAATGACATGTTTAAATCTCGATTATGCCCTTCAAGTTTGTGACTGGGATACCGAGGATAACAAACAAGGTGTGAATAACCATGCAAATGTGCTTGGTACTCTCGATGTCATTTATTACCTAATCAATGTGCCGGTTAACCACACACCCTCCATTAATCTATGATAAACATCGAGCTACCCTTTGCCACTCTTGCTAGTCCCAAATTAGTGTGTCGGTTATCCACACACGCTCCACTAACGACTTGGCAAGGTGCAAAGTACAATTTCATGGAATAGCATCATTTTCACATTTTTCCTAAAGTAACTAAGATTGGGAATTTTATGAAAACATTTAGTTACTTTATAAAATCATTATACTTATTAATGATGAATTAGTTTGTCCTATCCTACCCATTCGGCTAACGACCCTCCACTAGTCAAGAGTGCGGTGGGTAAGAGTGGATACCTAATGACGATCATTTTACAGGTCGCTTCCTTAAACACCCCTTATAGACCAGCTTCGTGAATGAGGCCTACTAACGGTAAGACTGACTTATCTTATATATATATATATATATATATATATATATATATATATATATATATATATATATATATATAATTTAAGTATTTCAAAATTAAAACCTTTTAATCAAAATTTAAATTCCAAAACTTGAGGGCAAGTAATGAAACTTTTCAAAACTTTCTAGATCAAATTTAAACAAATTAAATTAATCATATAATTTATTATTATCTAAATTTGACCTAATCCAATGTCCTTTTATTTTGGCAAAATAATTACAAATTAAAATTTACAAATAATTAGTTTATCACATAATCTAGTAATTATCTTAAATTTTAACCATTTTCTTCCAATTAGATTAAGATACCATAACAGATAAAAACGAATTTTTATTAGACAAACAATTTATGGTAATCATCCAAATCCAATTTAAGCCAAAATCCTGAAAATTTCCGTCAGATCCCATTCCACGTCGTGGCAGGCTATTCCACGTCGTGGAATTAGACAGAATAAAAAAACGAAATTTTTTTTCAGCTTTGAAAAACATTACTTTTGCATCATATAACAGAAAAACCACCCTAGGCTCTGATACCACTGATGGGTTTTGAGCATTACAACAATCATATGGTGCACATGCAACCCTAAAGCTTTGGATCTAAGTTTTTCTCTAGTTATACATACAACAAAGTTATCTAAATCTATGAACCCTAAACTAGCATGCCATTATCGAAATCTACATCTAATACAATGTTAGAATGTTACCTTTCAATTGTAGCCTGCTTGATCTTCAACCTTTGAGAACTTAGCACCTCAAATGCGATGCCTCTAATAGATCACAAAGACCACAAGCAATGGAGGAATATTAGAGAGAGAGGAAGAGGCACAAAATCGGCTCAAGATCCTTCTAGGGTTTCTAGTGGCCGATTTCTGCATGCCCAAGGGTTCCTTATATAGCTGAGCAGTTAGGGTTTCAGTCAAAACCCTAATCCAGTTGCTTAGTCCTTAAGCAGCCCATAGGATCCTTCCAGAAGGACCGTTGGACGAATTCTATGTGGAATCCCACATACATTTCATCTATCCCTTCCTTATGGACCCTAAGCCCAACTTTGTAATTATCTTATAATTACAGTACCAGTCCCCTTAATTTAATTAATTTCTTATGATCACAAAAATAATTCTAAATTAATTTTTGACCAATATTAATTAAATAATATGATTTCTCTTTTAATATATTATTCCTATAATATATTAGTAAATCATTATTAACCTCTTTCTTCGTAATTCATCCAGTCAAGTTGCTATGGTGAAGGCAACCCAAAAGGATCATGCTACTATCGGGTTAAGTACATACCAATTATAGTTATGGGCTTAGACACCTAATACAACAAGTGGAACACTTTAATATCATGTTTTATGATCATCTTAGGAATTGTGGAATTGTATCACAATTAATTCCTCCAAAAACATCTTAGTGCAATTGTATGACTAAGAAGAGGGATCGAACATTATTGGAAATGGTTCGATCATAGATGAGTCATAATTTGTTCAGATCAAGTTTTAGAGCCATGCTTTATTAACTACGAATCATATATTGAAACTCATTTCAAGCTAAGGAGGTTAATAACACCTCGTAATATGTGGAGTAATAATGTTTTCTTATTCTAGCAGATATATAATCAGAGTTGTGATGTTTTTCGTGAATCCAGAAACAAAATATAAATCCAATCCTATTCTATGAAGTGTTTTCTTGTCAGGAATACGCACAGAGTCCACCAACAACGATCCTTTTTTATCACTAGCACGCAACCTGAGGTTGATAACATGTTGTGTTTAATCAACATATTCTTTTATGTGCACTTCCAGTTGAGTTGGAAATGCTTATGAGTTCTATGTTCTTCATTTAACTGCAAAAGCAACGCGGGTATGTTGGAAGAACTAATCAATATGGGTGAGCTGTTAACAACATGGAAGCACTAGTAGGCTCTTGAGCCGCCAGAAGGCAAGAAATTAAAAATAGTGAAGTTCAGTCCATGAAGGAAAACTAAATTTGAATTTGGTTTGTCCTAAACCTTGTATATTGGAATTGGTAGATTCGCATGGATAGAAACGTATGCACCTTGAAATCTAAGTGAAAAAGGTTTCACTATAATTCATAAATATGGTTATAAGGAAATACTTTCGCTGATATATTTTAAAGATATGATCAATATGGATATTGGTTGTGTTAATTGCATTCTCAAATTCACAATATAATTACGACATCCCTCTTCATATTTTGAATTGTGAGGAACGGAAATGAATTTTTTGAAATTTCAAGAGATATATCTATTAAGTCTTGAAAGGTTTAAATGCACACGCACACACACACACACACACGATTCAACTAAGGTATATAAGCTTAAGAAGTCTAGTTAGAGACTTATTGAAGAATCGCGTAACAGAAATCTGCACTTTCGTAAGAAAGTCAAAGGGTATTGATTTCTAGGAGTCTAGTTGATTTCTGGGTACATGTCAAAGCTAGTGGGAGCATAACTGTTATGTTGGTATTGCATGCTAACAATAGTGTTAGTAGGAAACAATGTCTCTAGTTTGCAAATTGGAAAGTTTGGGAATTGTTTTGCTATAGTGGACTCAAGGGAGAAGGCACTCATACTTTGTTTCGAGTATAAAGGTTTAGATCGTATGGTTTAATATAACTTAGTCAAAGACATACACGAATAACATGTTGAAATGTTTCAACATAGGAGTTTCGATATATAGATATATTATAGCAAGAGATTGAACATATATCAACTCTTTATGTAAGACATAATGACTCGAGTCCCTTATGCTTCATACATAGGATCGATTACATATGTTATAATATTTGATTATTCTAATTTTCAAATGCTTTTAGCATTGTGTGAAAATGATTAGAATTTCATGTGACTAAAGTTGTTAAAAATTTTCAAGAACATTTTGAAGTTTTACCGAACACTGGTAGCTTATGGACAGTTAGAGATTTGAAATTATTTGGGAAGGACCATAGTGACACTTTTTGGATTGAGATGATTCTTGGTTAGAATTTATGGTCATATAAGAATATGGATATGTTTCCATAATGGGAGATGCTTGTAGAATCTACATGTGAATCGGATACTTTAATACAAGAGAAGTGTTCAAGGAGTGTACCTTGAATTTGAGACTTCATAACCATGGAATTGTTTTGAGTAACAAATTTCAATGGAACACTCTATAATATCGAAGGATCAAAATCTACATGTGAGTTGGAAACTTTAATGCAAGAGAAGTGTTCAAGGAAAGTACCTTGAATTTGAGACTTCATAACAATGGAATTGTTATGGGTAACAAATTTTAGTGGAACACTCTATAATATCAAAGGCTCGGTCTCTGTGACTTTATCACCTCGACATCACAGAAAGAAAATGTATGTAAATATGAAATTCCACTACATCTTATATAATGATAAGAATTTGGAATTGTGAAATGAGCATCATTGGAGTAATGTCTAGTCAATCTGTTCATAAATGAAGGACCATCGAAAGGCATAGTATGCTTGTATATAACATGACATGACTACTCGAAACATTATACAATGAATAAATTCGTAATTGTTATGGTGATTAAATAATAGGGAATTATTTATATTCAATGTGTATGCTACCATAGTTAATTAATATATTATTGTGTTTCACTTTGCATGTTTTTACTTCCATGAGTTATTTTAATATTATTCAAAATTCCAAAATCGTTCATACTTTTGGAAGTAAGTAGTGAATTAAGACTGTCATGAATCGATTTGTAGATTGCCCATAGGGATTGGACATTGCATACGAATTGCTACAATGTTCTTGAGTACTTGGAAATAGGAATTTGAGTATTGGATAACACCACGCTTAGATATTACTTCATGGATTTAATCACAAGTAATTATAAGACGATAATATTTTCTATTCTTCAAACAGAGATATATAAGTCAGATTTTGTAAATTAGTTGTGAGTTGGTTTACTCCAACGTATCTCGTAACTGGGTGTTATAAAGGGTAATTTCATGCATGATTTGGTGAGTAAAATGAATGATTATATAGTTAAATTTTATTCGTTCCTTTTTCCTTAATAGGAAAAGCGATATCCGTGGGACCTTCGGTGATTTGAGTTGCTCTATAAGAACTAGGGTAGTCCGGACTAAATTGATGTGTTCAATTTTGTAGTCTAAATTTGATCACAAATCGGGAAGTCGAGAAACATAATAAATGAAAATGAGATTGATCATTTAATCCATGGCTTTGTTCATGTGATATCTTGTAGAACAAAGGAATGACCGATCACTTATCTTAGGGCCAACGTTTGATTTGAATCAGAGTTCCACGGTGGTTTTGGAAAACACATTTTGATATTTGGTTCAAGGTTATACTTGCAATTGTAGTTATAGACTTATCTAAGTGAGAGACTGTTGGGTTAAGGTGTCTAATCTCATAAATAAATTGGTATATTCTTGTAATAAGAAGCAAAGTCCTTTTTGGGTTACCCTCATAACTAGAACTTGATTAGAATGACATTTGTAGAGAGAGGATAAATTTATTAGTTTATTATATGATTAATAAATTATAATAAATGATTTGTTAATATACATTATATGATTAATATATTAATTGGAAATAGATGGTTGACTTGTTAATTTATTATGTGATTAATAAATTAATATGAGATCAATTGATAAATAATTGATTTGTTAATTTATATGATTTATAAATTAATATGAAATCAATTAGAATTGATTAATTATTAATCAGAATTAATCTGGAATTAATTCTAGATTAATTGAAATTAATTAAAGGTGTAAGGGTTGGATTGTAATTGTTCATAATTGAGCAAGGAAAGACAATTATAAAGGGATCTATATGGTGTACAGTTTTTGTGGGGATTTTAGGGTTTTAGGAAGCCCCCTGGAGCTGATAAGGATAACTGCCTTGAATAGATAATATATGCATTTATTATTATTCAAATCAGAGTTTATCCTGGAGATCCCCTAGCTATAAATACCTTCCGGTTGGCATCAAATTTTGTCGCTCTCACTTCATAAAGGGTTGTGAACAAAAATTTACTCTCTTCCTCTTTCCTCACCTGTCTTCTAGTTATAGGATTTGGGTGTGAGCCATTAGAGGCATCATCCTTTTGGTGCTAAGCTTTCCAATACCAACAACTACAAGGGATTGAAATGATTTGTTTACTACGACAAATCAAAGGTATGTAACCCTAATTCTTGTGTTTTGATTATACTAGGGTTTCAATTAGGGTTCATGTTAGTTTTGTTGGTCATTGTATGTTACATTCATAGTGTTATGACATAGATCCTTTAGGTTTCATGTTCCGTAAGTGTTAGGTGAAATTTCTCAACCATATAGTTTTTGTAACCTATAAAACCCATCACATTTTACCCTTAATTTAGAGGTGCTTCAATTAATCATCCAAGGAGTAATCCTCAGACTTTTTCATCATCCTATCGGATAAGTCTTTCAAGAGGGTATCAACTTTGCGATAATTACACCAACCTTGAAGAGCTCTGGTAGAGAGAGATGGAAAGCATGGTAAACCTTTTTAACCACGACATGAAGCTCATGAACCTTATCCAGTATTAATCTTTCTTTGACCATTTATAACTCTAAGTACTTTGACACAAGGTACTTATTAGTACCTTCCTTATGTGCCTTGTACTTGAGTTCCAACGCTTTTCAGAGTTCTTTAGGATTTGTGACCGACAAGTACAAATCATAAAAGGTAGTTAGACATGAATTCTTTATGTAACCAGGGCATAAAACCTCAGTTCCCTACGTAGAGACTTCATCATTTATGTACCATAAGTTGTTTTTAGCTATGGTTCTTGTTTATGCTTTCGGAAGTGGATCAGATGGACTAGGGGTAATTTGGGGTCCATAAAAAAACCAACATGCAAAAACTTTACTTTGTCAACCCAAGAGGTTTAGTTCCTACCATTGACAAATTCATGATTCAAGGGTATGAAGTTGGTTGGAGAGATTTTTGTATCCATTTGTCTGAGATTTTAATTACAATAAAAACCTTTAAGATTGTTGTATTTCATACTTGAAAAACAAAAACCAGTTGATAAGTATAATGAACTAATATTGAATCGTTACGCGAACAAGCCACACATTAATATTGATAATTATATTTCGAATTGATGCAAATACTAAATCTAATTATTATTATTCTGTTACCAAGTTTTTTTTATAGAAAGGATTGATCATTTGCAATCAAATTTGATTATAAGAAAGGTAGAAGAAAATTGTCTCGTTATTGGACAAATTAAAATACGAGATAGAAAATTAAAGCCAACCTAAAAGTCATAGATTAATAACTAGTAAAATTGCACAGGAGAACTCTAGTCCTTAAAGGTATTAAAGTCACAATAGTTGTAGATTATTATTCGTTCCAACATTTGTGGAAGAACCGATAAACGCAAAACAAATACTCAGAATCTGGAAGAATAGAGAAGTATAGAGAGCAAAGAGAACATAAGAGATCTCTATTTTGAGATGTTGAATACAGCTCCATGAGGGCTTTATTTTTGTCACAAAGATCATAGGTGTGACATCCCCATTTTCACGGCCAGAAAAGATCGATTTTGTTTATGCTTTATAAAAAAACCAGAGTACTTCTTTCGATAAAAAAATGTTGCGGAATTTGTTCCCAGTAAAACATGATAAATACGTTATCAAAGCATTTCCGAAGAAATGTATTTTTTATTCATTTTAAAACATTTGGGATGTCATTGTCAATACAGAAACATAAGCATAAACAGAACTTACATTCATTTACACTAGTGATCTACATCTCTTTAATCTCTCGGTGTAATGTAACTTCATATCGACACCTGTGATACAAATAAGCTTGAGTGGGTCAGGTTGGGAAACCTGGTGAGTACATAGGGTTTTCAACCGACAATAATATAATTATTATGTTTAATCGTCAAACAATTAACCCAATTACTCATCCCCATTATCTTCATTATTCTTAAGGGTCTACCCTAAGAATCATCTATCCTGCATTCGTTCATTCCGAAGTCCATCGCTTCCAAGGTTCATATGACATGAACTAAGCCCATAGCTACCAATGCTCGTTCGTAAAGCACTAATTCCATAGCTGCTAAAGTTCATTCATCGGGTACTAAATCCATAGCTACCAGTGTTTATCTAATAGGTACTAAATCCATAGCTACCAATGTTTATCTAACAGGTACTAAGTCCATAGCTAGCGACGTTTATCCAATAGGAAATAATTCCATAGCAGCCGATGTTATTTATACTAAGTCTATAGCTGCCAATGTTCACTCATATCATCTTTCATCTCTCATCATTCATCTACCCATGTTTTACCCAACATATTCGTAGATATAAAATACATATACAGTTTAAATTATTTAAAACATGTATAAAATCGTTCATCCAGCATAGATAGCAAGTATACAGGTTATATGCACACATAGCACGTAATTTATATAAAATACTTCATATCTATGTGTAAGATGAAAGTAACTATGCACTCACTTGATAAGGTGGTGACTCGGTACTCGGACAACGCTTCATTTACTTTAAAATAATTTCCTTCGACGAAACCTAGTATTATTACCACTAGATTTTAGTCTAATATTTACCGTGACTAATTATTAGTCTTATTATTATTATTATTATATAAGCGTTTAAACAATATTTTCCAACCACTATGTACAGATAGGGGCCAGACATAAAACACCGGAGGGCAGGATCATTTTGGCATATAACACTTCTGAAATCCAACAACCCAGGCGGCCCTTCAAACCGGATTCCCCGTACCGCGAGTGGTTAAAAAGATATTATAACGACACTTATATAACCCATAATAATAGCTCAAATAATTAGTATAAGGTCCTAATAACGTTACTATATTTAAATAAAAGCTATATTAAAAATTAGGTAGGCGTATCTTACCTACGAGGGGGTTTGGCTAGAAGCCGTGCTCTGCAGGGGCAGAACTTCCGAGCCGAAAGCTCTTCTTCTCGGAACCGTCGAGCGCTCCGGGGCTTTCTTCTAGCGCTAGGGGAGTTTTTGGGAGGTTTAGAGAAAGTGTAGAGAGAATAAAGAATGAGAAAGGTGTGAAGAAAATGAGGGTGGGAGAGGTTCTATTTATAGGGTGAAATATGGCTGAACTTGGTGCCACATGTCACCATCTGGTGGCAAGACTTGGGGAGAAAGCCATGGCCAAGATTGTGCTACGTCACCCATTTTCACACAACACACTTCCGACTTCTAAAATCCGTAACTTTCGCATACGAGATCCGTTTTGACGTTCTTTATATCCACGCGTAGGTAAAAATAAGATCTACAACTTTCATTTTTACTCCGTCGGCTAATTCTGGACCGATCTTAAATTTAACAGTAGGAGGAGATTATACTGTTAAATGACCGCGAAAAATTCGTAACTCTTTCATACGGACTCTGTTTTCGTCTTTCTTTTTATCGTTGACTTCCTATTAATGAGATCTTCAAATCTCATTTAGGTCGCGTAGGCCAAAAACCGTCGATCTAAAATTCGAGTTTCGGGTCGTGCACTACTATGCCAAATCTTAGAAAATTCATAACTTCCTCATACAAAGTCAGATTTGGGCGTTCTTTTTATGCACGCTCTCGGTTTAACGTATAATATAACTTTTGTTTAGATCACTAAGGCCAAAAAAGTCCTCTATCGTAAATTCACTATTTACGTCTCCCGGTGCCGTGCCGGTTTTGCCGTAAAACTTCGACGAGCCATAACTTCTTTGTTATAACTCGGATTTCGGCGTTCTTTATATGTACGGAAACCTTGTAACATATACTACCACTTGGTTAAGTTTAATCCTTATAAATAATATTCCATCAATAACTCATTTTTTATGTTTCTTGTCTCTAAATTGACTAGCCCGAATGTGCGGGTGTTACAATAGGAGACTGAAAAAATGTGTGATGTGACGGTGACGACTCTATCACGACTCGCGACGTGTAACATATATTTGACAAGGTAAAACCCTATCTGCGGCTCCTTTCCCTCAAATCAACACATTTTACAAAGGATTTTAGAAGCTTCTAGGTGTTTATCCACAAAGTCAACTTGTGGTCAATGATGACAGACTTGGTTAACCATGATGTTGACTTGGCCTTTATATTTTTATGCAAGTCTTTACATTTTCAATTGGCAAGATCGAAAATTTCCTAACTTGAATGATGCATCCGACTTAATTAGAGTGATTGTGGAAATAATGAACGATCTTGAGCTTTCTTTCATCTATTGATTGTTGAAGCTAGCCTAATTTGTGATGATATTATGAACGTCTGTCTAATTTGTGTCGTAGATGAATAAGGATTGTCAATATTATGAATGTAGATCTAATGAATGGTTCTAAAATGGAACACTCATAAATAACTATTATATAATGTAATATGTCTCTAATATCTAATGAGATTGTACTTTTTCAATTAAAATTTTTTATTCTATATCATGTTAATCATGTGTGTGTCATGGTAAAATCTTGATTAGGGTCTGCCTTACTCACAATTGACCTTCATGTTGCAAAAAATAAGATAAACCATACAATATCATAAAAGACTACTAGGGTTCCGCAAACATCGTTTTAATATAAACCAGATAAATGAATGATCTCTCACAATCTACTGACCTAAACGAGCATTTTAAAGAAAACCAATACACGTTTTTATTTGTAAGTCTGAGTTATTTCCTACAACAAAATCAAAAGGTAAAGAATTCCGCAACTCGTGAGCTTTTTCAAAAGCATGCATCCAAAAGACAACAACAACATAGGGCAGCCAAACTGCACAAGAATAATAACGTCATTAACAACAATACTATATTCACAAAGCATGTATATAAGGTAAGTAAAGTATTATTGTGATAAATTTGATTACATAAAATACATTAGTACAATTAATATAATTTTATTTATAAACAAACTTATAAGAAGTTATATGCTTTCAAATACCTTTTAAACGATTTTCAATCGATTCAACAAAAAATAGGCACAAAAAGTGTACAACCAACGAAACCACAAGTAAATGTTAACACAAACATAAATCTTATTGGTTGGGTCAATTGAGGATCAAGACATAGTTTCTCCATTCTAAATTCATGCATAATTTGCAAGACTTGTCGTATCATTTTTTGTAAAATTATTCACATTTACTTTGATGTAATATATTTTTATAACTCACATTTCTAAATTCTTGAAATAGATCTAAGAAAGAGAAATATAACTAATTAGTAATTACCAGCCTTCCGCGAAACCGCTGCCTTGCGGGGGTTGATGAGGAGGAACATAATGGAAGGCATACTGTTGTGGATACCCATGTTGTGAGTATCCTTGTGGAGGGTATCCATGATGTGGATATCCTTGTTGTGGGTACCCTTGTGGAGGGTACCCATGGGATGGGTACCCGTGAGGTGAATACCCTTGCGGTGGGTATCCTTGTGGCGGATATCCTTGATATACGTATCCTTGTGATGGGTATATCTCTTTACTTTGTCCTTCCGACGGATAACCTATAATACAATATCAATGATCTATCATTATTTCCTATATTTATCTTAAAAAAAAAGATAAAAGAAATCCAAATCCCACAAATTCTAAACAAAAAACGGAACCTTGTGGTGGTGGAGGAGGTCCGACAGCGGCGTCAGGAGGCTGGCTTTGATTGGTGTAGCTCATGATGAATATGATGATGAATGGATGTAAATATTTTCTAAAATTTTATTGGTATTTTATTATGAAAAAATTTCACAATTGGTCCATGTGGTTTACAGAATATCGCACTTTGAGGACTTCCTAGCAAAAAGTCATGCCACTGTCCTTATGGTTTCAGTTCATTGCATGATTGGTCCTTGACCCTAACCCCGTCACTTTTGTACCGTTAGTACAGGGGTATTTTTGTCTTTTCATTTATGGCTACCAAAACAACAAAAATTTCAACCAATCATGACACCCCCCAAATAATTAAACTCCTAAAATACAAAACAATTTCCATTTTTACATAACCCTTTTTGTCATATCTAATGCTCGACTCCTTCCTAATTTCTCAAATTCATGATTTAAAACTAATAAAATTTATAATTCTAAACATTTGCTTTATTGTTTATCGACCTACCTGAGCATGTCGGTGGCCTGCAATTGCAGCCCACTCAACGCTGGCGAAATACTAAAATATTTTCCATCTCCAGTGAAAGTAGGGTTGCTAAGAGGCGTCGGCCTATCAGGAATCACCGGCACTTCAACATCTCCTTCCAACATCTTCAATACATCCATAATCGTAGGCCTTAAAGCCACCACAAAATTCCCACAGGCACAAATCTCTCCATTATCCCTATAGGGTTCATAGTCTCCGAATTTTTACCTTCTCCCAACAACGAAGGATCCAAAACGTGCCCTAATTTTCCTTCTTTAAGCGACCATGCCCAATCAGTAATCAGGAAACCATGTGAATCTGAACAAGTCAAATCCAGAGCTTTTCTCCCACACATAATCTCCAAAATCACAACCCCAAAAATGTATACGTCGCTTTTTTCCATTAGTTGGCCGTCATATCTTTGGGGAGGAAACGGGTGGCACGGGAAGAAACGGGTGAACGAGTTCAGTGGTGATCATCGACAATGTTCACCTGGTTCCACCGGAGACTGTGATTATAACGAAGCACCACCGCCACCCCTCACCGGAATCTATGATTAAGAGGATGAGGGTTGGGTCAGATTGAGGGAGACGAACCTAGTAGGGAAAAGGAAGGGGACCGAGAGGTTGGGTTGGCTATTTATTTTATTATTTTTTTTTAATCTGAAAATGATGATAAATGAAAAGACAAAAATACCCCTGCACTAACGGTACAAAAGTGACGGAGTTAGGGTCAAGGACCAATCGCGCAATGAACTGAAACCATAATGACCAGTGGCGTGACTTTTTGCTAGGAAGTCCTCAAAGTGCGATATTCTGTAAACCACAGGAACCAATTGTGAAATTTTGTCTTTTATCATTGTGGGTGTTTTCAGAACATCCTGCTGATTTTGAGGGGTGGTTTTCAAAATCATTGTCAACATCGATATTCACGCATTAGCAACTTCTATACTTGCAAAAATCACTACTAGCTATATAACCTATGTTAGGTATTTGATTTTTACCTCTATCAATTAATATTTGCACGTATAAAGTTAAACGCAAGTATATATGGTAATCTAACAAAATACTAATTACAAATAACAATAGACAATAAAATTTTCATAAGTAGTATGAGATTTTTTAATTAAATGTTTATTTAACGAGAAATAACATAGATTGACAATTATACCCCTGGTTTTAATTTATAAATATTTAAGATACGGAAAGTTCCATCTATTTCCAAGTGGTGAAAGAGAGAAATATCTTGTTTGTTTCCTCCGACGCTTCTCCTTCAGCCGCTGCTTCTTCCTCCCAATCTCAAGCAGTAAGTGAAATTAAATTAGTCTCCTATGTTTGACTTGAGTTTAGAACCATGGGTGATGTCTTATTCCTGTTAAACTTGAATGTCAAGTCGTTAAATGTAGCACCCCATTCCTCGTACGTATTTAAATTCAAGAATTTCATGTATTTCCTCTGGGACTCGACGAGTTGGCGGCCCAACTCGTCGAGTAGAGTCGTGATTCGCGGGAAGTTTAAGTGGCCTACTCGACGAGTCGGGAGACCGAATCGGCGAGTAGGTGTTGTTTGAGTGAAACCCTAAATTTGAGGGTTTACACCCTATTTAAACAACTTATCTCAGCCTCCATTGTCCCTTATACTCCCATAAGACATCATATCGAAACCCTACCCTTGTTTGAGTATCCTAAGGCCATTTTGGTGCATTTTGGTGGATTGTGAAGCTTGAGAAGGGGAAAGGAGCTTGGGAGTTCAAGTTGGAGCTTGGAGATCCAGAGATTGTGTTCAATTTCCAGCTTATTTAAGGTAAAAAGCTCCTGCCTTGATCTTCCATGTGTTTATTCATCTTTAGGGCTTGGATTTTGGGTATATTTAGGGCTTTCTAAGCCATTTTCGTGTTGTGAAGTGTTATAGGGAGTATTTACTTCAGATCTTGGTCATTGGAGGGGTCTCATGGCATAAAGGTGCCAACTTTATGGCCATAAGAGCCCCATGCATCTTTTAGACATCATTTGTAGTCCTTTAGGGCTAAAAGACCCATGCATGGACATAAAGTTCGTGGCTTTACATGCTATATCGGCCCTAGGAGGTCAGATCTACCCTTTGGATGAGATGAGCTTGACATAAATCGAGTTTATGGACATGGACTTTAGTGGACTCGGCGAGTTGTTCTTGGGACTCGACGAGTCGGATAGTGGTTCTCCAACCCTTGCTGTTCTGAGGGTCTGGTTGAGTCCAGAGAAGGACTCAACAAAGATGGACGAGATTATAAACCTGAGAATCGTGGGACTCGACGACTGGTTGAGCAAACTCGGCGAGTACAAGGCAATCTTCCAATCTTTGGAGATGGACTCGACGAGTTGTTCATACAACTCGGCGAGTCATAGACTGGACACATTCTTATGAGGGAGATGAACTCGACGAGTTCAAGGTCGAACTCGGCGAGTCGGATGAAGATGGCCCCGATGGTATGATTGAAGAAGAACCCGTCGAGTTCTTGCTAGACTCGACGAGTAGAGACGGGGATTGGTTCGAGTTAGAGGAGTATGGACTCAACGAGTTGGTAGACCAACTCGGCGAGTCAGGTCAACTGGATGTTGACTTTGACCAATGTTGACTTTGACGGAATTGAGTTGACCCTGGTTTGGGTTGCATGTTCGAATTGATAACTTAGAAGGGTTGTCGCGTAGGGATTGAGGAGTCGAGGGGAGTCGACTTTCACGCCGAGGACATTTCAGACACTACACGACATCGAGGTGAGTTACCTTCCAGTAGAAGTGGGTATAAGGCACCAAGGCCGGCCCATTGGTAATTGTTTAGTTGTGATGATTGACTTTGTGATAATCATCTCGGTTGCTTGTGCTTGGTATATGTGTATACTAGTATGCTAAGTTATGTGAGATAGTATCAGTAGGAGGGGACTAGTCCCCGATTCGGTCGCTAGGACCAATGGGTAGGTGGGACACCCCAGATATGTCTGACAGCATGATTATGATATGATATTATATGCTAGCGGTAGGGGGTGAAATAGTCCCCGTATTCGGTTGAGATAGACCGGAGGGTAGGTCGGCACCCCAGAATAGCCTGACATGGGTAGGTTAGCACCCCAGAATGGCTTGACATTGGTAGTTCAGCACCCCAGAATGGCTTGACATGGGTAGGTCAGCACCCCAGAATGGCTTGACATGGGTAGGTCGGGCACCCCAGAATTGCCCGGCGATATGTATGTGGTATGATGGGGGAACTCACTAAGCTTTGTGCTTACAGTTTCAGTTTTGGTTTCAGGTACCTCTTCGTCCAAGGGGAAGGAGCCGGCGGTGTAGCAGCGCATCACACACACATGATTTCCGCATGGAGTTTTTGGGATTATACTATGATTTTCATAACTCTTGGTATTGTGATTTTGAAACATGACGTTATGGTTTTTATAAGTTGATGTAACCTTGACAATGTTTTGGTACACTATTTCATGAGGTACTTAATTTAAAAATGAAATTTTTGGCCTTGAAAATTGGGATGTTACAAGTTGGTATCAGAGCCTTGGTTTGAGGGATTCCGACACACCCTCAGGGGTGTCTGGACTCAAACCGAGGGATTAAAAGATTTTTCACAAAGAAAACAGTTTTCTAAAATTTAAGTTAAAGAATTTTGAGAAAGAACAAGGTGTGTGATGCGTGCGACCGGCCGAGCTCAAGTAAGTTTTCCCCAAGATACCCATACTTGTTATGTTATGTTATATGACTTATGATTCTGAGAACTGCATGCTAGAATAGGGCTAAGGATCTAGGAAGGATGCCTTGAATGCCTGTTGTATGAGCTGTATGCTAGGACTGTTTAGTCAGCAGTAGGATATCCTGATTAGGTTATGCTTGTTGTGGTTACTCGATGCACGAATCCTGCTTGCTTTGTGCTATAGGGGTTTTGGCTAACTTTAACTAACTAGTGAGCAGATATGTAACAGTATTCGCAAGCTAGTTAGGGAGAGGTGGTAGGGACTCCTAGTGCAGTTGACGGCAGAGAGTAGGTCGAAGAGTGTCCTAGGAAAGCCTATGATGAGGTTAGTTGGGAAGTTGTATTAGTAGAAAGGGACTTGGTGAAGTCAAGGCAGTTCTTGAGGAAAGTACGGATAGATGTGGAAGGTAGTATGGGCCCGTACTACTGGAAGCAGAGGATCCGTACTCGAATCTGTTGGATTAATGTCTAAGTCCATAACTATATTTGGTATGTACTTGACCCGACCCGGCATGGTCCATTTGGGTTGCACTTCACCGGCACAATTTATATGGATAGTCTTTTGAGAATAGTATATTTATGATTTATATTAATATATTATAAGTTCTAATATATTAATATGGAATCATATTATTTAATTAGTATTGATCAAGAATTAATTTAGAATTAATTAAGTGATCAAAAAGAACTAATTAAATATGGACTCTTATATATATGGAATGGGCCAAGTTCATTTAGGTTGGGCTAAGCTTTCATGGATGGTCCATGGAGCTTTTAAACCATGGATCCTATGTAAATGAAAGGTCATGGGTATTAGGGTTTACATGGATGTAACCCTAATCCTCCATAATATATAAAGGGGTCCTTGGCTCACAAAATTGGCACAAGTGTGTGAAAATAAGAGTGGGCCGATTTTAGTGTGCATACATATTCTCTCAAGTTCTTCCAAGGTGTTTTGGTGATTTGTGATTCCATTTGAGGCTTCCACACTATTGGGGCTAAGCTCTTAAAGCTTGAAGACATCAAGCTACATCAAAAGGTATGTCATCTAACTAGAACTTTGTAGTATAGGTGCTTCATAATATGCTAGTTAGGATGAAACCTTGGAATAGTTAATATTTGCATGTATAATAGAGAAAACATAGATCCAAGGTTTATAGGGTTGCATGTACACCATAGGAGTGTTAGAATGCTCAAAACCCAACAGAATCAAGGAAGGCTGAGACAGAATCGCGAAACTTGGAGAGTGGGCGAGACCTCTCGAGGATATGTATGAGCCTGACGTTTATGTGTTTATTATCAGTATGGCGATTACATGACATGGAGCAGGATCTGGATCAGGATCAGGATCAGGCTCGGGTGCAGGGTCCGAGCAGGTTGATGACGGACTACGCGAGTTCATCGCGTATGAGATCACTAGAGGTATCCTTGAGTCGACCCCTATCATTTTCGGGTCAATCAAGGAGAGGATTATCGAGTTGATGGAGGATTGCCTCCAGGTGTTCAGGAGGGACTCGGCGTCCAGCCAGTCGGGTACGTGCACACTGTCCTTCAAGGACTTCAGGGGGAGTGGCGCACCGTACTTTCACGGGGTGAAGGACCCCATTGCTGCCAGGAGATGGATCGCAGACATTGAGTCTGTGCAGTTGACGAGCTTCTGCCCGGAAGGGTCGAAGGTCCGCTTTGTTGCGGGATGTTTGAGGGATAGAGCTAGAGATTGGTGGGAGTCAGTTGGTGACTCGTTGGGAGCCCCAGCCATCGAGGCTATGACTTGGTCAGATTTGTGACTAGATTCAGGGCTGAGTTCGCGCCAGCTGTGGAGCTTCAGCAGCTGGCCCGAGAGTTTCTTGATATGAGACAGACGGCTGAGACAGTGGCGGAGATCACCGCCAAGTTCAGGGAGAGGGCCTTGTTGGTACCTCAATATGCGGGGGACGAGGAGATGCGGAAGACCCGCTACCATGATATGTTGAGGGCTGATATCCGGGAGCATGTCAGCTATTCAGCCTGCCCAACCTTGGAGTCCATGATTGCCAGGGCGCGGGAGAGGGAGATTTATTTGGAGCACCTCAGGAAGAGGAAGGCAGAGATTGAGCAGGTTACAGGGGTTTCGAGAAAAAAACCCAAGGGATCCGACATTAGGTCAAAGGGCCAGCCAGGCCAGAGCCGCTGCAGGAAATGCGGCATGCCGCATGAGGGAGCTTGTAGAGCGGGATCATCAGGCTGCTACAAGTGCGGCAAGACTGGGCACTTTGGAAGGGATTGTACTGCCCCGCCCCCACAGTTCAGACATCAGACCTGATTTGCTTTCATTGCAATCAGAGGGGCCATAAAAAGGCCAACTGCCCTAGATTGTCAGCAGCAACGCTAGTGGTGGCGCCGACTCCAGCGACAAAACGAGTTTTGGATGGCCGGAAGGTCAAGGCAGAGGCTCCAGTGGTGCGGAGCCGAGCATTTCAGTTGACAGCCGAGGAGGCACGCGTCGCACCCGATGTGGTGACGGGTATGATTTCTTCCTTATGTTCTTATTTTATGTCGCTGTGATTTTGATATGTTATATGTATGCTCTGTTTAGGATCGTTCCATGTGAACGGTATCCCAGTTCAGGTGTTGTTGGATTCGGGTGCTACCCGATCATTTGTCTCTCTTGCGCTTAGCAAGAAATTTTCTAAGTCCTCAGGCATGTTGGATTGCCCTCTAGAGGTCGAGATTGCGGACGACCGGTCAGTACGAGTATCATAAGTTTTGAGGGACTGTGTTCTGAGACTGTTCGAGGAGCACTACCTGGTAGACTTGGTTCCCATACCTTTGTGGGGGAACAAGGTTATTATAGGTATGGATTGGCTAAGCCCCAATGGGGCGGTGATCGACTGCACGCAGCAGTTGGTGCGGATCAGGACCCAAGTGGGGGAGAGCTGGTGATTCAGGGCGAGAGGCCACAACGAGGGCCAACTTTATGTTCAGCAGCGAGGGCTAGGCGCTACCTTCAGCAGGGTTGCGCATGATATGTCGCCTATATTATGGATACCCGGGAGGCGGGTAAGGTGACGGTGGGCGATGTGCCAGCAGTACGAGAGTTCGCGGATGTATTCCCAGAGGAGTTGCCTGGGATACCTCCGGAGAGGCAAGTGGAGTTCAGGATCGACCTAGTCCCTGGTGCGGCTCCGATATCCAAGGCACCGTATCGGTTGGCTCCTCCTGAGATGCAGGAGTTATGTACACAGCTGTAGGAGCTGTTAGACAAGGGATTCATTAGACCGAGCAGTTCACCCTGAGGAGCCCCAATTCTGTTTGTGAAGAAGAAGGACGGATCGCATCGGATGTGTATAGATTACCGGGAGCTGAATAAGGTAACGGTAAAGAACCGTTACCCACTCCCGAGGATTGATGACCTCTTTGACCAGCTGCAGGGAGCATCTTGGTTCTCCAAGATTGATTTGCGTTCAGGCTATCATCAGATGAGGGTCAGAGAGGAGGATGTGCAGAAGACTGCCTTTCGGACGCGTTATGGTCACTATGAGTTTGTGGTGATGCCCTTCGGGATCACCAATGTTCCTGCCGCGTTCATGGATCTCATGAACCGTGTGTGCAGACCGATGTTGGATCGGTTTGTGATAGTTTTCATCGATGACAACTTGGTTTATTCCAAGACACGAGAGCATCATGAGGAGAACTTGCGAGAGGTTCTGGATACTTTGAGGAGGGAGAGCTTGTATGCTAAGTTCTCCAAGTGTGAATTCTGGTTGCGCGAGGTGCAGTTTCTTGGGCACCTTGTCAACCAGAACAGGATTTCGGTCGACCCGGCCAAGGTGGAGGCCATGATGAGATAGGAGGTTCCGAGGTCTCCATCTGAGATTCGGAGCTTTCTGGGACTGGCAGGCTATTATCGGAGATTCATTCAGGACTTCTCCAAGATAGTTGTGCCCCTGACCCGGTTGGCAAGGAAAGTTGTGGTCTTTTACTGGGGGCCTGAGCAGCAGACCGCATTTGAGACGTTGAGACAGAGATTGTGCGAGGCGCCAATCTTAGCCCTGCAGAGAGGGCATGTCATCGCTTACGCTTCGAGGCAGCTGAAGCCTTACGAGGAGAACTATCCGATGCATGATTTGGAGCTGGGGGCTGTTGTTTTCACCCTCAAGATTTGGCGTCATTACCTTTACGGGGTTCATTGTACCATTTACACGGACCACAAGAGCCTGAGGTATCTCATGGATCAGCCAAATCTGAATATAAGGCAGCGTCGGTGGCTCGATGTGGTGAAGGATTATGATTGCGAGATCCTCTACCACCCGGGGAAGGCTAATGTCGTGGCCGACGCGCTTAGTCGCAAGGAAGCGCCGATCAGGGATGTCTGTACGAGGATGACGATTGTGACTCCGCTGTTGGAGCGGATTCGGGAGGCCCAGCAGGAGGCCATGATAGAGGAACACCGTAAGAGCGAGCGTATTGTGGGACAGGTTTCCTCCTTCGACTATGATAGTCGTGGGTTATTGACGCTACACCGCAGGGTGTGGGTTCTATACCACGGGGGTGTGCACCAGGTTCTGATGGAGGAGGCGCACAAGTCCCGATTCTCGATTCATCCCGGGGTGACGAAGATGTACAGAGATCTTCGTCCCGATTATTGGTGGCCCTGCATGAAGCGGGATGTAGTCTGGTATGTTGAGAGATGCCTGACCTGTAGGAAGGTCAAGGCTGAGCACCAGAGGCCTCACGACAAGATGCAGTCGTTGGATATCCCTATGTGGAAATGGGAAGATATTACTATGGATTTCATCACAAAGCTTCCCAGGACCGCACGAGGGGTAGATTCGATTTGGGTCATCGTAGATCGATTGACCAAGAGCGCCCATTTCATTCCGATTCAGAAGAGCATTTCGGCTAAAAAGTTGGCCGACATCTACATCAGGGAGGTAGTGGCGCGTCACGGGGTGCCAGTTTCAGTGATTTCCGACAGGGACGTGCGGTTCACTTCCAAGTTTTGGAAGAAGTTTCATGACGATCCGGGTACTCGTTTGCACTTTAGCACCGCCTTTCACCCGTAGACGGATGGTCAGAGCGAGCGGACCATCCAGACTCTGGAGGATATGCTGCGAGCGTGTGTTTTAGATTTTGGAGGTAGTTGGGATACTTACCTACCATTGGTGGAATTCTCTTACAATAATAGCTATCATGCGAGTATCGACCGTTCTCCTTTCGAGATGTTGTATGGGAGGAAGTGCAGGACCCCGATATGCTAGGGTGAGGTTGGGCAGAGGGTCATGGGGAGTAACGAGGTGGTACTCAAGACTACGGAGAGGATCCAACAGGTTCGGAGCAGGCTTCAGACTGCTCAGAGTCGGCAGAAAAGTTATGCCGACAAGCGTCGATCGGACCTGGAGTTCCAGGTCGAGGATATGGTGCTCCTGAAAGTGTCACCTTGGAAGGGCGTCATTCGATTCAGGAAGCGGGGCAAGCTGGGCCCCAGGTATATTGGACACTTCAGGGCTGTAGCCCGGGTGGGCAAGGCGGCATATAGGCTGGATCTGCCAGCCGAACTCAGTCAGATTCATAGCACATTTCACGTCTCCCAGTTGCGGAAGTGTCTGGCGGACGACTCGGAAGTGGTACCCTTGGAGGATATTCAAGTGGATGACAACCTGAACTACATAGAGCGGCCAGTGGCGATCCTCGACAGGAAATCAAAGGATGTGAGGAACAAGAGGGTGGAGCTGGAGAAGGTGCAATGGCAGCACCGTAAGGGGTCGGAATGGACTTGGGAGCCGGAAGAAGAGATGAGGGAGCACTACCCCGAGCTTTTTCCAGATTCAGCAGCAAACTTTGAGCACGAAGTCTAAAATAAGTGGGGGAGATTTGTAGCACCTGATTCCTGGTACGTATTTAAATTCAAGAATTTCATGTATTTCCTCTGGGACTCGACGAGTTGGCGGCCCAACTCGTCGAGTAGAGTCGTGATTCGCGGGAAGTTTAAGTGGCCTACTCGACGAGTCGGGAGACCAAATCGCCGAGTAGGTGCTGTTTGAGTGAAACCCTAAATTTGAGGGTTTGCACCCTATTTAAACAACTTATCTCAGCCTCCATCGTCCCTTATACTCCCAGAAGACATCATATCGAAACCCTACCCTTGTTTGAGTATCCTAAGGCCATTTTGGTGGATTGTGAAGCTTGAGAAGGGGAAAGGAGCTTGGGAGTTCAAGTTGGAGCTTGGAGATCCAGAGATTGTGTTCCATTTCCAGCTTATTTAAGGTAAAAAGCTCCTGCCTTGATCTTCCATGTGTTTATTCATCTTTAGGGCTTGGATTTTGGGTATATTTAGGGCTTTCTAAGCCATTTTCGGGTTGTGAAGTGTTATAGGGAGTATTGACTTTAGATCTTGGTCATTAGAGGGGTCTCATGGCATAAAGGTGCCAACTTTATGGCCATGAGAGCCCCATGCATCTTTTAGACATCATTTGTAGTCCTTTAGGGCTAAAAGACCCATGCATGGACGTAAAGTTCGTGGCTTTACATGCTATATCGGCCCTAGGAGGTCAGATCTACCCTTTGGATGAGATGAGCTTGACAGAAATCGAGTTTATGGACATGGACTTTAGTGGACTCGGCGAGTTGTTCTTGGGACTCGACGAGTCGGATAGTGGTTCTCCAACCCTTGCTGTTCTGAGGGTCTGGTTGAGTCTAGAGAAGGACTCAACAAAGATGGACGAGATTATAGACCTGGGAATCGTGGGACTCGACGAGTGGTTGAGCAAACTCGGCGAGTCCAAGGCAATCTTCCAATCTTTGAAGATGGACTCGACGAGTTGTTCATACAACTCGGCGAGTCATAGACTGGACACATTCTTATGAGGGAGATGAACTTTGACGAGTTCAAGGTCGAACTCGGCAAGTCGGATGAAGATGGCCCCGATGGTATGATTGAAGAAGAACCTGTCGAGTTCTTGCTAGACTCGACGAGTAGAGACGGGGATTGGTTTAAGTTAGAGGAGTATGGACTCGACGAGTTGGTAGACCAACTCGGCGAGTCAGGTCAGCTGGATGTCGACTTTGACGGAATTGAGTTGACCCTGGTTTGGGTTGCATGTTCGAATTGATAACTTAGAAGGGTTGCCGTGTAAGGATTGAGGAGTCGAGGGGAGTCGATTTTCACGCCGAGGACATTTCAGACACTACACAACATCGAGGTGAGTTACCTTCCAGTAGAAATGGGTCTTAGGCACCAAGGCCGGCCCACTGGTAATTGTTTAGTTGTGATGATTGTCTTTGTGATAATCATCTGGGTTGCTTGTGCTTGGTATATGTGTATGCTAGTATGCTATGTTATGTGAGATAGTATCAGTAGGAGGGGACTAGTCCCCAATTCGGTCGCTAGGACCAATGGGTAGGTCGGACACCCCAGATATGTCTGACAACATGATTATGATATGATATTATATGCTAGCAGTGAAATAGTCCCCGTATTCGGTTGAGATAGACCGGAGGGTAGGTCGACACCCCAGAATTGTTGGATTAATGTCTAAGTCCATAACTATAATTGGTAAGACTTGACCCGACCCGGCATGGTCCATTTGCGTTGCATGGCATCATGCATTTGGATAGACTATAATGAGAGAAATAACACTTAAGGTTGGTTAATATATTATAAGTTCTAATATATTAATAAGGTTATTTAATTAGTATTGATCAAGAATTAATTTGGAATTAATTAAGTGATCAAAAGGAGACTAATTAAATATATGGGTTGATTGTGTAAATCATTCATTCTTATATATGTGGGCTTGTGATCCAAGATTCCTTATGTTGGACTAAGTCCATGGGGTGACCCATGGATACTCCATGGAGGTTAAAATCCATGGAGCATAAGGAATGGGTAAAGTTATGAGTTACATGGTGTAACCCTAATAGCCACCATATAAAAGAATCTCATGGCTCAAGAAATCGTGCACTAATGTGTGAATATGAGGGCTAGACGATTTCAAGGAGTGTTCCATTTCTCTCAAGTCATTCCATGTGCATTTGGTGTTGTGTGAACCATTTGAGGTGTCACACTTGGGGCACTAGGCACTCAAGCTTCATGGAGACAAGCTACATCAAACAAACATATGTATTCTATCCATTTGATTACCCAAGTATCAAGTATTGTATGCTAGATAGGGTAATACCTTGGAAAGTTCATAATTGCATGTATAATAGAGAAAACATAGATCCAAGGTATTTAGGGTTGCATGTACACTTAGGAGTGTTAGAATGTTCAAAACCCATCAGTGGTATCAGAGCCAAGGCTTGTTTTCTTGTTATACTTGCAAAATTAGCTGAAAAATCGAATTGTATTAGTTTAAAAGTTATGCTAATTACTTGAAAAAAATTTTTGATGTGAATTATCTTTGTTCATATGAGTTTATTAGATTAATAGAAAAGTTAATTGATTATGTGTTTTCAATCCATTTTAATCTAAGAGTTGATTCTAAAATGTGTTTTTGTAACTTGTCCTCAAGTTATATGAAAAGTCACATTTAAGTTTCATAAAACTCATAAAAAGTTGGCAATGGTTACAAAAATGAAGAGTCTTGTCCTCATTAAATGGTTTTATGACTCCATAACTTGTCCTCAAGTTATGGAGGTTCAAGAGTCACTTCATTAAATGATAAAATGTGTAACCTTAATTAGTTCCATAAGTTACAAAAATAAAGAAAAGTTACATTCTTTTATTAGTTTAAAGTCTTCCATAACTTGTCCTCAAGTTATGGAACTTGAAGAGTTTTTTTTTAATTAAAACTACTTTAAACACATAAGTTATGGAATTAATTAGTTTTGAATATTTTCAAAACTTGCCCTCAAGTTTTGGAATTTGTAAAGTTTTCCCCATGAATACTTTAATTCCAAGTTAGCCCTTAGAATTTTAAAAGTTAAAATTCAACCCTTATACTTTATAGTATTATAAGTTAATAATAAATATATGTATAAGAGCAAGTCAGTCTTACCGTTAGTAGGCCTCATTCACGAAGCCGGTCTATAAGGGGGGTATAAGGTTACTGCCTATAAAATGGCAGTTTAATGGGTGTCCACTCTCACCCACCGCTTCCTTAACTGGTGGAGGGTCGTTAGCCGAACGGGTAGGACAAGGACTATAATTCTCCCTTCATTAAAAGTATTAATGATAAATACTAAGTAACTAAACACTTATAAATTCTCAATCTTAGTTACTTAGTAAAATGTGAATAAGGTGCTAATCCATGAAATTACACTTTGTACTTTGTTTAAGCTGTTAGTGGAGCGTGTGTGGTTAACCGGCACACTAACCTGGACTTAACAAGGTAGGCAAAGGGTAACTTAATGTTTATCATAGTATCGTTGGAGCGTGTGTGGTTAACCGGCACATCGATTGAGGGGTAAATATTAAGGGTACCAAGTATATTTGCATGGTTACTTCACACCTTGTTTTGTGATCCTCGGCATCCCAGTCACAAAACCTGAAGGGCACACTCGAGATTGAAACATGCCATTGAAAAGTTCAATGAATCTCAAAAGAATCTAGGAGTTTCAAAACCAATTAAAACCTAATAATACATTTCGTTTATCTTGGTGGAAATTGGTGAATCGTCATTCACCTACCTTCAAATATTTTATAGCTTGGATTACGACATCCCTCTTCCAAGTTATAAAATAGTTTGTTGGGTCCTAGCCTTAATATATCATATTGGGTGTTATATTAAGGACTTAAATCAACTTTACGTGAATTTCTCCCATTGTTGATGTCTGGTTTAGACAACAATGATCTTCCCAAACCAAGCTTTCCTAATGAATATGACTTCCCGAGTTTGGCTCATGGAAGTCATACTTCTCTTCCTCCACCTCCTCCAATTATTCTCCCTAACCCACAAGTTCAAGGTCACTCAAGCCCTAATGGCAAGCAAGGTCTATGTGTGATCACATCTTAGAGATGAAGTCACATATTGACAAGCCGGGAGAGTTGGGTGTCAAAGTCTTGAGAAAGTTGGATGTTCAATCACTTTCCAAGTCACATAGTGAGTTCCTTTGGGACTACTATGAAACAGACTATGACATGAACCTTAATGATCATATCTATTTGCTTGGTGCTGCTGAATCAGCAATGATTTGGAACGATAGTAAAGCAAATTTGATTAGAAGATCAACTTCCCAAAAACTTTATGGACAGTGACAATGGTGACACTGGAAATCCAGAAAAAGCATTCTCTTCCCAATGGAAAGGGATTGACCATAGTCAACCCGGTTGACCAAATGGTAAAGAGAAAGGCTAAGTCTGAGATAGTCCCATTACCAAAGGGTCCATATGTTTATTTTGCCAAAGGAAGGGGCGTTGATTGCAAAGCTGCCAAAATTACCTAAGGATGTTAAAGTCAATAAGTTTGACTCTACATCAGGTAGAGCCTATTATCTAACTCTGTTAAGTTCTATTCTGAGATCCTCATTACATGATGTAACTGGGTCACATGTTGATGTTTTAAGAATCAAAGAATAGAGAGAAATCTTAAAGGAAGTATATGCTGATTCTGATCGCGAAGGTGGATTTCGATCGCATCAGAATTTTGAGCAGTTTCTTAAGAAGTTATGATATATTGCTAAGAAATAGATAACAACAATTTTCCATGTGGATTGTAAGGATAAGTTTTTCCGCAAAGTTTTAAAATAAAAGAAAATTGTTTAATTTTATTTATTTGAAGTATCCTTACAATGGTATTTGTGGAAAATTGTTGCTTATATGATTCCACTGACAGCAATATTGGAAAATGGATTTGATTCTTTCATTTGTGGTAGTGTCTAAATTTACCAAATCAGGAAAGTTCTTCATCACCCAAGTTTCAATTGGACCGAAACTTGGAATCATGCAAGTTGAATAGTATGATGAATGAGAACTTTCAAGCATTGGAAAATCAAGACTAATTACTTGTTCACATGGATGTGTGAGTCAAGTGAAGGACTAAAGGGATCGAGTACACATTCTTGTGCACTGGTCATGTCCACCACAAAGCTCGTTAAGACTATTTGATTTACTAAAGTTTAGTAAATATGGTTATACTTACAAGTTTAAGTATAATTCTGAAACATTGGAAAAGTCTCAATATATGGCAGAACGAATGGAAAGAATCAAATTAGGCAGAAAGATAAAAGTTTCTCAAATCTGAAAAGATGGGAGAGTACTTTAGTATCATGTTTGTGATCATCTTAATGATTTAGAAATCATATCACAATTAGTCCTCTAAAGGTCATCTTAGTGCATTATTATGACTAAGAAGAGGAGTCATGAATTGTTGAAATGGTTAGATCAGGAAGATGAGTCATACTTCGTTCCAAAACAATTCTTAGAGTCATACTCCAAGATTGTAACTTGAGTGACATATCTTAAAGAAATGTTTAAAACACTTGTCAAATGTAAGAGTAAAAGTGTCCTACTTTTGTACATTTGAAATTGGTAAGTTGTGATGTTTTGGATAAAACAAAGACCAACTAAGGCCAATTGTGTGAAGTGTTTGTCTTGATAAAGAATCTGCACTATCTCTTGAATATTTGGCAAGATAGTCTTATATTTCAAGAGGATAGTGGGAGTCTTAAAGATCCTAAAAAGAATTTCAAGAACTAATCAAGAATAAAACCTGAGGTTCTTCACTAGCACACGACTTGAGGTTTATAACCTATCGTGTTGACATATTCTGTGCCCATTCCAGTTAAAGTTGGCTTTGCATAGGAGTTCTGAAAGTTCTCAATTGGTTGCATAACAACTTGGAAGCAATGGCAGGCCCTGTACTTCCAGGTGGCAAGAAGTTAAGATTGCATAAGTTCAATCCATATGAGTTTGGATTTGTCATTATCCTTGTCTTGTGACTATGGTTTTGATGATTCACATGGATAAGAACACATACACCATAAAATCTAAGGGTCATAAGGTTTCTCTCCGATTCATGAAAATGATGGTGAGGAAACACTTCCACCAAGTAGATTTGAAGCAGATGGCAAAAGGTCTAAACAATTGAGACTATGATTACGGCATCCCTTTTCATAGTTCTGAAATTGTTTAGACACACATGCATGCTATCTAAGGAAAGGTGTATGATTTTGATAAAGTTTTATCAAAGCATCTCGTATCAGAAATCTGAACTTTGGTAAGAAAGTCAATAAAGTATTGATTTCTAGAAGTCCAGCTGATTTCTGAGTACATGTCAAAGCTAGTGGGAGCATAAGTGTTATGCTAATAATCATCATGTTAGTGGGAGCATGATAATTATTGTTAGTGTTGCAAGTTAGCAATGTTAATTATAGAAAACAAAAGTTTCAATTCGTGAGGCTGTAGGGATTGAAAAAGTTGTTTTGCTATAATTAAGGGAGAGGATATACTTCATTTCAGTTCTAAAGGCTTAGATTGAGACCTTAATCATCCTTAGTCAAGAATATATATATGAATTTCATGTTGGATTGGTTCAACTTAAGGAAATTCTATATATTGCGTTCTCAAAATTCGATTATGATTACGACATCCTTCTTCATAGTCAAATTTTGAAAACATGGCAAATAAAAATATTGTAGCAAAAGACTGGTCTAGAATCATGTCTTTATGTGAGACATCATGAATCGTGTACCATTTGCTTTGGGTACATGATCGATTGCATGTGCTATAATATTTGTCATTTCTAAATTTTTCCAAATGCCCAGAGGCATTAAGAAGGGAAAAGGTCTAGAATTGGATATGACTAAAATGATTAAGCAATTGTCGAGGACAATCTGAGGTTTACCAAAAATTGGTTGCTCAGGGACAGTTGGAAGTATAGTGCTAATTTTGGAAGGACCATATTGACATATTCTGAAAAGAGGCATCTCTTATTCAGAAGTGATAGTCAAAATGAGAATATGGAGTTGTCTCCATAGGTGGAAGTTATCTGTGTAAGATTAGAAAACTTAATGCAAGAAGCATGTCCAAAGCAATGTACTTTGAATATGAGACTTAGTTTCCATGGAGTTTATCTCCATTGGAATACCTTATAATGACTGTTGACAAGTCTTTGTGACTTTGTACATATTCATTACAGGAGGGTCAGTGCATATAAGTTTAAAATCTAAACAGATTTCGATAAATGATAGGAATTTGAAATTCTCACATTTTTCGATAAGGATTTGGGAGTGTGAAATTAGAATCATTGAAATTATGTTCAATTGGTTTATTTCACAAAGTAAGGATCATAGACAAACATAGAGTGCATACTTGGTGTATGGCAAAGCTATTGTTTAAGAAAAACATAGTGTGCATGCTTGGAGCATGGGACAACTAGTGTTTTTAATTCAAGTATAAAGTTGATAAAACCGAAACAATGAATAATGAGTAATCAGTATGGTGATAAATAAAAGTGTTTATTTATATTCATAGGGTTTGATACCATATTTGATTCATTTATTCTTGTGTTTCACTTTGCATGTTTTGACTTCCAGAATAACTAAGTCGCTCTTCCTGAATGATTAAGTTATTCAAACCATCCACAGTCGGTCATATGTTGGAAGTAGATATGAATCAAGACTGTCATGGGTTGGTTTGTAGAGGTCCAAGTTGGTGGACAAAGTGGTGCTACAACACTCATGAGTACTCATAAGTTCTGAGTATTGGATTCAACCCGCGCTCATTTGAATCACTTCATGGATTTTATCACGAGTGATCATGAGACGATAATATCTTATATTCTTCAAACCTAGAGATATGAGTTGTTACTATGAGTTGGTTGTACATTGATTGCACGAAAACGCATTCGGTAACTCGATGTTATAAAACGTGCCTTTGTGTATGATTCAACAAGTAGTAGAACAAGCCATATGAGTCGAAGTTTATCTATTCCTTTTACCTTCGGGATAAAAGCGATATCTGTGGGCCCCTCGATGATTTAAAGATGATATATGTGAGTGCTTGGCCAAGCCAGGACTGATTTGATTTGTTCAATCAGTCAGTCATCATGAATCGGAAATCGGGAAACAACAAATGGGCAGAGAGAATGATTGATAATCCATGTCTCAGTCCATATGATATCTAGAATGGAAGAATATATGATCCCTTATCTAATGGACAAGTCATTGACAAAGGTCAGAGTTCATCGACAAGGTCAGAGTTCGACAGAAGCTTTTGAGAGCTACGATTGCTGATCGGTTCCCGAAGTCATACGCAATAATAGTTTTAGACTTATCCAAGTGGGAGACTGTTGGATTAATGTCTAAGTCCATAACTATAATTGGTAAGACTTGACCCGACCCGGCATGATCCATTTGGGTTGCATGGCATCATGCATTTGGATAGACTATAATGAGAGAAATAACACTTAAGGTTGGTTAATATATTATAAGTTCTAATATATTAATAAGGTTATTTAATTAGTATTGATCAAGAATTAATTTGGAATTAATTAAGTGATCAAAAGGAGACTAATTAAATATATGGGTTGATTGTGTAAATCATTCATTCTTATATATGTGGGCTTGTGATCCAAGATTCCTTATGTTGGACTAAGTCCATGGGGTGACCCATGGATACTCCATGGAGGTTAAAATCCATGGAGCATAAGGAATGGGTAAAGTTATGAGTTACATGGTGTAACCCTAATAGCCACCATATAAAAGAATCCCATGGCTCAAGAAATCGTGCACTAATGTGTGAATATGAGGGCTAGACGATTTCAAGGAGTGTTCCATTTCTCTCAAGTCATTCCATGTGCATTTGGTGTTGTGTGAACCATTTGAGGGGTCACACTTGGGGCACTAGGCACTCAAGCTTCATGGAGACAAGCTACATCAAACAAACATATGTATTCTATCCATTTGATTACCCAAGTATCAAGTATTGTATGCTAGATAGGGTAATACCTTGGAAAGTTCATAATTGCATGTATAATAGAGAAAACATAGATCCAAGGTATTTAGGGTTGCATGTACACTTAGGAGTGTTAGAATGTTCAAAACCCATCAAGAATAGCCTGACATGGGTAGGTCAGCACCCCAGAATGGCTTGACATGGGTAGGTCAGCACCCCATAATGGCTTGGCATGGGTAGGTCGGGCACCCTAGAATTGCCCGACAATATGTATGTGGTTTTGGTATGTGGTATGATGGGGGAACTCACTAAGCTTTGTGCTTACAGTTTCAGTTTTGGTTTCAGATACCTCTTCGTCCAAGGGGAAGGAGCCGGCGGTGTAGCAACGCATCATACACACATGATTTCCGCATGGAGTTTCTGGGATTGTACTCTGATTTTCATAACTCTTGATATTGTGATTTTGAAACACGACGTTATGGTTTTTATAAGTTGATGTAACCTTGACAATGTTTTGGTACACTATTTCATGAGGCACTTAATTTAAAAATGAAATTTTTGGCCTTGAAAATTGGGATGTTACATTAAAATTGACTCAAATGGGAATGGATAATCATGCTCGTTCCAGTGGTGCTACTAATCCGATAGGTAAAAAAAGGCTGCAAACGTCGGTAACAATGGAGACTGAACGTTCGTTCGATTATTGCCACGAAAAAAAACCACAGTCGGTGGGTGAGGGAGGTGGCGGTAGAATCAGAGGAGTTTTAAAGTACTTTAGGCAAACTGAACTGATTAACCATTGGTATTGGTTGTGCAATAATTAAATTCAAGACATTGATTACTGGGAATGCCGATCAGTGGCCAAGCTATGGGTTATTGAGAGCGGAGCACAACTTTTCACTTTCAATTTTGATTTCCTTGCTAGAGCTATTGATTTTTCTTTTGGTGATAAGCTTGATGTAATCACCACCGACCCTTTTACGGGCTTAACTTTTATCCATGTACAACGCATTGTTGGTGACCCTATGAGTAGAGAAAGCAAATTTAATGCATTGGTAATTGATTTGTGTTATAAAGTGACAATTTGTGTAATACTGCGTTCAGAGGTTGGTGAATCTGTAGTAATACTTAAGGGTCTTCAAGGAAGGATCAATATAGTTGTTTAGGGACCTCTGAAGAAGACCATCATTATGCTTCCACTATCTCTCTAAATTATTTTTTCTCTGATCATAAATAAGGTCAACGTTGACTTAAAATGACTGTAACAAAAGATGATAAGTTTGTTCCACATCTAGTGAAGGATCAGTTTCCCGGAGTGGAGTTTTGTATAAATAGTAATCCTCCTTGGGGTATGTTTTTCCCCTGATTTAATACCCATAAATTGTTATCTAATATGTATAGTTTGTGATTTGTATTTTGATTATAATTGATGCATGCAGCCGAAGCTGCTATTTTGGCTTTTCAACACTATCTGGTGATGTTCAGGACCATTGTTCTCATATTTTCCATTATCGTTCCTCCAATTGGTGGAGGTCATGTAAGAAACTCATAAATCTTAGTGTATATATATATATATATATATATATATATATATATATATGTTTTAAAACTTTCAATATAAATATATAATTAATCTCTTATTAATTAATCATGTTTCAATTAATCGTGTTTAATAATTAGGTGGAGAAAGCTTATATGATACAAACAATGCTATTTGTTGTTGGAATGAACACATTGTTACATATATGGTTTGGGACACGAATTCATGTGGTGATTGGAGACTCATTCAGATTCGTCGTTCCTATGCTATACATTGCTCTATCACATCGTTATAGTTTTTACTTTGAACCCGTTATTGTATGTTCCCAACTAATTAAACATCTTATATACGTTTTATATTTAATTTGTTTGATATTAATATGTATATTGAATTTAAGCAATAGGTATCAAATGATTCTTTCATAGACTTAATATGGATGCATGTATTAAAACATTATTTAAACGACTAATAAATAATTAATTACTTGTTAATTTTAATGTGCAGAGGTTTCGTCATACAATGAGGGAAATGCAAGGAGCACTTATGATCTCTTCACTTCTTCCTATTATTCTTGGATTCCTTGGTATTTGGAGGATCGTTGTCAAGTTTCTTACTTTTCTATATAAATATTTTTAAATATTTGATTGGTTCATGCAAAAGTCGTTTTTGATAAATATTTTTAAATATCCACTCCAATGGGGTCGACCCACTCCAATGACAGACATAAAACTTAATTTCTAATTTGAAGTGATCTATCCTTCTAAAAAAACATAAACCCTAATTTCATAAATAAATAACTATAGAGTTAAGTGAATAAAAAGTTACCAACCTTTTCTATTTTCTTATTTAAAATAATTAAAAAAAAGAGTGTTGAATATATTTATTTCAAAAGTATTTATAATAAATAACTAAAATCAATTTAAGCGAAATCATGCCCCGATCGTTGTTCATATTTTATTGGTTTGCGGATTATGCAATATCCGTTACCCAATAAACGCATAACTCAATTGATTGCTATATCAAGTTCCGTCATGGAATCAAACTGAATTCAAACTCATCACAGTGAATTGTGAATCGACTGAATTTGGGATTTATTCGATGATTGTAGGTTCTTGAGTCCTCTATCCGCCGTTCCTCTGGTAACCCTCGTCGGACTTGGTCTCTATGCACAAGGATTTCCACTCGTAAGCAAAATACTTTCTTTACTTCGTTTAGGTTTTGTTTGGTAACTCTTTGCTTTCGATCAAAACGTCAGCTCTTATTGCTCCCATTAATGGATTGTTTTGTAACCCTTGGATCTATTTGTGGGACTGGATTACTGTTGTTTCTCTATCAAAAGTCACATTGCTTTACAGACATATAACCCCTTTCTAACAGATTACTCTCTTGAATCTTGATGCTTTTGTAGTTGGCACAATGCGTTGAGATTGGGCTTCCCTAGTTAATTCTACTAGTTCTCTTCTCCCAAGTGAGTTCAATTTCTTGATTAATATCAATTCTTTCCCCAACTTCTCATCTTCAGTTATGTAATTGATTTGTGACGATTTATTATTCACAGTATGTCCCTTACTGGTACAAATCAAAGTGGTTTGATCGATTTGCAGTCCTTATCTCTGTAGCAGTTGTATGGGCATACGCATCCCTTCTTACAGCAGGTGGCGCTTATAAAACTAGACCCCCGAACACTCAGTTCAGTTGTCGTGTGGATCGGTCTGGTCTTGTAAGCGCTGCTTCATGGTGAGCCACATAGGATTAAGCCCCTGTATAACCTAACTTACTTTTTGAGCTTATTGCAGTTTAGTGTTTGGTAAAACCACAAAAGTAGCTTATCATAGCTTATAAACTAGCTTTTTGATAAGCTATTTGAGATAGCTTATTGATAAGCTAGTGCCTTACACAGTTCTTCATGGCTTATATATGCAAAAACTTGATTCGACCTAGCTATTGGTTATTGCTTTTCATTAAAATCCCATTTTGTAAATTTTAATTTAAAATCCGGGTTGCAGTCAACAGTTCAATGAAGCGATGTTGGTGATATTCATATCTCCAGCAACAGTGGCGGCTATTGTGGGTATGTTTCTTGACCGGACTTTGGGTTATAATCATAAAAGATGTAAGGACAGATGGAGGAAGACATTGGTGGGGAAAATGTAAGTACTTTGAAAGAGATGTCAGGAGTGCAGAGTTCTATTCCCTTATGGACTTTCTAAGTACTTACCTTCTGTTTGATTCTTGATTTTGTGTTTATTAATATTTTGAGATACATTCATTCCAGCCTATAGAAAAGAAAAGCATTTAGCTTATTTGTAGGCTTTGTAGTCTTGTGAATATGACTGTTTGTAATGAAAGAATGTATCGATTAATATTCCAATGTATCAATATCATGACATGGCTTATTTTTCTAAAATGGTCCTCTTAGTCGTAGAGGTGCACAAAACGGGTCCTGAGCCCAACCGAAATGTCTTAACTGGGCCTATAATGATAGGTTTTGGGCCTGCTCCAAAAATTGTATCAATTAATATTTGCACCTATAAAGTTAAACGCAACTATATATGGCAATCTAGTAAAATACTAATTATAAATAACAATAGACAACAAAATTTCCATAATTAGTGTGAGATTTTTTGATTAAATGTTTATTTAACGACATATCCAAGAGTTAACATAATTCTTCGTTTGATAACCTAATGTTTTACCATGAGAAGGTCAAGTTTTGTTGGTGAGATTAGGTCATTGTCTATATTCACAAAAATCCATCCTAACTTCAACTACACTGCTTTTAAAGCAAAAAACACCATAAAATGTTCAAGTATATTTGTTACAATCAACCACCATTTTCCATTTTATGCTTTCACTATCTTTCTAAATTATTCTATCTCTGATCATAAATAAGGTCAACGTTGACTTAAAATGACTATAGCAAAAGATGATAAGTTTGTTCCACATCCAGTGAAGGATCAGTTTCCCGGAGTGGAGTTTTGTATAAATAGTAATCCTCCTTGGGGTATGTTTTTTTTCCCTGATTTAAAACCCATAAATTGTTATCTAATATGTATAGTTTGTGATTTGTATTTTGATTATAATTGATGCATGCAGCTGAAGCTGCTATTTTGGCTTTTCAACACTATCTGGTGATGCTCGGGACTATTGTTCTTATTTCTTCCATTATCGTTCCTCCAATGGGTGGAGGTCCTGTAAGAAACTCATAAATCTTAGTATATATATGTTTGAAATTACAACTTTCAATATAAATATATAATTAATCTCTTATTAATTAATCATGTTTAAAACTAATTAGGTGGAGAAAGCTTATATGATACAAACAATGTTATTTGTTGCTGGAATGAACACATTGTTACAGACATGGTTTGGGACACGACTTCCTGTGGTGATTGGAGGGTCATTCAGATTCGTCGTTCCAATGCTATACATTGCTCTATCACATCGTTATAGTTTTTACTTTGAACCCGCTATTGTATGTTCCCAACTGATTAAACAACTTATATACGTTTGTATTTAATTTGTTTGATATTAGTATGTATATTAAATTTAAGTAATAGGTATCAAATGATTCTTTCATAGACTTATTATGGATGCAGGTATTAAAACATTATTTAAACGACTAATAAATAATTAACTACTTGTTAATTTTAATTTGCAGAGGTTTCGTCATACAATGAGGGCAATGCAAGGAGCACTTATGATCTCTTCACTTCTTCCTATTATACTTGGATTCCTTGGTATTTGGAGAATCGTTGTCAGGTTTCTTACTTTTCTATATAAATGTTTTTAAATAGTTGACTGGGTCATGCAAAAGTGGTTTTTGATAAATACTTTAGCTAACTATTTCTTAAAAATTAATATTTGTGGAATCCAAGCATTATATATATTTATGGCATGTTTAACTTTATAAAATTTAATAGATTATCACATAATCATTATAAAATCATATATATTTTTGATGAAAACGTTTTGTTTTATGTTTTTATGTTAGTAATGTTCAAAAAATCATTTACACAACGAAAAGAAAAAAAAGGATTTATTTTGTAAATTTGACCTGTGAAAAAAAAAAACAAATTTTCAGCCACTTGTCAATTTCACATCTTAGCCATTTCTTACATTTCACCCGGGAAATTCATGACTGTTATCGAAATCTCTCTAATTTCTAATTTAAAGTGATCTGTCTTTCTAAAAAACATAAACCCTAATTTCATAAATAAATAATTATAGAGTTAAGTGAATAAAAAGTAACCAACCGTTTCTTTTTTCTTATTTAAAATAATTAAAAAAAAGAGTGTTGAATATATTTATTTCAAAAGTATTAATAACTAAAATCAATTTAAGCGAAATCATGCCCAGATCGTTGTTCATATTCTATGGTTTTGCGGATTATGCAAATATCCGTTACCCAATAAACGCATAACTCAACTGATTCCTATATCAGGTTCCGCCATGGAATCAAACTGAGTTCAAACTCATCACAGTGAATTGTGAATTGACTGAATTTGGGATTTATTCGATGATTGTAGGTTCTTGAGTCCTCTATCTGCCGTTCCTCTGGTAACCCTCGTCGGACTTGGTCTGTATGCACAAGGATTTCCACTCGTAAGCAAAATACTTTCTTTACTTCGTTTAGGTTTTGTTTGATAACTCTGCTTTCGATCAAAACGTCAGCTCTTATTGCTCCCATTAACGGATTGTTTTGTAACCCTTGGATCTAATTGTGGGACTGGATTACTGTTTATTCTCTATCAAAAGTCACATTGTTTTACAGACATATAACCCCTTTCTAACAGATTACTCTTTTGAATCGTGATGCTTTTGTAGTTGGCAGAATGCGTTGAGATTGGGCTTCCCCAGTTAATTCTACTAGTTCTCTTCTCCCAAGTGAGTTCAATTTCTTGATTAATATCAATTCTTTCCCCAACTTCTCATCTTCAGTTATGTAATTGATTTGTGACGATTTATTATTCACAGTATGTCCCTTACTGGTACAAATCAAAGTGGCTTGATCGATTTGCTGTCCTTATCTCCATAGCAATTGTATGGGCATACGCATCCCTTCTTACAGCAGCTGGAGCTTATAAAACTAGACCCCCCAACACTCAGTTCAGTTGTCGTGTGGATCGCTCTGGTCTTGTAAGCGCTGCTTCATGGTGAGCCACATAGGATTAACCCCCTGTATAAGCTGACTTACTTTTTGAGCTTATTGCAGTTTAGTGTTTGGTAAAACCACTAAAGTAACTTATCATAGCTTTTTGATAAGCTATTTGAGATAGCTTATTGATAAGCAATCACGCCAAACACAGCCTAACACACTTCTTCATGGCTTATATCCATCATGTTCATCTGTGTTATGAATTTTCTTGTTGCAGGATAAAGTTTCCATATCCACTCCAATGGGGTCGACCCACTATTCATGCTGGAGATGTTTTTGTAATGCTGGCAGCTGCTTTTGTGTCTCTTATCGAGGTCTGTATATATAAGCAAACTTGATTCGACCTACCTATTTGCTATTGCTTTTCATTAAAATTCCTTTTTGTAAAATCTAATTTAAAATTCGGGTTGCAGTCAACTGGCACATTTATTGCAGCAGCAAGATATGGGAGTGCTACACATGTTCCATCTTCTGTATTAAGCCGTGGAGCTGCTTGGCTGGTGAGAAGTGATTTTTTTATTAGTTTTTTAAACTGGGATGAAAAGGGCATTAACGTCTTTTGCACAGATGAGATATCGAAAGAGAGTCCCTATCTCACATTCTCACCTTGCTCAATTTTTTTGGGTAGGAGAAAGAATGGCATTTCTTGTCTCATTGACAGTCCCAGTCCAATGCATGTCAGACGTAGTACAACTTGTTCGGTTCTGTCGTGTCAAACACAGTACAACCTGGATGATGTTAGTTTCTAAACACATATTAATCTTTTTCCACAAAATCTTACAGGGAATTGGTATATTGATGGATGGGTTATGGGGTACAGGAACCGGCTCAACTGCATCAGTGTATAAAATCAACTTAAATGACTTTATATTTTTAATAACATTTTTCACTTTCCTTTCATCCATGAATGATATATATATATATATATATATATATATATATATATATATATATATATATATATATATATATTTGGGTGTTTGTGTGTAGTGAAAACGTAGGTCTTCTAGCTGTAACTAAAGTGGGAAGCAGAAGAGTGGTACAAATGTCTGCAGGTTTCATGTTCTTCTTTTCCATTTTAGGTTTGTTCCTCAATCTCCATCTTCATCATGCTCCAATATCTCCATTATTTAAAAAAAAATAATATATTTTCTCTTGATTTTAACCAGGAAAATTCGGCGCGATTGTAGCTTCCATACCTTTGCCAATCATTGGAGCTCTATATTGTGTCTTGTTTGCCTACATGTGTACGTATAATTCTTGATCTTCAACACTCCCTTCATCCAACAAAAACCACAATACATAGATTTTTAAATATATGTATTGTGATATGACATGACATGACATAACAGATTGTACTTTCTTCTTTCTGTACTATTAACTGTACTGGGAGACTGATGTCACTGAGACAAAAATTAAAAAATGCAGCTTCTGCTGGTCTAGGGTTACTACAATACTGCAACCTTAACAGTTATAGAACAAAGTTTATCCTGGGTTTCTCACTCTTCATGGGTCTTTCTGTCCCACAATATTTCAACGATTACGTGGTAACAACTGGAGCAGGCCCTGTTCGCAGTAGATCCACTTGGGTATATAACAAAAAAAGTTCACTCCATTTATTTTTTCTATAAAAAAAAATTAAAATTTGATTTTTTTTTTCTTATTTACAGTTCAATGAAGCGATGTTGGTGATATTCACATCTCCAGCAACAGTGGCGGCTATTGTGGGTATGTTTCTTGACAGGACTCTGGGTTATAATCACAAAGATGTAAGAACAGATGGAGGAAGACATTGGTGGGGAAAATTTAAGTACTTTGAAAGAGATGTGAGGAGTGCAGAATTCTATTCCCTTCCTTATGGACTTTCTAAATACTTTCCTTCTGTTTGATTCTTGATTTTGTGTTTATTAATATTTTGAGATACATTCATTCCAGCCTATAGAAAAGAAAAGCATTTAGCTTATTTGTAGGCTTTGTAGTCTTGTGAATATGACTGTTTGTAATGAAAGAATGTATCTATTAATATTCCAATGTATCAATATCATGACATGGCTTATTTTTCTAAAATGGTCCTCTTAGTCGTACTCGTAGAGGTGCACAAAACGGGTCCTGAGCCCAACCGAAATGTCTTAACTGGGCCTATAATGATAGGTTTTGGGCCTGCTCCAAAAATTGTATAAACAGTGTAGAGGTGCACATAACATATACAATTATTATTATTATTATTTTTTTAAACTAGTTTTCTCTAGAAAGTTTTCGTTATAATCGGTTTGGTTTTTTTCGCTAGTGAAATTGCGTTAAAAAACCGAATTTAAATTGTGCACCTCTAAACCGGTGGGGTCTGTCTTTTTTTTTTTTTTTTTTTATATCCAAAATGATTGATCAATTATACAGTTAAACTACTATGTTTATGTCATCCCTTTGTATTTTGGTTCTTGACTGAATTTTGTTTAAGGGAGAAATTCTCCTTAAAATGGTATTGAACATGTTCAACGATTGTGTGCAACACGATTATTATTTTCTCAATACATTTTTAGCCATTATATTTTGATTCTTTTCAAAATGGTATAAAATATGTTCATTTTCAAATTGAATAGTTTTAGGTGGTGCATTGTTTTAAACATGTATATAAGGTTGTCTCGTTCATTATATTAAGCATATAAATTCAACTTTTACTTATGAATGTTTTTAGGTGGCCCATTGTTTTTAACATGTATATAAAATTGAAATCATTTCTATTTAAATTTTTGTTTGATTTGTAGAGAATTTGAATTATATCTATGTTAAATGACAAAATAATCTTCTTCTTTTTCAATTTTTAATTATTACATGTTTATGCTATAAATTGTTAAAAATAAATTATAAATCATTATAATCTTAAAATATTGTTTTTTATGTATGATCTTTTTAATTATAAAAGTTGGTTATTCTGTAAAAATGATTAAATTATACGCCACAAAACAAAACACATTTTCTCCATTTTCTATTCAAACCTAGTCTACTATTATTGGTTATTTTGTCTTGGTGTTTTTTTATGTATGTTGTGTTATAAAAAATAATTAAAATTATTAATTTTACAAATGAACATCTAATATTGAAGAAATATTTGGAAACTAATGATTTATTATTATCTTTTAGTTATTTCTGTTATTTTGAACAATATTGTTTTATTGTTTAAAGTACAAACTTATTCATCATTTCTTTTTAATTACCAGTGTAATAAAACAATCCACTCGGACAAAGTTGAAGCCTATTTAGCAACAATGACATTCGATCCAGCGTGGCGATCGGTGGAACCTGCAAAAACTTTTTCCAACGAAAATTCGAGCAACACTGGGTTTTTTTTACTATCCTTTTTTTTTGGGTCAAATTTTAAACTTCAAACCTGAGACATTGGCAATTTATGTAAGATGTGTATTATTTATGCATATGTGGCTAAGAGGGTTTTCTTTTCACACGCACCTTGAGATAATTTTTTCTTAAGGACTATGCATTTTTTTCTTCACCTTGAGATAATTTTTTCTTAAGGACAATGCATTTTTTTCTTCGGTTAAGTAGCAGACTTTATTATCAGCTCAATATAAAGGTGTGTGGCTTTTAGTCCCAGCAAATGGGTTTATGGTATGCTAGGTAGGAATCTCCTGAGTTGAAAGTTCCATCCATGCCTTATGCTGCTCAAGAACTGGTGAATCTTTGTGCATATTCAATAAATAATATAATATTGTTGATCCCGTCCTCCTGTCATCTACTACAATAGGGACCCTGAAAACTGATTGCATAAACCCATTTTCAATAATAGAATGATCCTTGAACCCATATGTTAAATGTGACTCGAGAATTTGCAGCTTTCACATGGAGAATTTGGAGCAATTGGAACTCAATGGAGCACTTGGGGGTTCATGGAGCATGTGACAACGAACGGATCATCTGAGAAAGGAATGGATCTCCTAACAAACGAACAGATAAAGTGACAAAGGAACAAATCTTCTAAAAGGGGGTATGGAGCACCTGGAAGTGAAATGGAGCATCCTGGTGCATGGATGTGCCATCTATGCTTGAAGCGCCATTATGGATGTAGAAGCGTCATCCATAATGTGGAAGCGCGACTCATTGTCTAGATATGCCATTCTGGAGGAAGAAGCGCCACTTTGAAGGTAGAAACGCCACTATGGTTCTAGAAGCGCCATTATGGAGGTAGAAGTGCCATTCTGGAGGAAGGAGCGCCACTTTGAAGATAGAAGTGCCACTATGGTTCTAGAAGCACCACTTATAAGGAGGAAGCGCCATCCCTTGAGAAGAAGCACCATTCCTTGCACAAGAAGTGTCATTCTCATGTTGATGCGACATCTTGTTACAAGGATGCGTCACTTATGTTCCTTGATGATCCGTATGCTATTAAGTCCCCTATGATGCTCAAGATTATTCAAGAAATCTCAGAAATTTAAGATGCTCAAGGATTATTTCTTAATGTGCCACCATGATGGTTGATATGACATGGTGATCTTGATGTGCCACTTCTGCATCATGATATGCCATTATGGATCAGATGCTCCATCATGTGTGTTGTTGATGCTCATGAAATGGTGAATGTTCCAGAAGATTTTGCATCACTGATTGTGATTGGTTGACACTTTTCATAGGCCTATGGGCCAATGGGCTTGGCCCATTAGGGTTTTAGGTCTGATCCCTCAAGTATAAATAAGGATGAATGCAAAGTCATTTTTATCTTCAATTCTAGAGTGTTAGGCGAATATCTGTGAAAATTATACTTGTAACCTCTGTTTGAGAACTCATAAATAAAGAATACTCCCTCCTGCCCGTGGACGTAGGTCACCTTGACCGAACCACATAAATATTGTATCTTGCGTGCTTTTAGTTTTGCAAGTTATCCGCTTTACTTCCTAACCCTATATAATAAGCCTATGAATATATTTGTCTGGATTTTTTTTTGAATAAAGGGCAATCCAAATTATACGAGAAGTGAGTTCGGAATATATTTTTTTTACTCCAACATGTCATATTCTGGATTAATTTTGTAACACACTGTTTCGAATCGTTTCATAATTCGGGGCCATGACCCGAAGATAAGTTATCATAAGGCTTAGGGCCTTGGGGGAAAGAGAGATTTAGACCCCTTTGGATGTGGGTAATGTAGATTACGTGATTCGAGAGTTCGGTTGGTGCTTTGGAGCCCAAGGTTATAACCTTAAAGTGATAGTCCGATCCTTTTATGAAATTTAGATTTAAGTTCAGAAAGTTTTAAGGCAAATGCGAGTTGATAAGGATGTAGAGCTTCTCATTACCTTTTCGTGGATATAAGGATCATCGAAATCGGAGTTGAAACGAAGAAGTTATGATCGTTTGAAGTTAGGGCGGTTTTGGGTTAAGCCGCGTACGTTGGGCATACAGGGAAGTACGATGGGCGTACTAGAGTATCCCTGAGTACGCGGGCTTACCAGGAGTATGTTGGGCGTACGCGATCAGTGCCTAAAACCTATTTTCATGGTTTGAGCCCTATTTAATCTCTTTAACTTCCCCAAACCCATTCCATTCTCAACCTCCACCTCTCCAACACCCTCCCTTGAAACCCCAATCCTAGTTTGAGCCTTGTAAGAAAAATGCAGGTGTTTTAAGTGCTTTGGAGCGTTCTTGGTGCATCTTGGAGAAGAAGGAGCTCATTGGAGAGGTGTTGGTTGCATTGGAGCTTGTAGATCCAGACTTTGTTCACCTTGATCTTTCTTCTAGAGGTATAAAGTTTGAATCTTGATGATGCATTTGATAGATCTAGCTAGTGTTGGGTGTTATGAGCTTTTGTTCACTTTAGTGCATAAAGTTTAGATCTTGAAAGTTTGTGACCTTGTTATGGATAAAGTTGGAAACTTTATCCATGTAAACATCATATTGATTCAGATCTAAAAGCTTGATACTTGGACATAATGGATTAAATTGGAAAAGATGCACTTTTTGTCCCTTTGAGACTTAAAGACTAGATCTTGGCTGGTTGGACCATTCTAATGGATAAATTTGGAAACTTTATCCATTATGGAGTCATTAGGAACCATAAAAATGTGACCTTGGTCCCTAGTTTTCCTCCATGCATGGTCTTGGATGTCTTAATGGGTTAAGAAGTTAGGGTTTTTGGATGTTGAAGACTTAATAGCCATGCAAGACCATAAAGTTGGAAACTTTATGGTTAAGGATATTATTTGAGGGTTAGATCTTGATTTTGGACGAAAGAGCTTAAAGGATTAAGCTCTTAATGAATTGGGAGGATGGAAGCCGTGTACGTTGGGTGTACCAAAGGGTACGTTGCACGTACGTGGTCAACCCCTCGACATCTGGTCAAGGCGTAGTATACCCCACGTACGTGTTGAGTACGCCCAACGTACTCAACTAAGTTGATTCGGTCGACTCGGTTCACTTTTGACTTTGAACAAGATTTTGACCAAGTTTGAACTAAGGGCATTTTGGGTAATTTGATTTACAGTTTGAGATTTTGGGTTCCTGTTAATTGTATAGGTGACCGGTAGAGACAGCCTTTAGAGCAGTGAATGGTGCAGGTATTCTTTCAGACTGTGAGGTGAGTTTTCTCACTATATCTGTGGGTCGAAGGCATCAATGCCGGTCCACCAGCTTTTGTTATATGCTAGCTGCATTTGTGACTCTTGCATGGAATAATTGTTGTTATGTGATTTATATGTTTTGGCATGATCGGGTTGAAATACACCCCAGAGCGAGGCTCCAGGGCGGGGGCTCATTTTTTCTATTTGGGTTGAAATATACCCTAAGGTTTAGCCAATAGTATATTTTGGTATGTGGTACTTTGGGGAACTCACTAGGATTTGTGCTTACAATTTATGTTTATGGTTTGAGGTATTTCCGATACCAAAGGGAAGGACCCGACGTGACTGCACCGCATCCACCAGAGTTTTCCACATTGACAATTTTTAATATTTACTCTGATGTTTAAATAATATATTCACCTTAATCAGTTTTGGAACAACTCCTTTGTATGGTTTATTGTTTTAAAATGATCATTTTACTATGAATTTTGGGGACGTTACAAGTTGGTATCAGAGCCTTGGTTTGAGGGATTCAGGCACACTCTTGGGTGTGACTGAACTCAAACTGAGGAATTGGTAATATTTTAAAAGAAAAAAAAATTTCTAAAAAAAACTTTTGTAAAGAAAAAGGGGGTGTGATGCGTGCAATCGGCCGAGCTCAAGTAAGTGATTCCTAGAATACCCATACATGTTGATATGTTATATGATATGAATGTTTGCATGCTAGGGTAAGGGTAGGGGTACTTTCAGGAATTTCATGATAGATTGGCCTGATATGTGATGCCTTGTAGCCTAGGAAGCATTGAATGTTATGCTAGATTGGGAATATGTATTGGTATCAGTAATTGCTAAGTGTATGCTTTAAAAATTGTATACGATTAGGATCATATAGCCCTAGAATGATTGGTTTGGCCTTATTTCCTGTTCCTTGTTTGGTTGTAGTCCTAGGGTAGAGTCTTTTATTCGACAGTCTATTTGATCGTATATTGTGTATAATTTCATGCATAAGGCAACTGGCAGTGAGAATGGAAGTTCCCAACATGGATAGTAGTAAGTGAGCTTGGGATTTCCTTTGTTTGATCTGTGGCTTGAAGTGTTACTGCACGAATGTTGCTTACTTTGTGCTTTGTGGAACTCTTAGTGATGTGAGTTAACTATTAAGTTAATATGTCAAGTCACATGTTGAAAAGGTTATATAATCTCAGAGTGATGGGTTTGATTCTATTGTTCAGCTCTCATTTGAGTCTAACCGTTGTAGGGTTGAGTCTGTTACTCAAAGTGTTATCTAAGCTTTATGGCATGTGATTATATTCATGAAGTAGTTAGATGATATTAGTGAGAGTTCTTCAGCACCTGATGGCAGGGTGAGGTCGGAACCTAAGAGAGTCTAGGAAGTGCTTTAGTGGGGTTGGTTGCGTTGTTTAGCAAGTACTTGGAGTACAGATTTGAGAAGGTGACTTAGAGGATTCAGAATAACTCTTGAGGAAAGTATGTATAGGTGTGGAAGGTAGTATTGGGCCCGTACTACTAAAATCACAAAATCCTTACTCGAATCGAGGGGAGTCACGGAGAATCTAGGAAGCCTGCGAATGAGGATTCTTGGGTATGTTCTGATTATTATATGGTTTCTTTTCAGTATGGTGATGAGAGCTTGTGGCGGAGGATCTGGTTCAGGCTCAGGTGCTGGCACTGAGTCGATTGATGAGTGGATGCGGGAGTTCCTCTCGTGGGAGATCACCTGCGGTATTTTGGAGCAGACTCCTATGATCTTCGGTTCGGTCAAAGAGGGGATCATGGAGATTTTTGTTGAGCGTTTGGGCATGTTTCACACTGAGATTATGGCTATTGTGGGAGCTCGCACTCTTTCCTTCCACGAGTTACGTGCTTGTGGAGCTCCTGAGTTATTTGGGAAGAAGAACCCCATTGCTAGTAGGAGGTGGTTAGAGGATATGGTGAATGCTTTCCGAATAATTTTCTGCCCTGAGGGGTCGAAGGTTAGATTTGCTTCCTGTCTTCTGAAAGGCAGAGCTCAAGAATGGTGGGATGAGGTAGATTTAGTTTGGGAAGCCATCAGAGACGAGGCCATTGTGCCAAGTGTGGGAGGACCCATGAGGGAGATTGTAGGGAAACAGGAAGATGATGTTTCAGTTGTGGTCATATGGCCATTTCAATAGGGATTGCCCGCGTGGATCGGTTCTGATTTGTTTTCACTACAACCAGGTAGGTCGCAAGAAGGTCGATTGTCTGATGATGTGGGGTGGAGCAGTGTGTGCACTACCTTATTCTTCCATGCTTCACTTTCTCACTTTCTCTTAGTCCCTGCAAATCAGAACTAATGTGAAAACCAAATCCTATATCAAGGACACAAGAACGAGCAAGTTGTGACTTATTGAATTGAATAGTGTATATACCTGCCGATAATGTGTCACACCCCGACCGTCGGCGGAAACACCGGGCGGTGTAACGTCATTTCTCGTATCATGGTTATCAACTTCCTGAAAACACATGCAATTTAAAATACGTCAACATAAAGTTGGTGAGTTCACAGGTTTTGACTCCATAAAATAATACATTTTCCAAGTTCAAAAGTATAGTTTTGAAAGTATCATTTTGACTCTCCAACGGTTAGTATATATATATCCTAGGTATAAAAGTTTATTTACCAAATAAGTAGTTTACCTATAAGCCTCATATACTATGAACATAAGTGTTTGTAATTCCATACAAACGAAAGTTGCTACGTATAAATCTTATTTCAATTCTATACGAGTAAAATCGCTACGTATAAATCTATTTCAATTCTATACGAGTAAAACCGCTACGTATAAATCTATTTCAATTCTATACGAGTAAGTAGAATAGGTATAGTGGTCTACTTAATATACAAATAACATACCTACTAGATTCTTATACTTAGAGTATAAGTCTTTGGGAAACTTATACTTAACATTCATACTTGTATATCAACAAAGTATAATGCTTCTAAAGTTGTGCTACCATGAGTCTATTGCTGCGACTGTATGACTTAGTTTTATACCTCTTATTATTATTACAAGGATCACACCTTGCGGTAGTACAAGGAGTACACCTCGCGGTAGTACAAGGATCACACCTTGAGGTAGTACAAGGATCACACCTTGCGGTAGTACAAGGATCCAGTTACTTTGAGGATCACTGATGGTCGCGAGGGAATAGTGGATGTTCCTATGGTGAGGAGCCAAGCATTGCAGTCACAGGCTGAAGAGATCCGAGTTCCACCAATTGGCATCGCAGGCGTATGTTGTTTTCCCTCCTTCATGCTCTTGTTGTTTGCGTTTGTAATGGTATGTTGTGTGTGAGATGCTATGTGTGGTTTATCTAAGTCTCCACCTAGAAATTAAAATTTTTCCTCATGATGGTCTAGACATTTTATTTTGAGAATCTTCATATGCCATTTTGCACACCGAGAGCCGTGCTTAGAGGATATTCGGGTGAGATGGTTTTGGATTTCGATGTGGGAGGCATTGACCACCATTAGAGTAAGCTTTAAGTGAGAGAATACCAGCAACCAGTTCTATCTTTTGTGGTATCAGTAAGGAACAAAGGAATCCACAAGGTGGACACATTGGGTTTGAATGCAAGATTTGTAGGGGTCCTTCGGGGATACGAGGGAATGAGGAATTGGTTTGATCGTGGGTGTAAGATTGGTAACTGTCAAGTTCATACCTTTAAAGTGTGGTCAGTTTCAAGTTCACATGGGAATTACTCTAGTGCAAGTAGGTTGTTGAACTGGTTGGGTACCCATTTCAATAGTTGATATTTTGTTCTTTGTTATCCGATAAAGTCACTCAGGACTTATAGTGTAGTAAGTGGAAAGTGCTTGGGAATATTGAGCTCGTTGAGATTCCGGGGAGTATTCATTTAATTTTGGCAGGAATGTGTTCGCTAGGATTGGTTAGTAATGGAACGCTAGTACTTATGGGATCAGGTTGTCGACAGCTTCAAGTAGTTAGGTTGCGAGATAGATTAGAAATCTATCAATTTTGTGGTCGGAAGAGCACAGTTGAATCCAAGTGGGGGAGAGCCGCTTGGACTAAGGGATTTCATAAGGAATGAGATTTTAGGTTACCTTGCGCATTAGTGGTGGCGCATGGCGAGTATGTGATTAGTTTCAGGTGGAGGGATTGTGTTAGAGCCTCTCTGCCTGTTCTTGTTTGATGAAGGCTTTGGGGTTCAAAGCATAACCCATACACCTGATTGGGGTATAGCCGAATGAGGTTTCAACTCATGGTGATTATGGATGATATGGTAGATGGATGTTAAGACCATGGGTTGGGTCCATGGAAGTATAGAAGTATTGTAAGACTGCGGGGTGGTCGTAGCATTCACAAGGTTCGTAGACAGTTGTTGAAGTGTTGTAAGACTACGGGGAATCCGTATCATTCACAAGGTTGGCAGTCAGTTGTGGGAGTGTTGTAAGACTACGAGGTAGCCGTAGCATACACAAGGATGATAGGCTGACAGGGATGTGTTGTATGTCTGCGATGTAGTGTCAACATTCACCGAAATGAGGTAGGCCATTGTAGGAGTGGTCATTGGACTGAAGAAGGATCAACGCATGCATGGGTCGAAGCGGAAAGTATTGTCAGAGGATTTATCCTTTTTTGGTATGAGTATCGTTGGATATAAGGCAAGGTTAGGCTTGTGCAGCACTCATTTGGGTGAGACTTGTGGGCGATGCCCGTTCGATTGTGCAGGCTGGGTGAGACCCATAGGCGAGGCCCGTATGGTTATGATAGAGTGGGTGAGACCCAGTGGAAATTGGCTTGACCAAGGTATTAGATCACGTTTGGAGTGGGATGACTTTGTGGTCAGTGGTTGGTATCAGTGTGATGGTTAGGCTAGGGTAGCCCTTATTAGTTAGACTCTTAGTCGGAGCCTTGTGGTGGGACCAGGTGTGAGACTGTCAGTCTCCATGGTGTATTGGGGATTTTATATCTCGGTTTAGTGGAAGGTCATCGTTGAATCATAAGATTTCGGATAGATGCAAGTGCGAGTCTTTGGAGTTCGAAATATGAGTCATGTTCTGGGTTGGCCTAAAGTTTTGGGACTCACGTTGGGAGTCGCCTTTTCTTTTATGAAAGATCTTTTCAACAATAAGGTATGGTTAAAGATACTGCCTGCTAAGGGTATCAGTTGGACAATTGAGGATCGAAAGGATGTCTTTCAATTTAGATTGTAGAGAGAGGATCTATTGATTGTGTTTCGGAATGGTTATGCATGTGAAGAGATCGGGTAAAGTTTTGGGGGTGTCAAAATTATAGCAGTAATGTGCTGGTTTTTCAATATTGAATAAGTTAGTGGATTTTAATTTGTTCTCCATTAGGGTGTATGAGTTATGTTAAAGTTGGGCTTCAGTGGTAGCATTGGAAGGTCGTTATGAGTATGAGTCAACCTCTTCAATGGAGCGGGGTTTGAGAGGAATTGGTCGTGTTTTCTAACTGCCAGGAAGGTGGTAAGGAGTGATTTTGAGGACGAAATCTAATTTAAGTGGGGGAGAGTTGTAACAACCTGTTTCGAACCCCCGAAATCGATACGGGACCACTGCCATAAATCATGATATCAAACCATGCTATATACCCCAACGAGCCCTTAGAACCCCCGAAATTTTCCTCGATTCGAGTATAGATCCTGTGCTTCTAGTTGTATGGGCCAAATACTACCTTCCACACCTATCCATACTTTCCTCAAGAATCATCTCGGGTCCTCTAAGACCTATTCATAAAATACTCCTGAAACCTGCTCAACAGCGAAACAACCGCGCCAAAAATACTCCCTAGGCTCTCCTTGGATTCCCTACCTCCCCTGCCATCAGCTGGTGAGGGGCTCCGATCAATGCCAACCAACCACTTCATGAATACAATTACATGAAACAAAACTTAAATAATCTTTTGACTGAAGTACCCAACCCTGCAACGGTTAGACTCAAACGAGAGTTGCGTAATAGGTCCAAATCCTTCACTCTAGGATTATTTAACCTCCATAGCATGTAACTTAATGTATTCATTTGATAGTTAGCTCCCATCAATGTGAGTCCCATAAAGCACAAAGCAAGCAACATTCAAGCAGTGGAGTCGACTGGCACTAAAACACAATAAAATCAGACAGATCCTCTTATGAAGTCACCGATCTCTATCTCCCAGCATCTTGGAAGCACCTTCCCCCTGCCCTCACTCTCTCAAGAGTGGCTAATAATCCTCATGCTGACCCACCATATACTGCACCCACTAATGAAACTTCCACTAACCCTGCAACACTCGTGTATGCTAATCATACATAACACTGGATCCTATAGACGGTTGAATACTTGATTCTACCCTAATCCCTTCATCAAACAAGAATAGGAAATAAGGCTAAACCAAACATTCTCAGGCTATAGAATCTTAGTTATGTACAACTATGCTGCATACACAACGCAACTACAGTAATGATGTCAATTTCATATAAGGAAGACCCTAGGCTATTAGTCACCATATAATCAGACAATTCTATCATGCAATTCCTGGAGATCCCTAGCCTATAACTAGCATGATGTTCTAACATATCACAATATCAAGTAACTGTGTGGTAATTTGGGGTCTACTTACTGGTTCCGACTGATCGTACACATCGCATCCTCTTTTGGTTATTTTGAAAGCAACTGTGACTTTTTTTAAACCCTTACTTTGAAAATAATTTTTAAAACCGTTTTCCTTAGTTTTTGACTGGATTGACACGAGTGTTCCTCCAATTCACTCAAACCAAGGCTCTGATACCAACTTGTAACATCCATAAAAATCACAACAAATTTAAACCTTTCAAAACAACTCATTTACTAATTAAAGTGCTTACAAAATCATTGATTCCAAAACATTCTTTAAAATCAGAGTCTCCCAAGATCCTATCAGTAGTAAAACCAAGGATGTGTACGGTGATGACTTCGCCTTACCACGAACCTTTGAAGAACCTGAAACCATAAACAAAATTATAAGTACGAAGCTTAGTGAGTTCCCCCAAAGTACCAACACACAACGGATAACATATTCAAATAACAGCATGTACTGGGTCCACAGCTAAAGACTGGATTAGCCAAAAATGGACGCCGTACGAGAGAGATATGATTTTTGCAAAATCATATAAATGTATAAAAATACGGGCTAAAAATAAAGTCTTAATTAGCCAATACAACCTAAAGTAAAATTGTAGTACTCGTCAATAGCTACGCGTGGATATAAAGAACGTCGAAAACAGAGCTCGTATAAAAAAGTTATACAATTTACAAAATTCAGCTTCCGGTGCACACAAGCGCGCACGCCTTCTAGAAGGTGGGGTACGCGGACCTACCAGAATCTGACATGTGGCAGCAGTAGACTGGAGCAACGTATCAAGCACGCAACACACCTTTAATTTGCACGTGACGCTTCTCAAAATTTTTGCCTATAAAAGCTACCAAACCCCTCATTTCGATTCCACACTCAATTCTTTCACTTTCTCTCGCTTTTCTTCGAGAATTCCTCTTAAAAAGGATAAATTTTTCTTTATTTTATATTTTTATTATTATTTAGTCTTTTTCCCTCGAGTCCGAGCAATCCCGAGTCTATGACCACTTTTCGACAAGTAAAAATTATCAATAAATTTTCCGGTGCGCACACAAGCACGCACGCCTTCTAGAAGGTGGGGTACGCGGACCTACCAAAATCTGACATGTGGCAGCAATAGACTGGAGCAACGTATCAAACACACGACACGCCTTCAATTTGCACGGAGCGCTTCTCAGAATGTTTGCCTATAAAAGCTACCAAACCCCTTATTTCGATTCCACACTCAATTCTTTCACTTTCTCTCGCTTTTCTTCAAGAATTCCTCTTAAAAAGGAGAATTTTTTCTTTATTTTATATTTTTATTGTTATTTAGTCTTTTTCCCTCGAGTCCGAGCAGTCTCGAGCCTATAACCACTTTTCGACAAGTAGAAATTATGTTACATCCATAAAAATCACTACCAATTTAAACCTTTCAAAACAACCCATTTACTAATAAAAGTGTTTACAAAATCATTGTTTCCAAAACATTCTTTAAAATCAGAGTCTCCCAAGATCCAATCAGTAGTAAAACCAAGGATGTGTACGGTAACGCCTGCGCCTTACCACGGTCCTTTGAAGAACCTGAAACTGTAAACAAAACTGTAAGCACGAAGCTTAGTGAGTTCCCCCAAAGTACCAACACACAACATATAACATATTCAAATAACAACATGTACTGGGTCCACAGCTAAAGACTGGATTACCCCTGAGCCACAGTATGAGTCTGGGTTTCCTATGGGGCCCACAACTCATATATGGCTTGCTCCGGAGCCCACAACATAAGTCTGGCTTGCACTCGGGGCCCATACCTTATGTCTGGCTTGCTCCCTGACCCAATTAGTCATCAGACTGGAATACCAATGTTCAACCCTCAGTACGAGTCTGGCATACCAACCGGTCCTCAGCTCGTATCTGGAATGCTACTGAGCCCTCAGTATGAGCCTGGCATGTCCTTACCGGCCGTCAGCTCATATATGGAATGCTCCAGGGTTTATTGGCTACATCACAACACAATACAACCTAACCCAACACAACATGTCAACATATAACAGATAACAAACATATATATATATATATATATATATATATATATATATATATATATATATATATATATAATCAGGCAAACATGATCACAAGTTGTCCTACAGATCTACCAGACTAACATATCGGCAACTAGCATAATCATGCAGATCTATTCCATACTCAACATATCAGTGTATAGAAGGATATCAATCCAATGGGCCGGCATTCATGCCTTCGACCCGTAAGTACAGTGAGGAAAACTCACCTCGATCCGCTGATAATCAAATAACTGCTCAAACCGCCGAACCGGATAACCTCGCACCAACTAACAAAACACTTCGGTCAAACTTGGTCGACCTTGGACAAAGTCAAAGTCAACAGTCAAGGTCCAAAAGTCAATATTTCTTCCCAGCGGAGCACGCCCTGTGTACCAAGAGAGTACACCCAACGTACTCTGATATTGACCAATAGCGGGGCGCTGACCGCGTACACGCATCGTACCACCAGGTACGCCCAACGTACTCAGCCCAGTCCCAAAACTCCATTAATAGCTTATTCAATTAAGTTCTTACATCCAAAACTCAGATCCAAGCCCAAAATGATGTCCTAAGTCATAAAGTTTCCAACTTTATGAATTTGCATGGCTATAAAGTGCTTAATATCCAAAACCCTAAGTTCTTAACCCAATAAGACATCACAACTCTTGCATGGATGGGATAGAAGGGCCAAGATCTCATTTTTATAGTTCATAATAACTTTATAATGGATAAAGTTTCCAATTTTATCCATTAGAATTGTCCCAAAAAACAAGACCTAGTCTTTAAGTCTCAAAGGGACCCAAAAGTTCATCTTTTTCAACTTAACCCATTAAGTACAAGTCTCCAACTTTTAGATTTGAATCAAAATGATGTTTAGATGGATAAAGTTTCCAACTTTATCCATAACAAGGTCACAAACTTTCAAGATCTAAACTTTATGCACTAAAATGACCAAAAGCTCATAACATCCAAAACTAGTTAGATCTAACAAATGCAACATCAAGATTCAAACTTTATACCTCTAGAAGATAGATCAATGTGAACAAAGTCCATATCTACAAGCTCCAAAGAAACCAACACTTCTTGAAGAATTCCTTCTTCTCCAAGGTGCACTATGCATACTCCAAAGCACTCAAAAACACCTTCTTTTAGCACACAAGGCTCAACTAGGGTTATGGTTTCATGGAAGGGGTGTTGGAGGGGTGGAGGCTGAGAATGGAGTGAGTTTGGGGGAGTTAAGTAGCTTAAATAGGGCTAAAACCACGAAAATAGGGTTTGGGCGCTTATTGCGTATGCCCAACGTACTTCTGGTACGCCCAATGTACTCAGGGGGCCTCAGTACGCCCAACGTACTCTCCTTTGTACGCCCAGCGTACTCAGCACAACCCAAAACTGACCCAACTTCAAACGGGCATAACTTCTTCGTTCTAACTCCGATTTTGACGTTCTTTATATCCACAGAAAGGTAACGAGAAGCTCTACACTTCTATCAACTCATACTTACCTTAAAACTTTCCGAACAAAAATCCAAAATTCATAAAAGCCTGAACTGACACTTTACCGAAATACCCATTGTCGCCAAAACATAGACCGAACTCCCGAATCATCCAAATTACATTTCCCACACCCAAATAGGTCTAAATATCTTTTCCTCAAAGGCCCTAAGCCTGATGCTACTCGGTCTTCGGGTCACCACCCACACATAGGAAACGATTCGGAACAGAGCGTTACAAATTATCAATAAAAGCACGCTACGAGGATGGGTTTCATGACCCCTTTTCCAACTTTTTTCAAATATATTGGGGGAATTAGAGCTGGAAAAAATTGACCCAACCCACCAACGCAACCCGAACCCAACTCAAAATTAGCAGGTTGGGTTGAGATATTTAACCCATTTAGGTTAAATGGGTCAACCAGCCTAACCAATTTAATTAAATAGGTTGGGTTGGGTAAAAGTTATCAACCCGTTTTCAACCCACCAACTCATTTAACTTTAATATATATATATATATATATATATATATATATATAATTTATTAATTATTTAGATATTAACATGTACTAATCTAAGTATTAATTTATGAATTACAATGTTGTATTGTTATTTATTTTTAGAAAAATGCAATCCTAATTCTTATCTTTTTTCTTTGCGCCAACAACACTAGTCACTCTTAAAAATCACTTCGAAATTATATATCTATAATGTTATTTGAACAATTTCTTTTTAATTTGTGAATTGGGATTATGCTTTTATTATACTTTGAAATTTTATTCAAGTTTGAAACTATTGTAAGTGGTGTAATTAGTTAATTTATTTATCTTTTTATTTTAAATGGGTTACCCAGGTTTAAGCCATTTATTTAATAGGTTGGGTTGAGAATTATATAAATGGGTCAACCCAATGACAACCCATTTATTTAAAAGGTTGGGTTGGGTTAGAAATATCCACTCATTTAAATAAAAATGTTTGATTGAGTTGAAATATTCAACCCAATTAATAAATGGGTTGAACCCGAACCCAACCCAGGTCGACCCATTGCCGACTCTAGGGGGAATACTTGAATAATTATTTCTTATCATTGCCTTATAAAAATTGATATTTTTGTACAATATATTTTATATCGCTACTCTGCTCAAATAAAATAATGGATATTATACCCTATCGTTACTCTGTTAAAACCTTTAGGATATAATATTATGGCTGGTACATACTCAACCTAATTATCATAGATAACGTTATACCTAGTCTTTACTCTGCCAAATCCTCATAGATAATATTTACACTATGTCGTGGTTATGTTCGATTTAAACGGATAGTAGTAGTATTTTATGTCATCGCTACACTTGATTCAAACGGATAATAGTAGTATATTATGTCATCGCTACACTCAATACAAACATATGATAATAGTATATTATGTCGTCGCTACGCTCGATTTAAACGAATAATTGTAGTATATTATGTCGTCACTACGCTTGATATAAACGGATAACAATAGTATATTATGTCGTCACTACGCTCGATTTAAACGGATAATAATATATTATGACGTCACTACACTCACTCTAAACGGATAATAGTCATATATTATGTCGCCACTACGCCCGATTCAAACAGATAACTGTAGTATGTTATGCCATCACTCAAATCGTATAACGGTTATATCACCACTCCGCCAGTTGGCTTTACTAAGAATATATATTTAAATATAATTATATATTAATTATAATTATACAATAAAACATTGAGATTCTATTTATGTCATAAGTACACTATTATATAGGTTAAAGTTGGATAGTATCCGATTAACCTACATTGAGTATGAAAGTTTACTCTCAGTCTGTCTAATCTATATATAAGAATACCCTCCTTTCCATAAGTACACACTCAAGGCATGGATACACTAATAGTACATAGGATGAATGAGAATCATAGAAGCCATAATACCTAAAAATAGTGAAATACCATTTTCAAATCAAAGAATCAAAATACTTTTACAACTAAACAAAGTTATGTAAAAAGAGTATTTTCAAAGTACAAAAAACTTGTGAACTCGCCAACATTATGTTGACCTTTTAAAACTACATCTATTCCTAGGAAACCGAGGGTTGGAAAATTGCACCTCCGGAAGTAGTGGTTAATCGACGAAGCTACCGAAGACTTGTTATCGTTATAGTCAAGGCAATTTTCTATTAGAAATTCTAGTATTTCATAAACATGTTCTGATGTAATATTTTTATCAATAATGGAAGTGATATTTATGTTATATATTGTTTTGTACTGTTCAGTGTATGTTCAATATTTGTGATCCATCGTCCTAACATCCCACGAACCAATGTTTCCGCCGCCGTCAGGGGGTGTGACAGATTGGTATCGGAGTTAGTAGCTATAGCGAATTAGTACATCCTAAGGAATTACGATTATAGCCTAAGGGCTTATACTCCGATTAGGTTTATCCTCAAAACTACAAATAAAAGTATTATTATTAATTACACTACTGATAGACTACTTACCGGAGAGGTGTCAAGAACGGACTAGTCGCTTGGGTTGCTGGATTTTGGAACGACTATATGCTAAAATGGTCATGCCCTCCGACTTTTCCTACCTGGCTGATCCTTATTTGATAGTTTTGAAGTACAAAATAAGAATTAATAAAACACACCAAAAAACTTCATATATGGAGTTATATATATAAACTTTGTCCCTCGATGAGAAAACATATGTGTGTTTGTGTATATAGGTCAAATATGATATCTGGGATTAGCACAATATATGGGCCGAACCACAACTAGGCATAGCCTATACACTGTTCTTTATTACGGTTAGACCGACATACAACTAATCATGGATATGGCGGTTGATAGACTAAACTTTCTAAAATCCCATAGAACTTAGAACCCAACAATTCAGACCATTACTATCTAAGAAATATAGCACGATCATTGCACAGAAATGGCAGATCTTGGAAATAGGGTAATGAAACCATTTGCAGAGAAAGATCAAGTTAAGCCATTCTCTATTGAAACCAAGGATATCCAATTTTCCTGAGGTTCGCAGACCCCTAATTTTCTTCGACCCCGACGAGGAATCTGACAAAGAGGGCGGTTCCTCAAAAATAATTAAAGAGCCGGCCGAATCATCATAAGAACCCTTTGAGGACCCTTTCTAGCCCTCTAAGGAATACGATCCTGCTGACGAGTAGACAAATGCCGCTAAGTAAGAAGTCGATTTCTCGCATTATGAGATAAAGAAGGCCAGAAATCACCTTAGGCTTCACTATCTATCCATCCCCTCGAAACATCACCTAGTTCTGTCATACCTACACACTCGCACTACACGTCACTTGAAATAGATTCACGATTCACACCATCAATAATGAGATATAAATCATCAAAGAAAGCGACACGAGCTTGTCGAACATAATCCAAAGGTTAGAGGAGAATCGAAACCTAGATAAAAGGATTGAAGCTCTAGGTACAAGTTTCAAAGCAAATGTCAATCGTCGTAAATGCTAGCGCTTTCACAATAAAGATAAGAACCCATTCCACTCAAAAATACCTCTCTATCCTAGTATTTCTACTGATTGTTTCTTTTAAGATAGGATAGACTTACCCAGGCAGATCATGCCCTAAGATTCTTGGGTTACGAGAACAATGAGAAACCAATATGTACAAGAGAATAAAATTCTCGCTATCTCTTGAGAATAAACTTTCAAAATTTTCCCACTCCTAACTTGGAAACTTTTACGATGTTTGTTTCTACACTAACCTATGTGCTTAGTTGTTATTAAATGCAATTATATAACTAATCAAATATGTCAAGAACTAACACTCTCCTTCTATACAAACTATGATAGGGAAAATCACTAGAAGGAACCCCAGGGTATAACCAAACCTTGACCCAGTAACCATGGACGCATCACCCAACGGGTTGCAGATGCCCTAGCTAACTTGGAAAACAATAGGAATGCCAGGCCCAATCAAGGAGGAGGAACCTGAGAAGATAGTACTCATGGTGGTAATGGAGGTCACCCAAGGACATGTACTTATAAAGAATTCATGAACTGTAAGCCCAAAACCTTCTATGTCAATGCAGGAGTAATAAGACTGAATCGTTGGATCGAGAAGATGGAGTCAGTATTTGAGATCAGCTTCTATGCTGAAAATTGCAAAATTAGATTTGCTACATGTACCTTCAAGGATGCAACATTGTCATGGTGGAACAACCATGCCAAAACCATAGGAATTAGCACAGCTAATGTCCTCTCCTGGAAAGAACTGAAGCAGCTGATGACTGATGAATACTGCCCCAGAGAGGAAATACAAAAGCTAGAGCAAGAGCTCTAGAATCTTTTCATGCAAGATAAAGACATTGCAGCTTACACAAATCGCTTCAATGATCTTTGTACTTTCTGCCCCAGCTTGGTCACCCCGAAGCACAAGAAGATAGAAAGGTATATATGGGGATTAGTTCAACCTATCCAAGGGTTGGTCACTGCATCCAATCCAACTACATACAATAGTGCCAAGAAAATAGCTTTTATGAACAATCAGGAAATCAACCAGGGCACAATGGTCCAAAAATCCGACCTTCCAAAGTCTGGAAACAACAAGAGAAAGTTTGATGGCGACTGAGAGCAACCATCATGGAAGAAACAAGACTTAGGGAAAGTTTACATAACAACCATTGCACCACCCACTCCACTAAGACAGTATGCAAGTGATCTTCTGTTATGTAGTAAGTGAAACTACCACCATGAAGGTGCATGTAGAGAACTAATTTCTAACAACTACAGTAGAAAGGGATACACCATTAGGTTTTGTACTTGCCCATACCATGTCCCAAACCAAGGAAATGGTGTTGGTGGTAATCGCAACTACTATTAATGTGGAGAAATTGGCCACTTCAAAAGAGAATGCCCTAGAGTAGCAAGTCGAAGGGGTAACACTCGAGGAAGAGAATTTTTCGTCGGCACGAATGGCACTACTCAGCGTCCTCTCCTAGAAACTGATACGCCTCATTAAAGAACTTGCGTACAAACTAGATCATGATATAGTGTGATTTAGCTATTAGGAGGATACATAGGTTATATGATTCTAGAATTAAATAAGTTTATAAACTGTGATTTAGCTCTATTATGTTGCTCTCGTCTGAGTCTAACCGTAATAAAAAGGAATCATGTGGTCAAAAAACTATTTAACTTTAGCAACATGTAACAGTATTCGCCAAATTATTATATTACATTAAGTAGAACTCCTATAGTAATACTTTGAATCCCTCAAAAATTCTAGACAGAATTATTTCAAAAACCCTTCAAATTATAATAGGGATTCAAGAGTAAGTGTAACACCCGTTCCAGGTATGAGTTATTTCTATATATTAAGCTTTTATTTTTGGAGTGGACCTAGGCCCTATGTTTGAGGATGACCGTGATTACTACGCTATTGGAGCGGATTCGTGGGACTCGGATCGAGGCTAAGAAGGAAGAGCACCGGAAGAGTGAGCGCATTGTGGGTCAGGTGGCTTCCTTTGCTTATGAAGGCTGTGGGTTGTTGACTCTTCATCGGAGGGTATGGGTTCCATATTGGGGCGGTGTGTGTCAGGTTCTGATGGAGGAGGCACACAAGTCTAGGTTCTCCATTCATCCTGGGGCGACGAAGATTTATAGAGATCTTCGTCCTGATTATTGGCGGCCTTGCATGAAATGGGATGTGGCTTGGTAAGTGGAGAGGTGCTTGACTTGCAGGAAATTCAAGGCTGAACATCAGCGACCTCATGGAAAGATGCAGCCGTTGGAGATTCCTGTATGGAAATAGGAGGAGATTACCATGGATTTCATCATGAAGTTGCTTCGGACTGTGCGTGGAGTGGATTCGATTTGGGTCATCATGGATCGGTTGACCAAGAGCGCGCATTTCATCTCGATTCAGGAGAGTATCTCTGCGGATAAGTTGGTTGAGGTATATATCAGGGAGGTTGTAGCACGACATGGGATGCCAGTATCGGTGGTTTCAGAGAGAGATGTCCAGTTTACTTCCAAGTTTTGGAATAGGTTCCTTGATGAGTTTGGTACTCGTCTCCATTTTAGCACATCATTCCAGACCGATGGTCAGAGCGAACAGACTATTTAGATGTTAGATGATATGCTTCAGGCATGTGTTTTGGACTTTGGTGGGAGTTAGGATACGTATTTTCCGTTAGCGGAATTTTTGTATAACAACAGCTATCACGTTAGCATCGATCGTCCTCCTTTTGAGATGCTCTATGGGAGGAAATGCATGACCCTGATTTGTTGGGGTGAGCTTGGTCAGCAGGTTATGGGGAGTACCGAGTTGGTACTCAACACCACTGAGTTGATTCAACAGGTTCGGAGTAGGCTCCAGACAGCCCAGAGTCGGAAAAAAAGTTATGCCGATAGACACCGATCAGATCTAGAGTTCTGGGTGGGGGATATGGTTCTCCTAAAGGTGTCACCTTGGAAAGGTGTCATCCGATTCAGAAAGAGGGGCAAGCTGGGCCCCGGGTATATCCGTCTTTTCAGGGTTTTGGCCCGAGTGGGTCGGGTTGCATATCGCTTGGATCTTCCAGATGAGCTCAGTCAGATCCATAGCATGTTCCATGTCTCTCAGCTACGGAAGTGTTTAGTGGATGATTCCGCAGTGGTTCCATTGGAGGATATTCATATGGATGATCGCCTGAATTATATTGAGAGACCGGTGGCGATTCTTGACTGCAAGATGAAAACCTTGAGGAACAAGGTTGTTGAGTACGTGAAAGTCCAGTGGCAGCATAACAAGGGTTCTGAATGGACGTGTGAGCCAGAAGATGAGATGAGGGAGCACTACCCGGAGTTTTTTGGAGCAGCAGACTTCGAGGACGAAGTCTGATTCAAGTGGGGGAGAAATATAACACTCGAGTTTGGTAAGTTTCGCATTTAACCCTTGTTAATCAAAAACTTTGCATTTTTGGTCCTTAAGCTAGTACGTGGAGCGTACTAGGTGGTATGCTTAGCGTACTAGCCTGATTTCATGATCGCGGATCCCATCCACATACGATGGGCGTACGTGGAGTACACATGACGTACCTAAGCTTTAATGAAACCCTAATTTTTAGGGTTTGAACCCTATATAAACCTTATGATAGCCTCATTTGTTCATATTTAGCCAGCCTCCACCTTCCTTTGAGAATGTGAGAATCATTCTCAGCCAATCATTTATTTTTGCTGCAAAACGCTCCGACGTACCGGGCCGACGGAGGATGAGTAATATTCATATATGAATATAAATATAAGTGTATTCATACATGAATACATCACCTCCCCTCCGCTATCAATCACCACCACTGCCACCACCAACCACCATCGCCACCTCTGCCACCACCGCCACCTCCCCAACCAACAACCGTCACCGCTGCCACCAGCCACCACTGCCATATTCATATATGAATAATCACTTCCGCTATACTTATTCATATATGAATATATGTATTCAAATATGAATACACTTATTCATATGTATTCATAAATGAATATATCTATTCTGTCGGCCCGGTACGCTGGAGCGTTTAAGCGGCAGATTCGAAATGAGTGACCTATATTCATTCCCTCGTTCTCAATTTTTCTCAATTACCATTCCATATATATATATATATATATATATATATATATATATATATATATATATATATATATATATATATATATATATATATATTATGAAACGTTCAAAATCGAATTTTTAAAAAGTAAGGTTGTTTTGATATCGTATTTTATTTTACAAGATTGTAAGGGGTTTTATTTAAATGACATTGAAAATGATATGGTACAAAATTATCCAAAAATATTATAATCCAATATATTTATGATCCCTTAATTTCTAGTGATCTAAAAATATTATGATATTTAATCGTATTATTTATGATTCAAAATTATATGAATCAAAAAAGGTTATGATCCAAAACTTGTTATGAGATAAAAACTTAATTTTTCTAAAAATGTTATAATACAACATCTTTATAATCTTTAACTTGTTATGATCCACAAATATTTCGATCCTTAATTGTATATTATATTACTTAGTTGTATATTTTATTATTCAAAATTATATGATTCAAACAAGTAATGATTTAAAATTTGTTATGAACAAAAACTTGATTTGGTTGAATATGTTAGGATCGAAAAATCATATATGATAAAATATTTTATGATACAAAATCATATGATTCAAAATGTTATGATCCAACATACTATGAGCCAAAATGATATGATTCAAAATATTATCCAAAATGTTATGACAAAACAAAAAACCAAACTCACTATAAAAATATTTTGTTGAAAATGATTTGATCCTAAAATGTTATTATTGAACTTTATATCTTATTATCTAAAAGTATTTAGAGTAAAAAAAAAGTTAAAATACTTAATCTTCATGATTCAAAACTTTTGTGGTCCTCAAATTGACCTACAACTCAAAAACAAAGAAACATGAAAAACAAACAAAACATAAGAAACATTAAAGTTTTATTTAAAATACTAAAAATAAATTAATTAATTAACAAAATAAAACGAAAAACACAAATTAAATGAATTTAGTTACATTAAAAAAAGAAAAAAACAAGAAATATAAAAACAATATGAAAATAAACTAAAAAAAGGAAAAAGAAAAGCTAAATATTGCTATAAATATATGCATAACATGTAATTGTATCTCCGAGTCCGCATTTCATTCCATGGACGAGTGTCGCATGCGATCGTGTCAAATCCAATGATTATGTTTGACGTTTGTGCCTTTAACGAAAGGGAGCTGATCCGTACATAACAATTTTTCTCCATACACAACAATTGGTGCTTTAAAATGTTGTATTGTACAACTATATAATGCATGAATTGTTGTGTATGGCAAAAAACTGATGTGTACGAATCACTTCCCTTAACGAAATGCAAGAGTGTAACAATCGAATCAAAAGCAAAAAATTTAAGTCAATGATAATCTTTACAAAACCGAAAGTCTTCTAAAGTATCCATAAATTTCAAACTTTATCGGTTTAAATCAACCACTTCAAACCTGAAAAGTGTATCAACGTAGTGGATTAGGCTATGAGGACCCTAATGAGTACAAATCCTAAGTGTTATTCATTATATGGATTATATATAAATGAACACTCAATTTATATACAATGAACAAACACGTACCTCATTAACCTAACCCTACGATTTGGTCAACCACTAGTCATAACTGTCAATGGTTATGATCAACTATGATTTAACCAAACACAGTCAGATTGGTCTTATAGACTATATTAACTCATCAATGGGAAATAATGATACAAACTCTAACACACATATATACATGGATCTTTGATCAAACAACATGATAAATTCATTAACTAATAATACCCAAATAGAAATCAAACCACGCTTTTAGGGTTTATCTTATATCTAATGACAAAGCAAAAGGGTTTCTAGCCAGTAACAAGAACATAAAGAAATCATCATAGTGTTCTAAATATAGACAGTAAAGCAAACCAAACAAATTTCCTAATGATTATGCTCTTGATCCTTCATATTCCTGCTCCTAGTCAACTTTTCGACCTTCAAATCGCCTTCTAGACTCTCAAAACGACACCTCTAAAGTGTATTCTCTACTAAATTATGAATTAGGCTAGTGAGAATGGCTAATTTAAACTTTTTCTATCGACGTTAAAAAAGTGTTGTCTAGGTCATCAAAACGTGTCATGTTGAGCGAATGTCCTCGAGGGTTTTGAACTCTAAAACTCGACGCCGCGCGTAATTGGAAAGAGCACGTCACATATATATATCTTCTTCATCAACACGTCTGCTTCTTTGAATCCAGTCCATTTTTAGCTCATTTTTGCTTCTTTTCTCACATCAACTCTATAAATATGTAAAATAGCCATTTCAAGTATTATAAGTACATTTTATCTTTTAATACATCAAAACACAACTCAAAACACTAAGATATCGCACAAAATATATGTATAAAATATGTGATATCAGTAAGATAGTTTTTTTTCTTGAAAATATATCGATAATGATTTCTAATTGTAAAAGAATAAAGAAATAGTAACTTTGATATCTTTTTAAATAAAAATTATTCAAAATAAAAAAATAAAAATGATAATAGTTAGACTCTGATGGTCGGTTGTCACAATTCCTAACATTTTTACGCTTCGGATTCGAAACTTACTAGCGTTGTAAAAGGCACCTTTCCTTCAAACCATTAGGGATGTCTCATGTTAAGCTTATTAGTTAGAGCTTGATGTACTTCATATGCTCAAATCTTTTATAGGGGAGACATTGTTCAAATTTATACTTGGAAATATGCACATGGGAAAAATGGTATGTGTTGTAATTTGACATTTTTGTGATTGCAAAACAGGCGAGATATTAGTAAGAGCTTCAAGGTATAAGTTGATGTTTCATAAAAAGATTACTTAAAACTTGATTTTGGTAGATTTATTTTGTAAGCATAACGATTTAATTATTATACTATCTTGTAGTATTTGGGCGATGTTAAATAAAAATACACGAAAGTTATCCAAATTCCTAAATTTAGTTCGAGCAAAACTAGAGCAATTCTTTGTGGATACATTGCCTACGGTAAAAGAAGACACTGGAACATGGTCAAAAGAAGTGGAGAACATTTATGAACATATTTGCAAAGGTTTAATGGTGGGTTGATTTTATCTACTTTGAAATATTATGTAGGCTATTGGAGCGCATTGTGGGTTGATTTAATCTTTGGGCTTTAGGCCCTATTTAAAGAACATCAAGGCTAGGGTTTCATGATCATTCAGCCTCCATCACCCTATCAAGCTCAGAAACCCTAACCCTAGCCTCCATTGAAATTGTGAACTCATTCTTGGTGTTTTGGTGATCTTTGAAGGAAAAGGAAGCCCTTGGTGTGGTAGTTACCTTGCAAGCATCATCTACATCAGCTAGCACATCTTCTAGACCTTGGTGAGCGTCCAAGACCCAACCTTTTTCCATGCTAAGTTTCTAAAGCTTTTGATTTTGTCCCTTTTTTCATGTTTTGATGGGTTTGAGTGGTGAGATCTCATAAAGTTTGCAACTTTATGAACCCTAGGCCATTTGGAGTAATTGGTGCTTTGGATCTGAAGTAGAAATGAGTTTTCGTGTCATGCATGGATTTTTGGCCATTAACCCTCATTTTAACGTAATAGGAGTTCAAGACATGCATTGGGCATGAATGTTTGAAAAAGCATGCATTTTTATGTTAGTAATGATGCTAGGAACCCTTCTATAATTGTTGGACAAGAGGTCTTCAAGATTAACTGCTTGTTGATTAAGCCAAGTTGGATTTTTGCCCTTTGTGGACCTGGGAGTTGAGATCTTTATCTCTTGGAGATTCTTAACGGATAAAGTTGGAAACTTTATCCGTTTAAACCATAGAATGGACCAGATATGAGCTTTGGAGTCCTTGGAATCGAGGGAAACGACTTAACCCATTAAGCTGTTAGGAACCTAATGCCCATGGTGTGGCCTTAGGTCACTACATTGTGGAGACTAGGCTAGAACCGTCTATTTTTCATTTAGCTGCCATGACATGGCCAAGGATGGCCATGGCATGGTGACCAGCTAAAGGTTTACATTTGACTATTGATCGTTTACCGTTTACTTTGACAAAGTTTTACTTTAGGTTATTTATGGTATCTTGAGTAGTAGGTTGAGGCTTGGTCCCTTTGTGTTGTATAGGTAACCCGTAGAGCCAGTGTTTGGACCAGTGATTAGTTCAGCTATCGTTCAACTTATAAGGTCAGATTTTCCTCATTCTACTTGTGGGTCGAAGGAACCAATGCCAGCCTACTAGGTCATGTATCCTGGTATATAGGATGATGTTATGTTGATTATATGTTATACTGGTAGATATGTATGATTACCTAAATTTGATGGTTATATGGTAGACTGGTATACCTGTATGACTACGTGTACTTATTGATATTTGATTATTGTTGCATATGTCGACATGTTATTGTTTGGTTGGGTTGAGATGGTCCTGCGTTGTGTTGGCCAAGATACACGGGCGGTCCAGTTGATACTGTAGGCCCAAGGGAGTGGTCCGGCTCATGTTGTAGGCTCGGGAGTGGTCCAGCTTGTAGTTGAAGCCACGGTGGCGGTCCAGCCTAGTGCTGCAAGCCTATTTGCGTGTAGTGTATTATGTTGTTGTGTGTAGTACTTTGGGGGACCTCACTAAGCTTTGGTTTACAATTTGATTTTATGGTTTCAAGTACATCAGAGGACAAGGGCAAGGTGAAGGCTTGATTGTACACATCATCCTAATTATTACTTGACCTATGATTTTGGAATACTCTGATTTATAACTATGGCTTTTGGAAAATATGTTTTGTATGATTTATGGATATCGATATGGTTTTAAAAAAACTAAAATTTTAGGGTACAAACCCCTGAAAATTAGGGTTTCTCTCTACAACGCCTATTCGTCGAGTCGGGGCCTTCTGACTCGTCGAGTAGGGTTTAAATCCCGTGTCCTCATAATAGTCTCTACTCGACGAGTTGGAGCTCCCCAACTCGCCTAGTCCATGCACAAAACCCTAAAAATTAGATAAATTAAATAATACCTGGAACAGGTGTTACAAGTCTCCCCCACTTGAACTAGACTTCATACTCGAAGTCTGCTGGCCCAAATAAATCCGGGTAGTGGTCTCGCATCTCATCCTCGGGCTCCCATGTCCATTCGGAGCCCCTACGGTTCTGCCATTGCACCTTCACCAGCTTCACTTCCTTGTTCCAAAGAACCTTGGTCTTCCTATCTAAGATCGCAACATGCCTCTCAATGTAGTTTATGCTCTCATCCACCTGAATGTCGTCCAGAGAAACGACTACGGCCTCGTCGGTGACACACTTCCGAAGCTGTGACACATGGAAGGTATTGTGAATCTGGCTAAGCTCTTCCGACAGATCCAAGCGATAGGCCACCTTACCCACCAGGCCGTAATCCTGAACGGTCTTATATATCGGGGCCCTAGCTTGCCCCTCTTCCGAAACTTGATGACTCCCTTCCATGGTGACACCTTTAGTAACACAAAGTCCCCCACCTGGAACTCAAGATCCGATCGCCGTCGGTCATCTTAACTTTTATGACGGCTCTGCGCGACCCGCAGCCGGTCGCGCACCTGCTGAATCAGCCCGGTAGTCTTAAGCACTAACAAACTGGGGTCCTGCATCTCCTACCATACAACATATCAAATGGAGGTCGGTCGATATTGGCATGGTAACTGTTGTTGTATGAAAACTCTGCCAATGGAAGGTATGTATCCCACCCCCCTTCAAAATCCAACACGCATGCCCGAAGCATATCCTCAAGTGTCTGGATCGTCCTCTCACTCTGGCCATCTGTCTGGGGGTGGTACGTCGTGCTAAAATGCAACTGAGTGCCCAGTTCCTTGTGGAACTTCTTACAGAATCTAGATGTAAATCGAACATCTCTGTCAGAGACTACCGACACTGGCACCCCGTGTCTAGCCACCACCTCTCGCACATAAATATCCGCCAACTTTTCATAGATCGGAATAAAGTGGGCACTCTTCGTCAACCTATCCACAATCACCCATATGGAATCCATACCCCTCGCTGTCCCCGGTAACTTCGTGATGAAGTCCATAGTGATCTCCTCCCACTTCCACATAGGAATGGGTAGCGGCTGAACCTTGCCATGAGGCCTCTAATGCTCGGACTTGACCTTCCTACAGGTCATGCACCGCTCCACGAACCAAGCGATCTCCCGCTACATGCAAGGCCACCAATAGCTCAGTCTTAGATCTCTGTACATTTTCGTAGCTCCCGGATGTGTAGAGAACTTAGACTTGTGTGCTTCCTCCAATATCTTCTGTCTCACTCCTCCAGTCACTGGTACCCACACCCAGCCACACCGTGTCAGGAGACCATGGCTGTCCCGAACAAACAAGGGATACTGTCCCCGAATCCGCTCTATCTTCCAATTCTCTTTCTTCACACCCTCGACCTGAGCCTCCTTGATCATATCCAACAATGGAGAGATCACTGTGTGACATCCCCTAATTTCTCGGCCAGAAAAGACCGATTTAATTTATGCTTTTAAAATAAAATCAGAGAAATCCTTTTAAAAGATGTTGCGGAATTGGTCCCCAAAACAAAACATGATAAAAGTTTATCAAAACCTTTCTTTAAGAAATATATAATTTCCTTTTATATCAAAACCTCGGGATGTCATGTTCCGATACAGATCAAAAACATAAACAAGACATTATAAGCCTTACAACAATTATTTACAACTACTGGCCTATAATCCAAAAATCTCTCATCATCATCCGACTATGCTCGGGGTCCACTACCTGTAATAATAAAAAGCTGAGTGGGTCAGGCTTGGGAGCCTGGTGAGCATATAGGGTTTTCAACCCACAATAAATAAATTTATTATGCTTAAACATCAAACAATCAACCAAATTACCCCAACCCCATTATCTTATTTATTTCTTAAGGATTTACCCTAAGAATCAACTATCACTCATTCCTAAGGATTCATCCTAAGGAATAGGCACGAAGTCACATCGTCGCCGGGGTTTATACAACAGACACTAAGTCCATAGCTGCCAGGGTTTATACAACATGTGCTAAGTCTATAGCTCTTATTTATCAACAGTATTATTCACGGGAATCCCCCCTGCAATACATGCCAATGGGTTTTTAGAGTACAACTGATGAACATATAGTTCACACACTTACAGGTTGCGAGCCTGCTAGTGTTCCACAGATCATCTAGAATAGTCCGTGGTTGTCATCCATACTCTGCTGAATGACGGGGGCCAACGTTTGGGTAAGTGATTCTCTCATAATTCACCACTCACCCTCAACTCATGATCTATATCACTGATTATCTCATTTATCCAACTCATCTTTCATCACACACCCACTATTTCATCTACCCATGTTTTACCCAAAATTTTTGTAGATAAAAATACATATACATTTTAAATTATTTAAAAACATGTATAAATCATTCCTTCAACATCCATCTCAAATAAACAAACAATATATATTCACACAACACGTATTTTATATAAAATACTTCATATCTATGTGTAAGGTGAAAGTAACTACACACTCACTTGATTTACTGATAATCGGGCAGCACTTCGTTTCCTAAAACGATCGTTTCTAATAAAACCGGGAGTTTTATTGAGAAACCGGGCTCTGCGAGGGTTGGGCTTCAAAACCGAAAAGATAAATTTCTCGGGATTCTCGGGCACTTCGGGACGTGTTTCGGGTGTTTGGTATAATACCGGGGCTTTTTGGGAAGTGAAAATAGCTAAAATATGAAATTAAGGGTGAAAGGTGGCAAATTTCCAAAGTTACCCGGGAAGGCTCGCAGCCTTCTATTTATAGGCGAGGTCCGAAGGTCGGCTAAGAAGGGTGAGTCAGCAGCGAAGGCGCGTGGCAGCAGGAGGCGATGGCACGCAGATGGATCGCACGTGCGAGGGGTGAGCTGTTGGCCTCTGATTGGACCGAGGTCTAGGTCCGAGGGTTGGGTTCGTGGCGCACCATGCGAAGCTCGGATACGTCAGGAGAGGCACGCGTCAGACTCCTATTCGACCGCACTTCGGATGCGAGGGAAGGCGACACGCCTCGCCAGCTGGCCTCGGTGACTCAGCATTTTCGGACATGTGGCGCGTTATGAGCGAGGGTGACGTGGCCGAAGTCCCACCTTGCGAAATTTCTCGGATTTGACATTTTTTCTCGATTTTTGTGCCAAAACTTCTAAAATCCATAACTTTCGCATACGGGCTCCGTTTTTTACGTTCTTTATATGCACACGTAGGTAAAATTACGCTCTACAACTTCCGTTTAGACTTCGTCGGCTAATTTTCAATTTAATTTTTATATTATTATTTTTAACAGACCGGGACAGGAAATCCGTTAAAAATTCATAACTTCTTCATCCGACGTCCGTTTTCGTCTGTCTTTTTACCGTTGTACTACTATTGACGAGACCTTCGATTCTCGTTTAGGTTGTGTCGGCTAAAAATCACTCGATCTAAAATTCGAGTTTTTAGTTGTCTACTGCTAAGCTGAAACTTAGAAAAATCATAACTTCCTCATACGAAGTCAGATTTGGGCGTTCTTTTTATACATACTCTCGGTTTAACGAACACTACGAATTTCGTTTAGATCGCCAAGGCTAAAAAGTAGTTTATCAAAAACTCACTTTTTACGTCATTCGGCACTGTGCCGGTTTTGTCGCGAAACTTCGACAGGTCATAACTTCTTCGTTATAACTCGGATTTCGGTATTCTTTATATATCCGTAATCCTTGTCACAACCACTACAACTTTCTTAATAGATATCGGCTTTATCTAATATTTATTTTCGACGCTCATTTTTATTCTTAATTAATTAAATCCTAGTAATTAAGCATAAAACACATAATTCACATAATATTCACATAATTCCTTTTCATTTCTTCAAAATGAGTTACAAAGGTTAACCTAGACTATCCATAAATATTAATGCCTAGCCTAGAAACACGGGCGTTACAATTCTCTCCCCCTTAGGATGATTCCGTCCCCGGAATCACACATGAGCAAACAAATGCGGGTAGCGACTCATCATGTCACTCTCTGTTTCTCAGGTGAGATTTGGCCCATTCGTATGTTTCCAACGCACAAGCACTAAATCGACCATCTTGCGTCGCAACTTCTTAGTCTTACGGTCAACGATTGCCTCAGGTTCTTCAATTAACCTCTTGTTTTCATCCAACCTTAATTCAGAAATGAGAATTATGTCGGGCACATGTCCCGTGAACTTTCTCAAATAACACACATGAAAGGTGTTATGAACACCCTCTAGTTCTTCCGGTAACTCTAGCTTGTAAGCTTGATTCCCGATCCTTTGAAGAACTTTAAACGGTCCAATAAACCTTGGACTCAACTTTCCCCTTTTACCAAATCTTATAAGTCCCTTCCACGTTGAGACTTTAAGTAAAACCGAATCTCCAACTTCGAAGGATATCGGTTGTCTTTTCTTGTCAGCATAGCTCTTTTGTCGATCATGAGCTGCTAACATCCTTTCCCTAATCACTTTCAACTTTTTAGCAGTCTGATGGACTATTTCAGGTCCCATAAACTGCTTTTCCCCAGCTTCCAGCCAACATGACGGCGTTCGACAGTTTTCTCCATACAAAGCGTGATAAGGTGCCATCTTGATGCTCGAGTGGAAACTATTATTATAGGAAAATTCTACTAGAGGTAAGTGCTCATCCCAGTTACCTTGGAATTCCAGGGTACATGCTCTCAGCATATCATCCAATGTTTGAATTGTTCGTTCGCTCTGACCATCGGTTTGCGGATGGTAAGCTGTACTCAAACACAACTTGGTACCCAATTCCTCTTGTAGACTCCTCCAAAACCTTGAGGTAAAACGGGTATCACGATCAGATACAATCGCTAACGGAACACCGCGAAGCCTCACAATTTCCTTCACGTAAGAATTCGCAAGTTTATCCATAGACCATTTCTCGTTGGCTGCTATGAAATGTGCACTCTTAGTGAAGCGATCAACGACCACCCAAATCATGTCGTGACCGTTCCTTGTTCTGGGCAGTTTAGTCACAAAATCCATGGTGATGTCTTCCCATTTACCCATGGGTACAGGTAAAGGTTCTAAACTCCCATACGGTTTCTGATGTTGTGCCTTAACCCTAGCACATGTTACACACTCAGCCACATACTTAGCAACATCGAGCTTCATCGTCGGCCACCAGTAATAGGGTTTTAGATCCCTATACATTTTTGTACTGCCGGGATGAATCGAGTACATGGTCTTGTGAGCTTCTTCCATCAGAAGATCTCTTACTCCTCCCGTCTTAGGTACCCAAATCCTATCTTTGAATACCTTCAGTCCTTGACCGTTTGTATCAAACACCAACGTTTTACCCAAACGTTCTTCCTTTCGGTCATTTTTCTCTAAAGCTTCCTCTTGAGCTTTCTTTATACCTTCCACAATTGTCAAGACAACTTCAATTCTCAACGCTCTTGGCCTTTTCTTTTCAAGATTTACCTTTCGACTGAGAGCATCAGCAACAACATTTGCTTTACCAGGGTGGTAAAATATCTCACAGCCGTAGTCCTTGAGTAACTCTATCCAGCGTCGTTGCCTCATGTTCAATTCCTTCTGATTAAAGAGATATTGAAGACTCTTATGATCAGTGAAAAGTTTGCATTTAGTACCATAAAGATAGTGCCTCCATATCTTTAAGGCGAATACTACCGCTGCCAACTCCAGATCATGAGTGGGGTAGTTCTTTTCATGCTCTTTCAATTGCCTCGATGCATACGCTATCACTTTATCCCTTTGGGTCAGAACACAACCTAACCCAACTCCAGAGGCATCACTATAAACTGCGAAGTCATCAACTCCTTCAGGTAACGAAAGAATCGGTGCTTCACACAATTTCTTCTTTAACTTTTCAAAGGCTTCCTTATGCTTTTCATTCCAAGTATAAGTAGCTCCTTTGTGGGTCAAAGTTGTTAATGGAGTAGCGATCGAAGAAAAGCCTTGGATAAAACTTCGGTAATATCCAACTAATCCAAAAAAAAACTTCAGATCTCCGTAGGACTTTCAATTGTAACCTTCGAGTTACAAAATAAATCCTTATTGAGGACTCCTTCTTCTTCTTAGAAAAAGTACTTTCCTTCATTCATTGTAACAGACCGATGGGTCATGTTCTAATGATCTCTCATCGTATAATGCACTACTTAGACTCAGGTCTCTTAGAGATAATTTCCGGAACAGACTATAACTTCCTTCATGTTCTAATGTGATACAATCACAGTTCAACATGTGTCATTTCTAACTACCAACTTCTTTAACAACGAATGCGATACTTCTATTGATCACTTTGATAATCTTTCACTTCCATCTTCTGGCTTAAGTCAAATGCTACATCGAACTTGGTTCTCTGAACCACGTGACATACTCATTTTAGTCGGACTCGATTCGATATGACCTCTAAGGTCGGAATAACAATCATCTTCTTAGTCATTACCGAAACGATGGTAACGACAGACTAGAATAAGACGGAATCAATTACTAGCTCCTTGGTAACCTTGTGACTTTCCCTGATCCAAGTACGAGTCCTGTGCTTCCGGTAGTATAGGCCTCTACTACCATTCACACCTACTCATACTCGTCCCAAGTATTGTCTCGCAGTTCTCCAAATCACTATACAAGAATTTCACATAGTCATTCAATTCATCAGATGACAAAACCAGGGTTTATATTATTTCCTTGAAATGATTACACAGAGGTTCAAGTTTACCCTATACTATGCCTCTAATAGGCTAAACCACTTGTTACTATTCACATTACTACTTCATAACTTGATCTTCGGGTATCAAGTCTATACTTCTAATTCCTAGCGTTGTTATTTGCTTCGTCAAGGATATTCTGAAATTCCCTTGGCGTTGGCGGTGCGCTTGGCCTTGTTACTTCATTTTTCTTCGGACAGTCCTTAGACATATGGCCTTCTTCCTTACATCCGTAACACACCTCCTTGGGAATCGTACACTCATTGGCGTAATGCCCAATTTCTCCACACTTAAAGCAATTCACCTTCCTGCCATAATTCCCAGAGTGTTTATTTTTGCACTTCCCGCACCATTTTCCTTTACCTCCTCTTTTGCCAGACTTTGAGAATATGTTGCTCTTGTTGGACCTTGAAGACCCCTCAAATTTCCTCTTCTTGCCAACTTCAACCTTGTTGGCGGTCCTGTCATTGATCATTTATTCAATAGACTTAGCAACCCAGATAGTTGCCTCAAGAGCAGATGTCGTACTGGCACAGTAAGTTCATCCTTACTTTGTTGAAGTAAACGTTTTGTCTCTTCCATTTGTTGATCCAACATCGTACGCACCATTGCCTGCACCCCAACCATCGTGATTGGATCAGGCTGCAGATTATCGTTTCCGAATTCACTTTGCGTACTCGCCATTTCGATCTATACACCAATCGTAGGTGAATTTAGATCTTTATTTTCGATAGACGTTAAATCTTCGTTATTACTCCGAAACGTTTATATGTTAGTTCTAATATTGTAGTCATACGTTTAGAATCCTACACACATAAGGTTTCCAGATCCGGTCGGCAACAGACCATAGATCCGAACAAATAATGGCATATATGGCAAACATATAGCATTTAGCACATAAAAGCATTTTAGCCATCTTTCCTAAAATAAACTAGTGCTCGTGTCTAAAATATTGTAGACACTCATCTCACAATCATCACTTAGCATTCTAATTTTAAGTCTAGAAATCCTACAATTTCTTAGTTCGCTTAAACTAATGCTCTGATACCAACTGTGACATCCCCTAATTTCTCGGCCAGAAAAGACCGATTTAATTTATGCTTTTAAAATAAAATCAGAGAAATCCTTTTAAAAGATGTTGCGGAATTGGTCCCCAAAACAAAACATGATAAAAGTTTATCAAAACCTTTCTTTAAGAAATATATAATTTCCTTTTATATCAAAACCTCGGGATGTCATGTTTCGATACAGATCAAAAGCATAAACAAGACATTATAAGCCTTACAACAGTTATTTACAACTACTAGCCTATAATCCAAAAATTTCTCATCATCATCCGACTATGCTCGGGGTCCACTACCTGTAATAATAAAAAGCTGAGTGGGTCAGGCTTGGGAGCCTGGTGAGCATATAGGGTTTTCAACCCACAATAAATAAATTTATTATGCTTAAACATCAAACAATCAACCAAATTACCCCAACCCCATTATCTTATTTATTTCTTAAGGATTTACCCTAAGAATCAACTATCACTCATTCCTAAGGATTCATCCTAAGGAATAGGCACGAAGTCACATCGTCGCCGGGGTTTATACAACAGACACTAAGTCCATAGCTGCCAGGGTTTATACAACATGTGCTAAGTCCATAGCTCTTATTTATCAACAGTATTATTCACGGGAATCCCCCCTGCAATACATGCCAATGGGTTTTTAGAGTACAACTGATGAACATATGGTTCACACACTTACAGGTTGCGAGCCTGCTAGTGTTCCACAGATCATCTAGAATAGTCCGTGGTTGTCATCCATACTCTGCTGAATGACGGGGGCCAACGTTTGGGTAAGTGATTCTCTCATAATTCACCACCCACCCTCAACTCATGATCTATATCACTGATCATCTCATTTATCCAACTCATCTTTCATCACATACCCACTATTTCATCTACCCATATTTTACCCAAAATTTTTGTAGATAAAAATACATATACAGTTTAAATTATTTAAAAACATGTATAAATTATTCCTTCAACATCCATCTCAAATAAACAAACAATATATATTCACATAGCACGTATTTTATATAAAATACTTCATATCTATGTGTAAGGTGAAAGTAACTACACACTCACTTGATTTACTGATAATCGGGCAGCACTTCGTTTCCTAAAACGATCGTTTCTAATAAAACCGGGAGTTTTATTGAGAAACCGGGCTCTGCGAGGGTTGGGCTTCAAAACCGAAAAGATAAATTTCTCTGGATTCTCGGGCACTTCGGGACGTGTTTTGGGTGTTGGGTATAATACCGGGGCTTTTTGGGAAGTGAAAATAGCTAAAATATGAAATTAAGGGTGAAAGGTGGCAAATTTCCAAAGTTACCCGGGAAGGCTCGCAGCCTTCTATTTATAGGCGAGGTCCGAAGGTCGGCTAAGAAGGGTGAGTCAGCAGCGAAGGCGCGTGGCAGCAGGAGGCGAAGGCACGCAGATGGCTCGCACGTGCGAGGGGTGAGCTGTTGGCCTCTGATTGGACCGAGGTCTAGGTCCGAGGGTTGGGTTCGTGACGCACCATGCGAAGCTCGGATACGTCAGGAGAGGCACGCGTCAGACTCCTATTGGACCGCACTTCGGATGCGAGGGAAGGCGACACGCCTCGCCAGCTGGCCTCGGTGACTCAGCATTTTCGGACACGTGGCGCGTTATGAGCGAGGGTGACGTGGCCGAAGTCCCACCTTGCGAAATTTCTCGGATTTGACATTTTTTTCTCGATTTTTGTGCCAAAACTTCTAAAATCCATAACTTTCGCATACGGGCTCCGTTTTTTACGTTCTTTATATGCACACGTAGGTAAAATTACGCTCTACAACTTCCGTTTAGACTTCGTCGGCTAATTTTGAATTTAATTTTTATATTATTATTTTTAACAGACCGGGACAGGAAATCCGTTAAAAATTCATAACTTCTTCATCCGACGTCCGTTTTCGTCTGTCTTTTTACCGTTGTACTACTATTGATGAGACCTTCGATTCTTGTTTAGGTTGTGTCGGCTAAAAATCACTCGATCTAAAATTCGAGTTTTTAGCTGTCTACTGTTAAGCTGAAACTTAGAAAAATCATAATTTCCTCATACGAAGTCAGATTTGGGCGTTCTTTTTATACATACTCTCGGTTTAACGAACACTACGACTTTCGTTTAGATCGCCAAGGCTAAAAAGTAGTTTATCAAAAACTCACTTTTTACGTCATTCGGCACCGTGCCGGTTTTGTCGCGAAACTTCGACAGATCATAACTTCTTCGCTATAACTCGGATTTCGGTATTCTTTATATATCCGTAATCCTTGTCACAACCACTACAACTTTCTTAATAGATATCGGCTTTATCTAATATTTATTTTTGACGCTCATTTTTATTCTTAATTAATTAAATCCTAGTAATTAAGCATAAAACACATAATTCACATAATATTCACATAATTCCTTTTCATTTCTTCAAAATGAGTTACAAAGGTTAACCTAGACTATCTATCAATATTAATGCCTAGCCTAGAAACACGGGCGTTAACCACCGTCATCCTCAAACACGTGTTCCCAATTGGGGAACCTACCGCCTTGCGGCTCAAAGCATCAGCCACCACGTTGGCCTTCCATGGATGGTATAGGATCTCACAATCATATCCTTCAGCACGTCCAACCACCTCCTTTGCCGCATGTTGAGGTTCTGCTGATCCATCAAATACTTCAAACTCTTGTGATCAGTATAAATAGTGAAGGGTTTTAAGCATTCTAACACTCATATGGTGTACATGCAACCCTAGAAACCTTGGATCTATGTTTTCTCTATTATACATGCAAATTTGATTTTCCAAGGTTCTCAACCTAACTAGCTTGTTATGGGGTACTTGTAATATAAAAACTTTAGTAGAATAACATACCTTTTCTTGTGGTTGATTGCTTGGAGTCTTGAGAGCTTAGCACCAATAATGTGGATGCCTCAAGTGGAATCACAAATCACCAAACCAACTTGGAAAGCTTGAGAGAATAGTATGCACTAGAGAAATCGGCCCACTCTTGTTCACTCACACACTAGTGCCATTTCATGTGCCAAAGACCTCTTTATATAGTATAGTGGATTAGGGTTACATCCATGTAAACCCTAATACCCATGACCTTTCATTTCCATAGGATCCATGGATCAAAAACTCCATGGACTATCCATGCAAGCTTAGCCCATCCTAAATGAACTTGGCCCATTCTATATATATAAGAGTCCATATATGATTAGCTTCTTTTGATCACTAAATTAATTCCAAATTAATTCTTGATCATTAATAATTAAATAATATGATTTCATATTAATATATTATAACTTATAATATATTAATAAATCATAAATATACTATTCTCAAAGATTATCCATACAAATTGTTATGGTGAAGTGCAACCCAAATGGACCATGTCGGGTCGGGTCAAGTACATACCAAATATAGTTACGGACTTAGACACCTTATCCAACAGTCTCCCACTTGGATAAGTCTGATAACTATAGTTGCAAGTATGACTTCAGGAACTGACCAGCAATCATAGCTCTTAAAACTCTGTCGAACTATGAAGTGTCATTTTTGATAAGTGATCATATAATCCTCTGTTCTAGATATCAGCCGGACAAACACATGGAACAATGTCGTACTTATTATCCAGCAGTTTGTTTCCTGATTTCCGATTTATTTGACATAGAACTAAACCAGACACATCAATTTGGTTCTGACCGGGCCCGACACATAGGTCAAAAAAATCATCGAGGGGCCCAGATATCGCTTTTAATCCTCCAAGGACTAAAAGGAACAGATAAACTTCGACTCATATTCTTGTTCTACTACTTGTTGAATCATACACAAAGGCACGTTTTATAACATCAAGTTATTGATGCGTTTACGTACAATCTATGCATAACCAACTCATAGGCAACAACTCATATCTCTAGGTTTGAAGACTTATATGATATTACCGTCTCACGATCACTCGAGATAAATTCCATGAAGTGATACAAGTGAGCGTGGGTTTAATCCAATACTCAGAACTTATGAGCACTCATGAATGTTGTAGCAACTTTTGCTATGTCTAACACCTTAGAGATCTACAAGCCCAATTCATGACAGTCTTGATTCATACCTACTTCCAACATATGACTGACTGTGGAGAGTTTGAATAAAGTAATTATTCTGGAAGTCAAAACATGCAAAATTGAAACAATAGTAAACAATTGACACAAGATAGCAACACCTTACTTATAAATAAACAACAAATTTTATTTAATCATCAAATGTCAATTACAAGTTTCAGAAATAGCTATCAAATCTGTAAAACTAATATCGTCCTTCCGCCCGATGCGCCTCGCATGCTGCAAATGTTTAACCCTAGTCAGTCCCTTCGTGAGGGGATCTGTTGGGTTCTCTTCTGACGATACCCTCTCTGCCACGAGGAGTCCTTCTTCTATCCTGTGTCTTATGAAGTGATATTTTCTGTCAATGTGCCTGGATCTTCCATGATCTCTCGGTTCCTTGGCTAAGGCAACCGCACTATTGCTATCACATAAAATCTCCATAGGCTCCTTTATAGCTGGTACAACTCCAAGGTCTCCGATGAATTTCCTCAGCCATATCGCCTCCTTCGCCGCTTCACTTGCTGCTATGTAATCTGATTCACATGTCGAATCAGCCACTGTCTCCTGTTTGGAACTTTTCCAAGTAATTGCTCCTCCATTCATGGTAAAGACCCAGCCCGACTGAGAGCGGAAATTATCCCTATCAGTCTGAAAGCTAGCATCACTATAAGCCACTACTCTCAAGTCATCACTCCCACCAAGGGTAATGACCCAGTCCTTAGTCCTCTGCAGGTACTTGAGAATGTTCTTCACCGCAGTCCAGTGAGCCTTACCAGGGTTCCCCTGATATTTGCTGACCATGCTCAAAGCGAAGGCCACATCAGGGCGGGTACAAGTCATAGCATACATGATCGAGCCAACAACGGAAGCATATGGTAATCGACTCATCTCAGCTATCTCAGCCTCTGTACTCGGGCTCCGAGCCTTGCTCAGTTTGGCATTATGTTGGATTGGTAAGTCACCTTTATTGGAATTTTGCATGTTGAACCTTTTCAACACTTTGTCCACATAGGTGCTTTGACTGAGTCCAATTAGTATTTTACTCCTTTCTCTCAATATCCTTATCCCTAGGATATAGGCAGCTTCTCCAAGGTCCTTCATAGCGAAACACTTCCCAAGCCAAGACTTAACCTCCTGCAAAGTTGGGATGTCATTTCCCATGAGTAGTATGTCATCCACATACAGTACCAAAAAGCTAACTATACTCCCACTAGCTCTGACATATACACATGACTCATCTTCTCTTCTTGAAAAACCAAACTCTTTGACTTTTTCATCAAAAAAAAGATTTCAGCTGCGAGATGCTTGTTTCAATCCATAAATGGATTTCTCAAGCTTGCACACTCTATCAGGGTACTCTGCACTGACAAAACCCTCTGGCTGACTCATGTAAACATCCTCAGCCAACTTTCCATTAAGGAAAGCGGTTTTGACATCCATTTTCCATATTTCATAATCATGAAATGTAGCAATGGATAGCATAACCCTAATAGACTTAATCTTTGCTACTGGTGAGAAGGTTTCATCATAATCAACTCCCTGAGTTTGAGTGAAGCCCTTCTCAACCAGTCGCGCCTTATAAGTGTGCACTTTCCCATCCATGTCGGTCTTCTTCTTGAAGATCCATTTGCACCCGACCGTCTTACGACCCGATACATTGTCAACCAAGTTCCAAACTTGATTGTCATACATGGACTGAATCTCGTTGTCCATAGCTTCTTTCCATTTAGCAGACTCAGGGCCTGCCATGGCTTCCCTATAGCTGTTAGGTTCATCCAAATTTACCAGTGTACTATCACGGATAAATGTGTCACCTTCCGCAGTAATATGGAGACCATAGTAATGCTCAGGTGCATTCCTAACTCTAGTGGAATGCCTCAGAGGTACAGACTCGTCAGTTGGTTCAACAAGAGTTTCCTCCTCAGGTTGATTGCTAGGGTTTGAGGTTCCTTCACCACTTGACTCTTAAAGCTCTTCAAGGTCAATTTGCCTCCCATTGTTTCCTTGGCTTATAAATTCTCTCTCCCAAAAGACCCCTCTCCTTGCCAAAGGATTTCTGTGGGTAGCCGATGAAAATACACCTCTCACTACGAGGTTCGAGCTTGTCCTGAGTCTCACGTCTCACGAAAGCCTCACAACCCCAAATCTTGATGTGGTCTAAATTTGGAACTTTCCCAGTGCACATCTCGTGAGGTGTTTTGGCAACCTTCTTGGTAGGGACGATATTAAGGATATGGGTGGCAGTCTTTAAGGCATACCCCCAAAATGAGTTTGGTAATGAAGCTCGACTCATCATGGAACGAACCATGTCCAACAAGGTTCGATTGCGCCTCTCAGCCACACCATTAAGCTGTGGTGTTCTGGGAGGTGTCAATTGTGAAACAATTCCACATTCCTTAAGATAGTCAAGGAACTCTGTACTAAGATACTCTCCTCCTCGATCGGATCGAAGCATCTTAATGTTCCTGCCCAACTGATTCTCCACTTCCTGTTTAAACTCCTTGAACTTTTCAAAGGTTTCTGACTTATGCTTGATTAATTAAACATAACCATATCTACTGTAATCATCAGTAAAAGTCACATAGAAGCGGTTAGCATCCCTTGTGGCGGTTCTGAAGGATCCACACACATTTGTGTGTATAAGGTCCAACAAACCTTCACCCCTAGCACAAGTACCAGTGAAGGGTGACTTTGTCATCTTTCCAAGCAAACAAGACTCGCAACTATCATCCGAGTTTAAGTCAAATGACTCCAAAACTCCAGCCTTTTGGAGTTGGCCTATGTGCTTCTTGTTGACATGTCCAAGACAACAGTGCCACAAGGATGCCTTATCCAAACTAGTGGAAGAATCGATATGCAACACATTATTTACTAAGTTGTCTACAACCGACACAGTTTCATATACACCATCACAAGGTAATGCTTGAAAATAAAGAACATTATTATAAAAAGCATTAATACCACCACATTCATTATCAAATGAAAAAGTAAATCCTTGTTTGTACAAATTGTGAAAAGAAATAATATTTCTCGCCATTTCAGACGAGTAACAACACTTATTCAAATCTAACATTAACCCACTACTTAGAAACAAAGAATAAACTCCAATCTTGGTGACAGGTGAAGCTTTCCTATTCCCCATGATCAAGTTTATCTTTCCGTGCTCCACATCCTCACTTCTTCTTAGGCCCTGCAAATCAGAACATATATGAATACCACAACCTGTATCAAGGACCCAAGAATTAGTATGCGGTGAGTTATTAGACAATATAGTGTAAATACCTGCATGGGTAGGTTTGACCTTCCCATCCTTAACATCTTGCAGGTACTTGGGGCAGTTTCGTTTCCAGTGCCCCTTATCATGACAAAAGAAGCATTCAGCTTCCTTTGGGTTGGAAGATGGAGTGACAGAACCACCTTTGGTTCCACTCGAAGAGGAGCCATCAAGAGACTTTCCCTCGGTACCCTTAGAAGGGGTCTTCCTCTTTTTCCCTCTACTTTTCCCGATTGCCAGAATAGGGGCGGTGTTAGGAGTAGGAGTAGTAACAACCGATTTACCTTTGAGACCACTTTCGGCGGTCTTCAAAAGTCCTTGAAGCTTGCTGAGTGTGACCTTCTCCTTGTTCATGTGATAGGTCATTCAGAATTGATCATAACAAGTAGGCAAGGAGTGCAGTATGATGTCAATATCCAACTCCTCAGGGAAGTTCACATTCAACTTCAACAAACGGTCCACAAACCTTTTCATTTTCTGCATGTGGCCCGTGATGGATTCACCATCCTTCATTCGGGTTGTTATCATGGAAGAGATGATTTCATACATCTCTTGACGAGCACTCTGATGGTAGCGGTCCATCAGGTGCATGTGCATCTCAAAAGGGTAAAAGTCCTCATAGGACTTCTGGAGTTCAGCTGTCATTGTGGCCAACATGATACATGCCACCTTGGTGGCATCTCTCTCATGTGCCCTAAAGTCAGCGATCTCATGTGGAGTAGCAGTAGACTCATCAATTTCTTTCAGCTCCTTGTCGAGGACATATTCCTTGTCCTCGTAACGCGTGACCATCCTGATGTTCCTAATCCAATCATTAAAGTTTGAACCATCAAAGATGACTCTCCCACAAAGGTTCATAAGAGAGAAGGAGCCGGTATGGTTTGAGCCAGAAGCAGCATTGTTGGAAGACATCTGAAAAGAAGAAAGACAAGTTTAGATTAGATATAGAATCCTTAATAAGACACCCAAATGTAATATTAAGGCTAGGACCCAACACAATACTTTATAACTTGGAAGAGGGATGCCGTAATCCAAGCTATAAAATATTTGAAGGTAGGCGAATGACGATTCACCAATTTCCACCATGAAAAATGAAATAAATTATTAGGTTTTAGTTGGATTGAAACTCCTAGATCTTTTGAGATTCATTGAACTTTTCAATGGCATGTTTAAATCTCGATTGTGCCCTCTCAAGTTTGTGACTGGGATGCCGAGGATCACAAACAAGGTGTGAATAACCATGCAAATTAACTTGGTACCCTTAATCTTTATCACTTAATCAATGTGCCGGTTACCCACACGCGCTCCACCGATCAATAATAAACATTAAGTCACCCTTTGCCACTCTTACTAGTCCATGTTAGTGTGTCGGTTACCTACACACGCTCCACCAACGACTTGGTAAGGTACAAAGTGTAATTTCATGGGTTAGCACCAATTTCACATTTTCCTAAAGTAACTAAGATTGGGAATTTATAAAAGGTTTAGTTATTTTATATTCATCATTATACTTTTAATGAGAATTATAGTCCTCGTCCTACCCGTTCATCTGACGACCCTCTACCAGTCAAGGAAGCGGTGGGTGAGAGTGGACACCCATTAAGCTGCCATTTTATAGGCAACAACCTTATACCCCCCTTATAAACCGGCTTCGTGAATGAGGCATACTAACGGTAAGACTGACTTGATCTTATACATATATATATATATATATATATATATATATATATATATATATATATATATATATATATATATATATATAACTTATAATACTATAAAGTATAAGGGTTGAATTTTAACTTTTAAAACTCTAAGGTTTGAAATTAAAGTGTGTGTGAGACTTTACAAATTCCAAGACTTGAGGGCAAGTTTTGAAACTATTCAAGACCTTTCATTTCTATAACTTATGAGTTTTAATGGTTTTAAAGAAAAGACTTTTGGAATTCCATAACTTGAGGACAAGTTATGGAGTCCATTAATTGGCATTTAGATCAAGAATTACACTAACAAACAATTTGCAAATAATTCCTATGATCTATTAAAACTCATAAGTATGAACATTCATATCAACAATTTCAAGAATCATATAAACATATATAAAACTTGAAAATTTGATAATAACCATTGAAAATGTATTAGCATAATCATTACCGCATCAAAAACAGGTTTTATAAGTCCAAAACAGTTTAGGGTAATGATTCTAGTCCATTTCCAGCAGCAAAACTCAAAAATCTGCACACAGGGCCTCCTACTCGCAGAGTGCAAGAACCTACTCGACGAGTAGGATGAGTTTACACTTGGACTCGTTGAGTCCCCCATGGACTCGGCGATTCCACTGAACAGTGAACAGTTTTTCGACTTTTTCAAGCATTTTGCATCAAGTATAATGAAAACAAGCCTACGATCTGATACCACTGAAGGGGTTTGAGCATTCTAACACTCCTATGGTGTACATGCAATCCTAGAAACCTTGGATCTATGTTTTCTCTATTATACATGCAAATTTGATTTTCCAAGGTTCTCAACCTAACTAGCATGTTATGGGGTACTTGTAATATAAAAACTTTAGTATAATAACATACCTTTTCTTGTGGTTAATTGCTTGGAGTCTTGAGAGCTTAGCACCAATAATGTGGATGCCTCAAGTGGAATCACAAATCACCAAACCAACTTGGAAAGCTTGAGAGAATAGTATGCACTAGAGAAATCGGCCCACTCTTGTTCACTCACACACTAGTGCCATTTCATGTGCCAAAGACCTCTTTATATAGAATGGTGGATTAGGGTTACATCCATGTAAACCCTAAAACCCATGGCCTTTCATTTCCATAGGATCCATGGATCAAAAACTCCATGGACTATTGATGCAAGCTTAGCCCATCCTAAATGAACTTGGCCCATTCTATATATATAAGAGTCCATATCTAATTAGTTTCTTTTGATCACTAAATTAATTCCAAATTAATTCTTGATCAATACTAATTAAATAATATGATTTCATATTAATATATTATAACTTATAATATATTAATAAATCATAAATATACTATTCTCAAAGATTATCCATACAAATTGTTATGGTGAAGTGCAACCCAAATGGACCATGTCGGGTCGGGTCAAGTACATACCAAATATAGTTACGGACTTAGATACCTTATCCAACAAATAGTGCATCGTACTCCATACAAATAGTGCCTCCAAATCTTGAGGGTAAACACCACTGCCCCCAATTCCAGGTCGTGAGTGGGGTAATTCGCCTCATGAGGCTTCAACTGCCTCGAGGCGTAAGCTATCACATGCCCCCTCTGCATCAGTATCGCGCCTAACCCTGAGATTGATGCATCACAATACACCACCAAATCCTCTAACCCCTCAGGTAGTACTAGAATCGGAGCCTCACATAATCTCTGTCTCAGGGTCTCTAAAGCCAACTGTTGATCCGTGCCCCACCGAAATGTCACATTCTTCTTGGTTAAGCGGGTCAAAGGCATAACAATCTTGGAGAAATCCTGGATGAATCTCTGATAATAGCCCGCTAAACCCAAGAAGCTACGGATCTCGGATGTATTCTTCGGTACTTCCCACCGCATCACCGCCTCAACCTTGGTTGGATCTACCGAAATGTCGACCTGGTTGATGATGTGCCCAAAAAATTATACCTCTCGCAACCAGAAATCACACTTGGAGAAATTGGCATAAAGCCTCTCCGCCCTCAGTGTCTCCAATACCTCCCTCAGATGTTGTTCATGCTGCTCCTTGGTCTTAGAATAGACCAGGATATCATCAATAAAAATGATTACCGACCGATCCAGCATCGGTCTGCACACTCTGTTCATGAGATCCATGAACGCTGTTGGGGCATTGGTGAGCCCAAATGGCATCACCACAAGCTCATAGTGCCCATACCGAGTTCTGAAAGCTGTCTTCGGTATATCCTCATCCTGAATCCTCATCTGATGGTATCCCGACCGAAGATCAATCTTGAAAAACTAAGACGCGCCCTGCAGCTGATCGAACAAATCATCGATCCTCGATAACGGATAGCGGTTCTTCACCGTTAGTTTGTTCAGCTCTCGATAATCAATACACATCCTGTGTGACCCATCCTTGTTTTTCACAAATAGGATCGGGGATCCCCACGGGGAACTGCTCGGTCGGATAAACCCTCGATCTAGCAGCTCTTGAAGTTGCGTAGATAACTCCTGCATCTCAGGCGGTGCTAACCGATACGGTGTCTTTGCTATCGGTGCGGCACCCGACACTAAATCAATGCGAAACGCTACTTGCCTCTCCGGAGGCACTCCCGGTAACTCCTCGGGAAAGACATCCTGAAACTCCTGTACAACCAGTACACTGCCCACATCTGTCGTGGGCTCAACCCTCGTATCCAAGATATACGCCATAAATCTCGCATCCCTGCTGTAGAAATCTCCTAGCCCTCGCGGCTGAACAGAGGGTTGGCCCCTGCGAGGCCCTCTCACCATGAATAACCAGTTCTCCCCCACTTGGGGTTCGAACCCTCACCAACTGGAACTCGCAATCGATCATGGCCCCATTGGCCCCCAACTAGTCCATCCCGACAATCACCTTCTGCCCTCGCAACAGTATCGGGACTAGATCAACACGAAACCTCTCCCCAAGCACATTCATGACATAGTCCCGATACACCCTCGCAGCACTCACAGTGCGGTCATCCGCAATCTCCACCTCGAGCGGGCAATCCAAAGTTCCCGGCGCATCCCGAAACTTCTTACTAAGCGTAAGAGACACAAACGATCGGGTAGCACCCGAATCGACCAAAACATGAGCCGACATACCATTGACCAAAAAGGTCCCTATACATAAGCACAATGTACACATAAGCAATGCAAATAAACATAGAGCAGAGGAGAATAAACACATTCCAGCCACAACATCTGGCGCTGCTCGAGCCTCCTCGTTACTCAACTGAAATGCGCGGCTCTTCACCGCTGGAGCATCCGCCTTAGCAGGGCGGCCATCAGTAATCCTCATCATGGCGGGCGCAGGCGCCGCCACAGCTCCTCCCCCTCCCTGCAACCTCGGACAATCGGCCTTTTATGGCCAGTCTGGTTGCAGTGGAAACATATCAGGCCCTTCTTAGGGTAATCCCTGCTCAAGTGACCCGGCTGGCCACATGCGTAACATCCTGAGCCTGCTATCCAAAAAGCCGCACTGTGCGGTTTACCGCACTTGGCACACCGGCCCCAGCCCTGCTGGCCCCTACTGGAAGTATCTGAGGTCTTAGGATTTTTATCCTGACCTACCGCTTCCTGTGCCTGCTCCGGCTTCCGCTTGGTGCAGAAGTCCAGCTCCATCTCCCGCTCACGGGCCTTCTCCACCATCTCATTCAGGGTTTTACACCCTGTAAAGCTCATAAACTCCCTGATATCATCCCTCAACATGGAATGATACCTCGTCCGCCTCATATCCTCGTCTGTAGCATACTGTGGGATCAACAATGCTTGCTCCCGAAACTTGGCGGTGATCTCTGTCACAGTCTCGGTGGTCTGTTGGAGCTCCTGGAACTCCCTCACCAACCGATGCACCTCAATAGCTGGTGCAAACTCCAAATCAAATCGCCGAACGAACTCGACCCATGTCATCACAGCCACACCGACTGCTCCTACCTGACTAGTCACCTCACCCCACCAGTCTCGGGCCAGGTCTCTCAGCATACATGAAGCAAAACCCACCTTTTCCGCATCAGGGCAAGAACTCGTGCGCTGGGCGTTTTCGATATCCGCCACCCAGCGTCGGCTAACAATGGGGTCCCTGACCCCGAAAAGCTTTGGCGCCCCGCATGCCTTGAATTCCCAGAACGAGGGAGTTCGGGGCCCGACCTGGCCCGCAACAATCTCGGCTCTGAATGATCTGAGCCTTTTCCTCCATAATCTCCATCATACCTGTGACATCCCCCAATTTCTCGGCCAGAAAAGACCGATTTAATTTATGCTTTTAAAATAAAGTCAGAGAAATCCTTTTAAAATATGTTGCGGAATTGGTCCCCAAAACAAAACATAATAAAAGTTTATCAAAACCTTTCTTTAAGAAATATATAATTTCCTTTTATATCAAAACCTCGGGATGTCATGTTCCGATACAGATCAAAAGCATAAACAAGACATTATAAGCCTTACAACAGTTATTTACAACTACTGGCCTATAATCCAAAAATCTCTCATCATCCTCCGACTATGCTCGGGGTCCACTACCTGTAATAATAAAAAGCTGAGTGGGTTAGGCTTGGGAGCCTGGTGAGCATATAGGGTTTTCAACCCACAATAATAATAAACTTATTAAGTTTACCAATCAACAATAACCCTGATTACCCATTCCCATTGTCCTCACTTTACGTCCCTAAACACCTATCACAAGGGACCTAGCCAAAGAAATATCATCGGGATGGACACTACAGCTAAGGGGACTCCTCAGCCATACATGACCTAAAGGCAACCATGAGGGGGATGGAGTACGCCAATGAACATTTAGTTCACCAACACCTACAAGTTGCGAACCTGCTAGTGTTCCATTGGACTCTCTAGAAAGGTCTGTGGTCGTCATCTATACTCCGCTAGACGACTACAACAACAACAACAACAACAACATCGAGGCCTCTCATCATTTTAACACCCATCGACTATTTCCTCTACCCATGTTTTACCCAACATATTTGTAGATAAAATACATATACAATTTAAAACTTGTATAAAACATCTATTCAACAGTCACCTCAAGTAAACAATTAATATATTTACACATAGCACGTATTTTAAGGTAAATACTTCATATCTATGTGTAAGGTGAAAGTGACTACACACTCACTTGATTTAATGATAATCGGGCAGCACTTCGTTTCCTAAAACGATCGTTTCTAATAAAACCAGGAGTTTTATTGAGAAACCGGGCTCTGCGAGGGTTGGGCTTCAAAACCGAAAAGATAAATTTCTCAGGCTTCTCGGGCACTTCGGGACGTGTTTCGGGTGTTTGGTATAATACCGGGGCTTTGGGGGAAGTTGGAATGAAAGAAATATGGGTTTAGGGGTGTAAAATGTCAAATTTCCAAATTATCCCCGGGAGGTCTCGCACCCTTCTATTTATAGGGGCGAGGCTTCTGATCGGACGACTGAGAAGACTCCACGCGGCAGCAGATCCGAAGAGAAGGCACATGGCTCGCATGTGCGAGGGTCAGCTGTTGGCCTCTGATTGGACTGAGGTCTAGGTCCGAGGTTCGGAGTCGTGGCACACCATGCGAAGGTCGGACACGTCAGGAGAAGGCACGCGTCGGACCCCCATTGGACTGCAATTCGGATGCGAGGGAATGTGACACGCCTCGCCAGCTGGCCTCGGTGACTCAGCAGTTTCGGATACGTGGCGCGTTATGAGCGAGGGTGACGTGGTCGATGTCCCACCATGCGAAATTTCTCGGATTTGGCAATTTTTCTCGATTTTTGTGCAAAAAACTTCTAAAATCCATAACTTTCGTATACGGGCTCCGTTTTTGACGTTCTTTATATGCACGCGTAAGTAAAATTACGCTCTACAACTTTCGTTTAGACTTCGTTGGCTAATTTTGACTTTAATTTTTATATTATTATTTTTAACAGACCAGGACAGGAAATCCGTTAAAAATTATAACTTCTTCATCCGACGTCCGTTTTCGTCTGTCTTTTTACCGTTGTACTACTATTGACGAGACCTTCGATTCTCGTTTAGGTTGCGTCGGCTAAAAATCACTCAATCTAAAATTCAAGTTTTTAGTTGTCTACTGCTAAGCTGAAACTTAGAAAAATCATAACTTCCTCATACGAAGTCAGATTTGGGCGTTCTTTTTATACATACTCTCGGTTTAACGAACACTACGACTTTCGGTTTATAAGATATATCTCACTCGCTGCTCTAACTCAACTGCCTATAATCATCATGTGATTAACGTGTCACAATCCCGAAATACTGTAAATACCCTTAAAGTCAACTCTGGTCAAAGTCAAGGTCAACAGTCAATGTCAACAGTCCATATTGACCTCAACTCGTCGAGTGCATCCAGCAACTCGTAGAGTTAGCTGTATAACTTGTCAACTCGCCGAGTTACCTTTGTAACTCGTCGAATTCCTCCCGAGTCCATTCCACTGAATCCCAAGTCAACTCGCCGAGTCACCTTAGTGACTCGTCGAGTTCATCAAATGTCCATAAAACCTAAAGTCCATTCAGACCAAAACCCTAATCCTTCACTGCACTCATTCCGAAACTCGAAAACGAGAAAACCCTACCCCGACTCGTCAAGTCAACTAAGGGTCTCGACGAGTTCCTTCAGTCCCTTTTATGTTCAGCCCTTTTCGGTGGGATCTAAGGTCCCAAACGTCATATCCAACCTCCCCTAGTGCAGATACCACGTAAAGTTGCAAACTTTACGTGCATGCAAGGCCCTCCAAGGCTATAACATCAAAACTAAGCTTCCTACAAGGTTTTAGTGCATGGAAAGGGCCTAAGCCGGATAAAGTGAGCAACTTTATGTCATTGGGGACCTAGAGAGGTCCAGATCTAGAACCATATCCTTGTGATAAGTCCAGATCCGAGCATGACCCCATTTTTCACCAAAAGTGACCATATCCTTCCATGAAATGAGATCTAAGCAAATTGAGATCAAGGTGGTAACTTTTTACCTCTAAATGGATGCTAACAACCACTAGATGTCGGATCCCAAGCCTTCTCCTCTCTTCAATCTCCTCAACCTTTAAGTTCCCTTCTCAAAAGCACAAGTTTCACTCTCCAACACTCACACACACTCAAGGAAGCTCAAAAATGCAGCTAGGGTTTCTTTCTAGGCTGTAAGGACGATGAGGGAGGCTACAAATGAGCCATAAGTCCTTTAAACAGGGTACAAACCCCTGAAAATTAGGGTTTCTCTCTACAACACCTACTCATCGAGTTGGGACCTTCCGACTCGTCGAGTAGGGTTTTAATCCCGCCTCCACATAATAGTCTCTACTCGACGAGTTGGAGCTCCCTAACTCGCCGAGTCCATGGACAAAACCCTAAAAATTAGATAAATTAAATAATACCTGGAACAGGTGTTACAATATATATATATATATATATATATATATATATATATATATATATATATATATACATATATGACGTTTGGTAAAACTAGAACTAGATAGAACAAAATGGTAGAATTACTGGATTGTCATGCTACAAACTTTGACATCTTTTTAAATATAGATTTTAATATATACTAATAATTATTAAAGATATATTTTATTTTTTTATGCTAAAAAAGTTTACATATGAATATACAAATCTCTTTTTGTCAAAATCAACTAGACCCCTCCTTTGCTATCTCACTTCATCGTCTTATTGCCTCTTCTTTGCCTTCATTGTAACCATCTTTTACCTATACATAAATATGAGTTTTTCATCTCATTTTTTCTTTTTCCAACAAACTAACTAAAATACACAAACTCTTCCTCTTCTTTGCACACTCCCTGTAACCAAAGAGTATAAGATCCATAGAAATTAAACGTTCCCCTATACAATCAGAAAAATCAGATGTAAATAGGAACTCGAAATCTTAAATAAATGGTGTTGTAATGTTTTGATTTTTTAGAACGGTGTTGTAGTAATATTTTCATAGCCTAGCAATTTACAATCTAATTTTTGACGTTGTTTAAGATGTGAGTAGAAGAGATGATCCTGTTAAAAAATGGAACTGGGCAGACAAAATGATGGTGGAGACCGAAGACGTGGAGTTAAGATCTTGATATTTGATGGCATTTTCGTCAAAATGTTTTAATCTAACTTTGTTCCATCCTTGAGTAGGACTAAAATTTAGAAAAATAGTTCCATCTAGTTTAGTCTTTGTCCCACAACCACCTTGTTTCATCCATGCCAAACGCTTCATCAAATGAACTTGTTTTGTTATGTTCAGCCCAGTGTCACATACGAAACACAACCTAAATATACCACTTCCTCTCCAACCTTTCAATCACACAAATAAAAAAAATCATAGATATTCTATAATAATTTGTGTTTCTTCATCATGTATTCACCATCTTCTCCATACTCATCTAACACCAAAATGAATAAAATGGATGAAGAAAATTATGTTGCATGGATACATGAATTAACCGATAGCAACAAGGAGAAGGGGAAATATAGGAAGTGGGGATTAGAATTCGAGAAAGCTACCCACCTTAAAAAATAGGAAGATATGAAAAAGCACATAGAGTCATTAAAGTAGATTCCAACCGGTGAAATACACAATTTTTCTTTGCTTTACCTTCATGAAAAGAATGAGAGGGACAAAAAATTAGCGAAGAAGATTGAGGAGGCCATGAGAAACATTGATGACGAGAAACCATGTCAATATCTTTTCTTAGGAAATAATATTTGTTTTTGAATTTGTGTTGTAATGTTTGTGTTATTCTGTTTTGATGTTATTGATATATGTTTTGTGTTTCTAGTATTTTAATGGTAGTTTGTAATGGTATAATGTATTCTTCATTATCAAAATGGAAGTGTTACAACTTGTTTACAAATGACTCAAATCTTAACCTTAGTTCAACCTTCCAAAAACCATCTAATACCAATGCAAAATAATCCTGATTCCTGCTCCTTAACTGAAAATCAACACTTCATGATTATTGATGTTTTTCAGTAATCCCGATATTATCACAACTGACCTTACAAATGATGGAGGATTAATCAATCTTAAAAATTCACATTTGGAACCCTACAAGATAAAAAAAGGTAAATTATTTTCTATTTTGTTACTCCGGAAAGATTTTCTTCAGGGCAAGCAAGAAACTTGCGACCAGGGTTTGTTGATTTCCATGAGAAGTACGTATAATCACCACTCTACCACAAAAGCACAACACCATTTGGAGTTTTTTTTAAACTTTGAAGGTCGAAGAATAAAGAAATTAATGTCTTTATTTATGCACCTTGTGCCACAAATGAGAAAGACAACAATGATAGATAAAAAAACTTGTTTTCTTTTTGGAACAACAAAAATATTATTAAAAACTAGCAAGAAGCTAGAAAAGAATTACATCAAACTTGTAGCCGACATAGGGTTATGAATCCAAGAACTCCAACTAATATTGGCTTTCCTACAACTATTGCTAATCCAAAAAAATGTCCTATAAACCACATCATCAAAAGCAAAGATTTAGACGGATTATCCGCTCCAAAAATAATGGAATTCCAAAAATTCCAAATGCACCAAAATGTAGTCATAATAACCGCATCAAACGCTTGACGTTGACATCTTCTCATAGCAATAGAATAAGACCACGAAAGAAGAGACTAAACTGAGATCTGCTCTGACATCTGAATACCCCACCAAATAGCAATCCACATCTAAATCACAATCAGATCAATGCAACTTGCAAATAAATGTTGAATAGTTTCCACACCACCAGAACAAATGGGACAAAGAATCAAATCTACTGATATGTGCATATTTAGCTATATATTTCGATTAGAATTTTATTACTTTTTGGATAATTTATTTCAATTGATGGACAAAAGTTACTTAACTATGTTTAAATTGTATTTTCAGTAGAAAATATGTGCTCGAAAGCAAAAGGAAGCGGGAAATGCAATCGGGAACTCGGGAATTGAAGAAAGAAGAAAAAAGTCAAAATCTTGAAGGACTCGGCGAGTTGGATCGTCTACTCAACGAGTCCACACAAATTTTCGTGAAGCAAATACAATTCCTTGCCGTACACGGATTTTTAATAGGGGACTCGGCGAGTCGGTTATCTACTCGGCGAGTAGCCCCTGTTTTCTGAAGTCTATAAATAGAAGCCAATTGCCGAAACAAAACCCTCTCTGGAACCCTTGGGGATTAATTGGCAACTAAAGGTGCAGCTGGAGCTCTGGAATTCGTGGAGAAGACCCTAACCTTCGATTTCAAGGAGATTAAAGGCAATCTAAGTTTACTCTTTACTTTATCTCTTGTTTGAACCATGTGTAAACTACTAGATGTTGTTTTTGAGTTACTTTCTGCTGTAATCATGAGCTAGACCTTATATCTTCTGTTTAGGGTAGATGAATTTATGACTATGGTTTAATTTGTGGTTGGATTGATTGAATATTGGTGATTTTTGTTTTATTAAGCTTGTTAAAGAACCTTATGCATTAACCACAACTATTTTCTGTTAATTAACAAGTACTTAAGCTGCATGAACATCTTTTAATTGCTTATCTCATATGATTTATGTGAAATCATTGTTATGTGCCTAGGAATAGCGAACGTGAAACTAGGGTTAAATAGAAAATGGGTAAGTTAATGTGTGAGCTTGTGTGACAAACCATCAACAAGAGGTTAATTGAATTAGTAATTTGATTAGCTAACTACAAGTCTTATTTAACCCGAATAAATAAATTAGGAAATTTATTAGTTTAACCACTTGATCACTGCTTAAATTGATCTGTTTTCTAAGGATTGGTAATAGCGAATGTGAACCCAATCACCTTAATCGGTAGCCAATAACAATTAATCCATTGCACCTGCCATAAAATCAACCATAGGAGTAAATGAATCGAACCTAAACATAAGTCTTCTTATTATTAAATTTAATTGGTTTTTACTTGGTTTATCTGTTAGTTACTTAATTTGCATGTTAGTTAATTGTTTAAGTTTCTAGTCTTGCAAAACTAGAGAAAACCTTTCACTTTTATTACTTGTTTTAGATAATTCTAGTCATTAGTTTAATTACCGTTCCTTGTGTTTGATACCGTGCTTACTAAACTATACCACCAATTGACAGGTCCACTGCCTTTGTGTGTCTAAATTATATCTTAAAAGTAGGACTAAAACCAGTGCATTTATATACACATCAAGTTTTTGGCGCCGTTGTCGGGGAACGGTTCAAAAATTTATTCTAATTGATATTGTTATCGATCCTTTGTGTGAGATCTATCTTGCACAAAGTTACTGCTTTAGTAATTTAGTTATTAGGATTAAGTATTAAGTTTTTCTGTTTTTAGGATTATTTTTAAAAAAAAATTATGTCTTAACCTTGAACTCGCCGAGTGCAGTCGAAGCTACTCGACGAGTCTAACACATTTTTTTCAGTTTCGTTTTTTTTATTTCATTTTTGTTCTTTTTACGCGTGTTTCTTGTTTTCTTTCAGGTATTTTATGACCCGAGGATCAGGCACACCCTTGATCCCACCACTCGAAAACCCGGAATCAGCTCTTAGGAAGGACAAGAACAAAACCGTGAAATCATCTTCAACACCAAAGAAGTCACCATTTAAGAGCCTCAAATCAGCTTTTAGCAAGAAAAAGGGCCAGAAAGTTGGAGAATCCAGCAACACGAAGGAAGACACCGAGTACGAAACCGAAAGGGAAGGAAGTGAATCTGACATAGAAGGAAGCGACATAGAAGGCGAACTAGCTAACACCATGGCTAACATCGATGAAGTTCCCATGGGTGAATGGAAGAAAAGGATGCGTGACGATACCAGCCCATGCCTCGTGCAACCCGCGATTCCCGCAACTGCCACCTTTGAACTTAAGGGCTACATACTTGCTTAACTTAAGGAAATCCCATTCTTCGGGAAGGATCACGAAGACGCATACAAGCATCTTGACGAGGTCAACGACATAGTCGACTACTTCAATGTTCCTAATGTGTGACAACCCGAAATTTCTATTCTGTATAACATATCAAGTCAATAGAAGTCAAAACAATTACTGTTAAATTTTCAGACTTTTTAGAATAAGTTTGAGTATTTTAGGATTAATACTTTAGGAGATATCAGGAGAGAGGATGCCCTAGGGTTTATTGTGCAACAATAAACTCCCGACACATCAAAAGTTTAGAGTTTACGGCCTAAACTTGGTGTTTACGGCCGTAAACCCTAAGGGAAAGGGGTATATAAGTGGCACTTAGCCATTTTTAACACTTTTCCACTTTTTCAAGAACAAATATCAAACTCTCTCAAGTATCATCCAAGTTTTATTCAAGATCTTTAATCTAGTAAGTGTTTCTAGCCCTTTTGAGTTAGTATATCACTTAATCTAGTGTTTTAACACACTTCTATCCGTTAGATCTTTCCAAAAGATCAAATCTTCAAGTTTCACCAAGAACACCAAGAACACACACTAGTGTTCTTGGACTTTTGGCTCATTTCAAGCTTCTATATTGTAATTACTTCTATCCTAGAGTATGTTTAAGCTTGCTACACTTCATTATAACAAGAAAACACCCAAGAAACACCAAGATCAAGGTGTTTACGGTCCAAGATGTTCTTGGACCGTAAACCCTAAAAAGGGTACCAATGTGTGCCCTAGCTTACCCTAAGCCTTGGTAACTAGCATAGATCCCTTCATCGATATGTTAAGGACTTGGAAACATCAAAATACCATCATCCATAAGGGTTTACAGCCGTAAACCCAAAGGGAAATGGTATTAGGGCCGTAAACTCCATATAGGAGTGAAATGGTGCCCTAATTTCTTCCTTAGGCTTATACTTCATGAGGAAACACTTCTAAGGACTTAGAAACCTTCAAAACAACAAATGGTCAAAGGGGTGTGAGTTTACGGCCGTAAACTCATCGGTTTACGGCCGTAAACTCATGTGGTTATGGTCAAGAAACCGTAAACTCAGGAAAGGGGTTCCCTTGAACCCTAAACCCCATAGCTTGGTCCTACAACACTTAGATGCAATCCTTGGGACTTATAACACTTATATAAAGTGTTTAACTTGTCTTAGGATGTCTTAACTTTATAAATTAGTTGTTTAAAGACTAATTGAATACATATATGTGTATTTATATGTTAAATAGGATCATTGTGTGTGTACAAGTCTTCACTTGACACCTAGCAATCCTATCTCTTCAGTTCATCCAAACCACTCACTACAGGTGAGTTCATACCCCCTTAATTAACCTTTTAAATTTTTTTAAATGCTTTTATGGGGGGGATACAAGTTGAACAATTATAGTTATTATATCAATCACATGTGATTAATAACTACCAAACAAATGGTTTTCTTACTTTTCAAACTGTTTATCAAACTGTTTTACCTCAAACTGTCTTACACACTCTTTTACTTATCAAATACTTTTACTTAAACTCTTTTAAACTTATATTCTGTGTATCTATATAGATATAGTTATATAAGTAGGATTGAAAGGACTTAGGACTGCTAGCCTACCTTACTTCCTGTTCCTTGTTTGGTTGTGGACTTAGGGTATCAAGGTTAGTTGTCCGAAGGTCGTTTAAATCCTAGTTATATATTATGTATATGTATATAGATATAAAAGGTTATTTCTTTCATTCAGTTTCATGCCCTTGGGTAGCAAGGGTATACAAACATGTTCATACATTGCTAGTAAGCTACCATGGGGGTAGTTTAGGAAGATACTATTACTAGAACAATGAAACATACAATGAGTCAGTTCATACATGAGTCAATACATACTATGATGAGAAACAAACATAAAACAGAGTGATGAGAAACAAACATAAAACAGAGTGATGAGAAACAAACATACAGGCTAGACAGAGAAAGAACACAATACAGCTAGCACACAAATCACATAACATTTACACTAATACATTTATGTGAGCCATTAAACAGGGCATGACACTACCTGCCATGACTGTTTTTGTATCAGAATCTCCTTAATTGGGGAGCGTATGAGTTTGTGTATAGATCTATACTGGATTGACTATCCTACACCTTGCTGCTCGCTACAGTGGGACTTGCAAGTCTACGGGTGCCAAACATCATTTTTACGGCATCTTACATTGTCGTTTTACTATTGAGTTGGTAGCAAGATACAGGCCGATCACATGTTACCTTAAAATTTTACATTTGACTTAAGGTAGTTAGTACAGCAGTAGTTACTTAATACAACACTACAGTACTATAACATTTTCCCTTACATTTTACTTTGTGTTATTCACACAATAAACAATGATGTTAAAAAAAAACTATATTTTTGGTTAATGATAGTCGGATTTGGGAAAATACACACTTCTACAAGAGATACACACACAGACACTAGATGCCTTGGTAGAAGGCTACTTTTAGTAGGAAATATAGGGTTTTCTAGGAGAGTTCAAACAAATACAAACTTTTTACAAACATATACAGTACACTTTACAAAACATCTTACAAATGCTTTCATACAAACACAGACACTAATTTACTTATGATCTCACCAGCTTTAAAGCTGATAAACTCTTTCAAAATAACTTGTATTCTCAGGTCACCAGTAGACAGGTACCGGAGCCAGGTTTTGAGAAGATGGAGCTCGTTCCAGACTCATCTTATATTTTGATGTATATTGTTTTGGTGTCTTTAAAACTTGACAGAACACACTTGTATGAAAATATATTATTAATGCAATGGATGATGTTGTTGCTTGCTTACTACTTGCATTGTTGTGATACTGTACATGACGTCCTCCACCCCATAACGTTTCTGCCGTTCATAGGTTTTGGGGGTGTGACAGATTGGTATCAGAGCATTGTTTATAGTGAATCGAGTGTATCAACCCATAAAAGATATACGAACTATAAACACAAGCGGGATTTAAAATACTCTGATGAATGGTTTATACTTTAAATAATAAAATGTTTAATAAGGTATACATACCTGCATTCATACTAAAATCAGCGTCACTAGGACAGAACAAAAGTATTACGATTGTTGGACAACACAAGTAGACTTAGAGACATATGGTCAACCCTGGGAAGATGTAGCCTGATCAACTAAATTATCCGAGGAGTGATTAGCATGTGCCTAAGTATGGTTGTGAGGTTGCAACAAGTCTAAAAACTTACCAACACTACTACAATGAGAACAGTAGAACAGAACATTAAACTTAAAAATACTATAGGAGTATTTTGTGTTACAATAATTACTTATTTGAGAACTAAAGGTCTTTATTAGTATATCAATGGTTGTTTAGTGGATACACTAAGGTTATATGTACTAGGATGGCATAGACTTAGAATCTGTGATCTTTGCCTTACTTCCTGTTCCTTGTTTGGTTGTGGGCTTAGGGTTAGGGTCACTTATTCGAAGGTCTATACCGTCTGCGTTACATGTAACTAGTATGCTTTAAACAAGTATTGAAGCAACTAATAAAGATCATCTTATAATTAGCTACTTAGTTAGTCTAATTTAGTTATTTCTTATATCCCTTTTCTCGTGTAGATATAATGGCTGGATTTCATCTTCCCGGAGACCCGTACTTCCCAAACCACGGCAATGCTGGATGGCTTGGAGAAGAACCAGAGAATGATCACCCAATTCCCTTAGATGATTATGAAGCGGAAGGTTTTTCTGATGGTTCCGACTCGGAGCCAGAAGTCAACAACCAACCCCCAGCTGTTCAAAACCCAAACCCTCGTCCCGCATTCCAAGGACCCACACCTCTGTGGGCCACAAACTTGAATAGGTGGAGTCAGGAACAAGGTCAACCTTTTCCCTACAATGGAGACAGAAGTTTCTACAACCTTACTAAGGGAGGTACAGCTGATAGGGTCCTACCTATCATGGTTCGTAGGATTGCTCGGAACACCGAGCAGGGTCGAGCAGCTATCGACCGGGTAGTAGAAGTGGATGCCAATTCTGGTGTTAACACTGTCCGCATTCTCCAACTGAAGTCCGCTCATGAAAGGGCTCAGGTTAGCAATGCAATGCTTCAGAGGGAACTTGCTGAAACCCGAGCCGAAGTCAGGGAACTTCGAACTCAGCAAGCAAGATCTGATAGGCGTGTGAGGGACATAGAGCGTCTCCTATCGGATTCAAGAACTTACTCTAGCAGTTCTCGTCGCCGTTAGAGTCTTATCGACTTCTCTTTTGGATATAACCTAGTTTATGTAAAAACTTTAGGCTAATTTCCTATCTTGTTCAACCTTAGACCTGTTAGGTCAATTATTAGGTCGTAGTTCTGTCAAAATTTTCCAATCTTGGTTGATGTAAGACCTACTTCTAGGTCATTTTTCCCAAACTTGTTACATCTGTAATCCCATTGTCTGTGACAGATATCTAATCTAATGGAAATTATTATCCAAATGCTTTCATCTTCATTCAAGTATTCATTCAATTACGCTGTTGGGCTATGAAGAGTTAGTCCATGAGTCATTCTCATCATATTTCTATCAAATTCTTATCAATGTCTTTGTCATTCTAAAATTTCAGCTAAAAGATGCCTCCACGTAAATCAACAAGACGCAATCCTCCCGCACCAACTCCACCTACTCCTCAATTTGATACAGCAGCTCTAAATGCTGGTATAGCTGCGGCTGTGGCTACAGCCATGGCTGAATATCATTCCTCAAGTTCCATTGGAGGAGGGACTCCTATTCCGACTATTCAGGTTGAAACCCCTGTGCGCTCGAGAGAGTGTTCCTACAAAGACTTCACCAACTGCAAGCCATTGTCCTTCAAAGGGACTGGCGGAGTACTCATCCTCTCGCAATGGTTCGAGAAGACAGAGTCGGTCTTTGAAATCTGCTCGTGCCCGGAGGGAAGTAAGGTCAAGTTTGCCGCTTGTACCTTCGAATCAAAATCCCTAACATGGTGGAATAGCCATGTTAAGTCACTCTCTCTAGTGGTGGATAATGCTATGGGCTGGGATACCATGAAAGACCTCATGATTGAGGAGTACTGCCCAAGAGGCGAGATCCAAAATCTGGAGGAAGAACTTTGGCGCCTAACCATGAAGGGCTCCGACATCGTCGCATATACCGCCAGGTTCTGTGAACTGGTGGCCCTCTGTCCCAACATGATTCATACAGAGGGAAAGAAGATCGAGAGATATATATGGGGGCTGGTGCCACCATACCAGGGAAATGTATTGTCATCACGCCCCACTACATTTGATAGTGCCAAGCGATTGGCACAACAGCTAGTTGACCACGGGGTCCGTACCCCGGCTGCAACAACCACCCTGGCCATCTCAGAAACCGCCAGAACTGCAGAGTCCAAGCGGAAATTCTGGGATGACAAGAAAAAGAAGAAGGCTGCCAAGAAACAGCAGATCATGGTAGTTCATAGTGCGACAACACCTGCCACTGCTGCTGCTCCATTAAAGCAGTATTCTGGAAGTTTGCCGCTATGCAACAAGTGTAACTACCACCATGTGGGAGCCTGCCGGGAAATGCAGTGTGTAAACTGCAACAGGAAGGGGCACACAGCCCGTTTCTGCAAATCTCCGGTAAGGCCAATCACCCAAGTCCCCGGCGCTGGAGTGGGCCAAGCTTGCTACAATTGTGGCGATATGGTCCACTACAAAAGGAACTGCCCCAAGGCAGGGACTGCCGGTGGAATAGGAAGAGTTCTGGCTATAGGCCATGAGGAGGCGGTTGCCGACCCCACAGTGGTCACTGGTACGTTTCTCCTCGACAACTCTTATGCTTGTATACTATTTGATAGTGGAACGGAGAGGAGCTTCGTGAACCAAAAATTTGCTCATTTACTTAAGCAAAAATCACGAGCACTCAAAGAACCGTTCTCAGTAGAAATGGCTAATGGGAAGACAGAGAGCACTAGCTGCATATACATAGGGTGTACCTTAACTTTAGATAGCCATTCATTCTCGATCGATCTCATGCCAGTCTCATTTAAAAGTTTCGACGTCATCATTGGCATGGATTGGTTGAGTCTTCATCGTGCCGACATCATGTGTTACGAAAAGGCTGTCCGCCTTAATCTTTCGTCTGGCGAAACCCCAGTAGTATATGGTGACAAACCCGGCACAAACCTTCGTATTATCTCGAGCATTCAAGCTCAGAAATTCTTACGAAAGGAATGTCGCGCATTCCTTGCTCATGTGGTCGATGTGAACCAAGAAACGAAACCTCTTCAGAACATTCCAGTAGTACGCGACTTTCCTGACATCTTTCCAGAAGAGCTTCCAGGATTACCTCCGCAACGACAAGTCGAGTTCAGAATCGACTTAGTTCCAGGGGCTACTCCCGTAGCCAAATCGCCTTATCGTCTAGCACCTGCAGAGATGCAAGAACTATCCTGTCAACTTAACGAGCTGCTCAACAAAGGCTTTATAAGACCGAGCTTCTCACCCTGGGGAGCTCCAGTCTTGTTCGTCAAGAAGAAAGACGGATCATTTCGTATGTGCATCGACTACAGGGAGCTCAACAAACTGACCGTCAAAAATCGTTATCCTTTACCTCGGATCGACGATTTATTCGATCAACTTCAAGGGGCGAATTTCTTTTCCAAAATCGACTTAAGATCCGGATATCACCAACTACGAGTGCTAGAGGAGGATGTTCCGAAGACTGCCTTCCGAACTCGTTATGGGCACTACGAATTCGTAGTGATGCCATTCGGATTAACAAACGCACCCGCTGTATTCATGGATTTAATGAATAGGGTGTGTCGTCCTTACTTGGATCAGTTCGTCATCATCTTCATCGATGACATACTTATCTACTCTCGAAGTAAGGAGGAGCATACCCAACATCTGTGATTAGTCTTAGAAACCCTGCGCGCGGAGAAGCTTTATGCGAAGTTCTCAAAATGCAAATTTTGGATCCGACGAGTCGAATTCTTAGGGCACGTGGTTAGCGAAGAGGGAATCCACGTGGACCCATCCAAAATCAAAGCCATTGAGAGCTGGTCAGCACCGAAGACGCCTACAGAAATTCGTCAATTTCTAGGCCTTGCTGGCTACTATCGCAGGTTCATTCAGAACTTCTCCCGCATTGCAAAGCCTCTTACAACGCTTACCCAGAAGGGCGTACCCTTTGACTGGGAAGAAAAGCAGGAGAGAACGTTCCAAACGCTCAAACGAGCCTTGTGCACCGCACCAATACTATCCCTCCCCGAAGGGATAGAAGATTTCGTTGTCTATTGCGATGCATCGAACCAAGGTCTCGGATGTGTTCTGATGCAGCGAGGTAAGGTCATCGCCTATGCCTCGAGACAGCTGAAGACACATGAGGTCAACTACACGACCCACGATCTTGAACTAGGAGCAGTTGTTTTTGCTTTGAAGATCTGGAGACACTACCTGTACGGTACGAAGAGCACAATCTTTACAGACCACAAAAGCCTGCAGCATATATTCGACCAGAAGGAGCTCAACATGAGACAACGACGGTGGGTCGAACTACTCAGTGACTACGAATGCGAAATTCGTTATCATCCCGGCAAGGCCAATGTAGTAGCTGACGCCCTAAGTCGGAAAGAATATTCTGGTCGTAGAGTCAAATCATTGACTATGACTATCCATTCACACTTATCCACACAAATACAGGCAGCTCAGCTCGACGCTTTGAAACCTGAAAATGTGAACAGTGAATCCCTTCGAGGGATGGATAAGAACTTGGAAGTCAAAGGTGGCGGATCCTATTATCTCATGGATCGGATCTGGACCCCGAAACTTGGTGGTTTCAGAGACTTGGTTATGAACGAGGCACACAACACTCGTTATTCCGTCCACCCAGGTTCAGATAAGATGTATCTGGATCTTAAAAAGTTATACTGGTGGCCTAACATGAAAGCAGAGATTGCTACCTTCGTAAGTAAATGCCTTACTTGCGCAAAAGTCAAGGTCGAGTACCAGAAACCCTCAGGTCTTCTTCAACAGCCTGAGATCCCAGAATGGAAGTGGGAGCGGATCACTATGGATTTCATAACCAAGTTGCCCAAGACAACGGGTAGACTTGATACCATATGGGTCATTGTCGACAGATTGACCAAGTCCGCGCACTTCCTGCCTATCAAAGAGACAGACAAGATGGAAAAGCTTACAAGAACTTACATTAGAGAGATTATACGACTGCACGGTGTTCCTATATCCATTATCTCGGACAGAGATAGTAGGTTCACTTCTAGGTTCTGGCAGTCGCTAGAAAATTCCCTAGGAACTAGGCTTGATATGAGTACAGCCTACCATCCGCAGACAGACGGGCAAAGTGAGAGGACTATCCAAACCTTGGAGGACATGTTACAAGCCTGTGTGATTGACTGTGGGAAAGCATGGGATACTCATTTACCCCTTGTCGAATTTTCCTACAACAATAGTTATCACACAAGCATAAAGGCTGCTCCATTCGAGGCCCTCTACGGCCGCAAGTGCAGATCTCCTCTGTGCTGGGCCGAGGTTGGTGAGACCCAGTTAGCTAAGGAATGAGTTCCTGAAAGCACTCTCACAGGTCCGGAAATCATACGGGAAACGACGGAGAAGATCGTTCAGATTCGTGAACGATTGAAAGCCTCCACAGACCGACAGAAAAGCTACGCTGATAAACGAAGGAAACCGTTGGAATTCCAGGTGGGCGACCGTGTTCTATGAAAGGTGTCACCCTGGAAGGGCTTAATACGCTTCGGAAAGCGTGGAAAGCTAAATCCAAGATACATTGGGCCTTTCGAGATTCTTGCCAGAATCGGCCCTGTAGCTTACAAACTTAACTTACCGAGCGAACTCAGTAACGTACATTCTACCTTCCACGTCTCGAACTTGAAAAAGTGTCTGTCCGACGAGACTCTTGTAATCCCACTCGACGAGATCGAGATCAACGAGAGCCTCAACTTCGTGGAAGAACCAGTAGAGATCATAGACCGGGAGGTCAAGCAAACGAAACAAAGCCGCATCCCGATAGTGAAGGTTCGCTGGAACGCCAAGCGAGGACCTGAATTCACTTGGGAGCGAGATGATCAGAAGAAACTGAAATATCCTCGTCTTTTTACTTAGTTATCTGTAACTACTTATTTGCTTAAATTATAATTTCGGGACGAAATTCCTTCTAAGGAGGGGATGATGTGACAACCCGAAATTTCTATTATGTATAACATATCAAGTCAATAGAAGTCAAAACAATTACTGTTAAATTTTCAGACTTTTTAGAATAAGTTTGAGTATTTTAGGATTAATACTTTAGGAGATATCAGGAGAGAGGATGCCCTAGGGTTTATTGTGCAACAATAAACTCCCGACACATCAAAAGTTTAGAGTTTACGGCCTAAACTTGGTGTTTACGGCCGTAAACTCTAAGGGAAAGGGGTATATAAGTGGCACTTAGCCATTTTTAACACTTTTCCACTTTTTCAAGAACAAATATCAAACTCTCTCAAGTATCATCCAAGTTTTATTCAAGATCTTTAATCTAGTAAGTGTTTCTAGCCCTTTTGAGTTAGTATATCACTTAATCTAGTGTTTTAACACACTTCTATCCGTTAGATCTTTCCAAAAGATCAAATCTTCAAGTTTCACCAAGAACACCAAGAACACACACTAGTGTTCTTGGACTTTTGGCTCATTTCAAGCTTCTATATTGTAAGTACTTCTATCCTAGAGTATGTTTAAGCTTGCTACACTTCATTATAACAAGAAAACACCCAAGAAACACCAAGATCAAGGTGTTTACGGTCCAAGATGTTCTTGGACCGTAAACCCTAAAAAGGGTACCAATGTGTGCCCTAGCTTACCCTAAGCCTTGGTAACTAGCATAGATCCCTTCATCGATATGTTAAGGACTTGGAAACATCAAAATACCATCATCCATAAGGGTTTACAGCCGTAAACCCAAAGGGAAATGGTATTAGGGCCGTAAACTCCATATAGGTGTGAAATGGTGCCCTAATTTCTTCCTTAGGCTTATACTTCATGAGGAAACACTTCTAAGGACTTAGAAACCTTCAAAACAACAAATGGTCAAAGGGGTGTGAGTTTACGGCCGTAAACTCATGGGTTTACGACCGTAAACTCATGTGGTTATGGTCAAGAAACCGTAAACTCAGGAAAGGGGTTCCCTTGAACCCTAAACCCCATAGCTTGGTCCTACAACACTTAGATGCAATCCTTGGGACTTATAACACTTATATAAAGTGTTTAACTTGTCTTAGGATGTCTTAACTTTATAAATTAGTTGTTTAAAGACTAATTGAATACATATATGTGTATTATATGTTAAATAGGATCATTGTGTGTGTACAAGTCTTCACTTGACACCTAGCAATCCTATCTCTTCAGTTCATCCAAACCACTCACTACAGGTGAGTTCATACCCCCTTAATTAACCTTTTAAATGTTTTTAAATGCTTTTATGGGGGGATACAAGTTGAACAATTATAGTTATTATATCAATCACATGTGATTAATAGCTACCAAACAAATGGTTTTCTTACTTTTCAAACTGTTTATCAAACTGTTTTACCTCAAACTGTCTTACACACTCTTTTACTTATCAAATACTTTTACTTAAACTCTTTTAAACTTATATTCTGTGTATCTATATAGATATAGTTATATAAGTAGGATTGAAAGGACTTAGGACTGCTAGCCTACCTTACTTCATGTTCCTTGTTTGGTTGTGGACTTAGGGTATCAAGGTTAGTTGTCCGAAGGTCGTTTAAATCCTAGTTATATATTATGTATATGTATATAGATATAAAAGGTTATTTCTTTCATTCAGTTTCATGCCCTTGGGTAGCAAGGGTATACAAACATGTTCATACATTGCTAGTAAGCTACCATGGGGGTAGTTTAGGAAGATACTATTACTAGAACAATGAAACATACAATGAGTCAGTTCATACATGAGTCAATACATACTATGATGAGAAACAAACATAAAACAGAGTGATGAGAAACAAACATAAAACAGAGTGATGAGAAACAAACATAAAACAGAGTGATGAGAAACAAACATACAGGCTAGACAGAGAAAGAACACAATACAGCTAGCACACAAATCACATAACATTTACACTAATACATTTATGTGAGCCATTAAACAGGGCATGGCACTACCTGCCATGACTGTTTTTGTATCAGAATCTCCTTAATTGGGGAGCGTATGAGTTTATGTATAGATCTATACTGGATTGACTATCCTACACCTTGCTGCTCGCTACAGTGGGACTTGCAAGTCTACGGGTGCCAAACATCATTTTTACGGCATCTTACATTGTCGTTTTACTATTGAGTCGGTAGCAAGATACAGGCCGATCACATGTTACCTTAAAATTTTACATTTAACTTAAGGTAGTTAGTACAGCAGTAGTTACTTAATACAGCACTACAGTACTATAACATTTTCCCTTACATTTTACTTTGTGTTATTCACACAATAAACAATGATGTTAAAAAAAACTATATTTTTGGTTAATGATAGTCAGATTTGGGAAAATACACACTTCTACAAGAGATACACACACAGACACTAGATGCCTTGGTAGAAGGCTACTTTTAGTAGGAAATATAGGGTTTTCTAGGAGAGTTCAAACAAATACAAACTTTTTACAAACATATACAGTACACTTTACAAAACATCTTACAAATGCTTTCATACAAACAGAGACACTAATTTACTTATGATCTCACCAGCTTTAAAGCTGATAAACTCTTTCAAAATAACTTGTATTCTCAGGTCACCAGTAGACAGGTACTGGAGCCAGGTTTTGAGAAGATGGAGCTCGTTCAAAAACTCATCTTATATTTTGATGTATATTGTTTTGGTGTCTTTAAAACTTGACAGAACACACTTGTATGAAAATATATTATTAATGCAATGGATGATGTTGTTGCTTGTTTACTACTTGCATTGTTTTGATACTGTACATGACGTCCTCCACCCCAGAACGTTTCCGCCGTTCATAGGTTTTGGGGGTGTGACAGATTGGTATCAGAGCATTGTTTATAGTGAATCGAGTGTATCAACCCATAAAAGATATACGAACTATAAACACAAGCGGGATTTAAAATACTCTGATGAAGAGTTTATACTTTAAATAATAAAATGTTTAATAAGGTATACATACCTGCATTCATACTAAAATCAGCGTCACTAGGACAGAACAAAAGTATTACGATTGTTGGACAACACAAGTAGACTTAGAGACATATGGTCAACCCTGGGAAGATGTAGCCTGATCAACTACATTATCCGATGAGTGATTAGCATGTGCCTAAGTATGGTTGTGAGGTTGCAACAAGTCTAAAAACTTACCAACACTACTACAATGAGAACAGTAGAACAGAACATTAAACTTAAAAATACTATAGGAGTATTTTGTGTTACAATAATTACTTATTTGAGAACTAAAGGTCTTTATTAGTATATCAATGGTTGTTTAGTGGATACACTAAGGTTATATGTACTAGGATGGCATAGACTTAGAATCTGTGATCTTTGCCTTACTTCCTGTTCCTTGTTTGGTTGTGGGCTTAGGGTTAGGGTCACTTATTCGAAGGTCTATCCCGTCTGCGTTACATGTAACTAGTATGCTTTAAACAAGTATTGAAGCAACTAATAAAGATCATCTTATAATTATCTACTTAGTTAGTCTAATTTAGTTATTTATTATATCCCTTTTCTCGCGTAGATATAATGGCTGGATTTCATCTTCCCGGAGACCCGTACTTCCCAAACCACGGCAATGCTGGATGGCTTGGAGAAGAACCAGAGAATGATCACCCAATTCCCTTAGATGATTATGAAGCGGAAGGTTTCTCTGATGGTTCCGACTCGGAGCTAGAAGTCAACAACCAACCCCCAGCTGTTCAAAACCCAAACCCTCGTCCCGCATTCCAAGGACCCACACCTCTGTGGGCCACAAACTTGAATAGGTGGAGTCAGGAACAAGGTCAACCTTTTCCCTACAATGGAGACAGAAGTTTCTACAACCTTACTGAGGGAGGTACAGCTGATAGGGTCCTACCTATCATGGTTCGTAGGATTGCTCGGAACACCGAGCAGGGTCGAGCAGCTATCGACCGGGTAGTAGAAGTGGATGCCAATTCTGGTGTTAACACTGTCCGCTCATGAAAGGGCTCAGGTTAGCAATGCAATGCTTCAGAGGGAACTTGCTGAAACCCGAGCCGAAGTCAGGGAACTTCGAACTCAGCAAGCAAGATCTGATAGGCGTGTGAGGGACATAGAGCGTCTCCTATCGGATTCAAGAACTTACTCTAGCAGTTCTCGTCGCCGTTAGAGTCTTATCGACTTCTCTTTTGGATATAACCTAGTTTATGTAAAAACTTTAGGCTAATTTCCTATCTTGTTCAACCTTAGACCTGTTAGGTCAATTATTAGGTCGTAGTTCTGTCAAAATTTTCCAATCTTGGTTGATGTAAGACCTACTTCTAGGTCATTTTTCCCAAACTTGTTACATCTGTAATCCCATTGTCTGTGACAGATATCTAATCTAATGGAAATTATTATCCAAATGCTTTCATCTTCATTCAAGTATTCATTCAATTACGCTGTTGGGCTATGAAGAGTTAGTCCATGAGTCATTCTCATCATATTTCTATCAAATTCTTATCAATGTCTTTGTCATTCTAAACTTTCAGCTAAAAGATGCCGCCACGTAAATCAACAAGACGCAATCCTCCCGCACCAACTCCACCTACTCCTCAATTTGATACAGCAGCTCTAAATGCTGCTATAGCTGCGGCTGTGGCTACAGCCATGGCTGAATATCATTCCTTAAGTTCCATTGGAGGAGGGACTCCTATTCCGACTATTCAGGTTGAAACCCCTGTGCGCTCGAGAGAGTGTTCCTACAAAGACTTCACCAACTGCAAGCCATTGTCCTTCAAAGGGACTGGCGGAGTACTCGTCCTCTCGCAATGGTTCGAGAAGACAGAGTCGGTCTTTGAAATCTGCTCGTGCCCGGAGGGAAGTAAGGTCAAGTTTGCCGCTTGTACCTTCGAATCAAAAGCCCTAACATGGTGGAATAGCCATGTTAAGTCACTATCTCTAGTGGTGGATAATGCTATGGGCTGGGATACCATGAAAGACCTCATGATTGAGGAGTACTGCCCGAGAGGCGAGATCCAAAATCTGGAGGAAGAACTTTGGCGCCTAACCATGAAGGGCTCCGACATCGTCGCATATACCGCCAGGTTCTGTGAACTGGTGGCCCTCTGTCCCAACATGATTCATACAGAGGGAAAGAAGATCGAGAGATATATATGGGGGCTGGTGCCACCATACCAGGGAAATGTATTGTCATCACGCCCCACTACATTTGATAGTGCCAAGCGATTGGCACAACAGCTAGTTGACCACGGGGTCCGTACCCCGGCTGCAACAACCACCCTGGCCATCTCAGAAACCGCCAGAACTACAGAGTCCAAGTGGAAATTCTGGGATGACAAGAAAAAGAAGAAGGCTGCCAAGAAACAACAGATCGTGGCAGTTCATAGTGCGACAACACCTGCCACTGCTGCTGCTCCATTAAAGCAGTATTCTGGAAGTTTGCCGCTATGCAACAAGTGCAACTACCACCATGTGGGAGCCTGCCGGGAAATGCAGTGTGTAAACTGCAACAGGAAGGGGCACACAGCCCGTTTCTGCAAATCTCCGGTAAGGCCAATCACCCAAGTCCCCGACGATGGAGTGGGCCAAGCTTGCTACAATTGTGGCGATATGGTCCACTACAAAAGGAACTGCCCCAAGGCAGGGACTGCCGGTGGAATAGGAAGAGTTCTGGCTATAGGCCATGAGGAGGCGGTTGCCAACCCCACAGTGGTCACTGGTACGTTTCTCCTCGACAACTCTTATGCTTGTATACTATTTGATAGTGGAGCGGAGAGGAGCTTCGTGAACAAAAAATTTGCTCATTTACTTAAGCAAAAATCACGAGCACTCAAAGAACCGTTCTCAGTAGAAATGGCTAATGGAAAGACAGAGAGCACTAGCTGCATATACATAGGGTGTACCTTAACGTTAGATAGCCATTCATTCTCGATCGATCTCATGCCAGTCTCAATTAAAAGTTTCGACGTCATCATTGGCATGGATTGGTTGAGTCTTCATCGTGCCGACATCATGTGTTACGAAAAGGCTGTCCGCCTTAATCTTTCGTCTGGCGAAACCCTAGTAGTATATGGCGAGAAACCCGACACAAACCTTCGTATTATCTCGAGCATTCAAGCTCATAAATTCTTGCGAAAGGAATGTCGCGCATTCCTTGCTCATGTGGTCGATGTGAACCAAGAAACGAAACCTCTTCAGAACATTCCAGTAGTACGCGACTTTCCTGACATCTTTCCAGAAGAGCTACCAGGATTACCTCCGCAACGACAAGTCGAGTTCAGAATCGACTTAGTTCCAGGGGCTACTCCCGTAGCCAAATCGCCTTATCGTCTAGCACTTGCAGAGATGCAAGAACTATCCTGTCAACTTAACGAGCTGCTCAACAAAGGCTTTATAAGACCGAGCTTCTCACCCTGGGGAGCTCCAGTCTTGTTCGTCAAGAAGAAAGACGGATCATTTCGTATGTGCATCGACTACAGGGAGCTCAACAAACTGACCGTCAAAAATCGTTATCCTTTACCTCGGATCGACGATTTATTCGATCAACTTCAAGGGGCGAATTTCTTTTCCAAAATCGACTTAAGATCCGGATATCACCAACTACGAGTGCTAGAGGAGGATGTTTCGAAGACTGCCTTCCGAACTCGTTATGGGCACTACGAATTCGTAGTGATGCCATTCGGATTAACAAACGCACCCGCTGTATTCATGGATTTAATGAATAGGGTGTGTCGTCCTTACTTGGATCAGTTCGTCATCATCTTCATCGATGACATACTTATCTACTCTCGAAGTAAGGAAGAGCATACCCAACATCTGCGATTAGTCTTAGAAACCCTACGCGCGGAGAAGCTTTATGCGAAGTTCTCAAAATGCGAATTTTGGATCCGGCGAGTCGAATTCTTAGGGCACGTGGTTAGCGAAGAGGGAATCCACGTGGACCCATCCAAAATCAAAGCCATTGAGAGCTGGTCAGCACCGAAGACGCCTACAGAAATTCGTCAATTTCTAGGCCTTGCTGGCTACTATCGCAGGTTCATTCAGAACTTCTCCCGCATTACAAAGCCTCTTACAACGCTTACCCAGAAGGGCGTACCCTTTGACTGGGAAGAAAAGCAGGAGAGAGCGTTCCAAACAGGAGCAGTTGTTTTGATGCAGCGAGGTAAGGTCATCGCCTATGCCTCGAGACAGCTGAAGACACATGAGGTCAACTACACGACCCACGATCTTGAACTTGGAGCAGTTGTTTTTGCTTTGAAGATCTGGAGACACTACCTGTACGGTACGAAGAGCACAATCTTTACAGACCACAAAAGCCTGCAACATATATTCGACCAGAAGGAGCTCAACATGAGACAACGACGGTGGGTCGAACTACTCAGTGACTACGAATGCGAAATTCGTTATCATCCCGGCAAGGCCAATGTAGTAGCTGACGCCCTAAGTCGGAAAGAATATTCTGGTCGTAGAGTCAAATCATTGACTATGACTATCCATTCACACTTATCCACACAAATACAGGCAGCTCAGCTCGACGCTTTGAAACCTGAAAATGTGAACAGTGAATCCCTTCGAGGGATGGATAAGAACTTGGAAGTCAAAGGTGGCGGATCCTATTATCTCATGGATCGGATCTGGACCTCGAAACTTGGTGGTTTCAGAGACTTGGTCATGAACGAGGCACACAACACTCGTTATTCCGTCCACCCAGGTTCAGATAAGATGTATCTGGATCTTAAAAAGTTATACTGGTGGCCTAACATGAAAGCAGAGATTGCTACCTTCGTAAGTAAATGCCTTACTTGCGCAAAATTCAAGGTCGAGTACCAGAAACCCTCAGGTCTTCTTCAACAGCCTGAGATCCCAAAATGGAAGTGGGAGCGGATCACTATGGATTTCATAACCAAGTTGCCCAAGACAACGGGTGGACTTGATACCATATGGGTCATTGTCGACAGATTGACCAAGTCCGCGCACTTCCTGCCTATCAAAGAGACAGACAAGATGGAAAAGCTTACAAGAACTTACATTAGAGAGATTATACGACTGCACGGTGTTCCTATATCCATTACCTTAAAATTTTACATTTGACTTAAGGTAGTTAGTACAGCAGTAGTTACTTAATACAGCACTACAGTACTATAACATTTTCCCTTACATTTTACTTTGTGTTATTCACACAATAAACAATGATGTTAAAAAAAAACTATATTTTTGGTTAATGATAGTCGGATTTGGGAAAATACACACTTCTACAAGAGATACACACACAGACACTAGATGCCTTGGTAGAAGGCTACTTTTAGTAGGAAATACAGGGTTTTCTAGGAGAGTTCAAACAAATACAAACTTTTTACAAACATATACAGTACACTTTACAAAACATCTTACAAATGCTTTCATACAAACAGAGACACTAATTTACTTATGATCTCACCAGCTTTAAAGCTGATAAACTCTTTCAAAATAACTTGTATTCTCAGGTCACCAGTAGACAGGTACCGGAGCCAGGTTTTGAGAAGATGGAGCTCGTTCCAAACTCATCTTATATTTTGATGTATATTGTTTTGGTGTCTTTAAAACTTGACAGAACACACTTGTATGAAAATATATTATTAATGCAATGGATGATGTTGTTGCTTGTTTACTACTTGCATTGTTTTGATATTGTACATGACGTCCTCCACCCCAGAACGTTTCCGCCGTTCATAGGTTTTGGGGGTGTGACATAATGTGACTCGTGATACTGTTTTGCTTCGTATGTTACCGGTCACATTTAAGGGAGCCGCGAAAGATTGGTTGAAATCACTCCCTCCAGGATCCATTACTACTTGGACTAAAATGCGTGAGGAATTTATCGATCAATTTTTCCCTCCCTCAAAAATAGCAAAATTGAAGAAGGCCATAGCCAATTTTGAGCAACAAGCTGGAGAGTCACTTTATGAGGCATGGGAGAGATACAAAGGCCTACTAAGGAACTGCCCACACCATGATCTAAACAGTTAATAAGAAGTCTCCATTTTCTATGATGGAGTGAATGTAACAACTAGGCAGCTCCTTGATTCGCAAGGACCACTCACAAAGAAGCCACCCCTAGTGATAAAAGAGCTAATTGAAGAATTCTCTAAACACTCTAGAGAATATCATAACCCAAGAAATGACTCAACTAGAGGGATGGTGAATGCTATTTCGGATGACATGGCGGCAATGATTGCAAAATTGGAGAGCATGGATAGAAGAATGACTAAGATGTACCAATCCATCCATGCCATTAGAGTGGGATGTGAAAACTGTAGAAGGCCCCACCTTACTAAAGACTGTGACCTTGACGAGAACGGGAACCGGAAAGTACAAGTGTGTTACTCAAGCGGTGATAGATATGATGATGATTGGCGCAAACCCAAGAAAGAATGGCTACCTTATGATGAGTACAAGAAGGAAAATGAGGAAAAGTATAAGCAAAAAGGAAGAGGTTTTTATCAAAAAGAGGAACCGGTGCAAGAAAAGAAATCAGACTTTGAAGATATGCTTATGAGATTCGCAGCTGCATCCGGGAAAAGGCACAACGATACTGATGCTGCAATTAAGGAGCAACAAAACTTAATGAAGGAGCACCAAATCATGATGAAAGACCAAGCAACATTACTTAGGAATCAGCAAGCTTCCATTCTCAATATTGAAAAACAACTGGGCCAACTTGCATTACAAATAAATGAGAGACGGCCGGGTGGACTTCCTAGTAATACCGAAAGCAATCCAAAAGGCGCACATATAAACATCGTGACAAATAGGAGTGGGAAAATTATAACTCCTCTGGCCCCTATTCAGAAAGAAGATCCTAAGTTGGTGCAAGAGGAAGAAGCAGAAATTGAAAAATCGAAAATTCCCGATCCGACTCGCCGAGTCTCAGATATGGACTCGACGAGTCCCCCACCTGAACAGAAAAACAAGCCTCATATTAAACCGTATCAGCCTCCATTGCCATTTCCAGCTCGAGCCAGACAAGAAAATCATGATGTTGATTACCAAAAGTTCCTGGAACACATAAAGGCCCTTCAAATTAATATGCCCTTCCTCGAGGCGGTTGCATAAATGCCTAAATATGCCAAATTCCTAAAGGAGCTTCTCACAAATAGAAAGAAGATGGAAGAGGTGAAGAAAGTGGTCCTAAATGAAAATTGTTCAGCTGCCATGTTGAACAAATTACCTAAGAAAAAGGGTGATACGAGAAGTTTGACATTACCTTGTCAATTCGGAAATTTAGCAACATGCATTGGCTGATTCGGGGGCAAGTGTTAACCTCATGCCAGATTCATTCTTCAAGAAATTCAATCTTCCGGAGCCAAGGCCAATTCGAATGGCAATTCACTTAGCAAATAAAAAGATCACATTTCCAAGGGGAATATGCGAATACCTATTGGTGAAAGTTGATAAGTTTGTGTTCATCGCACACTTCATAGTACTAGACATGGAAGCGGACCCTCAAGTCCCTATCATACTTGGAAGACCCTTCCTCAACACCACGAGTGCTATAGTAGACATGCGAGATTCTAAACTTACCCTCCGGGTAGGAGACGATTCAGTTACATTTGGAGTTGATCAAGCAATGAAGCATGCAAGGTATAGTGATGACACGACATTCTCGGTTGATATGTTGGAAGAATTAATGGAAGAATTGAAAGAAGACAAGCCAAACAAGTCCACTGTTACCTTTGAAGATGAATTTGATGCTGAAAGGGACCTGATGGAGATAGAGAGAATGCTTGAGGACGCTAAATATAATGAATTAATCAGAAGTGCTGAAAGCCCGACTCGACGAGTCCATTCGAAAAAACCCGATCAGTCGTGAATTTTGCCTGGGACTCGACGAGTCCCTTCACTGGACTCTACGTGTTCAGCATACAGAACATGAAATCTGAACTAAAAATTCTACCTAATCATCTGGAATATGCATTTCTTGAAGATGGCCAACAAAAACCAGTAATTATAGCTTCTGATCTAGCTAAACATGAAAAAGAAAGCCTTATGGGAGTACTAAAGAAAAGACAAGGGGCCATAGCATGGAAGATAACCGATATCAAAGGGATAAGTCCATCCTATTGTTCTCATAAGATTAACTTAGAAGATGGAGCTAAACCTGTAGTTCAACGCCAAAGAAGACTTAACCCAAATATGCAAGAAGTGGTGAAAAGGAGGTGGTTAAACTATTAGATGTTGGGATCATTTACTCACTCTCTGATAGCCCATGGGTAAGTCCTGTGCAAGTGGTACCAAAGAAAGGAGGAATGACGGTGGTTACCAATGACGATAACGAGTTAATTCCAACAAGAACAGTAACCGGGTGGCGCGTTTGCATCGACTACAAAAAGCTTAATGATGCTACATGCAAGGATCACTTCCCGTTACCATTTATTGATCAAATGCTAGAAAGGCTTTCCGGTCATCTATACTATTGTTTTCTCTATGGTTTCTCTGGGTATTTTCAAATTCCAATTGACCCACAAGACCAAGAGAATACCACTTTTACATGCCCAAGTGGGACCTTTGCATACAGACGCATGCCTTTTGGGTTATGCAATGCACCTGCTACATTCCAAAGGTGCATGATGGCTATCTTCCGTGACATGATCGAGAAATTTATGGAGGTTTTCATGGATGACTTCTCAGTTTTCGGATCCTCTTTTGAAGATTGCTTATCCAACTTAGATCTAATGTTAGCACGATGCGAGAAGACAAACCTAGTACTAAATTGGGAAAAGTGCCACTTCATGGTAAAGGAAGGGATTGTCTTAGGACACAAGGTTTCAAGGTTGGGGATCGAGGTAGATAAAGCAAAAGTTGATACAATAGCTAAGTTACCACCTCCAACAAATGTAAAAGGGGTAAGGAGCTTTCTTGGCCATGCGGGATTTTACCGTCGCTTCATTAAAGACTTCTCAAAGATCACTAGGCCTTTGACTCAACTTCTTTTGAAGGAAGCCCCATTCGATTTCTCTAAAGAATGTCATGAAGCATTTCAGTTATTAAAAGAAAGGTTGACCACTACTCCTATAATGATAGCCCCAAATTGGAATCTTCCTTTCAAGCTAATGTGTGATGCTAGTGACTACGCGATATGAGCCGTTTTGGGACAAAGAATTGACAAACATTTTCAGCCTATATATTATGCAAGTAAAACTTTGAACCCGACTCAAGAAAACTATACTACTACCGAGAAAGAGTTGCTAGCGGTGGTATATGCTTTTGATAAATTCTGATCATATTTAGTCTTGTCCAAGACAATTGTTTTCACCGGCCATTCTGCCCTAAAGTATTTATTTGCTAAACAAGATGCGAAACCAAGATTGATACGTTGGGTCTTACTTCTACAAGAATTTGATATTGAAATAAGAGATAAAAAGGGAATGGAGAACGTGGCTGCCGATCATTTATCAAGATTAGAAAACCCGCATTTGGAAGAATTAGAGGAAAACGAGATTGGAGATGATTTTCCCGAAGAATATCTTTTGGTGATAGTAGGAGAGGTACCATGGTTTGCGGATATAACTAATTAATTAGCAACTGAATACATTCCAAAAGACTTAACCCGACAACAAAATAAGAAATTCTTTTCAGAAATCAAGTATTACTTTTGGGACGAGCCGTACCTTTTCCGAAGCTGCGCGGACGGGATGATACGAAGATGTGTGTTCGGGAAAGAGAGTCGGAAAATCTTGGAACATTGCCATAGCGGGCCCACTGGAGGACATTATGGAGCACAATATACGGCTAAAAAGATTTTTTATATTGGTTTTTATTGGCCTACAATTTTTAAAGATGCTACTCAATATGTAAAAGAATGCAATTCGTGCCAACAGACGGGGAACATAACATCCCGAAACGAGATGCTCCAAAATAATATTCAAGTTTGTGAGATATTTGATATTTGGGGGATAGACTTTATGGGACCTTTCCCAATGTCAAAAGGGAATAAATATATCCTAGTGGCAGTCGACTACGTATATAAATGGGCGGAAGCACAAGCGTTACCTACTAATGATGCTCGAGTCGTGGTGCGTTTTCTTAAAAAGTTATTTTCAAAGTTTGGAGTTCCTAAAGCTCTTATTAGTGACCGGGGCACTCACTTTGCAAATGATCAATTTTCTAAGGTGCTTAAAATATATGGTGTACACCATAGGTTTTCGACATCCTATCATCCACAAACAAGTGGACAAACTGAAGTGACAAAATCAGGCATTGAAACGAATTTTGGAGGAAATAGAAAGAAGTGGTCGGATAAGCTTGATGATGCACTTTGGGCTTTTCGAACAGCTTTTAAAACACCTATTGGTACTACACCATATAGGTTAGTTTATGGAAAAAATTGTCACTTGTCGGTTGAAATAGAGCATAAAGCATTTTGGGCTTTAAAGATGTGTAATTTTGAGTTAGCTGAACTTCGTGCCAACCAGTTAATGCAAATGAATGCTCTTGAAGAACTTAGAAATGAAGCATATACAAATTCATTAATATACAAAGAGAAGACTAAGAAATGGCATGGCATGAGGCTAAAGGGTAATAAGGATTTTCATGAAGGACAAAAGGTGCTACTCTTCAATTCAAGGTTAAAGCTTTTTCCAGGCAAGCTAAAAACAAGGTGGGATGGGCCTTTTGTGGTTAAACAAGTTTTCCCACATGGAGCTATCGAGCTTATATCGAAAGATGGAACCCCTTTCAAGGTTAATGGGCATCAGGTGAAGAAATATGAAGAAGGAATGCCAAAAGACGAAGGACTTGAAGAAGGGCTAGATTTGGAAGAAACCACTGAAATGTAGCGCGGGAAGGAGTCCAGCTAATGACTCCCCAAAAAGAAGCGCTTCTGGGAGGCAACCCGATTTTAGAGTTTGCTTTCTTTTTACCTTTATTTTTCATTTTATTTTTTGTTAGGATTTGTCTTTTTCAATCTTCTTCTTTGTTTAAATTTCAATTTTGCTTGGGGGCAAGCAAAAGTCAAGTGTGGGGTATTTTGATATGTGCATATTTAGCTATATATTTCGATTAGAATTTTATTACTCTTTGGCTAATTTATTGCAATTTATGGACAAAAGGTACTTAATTATGTATAATTGTATTTTCAGTCTAAAAGATGTGCTCGGAAGCAAAAGGAAGCGGGAAATGCAATCGGGAACTCGGGAATTGAAGAAAAAAGGAAAAAGTCAAAATCCTGAAGGACTCGACGAGTTGGATCGTCTACTCGACGAGTCCACACGAATGTTTCGCGAAACAAATACAAGTCCTTGCCGTACACATATTTTTAATAGGGGACTCGGCGAGTCGGTTATCTACTCGGCGAGTAGTCCATGTTTTCTGAAGTCTATAAATAGAAGCCAATTGCCGAAACCAAACCCCTCTCTGGAACCCTTGGGGATTAATTGGCAACTAAAGGTGCAACTGGAGCTCTGGAATTCGTGGAGAAGACCCGAACCTTCGGTTTCAAGGAGATTAACGGCAATCTAAGTTTACTCTTTACTTTATCTCTTGTTTGAACCATGTGTGAACTACTAGATCTTGTTTTTTAGTTACTTTCTATTGTAATCATGAGCTAGACCTTATATCTTTTGTTTAGGGTAGATGAATTTATGACTATGGTTTAATTTGTGGTTGGATTAATTGAATATTTGTGAGTTTTGTTTTATTAAGCTTGTTAAAGAACCTTATGCATTAACCATAACTATTTTCTGTTAATTAACAAGTAATTAAGCTGCAGGAACATATCTTAATTGCTTATCTCATATGATTTATGTGAAAACATTGTTATGTGCCTAGGAATAACGAACGTGAAACTAGGGTTAACTAGAAAATGGGTAAGTTAATGTGTGAGCTTGTGTGACAAACCATCAACAAGAGGTTAATTGAATTAGTAATTTGATTAGCTAACTACAAGTCTTATTTAACCCGAATAAATAAACTAGGAAATTTATTAGTTTAACCACTTGATCACTGCTTAAATTGATCTGTTTTCTAAGGATTGGTAATAGCGAATGTGAACCCAATCACCTTAATCGGTAGCCAATAACAATTACTCCATTGCACTTGCCATAAAATCAACCATAAGAGTAAATGAATTGAACCTAAACATAAGTCTTCTTATTATTGATTTTAGTTGGTTTTTACTTGTTTTAGCTGTTAGTTACTTAATTTGTGTGTTAGTTAATTGTTTAAGTTTCTAGTCTTGCAAAGCTAGAGAAAACCTTTCACTTTTATTACTTGTTTTAGATAATTCTAGTCATTAGTTTAATTACCGTTCCCCATGTTCGATACCCTGCTTACTAAACTATACCACCAATTGAAAGGTCCACTGCCTTTGTGTGTCTAAATTATATCTTAAAAGTAGGACTAAACCAGTGCATTTATATACACATCATCTACCATCATTTCCCTATGAGAAATTCTCTATCTCGTGGGAATACTAAGTAACTGAGTCCTCCATATAAGAATGTTATTTTTAATAGGGAGCCAATTATTCCATCGAGTCATTTCCATTCCTGTAAAAAGTATATTTCCATCTATATATCCACGAGCTGAAGAAACAGCAAACGTGTCACTAGTATCAATAATCTAGCCCAATCTATCAGGTACCGAATGCAACTAGACATTCTGAACAATCGAAAGTAAACTGTCTCACTGCTCCTACTCAACTCCCTCTTTGGGATTACGTTTCAGAGTAATCATCTCCCAACCCTTAGACATCCGGTCACTTATACTAAGATGTCTAAAAGTATCTAAAGCATGAATTCTATGAATAATAGACGCAAGTCGGTCTTCACCCATCCAAATGTCTTTCCAAAAAGACATGTATCGGCCATCCCCAATCTTGATAGGGCATAAAGCCTGAAAGTCTATACCTCTGCCTCTAAGCTGCACAAACATACAAATAACTCCATTCCAAGGATCTGTACCAGCTCTTCTCGAGATCAAGGAACTGCAACCACCATCAGGACCATACAAAGATTTTATAACACGAACCCACAACAAATCAGAAAAATGATAAAATCTCCACCACCAACGTAACATCATAACCCTATTAAAGGAGTAAAGTCTCCCTACTCCCAAGCCACCCTCGTCCCTGGCGGCTAAAACTCTATCCCATCTAACCCAATGCGTCCATCTCCCATCCAGATCTGCACCCAAAAAAATATCGCCCTTAGAGCCTCTAACGAAGTCAGAACCGAAATAGGAGCAAAGAATATCGACATCAAGTAGCTACCTAACGACCCCAAGACATATATCACCAAAGTAAGCCGACCTCCAAACGAAAGACATTTAGCCTTCCAACCTAAGAGTCTAGTCTGGAACCTCTAAAACACAGAATTCCAAGCAGATACACAAATCATATTTTGACCCACTAGAACAACAAGATGAGTAAACGGAAGTTGAGCCGCATCACACCCAATCCTATCAATAACAGTAGAAACCTGGGTAAAGAGAGCACCAACACCAATCAATTTGCTTTTAAACAAATTGATTTTCAACCCTGAAGCCATAAGGAAACATCGAAGAATGCGAATGATCCGGTCCACATTCTCAAGATCCCAGGTTGAAACTAGCATGACATCATCCGTATAGAAAAGATGAGAAATCTCTATCCCTGAAATAGAAATTCCTCTAAAAGCATTATTAGAAGGAGCCTTACAAAGAGCAACATGTAACCCCCCATAGCTAAAATAAAATGAAAATGAGACAAATGATCTCCATGTCTTAATCCACAATGAATCTGAAATTCATCAGTATGCGATCCATTCACTAAGACCGAAACCCTAGCAGAAACCAGAAGCTCTTTAATCCACCCACACCACCTAGATCCAAATCCCATAATCCACATAATTTCTAAGAGATAATCCCACGACAGAGAGTCACACGTCTTCTCAAAATCCACTTTAAAAAAACATCAAAGATTTTCCAGTCCCCTTGCTCCTAGACACGATTTCATTCGGAAGGAACGAACCATCTAATACCATGAAAAATCAAAATCACTAAGAAATCAAAAATTATACTTCTATTACAAAGTTCAAACATTTTTAAACCACAAATCATTAAAACCATTTTTTTTATTTAGTTCTTACTTATAATGATTAGTTTTGTTTAAATCCATATATTAATTGCTTATCATTTTTATTACTATTAATTATTCGATGAAAATGCAATAAATAGAAAGAGTTGTTGCCAATGATATCTCCAATAATGTGAACGTTCCTAAAATACGTGTTGGTGTAGTTGACTAGTCAATACACGAATTCCCAAGTGAGCCTGCCTAATGGAAAGTTGAACCGAGATCTGTTCATATACATCGCACCACACCCGTAATACCATACCTCAAACACACTCGCCGTTGATCCATCTTCCACCATTAAATCATCTTTTTCCACTCCGTCTTAAACACACACACACACACAAAAATTTTTTTTTGTTAGAAACATGTCGTCTTCCAAACCATAAGCCATGTGTTCCTCCTCCACCACTACCACTACCACCACCACCACCACTCTTCCACCAACATTCGCCACCACCAATGCTGTCTTTGTCTTAACCGGCACTACCACCACCACAGTCTCCCTTTTTATCGACACTTTAGCTGTCGTTTCTTTCTTTGTTCTTCACCATGTCCGACAACTCAGCTTCTAGTCTTTTTTTCTCCGCCGCCGTCAACCACCAGTCACCATCGATCCAAGATTCCATCATCGACTCACTCATCGCCGCAGAACCCCATCACTCCCCGCTTCCTGACTACCTCCTCCGATGCCAACGCCGCTCCGTCAACCTCACCCACCGTCAAGATTCCATCAACTGGATTCTTAACGTATGTTTTGCTTATATTTACATGCATAAATCGCCATCTGCTAAAATCTTTTTCAATTGAATGCAGGCTCACTTACATCATCGTTTTCAACCAATAACCGCCATTCTTTCCGTCAATTACTTAGACCGGTTTCTCTCTTCCTCCTCCGCCTCTCTCCTGGTATTTAAACTTCTACACATTCAATTATTATGTAATTTCTCTACGACAATGACGTTGGCATTTGTGAAAACAGGGGAATAATGGATGGGCGTTTCAGTTGTTATCGGTGGCGTGTTTATCGTTAGCTGCGAAAATGGAGGAGCCTGATGTACCTTTGCTTTTAGATCTTCAAGTTTTGGAGTCCCCTTTTATATTCGAACCCAAATCGGTTCAGAGAATGGAGCTTTTGGTAATGGCGAAACTCAATTGGAGGCTCCGATCGGTGACCCCTTTTGATTTTATCTATTATTTCATCTTCAAACTTCTACCTTCTTCTCGAACCAACGAACTCCATTTTCACTCGAAATGTTCGGATCTCATCATCAAGACCATTCGTGGTAAAACACGACCTGACCCTATTAGTTGATTTTTAATCACTTAACATGTGTTTTTATTAATAATTTTGGGTTTTGTTTATGAATGCCAGTGATCGACTTTTTAGGATTCCGGCCGTCTGTGATTGCAGCAGCGGCGGTGATTTCTGCCGCTGGTGAAGGAGTGGATGTACCGGAGAGTTACTACGAGAAAGTAAACAAAGTACTGATTCGTGATTTTCTTTGTGATTTTGTTTTTTTAGATAAAAAGCGTGAAATTTGGAATCAGATTGTTGATTTCTTGATTTAATTATTGAATTCTACAGGAAATGGTGAGAAGCTGTCATCAACTAATGGAGGAGTACTTGGTGGACACGTGCCCGTCGGCTGTTCATAAAGTCAGAAAGCAATGGAGACCTGATCAGCCACCGCCGAGTCCAGACGGTGTCCTGGATGCGGCGGCGACTTGCGTCAGCTGCGACACCCGTTCTGATAATCTTTTGTTTGTTCCGACGACACCCTCCGGCGACGACGACAGAGAAGCCAAGCGACTAAAGTTTAGTGTACAGGAAGAGCAGCCATAGTCCATAGATAAGCAATTTCTAATTTCTATTATTATAATATCTTGGATTAAGTAAAAAAGTGGGAACTTTATCTTTTTTTTTTCTTTCTCTTTTTTTGTTTTATTTATAAATTTTGATCTGTCGTTTGATTATGAAAATGAAGGGTAGGGATCTTTGCTTTCAAACATTTTTAAAAAGTTCATATATAAATAATATATAAAATTTTGAAAGCTGGCTGTGGAAGCTGTCAACTTAGCTGGATTTAGTTTTAATAAATTAATGTTAAATAATATTAACTAATTATTCTAACCAAAATCAATTAAATTATAAGTATTTTTCCAGATGTTTTAGTTTTATCAGAAAGGGTATGATATAAAAATGTAAACCATTTTTGTATTTTAATCTTAAAGGGTAGAATATTTTCTATTTTGTTAAGTAAATCTTATCCTAAATTACAAATTAGACCACTAATCACGAGTATTATATATGATGGTAAGCATAATATAGTTTAATACATATCGATGGAAGTGAAACAAGCAACAAACTGCGTCGCTAACCACTTCTATTTTAATCATAAAAATTGTAGATTGGTATTGTTTTTATAAAATTTGATATTATTATTATATAAAAGTTTAATTAATAGTTATAGTTTTTTTTATTACTTATAATGATTATCATTTTATCTATTAATATTATTATTGATGTTGTGATGAGAAAAACTAATCAGTATAAGTTAGAAATGGAATATGGGAATTGATTCAAAAATAAAACCAGCAACCCAACCCAAACAAAATTATTACTATTTAGTAGTTATATTTCACCTTTTGATTGGATGCATGATCCTTAGCTGTAAATGACTAGAAGATTTAATCATTTACGTTCATTATATATGATATATAATTAATTTGGCATAGGAACTTTGAAATGTTAATTTTCTTATGGAAACCGGAGTACAAGTGTAGTATGTGGCAATGAGTATAGTATAAGTACAGTATTTGGCAATGAGTATATATTAGTTTAAGGGTTGTCTAAAAACACATTTTATTTTACGGTGTATAAGTACAGTATTTGGCAATGAGTATATATTAGTATAGTATAAGTACAAGTATAGTATGTTTTTTTTTTCTTGAAAAAACTAGTTATAAATAGTTAATGATAGGATGATTTTTAGAAAAAATTGTTCATGAAGTGTATTTAGCAACACCTTAGTTTATTAACAAAATTATTGATTTATACACATGTATTTTTTGAAACTAAATATAAATAAATTATCAATAAAATGATAAAATTAATTAAATAAATTGGTAATCAAAATTTATTGCATGAAAAGCAAGTTTTTTTTTAATGAAAAATGAAAACATAAATAGTAATATACATTTAATAGAGAAAGAAGTAGATTTGTTGGTTGTAAAATGAGACGACAGGAATTAAATTGGGGTGGGGTTATATAAGTAAACCCCGTGACCGAAAACCTTCATGTGAAAACTGTAGCAGGCCTTTTTGTCCTGCGACCTGCCTATTGTGGGGTTCTGCCACGTGTCTTGTCAGATTATAAACTCTTTATCTGCTCACCAATTTCATTATGTTTAATAAATAATATTTATTATTTTTAAAATATTTAAAGTAAAATAACAAATAAATATAAATCTAACCTTAATAATACTTAAGGTTTATTATAAAACTAAATGTTTTAAATGTTACATAAAAAGTTAATATTGAATGTTTCTTATTAAATAAAAAAAATTAGAGGCTTACATAAAATAACGTAAAATACACTAAGAAAAATTACATAAATTAAACTAAAAAGTAATCTCATTATCAGGTTATCCTTGTGCTATTTCCTGTGCATAGCTAGAACCGCACACATGATTCCTTCCCAGTCCACTTGGAAAGTTACTTTGTTCTGTCAATAGATGGAATGCTACGATGGATAAATCTCATATACTCTCCAACTTGCAAGACCGCAACAAATGTCGTGTCACTTATATTAGATGATCAGTGTTCGTTGTTATTATTTTAATTCCCGTTCTTTCTCACGTTCTTGTGACCTTACTAAACATTTCTTTTTCGAATTTCAAATATTCATTGTAAGTTGAAGTGATTTTCTTTTATATTCTAATCTAGCCTTCAAACCTTTTGTACGGTACAAACAACCTTTTTGATGATAAAACGATTTTTTTTTAATAACTTTATCCGTCTTGGCCGGGCGATGAGGTGCTTCCATCTTTTTATCATCGTCGTCGAGGTCGAAGTAGCAACTTGCATCCAACAATGTTGTATTCGTATAATTGTTCGGGTCAGATCTCTTGCTTCATTTCAAACTCATCCTCGAAAGAGGCATGTCGACCATTTTGAGGAATTTCTTACAACACCCCAAGCCTCTACACGATTCAAGATCAACCTGTTACTTTTCAAACTATATTCCTCGAGTGCCACATTAAACATGCTCTTGTCAACTTGGCTATTTTTGAGTCACCATCTTGTTGTTGTAGATGCTGCTAAAGTTAGACATCTTGTGATGTGTCACAACTGGAAAAATTCTAGATCAATCAAAGTCTAAACTTCAACCATGTACCAGTAAATTCACAATGTAACTTAATGTAATAGTCTAGGTCAACCATTGTAACTTGTTTTAAAGTAATAAAGATACAATAAATTAAAATAAAATGTTAGATAAACTCGATATCTAGGAATAAAATGGTAGTGGTCGTGACAAGGATTCCGAAGATATAAAGAATGCCGAAATTTGAGTTATAACGAAGAAATTATGGCCTATCGAAGTTTCGCGACAGAACCGGCACGACGCTGTGTGACGTAAAAAGTTAGTTTACAATAAAATGATTTTTAGCCTTAGCAATCTAAACGGAAGTTGTATCATACGTTAAACCGAGAGTGTGCATAAAAAGAACATCCAAATCTGACTCTGTATGAAGAAGTTATGAATTTTCTAAGATTCGGCATAACAATGTGCAGCCCGAAATTCGAATTATAGATCAAGCGATTTTAGCCGACACAACATAAATGAGAATCGAAGATCTCGTCAATAGTAGTACAACGGTAAAAAGACAGACAAAAACGGACGTCATATGAAGAAGTTATGAATTTTTAACGGACTTTTCCTGTCACGGCCTATTAAAAATATAACTTTAAAAATAAAGTCAAAATTAGCCAACGGAGTCTAAACGAAAGTCGTAGAGTACGGTCTCACCTACGCGTGGATATAAAGAACGTTGAAAATGGAACACCTATGCAAAAGTTATGAATTTTTTGAAGTTAAAGGTGCAATTTTCAAGGTGTGTCCGAAGGGGAACGCCCTGCGTACGAGGGAATGCCCCGCGTTCGCAGAAACTTGGTCCGTAGTCGGCCACATAGCTCATTCGCATGGCTGCCACGATCGAATCTCAGAACAGGAGCCCGCGCCCCGCTCCTCCACGCTGCGTACGAGAGAATGCCCTGCACTCCGGAACGCGCTGCGCTCCTCGCAGGAACGCCCTGCGCACCGAAGAGCAGACCCCTCCTATAAATAGCATGCAAGGCTGCCCGAATTATAGTTTATGAGTCATACATACGATTTTATCAATACAAAATGGCTTTTCTTTATTCTACACGTAACTGTCAATATAGTTTTGTGAGATATACTTCAAGTACTTATCTAAGTACCAACCAAGCCCTGAAATTATAACCTGAGTCTCGTCGAAGGAGAGCGTGACACTTGTGTATAGATCTATACAAGATTGACAATCCCACACCTAAACTGTTAGCTACAGTTAGGCCGACAGGCCTGGGGTGACAAATGTCGTACCGATACCGACGTCTGAAGAACGTCATGTTCAAACCATCTTAGGTCATCAAGCATGGTTATAATAACTCACAAATGGGGTATTGAACAATACGATTAGTGTACGAATACGTAAACAACTGCACATGGTTTTATTATTATAGAACTACAATACAATATTTTATAGTACAGCTGGTGGATCCAGGCATATACATTCACTGAATTTTATACAAATATAATTACAGTATATTATTTTCCAATACAGAGAAACTTACATTTCTGGAAACATTCATTTTATGGTTTTTATGTGAATTAAAACTACATCATACTATTTGAGAGTATAACAACATTTACACGTTTTGGTCTTGGGGTTTTAAGACTACAATTCATTTACAACAGAAAATATATGATTTTCTGGAAGAACACACCTACATTTTCAAGGAACAAATGACATATTTCTTACACAAATGTGCTTATGAACTCACCAACTTAATTGTTGACACTCTTTTCAAACAACTTGTATTCTTAGGGAATCAGTAAAGCAGGTAATCAATGACTTTTGAGGATGAGACACTAAGGCGTCTAAACAAAATTTTTGACAACATATTATAATTGTCTTTTGAAACATGTAACACATACAAATGATGTAACTATTTCAATTATATATATGTTGGTTCTGTTGCTTTGATCATTTATACTCAACTGTTATGATACTATACATGATAGTCACCCGCCCCCGAACGTTTCTGCCATCCTGGTTTGGGGGTGTGACATGATGGAAGTTTCTCCATTTTCTGTTGAGTTGGTGTTTTGTGCTATATTCATCTTGATCTATTTTTATTGTCCATTGTCTCCGTAACACGGTCTCAATAATACATCAAGCTTTGCATGTTACTGGTTATGGATCCTCCAAGGTACTGATGTAAACACTTGTCAATACAGCCTCTTACTCTCGTGTCCATGTTTAAGGGGTAACTAGACTGGTAGGATCTTTGGTTCTCTTTCGTTTGCCTTTTGGTTTTAGGTATGAGTCGTATGGCCTTTTCATCGTTGATGCCTTAGGGTTGGGTTTGGGTTGAGATACTTGAAATAAGTTTCATCGATCTTGTGTATGAGACTGAAAATATGGTTGGTTCCACTCGGTAAACTGGTATAAATGTGTGGATCAAATTGCAGAAAATATGGTGGAGCATCGAGACAGAATATATTATCGGTAGGAGGTGTGTTAGAACTTGGACCACGAGGTATGTCACAGGTGGCATGGTGTAGCCTGATGAGGCCCTAGGCCAACTTAGCACCTCACTCTTATACATGCCTTGTACGTCTTATGGTTTTATGAGTTATTGTTGTTTTAAATATCTAAAAGCTAATCCTTCAATAATCTTCACTAAACCTTTAACCATGGTACATGTCAAAATAGTAATGTAGGTTTGGGGATCCTTGTAAGTGACCCCAAAGTTAGACTTTCGAATGATATTGGATAATGACAACAATCCAATCCCAAAGTCAAACTCCCAAAAATATTTCAAAATCATTTACATATAAGATATGTGGGAATAAGAAGCATTTATAATAACCAATTCATAATCAAACCAAAAATGCAATGCACATGGTTCGAGATTTTGTAACACCCAATTTTTAGGGCTAGAATTTATGAGTAAATTAAAAAAATTCATTAAAATATATTAAAAATAATAAAAAGTAAATAAACAAGTTAGAATAATAAGGATAATAAAAATAAATTATAATAACAATTTGAATGGTAGTTGGAAAGATTAAATGTTGAAATTATAACATTTAGAGATAAATGAATAAAATTATCAAAATGGTGAAAGTGTTGGTAACTAAGTGTTGACCCAATTAAATGAAGTTGGATTATAAAAATCATTTTACGAATGAGGGAGGAAAGGTATGGAAACTTTCAAAGTTAAGTATAAAAAATATGTTAAATGGGGTTGTTCTGGAAAAACATGCATTCTTGAGGATAGAAATAAATTTTTTAGAAAATAAGATGCATCCCCTCATCCCATTTCTCCATAGCATCAATTTTGAGGAGTTAGGAGATCTTCCCATGTCTATTTTCCCCTCCAACTGTGTTTTGAATCAATAGATGGTGATCTAGTGAAGAATCGAGCATTTCCATAGCAAATTCTAGCTTAAGGAGCAATATCTCAACATAAGATAAGAGGGGGATGGGGGAATAACGAATTTGAGTTCCAAAAAGGAACTATAGTGCTAGAGTTTGAAGTTCAAGTAAGAGATTAAAGTTACTTTAAAGAATTGGAAGCATTTGAGGTATAATTCTCATCCCATAAACTTTATTTTCGGACTAGGGTTTTGGGTGTAAAGTCAAATTCTATTTCAATAAGTTTTGATGCTTATGGTTTTGTTTTCTAAACCTCATTGTGTGACTTCCATAGTTCTAAGGTAGATATTATCATTTAAATCTATGGATTTGATGTTTAGGTAAAAACCTAGGCATGGACCATATAATCTCGATTATGATTATAAAATTGTTAAATTGTTACCTAGATGATTCTATGATCATAAATGTAGTTTTTTTTAATAAATACATTATAGATGCAGAAACTCAAGGAATGAGAGAATCCAAATTTGGATGATTGGAATTAAGGATTCTATGGTTGATTTAGGAAATTCTACACATATTACATCATCTAAGTTTGTAAATGATATTCTAGTCATAAATTGATATATTGATTATAATTAAGACGCTCAACATGAAGGAGTACTTGACCCTAAAGTGAATCTACCAATTGTTAACACATTGAATGTGAGAGTTTAAAAGTTAAATGTAGTGAGTATGGATTTCATTGTTGATTGATGGATTTCAAGGAATTAGATGACCAATATGAGTAGATGATGTTCATTGATATTGAATTGATACTTTGGTAATGAATTGGAGGCTAAACGTGAAGAGTTACTTGATGTCTAGGTGACTTAATGAATGATAATCATAAAGGCATTTTGAGAACTATGGAATTGAATTAGTAATTCCATAGTTACAGTAAAGCCTATAAACCTTAACAATGTGTTTTAGCATGTTGTTATTCACTTGGAACATTCATGTGGATATTGATTAGTTTGGGAATGAATCTAGATGGATAAAGTGTGTTATAGGGAAACTTAAGCTCATAAACCCTTCATTTGTGATTTGAAGAATACTATGAGATTAATATTTGTAATGAGGACATAATGGAATAAGTTAAATGTTTTGACATGATGAAACATTCTCTAAACTTGCTTGGGATCCCATATAATCGATACAAAGGTTTGGGAAATGACCTAAAAGCATATATAAAAAGTAGGATGGTCTAATGAGAAAGCAAGCTCAAAAAATGGAGTTACCAAGTGGAACGCGTAGCATATATTATGAAAACATTTCGCATAATGAACACATATGCATGCAAAACTGTTTTGCCATAACTTTTGCATACAGACTCAAAATCACACACCTTTTTCACATACATTCATATTTTAGCATGGCGAATGATTTGAATCTATAAAATTTATATTTTGGAGTTAAGATCATAAAAAAGGCTTAATGGATCACTTATTGGGATGTTGACTTATTTCTAGTTAGTTTTAGGTGATGCTTAAGTTCTCGAATTATTCTAAAAGTGTATTGTAGTCTTTTGACACCTCTTAATGATAACTCTAGGTGTTGATTGATAAGCATGTAGCTTGGGGAAGAGTAGTTCAAGTGAGGATGAGTATGATGTTTGCTAAACTTTGGACTAAGGTGAATTATTGAGAACACACATCCCTTACCTTATACTAATAATTTTTATGATGTTTTTTCTAAAATGATACATGTTATTTGTATACTATACATATTGATGTATTAATGAAATGTCATTTTTGAAATGGTTTTATTATGAGAGAAAAAGCTCTTATTCTACGTGAAAATGATTAGATCATCCTACTTGTTCATATCATGCTAGTATGGGTATGAATGTGAGGTCCCATGTACCCGAATTGACAACTTTTTTGGTGAGTAGATTGCTAGATTATCCTCATAATATTGTTATATTTATACATATATTTATACATTGCTTTAATACATTTTACCTATATTTTGGTTCAATACAAAGATATTTGGTACTTATAAGGTTTAGATTCTATTTTGTAGCCAAATAAAGACATTCTCGTGAAAAGGGACTAAAACGAAGCAAAGTTGAAAACTTGGAGGAGGCTAGCATAAAAAAGAAGAAGAGAATAATTTCTCATAAAATAAGAAACCCACGATGTGTCATCTCCTGACCCACGACATGGCCTTTAGAATCTTCTCGACTGTCCATTAACGAAGCTTACAGAATACACGTCTGGAATGATGTCCACGACGTGGCGACTATTTGGCCACGACATAGAAGCGATAATTTGGCAAGTATAAATATCGGTTTTTAGGTCAAATTTCACGGTGCATGCATAAGGAGTTGCTGTTTTCTTCAACCTAAAGCAACCATGAACCCTTGGAGACCTAATTTTAATTGGAGATAAAGAGTTAGAGATTGAAGTAAAGTTTCATCATTAATCATTCGGTTTTCCTAGAGTTACTAAGTTTAACCTAGTTTACTTTATGATTATGAATGTTTCTTCTATAATCATGGGCTAATAACCCTTTACTTTCGTTTAGATTAGATGAACCCTAATAATGTGTGTTGATTTCTGCTTATGTGGATTATTAAAGTTCGTTTTAGCTTGTGTTTGGAAGATCGCATTCTAGCATGTTAAGGTTTCTATCTTTATTGCCTTACCCTTAAGTTTTGTGTAGTTAAGTGGCCATTGATTGCATGAACTTGTTTAACTCGTTGTTTATGATCATTAAATTGATAGAGCTAGAGATTGACCATATCCTAGTATAGGTAGTAAAGTTAGTTGCTTAAATGTGGTAGAGAGCAATATTAGATCATAATATGTGCTTGATTGTTTATCTTAATCATAGATATATAACCTTTAGATCAAATCCTTCATATTCGAAATATAACTTAAAATCAATTTGATATACTTAACTTGCACGATCATTGAGGTTAGTATTCATAAATTGACATAAACTAGTTAGTTTGATCATGATAACTAGTTTTCTATGAACTCTACACATCCAACCTTCAAGTTTGTATTTGTTACCATTGAGAAGTTACTAGTTTTCATAAATGGAAGTATCTTTTAATTCTTGATCAAAACTCATTTTCTAGTTGTTTATTTAAGCGTAAAGTGTTTTTAATTTATTGCTTTAATTAAAATTGTCTGAACTTGAAAAATCATATAAAATCCCCATTTTAAGTTTGTTTCATTAGTTAGTTATTAGAATTATTTTCTTAGTTAAAATTCCATTCCTTATGTTTGACTCTTACTTACTCTACTTTATAACTGTGCGACTAGGTATGCTTCCTAATGTGTTTTAGCTGAGTTGAATAGATAAGATATAAAATTTTAAAGCTTGTTTTATAACACATCACCTCACATACTCAAGTAGAGGCTAGTTGCCGCTTGTGTGGCCTAAGGTGATGGCCCCTAGTGCCTAGTTAGTGGATGTTAGTGCAAAAGTTGACAATTTCATTTTTCATGAACTCTACACATCCAACCTTCAAGTTTATGAATTGGACTTATGAGATTAACAAGGGCATGTTGGAGTTACATTCATTGCATACTTTTTTTAAACAACTTGTTTGTTGATAATTTTTTATTATTATTTTGATATAATTATTTTGTTTACCTTGACAAGTTTTAAAATATTTTCGGAGGTTTGATCAGAGTAAGTTGGATTGACATCCTCCTACTCATGATGAATCAAAATCGGGTAACTCACAAGGCGAATACATTGCCTAACTATTTTGATGTGTGTTCAGATTGAAGGATTTGAAGTATTTGAGGTGCATGGCATTTTAGAAGACCTAAGTTTGTGGGGAACTTGGACCTTCTTACGATACCTATTGACACCTCGCGTTTTGAACAACAAAATCTTTTAAATTGTTTTGGCATTGTTTGTTTTTTGAGATCGTTTTGAACTAATAAATTTAAGGAACTTAAAAGCTAAAATATGTTTTTAAATATGAGTTTGAATCCACCCGATGAGGGGTGTTACACATTCCCAACCTACGTTTTTATATTCAAACAAGTCCATTGCATTTTGAGGGTTTTGATGGTTAAATGAAATAAATAAGGTAGTAGCATCCAATATCCATTTAGAGGCCTAGTAACAAATACCAACATTTCAGAAACATGAGTCATACCACATGAAACATTAGAATAGGTTTCTAAAGTCATTTCCTTAAACATTATTAACTTATACTGTAACCAGTACCGAAATAGGTAATCGTTACCAAAAATAGAATTTAATCTCCTTAGTGTCTGATAGACATATAATTCAACCTATCCTAAAGGACATGCACAAGTATGATGCTTAAATAAGTTTTCAAACCAGTTCTAGTATTACTAAGTGACAACACTTCCTAAAATATGTTCCATGTGTAACATCCATATTCCCAGTACGTAATTTATTTTGGCTTTATTCTGCTTAATTCGTTGAAATCTGTAAACTAAGAATCTGAGATTTTTCCCAGAGGCATGAAACTGTTCTTATCAGGATGCGATGCGTTTGGCCCAGTGGGCGGAACAATTTAATTAGGGGGTTGTGAGTATTTAAAGACCTTTAACCCCTAGGGTTTGATCATTCTTAGCCTCCATGACCCTTTGAGTGATTTTTTAAAAACCGTAACCCTTTATCTCTCTCTCTCTCTCTCTCTCTCTCTCTCCCCCTCCCTCTATATAATTCTTGAGCATTTGGTTTGTTTGTGAGCTTATTTCTCTGTTTTTGAGTGAAGCTTGAAGATCAATAAGTTCTCCTAGTGTGATTGAAGTAAGTGATGGGTTTTATACAAAAGAACAACCTATGTGCTCATGCAAACCCTAAAGCTTGGATCTGGGTTTCTCTATTGTACATGCAATTCATCCAAGACTTATGAACCCTAGATCTAGCATACATATTTCAAAAATACTATATGAAAACAGATCTAGATGATTACCTCTTCAATAATGGCTTGAATCTTCTTGTCTTGGAGCTTAGAGTCACAAATGTCACTCCTCTAATGGCTTACAAACACCACAAGCAAGAGGATGATCTTGGAGAGAGGGAGGAGGAACCAAAAACGTCCTAGGGTTTCTCTTAGAAGGTTAACCACGTTTTTGGGAGTCTTAGGGGTCTTTATATACTTGTGTGGGCTGTTAGGGTTTCAGGAGAAACCCTAATTCTCTGCTTAGGCCTTAAGCAACCCATGGAGTTCCCTTGGAAAGCCCTTGGACGAAAATCATATGGGCTTCCCATAGATTTCGTCCAATCCCCTTTCTATTAGGAATCCATAGCCCAATTGCAACTATCATATAATTGCAATATCAGTCCCCTTTATTTAATTAATATCTTTTAGCCACAAAACTAATTCTTAATTAATTTTTGACTAATATTAATAAAACAATATGATTTCTCCTTTAATATATTATTCTTATAACATATTAATAAATCATAATAACCTCTCTCTTCATAAATCATCCTATCAAGTTGCTTTGGTGAAGGCAACCCAAAAGGACCATGCACAACCGGGTCAAGTATATACCAAATATAGTTACGGGCTTAGACACTAATCCAACAGTAAGGTCCAAGTTTAGTTCCAACAAATTTGCTTCATTTCTTGACCTTTGTGAGTATAAAGTTCTTAACTTGATCGTCAGTTCATTATATATTGTTATTGATCATATTTGTCACTTTTTGGTCCATTTTGTTATGACCTTGGAGTTGAGATGACTTCAGAACCTTTTGAGCAACTAGGAATGCTTTATGGACCTTTTAGACTTGGAAATTTGGTACTTTGTGCATGTCCTTTGAGCTAGAAAAGTTATTCAGTTTTTTAGGTCATTTTGGAGTGTTAAAGTTTAGATCTTTCATGTTGGAGATGTCTTAATGGATAAAGTTGGAAACTTTTTCCATTAAGACATCAGTGAGTGGAAACTTTATCCATTAAGACATCAGTGAGATTCAGATCTTGAAACTTGAGCCATGAATTAACGTGTTAAATTGAAAATCATTATAAATATGGTCAGGGCACAGTGTGGTTTTGGATTTTTTACTGATGCATGTCTGGATGTCTGAAAACGTGACTATTTTGTCTTGTAGCGAATGCGGCGCGCCTGGTTGACCAAGTATTGACTTTTTGAGTTTTGTCTAAGTTTGACCTCGGGTCAAACTTTAGGCTTTTAGGTATTGATGTGAGGGTGGATCTCTATTTGTTACAGGTGATTTGAGTAGCTGAATCTGTTTGACTTAGAGTGTTGATATCTAGCTTTTGATCAAGAGAGTTTTCTCACTATATTGTAGGACAATAGGTGCCAGGTTCTACTAGCTGTCTTTGTGACTCTTGTATGTTTGTTTGCATGCTTGTTGGGTTAGGCCCATTGGGCTATACCCATTCATATGCTTAATGGGATGGGTCTAAATGTATGTATATTGGGTTGGGCCCGTATGAATGAAACATAGCTGTTGGGCAAGGCTCGTTACTTGTATGGTATGTGGTATTTTGGGAAACTCATGAAGTTTTTTGCTTACAGTTTAAAGTTTAAATGTCTTAGGTTCTTATTCTATCATGGGAAAGGCGCGTGGCATGATTGCACTTCATCTGATTTATGTAATTGAGTTTCTGCACTTTGATTTTTTTGACTTTGATTTTTTTATGTAAATACTTGAATGATTATCTTTTGGTATTGGAATTAGTATGGTTTCTTTTTTTTTAAATGAAAATTTTGACTGAAATTTTGGACGTTATAAGTTGGTATTGGAGGCTTGGTTTGAGGGATTCAGGCTAGCACTGGATGCATCTAACCTCAGACTGAGGACTGAATGATTTATTTTACAAAAAACGTTTTCCAAAAGGTTTTTACAAAAAGAAAAGGATGTGATGCGTGTAATCAGCCAGAGCTCAAGTAAGTGATTACCAGAATACCTATACATGTTTTTATGTTATATGTGTTATAGTATGGTATCTATGATAGACGTTAGAATAAGGATATGCTCAGGATTTCATGCTAGAATGCCTGCTTAGGAGAAATGCCATTTTGTGTCTGTTGTGTGAACTGCTGGAAATGCATGACAGTGTGTAGGCTAAGCATCTTTCGGGAATTGCATGTTAGAATTACATGGTCATTATGATGTCGTATTGCCTGACGGATTTGCTACTTGAGTGTTGTTTGCTTTGTGCTATGTGTAACCTATATTGATATTAATTAACTAGTAAGTGAATGCATGAAGCTGCATTTGTTGCATGTGATCGTATTTGTAAGATAGTTAATTTCCATTAGTAGAAGTTTCTTCTGCAATTGATAGTTGGGTGAGGTGGGGTTCCTAGTGACGTAGGAGTAGTACTAAGATGTGTTAATGTTGGGATATATGTAAAAAGAATCCATGAAGGAAAATATGGGTAGATTAGTGGTATGCGTTCATGTAGGAATGTGTATAAGAGATTAGAACATTCAGTAGTGGATGAGAGTAGGGACTTGGAAACCTTGAGGAAATTATTGGGATGAGTACGGACAGGTGAGGAAGGTATTATGGGCCCGTACTACTTAAAGCATAGGGTCCATATGGTAATCAAGAAGAGTCAAACAACTTACTAAGGAACTAGTTGGGTAGATATTGTTTTTTTGCACCATGTTTTGTTTTATTCTATTTTCGTCTATTTAGGTAATATGTGTTTGGGTTTTATGTACTCTAATATCCGTATGGTGCACATACAACCCTAATGCTTAGGATCTAAGTTTTCTCTAGTTATACATGCAACAAAAATTATCCAAAGCATGAAACCTATAACTAGCATACAACTTGATACTTGAAACATAACAAAACTAGTTAGGAGAATACCTCTTAGTTGTAGCATGTAGAATTTGGCCTTTCAAGATCTTAGCACCTCAAGTGTGATGCCTCAAATGGTTCACAAAACACCAAGAGCAAGAGGAGGACAAACGAGATAGAGGCTACTAACCACCAAAAACGGCTAGCATCTTCTTAGAATGCACAAGTGCTCATTTTAGGGTTATAGGGGTTACACTTATAGTGTAGAATTCCAAGAGTTTCAACTTGTAAACCCTAATCCACTTCCTTGGGCTTTTAATCCAATAGTCCATATGATAAGCCCTTTGGACTAAATCTTCATGGACTCCACAAAGATTTAGTCCACATAATCAACATGGATCATTAGCCCAAACTATAAGTATCGCTGATTTACTTAATCAGTCCCCGTTAATTTAATTAGTCTCTTTTGATCACTAAATTAATTCCAAATTAATTCTTGATCAATACTAATTAAATAATATGATTTCTCAACTAATATATTATACTTATAATATATTAATAAATCACAAATAATCTCTTTCTCAAATATCCATCCTATCAAATTGCTTTGGTGAATGCAACCCAAAATGGACCATGCCACTCTCGGGTCAAGTACATACCAATTATAGTTATAGGCTTAGACATCTAAGCCAACAGTCTCCCACTTGGATAAGTCTAATAACTATAACTGCAAGTACGACTTGAAAAACCGACTAGCAATCATAGCTCTTAAAAGCCGTTGTCGAACTCTGACGCGTCCATTAGATAAGGGATCATATATTCCTCCATTCTAGATATCGTATGAACTGAGACATGGATTAGAATCATTCTCTCTGTTCATGTGTTGTTTCCCGATTTCCGATTTATGATGACCGACTAATTGAACAAATCAAATCAGTCCAGGCTTGGCCAAGCACTTAGGATTGTCATCACTAAATCATCGAGGGGCCCACATATATCGCTTTTATCCCTCTCAGGGTAAAAGGAATGGATAAACTTCGACTCATATACTTGCTCTATTTACTCATCAAATCACACACAATAATATGTTTTATAACACCAAGTTACTGGTGCGTTTACATATTATCAATGTGTAAGCGACTTGTAAACTGCAACTATATGTCTCTGCTTCAAGAATATAAGATATTATCGTCTCACTAATTACTCGTGATAAAATCCATGAAGTGATTCAGATGAGTGTGGTTTTAATCCAATACTCAAATCTTATTACAGGAGTACTCATGAATACTGTAGCAAGCTTGTGCTATGTCTAAACACTCAGACAATCTACAGACGGATTCATGACAGTCTTGCCTCAATACCTACTTCCAAAGTATGATCGACTGTGGATGGTTTGAATTATCTTATTATTTGGGAAGTCAAAACATGCGAAGTGAAGCACAAGAATAATCGAATCCAATATGGTCTCAAAACTTTTGAATATAAATAAAACACCTTTTATTTAATCACCATATTGATTACACATTATTCATTGTATAATGTTTCGATTAATCAACTTAATTCTTGAATTAAAAAAATAGTTATCCCATGCTCCACACATGCACACTATGTTTACCTATGGTCCTTTCTTTGTGAAATAGATCAATTGAAAACATTTCAATGATGCTCATTTCACAATTCCAAATCCTTCTTACTTAGTGTAAGAATACCTATTTCTTGCCACTATAAGAATGTGTTAGATTCTAAACTATCATGCAATGATCCTTTTGTAATGTCAAGGTACCAAAGTCATAGAGACTTTGCCAACGATATTACAAAACTTTCCACTAGAGATTGATAACAAAACAATTCCAAGGAAGCGAAGTCTCAAATTCAAAGTACATTCCTTTGAACATCCTTCTTGCATAAAAGTTTCTAACTTTCACATGGATTCTTAATATCCATCTCCCATTATGGAAACATTTCCATATATGCCATATGAAAACTCATTATTAATAGAATCCAGTCTATTCATAATAATGTCAATATGGTCCATCCATTACTATACTTCCAACTACAAGAGATCAATCCTTAGCGAACATTAGACCGTCCTTGACGGTTGTTTAACCACTTTAGTCATATCCGGTTCTAGTCCTTTTTCCCTCTTAATGCCCTAGGCGTTTGGAAAATTAGAACACATGAATATTATAGCATATGCAATTGATCCTATATTCGAAGCATATGGGACACGATTCATAATGTCTTACATAAAGACATGATACTTGAGCAATCTTTTACTATAATATTTCCATATATAGAATTTCCAATGTTGAAATATTTCAACATGGTATTCGTATATATCCATGACTAGGTTTGATTAATACTTTAATCTAAACTATTAGATTCGAAATAAAGTATAAGTATCCTCTCCCTTACTATAGCAAAACAACTTTTCAACCTTTGCAACTTTTCAAATTAAAACTTTGTTTCCTATAAATAGTATTGCTAACTCGCAACACTTACCATAATAATTATGCTCCCACTAGCATAACAATTATTTTGTTACTAGCATAACATTTATGCTACCACTAGCTTTGACATGTATCCAAAATCAGCTGGACTTCTAGAAATCAATACTTTATTGACTTTCTTATTAAAGTTCAGATTTCTGATATGAGATGCTTCGATAAGCCTTTATCTAAGCTCATACACCTTTTATTAGAAAGCCCATATGTGTGCCTAAACTATTTCAGAATTCATAGCAATAAGTTTCGAATGTTCAAACTATTTGCCATTTCTCACAATTCGAACTATGAAGAGGGATGCCGTAATCATAATTGAATTTGAGAACGCAATTAACACAACTGCTATCTCCTTAAAATCTACTTAGTGAAAGCGTTTCCTCACAATCATTTTCATGAATTGGAGAGAAACCTTATACACTTAGATTTTATGGTGTATGTGTTCCTATCCATGTGAATCTGTCATTCTCAACCATTATCATAAGGCAAGGTCTATGACAAATTCAAACTCATATGGACTGAACTTGTTCAATCTTAATTTCTTGTCACTTGGCAGCACAAGGGCCTACCATGTCTTCCAAGTTGTTAAGCATCTCACCTATATAGATCAATGAACTTTCACTGATCAAGGTCCTTCACATGCATAGTCAACTTTTAACTGGAATGGGCACAGAAACAAGAATATGCCAACACGATAGGTTACAATCCTCAAGTCGTGAGTTAGTGATACACAATAGGTTTATTCTTGATTAGTTCCTGAAACTTTTCAAGATCTTTAAGAATCCTACTGACTTCTTGACATATAAGATTCTCTTGTCAAGAAACACTCCTTGACAAACAAATATTCAAGAGTTAGTGAGGATTCTTATCAAGGAAAAACACTTCATATAATTTGTCTTAGTTGGTCTTTGTCTTAAAGACATCACAACTACCAATTCTAAATATGTTTTAAGATATGTCACTCAAGGAACAATCTTGGAGTATGACTCTAAGACTTGATTTTGAAACGAAGTATGACTCACCTTAATTGATTTAACCATTTTAACAATTTCTGATTCTTGTTCTTAGCCATACAAATGCACTAAGATGTCCTTAGAGGATCAATTGTGATATGGTTCCATAATCACTAAGATGATCATAAAACATGATACTCATGTACTCTCCTTTCCTTTCAGATTGGAAAAACTTTTATCTTTCTGCCTAATTTGATTTTTCTTATTCGTTCTGTCATACATTGAAACTTTTCAATGATTTAGAATTACACTTAATCTTGTAAGCATAACCATATTTATTAAACTTTTAGTAAATCATGACGAATAGTCTTATCGTTCTTTGTGGTGGACCTGACCAGTGCAAAACCAAGTGTACCCGATCCCCTAGTCCTTCACTTGACTCACATATACATGTGAACAAGGAATTAGTCTTAATTTCCCAAAGACGAAGGTTCTCATTCATCACACAATACAAGTTGCATGATTCCAAGTTCCTGTCCAATTGAAACTTTGGTGATGAGAATCTTTCCTTATTTGGTAAATTTTAGACACTACCACAAATGAAAGAATCAAATCCATTTTCCAATATTGCTAACAATATATAAACACCAATTTTCATAAATGTCATTGCAAGGAAATATGAAACAAGATAAAATCAAAATTTAATTTATTTATAAAATTGCGGAAAATATTGTCCTTACAATGCAATTACAAATGAAAACTACGTTACTTCATATTTCTAAGCAATCTATCATAACTCTTAACTAGCAGCTCAAAAATCCGATCATCGAACCATGCGATCGAAATCCATCTCTTCGCGGTCAGACTCAGCCTACTGTTCCTTTAAGCTTCCTTTCTCTTCTTCGATCCTACAAAACATCAAAATGTGATCTTATCACATCATGTATTAAGAATCTACAAATAGGAACTTAATAGAGTTAGATAGTGGACTTACCTGAATCAGAGTAAAACACTTTGACTTTACCATCCTTGTGATCCTTCAGGTAAATAAGGCAGCTTCGCAACCAATGCCCCTTCTCTTGGTAGTAGTAACAAACAAACTCTTTTGGAATGACACACGGGACAATCTCAGACTTAGCCTTTCTCTTTACCATTTGGTCTAATGGTTCGACCATGGCCGATCCCTTTCCATTGGAAAGAGAAGACTTTTCTCGACTTCCAATGTTTCCATTGTCAATGTCCATGGAAGTTTGGGAAGTAGATCTTCCAATCAAATTTGCATTACCAGTGCGCCAAATCATTTCTGATTCAACAACAATTAGCAAATAGGTAAGATCAAGAAGGGCCACGTCGCGGTCTGTCATATAGTAATCTCTAATGAACTCACTATATGCCTTAGGAAGTGATTGAAGAACCAAGTCAACAACCAACTTCCTCGAGACAACGACACCTAACATTCCCAGCTTGTCAATGTGTGACTTCATCTCCAAGATGTGTGCACATACAAACTTTCCATCTTTATGTTTGCTAGCTAATAGGGCTTGAGTGACCTCAAACTTTTCAAGTCGACGAACAAGTGGGTCAGGGAGAATTATTGGAGAAGGTGGAGGAAGTGAAGTATGATTTCCATTTCCACGATCCAATCGTGGGACATCATCTTCATGAAGAAAGCTTTTTCCAAAAGATTCGGGAAGACCACAGTTGTCAGAACTAGACATCTACAAGGGAGAAATTCAAGTTAGTTGATTTAAGTCCTTAATATAACACCCAAATGAGATATTAAGGCTAGGACCCAACACAATAATTCACAATTCGGAAGAGGGATGCCGTAATCCAATTGCAAAATATTTGAAGGTATGTAAATGATGATTTACCAATTTCCACCATGAAAAACGAAAATGATTATTAGGTTTTAAATGAATTGAAATTCCTAGATTCTTTTGAGATTCATTGAACTTTTCAATGGCATGTTTAATCTCGATTATGCCCTTCAGGTTTGTGACTGGGATACCGAGGATCACAAACAAGGTGTGAATAACCATGCAAATTAGCTTGGTACTCTCGATGTCATTAATCACCTAATCAATGTGCCGGTTAACCACACACGCTCCATTGATCAATGATAATTTATCAGAAACCCATTTCCACCCTTACTAGTCCAGGTTAGTGTGTCGGTTAACCACACATGCTCAACTAACGACTTGGCAAGGTGCAAAGTGCAATTTCATGGATTAGCATCAAATTCACATTTTTCCTAAAGTAACTAAGATTAAGAATTTATAAAGTGTTTAGTTACTTTGTATTTCATTATACTTTTAATGAGGATTTAAGTGTTCTATCAAACCCGTTCGGCTAACGACCCTCCACTGGTCAAGGGTGCGGTGGGTAAGAATGGATACCCAATGACGGTCATTTTACATGTCGCTTCCTTAAACACCCCTTATAGACCAGCTTCGTGAATGAGGCCTACTACCGGTAAGACTGACCTTTTATTTATACATATATAATATATTAAACTTTTAATTTTATATAGTATAAGGGTGTATTTTAAACTTTTAAAATACTAGGTGGTTTAATCTATTAATTAAACTAGACTTTTAATTTAATTAAACTCACACCATATAATTATGGATTTATTAATGCTCTTTTAATTAATCTTTTAATTAATTATCAACAAAATCATAATTAAACGTTTAAGTCTAAATTTAAATTATGAAGCCAAAAGGTTTAGAATTTAATATTTCACAATTAAAGCTTTTAATCAAATTTTAAATTCCAAAACTTGAGGGCAAGTTTTGAAACTTTTCAAGACTCTTGAATTCCATAACTTAAGGAGTTAATTTGTTTCATGAATGAGACTTTTCATGTTCCATAACTTGATGACAAGTTTTGTAACTCTTGAAAACTTTTGGTTTCCATAACTTACGAGCTTAGTGTTCATGAATGAGACTTTTCATATTTCATAACTTGAGGACAAGTTATGAAACTCTCTTCAAGAACTCATATAGCAAGGCAATTCAAATAAAATTACACAAACAATTAGTTTATCATATAATGTAGTAATTACCTTCAAATTTGACAATTTATCTTTTAATTGGATGAAGATAATCATTACCTTATCATAAAAAATGATTTTTTAGTAGTCAAAACAGTTTGTGGTAATGATTCTAATCCAAAACTTGGCCAAAAACTTGAAAATCTGCACATAGATGGTCTACCACGTCACGGTCATCTGTCAGATTCCAAAAAAAATGATTTTCTTTTGCTTTGAAAAATTAACCAATGCATCTATACAACATAAAACACCCATGTCTCTGATACCAATGTTGGGTGTTATGTACTCTAACATCCCTATGGTGCACATACAACCCTAATGCTTTGGATCTAAGTTTTCTCTAGTTATACATGCAACAAAAGTTATCCAAAGCATGAAACCTATAACTAGCATACAACTTGATACTTGAAACATAAAATACTAGTTAGAAGAATACCTCTTAGTTGTAGCATGTAGAATTTGGCCTTTCAAGAGCTTAGCACCTCAAGTGTGATGCCTCAAATGGTTGAAAAAACACCAAGAGCAAGAGGAGGACAAATGAGAGAGGGGCTATTAACCACCAAAAACGGATTGCATCTTCTCGGAATGCACAAGTGCTCATTTTATGGTTTTAGGGGTTACACTTATAGTGTAGAATTCCAAGAGTTTCAACTTGTAAACCCTAATCCACTTCCTTGGGCCTTTAATCCAATAATCCATATGATAATCCCTTTGGACTAAATCTTCATGGACTCCAAAAGATTTAGTCCACATAATCAACATGGATCATTAGCCCAAACTATAAGTATCACTGATTTACTTAATCAATCTCTGCTAATTTAATTAGTCTCTTTTGATCACTAAATTAATTCCAAATTAATTCTTGATCAATACTAATTAAATAATATGATTTCTCAACTAATATATTATACTTATAATATATTAATCAATCACAAATAGCTTTTTTCTCAAATATCCATCCTATCAAATTGCTTTGGTGAATGCAACCCAAAATGGACCATGCTACTCTCGGGTAAAGTACATACCAATTATAGTTATGGGCTTAGACACCTAAATCACAAATAACCTCTTTCTCAAATATCTCAGTTTTGGTTCGACCCTGATGGCCATGATGGTTTGGGTCTGAGTGTTGCAGACATGTGTGAGATGGTTGATTCTGAAGTATTGAGAGTTTATTTCGAGGTATTATCAATGGTATTCACGAGACTCAAGGAAAAAACATTATTGAAAACTGACATGGGGATTGTGTCCATGTCAATATTGGTCAGTTGATGATTGGAGTTGTCAACTGGTATGTTAGGGCTATATGTCAACCTCTTATGTTATATGGGAGGAAAAAGGTATTGGGCACATGATTTCAGATACATAATGGAGACCCAAAAGGGGATGACAGAGCGGGTGTAGGTTCAAGAACTACCAAAGTGAAAGATAGGTTTTGGATATTCGTTTAGATGATCTAGGTAGTTACGGTTGCCACGAAAAGTATGGGAAAATGAAGTAGGGTTTTTGTTGTTCGGATGCATTGAATTATTCTAGATGTGAGCAAGGGAGTCATTTCATTCAGGTCTGTAAATGGAGAGAATAAGGGTATGCTTTCCTTGAAATCAGATAGGTCCTGTTCTAGCCAGTTGTTTCAGGTAATCATGTGGTGTAATTTTGGGACCAGAAACTGTCGTTTTCGCTGGTGTGTTTCAGTTATGATAATGATTTATTTTGTATTTTTTGATTTTGTGATGAGTTAGTTGATAGGAATTTGTTGGTGAGTTGCATGGTTATTCCATATATTGTTAGCTACAGAGGTTCTTAGAGTTGTGAGAAGGGAGAGGTTCTATTCCAAATTCTACAGATATGATTTTTGGTTGTGCAAAGTTTGGTTCTTTAAATACCTCGCCAACCAAAACAATATCTGGATAAACCCGACCAAGGTCGAGGCAGTGGGTGGTTTGGAGGTCTCAACCTGAGATTCAGAGTTTCTTTGGGATTAGTTGGCTGTTATCATACACGTTATCTCTTATGTTTTATGCACTCTGGAAATCAAGGATGAAATGTATTAGATGAAAAGGTTCGAAATTTCAATAAATGTGAACTATAGTCGGTGGTATTTCTAACCTTAAGTGAGGGAGAACCAAGTATTCTGATTAGAGGTTCATGGAACAAGTTCGGCTTTTGGTTTCTGTGTTGCATGTCGGGAGAATCTATGACTCTAGTACATAGGGTTATTGGTTCTATCTTATTGTTATGCGAAGGGAAGGGAAGCAGGATGTGACATCCCCAATTTCACGATCATTTTAAAATTTTTATTTATTCTTATTTGAAAAATCAGAGTATCCATTTTAAAGAATGTTATTGCGGAATTTGTTCCGAGAAAACATGATAAATATTTTATCAAAGCATTTCTGAAGAACTGTATTTTGTTTATATTAAAAATTTGGGATGTCATCGTCAAGACAGAAACATAAGCATAAACAGACCTTACATTCATTTACACTAATGATCCACATCTCCTTTAATCTCTCAGTGTAATGTGTCCTCGTATCGATACCTGTGATACAAATAAACTGAGTGGGTCAGGTTGGGAAACCTGGTGAGTACATAGGTTTTTGACCCACAATAATATAGTTCTTATGTTTCATCATCAAACAATTAACCCAATTACCCATCCCCATTAACTTCTTTATTCTTAAGTATCTTCCCTAATAATCATCTAATCCTCAATATTTATTCCTAAGGATTCTCCTAAGGAATAGGCACGAAGTCCATCGCTTTCAGGGTTTATTTAACAGGCACTAAGTCCATAGCTGCCGATGTTATCTGTTAGGTACTAAGTCTATAGCTGCCAATGTTCATCTATAGGGCACTTAATCCATAGCTGCCAATGTTTATTTGTAAGGCACTAAGTCCATAGCTTCCAGGGTTTTATCTATTTGGCACTAAGTCCATAGCTTCCAGGGTTTATCTATTTCACCTTTCATCTCTCATCATTCATATCATCTTTCATCTCATCTTTCATTTACCCATCTTTACTCATCATAATTATAGGTATAAAATGCGTATACAATTTAAATCGAATAAATCATGTATATTTTGTTCATCCAGCATAGATATCAAGAACACAGATAATATGCACACATAGCACGTAATTTATATTAAATACTTCATATCTAGTTGTAAGATGAAAGTAACCATGCACTCACTTGTGAAAGTGATGATTCCAAACTCGGGCAGCGCTTCGCTTCTAACAATTCTATTTTCTTTTGGCGAAACCTAGTATCATTACCGCTAGATTTTAGTCTAATATTTATAGCGACTATTTACGAGATATATTGTTTTATAAGTGTTAAACAATACTTTTCAACCACTATGTACAGACAGGGGGCATACATGAAACACCGGAGGGGATGACCATTTTGGCATTATAGCACTTCTGAAATCTAACAACCCTATGCGGCCCTTCAAACTAGATTCCCTGTACCGCAAGTAGTTAAAAGATATTATAATAACATTTTGTATAGTATATTTTATAATATATTTATTGTTTATAAGTTCATAATAACGATATTGAACTTAAACATAAGCTATATTCAAAGTAGGGTAAACATAACTCACTTACTAGGAGGTTTGGCTAGAAACCGGGCTATGCGGGGGCAGAACTTCTGAGCCGAAAATCTATTTTCTTGGAGCCTTCTGGTGCTCCGGGACTCGCCTCTAACACCTAGAAGGTGCTAGGGAAAAACCTTGAGGGTTTGGGAGTAATTGGGAGAAGAGAATTGGAAAGGTGTGAAGAAAATGTGTGATTTGCACCTCTATTTATAGGTTGAGTTCGCTGTGAACGTTGAGCGTTCCCTAGCTGAACGTTGGGCGTTCCCATGCCACGTGTCACCATTTGGTGGCAATCCGTGGTGAGGAAGCAGTGGCTTAGATTGCGCCACCTGTCACTCGTAGATTACTCCAAAAACTAATTATCTTCTAACATCCGTAACTTTTGCATATAAGATTCGTTTTTTGATGTTCTTTATATCCACGCATAGGTATTGACGGGATCTACAACTTTTGTTTAGATTCCGTTAGCTAATTCTGACTATATTTTTAAAGTTATATTTTAACAGACTTAGACAATTAAAATCCGTTAAAAATTCATAACTTTTTCATCCGACGTCCGTTTTCGATTGTCTTTATATCGTCGAGCTCCTATTATGAGATCTTCAATTCTCATTTAGGTTGTGTCAGCTAAAAATCGATCGATCTGAAATTCGATTTTCGGGCTATGCACTACTATGCTAAATCTTAGAAAAATCATAACTTCCTCATATAAAGTCAGATTTGGACGTTCTTTTTATGCACGCTCTCGGTTTAACGTATACTACGACTTTCGTTTAGATTGTTAAGGCTAAAAAGTAATTTATCAAAAATTCACTTTTTACGTTACGCGGAGCCGTGCCGGTTTTGTCGCAAAACTTCGACGGGTCATTACTTCTTCGTTATAAGTTGAATTTCAGCGTTCTTTATATGTACGGAATCCTTGTGACATATACTATAATTTGGTTACGATATTTATTCTAAATAATCTTCTATCAAAAAGTCTTTTTTAACGCTTATTATCTCTAAATTGACTAGCGCGAATCTGCAGGCGTTACAATTATCTCCCCTTTAGGATGATTACGTCCCAGAATCATCAACGAGACATGGCTTGTATAATGACTCTAAACGTTATCTTTTCATCCAAGGTAATAACCGTAACTCTTACGCCTTTTCTAATGAGTTTCTAACTCTTGGACTTCTTGATAGTTGTCTGTGCTCAATTCTTACACCTACTCTTCGTACTATGTTGGAACTTCAATCGTAACCTTCGAGTTACAAACTCGATCCTTATTAGAGACTCCTGCTCCTTCTTAAACAAACTTAACTTAAGATAAGTCCTTTACTTCGATTATTTTAACAGACCGATGGGTCATGTTCTAATGACTTCTCGTCGTATGATGCAATGCTTAGACTCAGGTCTTTTAGAGTCAAATTCCAGAATGGAATATACCTTCCTTCATGTTCTAATGTGATATAATCACTTTCTAGCATGTAGTACTTGTAGCTACAAGCTTCTTTCTTTAACAACGATCGTGATACTTCTATTGATCGCTTCGATTATCTTTCACTTCAATTTTCTTGCTTAAGTCAGATACTACGTCGAACTTGGTTCTCTGAACCACATAATATAATCGTCTTAGTCGGACTCGATTTGATATGACCACCAGGGTCGGAATACAATCATCTTCTTAGTCATTACCGAAACTATGGTAACGACATACTTGAACAAAACATAATCAATTACTAGCTTCTTGGTAACCTTGTGACTTTCCATGATCCAAGTGCGAGTCTTGTGCTTCCGGTAGTATAGGCCTCTACTACCTTTCACACCTAATCATACTTGTCCCAAGTATTGTCTCGTAGTCCCCAAGTTCTTATTTCTTAAAATCACAAAACGATTTAACACATACGAATGCGTCCAAATAATCACAAAAATTTATCTAGACTCTATTAGGACTTCTTCCATGCGTGTCTTCAATCATCAATTCTGCTTCAACTCGGTTGGTGGTGGAAATGCCAGACGATGGGATAACTTCATGGATTATACCAAAATTTCTTTCTTTCTGCTAATCGAAAGTGTACTTCTCCCGTACTAGACATATATTAGTATGATCCCCAAGCCAGTTCCTCTTTGGTTCGATGCTCCATCTGTGAATAACGTCCACCTTCCCATATTTTGATCTTCTAGAAGCTGTTCGGCTTCTATTTCAACTACAACTCTTAGATCATCACTAAAGTCGGCCACAAAATCTGCTAATTCTTGGGACTTGATGACAGATCTTGGTTCATACTTTATGTCATACATGCTTAACTTCACAGACCATTTTTCAATTCTTCCTGACATGTTTGGTCTTCTCATAACATTCTTAATTGGATAGTTAGTTCTTACGATTACAGGGTGTGTTTCAAAATAATGTCTTAATTTAGTAGAAGTTGTTACCAATGCAAGTATGAGCTTTTCAAGGTGACAATATCTGGTCTCAGGATCCAGGAGACTTTTACTTATGTAGTATATGGTATGTTGGTTCCCATCAAGATCCTTGAGGTGATCCTCGGCTTTTTTGGATTTGACTGCCACGTCATCGATGCATACCTCCATCGTGTCCCCCAGTTTCTCCTTGAACATCTTATTCACCAATCATTGGTATATTGCTCCTGTATTTTTAAGACCAAATGGCATAGCAGTGTAACATTAAATACCTGTTTGGGTTATCAACGATCTGTCCTCTTGGTCAGAGGGTTCCATTTGGATCTATTGGAATCCTGCTGATGCATCCATGAACATCAGTAATTCATGGTCTGTTGTTGCTGTTGGAATCCTGCTGATGGATCCGTTGGAATCTTCCTGATGGGTCAATGTTAAGGTTATGTGTTATTATGTTTTTGTCAATACCTGTCATGTCCTCATGTCTCCATGCAAATGTTTTGCTTCTGGCCTTGAGAAACTTTATGAGATCATGTTCGATTTTCTCAGGCATTGGATCCTATGAGAACTTTGGCTTCAGGATCCTCAAGGTTTAGGGGTACTTATTTTATGTCATGTTCTCTTGCTTCCAACACGCCTCATGCCCCCTTCTTTAATCGTTATGCATTTTGTGGTATTGTTGAGGACTTCATCTAGGTCTTGTAGCATTCCTTGGATTCTTGTTGGACTCCTATGATCTTCACTGTCCCCTACGGGGAGGGCATCTTTACGCATTGATGACACGTCGATGGAACGGCCTTCATTTCATGGATCCATGGTCTACCTAATATGACCTTATAAGAAGATAATGTGTCAATCACACAAAAACATTGAACAAATCTTACTCCCTTTATGTAGATTGGTAGCTTTATCTCGACGATGGTGTGTTTAGTTTCTCCGCTGAAGCCGATTAGTACTGAGGATCTTGCAACTATCTCACACTCTGGGATGTTCATTCTTTTTAGTGCATCCAGGAGTATGATGTTATCTGGGGATCCTCCATCAACGAGGATCCTTCTGACAAAGTGGTTGGCAATGTAGAGAGTAATCACTAGTCCGTCATGGTGAGGACCCTGGATGTCCAGTCTGTATGCTTCGTGGAACGTGATCTCCTTTTGGTTAGTGATCGTTGTGTTTCCATGGTCCATTTTCCTTCTCCGTTTTGGATACTTTGGCAGGCCTTTTTGTCGCAGAGTAGGAAGTACCACAAATGTTAGATCCTCTAGAGATCTTGGTCTTTCGAGGGTCTTCTAAGGATCCTGGTCTTTTTCTTTGGATTTTTCCTTTCTTCTCCCAAGGATTTTTTGAGATATCGTTTGCCCAGGAGGTAGCTGATTTCCTTTCTGAGAGCTATGTAATCCTCCGTGACGTGACCAAATTCCTCATGACATGCACACCATATGGACTTGTCCTTCCAAGCATTTGATTTTTCTCCTTTCCTTCGCCACCTGGCTTTGTCTCCAAGATCCTGCATGGCAATGATTACACCTGAAATGTCCACAGAAAAAAATAGTCAGTAATTTTTGGGAAATCTTCTTCCTCCCCTTCATATTCAAGGGTATTAACCCTGTCATGGCCGGGTTTGGAGTAAGGCTTTGACTTATATGATCTTTGGGCCGAGGAGTCGGCCTTCCTATTGGGTTGATCATAAGAGCTTGGTGGTTTTCTCCTGTTTTGGATCTCCTTGTCTTCTTCAAGTCTGATGAATCTCAATTTTTTGCTCCTGAATTTGTCCAATCTCCTGTATGGGGTCATTACGAGATCTTCGTAGAAGAGATAATCCTTCTTTAAGCCCATTTTAAAGGCTTCGGCTGCAGTTTCCATGTCGATGTTGGGGATGCTCAAAGCTTCCCAGCAAAACCTGTTCACAAAAGTCCTAAGGGATTCCTCAGGATCCTTAACCACTCGATAGAGATCACTGGTGATCTTTTCGAAATGTTCTGCTGCAAGAAAATCGATTATTAAATAAATTAATCAAATGAGCAAATGATGTGATCGAATAAGGAGGAATGTTGAGGATCCATTTTAGAGCAGATCCTGTGAGGGTGGAACCAAATCCCTTGAACAGGCAGGCTTCCTTCAATTGAGTGGGGATGGGAATAATCTCCATCCTCTCCCTATATTGTGCCACGTGTTCCTTGGGATCTGTGGTTATTTCGTCGAGATTCATGCTGGGGGTCTGGAAGCATTTTGGAACTTTGGCATCAGCTATCGTTGGAATGAATCTGGAGATCCTATGACTTTTGGGGGATACTTCTGGTGCCGGTTGAACTACTCCGGGTACGCTTGAGATCATCTGTCTTAGTTGTTGTAGCTTCTCAATCATTATCAGACTTAAACATGTGTCAAGATCCATCGAGTTAGTTGCAAAATTATTGTTATTGATAGAGTTACCAAAATCCCTGTTATTGGGATTAATAAAGGTTTCGTTAGGATCCTAAATCTCGCGACGGGTCGCTAAGGATCCTAAGTTGTCAAAGTTTAAGATATTGGGCAACAATACCGAGGGTGATGTCTCCTGAGGCTTGTGGATTTCTATCCTCATTCTCTCCACTTCCTTGAGAATCGTCATGTTATCCTCCTGTTGTTGGGCGACTTGTCGCACTAGCCTCTTCATCATAGCAAAGATCTCGCTGTTGGAAATCAACACAAGAGGATCCTGGGGTCCCGGAGTGACTAGAGAGGTGTTTTTCTTCGGGGTTTCAGAGACTTTCTTGGGAGCTCCAGCCGGAGGTGGTGGAAGGTTTTTAAAGGAAATAGGAGGAATCGAGGAGAAGGAGAGAGTCGACTGAGTAGACTTGGTTTTCTGAGGGATTTTGAGCACCACGACCCCATAGTGCGCGACAAATTGTTTTGGTCAAAAATCGACTAAGTGAAAATCAACCAAAGTGTATGAGAGACTGTGGTGTTATTGATGAATTGATCAGTGAAATTAGAACAATATTACACGAGTGGTTTACAAGGAAAGCCCTTGACCCTTTTTAGGATCTCCAGCATAAAACCTTGGGAGGTGATCATTATCACCTGCCTTGATGATTTTATTAATTGAAATGAATGATTACAGAGAAAATGGAATGAGTATGAGTACAAGTGATAGTATTCTGCCAAATATCCTGTGTAGTGTGATGAATACAAGTGTTTTATATATTCAAAACCTAATAACTAGAACTACGAAAATTTTGGGATCCTCCGAGATCAACTTATAGTTGTTGCTTGACTTGGTCCTCCGGGTATTTTGTTGTGACGACTATTCGTTGAGAGAGTGACTTTTATTGGTTATTTCTGCACATGTGGGAAAGACAAAAGAATATATGGCCATTATAAATAACTAAAAATATTAGCCAGGATCCTGGAGTTTATTCGGAATCCTGAGCTTTCAGGATCCTGAGCCTTTGAGGATCCTTAGAATTTAGGATCTCAAAGTAGTTCTGAGATCCTAGCCCTAAGAGATAATATGTTTTATGACGTCATGTTACTGATGTGTTTCGCAATACGAATGTATAACCGACTTGTAAATTACAACTTATATAACTCCGTTTGAAGAATAAAAGATATTATCAGCTCATAATTACTTGTAATATAACCCATGAAGTAATTCTCTGAGTGTGGGTTTATCCAATACTAAAAATTCCCATTTTCTATGTACTAATGAACATTATAGCAATCTTATTCCAATGTCTAATCCCCATAGAAAATCTACAATTCAATTCATGATAGTCTTAATTCACTACTTACTTCCAGAAGTATGATCGACTGTGGATATGAATAATCAAATTATTTAGGAAGGTAAAACGTGCAAAGCAAAACACAAAAACAAATAATTGAAAAAGTCAGTAACCATACTCATAAATAATCTCTATTATTTAGTCACAAAAAATCAATTACATTTACTTTGTTACAAGTTTCAAACTATCAACTAACTACTAAAACTAATATAATTTCTCAAGCCTATGCTCCTAGCATGTTGGTTATGCTTAACCCTACTCAGAGCCTTTGTGAAAAGATCTATGTGATTCTCTTCTGAAGATACTCTCTTCAAAAAGATATGAACTTCTTCAACCCTATGTCTGATGTAATGGTACTTTCTGTTGATATGCTAGGATCTGCCATGAGCCTTGGGTTCTTTGGTCAAAAAAATGCGCCTTCATCATCACATAAAAGTCCCATTGGCTCTTGATTGGTCGGGACTACTCTGAGATCACTGATAAAGTTCTTCAACCAAGCCACTTCCTTTGTCACCTCACTTGTTGCGATGTACTCTAATTCACAAGTAGAATCAGACACCCTTTCCTGTTTGGAGCTCTTCCAAGTAACCGATCCACCGTTTAAGAAAAACACCCATCCCGACTAAGAACAGAAGTTGTCTTGATCTGTCTGAAAGTTGGCGTTACTATATCTACTCACTCTCAATGTATCACTGCCACCAAGTACTAGAAACGTTTCATTTGTCCTTTGCAAATACTTAAGAATGTTCTTTGCTACAGTCCAATGAGCTCTGGCAGGATTGCCCTGAAATAAGCTAACCATGCTCAAAGCATAAGACACATCAGCACGAGTACATGTCATAACATATATGATCGAGCCTACAGTCGAAGCATATGGGACTCGACTCATGTCAGCTATCTATTCATCTGTAATGGGGCTTTGAGTCTTACTCAACTCAACAGTACTCTGAATGGGCAGTTCCCTTTTTTTACAAAATTTCCATACTGAACCGTTTTAGTACCTTTTCCAAGTATGTACTCTGACTAAGACCAATAATTATTTTTTTCTATCCCTCAGAATCCTTATCCCAAGAATATAGGTTGCTTCCCTAGATCCTTCATAGCGAAACACTTTCCAAGCCAATATTTCACTTCTTGCAACGTTGTAACATCGTTTCCTATAAGGAGTATGTCATCAACAAACAATACTAGGAAGGTCACTATACTCCCACTAGCTTTGACATACGCACATGACTCATCCTCACCCTTAGAGAAACAAAACTCTTTGACTTTCTTATGGAAGCAAATATTTTAGCTGGGAGACGCTTGCTTCAATACATAAATGGATTTCTAAAGCTTACATACTCTATTAGGAAACTTTGCATGTACAAAACCCTCTTGATGGCTCATGTAAACATCCTCATCCAACTTCTCGTTTAGGAAAGCAGTTTTGACATCCATCTACCATATTTCATAATCATGAAAGAATGCTATGGCAAGCATTATCCCGATAGACTTTATCTTGGCCACTGGTGAGAAGGTCTCATCATAGATAATCCCTTGGGTTTGAGTAAAGCCCTTTGCAACCAATCGTGCTTTGAATGTGTGTACTTTTCCATCCATGTCGGTTTTCATCTTGAATATCCGTTTGCACCCAACTGTCTTTCGACCTGGTACGCGATCAGCCAAATTCCAAACTTGATTATAATATATTGACTTGATCTCACTGTCCATTGCCTCTTTCCACTTAGCAGCCTCAGGGTCTGCCATCGCTTCGTTATAGTTATATGGATCATCCAAATTTCCAGTCTCTTATCATTGATAAACGTGTCACCATCCGATGTGATATCGAAACCATACATATCGGGTGGCACGCTACTCTACTGGATCGATGAAGAGGTAATGACTTGTAAACGAGCTCAACTAGAACCTCTTCCTCTGTTTGAGTGCTAGTTTCTTCTAAGGTTCCTTCATTGGTTGACTTCTAAATCTCTTCAAGGTCAATTGCACTACCACTTTCCTCTTTGAATATAAGCTCTCTCTCGCGAAAGACTCCCATTCGAGCTACAAAGACCATGTTTTCACTAGGTCTATACAACAAGTATCCAAAAGACTTCTGTGGGTAACCAATGAAAATACACCTCTCACTTCTAGGTTCTAGCTTGTCATGAGTCTCTCGTTTAATGAAAGCTTCACAACCCCAGACCTTTATATGGGCGAGCGAGGGAAATTTCCTATCCATATCTCGTGAGGTGTTTTAGCAACCTTCTTGGTAGGAACAATATTAAGGATATGGGCAACTGTCTCTAAGGCATACCCCTAGAAATAGATAGGAAGAAAAGCTCGACTCATCATGGAACGAACCATGTCTAAAAAGTTTCAATTACGCCTCTCAGCCACACCATCAAGTTGTAGTGGCCTAGGAGGAGTCAATTGTGAAACTATTCCACATTCCTTAAAATAGTCGTGGAACTCGATACTAAGATCCTCCCCGCCTCTTTCAAATTAGAGCTTCTTTATCTTCCTGCCCAATTGATTTCCGACCTCGTGTTTAAAATATTTGAACTTTTCAAAGGTTTCTGATTTATGTTTGATTAAGTAGATATAATCATATCTGCTATAATCATCTGTAAATGTTATGTAGAATCGACTAGCCCTGTAATTCAGAAAAAATGTTAAAACCACATCCTATATCAAGGACCCAAGAACGAGTAAGTTGTGAGTTATTGACTTAAATAGTGTATATACCTACCAATGATGGCTTGCATTTTCCATCCTTTATGTATTTAAAGTACTTGGCACGACTTCATTTCTAGTGGCCCAGTTTGTTGCAATAATAGAAAACTTCCTTTTTAGGAACACTATCAATTTGAATATTAGAACTGGGCATGAGCTTGGACCCATTGCTAGAGGATCCAACATGGTCCTTTCCCTTCCAGTTTGATTGAGGATTTGTATTCCTCTTCTATCCCCAACTTTTCCCAATGGCTAGGACTATAACACTTGTTGTAGAAGGGACTTGATTCATTTTCACACATGATTCATCTATTTATAATAAGTAGTGGATTTGGGACAACATGGTGTCTGTGTTGTTCAAATGATAAGTTAAAATAAAATGGTCATAACTTGGAGGCAAAGAGTTCAGGACCATATATATGGTCAACTCTTTGTTAAAAGACACGTTGAGCTTTTCCAGTCTGTCCTTGTATCTCTGCATTCTCTGCACTTGATTGCATATAGATTCTCCCTCCTTCAATTTGCAAGCTATTAATGCCTTGACGACCTCGTACCTCTCTTGATGTGCTTTCTTGTGAAACTTTTCCGCAAGATCCAAGCACATCTCATATGGTCAATAGTCCTCATAGAACTTTTGCAATTCTGGTACCATGGTTACAACCATTATGCAGGCAAACTTTGTTGCATCGTCATAGTGTTTCTTGTAGGTTGAAAGCTCCTATTGAGTATCAGTTAACTCATCGATTTTGAGTAGGGGTTTCTCGAGAATATATTATTTTCTCTTGTATCGAAGAGTCATTGAATTTCAATATATTAAATTCCAAGATATTTTAATATTCATTGAATCTATCAATGGTATGTTTAATCTCTTATTAGGCTCTTCTATTTGTGACTGGGATTCTGAGGATCGCAAACAAGATGTGAATAACAATGCAAACATACTTGGCAACCTCGAGGTATTTTATCATCTCAAGTTGATACTCCGGTTAAGCACACATTCTCCATCAACAATGATAATTTCTGAGATGCCTATCATATCTATTTATAGTCTTTATTAATGTGTAGGTTAACCACACACGCTCCACTGACGACATATAAAGTATGATGTGTGTTTTCATGTATTTGCATACTCTTCACATTTTTCCTAAAGTAATTAGAGTGGGATTTAAAAAAAAGGGTTCTAGTACTTTGTATCATTATACTTTTAATGAGGTTATATCCTATCGAACTCGTTCTACTAATGACCCTCGACCATACAAGGAGTGGTGGGTGAGAGCGGACACCCATTCAATGGCTATTTCATAGGTCGCTTCCTTATCCCTCCTTATAGTATGGCTTAATGAATGACGCATACTAGTGATTCGACTGACTTATTCGTATACATATAGTAATTAACTTTTAATCATAATATATAAAAGGTGTATTTTAAAAAAAATTCAATATAAAAGGTTTAAACTTTTAATTATCTAAATTAAATTAAAACCAGTTTTGATTTAATCTTTATCTTTTAATTAACAACTAAGAAAATAATTCAAATTTAATCAAAATCCAAAACCCTTTTATTTTACAAAAAATAGGGTTTCATGGCCATACAATTTTAATTATTCAAATTTGAAGGCTATTAAAATAATGATTAAGGAAACTAGGAAACCCTAACGAAACCCTAGGATTTTAAAAATTTAGGGTGGAGGCTAGGGTTTCAAGAACCCTATCCATTTGCGAAAATTCAAGGTCGTTAGGGTTTAATTTCTATAAAACCTAATTTTGATCTATTCACTATTATACACAATCAACTAGAAAACTATGGCTCTAATACCACTGATAGGTTTTATAGGTTATAATTCAATGGATGAGGCGAAATAACTTAACCCTTAAGTTGACATGCAACCTATTTGGATATAAGTTTTCTCCATTGATAGTTATAATCTATGAACATCAATGAACCTAATCCTATCCTACTATTATCGTAAATAACAAGGAATATGGTTTACATACCTTTTGATTGTTATTGTAAATAACCAAACAATTCCATTATTAGAGTCTCTTACAAAGCTAACACCAAAAGCTTGATGTCTTTAATTGTTTGGGCCAAAACCCTAGCAAGTGAAGACTTGATAGGAGAGACGAGAGGGGAGCAGAATTTCAGCTCTTCTTGCTTAAGGTATGCTTAGAAGAAAATGGGGAACCTAAAGGGTCCTATTTATCGTTGATAGGAAAAGCGTAGATAACCCTAATTTGAAATAAAATAATATTACTTCAAATATGACTTTATCTAGTTTCCTTATTATCCACTTGGAGCATTCTAGAAACCCTAGGAGGCTCCCAAATTTTGGTCACCATAGGAACATTCAAGAATCTCTCACTTGTTCAACTGTTTAACAATTACAACTTATGTACTGCCACTATTAATTAGTCCAATTAATCCCTGAATTAATCTCAATTAACTTTCTGATTAATTATTAATTAAGTAATATTATTTCTATGTAATATATTAATCTCATAATATATTAATAAATTATTTATTGTTATTTATTAAGCTTATAATAAATAAATAAATCAACATTTCTCTCTAAAAGTCATTCTAGTCAATTGTTACTTTTGAGGGAAACCCAAAAAGGACCTTGCTTTTAATTCAAGTATATATAAATTTAGTTATTGGCTTAGACACCTAATACAATAGTACCCTCCCCCCTCCGGTAAAATGATTGATAATTGTAAACGTGGGGTCGTGAACTCACCCTTGAAGCGTAAACCGTTGATCTAGGGTAGAATTGGGAAGCCGAAACTCGAAAATTCTCTAGATGTAGAGACACAGAAATCGTGTAACGTCCCAAAAATACCAAGTAAAAATTTCATGTTTAACCAATAAAATCATTCATTCATTTGTTCCAAAAGATAGTAAAAGCAATAGTTTTCTCAAAACATAAGAGTAAAAATCACAACTAACCAATACCGAATAAACTATGGGCGATGTCGTGCGATCAACTCGGGCCCTTCCCTCTAGTACAGGAAGTACCTGGAAAAAAATTAAACCATAAATCGTAAGCATAAATATTAGTGAGTTCCCTAAAATACCACATACCATACATATCATCGGGCAACAGTCCATCATAACGGGTTCATCCCTCCATACCAATGGGCCCAACCCAACATGCATACCAATGAGCCTATCCTAACAAGCATGCCAATGGGCTCAATGCAACACACAATACAAGCATCACATAGACAGCTAGAATCTTATATAGTATAGTAAGAAGACTCACCTGACTCACGAATCAGCTAGATCACAGCTCAAAGCCCCACAATAGATGCTACAACCCACCTAACGAAACATATAATGTCTAACCTTAGTCAACCCACTAAATCCATCAATATTGACCAAAAGTCAAGCCAGGCCAACAAGTCAACAATGAAAGTCAAAATCAACAGCCATTAATGTCAACTAACGATCCTCACGTCGTGACCAACCCTTGGTCACGTCATGAAAATACACTCGACCATATTCCAACTCAACTCGCTCTAACTCATCCAACTCAATCATGGAAAATCCTTTGGGTTGACCTCACGACGTGAACATCCTTCAGTCATGTCGTTATCCCCAAAATACTCAGCAGAAACGGGCTCTTTCGTGGTTACTTTGTTACATACCTTGTGTCACGTCGTGCCTGCACTCTAAAGCATAAATCCAAAGATTTAAGTCCTTAATCCATTAAGTCTTTCACACTAACTCTTCCAGAAGCTAAAGGGCACTCCAAAGGTCCATAAAAATGATTATTTTGTGGACATGCATGCCTCATGCATGTCTTCTATCCATTCTAGATCAAAAATGAAGAAATTAAAGAAAAACTCTCATGTATGGATCCAATAATCAACCAACTTCTAGATCTGAACATTATCATACTCATGGGACCCTTAGATGAATAAAGTTTCCAACTTTATATGTTCCTTCCATTCAAACTTGCTTAAACATGAAATACATGGGACAACAACTTAGATCTAACCACTTTAAGCAACAAAGGTTGAGCCCTTCCCACTTACAAAGGTATAGAAACATTATGATATGAAATGATGTTGTTTCATTGCATGCTACTCCAACAGAAGACCTTCTTCTCCTTCTTCTTTAAGCCAACAAATGCTCCAAAAGGCCTAAAATAACCAAGGGAATTAGGGTTACATTTTTTCTGGGGTAAAAGGGTGTTGGAGGCTGATAATGAACCCTAAAATCAGCTTAGAGGGACTTAAATATGAAGTAAACCCTAAAAGATCAAGGGCTTGGGATGCAGTAGGTTTCATGTCGTGATACCTTCTGTCTCATGTTATGAGAACAGTTCAGAAACATGATTCTCATATTTAGCTTGTCATTTCGTGACCACCCTATGGTAATGTTGTGACGCCTGGATTTTCCCAAAAACCATGCTTTTAACTCCTCGAAATTATTCCTTAAAAACTTCACCTCCACATCCGACGACTTGACAAAATTTCCAGAATCCCTATTAGGACTGCGAAGTCATGCTACACATACAACCGCCCACCAACACTGCTATCAAGCCCAAACTTAGCAGAGATCACATGCCTGATGAGGAAGCGAAGCTTGTCACTCCAATCTTAATCAATGAAGAGTGACCATCACTAATCTGACCGAAATCAGAAAACCTGACACCATGTCTGACGTCCAGACAGACGAAATCATTCCAAAACACATCCATAATGACTCTATTCTACAACCCGAACTGAACAAACCTCTCCGACCCTAGATTATCCCACTGATACCGGAGAAACAGAATCCCCGACCATTCATCGATGTCAATAACCTTGCACCCGAAGCCAAGGCAACTCCCAATGTGAGTCTTAACCATGCCAGGCACTACCCCCCCCCCCCCCCTCGTGAGTCACTAACCTACTGATTCATGATACATATGACACCATTAAATCATCTTGAAAGTTAAGGTCACAAAACATCCTGTTCTTGCCATCGTTCCATCACCGACCTGGGGATTTACCGCATCTACCACATGCTCTAAGAATAACCTCAACTGACTGAACGGTCTACTCCCCAAACTTATTATAGTCAAAAGGGCCTTGCCCACAGGTCTCACCCAAGCTATCATAACCAAACGAGCCTCGCCTACGGGTCTCACCCAACCTATCGAGAGCTATACACACCTAAAATACTATCGAATCTCAAACAACCATCATGTCTAACAAGGGGCGGCCAACAACAATAACGGTCTGACTCAACCCATGTGAGCGTAGTGATCCTCTCATAGTCTAACAACCATACATGTGGTGGTGTAACTCATCCTAGTGAATTTTACGACCAAAAGCATAAACTTAGAACACTTCCACAACAGCCATGAGGCGCAACCCATAGTCTTTCCAACCATCTACAACACTGAACCAAAATTAACATGAGCCAAAACTTCATCCCACTAAACCCTAAATCAGGTGTGTGGGTCATGCTTCGAACCCTAAAGCCTTCATCAGAGAAGAATAGGCAGAGAGGTTCTAATACAAACCTCGACCTAAACCTAGTCACATACACATAGTGTGTCACCACCGATGCTTCACGTCTCCGGACAAGATTTCCTAAACCTTCCGCATTTTCATCTCTAATTACAAATGATCGATGAACATTGTTCGTTGCGTAGACCTTGCCTCATACCACAATCCGAACTAGATGTCTACTTAACCCATGATAGAATTTCGCACTGCTTAATATTCATAAATATTCCCATCAATCTAAATGGTTCTCCCCCACTTGGGTTCAACTATACTATGCCAACCTCATAACCTCTCCACTCCACCACTATTATCCTGAGCTTACCAGAACTACGATTCAAAGACTAAACAGTCTAGCATACCCTCACTTCAAACCAAATCAAACTCTTTACTATTCTTGACTAGAGATTGTTGCCTCTAAAGCACTTTACCTTTATACAATTCCAAGTCCTTGAACAATCTCAACTGACAACCAGGAACGAATGACCCATAGTCAGAATAGGTGGATAACCAATCCAACAAATCACTTGTCGAAATATCGATGCACCCAAATCATTATCAACTGATACAACACAACGCTCTCGAACATTTCCAGCAACTAAATAAATCATGTGAAAATGCATAGCCCACTCCCAAAAAAAACAATTGACCATGATGAGATCCTTGCCTAGAAACTTCCGATGCGAGATCTAAATGCATACCCCTAAAAGCAACACACTCTATACATGTTTTCTGATCAATTCCTTATACCCCTCATCCACGAAAGATCTCAACCATCTCGAACTCTAAAAAAATCCAATGAAATTACACTCCAACTTCCTCCGACCCATAGAAATGAAGCCATCAAAATCAATATGGATCTTAATCCTTCAAGTAGAACACTCAACTTTACTCTCACCTAGGCCTCACGTCATCACTAAATGACGTATGTTGAACTTACGCCTATAACCGGCTCAACCAGATACCCTTCGATCATGGTTCTCGGTATACAAAATGACATATAACCGACCTCGAACAATAATGATAATAACCAGGCAAACGTAAGGAACTACGATCCTTAGGTGGAGACTTAACGAAACATAACATAATGTCTTACACTTATATACACATGATAAAAATAATATATATAAATATGTTAAGTCAAGAAGAAAGAGATAATTATACATACCTATAATAGCATCTGGTGGAACTTGGGTCTCCTCAACCTGCAACTGAAATGCTCGGATCTTTACTACTGGAGCCTATGCCCTGCCCTTGTGGCCATCAATGATTCTCAGTGTAGCTGGAGCAAGTGCCCTCACATCTTCACTCGCTAAAATCGGAGAATCAGCCTTTTTGTGGCCCACCCGATTGTAGTGAAAATACATCGGAATCGAGCCCCAAGGACAATCGCTACTGAAATGTCCAGAGCGCTTCAATCGAAGCTGCAATTCAATCTCCCTCTCCCATGCTCTAGCAATCATATCGTCTAAAGTGTTGCAGCTTGACAGGATCACAAAATCCTCGACATCATCCCTCAACAGATCATGGTACCTCATCATCTTTATCTCCTCATCTGCAGCATACAACGGACTAACAAAGCCCTCTCCCTAAACTTGGCGGTGATCTCCGCGACGGTCTCTGTCATCTGGTGAAGGTCCTGAAACTCCCTCGCCAATTCTTTCACCTCAATAGCCGATGCAAACTTTGCCCTAAACCTCGACACAAAATCATCCCAAGACATGGCCGCCACGGCCGCAGATCCTACTGTATAACAAACCTCCTCTTACCAGTCACGAGCTCGGTCCTTCAGAAGACAGGATGTGAATCCCGCATTCAACCCCTCGAGGAAGAAGATCATTCGTTGATCATTATCCATCTCAGTGATCCACCATCGGCTAGCAATGAGTTCCTTAGCCCCAAATAACTATGGGGGTCCGCTAGCCTTGAACTCCTAGAATGAGAGAGTCCGTATTTATCACTGTCCAGCTACGATCTCGGCCCCGAAGGCCCCCAAGCGCTCATCCAGAAACTTCATGATCCCCTCCTTGATGGTACCAAACATCACAGGAGTCACATTCAAAATATCACGGGTGATCTCAAACAACATGAACTCGCGAATCCTCTCATCAATCGGCTTAGCGCCAGAGCCTGTACCAGAACCAAAACCTCCTCAATGAGTGCTCATCACCATATTCAAAAGCAGCCACACAAATGATCAAAACATACCCAAAGAATCCTCACTCCACAGGCTTCCTAGAATCTCTTTGACTATCCTCAGTTCGAGTACGGATCATGTGATTTCAGTAGTACATGCCCAATACTATCTTCCACACTTATCCATACTTTCCTCAAAGAATTATCCCGAATCCTCCAAGTCACCTTCTCAAACTGGTATTCCCAAAACTCGCTAAAAACACACCATTCCCACTAAAACACTTCCTAGGCTCTCCTAGAATTCCCCACCTCACCCTGCCATTAGCTGCTGAAGAACTCCTACCAATTTCAGCTAACTACTTCATGAATACAATTACGTGAAATAAAACTTAAATAATCTTTCGACTAAAAGACCCAACCCTACAACGATTAGACTCAAATGAGAGATGTACAATAAGGCCGAATCAATCATTCTGAAATTATTTAACCTTTGCAACATGTAACTCAGTATATTCACTTAATAGTTAACTCACATCAATAAGAGTCCCACGAAGCACAAAGCAAGCAGCATTCATGCAGTAACACTTAAAAGCCACAAAACAGTCAAAGGACATCCCGCACTCACAATGTTGGTTGCCTTATGCAGGCAATCTATACATAATAGGAGATCAAATAGACTGTTGAATGAATGATTCTATGCTAAGACCATAACCATACAAGGAATAGGAAATAAGACTAACTTAGTCATTCTGTTGGTATATGATCCTAACAGTATACAATTTTCAAACATACACTTAGCAATCAATTCCATCAATATAGATTCAAAATATAACATAGTATCCAATTCTTCCAAGGCTACAACGCATGACAAATCAGGCCATTCTAACATGCAATTCCTGAAGGTGTCCTTTGCCTTATCCTATCATGCAAACATTTTGTATCATATAACATATCAACATATATGAGTATTTTGGGAATCACTTACTTGACTTCGGCTGATTGCATGCATCTCACCCCTTTTTCTTTATAAAAATCTTTTAGAAAACATATTTTCATTCAAAAAGATTTTACCAATTCCTCATTTCAAGTTAAGACAAACCCGGGAGTGTGCCCGAATCCCTCAAACCAAGGCTTTGATACCAACTTGTAACATCCCAAAAATATCAAGTAAAATTTTCATTTTTAACCAATCAAACCATTCATTAATTTGTTCCAAAAGATAGTAATAGTAATAGGTTTCTAAAAACATCAGAGTAAAAATCACAACTAGCCAATATGGAATAAACTCTAGGGGATGTAGTACGATCATGTCAGACCCTTCCCTCTGGAACTTGAAGTACCTGAAAAATGTTTAAACTACAAACTGTAAGCACAAATCTTAGTGAGTTCCCCAAAATACCACATACCAAAGATATCATCGGGCCCAACCCATCACAACGGGCACATCCCTCCATATAAATGGGCCCAACCCAACATGCATACTAATGGCCAAGCCCAACACGTAATGCAAGCATCATATAGACATCTAGCATCGTATATAATATAATGAGAAGACTCACCTGGTTTATTAATCAACTATATCACAACTCAAAGCCCTATAACAAATGCTACAGCCCACCTAACTAAACATACAAGGTCCAACCTTAATCTACCCACTAAATCCCACAATCTTGACCAAAACACAAGCTAGGTCAACAAGTCAATGGTCAAAGTTAAAGTCAACCACCATTAATGTCAACTAACGTTCCCCACGTCGTGAACAACCCTTGGTCACGTCATGAGAGTACACTCGACCCGATTCTGACACGACTCGCTCTAACTCAGCCAACTCAATCACAAACAATCCTTTGGTCTGACCTCACGACGTGAACATCCTTCAGTCACATCGTGAGCCCTAAAAGACTCAGCAAAAACGGGTGTTAGATGTTGATGATGAACCCTAAAATCGGATTAGAGGGACTTAAATGTGAAGGAAACCCTAAAAGATCATGGTCTTGGGCTGCAGTAGGTTTCCCGTTGTGACACCTTATGTCTCACGTGGTTAGAACAGTTTAAAAATGTGTTTCTCACATTTTGCTTGTCACGTCATGTGTCACACCCCCAAACCAGAACGGCGGAAACGTTCGGGGGCGGAGGACGTCATGTACAGTATCATAACAATTGAATAGTAAAGAAAGTACACACCACCATAACATATATATTTGAAAAGTTTACATGATTGTAAGTGTACATGTTTGAATATCAAATACAATATGGTGATCCAAAAATACGTTACTAAAGCCAGCACGTTAGTCTTCAAAAGTAGTTGCTACCTGGCTTAGCGATTTCCTGAGAATACAAGTTATTTCAAAGAAAAAGAGTCAACATTTAAGTTGGTGAGTTCATAAGTATATGTTTGTATAAAGGTATGCCATTCGAAAGTTTCGTGTTCGTTTTCCAGAAAATCCGATATTTTCTCATAAAAGGAGTTATAAATCTTTGTTTGTATAATATGAATGTATTGAACCATAAAAACCTATATTTTTCTAACAGTGGAGAGTAGTCTCAAATGTCCAAGACTATGATTTTGTAAGTAAATATGTCATACTTAAAATAATGATGCATAGTTTTATTAGTAAACAAAACTATAAGAAGTTTGTAATTTCGCGTAAAGACGATTGACTCACATATTCTCAATTAAGTCACGTATTTTGAAATATATATGAATGATTTCTGAAAAGATTACCCTTTCTACAGTGTTAACAAAGACATAATAATGAGTTGCATTTTCTTGTATAAACATGATGTTGTAGTTAAAATGGTTACCCTTGGTATGATGTAGTATGCAGATTTATAAATAAAACATATTTCCATTTATAAAACATATTGTATTCTATGAGGGTAAAGTTGTGATGTGATGTTTTATATGTTAACAACTTCATAAAATAGTTATAACAATAGTAAGATAAGTATAACAAAAGATTGATGTATTTCACACGAGTTTAACCGTGTGTTTACTTGTATTCCCCCCCTTTAAAAGCATTTAAAAAGGTATTTAAAAACGTAGTGATAGGGGTATGAACTCACTTGGTAGCTTGAAGAAGGTGAGACAAAAATCGATCAGAACTTCGGCTGGAGAAAGCTGATTTCTCGGGATTCTCGGGAATCTCGGGAGCGTAAAACTTCCTTCGGAACTTGGATATGAAAACCGAGGCTTCGGGATGGCTTCGAGGGGTTAAACGCAAAGCAAAAGCACGGGAATGAGAAGAATTGAGCAAAAGAACTCGGCAGCCTCGCATGCACTTTTATAGGGGTTGAACCTCGAACGTACGCTGGGCGTACGAAGATCTACGTTGGGCATAGTTCGGATCAGACCTCCAAGTGGCGAGCTCCGGATGGTGCAACGTGGTCGCTTCTGGGCCGAGGAAAGCAGTTGTACGCTGCGCGTAGCTATCTCGTACGCAGGGCGTACCTCGGTGTCGACATGTACGCGGGGCGTACTCCTCGGTACGCTGGGTGTACCCTTCGGATCAGATCGGACTCGTCAGCTCTTCGGATATTATCCGAATAAATAATTAAATTTATATATTTTAATTATTTAGAAACTTCAGAAAATCATAACTCTTGCATATGATCTCCGTTTTCGACGTTCTTTATATCCACGCGTAGGTGAAACCATGCTCTACAACTTTCATTTAGGCTCCGTCGGCTAGTTTTGATTCTATTTTTAATATTATATTTTTAACAGGCCGGGACTGGAAAAGTCCGTTAAAAATCCATAACTTCTTCATCCGACGTCCGTTTTCGTCTGTCTTTTTACCGTTGTACAACTATTGATGAGACCTTCGATTCTCGTTTAGGTTGTGTCGGCTAAAAATCGCTCGATCTCTATTTCGAGTTTTTAGCTGTCTACCGCTATTCCGAAACTTCGAAAAATCATAACTTCTTCATATGAAGTCAGATTTGGACGTTATTTTTATGTATGTTTACGGTTTAATGATATCTACAACTTTCATTTAGATACTTAAGGCTAAAAAGTATTTTATTGAAATTTCGTGTTTTACGCTTAATAGTGTTTTGCCGGTTTTGTTGCGGATTTTCGATTGGTCATAACTTCTTCGTTATAACTCGGATTTTTGTCTTCTTTATATTTTTGAAAACCCTGTTACGATAACTACCACTTTGTACATTCACATTGAGATTTTTGAACATTTCATTTTTGACGTGATTCCTATTATATCAAGATAGGTTACCAAACTCGACTTTGGATCGTTACATTGATTCGAAATATCGGGTTGTTACATTATCCCCCCGTTAGAGGGAATTTCGCCCCGAAATTATTTACAAGGTGAGTGTCTATGGACTAGGGAAGAGATGCGGGTACTTTTGTTGCATCTGATCTTCTCGTTCCCAAGTGAATCCGGGTCCCCGTTTAGCATTCCAGCAAACCTTCACTATTGGTATGTGACTTTGCTTTGTTCGATTGGAAGCTGAAGTCTATAAGCTACTGGACCAATCCTTGTAGTAATTTCGAAGGGTCCAATGTACCTTGGGTTTAGTTTTCCACCCTTCCCGAAGCGTATCATGCCCTTCCAGGGTGAGACCTTCAGTAGAACGCGGTCACCAACCTGAAATTCCAAGGGTTTTCGTCTTTTGTCGGCATAACTCTTTTGTGTATCTCTTGAGGCTTCCAGTCGCTCTCGAATTTGAATGATCTTTTCTGTCATCTCTCTAATGATTTCCGGGCCCGTGAGAGTGCTATCAGGGACTAGGCCTATCGCCAACTGTGTGTCACCCACTTCCGCCCAGCACATAGGTGCTCTGCACTTGCGGCCGTAGAGGGCTTCAAAAGGAGCAATGTTGATGCTAGTGTGATAACTGTTGTTATACGAGAAGTCAACTAATGGTAAGTGGATGTCCCATGCTTTACCGAAGTCTATTACATAAGCCCGTAACATGTCTTCTAGGGTTTGGATAGATCCCTTACTCTGTCCGTCAGTTTGTGGGTGATAGGCTATACTCATATCTAGCCTAGTTCCCAAGGCTTTTTGCAGTGATTGCCAGAATCGTCATGTGAATCGGCTATCTCTGTCCGAGATAATAGATATCGGCACTTCGTGAAGTCGCACGATTTCCTGGATGTAAGTCCTTGTCAGTCTTTCCATCTTATCGGTCTCCTTGATTGGTAAGAAGTGGGCAGACTCGGTTAACCTGTCGACGGTTAAAGCAAAGGGTCTTTCCGTAGCACATGGAGCTGGTATAGTAAGGACCAAGCCGATCCATTTCTAATAGCTACTTGGGAACTTCTTATCGTAATGTGCGTTACATCGATTGTTTAGAGTGTTGGCATCTTCTATGTATGTGACTTTAGCGCCTTTTGTTTTATTCTTGTTATTACTGTTGCAAATATTTGTACCACCTTTATAGCTAGTATAGGTAGTAGGACTACTTTGGTAATTACTGGTGGAATCTCGCAATATGATCCCTACAAAGTCCCTCTATCCTCGTTTAGTGTAAACAAATCGTATATAGTTAAGATTGAGACGATAGTCGACTGAGCAGCTCTGCCCTAAATCCAAAATCAACCAATAAACAGGAAGTAAAGTGGAATTACTTACTCTAAGTCTGCAAAATCTTAACAATGTATGATTCTAATGTTTTACTAAGCCATCCTAGCTCACCCATAAAGATCCTAAGTTTTTATATGACTGATGTGTTAATTTATGATTTTGATTCAATTGTCTAAAACTTTTATGAAAATTTGATGCTTAATTACTGTTATTTGGAAAACGTACCAAAATTCCAGTAGGATCCCTGTTGTTTCTTTATGTCTCGTCGTTAAACTCTTCTCGTTCCTCCACCATTCCTCTCTGTCGGGCAATCCCTCTTAAAGTGCCCCTTTTCACCGCATAAATAGCATACTGAATCTACTCCAGCATTGGGGATCGGAGTCCTACAGTGATCGTTGGTGTGCCCTTCCTTCTTGCACCTATCACAATACATCTCCCGACAGGCTCCGTGATGATGGTAGTTGCACCTTTTGCATTGTGGGAGGTTTCCTAAATATGGTGTTGCCGATGTTGAGGGAGTAGGGCCAGTGGGGGTAGGGATTTCTACCTCTTGTTGCCTTTTGATAGGCCCTTGAGTGGAACTGCTCCCCTTTTCGTTCTAGAACTTTCGTTTCATGTTTTTAGGTTTGTGGGTTGGAGTATTCTTGTAGGTAGACATTCGTTGTTTTCCTTGGTTGTTTCTAAGATTTGAATTGTCGATACTATTTCCATTTTTACTAGTGTTGCTTGCTTTGTGATGTGCCATGATGACTGTCACAGCGGCTGTGACTGCAGCTTGAAAAATAGCTGAGTCTATTTGCAGGAGTGGTGTTTTGTTGGTTGGTTGGTTATTTCCATGTGAAGACATGATTCTGTTACATGATATGAAACGATTCGGTTAGCTAACTACGGTAGTTGTTAGTTGAATTTTATAAGTATAAATTTCTCATCCTCTTATTCGGTTTTTAATGCTTCGACCTACATTCTTATGATGTATTTATGAAGGGAGGTTAAATAGGTATTGTTTTTAAGTTAAGTTTTAGCAAATTAGGGTATGGATGTTGAACTCTTTAGTCGATCTAGTTTCATAGGTTTTGGAAGAGGGTATCTTTCTTACTATTTCTGGTTATGAAGAAGGATGTGATATACCTATCTCATAGCGCGAGTAAAATAATTACCAATTCACTGGGTAACATTAATTATTAATTATTCGTTTGATGTATTAGGCTCTCTACCACTTCGCATGCTTCTCAAGTGGTTTCCTCTGTTCTCTGTCCTATTTTTGGTGGTAATGATTTGTTATCTCCTGGGATCTATATAGGGTGTCCTTCTCAGGTGTGTTGAATCTCTGTCATTGTTTTGATTGCCCTAGTTGAAGTTGTAGAGATTTGATATCCTATGGTAACTGTCTCTTTCTCTAAAGGGTGTAGGTGATAGGAAAGTTGGATTTATCGAAGGATTGGGTCTGTTTGATTAGCGAGATGACATCTTCCAGCTATATGGTTAAAGATGAAACGGTGGCAAGACTTCAACAAAGTCCTAAGTTCAATTCCATTGAACTTCCATAGATTAGGTCAACAAGGATAGTGTAGTGAGTTGCCAAGAAAGTTTATGACATGAACTGTTTACATAGCCAAAGCATGAATTGATAGTGATGATCTTAAAAGGAAATAAGAAGTCTGTCATAATAGTTGGTGTAGAAGTTACATAGAATTTGGAAAACCGGACCTTGGAGTAGGTCTACAATACACCATATATGGAAAACTTGACAGTATAGAGATCTAGTGAAACAGTATTAGCTAGACCGGAAAGTTTACATGAAAAGAGTACTAATCGGAGTACATACGAAGGTTATTCCATAAACCAACAGAAAGAGCGAGTAGTGTGCCCTCTACTCGTGATGTGAACTGCTTGGATGAGCCTTTGTTTCTGCCAACTGACGCTCCATCTCACGCATACGACTTTCATACATTGCCTGGTGTGCTTGAAGTTTTCTTACTGCAGTTTGAGTTGTAGTTAGCTCTCTCTGTAGAGCTTCATTGTGATTCACGATTCTTCCATGGGCTAATCCTAACTGTCAGATGCGAACTGTATTGACCCCTGTGTTTGCATCATTCTCCTCGGTTCATTGGATAGTTGCCCTTCCTTGCTCATCATTGTGAGCAATGCGGCGAACCATTATAGTAAGGACTCTGTCTGCTGAGCCTCCCTCGCTCAGATCGTAGAAGTTCCGGTCTCCATTGAACGGAGTGGGTTGACCCTGCTCGCGACTCCACCTATTTAGGTTCATTGCCCACAGAGGTGTCGAGCCTTGAAATCCCGGTTGAGGATTTGGATTTTGGGTCGGAGTCACTAAGGGTAGGTTATTGTTTTCGGGATCTGAGTCGGAGTCCTCTTGCAATTCTTCCTTGAATTCTTCTTCTTCCTCGATGGGTTCCTCTTCTTCTTCTCCTTCTTCGTCCACAATTTCTTTTGGATCCTTTCCCGGATCATTCTCTATCCATCCTCTATTGCCTTGGTTCGGGTAGTAGGGGTCCCCTGGTAAGTGAAATCTGGCCATTGTGTCTGCGCGAGAATAAGGATATGAGAATTGTCTAGAAATTTAAAACATGTAAATCTGAACATGTAGGTTAAACTATTGTTTTAACAAAATACTCCTATAGTATTTAAAATGTTATGTTTGATTCTAAATTTTTATATGTTTGGTAAGTTTTAGACTTGTTGTCCACTGCATCTATTCCTTGGCATACGTTAGTCGGCTCTCGGATAAATATAGTTGATCAGGCTATATTCATCCTAGTTCCGATTACATATCCCAAGGCATACCTGTGGTGCACAACTTATCCATAATACTTCCATATTGTTTTCATTATGATACTGACCCTGATATATGATGTATGCATGTATACTTTATAAAATTTCATTTTAAAAGTATAACTCTCAGTCAGAGTGTTTTTGCCCAGTTGTGTTTATAGTTTTATATCAAAAATAAATGGTTTTGATATACTTAGTTCACTATAAACAATGCTCTGATACCAATCTGTCACACCCCCAAACCAGAACGGCGGAAACGTTCGGGGCGGAGGACGTCATGTACAGTATCATAACAATTGAATAGTAAAGAAAGTACACACCACCATAACATATATATTTGAAAAGTTTACATGATTGTAAGTGTTACATGTTTGAATATCAAATATAATATGGTGATCCAAAAATACGTTACTAACGCCAGCGCGTTAGTCTTCAAAAGTAGTTGCTACCTGGCTTAGCGATTTCCCGAGAATACAAGTTATTTCAAAGAAAAAGAGTCAACATTTAAGTTGGTGAGTTCATAAGTATATGTTTGTATAAAGGTATGCCATTCGAAAGTTTCGTGTTCGTTTTCTAGAAAATCCGATATTTTCTCATAAAAGGAGTTATAAATCTTTGTTTGTATAATATGAATGTATTGAACCATAAAAACCTATATTTTTCTAACAGTGGAGAGTAGTCTCAAATGTCCAAGACTATGATTTTGTAAGTAAATATGTCATACTTAAAATAATGATGCATAGTTTTATTAGTAAACAAAACTATAAGAAGTTTGTAATTTCGCGTAAAGATAATTGTAATATTACTTTTCCCGCAAAAACATAAATACCATAATAATTGTCTATCCTGTGAGTTTTCATAACCATACTATGATGGATTTGCCTGCGGCGACGTTCTTCAGGCGTCGAAGAGATATGATATTTGTCACCCCGTGGACTGTAGCTAACAGTCAGGGCGCGGGATCATCAGTCCCGTATAGATCTATACACACGTATCACGTTCTCACAACAGAGACTCTGGTTATAAAACATGGCTTTCTAGTGGTACCTTGAAAGGTATGGTGAAGACGATTGACTCACATATTCTCAATTAAGTCACGTATTTTGAAATATATATGAATGATTTCTGAAAAGATTACCCTTTCTACAGTGTTAACAAAGGCATAATAATGAGTTGCATTTTCTTGTATAAACATGATGTTGTAGTTAAAATGGTTACCCTTGGTATGATGTAGTATGCAGATTTATAAATAAAACATATTTCCATTTATAAAACATATTGTATTCCATGAGGGTAAAGTTGTGATGTGATGTTTTATATGTTAACAACTTCATAAAATAGTTATAACAATAGTAAGATAAGTATAGCAAAAGATTGATGTATTTCACACGAGTTTAACCGTGTGTTTACTTGTATCCCCCCCCCCCCCTTTAAAAGCATTTAAAAAGGTATTTGAAAACGTAGTGATAGGGGTATGAACTCACTTGGTAGCTTGAAGAAGGTGAGACAAAAATCGATCAGAACTTCGACTGGAGAAAGCTGATTTCTCGGGATTCTCGGGAATCTCGGGAGCGTAAAACTTCCTTCGGAACTTGGATATGAAAACCGAGGCTTCGGGATGGCTTCGAGGGGTTAAACGCAAAGCAAAAGCACGGGAATGAGAAGAATTGAGCAAAAGAACTCGGCAGCCTCGCATGCCCTTTTATAGGGGCTGAACCTCGCACGTACGCTGGGCGTACGAAGCTTACGCGGGGCGTAGTTCGGATCAGACCTCCAGGTGGCGAGCTCCGGATGGTGCAACGTGGTCGCTTCTGGGCCGAGGAAAGCAGTTGTACGCTGCGCGTAGCTATCTCGTACGCAGGGCGTACCTCGGTGTCGACATGTACGCGGGGCGTACTCCTCGGTACGCTGGGCGTACCCTTCGGATCAGATCGGACTCGTCAGCTCTTCGGATATTATCTGAATAAATAATTAAATTTATATATTTTAATTATTTAAAAACTTCAGAAAATTATAACTCTTGCATACGATCTCTGTTTTCGACGTTCTTTATATCCACGCGTAGGTGAGACCATGCTCTACAACTTTCATTTAGGCTCCGTCGGCTAGTTTTGATTCTATTTTTAATATTATATTTTTAACACGACGGGACTGGAAAAGTCCGTTAAAAATCCATAACTTCTTCATCTGACGTCCGTTTTCGTCTGTCTTTTTACTGTTGTACAACTATTGATGAGACCTTCGATTCTCGTTTAGGTTGTGTCGGCTAAAAATCGCTCGATCTCTATTTCGAGTTTTCAGCTGTCTACCGCTATTCCGAAACTTCGAAAAATCATAACTTCTTCATACGAAGTCAGATTTGGACGTTTTTTTTATGTAAGTTTACGGTTTAATGATATCTACGACTTTCATTTAGATACTTAAGGCTAAAAAGTATTTTATTGAAATTTCGTGTTTTACGCTTAACAGTGTTTTGCCGGTTTTGTTGCAGATTTTCAATTGGTCATAACTTCTTCGTTATAACTCGGATTTTTGTGTTCTTTATATTTTTGAAAACCCTGTTACGATAAATACCACTTTGTACATTCACATTAAGGTTTTTGAACATTTCATTTTTGACTTTATTCCTATTATATCAAGATACGTTACCAAACTCGACTTTGGATCGTTACATTGATTCGAAATATCGGGTTGTTACATCGTGACCACCCTATGGTCACGTCGTGACACCTAGTTTTTCCCAAAAACCATGCTTTTGACTCCTTAAATCCCTAAATTGACCCATCCTAGAAAATAGGTGTTACAAATCGAGAGAGATAGTTAATTGTTTGGAGGTGTGAGAAATGGACTATTGGAGCTCGCTATTTATAGAAAGTTTTTGAGGGCGTGCGTTGTGTGTCACGTCGTGTCGTGTGTTCACGTGGTCCATTAGATGGATCCAGAGCAGCACATTGAGCGATATTTTGAGCCTGATCCTATTCCTTGTAAGCATCGAGTCTGATGTGCTCCTCCTACTGTTTAGTGGGATCCTGACCCAGAGATTGATCTTTGGTTTTTGTCTTGACGTGTGGATGAGTTGAGTAGAGAGCATCAAGATTATAGGTTAGAGGTTCACCAAGATCATTAGTGGATCATGGGAGCTTTGAGCTGCTTCTTTGCTCAACAGATTTTTGATTAACCACCTCCACCACGGTCGAGTGATGCAACTGGTCCTTCCGGGACACACCATGACGACGATAATGATGATGATTATTTAGGGGATGAGGATCTCGAGGATTATGATGTTGTGGATTGATTTTTTGTTTTGATGTACTTTGTTTTTGGATGGTTGGTGTGATGGATGTTGTATAATTTTATATTTTGTATCTATTTATCTTAGTTTTCTATTTTTGTTTATTAATTACCGAATCTAAATCATGTACATCAGTCCAACCAATGTTACACATAAGTGACCAGTCTATGTCCATTCGTGGTTCGACCCATGTACAATACCTGATTGTTTTGTGATTTCGTGATTTTGTTTCGTATGTATGTTCCTTGTGTTTTAAATTTATTGTTATATATCGTTTAGACTATCAAATAAGGATTGGCCAGGTGAGAAGTGCTGGAAGGCAGGAACTTTTTAGCATATAGTCATTCTGAAATCCAGCAAACCAAGCGACAATTCAAACTAGAAACCTATCTCGTAAGTAGTATGTTGGTAGGGTAATTATTAGTATCTTTTAAATAAAGTTTTGAGGAAAAAACTAATTATAGTATTAGTACCTAGACTATAGTTGTCATTTCCTAAAGGTGTAATTATTCGCTATAGTCAATAGCTATGATACCAATCTGTCACACCCCCAACCAATGGCGGAAACGCCAGGCTGTGCGACGTTAGGATTTTGGTGTTAGATTAGGTGTCTAAACCTATAACTATAATTGGTATGTACTTGATTTGATAGTAACATGGTCCTTTTGGGTTGCCTTCACCATAGCAACTGGACAAAATGAGTTTTGGAGTAAGAGGTTATTTAATGGTTTATTAATATATTATAAGAATAATATATTAATTGAGAAATCATAATATTTAATTAGTATTAATCAGAAATTGATTTGGAATTAATTTAGTGATAAAAAACTAATTAAAAGTAAGGGGACTGATGTTGCAAATCATTGATAGTTGCAAGTTGGGCTGATGGACTCCTAAAGAAGGATTGGGCGAAATCTATGGGAAGCCCATAGAAATTTCGTCCAAGGGGCCTTCTAGAAGGTGTCCATGGATTGCTTAAGGCTTAAGCATAGAATTAAGATTTCCACCTAAAACCCTATCAGCTTCAGCTATATATAGGACCTTTGGCTTATAGTTTTCGGCACTATGCATTCTTAGAGAACCCTAGCCGAAATCAAGCAGCCTCCATCACCTCTCTCTTCTTCATTCTTTGTAAGTGGTGTTTGTGACTCCATTAGAGGTGCAACTCTTGAGGCACTAAGCTCTTGAAGGTCAAGATCAAGCTACTAACAAGAAAGGTATTCTTCTAAACCCTAATATGATTAGATTTCATTTTCTTGTACGCTATATTAGGGTTTTGCTTTGTAAAATTAATTTTCATGTATAACTTGAGAAAAACCTAGATCCAAAGTGAATAGGGTTGCATGTGCACACATGAATGTTGTAATGCTCAAAACCCATAAGTTGGATCATAGACATTGAACAATCATAGAATAGTAAAAACATTCGCGTAACATAAATATCACTTCCATTCATAAAAGGTGTAATTACATAAGCATTACAGTTTTAACTTGATAGTGAAATTTTTTTAGTGGCTTTCTAGTGTCTCCATAAAATGGTCAATGTTGCAATGAACCATATCTTCTGTTTCCATCCATTTCCTAGGAATACATGTGAGTTTGAAAGGTGAACACAATGTTGGTGAGTTCACGGGTTTTGATAAAGTAGAAAGTATGTTAGCATTTTTAAGAAGGGTCTTTGTTTATGAATATAGTGACCCATGTTCATATTATAACTCTTTTTGTTTGGGCAGTTTTACTAAATACTAAAGGTACTTGATGTAAGTATCCTAAGTATATTCTCAAATACCAGGGTTGTATCTTCCTAGTATCTCCTTGTTTATGTACTTATGTTATATCATCTTGGGGTATTTATAGTTTTATTATGTACCATTAGATTGCTTGACTTTCATCTAGGAGTTTGTGTATGTTTATTTGGTTTTATAGTAATATTGACTTGCATCCTTTAGTTTGTGTATGACATTAGGTTTTATAGTACTATTTTTGGTATTGACTCACATCCTTGAGTATGTGTATATTAATATTACTTCTTCGAGGCATCCCTTCAGAAGTATTATTGAACAATGTTACGATGAGTTCCTATAATCGAGATTATGACTGTTGTATTCCATGATAAGACGCATCATCGGACGTCGCCAAAGTTTAGAAAGTTATGCCTGCTTTGACTTGACCATCAGGTTTTAGCTACCAACCTCATGTGGGGGTGTCAACCCTGTATAGATCTATACATATTTTCCCGCTCACTTAAGATTTAACGATTATAGGTCGGGGCTAGCTAAATGTCATTCAGCTAAGGATGAATAGTGTCCTATATAACCATTATATTGTCATCATGTGTTGTCATCATATCTGTTGGGTTTTATATACTCTAACATCCCTATGGTGCACATACAACCCTAATGCTTTGGATCTAAGTTTTCTCTAGTTATACATGCAATAAAAATTATCCAAAGCATGAGGCCTACAACTAGCATACAATTTCACATTTGCAACATAAAACTAGTTAGAATATTACCTCTTGTTGTAGCTTGTTGAATTTGGCCTTTCAAGAACTCAGCACCTCAAGTGTGATGCCTCAAATGGTTCACAAGACACCATGAACAATTAGATGAATGGGAGAGAGAGGTTTGGAGACACAAAATCGGCTAGGTCTTCCTATTTTCTCATCGGTCCGATTTTAGGCTTAGGGAAATACATATATAGTGTAGAATTCCAAGAGTCATATGAAAACCCTAATTCTTACACTTAGGCTTATGATCCATAACTCATATGGACTAACTATTCATGGAAACTTACATAAACTTAGTCCATCATGGATCAATAGCCCAAACCATATGTACCACTGATTTACATAATCAGTCCCCGTTAATTTAATTAGTCTCTTTTGATCACCAAAGTAATTCCAAATTAATTCTTGATCAATACTATTTAAATAATATGATTTCTCAATTTAATATATTATACTTATAATACATTAATAAATCACAAATAACCTCTTTCTCTAATATCCATCCTAACAATTTGCCCTGGTGAATGCAACCCGAAATGGACCATGCTACTCTCGGGTCAAGTACATACCAATTATAGTTATGGGCTTAGACACCTAATCCAACAGTCTCCCACTTGGATAAGTCTAATAACTATAACTGGATGTACGACTTAAACCCGACTAGCAATCGTAGCTCTTAAAAGCCGCTGTCGAACTCTGACGCGTCCATTAGATAAGGGATCATATATTTCTCCATTCTAGGTATCGTATGGACTAAGACAAGGATTATAATCATTCTCTTTGTCCATATGTTGTTTCCCGATTTCCGATTTATGACGACCGACTAATTGAACAAATCAAATCAGTCCAGGCTTGGCCAAGCGCTTAGGGTTGTCATCACTAAATTATTGAGGGGCCCACATATATCGCTTTTATCCCTCTTAGGGTAAAAGGAACGGATAAACTTTGACTCATATGCTTGCTCTATCTACTCATCAAATCACACACAATGATACGTTTTATAACACCAAGTTACTGGTGCGTTTACATATCATCAATGTGCAACTGACTTGTAAACTGCAACTGTATGTCTCCGTTTCAATAATATAAGATATTATCGTCTCACAATCACCCGTGATGAAATCCATGAAGTGATTCACATGAGCGTGGGTTTAATCCAATACTCAAATCTTATTACAGGAGTACTCATGAACACTGCAATAAACTTGTGCTATGTCTAAAACACTTAGACAATCTACAGTCAGATTCATGACAGTCTTACCTCATTACCTACTTCCAAAGTATGATTGACTGTGGATGTTTGACTAATCTTATTATTTGGGAAGTCAAAACATGCAAAGTGAAACACAAGAATAATCGAATCCAATATGGTCTCAAAACATTGAATATAAGTAAAACACCTTTTATTTAATCACCATATTGATTACACATTATTCGTTGTATAATGTTTCGATTAATTAACTTAATACTTGGATTAAAAACAATAGTTATCCCATGCTCCAAGCATGCACACTATGGGCGTGTTCGGAAAAATTAGCTGGTAGCGGGTAGCTTGTAGCACTTAGCGAGTAGCTTGAACTTGTAGCGTTTTGTTAAACGCTACATGAAGTAGCATTTGGATTTGGAGCGTTTTGTTTAAACTAAACGCTAGAAGCTTGTAGTGCCGAAAGAGGCTTTTTGTTCAAAATGGAGCGTTTTGTTAAACGCTAGAAGCTAGAAGCTTTCAAACGCTCCCAAACTCTTTGTGCCGAACACGCCCTATGTTTGTATATATGGTCCTTACTTTCTGAAATAGATCAATTGAAAACATTTCAATGATGCTGATTTCACAATTCCAAATCTTTATCACAAGTGTTAGATTCTAAACTATCATGCAATAATTCCTTTTCGTAATGTCATGGTACCAAAGTCATAGAGACTTTGCTAATGATATTACAAAACTTTCCACTAGAGATTGATAACAAAACAATTCCAAGGAAGCGAAGTCTAAAATTCAAAGTACATTCCTTTGAACATCCTTCTTGCATAAAAGTTTCTAATCCACACATAGATTCTGAATATCCAACTCTAATTATGAAAACATTTCCATATTTGCCATATGACAATGCATTATTAATAGAATTCTATCTATTTGTAATAATGTCAATATGGTCCATCCATTACTATACTTCCAACTGTCCTTAAGCAACCAATCCTTAGCGAACCTTAGATTGTCCTTGATAGTTGTTTAACCACTTTAGTCATATCCGGTTCCAGTCCTTTTTCCCTCTTAATGCCCTAGGCATTTGGAAAATTAGAACACGTGAATATTATAGCATATGCAATTGATCCTATATCCGAAGCATATGGGACACGATTCATAATGTCTTACATAAAGACATGATACTTGACCAGTTTTTTGCTATAATATTTCTATATATAGAATTTCCAATGTTAAAATATTTCAACATGGTATTCACATATATCCATGACTAAGTTTGATTAATACTTCAATCTAAACTTTTATATTCGAAATAAAGTATAAGTATCCTCTCCCTTACTATAGCGAAACAACTTTTCAACCTTTGTAACTTTGCAAATTAGAACTTTGTTTCCTATAAATAGTATTGCTAACTTGCAATATTTCATATAATAATCATGCTCCCACTATCATGATAATTATATTCTTACCATCATAACGCTTATGCTCCCACCTGCTTTGACATGTACATAGAAATCAGCTGGACTTCTAGAAATCAATACTTATTGACTTTCTTTCTAAAGTTCAGATTTCTGATACGAGATGCTTCGATAAGCCTTTATCTAAGCTCATACACTTTTTACAAGACGGCTCATATGTGTGTCCAAACTATTTCAGAACTTATAGCAATAAGTTCTGAATGTTCTGACTATTTGCCATTTCTCACAATTCGAACTATGAAGAGGGATGTCATAATCATAATCGAATTTGAGAACGCAATTAACACAATTGCTATCTCCTCAAATCTACTTAGTGAAAGCGTTTCCTCACAATCATTTTCATGAAGGTGAGAGAAACCTTACCACTTAGATTTAATGGTGTATGTGTTCCTATCCATGTGAATCTGTCACTTCCATCCATTATCATAAGACCAGGTCTATGACAAATTCAAACTCGATATGGACTGAACTTGTTCAATCTTAATTTCTTGCCACTTGGTAGCACAAAGGTTGTTGAGCAGTTCACCATTACCGATCAATGAGTTTTCACTGATCAAGGTGCTTTGCCTTATGCAAACAAATGAGAACTCATAGAACTCATATTCATAATCAACTTAAATGGAATGGGCACAGAAACAAGAATATGTCAACACGATAGGTTACGAACCTCAAGTCGTGTGCTAGTAATAAACAATAGGTTTATTCTTGATTAGTTCTTGAAGCTTTTCAAGGTCTTTAAGACTCCCACTGACCTCTTGACATATAAGTTTCTCTTGTCAAGAACATTCCTTGAAAAACAAATATTCAAGAGTCAGTGCGTATTCTTATCAAGAATGACACTTCATATAATTGGTCTTAGTTGGTCTTCGTTTTATCCAAAACATCACAACTACCAATTTCAAATGTGCATGAGTAAGAAAACTTTTCTACTCCACACTCCATGATGTGTTATAAACCTACTTAAGATATGTCACTCAAGGCACAATCTTGGAGTATGATTCTAAGACTTGATTTTGGAACGAAGTATGATTCACCTTTTTGATTTAACCATTTCAACAATTCCCGATTCCTGTTCTTAGCCATACAAATGCACTAAGGTGTCCTTAGAGGATCAATTGTGATATGGTTTCATAATCATTAAGATGATCATAAAACATGATACTAAAGTACTCTCCTTTCCTTTCAGATTGGAGAAAATTTTATCTTTATGCCTAATTGATTCTTCTTATTCATCCTGCTATACATTGAAACTTTTTCAATGATTCAGAATTACACTTAGTATTGTAAGCATAACCATCTTTACTAAACTTTAGTAAATCATGACGAATACCTTATTGTTCTTTGTGGTGGACTTTACCAGTGCACAACAGAGTGTACTAGATCCCCTTGTCCGTCACTTGACTCGCATATACATGTAAACAAGGAATTAGTCTTAATATCTCAAAGACGAAGGTTCTCCTTCATCATACAATACAAGTTTCATGATTCCAAGTTTCTGTCCAATCGAAACTTTGGTGATGAGAATCTTTCCTTATTTGATAATTTTAGACACTACCACAAACGAAAAAATCAATTCCATTTGCTAAGAAACATACACACATCAATTTTCACAAATGCCATTGTAAGGGAAAAACTTGTCCTTACAATGCAATTACAAATAAAAACTATGTTACTACATATTTCTAAGAAATCTATCATAACTCTTAAGTGGCAGCTCAAAAATCCAATCATCGAACCATGCAATCGAAATCCATCTCTTCGCGATCAGACTCAACTCACTCTTCCTTTAAGCTTCCTTCGATTCTACAAAATATCAAAATGTAATCTTCACATCATGTACTAAGAATCTACAAATAGGAACTTAATAGAGTTAGATAGTGGACTTACCTGAAATAGAATCATACAATTTGATTTTACCATCTCTTAGATCTTTCAGGTAGTCAGGGCAGCTTCGCTTCCAATGTCCCTTCAAATGGCAATAGAAACAAGTAGACTCTTTGGTATTTGCACATGGAACTATCTCAGATTTGGCTTTTATCTTATGGTCAAATCTTTTGACCATAGCCAATTCCCTTCCCATAGGAGAAGGGATCTTTTCTGGACTATCTATGTCATTGCCTATGTCCATGGCAGCTTAGGAAGTAGATCTTCCAATCAAATTTGCTTGACCAGTGCGCCAAATCATTGCTGATTCAACAACAATTAGCAAATATGTAAGATTGATAAGGGTCACGTCGTGATCTGTCATATAGTAGTCTTTAACAAACTGACTATACGACTCGGGAAGTGACTGAAGAACCCATTCAACAGCCAACTTCCTTGGGAAAATGACACCCAACATTCCCAGCCTATCAATGTGTGACTTCATATCCAAGACACGTGCACACGCAAACCTTCCATCTTGGTGTTTGCTAGCCAATAGGGCTTGAGTGATCTTGAACTTTTCAAGTCGACGAACATGTGGGTCAGGGAGAATAATTGGAGGAGGTGGAGAAAGAGAAGTTCCACTACAACACGAACAAGGGATTAATCTTTCACCTCGATCGTCTTGTGGAAAATCATCTTTATAAGGAAAGCTTTTTCCAAAAGATTCGGGAAGACTGTAGTTGTCAGAACTAGACATCTACAAGGGAGAAATTCAAGTTAGTTGATTTAAATCCTTAATATAACACCCAAATGAGATATTAAGGCTAGGACCCGACATAATAATTTACAATTCGGAAGAGGGATGTCGTAATCCAATTGCAAAATATTTGTCGGTAGGTAAATGACGATTTACCAATTCCAGCATGAAAACGAATTTTTTTAACGAATTAAGTTTTAAATGAAACTCCTAGATCTTTTGAGATCCGTTGAACTTTTCAATGGCATGTTTAATCTCGATTATGCCCTTCAGGTTTGTGGTTGGGATACCAAGGATCACAAACAAGGTGTGAATAACCATGCAAATTAGCTTGGTACTCTCGATGTCATTAATCACCTAATCAATGTGTCGGTCAACCACACACACTCCATTGATCAATGATAATTTACGAGAAACCCATTGCCATCCTTCATTAGTCCACATTAGTGTGCCGGTTAACCACACACGCTCTACTAACTGACCTATAAGGTGCAATGTGCAATTTCATCGGTTAGCATCAAATTCACATTTTTCCTAAAGTAACTAAGATTGGGAATTTATAAAGTGTTTAGTTACTTTGTATTTCATTATACTTTTAATGAGGATTTAAGTGTCCTATCAAACCTGTTGAGCTAACGACCCTCCACTGGTTAAGGGTGTGGTGGGTAAGAATGACGGTCATTTTACAGGCCGCTTCCTTAAACACCCCTTATAGACCAACTTCGTGAATGAGGCCTACTAACGGTAAGACTGACCTTTTACTTATACATATATAATATATTAAACTTTTAATTTTATGAAGTATAAGGGTGTATTTTAAACTTTTAAAATACTTTGTGGTTGAATCTATTAATTAAACTATACTCTTAATTTAATTAAACTTGAACCATGTGATTATGGATTTATTAATCTCTTTTTATTAAACGCTTTAATTAATTAAATGAAATCCATAAAGGTGTAATTTGACCTTATTCAAAGCCTCAAGGTTCTAAATATAAAAATTCAAATTAAAACAACTTAATTAAATTTTAAGTTATGAAACTAAGAGTTGCATCTTATGAAACCTTTCAATTGCAAGAGTTAATGTTTTCATGAATGAGACTTCTCATATTCCATAACTTAAGGGCAAGTTATGAAACTCTTGAAAACTTTTGGATTCCATAACTTATGGACTTAATTTTGTAACTCCTTAAAACCTTTTAGAATTCCAAAACTTAAAGACAAGTTTTGTAACTCTTCAAAAACATTTAGATCAAATTTTAAACTTATAAAATAACCATTTTATCTTTCACCAATTTTACCTAATACAACTCTTATAGCAAGATAGTTTCAAACTAACAATTATCTTAAAAATTGAAAACTATCTTTTAATTGGATGAGGATGGCCATTACCATATCAGAAAAAACAGATTTTATGATACACAACAGTTTAGGGTAATGATCCAAATCCAATTCTGGCCAAAAACCCCGAAAAACTGCAAACAAGCTATCCGACTCGTCGAGTCAGATTATGGAATCGTCGAGTTCACTATAAACTCATCGAGTTCATGTATGGACTCGTCGAGTCCCTCTTTCAGAGTGCAGTTTTTCGACTTTTTCCAGCTTTGAACAATTAAGCAATGTATCTATATAACAGAAAACAAACTGACTCTGATACCACTGTTGGGTTTTATGTACTCTAACATCTCTATGGTGCACATACAACCCTAATGCTTTGGATCTAAGTTTTCTCTAGTTATACATGCAATAAAAATTATCCAAAGCATGAAGCCTACAACTAGCATACAATTGACATTTGCAACATAAAACTAGTTAGAATATTACCTCTTGTTGTAGCTTGTTGAATTTGGCCTTTCAGGAGCTTAGCACCTCAACTGTGATGCCTCAAACGGTTCACAAGACACCATGAACAATTGGATGAATATGAGAGAGAGGTTTGGAGACACAAAATCGGCTAGGTCTTCCTATTTTCTCATCGGTCCGATTTTAGGCTTAGGGAAATACATATATAGTGTAGAATTCCAAGAGTCATATGAAAACCCTAATTCTTACACTTAGGCTTATGATCAATAACTCATATGGACTAACTCTTCATGGAAACTTATATAAACTTAGTCCATCATGGATCAATAGCCCAAACCATATGTATCACTGATTTACATTATCAGTCCCCGTTAATTTAATTGGTCTCTTTTGATCACTAAATTAATTCCAAATTAATTCTTGATCAATACTAATTAAATAATATGACTTCTCAATTTATTATATTATACTTATAATACATTAATAAATCACAAATAATCTCTTTCTAAAATATTCATCCTAACTATTTGCCCTGGTGAATGCAAACCAAAATGGATCATGCTACTCTCGGGTCAAGTACATACCAATTATAGTTATGGGCTTAAAGACCTAATCCAACAATATCTTGTGTTGTCGTTATGTTAAGTTTTACTTATTATATATATATATATATATATATATATATATATATATATATATATATATATATATATATATATATATAAAATACTAAGTCATGAATGGTTTCTTTAATTAGATGTATTGGGTATAGTAACTACTAGGTACTAAGTTATCCAATAGTTTGGCTAGGGCAACAGCCAGGTATAATGTTCCCTAAAAGTTCGGCCAACGTAACGATCAGGTTTCCATGTTTACAAGTAGATAAGTTAGCATCATAACAACTTATAATATTATTCATAAAAGTTTGACATGATATCTATCGCGCATAATATTACCCTAATATACTAGGCATGATTTTATCACTAATGCGATATAGGTAATAATAATTATAAAATCAGTACTAGTTTGACATGTATCCCCTCCTCCCGGTAAAAGATTCGAAAACTGTAAAAGTGGGGCCGTGAAATCACCCTTGAAGCGTGAACTATTGATGACGTAGGGTAGAATCGAGAAGCTGGGACTCAAAAATTGTGTGGGAGGTAGAGGCACAAAAATCGAGAGAGGGATGGGGGGAGAGAGAGAGAGAAAAAGAGAGAGGTAATTGTTTGGAGGTGTGTGAAATTGAATATTGGAGCTTGCTATTTATAGCAAGTTTTTGGGTGTGTGCGTCGTGCGTTACGTCACGTAGGGTGCGTGTGTGGATCCATTTGAAGGATGTCACGTATCCTCTTCTAATCGTGCCACGTGATTAATATCCTGACGGATCTGGGTGTCACAGTGTGCACCATGTGTGACATGCAGTGTAGGTCTTGACGTATACTACGATTTTCTTTTTGGGTGTTTTGGCTAATATTAAGTTTTGTTTTTAGCATTATATTTTATAACCCCCAAAATTCATAACTCTTTTGTACCAACTCCTTTTTATACATTCTTTGTCTCAAAATTTATGCTTTGATAAGTACTACGATTCTTCTTTTGGTGACTGTAGCTATAAGTCAACCGCTTTCTTCATACTTTTTAACGTTGTAACTTCTTGTGTGCGACAGACCTTTATTTATTGTAAGTGGCGTATCTCTCATGCATTAATTCGGGTTCCTGCAAAATTTTATCCTTGGAATCGTGTTGTCGTGTATTTTCTAAATACGTTAACCTGCTTGCGAGAAGACCCTGTTTTTCATGCACCCATTTCTTGTGCCTCTCCATGGTAATGATTGAGTTCGTAATTGAATATATTTTTTATTGTATTATTAACCTATCACAACCATTTTTTTATTTCTAAGGGCGCTTGGTGACGCTTTTGCTTTTGTTGTCAAAATAAAATATATAATTTTAACAAAACATACAAAGTATTACCATATTAAATTATGATTACACGTGTGTGTATAAATCTTATGATTCTATGTTTGTATGTATTTATATCTATATTTATCTTTATATATCTATATCCAGTGTTGTAAAACTCGTCGAGTTGGCCGATTACTCGGCTGTGTACTCCCTAATCGGCCTCTTACCTAGGCGAGTTCCAGAATCCGAGTACTCCTCGATCGACCTCTTACTGAAGCGAGCAATGTTGTAAAACTCGACCAACTCGGTGATTAATATGTATAATATACTTAATGATTTATTATTTAACACACACATGTGATTATTACTACATATATATCTTAAATTTTCATTAAGTATAAACGAAGTGAGACCATTGTGTGTTTTTTAGTTTTTGTGTATTCACATGTACTAATTTTATTACATATTTCAATCAACTTATGGTTTTAACTTATAATTTTGACATATATAATTTCCCTAAAAATATTTCTACATGAATTACCGAACCCGAGTACTCGCTACTTAGTAGTCGGTCGAACAGGTACCGAGTAGCGAGTTCTACAACCTTGTCTATACCTATATCTATAGTTCTATACTCTGATATATATATATATATATATATATATATATATATATATATATATATATATATATCATACTATACTTATAAATGAGATATTTCTCCTATCACCTCATGCATTTGAAACCCCACACTAATTTCCAAGCACCTCATGCATTTGAAACGCCCCACACATTTTCACATTTAAAGTAATTAATCACACATCATGAAAGGTTTTATAACTTATATAATATGTTTAATAAGCAATTAATGGATAGTCTACTATAAAAATGTCATTCTCTTTGAGTAGACACACACATACAAATCACATACTATACTTATAAATGAGGGATTTTTCCTATCACCTCATGCATTTGAAACCCCCACACTAATTTCCAAGCACCTCATGTATTTGAAACCCCCACACATTTTCACATTCAAAGTAATTAATCACACATCATGAAAGGTTCTATAACTTATATAATTTGTTTAATAAGCAATTAATGGATAGCCTAATAATGCAATTCTCTTTGAGTAGACATACAAATAAAAATCACATACAAAATTCACAAAGAAAACTAGTTTAAAGGTTTTGTGTTGGTTTGAGGGCTTTGGACCACTTTGCGAGCCATGTTATTATGTTAAAGTTTTTAATTTGTAAGTTTGTTATATACTAATTCTTTTTTTATAATTTTCTTGGTTTAAGTATTCTTTTAAGACAATCATTGTGTGTTGTGGTTGAAAGTTTAATGTAAATTCGATTAGATTCATGTTATCGATCATATGTTATGGAAAGTGATATAGATAATATTTTATTAAATATTGTATATATGTTTGTATGTTTGTGTTGCTTCAAAGTAATAATTAATTAAAAGTCATGGATATGCAATATTATCCATAGTATCCATGTAAGTCTATTTTAAAATGCAAATTGTCTATCTTATCACTTTATATTTTTAGTATATGTTTAACATTTCAATTATAATAATAAGTGTCTTTTAAAAGTTTCTTTCGTTTATTAATAATAATAAGTGGTTTTAAAACTAATGAACAATAATTATAAATAATAAAATCAAATTATAAAAATTATGGATATGTCATATTATCTATGCAAGTCTCTTTTGAAATGCAGATTGTCTATCTTATCAGTTTATTATTTAGTGTATGTTTCACATTTTAATAGTAATATTAAGTGTTTCTTAAAAGTCTTCTTTAACTTATTAATAATAGTAAGTGATTTAAAACTGAAGAACAATAATTTTAAATGATAATAACATCAATTTATAAATTACATAACGTTAACGACAAATAAACTGTATTTTAAATAAACATCATTATTGAAATTAGAAAATAATCGCATAAGTAAAAATTTAAATTAATCAATCATAGAAATTGTTAAAAATAATATTAATGTCAATAACATATATAATAATTTTAAACATATATTTTTCAACGTTTTAACAATATCTTTTTAACCTACGTTGCGCAACGCACGAGAATTCGTCTATTATATATATATATATATATATATATATATATATATATATATATATATATATATATATATATATATATATATATATATATATATATAAGGTGATCCAAACTAATGTGCAGATAAATCATATATCTTGAATCATATTAATTTGAAACTCCTAAACCTTTTAACTTATCAATAATTACTAATGTGCAGATAAATCATATATCTTGAATCATATTAATTTGAATTTATTTTTATTTAAAAGAATTGTTTAATGAAGTTATAATGTATAATCTCTACTTAATGGTAAATAATATATACATAAAAATAATGTAATTGATTTTATTTAATTCCACAAATTTCTAAATTATATTAACTTTCGAAGGAAAATTGCGTGTGTTTTGATATTATTAATTTCAAAAGTTGAAGATTGGGCTCAAGAGGTGGTATGAAATCTTGAAATCCAACTTATCGAGTGTTTGTAATCGTGTGTTATAATTTAGCAATGCACCTGTAGCATGACATTATCAAAATCAGATAACCAGTTGATTAAAAAACTGGTTATTTTGAAAACACCAACTTTTCAAAGTTCGAGAATCTTAAATTGAAAACATGAAAACATACCTCATGATTCATGGAATCAAGTCCTCTGCACAACACAAAAAAAAAAAAACTAAATTCCCATAATGATCAGTTAAGTAAAACACAAAAAATCAAATTGGGGAAGAGGTGTGAAGTAAACGAAAAAGCAGGAGGGGATAGCAGATGTACCTAAAATCGCCACTCTTTACTGATGAGGCCAACGAAACTCGATTTATAGAGTGGGTAGAGGATGACCGTTAGCAATCAATTCATTCGTCACCGCCGCCACCGACAATAGCATCTTTGTCCTTCACCGACTCCAACGTGCTCTGTCACCGCCTTCCTCTCCACCGGTGGAACCAAAAACCAAACGAAATAGTAAGAAAACAATGGGGGGTGTGTGTTTGACATAGAATAAGGAGAGAGAGAGAGAGAGAGAGAGAGAGAGAGAGAGAGAGAGAGAGAGAGAGACGATTGCTTTTGATCGGAGACCGAGGCAGAAAGATCATATCAACTAAAATTAAAGTCAGAACATACCGGCTCAATAAAAGAAATTGAACACAAAAAACAACTAAACCAAAAGTGAAACCGATAATTACTTCTAAGAATGAAAAAAATAGCTTACACAGATACATATTGGCTCCGTAATCGAAATTGCCCAAAATCGCGTTGGCCGAAATCTCTACATCAAGTGAAACTCCAAAATCATTGGAAACAAAGAAGTAATGTTAAAGAAACACACAACAAAGTACAAAGTAAGAGAAAGAAGAAGCCATGTGGAAACGACACACGCTTAATTGCTGACGCAGAGGTTGAATTGAAGATGTGTGTCATTGACGGAAGAAAACGGAAGAAGAAACCTAACTGTGGGGGTGTTGAGTGTGTGAGAGAAGAAAAATGAATAAGAAACCTAACGCGGGGATGTTGAGTGGTTGAGATCAAACAATCAAATTGAGTAAAAGAGACAAATTCAAAAAATGGCGTGACCAAATTCAAAACCGCTGAAACTACACTATTCATATAGAACATTTCTATTAATGTAGTATTATAATTCTAATATATGTGTCTTTTATCTATTTAGTTTGTTATTTTGTAAACTAATTAAAACTTATTAAAATCGTAAAAATTTATTCAAACAAATATCGGTAACATATTGTTTTATTAAAATGTATCATATAATTCCTCAAAACTTTAAATTCAAGAAAAAAATAGTTTAAAAGTAAATTATTAGATAATTTTTTAATTTTAATCATGATGATTGTTTTGAATATTGTAATGTATTGTAATTTTTAATATAATGTTATTTGTAACTAATATTGTTTTTTATTAATATGAAAACTATTTATTTAAAAAAATCTATTATAATAAAATAGTTGTTGGATAAAGTTTTAATTGATTTGACATTTCAAATGTAGTTATATATTTAACAATGTATTTAATTTTATTAGTTATTAAAAATAATAGTCTCTTACATTTGTTTACTTCAGTTATTATTTTAGTTTAGTATTTAACAGTTTATTTAAATTGACAAATTAAGTATATTAGATTAGTAATTTGATTATATATATATATATATATATATATATATATATATATATATATATATATATATTGCATCAAGGACGCTATTTAAAGGTAGCAAAATAATAAAAAGATTTACCTAAGTGCACATGTATCCTAGAATCTAGGTTTTACTAGTTTAAGCAATGTACTTTAATATTCAAACTAAATGGAATGGAACAATTACCTCTTGATCCTTAAATCATATAATCAACTACCTTCCAATGGATAAAGAGCCCGAAATAGAACTCTTCTAATATAGCTAGACCCACAACGCTAAAAGCCAAAATGAACAAACCCTAGTTAAGGTTTATAAGAAATTCAACTAACCCTAGGAAATGGTTATAATTTCGTCCAAAGAGAGGGGACAGGAGAGATGGACGTAATTTTCAGGAGAAAATCAGCTCCTAGGGTTGACCCTATCAAAGTATTTATAGGTTGCAGATATAATCCTATAAGGAAACAAACTCTAGGGTTTATCCTTATCTGATTCAAATCATCCTTATCCCTATCCTAGGGATAGCTCAAAACCTTCCCATGTAACTCTTTTAGGAGCTGCTGGAATATTTCAATTAATCTCTTGGAGTAATTAATATTCAAGCTCTTTAATTAATTAAAAACAATTTAATTAATGAACAAAATAATTTCTAATTAATTTATTAATTCCTTAATAAACTAACAACTTATTTTATCTATTTTCTTAATGTTATTTGTGTCATGGGGTCAACTCAAAAGGATATTGTTATTATTTAGAAATATTACCAACTAGTTAATGACATTGGATAACACATATATTGTTTTTTTCTTTTTTTTTTTCCGTACAATTTGACTCTTTTTCAATGGTAACATTTAAAAAAAAACTTATTTACCTATAAATTCATACTATTATACTTTCAATATACTTGCAATACATTTTAATCACCATTTTTCTCTCTATTCCATATACTTTCAATGCATTCCAAAAAAAATGAATCCGTTCGATGATAGTGATGACGATGACATGTTCGTCTCTATGGTGTACGAGTATTGTACGAACGTCCTACTACAACCAAATACAGCTCCTTTATTAACCAGACGTGCGACGTTAAATGGAGATCGCGAGAAAGAGCACAAACGTCTAGTTTACGATTATTTTGCGGATGATTGTGTCTACCAACCATGCGATTTCAAAAGAAGGTTTCGTTGCGGAAAAATGTTTTTGTTCGGATAGCCAACGCGTTGGAAAGTAGGTATTGTTTCTTTCAGATATAGTTTTTACATTATTTAAATACATTGTTTCTTTCAAATATAGCTTTTACATATTAAATATACGTTTAGTTATGAATTTTTCCAAATGAGATATGATGCTAGAGGTAAGCGATGATTCATAGGGTTGGAGAAATGTGTTGCCGCAATTAAGCTTATGGCAATGGGAGAGTCGCTTGATTCGATTGACGATTATATGAGAATGTCTGAGAGAACTGCAAGAGAAATTTTGTATAGATTGGCAATGGGTGTTGTCGAAACCTTCGGTGACGTTTATTTGCGCAAACCTTCATTAAATGATATACAACAACTATATGCAGCGCATAAAGAAAGACATGGTTTTCCAGGTATGCTTGGAAACATTGATTGCATACACTGGAACTGGAGAAATTGTCCTGCAGCGTGGAAAGGCCAGTACGCAAGTGGTCATCATGGAACGCCTTCGTTGGTATTTGAGGTAGTTGCGTCCTAAGATTTATGGATTTGACATGCTTTTTTTGGGGTTGCGGGTTCGAACAACGACGTGAACGTTCTTGATCAATCACCAATATTCGACGATATTTTGTCAGGAAAGGCACCAGATGCTCCTTTCACAGTGAATGAAAATAAATATAAGTTTGGGTATTACCTTACAAATGGAATATCTCCAGCATAATCCACATTCGTGAAGGCGTTTTGACACCCAGTAACACCAAGAGACAAATTTTTCAAGAGAAAACAAGAAGGAGCACGTAAGAATGTGGAACGTGCTTTTGGAGTTCTGAAGTCGAAATGACACATAGTTTAACATGCAGCACGACCATATCAGTTAGACGTTCTACAAGATATTATGTATACAAGTATTATAATGCATAACATGGTGGTTGAAGATAAATGACGAAAGTATTTGGCTTTGGAGCCCAGACACATGCAATTTCAACCCGGGACAACAAAATATTTACATAGGGTCGTAGATATTCAAGACTCACGAAAAAAAAATACAACTTTTAGCTGATTTTATGTACGATAGAAATGAAAATGAATAAATTAGGGGCAAAATGTAATTTTTTAAATGTAATTTTTTTGTATTGTTTTTTAAATGTTATGTTTAATTAAAAAATAGGTTTTATTTAAATAACATGTTTTGATTAATTTTGTTTAAAAAATAAAAATTAAATCGAAAAAAAATGATGACATAGAGTGTTATAACTAGTTGCCTATTTCCTTTATTTTGTGTTATAACACCATATTGACATGACATGTGAGGTGACAACTTTTGGGTGTAATAATATCCTTTAACTAGTTGCCCACAACCAAAGGGCTTCTAGCCTGGCGGTATCCGATGTTGTCCTCCCTCCATAATGTTGAGGGTTCAAGTCCCGCCGTGGACATATGTAGATTTAATGTGTAGTTTAGGAGTATGTTAGATGTTAGATTTGTCGTTTAAAAAAAACACTAATTGCCCACACCCACTGGCCTAAATAAATTTGTGGTAATCGCTAAAAAGTGGACAAACTGCCTAATGAACAAAAATTGAAAAGTTTTTGAACAAATTTTGAATGTAAATACAAACATAAAAATCCCAAATAAAGTAAAACTGTAAAATATCAACCTATTTAAGAACTTTTATACGAATTTCCTTAATATTGTTATTGGTGGACCATATTGACTTTTAATGAGAAAGTATATTACATTTTTCATGACAAACATGCTTGGATCGTCATATTTCAAAAAGTGAAGTCCATTATTTAGCTTGCTGACATTGTGCTTACCTCACATGAATTCTAAGGTAACAAATTTTATTTTATATATACATTTAGTTGCTTAAGATTCTTTATATATTCCTTATAAATCCTTACGATCGAACTTTTTTATTGTGTTCAAAATATACCATTACTTTGAACACCAAGAACAAGTTTAATGTTAAAGAATCTAAAAAAACTTAAATGACTAAATATATATACAAAATAAAGTTCGTTTCCCTTACAAATAATTCTCCTTAAATAAAATATCTAAAAGTATGGTGATTAATTGATTAATCCATAAGTGACTAAAATAAGATATTTTTTCCAATGTCATAATCTTATTTATTTTGCCAAATGTCATTTTGTAATTATTTTAAATTAATTTTTTTCTACATGTCATTTTATGAGTTTTTTTTTCCATTTTATTAAATTCCACATAATATTTAAATGCAATAATAAATGAATATTGTTAGGGGAAAGATCTCAAAATCATATTCATGATCCTTAATATTTCTGAGACCTCAGGATCTTTAAACATATCGTAGGATCCTGATTATTATCACTAATAATACCTAACACTTATAACGACTATATTTTTCTTTATTTTTCTCACACGTACATAAGTAGTCAACACAAGACTCATTCTCAACGGAGAATCACTTCAACCAAGCTTAAGACCCGAGAATACCAAGTCAAACAACGTGAAAATACTTGTTCAAGGAGGATCCCGGAAATATCAGACTTCTTGTTGATTAGATTAGATTATAAATAACACTTGTAAATCACATACTATACACAAGATTAGCTCTACCATTACACTTGTACTCGTATTATCTTCATCATCTCTATAAACTCAGATTAAAATCAATAAAAAACAACATTGCAGGTGATCATTATCACCTCCAAAGGTTTTATGTCAGAGATCCTACAAAGGATCACGGACTTTCCTTATAACTCACTTGTCTCACTTTGATTAGTTTTCTACACTTGCATTATCCTAACACCACAACCTCTCATACAATTGGTTGAATTACACTTGATCAAATTTCGACCGAAACAATTTAGCGCCCACAGTGGGGTTGTGGTGTTCACGATCGTTCAAAAATCATATCTACCCAACCAACCTTATCATCTTCCTCCATTCCTCCCATTTCCTCTAAAAACCTTCCACCACCTTCAGGCGGAGCTTCCAAGAAGGCTTCTGAGGCACCGAAGATAAATACCTCTTCAGTCACTACCCAAGGATTTCAGGATCCTCCTATAGTGATTTTCAATAACGAGCTCTTTGCTATGATGAAGATATTGGAAGGACAAGTCACTCAGCAGCAGAAGGAAAACAGGACGATACTCAAGGAAATGGAGAGAATGAGGGCAGAGATCCACAAACCCCAAGAAGCAGCACCCTCGATCTTGCAACCCAAGACACTGAACTTTGACAATATAGGATCCTTAGGAAACTGCCGCTAGATAGGATCCTCAACGCCAACCCCGACTCCCGCTTGGGGTGCAGCCCCAAATGAGCGAGCTCGTGTGATCCAAGATCCTAACGAAACCTTCATCACTCCCAATAACAAGGATCCTGGTAACTTTGTGAATAAAAATACTTTTACTACTAACTCTAGGGATATTGATGCAGGAATGAGCCCAGTCATGGCCAATAAACTTCAGCAGTTAAGACAAATTATCTCAAGTGTGCCCGGCGTAGTCCAACTTATACTGGAAGTTTCCCCGACAAACCATAGGATCTCAAGATTTGTTCCTGCGATTGTTGACACCCAAGTCCCAAAGCGCTTCTAGACTCCCAACATGAAGCCTTACGATGAGACTACGGATCCTGAAGAACATGTGGCACAATATAGGGAAAGAATGGAGATCATCCCCATTCCCACACATTTGAAGGAAGCTTGCTTATGTAAGGGTTTAGGTTCGAACCTCACAGGATCGACCTTGAAATGGCTGCTAAATGTTCCTCCCTACTTGATTACTTCGTTTGCACATTTAGTTAATATTTTTAACAACCAATTTTCTTGTAGCAGAACATTCGAGAAGATTACTAGTGATCTCTATCGGGTAGTTCAGGATCCTAAGGAATCCCTCAGGGATTTTGTGAACATGTTTGATAGGGAAGCTCTGAGTATCCCCAACATTGATATGGCAACTGTCGTAGAAGCCTTCAAGATGGGCTTAAAGTAGGATTCTCATTTCTACGAATACCTTGTAATGACTCCATGAAAAAGAAGGGATGAAGTAAGGAGTAGAGCACTAAGGTTCATAAGTCTCAAAGAAGACAAGGAGATCCAAAAGAGGAGCAATCTTGCAAAATCGTATGATAATCCCAATAGGAAGGCCGAATCCTTGGCCCAAAGATCCTATAAGTCGAAACCATATTCCAAACCTGATCATCATAGGGTTAGTGCCCTTGAAAATGAAGGAGAGGAAGAAGAATTTCCTAAGACTACTTACTATTGCTTTTCTGTGGATATTTCAGGTTTAATATTTGTCATTCAGGATCTTGGAGACAAAGCAAGTTGGCCAAGAAAGGAAGAAAAATCCACCAGCTGGAAGGATAAGTCCAAGTGACATGCATACCATGAAGACTTTGGTCATGTTACGGAAGATTTCATAGCCCTCGGGAAGGAGATCAGTTACCTCCTAGGCAAGGGATACCTCAAAGAGATCCTTGGGAAGAGAAAAGAAAGATCCAAAGAAAAGGATCAGGATCCTCACAATATCTCAGAAAAACTAGGATCCCCTCATGCGGACACCAAGGTAATCAATGTTATCTCTGGAGGTCTGACATTTGTAGTACCTCTTACTTTGCAGCAAAAAGGCATGCCAAAGTGTCAAAAACAGAAAAAGAAGAAAGACACAGAAGAATACGTCAATCACGAAAGAGAAAGAGATCACCTTCGATGAAGCAGATAGACAAAACATCAAGGATCCCCATCATGACAGATTGGTGATCACTCTTTACATCCCCAACCATTTTGTCAGAAGGATCCTTGTCAACGGAGGATCTTCAGTCAACATTATACTATTGGATGCTTTAAAAAGAATGAACATACCAGAGTCTGAAATAGTTAAAAGGTCCTCAATGTTGATTGGATTAAGTGGAAAAACAAAACACACAGTCGGCGAGATAAAGCTACATATCTACATAGAAGGGGTAAACTCTATGAAACACTTTTGTGTGATTGATACATTATCTGCCTATAATGTTATACTAGGTAGACCACATATCCACGATATGAAGGTTGTCCCCTCAACATACCATCAGTGTGTGCACATGCCCACTCCATGGGGGACAGTAAAAATCACAGGTGATCAACAAGAATCCAAGGAGTGCTACAAGACCTCGATAAAATATTCAATGGTACCACACAAATCATAGCAATTAAAGCAGGGGGCAAGAGGTCTGTTAGAAACAAGAGATCAGGATGTAAAGGAAGTGCCCATGAACCTCGAGGATCCTGAAGCCAAAGTCCTCATATGATCATCAATACCAGAACAAATCAAACAAGAACCAAGAAAGTTCCTAAAAGATAGAAGCTAAACATTTGTCTGGAAGCATGAGGACATGACATGTATAGACAAAATATTATAACTCATAAACTTAACATTGATCCTTCTTTCAGACCAATACACCAAAAAAACGAGAAAGTTTGCACCTAAAAGAAATCAGATCATCCAAGAAGAAGTAGAAAAACTTCTTAAAACAGGGATGATCAAGGAGGTCAATTTCCTAAGGTGGCTAGCCAACGTGGTCGTCGTACAGAAGAAGAATGGAAAATGGAGAGTATGTATGGGCTATATGGATCTAAACAATGCTTTCCCTAAGGATCATTTCCCCCCTACCACACATAGATTTCATGACAGATGCTATGGCTGGCCATAAATTGCTAACATTTATGGATACATCAGCAAGGTTCCAACAAATTCAAATGGAACCATCTGACCAGGAGGATACCACATTCATAACCCCAACAAGTATATATTGCTATATTGTTATGCCCTTTGGTCTTAAAAATGCAGGTGCAACATACCAAAGGCTAGATAACCTGATGTTCAAGGATAAACTGGGGGACACCATGGAAGTCTACATCGATGACATGGTGGTAAAATCAAAGAAAGCTAAAGATTACCTCAAGGATCTTGAAGACGCCTTCAATATACTAGACGGATACACCATAAAGCTGAATCCTTCCAAATGTCATTTTGGAGTGAGATCAGGTAAGTTCCTTGGATACATGGTCACTAAAAGAGGAATAAAAGAAAGTACAGAGCAAATAAAGGCCATCATCGATTTAAGATCCCCATCCTCAACAATGGATATTCAAAGACTAACAGGAAGAGTAGCAACACTAAACAGGTTCATCTCAAGATGCTCAAAGATGTGCAAACATTTCTATGGCATTTCGAAGAAGAACAAAAGGTTTGGATGGACTAAAGAGCACGAAGATGCTTTTCAATAACTTAAAAATTATTTAAGTTCTGCACCTTTGCTGATGAAACCACTAAATAGGGAACCACTCTTCCTATACCTTTTAGTATCCTCAAATGTTGTATGTGTTGTTTTAGCTAAGGATCTTAATGGACAACAACATCCTATCTACTATATAAGTAAAAGTCTCTTGGATCCTGAGACCAGGTATTCCCATTTGAAAAACTAATACTCACATTAGTAACTGCTTCCACAAAATTAAGACACTATTTTGAAACACATACTATACATGTAAGAACTAACTACCCCGTTAAGAATGTTATGTGAAAACCAGAAATGTCAGGTAGGATGGTGTAACGCCCGCAGATTCGGGCTAGTCAATTTAGAGACAACAAGCGTCAAAAATAACTTTTTTGATAGAAGATTATTTAGAATAAATAATCTTAACCAAGTTATAGTATATGTCATAAGGGCTCCGTACATATAAAGAACACTGAAATCCAAGTTATAACGAAGAAGTTATGATTCGTCGAAGTTTTTTATGGCTAAACCGGCACGACACCGCTTAACGTAAAAAGTGAATTATTGATAAATTACTTTTTAGCCTTAGCGATATAAATGAAAGTCGTAGTAGACATAAAATCGAAATCGTGCATATATAGAACGTCCAAATCTGACTTCGTATGAGGAAGTTATGATTTTCCAAAGATTTAGCATAGTAGTGCACAACTCGGAATTCGAATTTTAGATCGATCGACTTTTAGCTAACACGGCCTAAATGAGAATCGAAGATCTCATTAATAGGAGCTCAACAATATAAAGACAGACAAAAACGGACGTCATATGACAAAGTTATGAATTTTTAACGGACTTTACATGTCTAAGCCTGTTAAAATATAACTTTAAAAATAAATTCAAAATTAGCCGATGGAGTCTAAACGAAAGTCGTAGACTACTTCGCCACCTATGCGTCGTTGTAAAGAACATCAAAAATGGAGCTCGTATGCAAAAGTTACGAAATTTAGAAGTCGGGAATAGGCTGATGCAAAGGGGGACACGTGGCTTAATCGCCCTTGCTTTCTCCCCGCGGTATCACATTCAGATCTCAACAGCTGGACATCGTACGCGCATTGTAGCCCCTCGTAGACACTGCATACTCCGAAGCTATGCCCAGCATAGTCCGAGGATTTCAGCTATAAATAGATGCAAGAGCACCCTCATTTCTTACACCTTAACCCTTCTATCTCTCTCAATACTCCAAAAATAGCCCTCCCCTTCTCTAGCACTTCCTAAGTGTTAGAGGTGAGTCACGGAGTGCCAGAAGGCTCCGAGAAGAAGAGCTTTCGGGTCGGAAGTTCTGCCCCTGTAGAGCCCGATTCCTAGTCAAACCCCCTTGTTAGTGAGTTATGCTTACCCTACTTTAATTATAGCTTATGTTTAAGTTCATTATCGTTATTATGAACCTATAAATAATATATGTGCCAAGTATAAATCATAAAAAGTGTTATTATAATACCGTTTAACTGCTCGTGGTATGGGGAATCTGGTTTGAAGGGCCGCATACGATTGTTGGATTTCAGAACAGCTTCAATGCCAAAATGGTCCTGCCCTCCGGTGTTTCATGTTTGGCCCCTGTCTATACATAGTAGTTGAAAAGTATTGTTTAAAACTTATAAAACAATATCTCTCATAGACCTTGAGTTAATTAGTCTCAATAAATATTAGACTAAAACTTAGCAATAATAATGATAGGTTTCATCGAAGGAAAAGAAGATTGTTAGAAGCGAAGCGTTGTCTGAGTTTCGAGTCCTCACTTTAACAAGTGAGTGCATAGTTACTTTCATCTTACACATAGATATGAAGTATTTAATATAAATTACGTGCTATGTGTGCGTATTATACGTGTTCCTGATATCTATGCTAGATGAACGATTTATACATGTTTACGTGATTTAAACTATATATGTATTTTTATACTTATAAATATATATTGGGTAGTGACGGGTGATGAGAGAAAGGTGATGATAGAAAGGTGATGATAACTAGGTGATGATAGATAAGTGATGATAAATAGGTGATGCGAGATGTGAGGACATGCCATAATCTTGACATGTGATGTTGTGATGTAGCGATGTAGTCATCTATTAGAGTATAGATGGTGACCACAGACTATTCTAGACAGTCATGTGGAAACATTAGCAGTCTCATAACCTGTAGGTGATGAATTACGAGTTCAGGCGATGTTGTAACTACGTATCTATGTGATGATACTCTAACCCTTACTTTGAATTACGAGTCCAAACGATGTTGAAATTACGTATTCATGCGATAATACTCTAACCCTTACTTTGAATTACGAGTTCAGGCGATGTTGTAACTACGTATTTATGTGATGATACCCTAACCCTTACTGGACAAGTATTGGGGGAGTAATCCCCGAATCAGTACTATCTATGTGATGTAGGCGATGATTCTTAGGAAAAGTCCTTTGGAATAAACATATAAGGAAATGCGATGTAAGGAGATGAGAGGTAAATACGATGTAGGAGATGACCCTTAGGATAAATCTTTAGGGACGATTAAATGAAGAAAATGGGGATGGGTAATCAGGTTAATTGTTTAACATGAATTATGTGAAGAAACAAATTAACTATATTATTGTAGGTTGAAAACCCTATGTACTCACCAGGTTTCCCAACCTAACCCACGCAGCTTATTTATATCACAGGTGTCGATTTGAAGATACATTACACTGAGAGATTAAAGGAGATGTAAATCATTAGTGTAAACGAATGAAAGATCTGTTTATGCTTATGTTTCTGTATTGACAATGACATCCTAAAGTTTTAAAATAAACAGAATACATTTCTTCGGAAATGCTTTGATAATATATTTATCATGTTTTCTTGGAACAAAGTCCACAACATATTTCTTTAAAATGGATACTCTGATTTTTTAATAAGCATAAATAAAATTTTTAAAATGATCGTGAATTTGGGGATGTCATAGTTGGTATCAGAGCATTAGTTTAAGCGAACTAGGGATTTGTAGGAAATTTCTAGACTTAAACTTATAATGCTAAGGGATGTTCATGAGGAGCGTGTCTAATATATTTTAGGTAGTACACTTGAATAGACACAAGCACTAGCATATTTAAGGAAGATTCCTAAATTGCTTTTAAGTGCTAAATGATTTGTGATGCTTTATGATGCTATCGTTTGATCGGATCTATGGTCTGTTGCCGACCGGATCTGGAAACTTTATGTGTTCAGATTTATAAACGTTTAATTATAGTATTAGAACTGGCGTGTAACTTTTCGAAATGATAAAGAGATTTATACGACTATTGTAAATAAAGCTTTCCCTATTCTCGTCACTACACACCGAATATCTAATTTGGTGTATAGATCGACATGGTGAGAATTCGAAGCGGATTAGGAAATGTTAATGTAAACCGTCAGTCTGAGCCACAAGTGATTGAGCGTGTGCCATAGGTAGCAGCTGCACCCGAGCCAATCACGATGGCAGAAGACCAGGCAATGATTTGGGCTATGATGGTCGAAAAAAGGGAGGAGATGAGGAAAATTTTGCTTCATAGGGATGAACCTACTGTGCCTGTTGTGTAGCCCGAACTGGATGAAGAGTTGTCAGAGGAGGGAAATTACAGTCGTACGGTGAGTCAAGTTGGACCCCGAGTGGTCAGGAAGAACGACCCGAACAGAGGGATTGACAAGGATGGGTGCATGTATAAGAACTTCTTGGTTGCCAAACCACCAAGTCTTTCTGGAAGCCCAAAGCTAGTGAAAATTATGGACTAGATCTTCGAGATGGGAATGGTATTTGAAAGCTGCAACTGCAGCGATAAGCAAAAGACCGTCTTTGCAGCCAGACAACTAAAGACCAGAGTTTTAAGTTGGTGGAAATTGTTGGCATATACAATGCTACGGGGAAAAACCATGCTGATGTCTTGGGAAGCATTCATGGAGCATTTGAAAATGCAATACTGCTCAGAGATAGATCTGATAGACCTAAACAACGAGTTTCAGAACCCGAAGGAAAGGAAGATGAGTGTTGATGAGTATGCCACCACATTCATCGAGAGGACAAAGCTATTCCCCTACTTGGTGCCTACCGAACTCTCTAAGATAGATAGGTTTGCTAATGGATTGCCAACAGACTATGGCCCAACGGTCAAAATGGCAACTACTTTGTAGACAACCGTTAGAGCAGCTAAGAATGTAGAGACCCAGATAAGAGAAAAGGGTCTAGAAAAAGATAAGGCGGGAGAAAAAAGGAAGAGTGAGGTATCCTCAAGATCTGATAAGAAAAGAAGATTCACGAAGTCCAACCTGGATGACCAAAAGTATGGAGGTAGTGGTGGAACCAAGTGGTGTGAGAAGTGCAAGAAGAAGCACTTCGGAAGATGCGATGGAGAAGTGACTTACTATAAGTGTGGTAGGACCGATCACTATTCTAGACATTGTACATTCGAAAACAGGAAATGTTACGAATGTGGAGATAGTGGGCATATTTCGAAGAAATGCCCAAAGAAGAACGAAGCTGCAAGGCAAAATGCACCGCCGATGCCAAAGGCGAGAGCACTCCAGATGATCCTTAATGAAGCAGGTGACAACGCAAGGGATTAGGAGTAAGGATCAATAAAGTAACTATATAGGATCATGTGATGTGGCCTAATATAAGAGGCATAATGTAGGGTGAACTTGAATATCTATGTAATCGTTTCGAGAAGTAATATAATCCATAGTTATGTTATCCGATGTCTTAAATGATTATGTGAAATTCTTGTATGGTGACTTGGTGGACTGCGAGACAATACTTTGGACGAGTATGAGTAGGTGCGAAAGGTAGTAGAGGCCTATACTATCGGAAGCACAGGACTCACTCTTGGATCAGGGAAAGTCACAAGGTTACCAAGGCGCTAGTAATTGATTCTGTTTTATTCATGTATGTCGTTACCATCCTTTTCGTAATGATTAAGAAGATGATTGTTATTGTGACCCTGGTGGTCATATCAAATTGAGTCTGACTAAGATGAGTATGTTACGTGGTTCAGAGAATCAAGTTCGATGTAGTATCTGACTTAAGCCAGAAGATTGAGGTGAAAGATAATCCAAGGGATCAGTAGAAGTATCGCGATCATTGCTAAAGTAAAGAATCTTGTAGATAGAAGTGCAACATGATAGAATGTGATTATATCGCATTAGAACATGAAGGAAGGTATATTCCATTCTGGAATTCGACTCTAAAAGACCTAAGTCAAAGCATTGCATCATATGATGAGAGGTCATTAGAACGTGACCTATTGGTATGTTACGATAATCAAAGTAACGAACCTATCATAAGTTAAGTAGGAGTCTCCAATAAGGATTGATTTTGTAACTCGAAGGTTACATTTGAAAGTCCAACATATGATAAAGAGCGGGTGCAAGATTGAGCACCGCCAACAGTCAAGAAGTCTAAGAGTTAGAAACTCGTTAGAAAAGACATAAGAGTTACGGTTATTACCTAGGATGAAAAGATAACGTATGCAGTCATTATACATGCCCTATTTCGTTAATGATTTTGGGACTTAATCATCCTAAGGGGGAGATAATTGTAACGCCCGCAGATTCCGGCTAGTCAATTTAGAGACAGTAAGCGTCAAAAATAAATTTTTTTGATAAAATATTATTTAGAATAAATAATCTTAACCAAGTTATAGTATATGTCACAAGGGTTCCGTACATATAAAGAACGTTGAAATCCGAGTTATAACGAAGAAGTTATAACCCGTTGAAGTTTTAGAATGATGAACTTTCATGGTCTGATTTCTACTAGGTCTCTTCATGCTATTTTGGTGTATTCTAGTCGTATATACTTAAGTTCGAAAAGGCAGTCGACTGAGTGGCCCTGCCCAAGTCCACAACCAGACAAGGAACATGAATCAAGGTGGAAGTTCACATTCTGACTCTATAGAGTCCCTATTATATATGAACCTGCGTTTCAACTAAGCCATCATAGCTCCCTGTGAGGATCTGTAGTTTTTCTAAGAGTGATGTGGTTTTGTTCGGACAAGGGAATATTTTACGACCATGATATTAAATTGGCAAAAATTTCGATAAGATTTGATGCTTAATTTTTCGTTGTTTGGAAACGTACCAAAAATCTCGGCAGGGTTCTTCGCTGCTTCTTTTTGTCCCATTGTTAAACTCCTCCTGCTCCTTCGTCATTCTTCTCTGTTGGACAATTCCTCTTGAAATATCCCATTTCACCGCATGCATGGCATACTGGGCTTATATCTGGGTTGGGGGTTGGAATGACGCATGGGGCTGGGGCCCTACAGTGGCGGGCGGTGTGCCCCTTCTTGTTGCACCTATTACAATGCAACTCTCGGCAGGCTCCATTATGATGGAAGCTGCACGTGTTTCATTTTGGAAGGTTTCCAGCATATGGTCTCACTGGTGTTGGTGTGATAGGTGTCATGGCAGCATAGACAACAGCAGTATATTGTTTCTTCGAAGGCCCTTGAATTGGATGTCCCTTTTTCTTACTTACAGACTTTCGCTTCCTATTCTTAGCTTTGGGGTTTGGGGTGCCTTGGTAAGTTGTCACTCGTTGTTCTCCTTGGTTGTTACTACGGTTGGAATTGTTGACACTGTCTCCATTTCCGTTTGTGTTATTGGCATTGAGTTGCACCATGACAGCTGTTATAGCGGCTTGGAATGTTGTGGTGTCGATCTGTAGAATTGGTGTTTTGCCGGTGTGCTGGTTATTTTCATGGGAAGACATGATTCTGTTGCATGATGAGAAACAAGTTGGTAAATAACTGGGGTCATTTCTAGTTGTATCTCATCTATGATTATAGACATACAGTCATGCATGCATGCATATAAGTCACATGTTTTGTTGCACAATTCTCAATGTTTCGACCTACATCCCTATGACGTGTTTATGGTAATGAGTAGTAGTAGCTATTGGACAATCGTTAATTTTAACAAAAGAGGATATATATATATTAGTACAACTGATTGATTCGGATTACACGGGTTCTTGGAGGGCGTACCTCTCTTGATTCAATACTACTAGTTATAACGAAGTACATAATAAACCTAAGACATAGTGCGAGTAGTGTAATGACGCTCATATGTCGAAATAACGCACAAGGAGTTTGGCTATTTCACTCATTTCACGAGTGCTATCTTCTACCCTTTTCTCTGCTTGAACTGCCCTAGCTTCGGATGCAAAGAGCTGCTGCTTTAGGGTGGCCACTTCCTCCTCTAAAGATCGTAGGCGGTCGGTAGGGTCCTCTTGCGTTGTGTGTTGGTTCGGTGTTGCTCTCGAAGAGTGAGGGTCGCTAAGGATCCCTCTGGTGCCTTCATCCTTGTTTGACTCTTCATCGAAATTCTCCCCTTAGTAGTCCATTACCTGGTGTTCTTTGGGACCTGCTTCTGGGTTTTCCTCTTGAACCTCTGCTGGTTCTTCATCAACCCATCCGTTGGCCACCAAGGCCTGGTAGTAGAGGTCTCCTTGCTGGAACTCAGCCATGGTGTCTGCGCGAGAATGGAGGTGTGAGAAGCGGGTAGAAAGTGTACGTGCGAAAGTTATATAATATCCTAAAATACTCCTATAGTATTTTATTTGATGTTCGATTATGATGTTCTCTTGCATGTATAGTTGGTAAGTTGTAGGCTTGTTGCAACATCACTATCACTCCCAAGCACATGTTGGTCATATATCAAATAAATATAGTTGATCAGGCTATAATTATCCAAATATGATTACATAACCGCCTAGGTTTGACTGTAGTGTCCAACCTCTAAATACTTTTGTTTTCTTCTCATTATGATACTGTTCTAGTAAGTATGTATACTTTTATAAAATACTCGCATTTTTAAAGCATACCTGTAGTCAGAGTGTTTTAGTCCCATTGTGTTTATAGTTGTATATCTTGTATGGTTGGATATACTAGTTCACTATAAACAATGCTTTGATACCAATCTGTCACACCCCCGAACCGGAACGGCGGAAACGTCCGGGGGCGGATAACGTTATTGTACAGTATCATAACAATTGAATATAAATGAAACATAGCAACACAAACATTCATACATTAATATTAAGTTTACATTGTTTACAATACTTGTTCTGTTCAAAAGTTAAACACGAATAACAAAAGTAGAAATAACATAATGCAGCGACGTTGGGCCTCGAACGTGGTGAATACCTGTCTACTAGATCTCTTAGAATACAAGTTGTTTTGAAAAGCGTCAACTAAAAAGATGGTGAGTTCATAAGCATTTTTGTAAGAAAACTTTGTAATATCTTTGTTCATAGCAAGTTGTAAAACTCCAGAAAATCCAATATTTTCTTATAAAAAGTAGTTTGTGAGTCTCGTTCCAAAATCGTGTATTATTGCATTCATGTACTTTAGTTTTCCTTTGTTGTTTCTGAAAATAGGGTGTTCCCAGAAAATCCTATATTTTCTGTATATAAAAGATGTTGTGGTCTTAAAACCCTAAGACCGAAGTTGTGAAATCAGTTTACAAAATATACGAAACTAAGTTTTGTATTTTATAAAACAAATGGAGTGTATATTCCTTGTAAATTCCAATGTTAATAGGACCCTACTCTATGTGAGTCGTTACAACCATACTAATATGACGAGAACGCCTGTCCTGACATTCTTTAGGCGTCAGCTACTATGAAAGATATTTTGTCACCTTAGACTGGCTTGTCTAGCTGTAGCGAACAGCACAAGTGTGGGGTCTCAACCCCGTATAGATCTATACACAATTATCCCATTCCCCCTCCAGGAGACTCTGGTTATAACTACAGGACATACAATGTACACTAGGTAGGTACGGTGAAGAAAAACAAATCTCACAAGAGCCTTAACGGAATTTACGCGAGTTTTGACTCCCATTATTAAATAATGCAAATAATGTTTTCCTTGTGTAAAGTTATGACTGCAGCTTTATGACACGCGTTTTACTGCTTTATGACATATAGCTAATTACTTGTATTTCTAAAAGTTTTATGATGGATGGTTTATGACACGCAGATATTAATGTCATAAACACTCTGTTTTGTATACCGACTTGATAAAATTATTTATATTGATAATTATAAGTAATCACTAATAGTTTGTTAACTTGCAATATGTTATGAATATGACATAATATACTAAGTTTAAAACCCTTGAAATGGTATCGACATAACATGATTGTTTTACTAGCAACATTTATTTATCTTGAAAAATAACCAAGTTTTGTAGGGTGTTTTTACATACCCAAAATTTTGTTGCGATCTTTGCAAACATAATATTCTATTTTTGTTGTGACTAAAATATTGTCACTAGTTTCACCAAAATCTCATATTAATCCATAAAATCAATTATGTTTCACTTTTTGCACAAGTTTTAGTGGTAAAAGTATTTTTAACCACTAAGTTGCCATTTTGAGTATAACTCATCATATTTTACCTAGTAACTTTATTTTGTGTTTAATATAATACAAAAATATGTAGATCTATACAAAGATAACTTAGTTCTAACTACATTAGACTTGTAAAATCTCAAGTTTATGGATTATTAACATGAAATAATATCATTTCAACACACATAAACATATAATCATATGAGTGCATGCAATTATTCAAGGATTTAAACAAGATTTGACTTGCATCCCCCCCCCCTCCCCCAAAAAAAGAATGAAAACTTGAAAAGAGTGGGGTATGAAGCTCACCTTGGTTTGGTTTGGTGGATGATTTGAAGAGATGTTGAGAAGTTTCCAAGTTTTAACACTTGAAGAGTTTGATAAACTCTTTGAACCTTAGAATATCCTAAGAATATTAACACATAATTTTATGTGTAAATATGATGAAATAAACAAAATCATATGTGGAATCACTAGCCAAAACTTGAAATACTTACAAGGATCTAGGGATATTACTTGAAGAATATTGAACTTGAAGATTCTAAGCTTGTTCCTATGGTGGTATGAAATGTTTGTTAAGTGAAGTGAAGGAGTATGAATAATCAGAGAGTAAAATTGGGGATTGGGGAGATCTAGTGAGGATGTTCTCGTTTAAATAAGGGAAGTAAGGTTGATGTGAAGTTTACTTGGAGAAATGTTGGATAATTCATAAGAATCCATGATTGCATGGGAAAAATGGTAAAATACAACTCATAAATCTGTAAAAAACTTTAAAATATCTAAGTGTTTACTCCCCAAGATGCTCCCTAGGAAAGTGTTTACGTGCTAACATCACATCCCTAAGTAGTTTACGCCTGTAAGGTGGTCCACCAAGGAGTTTACGCCCTAGCATTGCTCCCTAAAGTAGTTTACGCCCAAATAAGGTCCACTAAGGGGTGTTTACGCCCTAGGATCCTTCCTAGGGTGGTGTTCACGCCCAAGACTGTTCCTAGCATGGTGTTGACGCCCAAGATGCTTCCATTTGATGTGTTCACGCCCAAGGGGGTCCACTAAGGGTGTTTATGGTCTTAGATGGTATCCTTAAGTGTATTTATGTTTTTGATGATTTTTACAAAGGTGTATATGTTTCTAGTGCTTAGAATGCTCAAAATGATGGCCTTAAAGTTCAAGCATTCAAGGTTGCAACATAACCCAAGTTCGTATATCTATATCATGTGATTCTTACTCAAATCCATTTGTCTAGTTTTTGCCTTCATAACTTGTTTACTTTCAAGAGATTACCTTGTATGTGGCTTCCAAAGTGTACACTTTCATATACATGCACTTATGCCCTAATGGTTTCCAATGTTTTCATTGTAATAGGGTTACAATTTAGACCTTGCTTGATCCAAATATTTCGGGTTGTCACATCATCCCCCCGTTAGAGGGAATTTCATCCCGAAATTAAAATTCTCTGTGGAATATTAAGGGTTGAGCAAAGTGGTGTGTACTTCTGTTTCTTTTGATCTTCTTATTCCTAGGTGAACTTAGATCCTTGCTTGGCATTTCAGTGGATTTTCGCTATTAGTGTTTGACCTTGCTCTTTTGATTTTTTCTGCCTTTGATACCTTATATGCTCCACTTCTGGGTGTTGGTTCTTGTTTACCTTGATCTCATCGAGCGGGACTACGAGAGCTTCGGCGGTCAAACACTTAATAGGGTTAAATACATGGATTGTGAAATATACGAAGTTGTGTTCTTATGGTAACCGAAGGCTATAGGTTACCGGACCTATCCTGGCGAGGATCTCGAATGGTCTTTTAAAGATTGTGCTCCTAGTGTTCTAGAAGTAGTGTCCCTAGGCCTTTAGGGTTGGCACTATTGTTACCAAGGTTGAGGTTGTGTGTGGTGCAGTTGGCCTTATGAATCCTAGGCTGCCTCAGGAGTTCTCTTCCTACGGAATCCTGAACTAGTGGAGTGTCGGCCATTGCTTGATTCTTAGAGTTGTGTGAGTGGGCTGTCGATTCGGAATAGGGGATATCGATCCTTGTTGATGGGTTTGCTTGATTCTTAGAAATCATTGTTCCGATGTGCAATCCACTTTTCTTCTTTATAGGTTAGACGGGTGTCCTCGGAGGTTAGAGGCTTGGTCTGATACTTTCCTTACTTATTAGGCCGTTCCATTGATCGGACAACATCTGTTATAGGGTCGGTGCTGAGTGATATTGGGGGCTTTGGTTATTGGGATGGTTCCATGAGTCGAGTCGATTCTGAACTCAATTTATTACATGGGTGTCGTTTCCGAAAGAACTTTGGAAGCGTCTGGGGGAGGTTATCAACCTCTGGGATTCCCTTGATGCCTTTGGTTTCTTGTTTCCCATATTTATGGTGGGGTTAGGAAGGAGCGCAATATCTCTCACTTAAGTACTCACGAGTCTAGATGCTAGAGATAGTCCGGGGATTTGTTGTTATAGGTTGAAAGAGTTTTGATAGTCGGTTGGTTGAGGCATAGGGTCTGCTCGTAGCCCATGAAATCGTTGTGGTGAGGATCAAGCCAAAACATGTCGGATGTCGAAATTGGAACCTCTTACTGTAACGGATGTTAAGTCGACTTAGAAGGGATGTTCATTTAGACTGATAGTGTGTTTTATGTATACAACTTACCCTTGTTATTACTATTGTAATTACTTTGTACCCGGTTTATTGGGTGTTCTAGTAATACGATTACTTTGATATAGAATGATGAACTTTCATGGTCTGATTTCTACTAGGTCTCTTCATGCTATTTTTGTGTATTCTAGTCGTATATACTTAAGTTCGAAAAGGCAGTCGACTGAGTGGCCTTGCCCAAGTCCATAACCAGACAAGGAACATGAATCAAGGTGGAAGTTCGCATTCTGACTCTATAGAGTCCCTATTATATATGAACCTGCGTTTCAACTAAGCCATCATAGCTCCCTGTAAGGATCTGTAGTTTTTCTAAGAGTGATGTGGTTTTGTTCGGACGAGGGAATATTTTACGACCATGATATTAAATTGGCAAAAATTTCTTTAAGATTTGATGCTTATTTTTTCGTTGTTTGGAAACGTACCAAAAATCTCGGCAGGGTTCTTTGCTGCTTCTTCATGTCTCATTGTTAAACTCCTCCTGCTCCTTCGTCATTCTTCTCTGTTGGAAAATTCCTCTTGAAATGTCCCGTTTCACCGCATGCATGACATACTGTGCTTATATCTGGGTTGGGGGTTGGAATGACGCATGGGGCTGGGGCCCTACAGTGGCGGGCGGTGTGCCCCTTCTTGTTGCACCTATTACGATGCAACTCTCGGCAGGCTCCATTATGATGGAAGCTGCACTTGTTTCATTTAGGAAGGTTTCCAGCATATGGTCTCACTGGTGTTGGTGTGATAGGTTTCATGGCATCATGGACAACATCATTATGTTGTTTCTTCGAAGGCCCATGAATTGGATGTCCATTTTTCTTACTCCCAGACTTTCACTTCCTGTTCTTAGGTTTGGGGTTTGGGGTGCCTTGGTAAGTTGTAACTCGTTTTTCTCCTTGGTTGTTACTACGGTTGGAATTGTTGACACTGTCTCCATTTCCGTTTGAGTTATTGGCGTTGAGTTGCGCCATGACAGCTGTTACAGCGGCTTGGAGTGTTGTGGTGTCGATCTGTAGAATTGGTGTTTTGATGGTGTGCTGGTTATTTTCATGGGAAGACATGATTCTGTTGCATGATGAGAAACAAGTTGGTAAATAACTGGGGTCATTTCTAGTTGTATCTCATCTATGATTATAGACATACAGTCATGCATGCATGCATATAAGTCACATGTTTTGTTGCACAATTCTCAATGTTTCGACCTACATCCCTATGACGTTTTATGGTAATGAGTAGTAGTAGCTATTGGACAATCGTTAATTTTAACAAAAGAGGATATAGATATCAGTACAACTGGTTGATTCGGATTACAAGGGTTCTTGGAGGGCGTACCTCTCTTGATTCAATATTACTAGTTATAACGAAGTACATAATAAACCTAAGAAATAGTGCGAGTAGTGTAATGACACTCATATGTCGAAATAACGCACAAGGAGCTCGGCTATTTCACTCATTTCACGAGTGGTCTCCTCTACCCTTTTCTCTGGTTGACCTGCCCTATCTTTGTGAGTCTCGTTCCAAAATCGTGTATTATTTCATGCATGTACTTTAGTTTTCCTTTGTCGTTTCTGAAAATAGTGTGTTCCCAGAAAATCCTATATTTTTTGTATATAAAAGATGTTGTGGTCTTAAAACCCTAAGACTGAAGTTGTGAAATCAGTTTACAAAATATACGAAACAAAGTTTTGTATTTTATAAAACAAATGGAGTGTATATTCCTTGTAAATTCCAATGCTAATAGGACCCTACTCTATGTGAGTCGTTACAACCATACTAATATGACGAGAACGCCAGTCCTGACGTTCTTTAGGCGTCAGCTAGTATGAAAGATATTTGTCACCTTAGACTGGCCTGTCTAGCTGTAGCGAACAGCACAAGTGTGGGGTGTCAACCCCGTATAGATCTATACACAATTATCCTGTTCCCCCGCCAGGAGACTCTGGTTATAACTACAGGACTTACAATGTACACTAGGTAGGTACAATGAAGAAAAACAAATCTCACAAGAGCCTTAACGGAATTTACGCGAGTTTTGACTCCCATTATTAAATAATGCAAATAATGTTTTCCTTGTGTAAAGTTATGACTGCAGCTTTATGACACGCGTTTTACTGCTTTATGACATATAGGTTATTACTTGTATTTCTGAAAGGTTTATGATGGACAGTTTATGACACGCAGATATTACTGTCATAAAAACTCTGTTTTGTATTCCGACTTGATAAAATTATTTATATTGATAATTATAAATAATCACTAATAGTTTGTCAACTTGCAATATGTTATGAATATGACATAATATACTAAGTTTAAAACCCTTGAAATGGTATCGACATAACATGATTGTTTTACTAGCAACATTTATTTATCTTGAAAAATAACCAAGTTTTGTAGGGTGTTTTGACATACCCAAAATTTTGTTGCGATCTTTGCAAACATAATATTCTATTTTTGTTGTGACTAAAATATTGTCACTAGTTCCACTAAAATCTCATATTAATCCATAAAATCAATTATGTTTCAATTTTTGCACAAGTTTTAGTGGTAAAAGTATTTTTAACCACTAAGTTGCCATTTTGAGTATAACTCATCATATTTTACCTAGTAACTTTATTTTATGTTTAATATAATACAAAAATATGTAGATCTATACAAAGATAACTTAGTTCTAACTACATTAGACTTGTAAAATCTCAAGTTTATGGATTATTAACATTAAATAATATCATTTCAACACACATAAACATATAATCATATGAGTGCATGCAATTATTCAAGGATTTAAACAAGATTTGACTTGCATCCCCCCCCCCTCCACCAAAAAAAAGAATGAAAACTTGAAATGAGTGGGGTGTGAAGCTCACCTTGGTTTGGTTTGGTGGATGATTTGAAGAGATGTTGAGAAGTTTTCAAGTTCTAACACTAAACTCTTTGAACCTTAGAATATCCTAAGAATATTAACAAATAATTTTATGTGTAAATATGATGAAATAAACAAAATCATATGTGGAATCACTAGCCAAAACTTGAAATACTTACAAGGATCTAGGGATATTACTTGAAGAATATTGAACTTGAAGATTCTAAGCTTGTTCCTATGGTGGTATGAAATGTTTGTTAAGTGAAGTGAAGGAGTATGAATAATCAGAGAGTAAAATGGGGGATCGGGGAGATATAGTGAGGATGTTCTCGTTTAAATAAGGGAAGTAAGGTTGATGTGAAGTTTAGTTGGAGAACTGTTGGATAATTCATAAGGATCTGTGATTGCATGTGAAAATGGTAAAATACTACTCATAAATCTGTAAAAAACTTTAAAATATCTAAGTGTTTACGCCCCAAGATGCTCCCTAGGAAAGTGTTTACGCCCTAACATCACATCCCTAAGTAGTTTACGCCTGTAAGGTGGTCCACCAAGGAGTTTACGCCCTAGCATTGCTCCCTAAAGTAGTTTACTCCCAAATAAGGTCCACTAAGGGGTGTTTACGCCCTAGGATCCTTCCTAGGGTGGTGTTCACGCCCAAGAATGTTCCTAGCATGGTGTTTACGCCCAAGATGCTCCCATTTGTTGTGTTTACGCCCAAGGGGATCCACTAAGGGTGTTTATGGTCCTAGATGGTATCCTTAAGTATATTTATGTTTTGGATGATCTTTACAAAGGTGTATATGTTTCTAGTGCTTAGAATTCTCAAAATGATGGCCTTAAAGTTCAAGCATTCAATGTTGCAACATAACCTAAGTTCCTATATCTATATAATGTGATTCTTAATCAAATCCATTTGTCTAGTTTTTGCCTTGATAACTTGTTTACTTTCAAGAGATTACCTTGTATGTGGCTTCCAAAGTGTACACTTTCATATACATGCACTTATGCCCTAATGGTTTCCAAGCTTTTCATTATAATAGGGTTACAATTTAGACCTTGCTTGATCCAAATATTCCGGGTTGTCACACACAATAAATATTATACCAAAACTTAGCAATAATAATGCTAGGTTTTGTCGAAGGAAAAGACGATTGTTAGAAGCGAAGCGTTGTCCGAGTTTCGAGTCATCACTTTAACAAGTAAGTGCATAGTTACTTTCATCTTACACATAGATATGAAGTATTTAATATAAATTACGTGCTATTTGTGCATATTATATGTGGTCCTGATATCTATGCTAGATGAACGATTTATACATGTTTATGTAATTTAAACTGTATATGTATTTTTATACTTATAAATATATATTCGGTAGCGACGGGTGATGAGAGAAAGGTGATGATAAATAGGTGATATGATATGTGAGGAGATGCCATAATCTTGACCTGCAATGTAGCGATGTAGTCATCTAGCAGACTATAGATGACGACCACAGACTATAGATGACGACCACAGACTATTCTAGATAGTCATGTGGAAACACCAGCAGGATCATAACATGTAGGCGATGAATTACGAGTTCAGGCGATGTTGTAACTATGTATTTAAGCGATGATACTCTAACCCTTACTTTGAATTACGAGTTCAAGCAATGTTGTAACTACATATTCATGTGATGATACTCTAACCCTTTGTTTGAATTATGAGTTCAGGCGATGTAACTACGTATTCATGTGATGATAATCAGTATTGTTTATGCGATGTAGGCGATGATCCTTAGGAAAAGTCCTTAGGAGCAAACATATAAGTAAATGCGATGTAAGGAGATGAGAGGTAAATACGATGTAAGAGATGACCCTTAGGATAAATCTTTAGGGAAGATTAAATGAATAAAATGGGGATGGGTAATTGGGTTAATTGTTTGACATGAATTATGTGAACAAACAAAGTAAGTATATTATTATGGGTTGAAAACCCTATGTACTCACCAGGTTTCCCAACCTGACCCACTCAGTTTACTTATATCACATGTGTCGATTTGAAGATACATTACACTGAGAGATTAAAGGAGATGTAAATCATTAGTGTAAACGAATTTAAGGTCTGTTTATGCTTATGTTTCTGTATTGAAAATGACATCCCAAAGTTTTAATATAAACAAAATTCATTTCTTCATAAATGCTTTGATAGTATATTTATCTTGTTTTCTGGGAACAAATTCCGCAACATATTTCTTTAAAATGGATACTCTGATTTTGTTAATAAGAATAAATAAAAATTTTAAAATGACCATGAATTTGGGGATGTCACAGATGGCAAAGAGGTCCGCGAAGCAAAGTACATAAGACATCAAATATGAACTGAGATCAGCAATAAAATCACAAGCACCAGCACACTTTGTGGCTGATTTCAGTGATGATCTACAACCTGAAGCGAAGTTGGAAAGCAAGGAATTCCAAAAAGAAGAAAGCATGGGAAGACGAACACTCTTCACTGATGGATCTTCCAACTTTAGAGGAACATGCCTAGGGATCATACTAAAATCGCCATAGGGGGACATCATACCCTAAGCAGTCAGCTGTAAATTCGTTGCAATCAACATCGAAACTGAATACGAAGCATTGATCATGGGATTACAGTTGGCCAAGGATCTTTATATCAATTATCTTTAGGTATTCGTTGACTCCTTATTATCAACTAATAATTTTAATGGACCCTATGCAGTAAAAGGCAAAAGACTAGCACTACACCTCCAGATCCTCAAAAAATTGGCCTCCAAATTCGATGCTTTCCGCTTAAGCCAAGTTCCTAGAGAAGAAAATGTTGAGGCAGACGCACTAGCCAACCTAGGATCTTCCCTTAGGATCAGAACTTAGGATCCCTATAACCCATATATTGATCCCAATGATAGAAGATCCCTCCGACAAACCAGATAATCCCAATGACCACGGTCAAACAACCAACTCCAGAAGAACATCAAAGACATGGATTATTTATGCATAAGAAGTGAACCTCTAGCAATCCGAACCAATCAAGATCGAAAGTCAACCTGTATCCGAGATGTGAAGGATTTCCGAAGCTATATTGAATCTGAGATGAAGATATTCAGAAGTCAGAGTCTGTACAAGCATTTATTGCTTTATATATTTTTATTGATGTAACAGTTCTTAGGACAAAACGGTATGAATCTTTTAATTGTCAGGTTGTCAAACACTTAGTTGTAACCAGTCCTTAAAATGTGTTATCGATTTGTACCAAGTTCTTCCTCTACTATTTAAGGAGTGAATGTTTCATGAATCAAGTACGAAGAATAGTAAGCAATCAATCTATTCTCTTCACATCAATATCTCATGCAAGTCAAACCTGTTTCATTTACATTCTACTTGTTTCTAGTTGTCTTTGAATTGATTATACTCAACGTTACTTCATTTATTACTTGAATACTTTGTTGATTATTAATATTCAAGTCTTGACTGGCTTACCAGACTTGACTGGACCAACTTATTAGAAGCAGAAATTGATCTTAAAGATTAACTCAAGGTTTGAGTTTTCAAACCTTGTCCGTGCATTGATACTTGTTCTCTGAATTGGTATCATAGCTTGATTGATTGTCCTTTGAATCCATAAGAACAAATTATAGTTGATCTGAGATTACCTTGGTATCTCAATCATTTCTATGTTCAGGACAAAAGTTCTTCTATATACCGCTTCTGCTCTAATATCTTAACTTCAATGACTGCTCCTAATTCAACTCAACAAATGTATTTGATGCAAATAGAAAATAGTGTGGGTTCCCCTTCTCGTGCCCCACTGCTATTTGTTGAAGAGTATGATCACTAGAAAGTTAGAATGGAAAGAATTTTACTTGGCAAGGAAAAAGGTGAAGAAATATGGAGATCTATAAAAGAAGGTCCACATATTCCGTTCAGACCAATGGTGACAGATGCCACTGTAACTCTCATGGGCCAAGAAGATCAATGCCTAACACCTCTCACTGCTACAGACATCGAGAATTTGCATGCATACCAGATTGCATTTTCCAAGATGGTTTTCAGTGTTCCTCCATCTCTCTTTGAGCACATTAAGTTGTGCAAATCAGCAAAGGAGATTTTGGACACTCTTCAGGATCTGTTTGAAGAGTCTGGAAATATGAAAGAAAAACGGCTGACGTCAGTTGGTAACTATTTTGATACGTTCACCACTACTCCTGGTGAATCCGTAGCCTCGACTTGAAATAGGTATCAAATTGTTGTAAACAACATGACTGCACACGGAATATTCAAAACTCCTCTTGAGTACAAACTGAAGTTTATCAATAGCCTTAAAAAAGGATGGGGGAACATCAAATCATGTCTTTAGAGTAATGGATCCCTGAAGAAGCTGAAGCTTTATCAACTGTTTGACGAACTACAAGGCCACGAACCCAATGTTGCAAAAACATTAAGAGAAATGTCAGGTGGTCCTCTTACCTTAGTTAGTCATGTTAACCCACTTATTCCGACCCCATCCGTGTCAGATCCCTTCAGAACTATCCCACCTGTTTCGCCCATTCAACCAACCTTCCCTACTCCACCAACTCCACCTGTTCCGAACCATCTAGAGAATCTTGATCTCGATTCAGTTGAGTCTGAACTTCTCTTCCAACAGGAGTTTGCATTATTGTCCATGAAATACAAGCATCCATGGAATCATAGTCACAAACAATATCAAAACCGATTCCAAGCCCCTCGCTAAAATAATCCTCAACCATTTCCTAAACCTTCAGAGAACCCACTTGCTTACAAACCTAACATCTCATCATCAAGTCATCCATCGGAATCCCATGAAATTTCGAAGTCAGACAAACCCAATATTGTTTGTCATAAGTGTGGTCATGGTAATCATTTTGCCAAAGATTTTTTTGGCTAAAACAACTTAAAAACCAAAGGTAAAGGATTCTGCATACTGTGCCCGCAGAGCTCAAGAGATGGCAGCAAGTAAGAAAGATTTTGTTACTACTGTGTCAAGAGATGTTGAAGGGTACTGGTCTTCTGGAGATGAGGATTATGTGAGTACTAGATGGAATATGTGTCTTATGGCAAGACAGTTGATCAAATATGATAAAGGCTACTGGTCATCAGGTTTAGAAGAAGATGATGAAGATGTTGAGCCAAACTTTTGCTACATGGAAACAAATGATCCACCAGGCAGAAGCATCGTTCAGCAGGTAGAAATTAATTTTGATTTATCTCTTTGTGAACCATATCTAACCCAGTTCGAATCTGATATGACCATCATCCATAAATCCTATGAGTCTGCCATACAAGTAAGTGAGAAGCTAGAAAGTGAATTGACTCGCCTTAGATTATGATTCGAAGATAGAAAGCTTAAGATAGAATCACTAGAAAGAGAGCTTGTAATGTCTCAAGATGAATGTATCATTTTAAAAGACAAATGTAAAATCACCTTTTCTGAAGAAAAAAATGTTTTAGTTTCTGATAACAAATGTCTCAATGCAAAAATTGATGCTTTACATCACTCAATAGATATTCTTGAAGCAAACAAACGAATGACTCATAATTTTTGTCATCCATGGTCCAAAGCACCAAGCCTCGGAAGCGAGTTTCCAAAACCTGTTGCTCGTCCTTTGAAGGATTTGAAAAATCTAACTTTTATGGGAGACGTTGCGAACCACAAACATTCGGATACCCTTGTCCCACCATTGTTTCCCCTTCCTAAGACATCAGACCAGTTCGAATATCTAATTCTTGAGTTTCAACCCATAGTTATCAGATGTCCTGATTCCATACGTCTTCCGCCTCTGATACACCTAGATCTGAATCAGACCTCAGACTCATTCCCTGACATCATTCGTACTGGAGTTCAAATTCTGAACTTCGGTCCTCCTAACAATTGTGTTGTTGAGGAAATAATTCGCGAGACAACTGGACTTGACTCTGATAGATCAGATTTCGTTTGGGCATCATTAGATAGTGACGTTGATGAAGAAATTATATGTGATGGCTCATCTGACTCGTGTGTCTCTAATTCTGAAGTGCTCTAAAAAACAACCCTAGTGCCACCTAAGTTTTACAATCCATCATTCGGACAAACTACCAAGTCGTCATCTGACTCTCAGAAGAGACCTTGGTTAAATAAGAAAGATGTTGTCGACCCTAAGATCGAAGCCAAAAATGCCCTTAAGAAAGAAATTATGTCAAGGCAAGATTCCATATTCATTAATAGATCCGAAAAGAAAGTATCTCAGATAGTTATCCTAACCACTAGGAACCACAATACCTTTGCACTTGTTAAGATTCTTAAAAGTCCATCTAATCCTCTTAGTTCGGTCGTTCAAAACAAGTCTGTCAGTCCTAATCCGAAAAAGGTCGGTTAACGCTGGTATTCAAATTCGATCTGCTAAAAACATCCAAAACAAATGTCATTTCTTGGCATTTATCTCAATGGGTGAATCAAAAATTCATCAAGGAAGCATTAGAACATGCTGACTGGATTGCAGCCATGCAAGAAGAATTAGCAGAATTTGAAAGAAACGACGATACTTTCGCTCCTGTTGCTCGTCTTGAAGCCATTAGAATCTTTCTTGCTTATGCAACTCTCAAAGGTTTTATGGATTACCAAATAGATGTTAAAAGTGCTTTTCTCAATGGCGAACTAGATACCAAAGTGTATCTCCAACAACCCCCCGGTTTTCCCAATCCTTCTTATCCAAACTATTGCTACAAACAACGAAAAGGTGTTTATGGCCTTAAGCAAGCTCCGTGCTCCTGGTACGAAATTCTCACTGATTTTCTTAAGCGTTCCAATTTTCAAAGAGGAATTCTCGATCCTACCCTATTCCCAAGGTCAAATGGAAACAATCTCATGTTAGTCCAAATATATGTTGACGATATCATTTTTGGATCCACAGATTCATCAATGGTTGCTGATTTGCCAAGTTAATGGTTAGTCGATTCCAAATAAGCATGAATAGTGAATTAATTTTCTTCCTCAGACTCTAAGTCAAACAAACCAACATATGAATCTTTATTCACCAGGAGCAATACATTTCCGAGCTTTTGAAAAAGTATTCAATGGACACATGTGCCTCTACAAAGGTTCCTATGGGTTTCGGACACAAGATCTTCTCGGACCCATCATGTGTTGCTGTTGATCAAAATAAGTCTAGGGGAATGATTGGATCGCTACTCTACCTTACAGCAAGTCGCCCGGACATCATGTTCTCAACATGCTTAAGTGCTAAATTTCAGGTCAATTCGAAGATGTCTTATCTTCTGGCTGTCAAGAAAATATTCTGATATCTCAAAGGAACCAAGAGCCTTAGAATTTGGTATCCAGCCAATGAATTTTTCCTTCTTCAGGCATACTCTGGTTTAAACTATGGTGGTCTACAACTGGATAGAAAAAGCACCTCAGGAGGTTGTCAAATTTTCGGGGGAAGATTGGTTAGCTGGTCATCTAAGAAGCAGAAATGTGTTGCTCTCTCAACAGCCGAAGCAAAATACATTGTTGCTGCTAGTTTCACTTCGCAAGTTCTTTGTATGAAATCTCATCTTTTGGACTATGGTTATCGATTTCAACAAATTCCAATTTTTTGTGATTCTCAAAGTGCCATTTCAATTTCTCACAATCCAATTCAGCACTCCATGACGAAGCACGTCGATATTCGGTACCATTTCATTAAAGATCATGTTTTAAAAGGAAACATCGAACTTATTTTTGTTCCATTTGACGTTGAAATTGCTGATGTCTTTACTCAGGCATTCGACGAAACCAAATTTAATGGGTTTCTGAACAAAATGGGTATGATGATGCCTGATCCACAATTCTTCCAAGAGGCTTGTACTCTCTGATGGAAACATCATAAAGTGAAATAATTCCGAAGTCAAAATCTTTTCATCTCGGAATCATTTCCTCTCGGAAAATATAGGATCATTTTACATGTCTTTTTGTCTAACCTATTCTTCTAGTTTTAAGTTGTACAACTTTCCTCATCTATTGAAGATTATGACCAATATAGTTACATTGGTGTGTTTATATTGATCTCTCCTCGAAATTTATCTCATATGAAGTGTTATGAAGTTCATCTTGGAATTCAAATCTGAAATGGTAATGTGCGTTCATCTCTTACCATTGTCCGAGCTTTGATCCTTCATGACTCGGAATCTCAATATGTTTAAAATTGTCCTCTAAGATCTTTATGCACTTTACCTATGATATTCATTCTAATATTTTTCCATCTTGAACTCTATATCATGTACTAATGATGTGCTCATATTCTCTTCGAAATATCTTATGACATCTCATCTCGGAATTTCCTTATTCCGAGATCCTCTGATTGTACAAAGAAGTTCAAAGGTTTTCATTAAAGTTTTTTTTCCAAAATGTTTTTCTCAATTGAATTAACGGTAATTTCCTTATTCCGAGATCCTCTGATTGTAAAGTTTTTTTTTCCAAAATGCTTTTCTCAATTGAATTAACGGTAATGTTTTTCCAAAATGTTTTTCACAAAGAAGAAATCATTGAAGGGTTCTGCATCCTCTTCATCCAGTAAACCGGTCTTACGCGAAACTACCCAACTGTTTTCACTCGATACCATGGATTACGATGAATCCATTCGAGTGATGATCAAGTTCATCTCCCATCACCCCATTGTCGTTTCACTTACCAAAACCCCAAACCCACAAATTCCATTACGCATCCTTCACATAGGTTTTGAAAGAATCAAAATCCAAGACGGTGTTCTTGAGACCAAAATCAGAGAGGATAGGATCATCCCTATAACCAAGCAGATGTTCCTCAAAGCAATTGGCATTCCTAAGAACCCCAAGGGTTTTCAAGTTCAAGAACCCTCTTCCGAAGAGTTTCAGACATTTTTGAATGAAAATTGGGTATAGTGGTGAGTTCAAGGCGAAGAAATTCAAGAATTCGACAGTTCCCGGACTTTGGACTGTGTTGCTGCACCCCATTCTTCGAGGTTTATCAGGGAAACATGGCGGAACTGACATCATGAGCAAAGACCGGATGTATGTGGTGTATAGCATCTATTCAGGATGAAGCAAAGATGTTGATCTGACCAAAGTTCTATGGCAAGACTTTCGGAAGTTTGCTGTCAAAAGAGAACCAAATGAGATAACGAGTCCGAGATTCTGAGCTCTGACACTCCCACAACTCTAAAAGGAAAGAAGAGAGCCAATTCCCATCAACACTGAACCAAAAGAGGTATTTCTTTCCTTCAAAGATATTAATACGTATAGGCTTCCTTACCAGACCTCGTTCGGACCTATTCATAGGTTGCCACAACATATGTTAGCAATTCTTCTTCCATCCGATTCATTTTTTTCTCAAACATCATTTAGAGACCTTGAATGTGTTTGTCCCAACACAGTCTGCCCCAGTCTTAGATGAACAACAGCCCTCGGATGTGAACAAACCAGTTTCCATTGGTGGTAAAAAGTAAAAGATGTAAAAAAGAAAAACATCTCTTTCCAAAGATCCAACTAAAAAGAGAACCAAAGTCAGTGGTTCCTCTCAAAAGGAATCACACATTGACATTTCGTCTGACTCTGGACGTCCGATATCCCCACCTGGCCACTCTTCCGAAGTACTATTCGGAGTTTCAAAATCACAGGCACACATTTACGTGGAGTTTGCACATAATCCACCCCCATCTTCCTAAAAAGATGGTGCATGTGTTGAACAAAGCTCCTTGAAGCCCCCTGGAACAAACCAACGTGTCTCTTCGCACATTCCTATTTATTCTACACATGCACAATCTGGGGCCCGTGCCTCAGATTCTAAACTTGTGGAAGCTAGAGTTGTCCCTCCGAATTCTAGAGCCCCAACTAGTGTGATACCTGGTTCAAGTAAAGGACGACCTGGTACTGTTGAAGATCAATGGAATGAATTTGTTGACAGGGAACATACTCGACATCCAGAGTTGACAAGAGCTCAAGTAGAATCCACTCTAATCTCCATATATAGAAGGGCCATTTAGAGCAGCATGTCATTCACTGCTCCAACTGATGAAGAAACAGACCTAGAGCTTGTATCTTCCGAACCAGCCCAAACAGTAGGAGAAGCTCATGAAACAACAATCATCTCAACTTTCAAGTCTCTGCAGAAATCATCTTCTTCAAATACAGTTTACGATTTTGGCCTTTCGTCATCCTCCTTGGAACATGTAGACGAGGAAATCCAAATTGATGACAAAGTTCAAGCCACTCAAGGGAATGAAACAGAAAAAAAATCCTCCTCAAGGAAATCAAACCGAGACAAATCCCTCTCATTCCGAACTACATGATGACAAAGGTGGTGATGATGATAAGTTTGAGAGTTCCACCTTGGACACCGGCACCTCGAATGAGAACAGCGCTGATCTGTTTGCCCTCCTGGAACTTCGAGACAATGTAGTAACTGTTGTATTCAAGGTTGACTCCCTTGATAAAATTGTGGCTCAACTCAATTCTAAGCTTGATCAGAAAGTTTCCAGCCTCGACTCCAAACTCGATGTCATTCTTAAATCTCTTTATGAGATTAAACAAGATGTGCCCTCGGAAGCTGAAAGAGGAGATCAACTTGATCAACTCATCTCTCTCAGATTCAAGCACACCTTGGAAGAAGTAGAACAGAAGTATAATGACAGCCTAGATCACCACATCTCCACCAACGCTACCATGCTAAAAATCCACGATGACATGATCAACGCAACCAATGAGTTGATCAAGCAAACTCATGTGCGTCATGAGAAACACATCCCATGGTTGGAGAAGGAGATAAAGAAGAAGGACGAACTAAACTTGAATATGCAACATGTCCTGATCAAACAGCTCCGAGGTTGTTGGAACATTGTCGATGTTCCGAACAATAAGTTCGGTGAAATGATCTCCATCTTAGCTACCTTGTTTGAGCACCTTAAAGCTTAAGCCCCCACTGTTGAAGCATACGATGCTCTCTATAAACAAATCAACATGAGTTTTCAGAGAGTATTCGAAAGATTATCTGAAGTCCAAGCCACTTCTAGACTTGCCTCGGATGTTGGACCTTACGAAGCAAGAGGGGGAGAAAGACCTAGTCGCCGGGGTCGAACCATCCAGTGGAAACCTGCCTCAGGATTCACTCTCCGAAATTAATCCGATGATGAAGATTTGATACAGGTTGAATCCATGGACCCTCCTATTGTTGATGATGAAGAAGAAGATGACAACCAAATCAACAATGTTGTTGTAGGACTTCAAGCTCCTAGGAAATATCCGGCGAAGGTTCTTTCAGAAGAAGAAATAAGGATATGGTCTGCTATTACTTGGCCATCATCCTTGGAAAATGTGCTCCAAAGAAGCCGTGAAATGGCTAAAATCAAGACGAAGCTCACTGTTGATGCCTTCCGAGCTACACAGTCAATGCAACCTCCAATCCCATCTCCGAGAATCATCCTAATTAATGAAGGTTCTCCTAATTGGAAACTAGATGATATCCCATAAGAGCTCCTGATCTCTCATGCATAGTTCATTATTTTTGAAGCAATTCAACAAGTCATCGCTCAATTAAACAAACCGCCTCAAGACAAAGGGAAGAGAGTTTCCTCTGAACCAAGCAACCCTCAAAGGACATTCGGAAAGTTCGAAGGCTGGTCTCAAGCGCAGATTGATCAAGATTTTGAAGAAATCATCCGGATTCAAGCGTTGAAAGATAATCCAAATCCGATGCTTGGCATATCCCCACTCTTCCGAGAATGGATTATTCATGATCACGATATAGTGCCCTTCATGTACTTTTATCTTCTCACTCAAGACTCCGACCAAATCGATCTTCCAATCTCATCAAGTTCGCTCCTCTTTATCCAAATGATGATCCACATACTATCATCAGAACTAAGTGAGAGAGGTTAAAAACATTCTATTCCATTAACGCACGTCCTCAGAAAGAAGTGTGGTCTCAGAAGTGAATCACAAAGATTGTTGGTTTCGGAAACAAGGTTCAAAGCAAATTCAACCTGAATTGCATGTTGCACAGATATCACATCTCTCGGCACAAAGAAGCCACTATCACTATCACGGATGCAGATTTTCCATCTATCAACCCTAATGATATTTTTACAATCTCTCCTCATTTTCAAAATCGTCAAACCGATCAATTGAGCATTGGAGCTTATAGTGCTTCAATTAACTTCTTGAAGGATTATGTAGTTAAATTCTGCAGATCCGACATCGAGTTCGCACAACTATTTGGAACAGAAAAAGTGTTGGCGAAAATTACATGTGAACTGCCTGAAGCTCAAATTTTGGCAGAAGGGCCCATTGAAGAACCTGAGCTCGGATACGTCTATGTGAAGAAGAAGACCAACATAAAATATTTTTTGTGAGTCTTTGATAAGAATCTCGTTCCTTCATCCATTCTGCAAAAGTTCATCGCCAATGCTGCTAAGAGTGATGCTCCTGAGCATGTGAAGAATAAGTTCATCAATTATCTCAAATGGTACTTGGAAGTCCGAAGTTGGCTTTACAGTGCTTACCTTTTCATATCTGAAGATGCCACCTGAGTTGACTGATTGCTAAGTTCACTTAGGGGGAGATTGTTAATGCATAAGAAGTGAACCTCTATCAATTCGAACCAATCAAGATCCGAAGTCAACCTATGTCCGAGATGTAAAGAAGTTCCGAAGCTAGATTAAATCAGAGATGAAGATATTCAGAAGTCAAAGTCTGTACAAGAATTTATTGTTTTTTGTATTTTTATTGATGTAACAGTTCTTAGGACAAAATTGTATGAATCTTTTAAGTGTTAGATTGTCAATCACTTAGTTGTAACTAGTCCTTACAATGTGTTATCGGTTTGTACCAAGTTCCTCCTCTACTATTTAAGGAGTGAATGTTTCATGAACCAAGTACCTATAATAGTAAGCAATCAATCTATTCTCTTCACATCAATATCTCTTGCAAGTAGGTAAATTGGTCCTTAGGAAGACATTCCAAAATACCAAGGATCCTAATACATGCAAATTGGCACCTAAATGGGAAGAACCATATCTCATTGATTCAAAAGTAGGAAAGGGGGCATATTGGCTAAGATTGGGAATTTATGAAAAACATTTAGTTACTTTTATAATTATCATTATACTTTTAAATGAGAATTAATGCCCTATCCTACCCGTTCGTCTAACGACCCTCCACTAGTCAAGGGAGCGGTGGGTGAGAGTGGACACCCATTCAATCACCATTTTATAGGCAATTTCCTTATACCCCCTTATAGACCAGCTTCGTGAATGAGGCCTACTAATGGTAAGACTGACTGTCTTATACATACATATATATATATATATATATATATATATATATATATATATAAGTATTAAGCTTTTAATATTATAATAGTATAAGGGTTGGATTTTACACTTTTAAAACTCTAGGGTTTAGAATTTAAATATTTCAAAATTAAAACCTTTTAATCAATTTTTAAATTCCAAAACTTGAGGGCAATTTTTGAAACTGTTCAAAACTCATGGATCAATTTGAAAACAATTAAATTAATCATATAATTAACTATATCACAAATTGACCTAATCTAATTTCATATAGCAAGATGATTCAAATCAAATTCTACAAATAATTAATTTTTCACAAAATTAAGTAATTATCTTAAAATTTGACAATCGTCATTCAATTGGATGAGGATAATCATTACCTTATCATACAAATCGAATTTTATCAATCAGAACAGTTTGTGGTAATGATCCTAATCCAAAACTGGCCAAAAACTCGAAAAATCTGCCAACAGATGATCCAACTCGTCGAGTTAGACAATGGACTTGTCGATTTGGCTCAACTCGTCGAGTTCCTTCTTAGGACTCGTCGCGTACAACAGTCAGAGAGCAAAAATTGAAATTTTTTAGCTTTGAAAACAATACAATTGCATCAATATAATAGAAAACACCTTAGGTTCTGATACCACTGATGGGTTTTGAGCACTATAACAATCCTATGGTGCACATACAAACCTAATGCTTTGGATCTAAGTTTTCTCAAGTTATACATGCAATTTCATTTTATCCAAAGCATATACCCTAGCTAGCATGCAATTGGAGATATACAACATAAAAACTAGTTAGATGAATACCTCTTAGTTGTAGCTTGTAGTTCTTGGCCTTTCAAGAGCTTAGTACCTCAAGTGTGATACCTCTAATAAGTTATAAACACCAAAAGCCAAAGGAGGCTTATGAGAAAGAGGATAGGAAGCACAAATCGGCTAGGGTTTTCCCCTTGGAATTCTTATGGTCGATTTTAGGGATGCTAGCGGTTACTTTTATAGTGTGGAATTCCTAGGGTTTCTTACATGTAAAACCTAATTCACCATGACCCTTCACATTTGGTAGGCCCTTTGGACTAAACCTTCATGGACTCTCATATAGGTTTAGTCCATCCCTAATTAACATGGATCATTAGCCCAAACTATAAGTATTACTGATTTACCTAATCAGTCCCCGTAAATTTAATCAGTCTCTTTTGATCACTAAATTAATTCCAAATTAATTCTTGATCAATACCAATTAAACAATATGATTTCTCAATTAATATATTATTCATATAATATATTAATAAATCACAAATAACCTCTTTCTCAAATATCCATCCTATCAAATTGCTCTGGTGAAGGCAACCCAAAAGGACCATGCTACTATCGGGTCAAGTACATACCAATTATAGTTATGGGCTTAGACACCTAATCCAACAACTTGTAGCATTATCATGTCACGAATAGGGATCCTTCACTGTTATTTTCTAAGTTAGGACTATTCCCACTTAATTCCTAAGGTGGGATCCTCCCCGATTTACTAAGTAAAAGCCCAAAAAGGATCTTCTATGATGAAATCCCAAAGCAAGGATCCTTTCATACGCAAACTTCTAGATGATACTAAAGGAATAACAACTTCAAGTTTCTCCTAACTCGAAAGGTTATGAACCCTAAAGAGAAATAGGTTCTATCCATCCTTTAAAATTATTTTTTCCTTCGCAATGTTTGAAGGTTTATTATCCTAAAAGATCTTAACTATTTTAAGATCAAAAATTGATTACTAACTCATTTCAGAAATCCTATTGCTACAAGCACACAAATCAACCACGCAACCAAAAAGAAAGATATAAACATCAACTACCAAAGTGCATAAAGTAAAAAGGGGTCGCCCACCAACCCCACAAAAAGTGAAATATTATCTTACATACCCAAAATATTAAAGTTATTTTAAATAAATAAAATCTTAGATGCAGATTGATCACCACCACCCAGAGCCACATCCGTCTTATTCTTCTCTCCTCCTTCCTTTGGCTGAAATGCAGGATTCTGACTGGTATCAACAGGCTCTCCAGTTAACTTGCCTAGGGGCGCACGCAATCCGGTCACATTCCAGGATCCCACATTCTCGAGATCCTCCGCAAGCTTAATTTTAGCCTCCCAGACAGCAACAAGGGTGCGTGCTAGCCTTCCTTTCCGCGGTCACCTTATCCATATCAACCATATACTCCTCCTCATTCTCAACTTTTTCCTTGTACAACTTATCCACCCTCTACAGGAGCTCCTTGTTGATTCCCTTCTGCCCCCTCATAGCATGCTCTGTTTGAGCAAGCTAGGCCTTGAGATCCTCATTAGAGCAGGAGACTTGATCAACAACCTAGGAAGAGAAATAGTAAGAAAAAAAATTAAACAGAAAGAACACAATAATACATACGGATTAAGAGAAGGAAATCAGATTCTTTAGCGCCTCATCTGCTCCAAGATTCTCAAGATCCCAGGCATCGGATGATTTCCTCTAGCGAGATGTCGGGGTCTTCACAGCAAGATCAAGTTGAGTCTACTTAGCAGGAAGAGAGGGAGGGACCTTTTCTTTCTTCACCATAAGCGGGCCGCTAGACATGTCATCTTCAAGCTTAGGTACGATAAATGGAGCACTAGAATGAGTAGCTTTGGATCCTACATGTTGAGAAGGATCCTCATAAGTTAAGGACCCTAATGTGAAAATAGATGAACCTTCTTGAAGGATAGGGTACTTAAGCTTGAATGATCTGACGTATGCAGATAAAGCAAGGAAACTCGTGATCTTATCCTCAGTATGCTCAGTAACATAGAAAGTTTCTCCAAACTTGAAACCTGCATCAAAATAAACATAATAAGAAAAGTGAATCCTTGGATCCTCAAGATCAATAAGTAGATCCTACCTTTTTTAACCCAAGCTTTAGGCAAGAGATCTCTGCCAACAATAGAGTCACACCTCACAAAAAAATATTTCTTTCTAGGCTCCATCATTGTGTTTTGTTCTCAGAATAAGAGCAGATTCGTTGGTTTTCACTTTAGGCAAAAAATGGGAATTCCCAAAAGTAGAAAGATCATAATCATAAGCCTACTGGACAAGACCTATGTCAAGATCATGTTAACGATTCACTCGGTCAATCCAGAATAAAATCATCAAGATAACATGCATAACTTGAATATATGAAAGTTTGGTGGCTTGGAAGAAATTAGAGACAATGCCTGAGAAAGGGTATTTGAGACCCAAAGAAAAGGGACACTCAGGGAAGCATACCCAGGAAGGAGACACAAAATCAGGCTGAATAGAAGCTTCAAAGGACCTGGAGATTACATCGAAAGGAAAAGCTTTGCTGGCTTTGAGAGACTGTATGTCTTCATCATCATAGGAACATACATCTGTTGTGTTTTGTATACTACAACATCCTATGGTGCACATACAACCCTAAAAGCTTTGGATCTATGTTTTCTCAAATTATACATGCATATGGTTTCCAAAGCTTTAAGCCTACAACTAGCATACAAATAACATATATATAATAAGACAAGTTTTAGACATACCTCTTGATGTTGTTGATGTTGCTAGGAAGACTTTGGCCTTTAAGAACTTAGTGCCCCAAGTGTTGCACCTCAAATGGAATCACAACTCACCTAGGACAAAGGTGACTCTTGAGAGAGAATTTCCATGCACCAAAAAACGCCTTCATGAACTCCAAGAACTAGAAGTATACGTTTTTAGGTTATGGAGCTTATATTTATATGTAGGATTCCAAGAGTCATGGATATAACCCAAATCCATACCCATGGGTTTTATGATCCATGGTTCATGTGGCCCAACTCTTTATGTATCCATACATAAACTTAGTCCAATATGGATCATAAGCCCAACACATATAAATATAACCAATTACCATAATTAGTCCCCATGGATTTAATTAGTCTCTTTTGATCACTAAATTAATTCCAAACTAATTCTTGATCAATACTAATTAAATCATATGATTTCATATTAATATATTAGAACTTATAATATATTAATAAATCATATATAACCTCTTCTCAAAAGTCCATCCTAACAAATTGTCTTGATGTTATGCAACCCAAATGGACCATGCTACTCTCGGGTCGAGTACATACCAATAATAGTTATGGGCTTAGACATCTAATCCAACAGTCTCCCACTTGGATAAGTCTAAAACTATTATTGCAAATACGACTCCAAAATCCCGACTAGCAATCGTAGCTCTTAAAAGCCGCTGTCGAACTCTGACCTAGTCAATGACGTGTCCATTAGATACGGGATCATATATTCCTCCATTCTAGATATCATATGGACTAAGACATGGATTAAAATCATTCTCTCTGTCCATTTGTTGTTTCCCGATTCCTGATTTATGACGACCGACTAATTGAATAAATCAAATCAGTCCAGGCCCGGCCGAGCACTTAGGGTTGTCATCACTAAATCATCGAGGGGCCCACGGATATCACTTTTATCCACATGGGGTAAAAGGAACAGATAAACTTCGACCCAAATACTTGCTTGTACTCAATCATCAAATTACACACAACGATATGTTTTATAACATCCAAGTTACTGGTGCGTTTACATATGTCAATGTGCAACCGACTCGCAACTACAACTCACACGTCTCCTTTTGAAGAATATAAGATATTATTGTCTCATGATCACTCGTGATAAAATCCATGAAGTGATTCAAATGAGTGTGGGTTTAATCCAATACTCAAATCTTATTCCAGGAGCACTCATGAATACTGCAGCTATGTCTAAAACATCTAGACATACTACAAACCCATTCATGACAGTCTTGCCTCAATACCTACTTCCAAAGTATGATCGACTGTGGACGGTTTGAATAACCTAGTTATTCGGGAAGTCAAAACATGCAAAGTGAAACACAAGAATAATACTAAATTACTAATCCTATATGGCCCCAAAACTTTTGAGTCATATTGATAACTCATTATTCATCGTATAATGTTTCAAATAATCAACTTAATACTTGAGCTAAAACAATAGTTGTCCCATGCTACAAGCATGCACACTATGTTTACCTATGGTCCTTTCTTTGTGGAATAGATCAATTGAAAACATTTCAATGATGCTCATTTCACAATTCCAAATCCTTATGCCAAATGTAAGAATAAAAGATTCTTTGCCAATCTGTTAGATTCTAAACTTATATGCAATGATCCTCTTGTAATGACTATGCACAAAAGTCACAAAGACTTGGCAACAGACATTACAAAGTATTCCAATGGAGAGTAATTCCATGGAAACGAAGTCTCACATTCAAAGTACATTCCTTTGAACATCCTTCTTGCATTAAGTTTTCTAATCTTACACAGATTTAAAAAAAAATAACTTCCATTTATGGAAACATTTCCATATTCCCATTTTGACTATCACTTCTGAACAAGAGTTGCCTCTTTTCAGAATATGTCAATATGGTCCTTCCAAAATTAACACTATACTTCCAACTGTCCATGAGTAACCAATCTTTGGTAAGCCTCAGATTGTCCTCGACAATTAGTTAATCATTTTATTCATATACAGTTCTGGTCCTTTTTCCCTCTTAATGCCCTAGGCATTTGGAAAATTCAGAACACCTAGGAATATTATAGCATATGCAATCGATCCTATACCCGAAGCATATGGGATAGGATTCATAATGTCTCACATAAAGACATGGTCCTAGACCAGTCTTTTGCTATAATTTTTTCTATTAGCCATGTTCTAAAAAATCGGACTATAAAGAGGGATGCCGTAATCATAATCGAATATTGGGAACACAATTAATATTTCCATATATCGAATTTCCTTATGTTAAACCATTCCAACATAACATTCATATATATACTTGACTAAATTCGATTAAAATCTCAATTTAAGCTTTTAGAATTGGAATGAAGTATAATTTCCTCTCCCTTAATTATAGTAAAACAAATTTTCAAACCCTGCAACTTTGCAAATTGAAACTTTTGTTTTCTATAATTAACATTGCTAACTTGCAACACTTAACATAATAATCATGCTCCCACTAACATGATAATTATCTTCTTATCAACATTACACTTATGCTCCCACTAGCTTTGACATGTATCCAGAAATCAGCTGGACTTCTAGAAATCAATACTTTATTGACTTTCATTACCAAAGTTCAGGTTTATGATACGAGATGATTCGATAAGACTTTATCTAAGCTTCCCAAAATCATACACATTTCCTTAGATAGCTCATATGTGTGTCTAAACAATTTTAGAACTATGAAAAGGGATGCCGTAATCATAGTCTCAAATGTTTAGACCTTTGCCATTGCTCACAATTCGAATTATGAAAAGGGATGTCGTAATCATAATTGAATTTGAGAATGCAAATATCACAATTTCTATCTACTTAAAATCTACTTAGTGAAAGCGTTTCCTCACCATCATTTTCATGAATCGAAGAGAAACCTTATGACACTTAGATTTTATGGTGTATGTGTTCCTATCCATATGAATTTGTCAAAAACATAACCACAAGAGGAGGTTAGTGACAAATCCAAACTCATATGGACTGAACTCGTTCAATCTTAACTTCTTGCCACCTGGCAGCACAAGGGCCTACCATTGCTTCCAAGCAGTTATGCAAACAACTGAGAACTCATAGAACTCACATACATAGTTAAGTTTAACTGGAATGGGCACAAAAACAAGAATATGTCAACATGATAGGCTATAAACCTCAAGTCGTGTGCTAGTGATAACAATACACTTGATTAGTTCTTGAAACTTTTCAAGATCTTCAAGACTCCCACTGACCTCTTGACATATAAGATTCTCTTGTCAAGAACCATTCCTTGACAAAGAAACTATTCAAGAGTTAGTGCGGATTCTTATCAAGACAAACACTTCACATAATTGGCCTTAGTTGGTCTTTGTTTTATCCAAAACATCACAACTCACCAATTTCAAATGTACAAGAGTAGAAAACATTTTACTCTACATTTGATAAGTGTTTTAAACCTTCTTAACATTATGTTACTCAAGGCTCGATCTTGGAGTATTACTCTAAGACTCAATTTTGGAATGAAGTATGATTCATCTTTTGATTTAACCATTTCAATAATTCACGATTCCTCTTCTTAGCCAAACAATTGCACTAAGATGTCCTTAGAGGATCAATTGTGATATGGTTTTTCCTAATCATTAAGATGATCATAAAACATGATACTGAAGTACTCTCCCATCTTTTCAGATTGGAGAAACTTTTATCTTTGTGCCTAATTTGATTCTTCTCATTCGCCCTGCCATACATTGAAACTTTTCCAATGTTTCAGAATTATACTTAAACTTGTAAGCACAACCATATTTACTAAACATTAGTATATCATGACGAATAGCCTTATCGTTCTTTGTGGTGGACCTGATCAGCGCACAACCAAGTGCACCCGATCTCCTAGTCCTTCACTTGACTCACATATACATGTGAACAAGGAATTAGTCTTAATTTCCCAAAGATGAAAATTCTCATTCATCATACAATACAAGTTGCATGATTCCAAGTTACTATCCAACTGAAACTTGGGTGATGAGAATCTTTCCTTATTTGGTAAATCATGACACTACCACAAACGAAAGAATCAAATCCATTTTCCAATATTGCTATCAATGGAATCATATAAACAACAATTTTCACAAATCCCATTGTAAGGATACTTAAAATAAATAAAATCAAAAATTTTCCTGTTATTTTAAAATTGCGGAAAAAACTTATCCTTACAATGCAAATACATATGAAAACTATGTTGGTATCTATTCCTAAGCAATCTATCATAACTCTTAAGCAGCAGATCAAAATTCTAATCTTCGAATCATGCAATCGAAATCAATCTTCACGATCAGATTCAACATACTCTTCTTCTAAGCTTCCTCTCCTTTTTCGATTCTACAAAACATCAAAATGCGACCTAGTCACATCATGTAATAAGAATCTCCAAATAGTAACTTAATAGAGTTAGATAGTGAACTTTACCTGAAGCATAGTCAAATTTATTGACTTTTACCATCCTAGTGAACTTTCAGGTAAATAGGGCAGCTTCGCAACCAATGCCCCTTCCTTTTGGCAATAGAAACATATGGATTCTTTAGGAATGGCACACGAGACTATCTCAGACTTAGCCTTTCTCTTTACCATTGGGTCAGATGACTTGACCATGGTCGATCCCTTTCCATTGGGAAGATAAAGCTTTTCTGGATTTCTAATGTTACCATTGTCAATGTCCATGAAAGTTTGGGAAGTAGATCTTCCAATCAAATTTTCCTTACCAGTGCTCCAGATCATTGCTGATTCAGCAGCAACAAGCAAATAGGTAAGATCATTAAGTATCATGTCGTGGTCTGTCACATAGTAGTCCTTTAAAGAACTTTCTATATAACTTAGGAAGTGATTGAAGAACCCATTCAACAGCCAACTTCCTTGAGACTTCGACACCCAACTCTCCCAACTTGTCAATATGTGACTTCATCTCCAAGATGTGAGTACATATAGACACTGCTTGCCAATAGGGATTGAGTGACCTTGAACTATTCAAGAACTTGTGGGTTAGGGAAAACAATTGGAGGAGGTGGAGGATGTGAAATATGATTTCCAGTCCCATTAATACACAACAACGGGATTAATCTCTCACCTTGATCACCATTTGGGATATCATCTTCATTAGGATAGGTTTATCCAAAAGGATAAAGAAGACAATAGTTGTCATAACTAGACATCTATGAAGGAGAAATTCAAGTTTAGTTGATTTAAGTCCTTAATATAACACCTAATATGAAATATTAAGGCTAGGACCCAACACAATATTTTATAACTTGGAAGAGGGATGCCGTAATCCAAGCTACAAAATATTTGAAGGTAGGTAAATGACGATTTACCAATTTCCACCATGAAAAACGAAATTTAACATTATGTTTTAAATGAATTGAAACTCCTAGATCTTTTGAGATTAATTGAACTATTCAATGGCATGTTTAAATCTCGATTGTGCCCTTCAAGTTTGTGACTGGGATGCCGAGGATCACAAACTAGGAGTGAATAACCATGCAAATTAACTTGGTACACTTAATGTTACAACCATCTAATCAATGTGTCGATTAACCACACACGCTCCATTGATCTATGATTAACATCAAGCTACCCTTTGTCACATATTGTCAGTCCTAGATTAGTGTGTCGGCTAACCACACACGCTCCACTAACGACTTAACAAGGTGCAAAGTGCAATTTCATGGGTTAGCACCAAATTCACATTTTCCTAAAGTAACTAAGATTGAGAATTTAATAAAGTTTAGTTACTTTATATTTATCATTATACTTTTAATGAAGGGAGAATTAATGTCATGTCCTACCCGTTCAACTAACGACCCTCCACTAATCAAGGAAGCGGTGGGTGAGAGTGGACACACATTAAACTGCCATTTTATAGGCAGTAACCTTATACCCCCCTTATAGACCGGCTTCGTGAATGAGGCCTACTAACGGTAAAACTGACTTACTCTTATACATATATATAAATATTAAACCTATAATATTATAATAGTATAAGGGTTGAATTTTAAACTTTTAAAATTCTAAGGGTTGGAATTAAAGTATACATGGGGGGTAACTTTATAAATTCCAAAACTTGAGGGTTTTGAACAATTTAAAAACCTTTGGTTTCCATAACTTATGAGTTTAATATGGTTTTTATGGAAGACTTTTCAAGTTCCATAACTTGAGAACAAGTTATAGAAGACATAAAACTATTTTATGATGACATTAAAAATAAGACCTTTCATTTTTTTTCATAACTTATGAATCTTAATGAACTTTTAAAAGAAAAACTCTTCATTTTCCATAACTTGAGGACAAGTTATGGAGTTCATAAAAACCATTAAGATCAAATATTCCAATTAACACAATAATCAAATAATTTTTGATCTAGATTAAACTCATAATAACAAGATAATTCATATAAACTGTTTACAAGAAATTAGTCTATTACATAAACTAATAAAATCTTGAAACTATGACAATTATCTTTTATTTGGATGAGGATAATTATTTTCACACCATAAAATCGAATTTTTTATCAAGAAAACATTTTACAGTAATTATCCAAATCCAAATTAAGCCAAGAAATCCAAAAATATGCCAGACCCGTCACCACCTCGTGGTAATTCTGACCACCTCGTGGTGATTCATGTAGAATCTGAAAAAACGATTTTTTCAAGCTTTGAAAAACAAGTAGCATCAAGTATGATGGAAAACAACTTGGCTCTGATACCACTGTTGGGTTTTGTATACTACAACATCCTATGGTGCACATATAACCCTAAAAGCTTTGGATCTATGTTTTCTCTACTTATACATGCATATGGTTTCCAAAGCTTTAAGCCTACAACTAGCATACAAATAACATATGTATAATAAGATAAGTTTTAGACATACCTCTTGATGTTGTTGATGTTGCTAGGAAGACTTTGGCCTTTAAGAACTTAGTGCCCCAAGTGTTGCACCTCAAATGGAATCACAACTCACCTAGGACAAAGGTGACTCTTGAGAGAGAATATCCATGCACCAAAAAACGCCTTCATGAACTCCAAGAACTAGAAGTATATGTTTTTAGGTTATGGAGCTTATATTTATATGTAGGATTCCAAGAGTCATGGATATAACCCAAATCCATACCCATGAGTTTTATGATCCATGGTTCATGTGGCCCAACTCTTTATGTATCCATACATAAACTTAGTCCAATATGGATCATAAGCCCAACACATATAAATATAACCAATTACCATAATTAGTCCCCATAGATTTAATTAGTCTCTTTGAATCACTAAATTAATTCCAAACTAATTCTTGATCAATACTAATTAAATCATATGATTTCATATTAATATATTAGAACTTATAATATATTAATAAATCATATATAACCTCTTCTCAAAAGTCCATCCTAACAAATTGTCCCGATGTTATGCAACCCAAATGGACCATGCTACTCTCGGGTCGAGTACATACCAATAATAGTTATGGGCTTAGACATCTAATCCAACAACATCATCATAGGTCAGGATCCCCTTATCAATGAAGTCATTCTCAGGAGGGACGGTAATATTGGCACGAGAACGGGTTGCCTTCTTGCCCATGATCAGAAAAAGAGGAAAACAAAAGGAAAAGAAAAGAAAGAAATTACCTGTGAAGGTGACCAGAGATAATCGAAAGAGATATTGGAGAAGGTAAAGGAATTTAAGTCGGTTACCCCGATTTAATTTAAGTGATAGAAGAGAGAGAGAGAGAGAGAGAGAGAGAGTGAGTGAGTGTGTGTGTGTGTGATTTGACTGCGTAATGATTCTTATGGGACGGATAAATCGTATCCGATTAGGTTTTGAAATTCAAATTCTTTATCTCTTTTATTTTTTGAAATCATACCTTTAAATATTTGGAAATTGACCTTAATATTTCGCATGTATAATTTAGGGACAATCGTCACGGGTAAGATTCCAGAATCATATTCAGGATCCACAATATTTCTGAAACCTCAGGATTCTTAAACATATCACAGAATCCTGATTATTATCACTAATATTACCTAAAACTTATAACGGCTATATTCTTCTTTCTTTTTCTCATATGTGCAGAATTAGTTAACACAAGACTCATTCTCAACGGAGAATCACTTCAACCAAGCTTAAGACCCGAGAATACCAAGTCAAACAACGTGCAAATACTTATTCAAGGAGGATCCCAGAAATATCAGACTTCTTGTTGATTAGCTTATACTATAAATAGCACCTGTAAATCGCACACTACATACACGATTAGCTCTACCATTACACTTGTACTTGTATTATCTTCTTCATCTCTGTAATCTCAGATTAAAATCAATAAAAACCAAAAAGGCAAGTGATCATTATCACCTCCCAAGGTTTTATGTCGGAGATCCTACAAAGGATCAAATGCTTTCCTTGTAACTCACTTGTCTCACTTTGATTATTATTCTACAATTGCATTATCCTAACACCATAGCCTTTCCTACAATTTGATTGAATTACACTTGATCAATTTTCGACCAGAACAAATATCAATTTCATTAATGAACTTCGTTTCTAATTTTAAAATTCTTAAATTAAAGCCTAATTATTTCGTTTGTTTATTTATATAAATTATTTGTTTAAATTTAAAAGAGAAAAAACACTTCAATTTTAATAATTCAATATTTTTCTCATTTTTCTTATATATTCAAAGTTCTCAAATATTTAGACTTTCACATTTAACTTTTTTTTTCTATATAAACTCATGTAATACATGAGTTTCACAACTAATAATATTACATAGAAGATTTATGTTCAATAGTATTTATATTAAGAATGCTTTTTGATTAACCTTTTTCACCCAAGTTAACTTAAAATTATTTATAATTGGAAATCTAAAAGAAATGTTTACGAAAGCTTGTTTGAACTTGACAAACTTATTTGATGGAAAAAATCTTAATATAAAAATGAGTTCTCTATTGCCTATTTCGGCTCCCTGATATTGTGAGGTTTATAAAGATGGCTCGTCTTTCACGTTGATACTAAGCACATCATTCCAAAACGGTGTCGCACAATCTTCTTCTAATAAGTCCTTTATTAAAACCCCTATTGTTTGAAGTTGAGAACTCCTTGTGGAGTGACCAAGCTTTACTTTGTGATTCATCAAAATGATGATTTGAACTTGACGTCCCATATGGAAAAACTTCCTAATATGAATGCTTTAATTGATTCAAACATTTTATGTATAAACAAAACTTCATTGTCAAAAACTTTTTGAATGTATTATCTCAAATGAGAAAGATAGATATCTACTAAAAAATTCATTTTAAATTATTATATAGTCGTGGACATCTATAGCAAAACTGTTTCCCGCCTGACGATTTAAAACACGATATAACAATATGAATTAATGACACAAAGGTTTGGAACAAACTAGTGTTATACATTTCAAAAATTCATAAGGCTATATTGTGGTTTAAATCATTTGTGTAAGAGTATTTATATCACTGGGTTGTTTCGAACATTTTTATCATTAATTCATAATGTTATATTGTTTTTTGAATCGTGAGTGGGAAACACTCTTGCAATAGATGTCCATGAATAAATATAATATTTTCAAATAAAAGTTTTAAATATATATCTTTCTTTTTCATTTGAGATAATACAATAAAAAAGTTTTTCATAGTGAACTTTTTTGTGTTATACAAAAAATGTTTGAACCAATTAGAGCATTCATATTAGACGTTTATTAGTAATTGAAGGTTTTTTTGTCGTCAAATAAGTTTGTCAAATTCAAACAAACTATCATGATTTTTTTGCAGAATTCCAATTATAAATACTCTTAAGTTAATTTGACTTGAAATTTTTTCATAAAAGGCATTTTCCTATTATAAATGCTCTTAAACACAAATCATCCAGGCATTATTAAGTTAATTAAGGATTAATCAATTGATCACCACACTTTTAGATATTTATTTTAGCATAATATGTTGTAACTTGTAAGGTAAGGATAACGAATTTTGTTCAATATGCATATCTAGTCACTTAGTTTTTTTATACACACTGTTGTTTATGGTATTCAAAATATAATATTATAACTGGACTTTGCATTGCAGACCATAATGATGCATTACGTACGACAACAATTTATATGAATTTCCTTAAATGAACCATATTATTTTTAGTGAGAAAGTATATTACGTTTTTCACGACAACCATGCTTGAATCGTGAGTTCGTGACATTTCAAAAAGTGAGGTCCACTCTCGAGGATTGCTGACATCGTGCTTATGTCACATAGGAAATAAATCACTCGCACTTTGTACATGTCAAAATGGCACCTCCATAATTTATAATAAGCTTTTGATAGCCGAAATGAATGGTATTATTAAATATTAACCGGGTAAATTCACAGTAGTTTGTTGGATTAATCATTAAAATGTTTAAAAATTAGAACGCTAGCGGATTACCTTTTTAAAAATTAACATATATTATCTATTTGCAAAATTGATTTTCTTAGAAAAATCAATTTAATAATGGTCCCACTAGAAAACTCTTTAAATAAAAGAAATTTGTGAAATCGCTTTTTTGTAAAATGCATTTTTCAACGAAATTACATCATTTTTATGGTGACAAAATTAAAACACATGTGAAACTTTGTTTATTGATTTATATGGTCCCGTGATATGAACATATTGGTTGAATAGTGAAATTATGAGACTACTCATAGCTGAAATATTGTTAGTATCGCGCAATTGACCTTTAACGTGGACTTTGAACAGGTCGATGTGTGCGGTTTAAAATACGATTTAACAATTTTTAATACAAAGACCAATAAAATAATTTTGTGGAAAAAAACAATGTTTAATGTAGCTGAACATTCTGATATGATTTTTTTAATGATTAGCATTTTAATTTATTGATATATCCAAATAAACTTGTGTTTATTTATAGTAAATTAACTTGCTTCAAAATTGAATTTGTTTTTTTGACAATCAGGTAGCGACATTTTTATCAATGTAGAAGCAGTACCAATATTGGAAACATTGGTGACTTTTGAGCTTGGTGTAGAGCAACATTTTTCTATAAAAGGGCCTAAATGATATTTTAACAAAACAAAGGTGTCTATAAATGAACATTTGGGAGGTTTATGACCCAGCGATCCACATGTGCCAATGGCGTCAAAAAGACAGGAATAGGTCTAAAGATGGCGCGAAAGAGCAATGTGGGGCGGGAAAAAAACAGTGCAATAAAGGCAACCAACTAGAGAAGCCCGCGTGTCAATACGACATAGATTTAGATGTGCATTTGTCACATCGGAAAGAAAACACTTATGTTTGTTCTTTCTATAATTATATTTAAACATCTTTTATAATTTCGGGTATTTTAGTTTGGGTAAATCGCTTGGAACTAAATATTATTCATGACATGTACATAATTAGTTATCGTTTTTCTTACATATCATATACTACTAAAGTCATAAGTCATAAGCTCCATCAGTAAGAGCCTGTTGGTACTTTGTTGTTTTGTCCAAGTCTTAGTTCTTTGCTAAGCTTGGTTTTTTTATAAAATTTTCGTCGTTTCCAAAGAAAATAAAAGTAAGAGCATGTTAATCCGGTAACGCAAGTTGGAATTTTACACATTTATTTGATATTTAGGTGAAAATTAGTTGGCAAAGTTAACGATTTTAAGTCTCATTTTACCATCGAATTTTGCTAACACGATAAATTAGGATAGTAAAGAAATGCAAACGATTCACCGCCATTCTCCATTTATGAAATTGAAAGTAGGATTGAGCTCCTGTTGTGAATTCTTGAAGGCAATTTCATCGATTTCATTTCCAAGTATTTTTTAATGACCGATATAAATTACCAATGAAATTTCTTCATAAACCTCTCGTATACAACAATGGTTTGATAGCTTTAGTTTGGGATGACAATTTCAATCAAATTATAAATGATGCAGGTTGTGGCAGTAAGGTCGAACCTTAAATACTAAGATCCATGGACAGACCATGGCATTTTCAAGATGTGTTTTCTTAAGGCATGACATCTGGGATGCGCCTTATCTCCACGATGCAAACTTTTTAAAACAATGATTTCATTTGTATTAGGTGTAAGAAGTTCATTTCATACCTTGAGAAGTAACAAACATAAAATGCAACAATATCAAGTGAAGAGTAGTTTGCATATGGTTTGAAAGTCTTGACACTAATGGCAATTATATATATTTTCTGGAAATTTTAGAAGCCATTGGTAAAAAATTTAGAATATTTGACGACTCAAAAATACCGGTAAAATTTTTATTTTTCAATACACTTAAAAGATACAACAAATTGTTCCAAAACCAACCACAATATAAATGTTCTCAACATTAGAGTAAATCCAAATAACAATGCGGAATAAAAATCGAGCGGATGTTGTGCGATCACATCGGAATCTTCTCTTTGAACCAGAAGTACCTAAAATGTTTAAACCACAAAACCGAAAACACAAAGCTTAGTGAGTTCCCAAAATACCACATATCATACCTAACATCGGGGCCCACCCATATATCGATCCCCACCAATCATATCGTACCCCGTCGATCATAATGGGGCCCGCCCACATAATGGGCCCCTTCCAACATATTCTGCAAGAGTCACAAAGACAGCTAGCATCCTACATAGTATAGTGAGAATACTCACCTCAATCAGCAACCGATGCAATCACACACCCGAGCTGATGATACCGAAACTCCTCACACTAAACATATACACAATAAAACCCTAATCAACAATTAAGGTAGTAACTAACACTCAAAAGGTCTAGGTTCATAGCTAATCCTCCTTGGGACAAAAGACCATTTTGCCCTTCCAATACTAACACCGAACACAGTTGACCAAAAGTCAAACTTGTCAAAAAGTCAACTCTCTGGTGCTATGCTCATCGTAGCATATACCTACGCTCAGCGAAGCACACTGCTCTATGTGTGGCATAGAGCTTTAGATGAAAATGGGGGATTACCATGCTACACTAAGCATAGAGAAAGCTACGCTCAACGTAGCTCCAGTGATGTCCAAACTTCCATATTAAGCTCTTAATACAAAAGGACAACCTCCCAACTCTCAGATCTGGATCTAATTGATTTCTTAATGGATAAAGTCTCTGACTTTATCTCTTTGCATGGCCAACTAGAGCAAAATACCAAACCCTAAGTCCATAATACCACCTTTTGCTTAAGAACTCATGCATGGATGGATGAGAGTGGCCAAGCTCTCATTTTTATGACTTTACAAGCTAAAAAACGTCTGGAAATGACACTCAAATGGTATGGAGTAGCTCATACTCACAAAGACCAAGGTTATGTGGGCAAAAGCACAAAAACTCATGACCAACTAGATCTAACATGAATAGTCATCAAGATGGAGGCTTTATACCTTCTAGAGGTGGATTATGAGATGCAAAATTTGGATCTACACAGCTTGTAACTCCTAAGTGCTTCCCTAATGAGTTCCTCCTTCAAAGAAGCATACAAAAACAATTTAAGGTCTCAAAACTCTCACAACGTGGATAGGGTTTCGAGATGGCTGATTTCGAGGGAGGAGGCTTAGCATGGAGAGGGAATCAAGGAGTTAGAGCCTTTAAATTGGGCTCACAACCCCAAGAATTACTGTTTTGGTGTAGGGAACCTACACTCAGTGTAGCTCAACCTACGCTCAACGTAGGTCATTAAACCCCCGCATGAGATCTTCCACCTACGCTCAACGTAGGGGACTATCCTACGCTCAGTGTAGGTCATCAAAATGGAAAAATGACAATTTAAACTTTAAAGAATTGTGCCTGAGGATACGAGTTTTACAAAATAAACATATATGTGGACCAGTATTGTAATACCCTATTCGGGATCATTCTGTAATTCAGGGTCGTGAGCCGGAAGTCGATTATGTAAAGGCTTTGGGCCTTAAGGAGGCAATGTTTAGACCTTTTGGAAGGAGGTAATGGTGTTTATGAGATCTAAACCTTTGAATTGTGTTTTGGAGTGGGTAAAACGAGAAAAGTCATAGGCCAAGTTCTTGCATGAAATATGGATTTTTGTTCGAGAAGTTTTTAGTCCAAGATATTTAGTAATATTGTAGAGCTCTTCAATACCTTTTCGTGGATATAAAGATCGTCGAAATCAGATTTGAAACGAATAAGTTATGACCATCTGAAGTTAGGGCGGTTTTGGGTTGAGTCGCATACGTTGGATGTACTCAACGTGTACGTTGGGCGTACTAAGGCCTCCCTAGTACTCTAGGCATAAATTGAGTATGTTGGACGTACGCGATTAGTGCCCAAACCCTATTTTCATGGTTTGAGACCTATTTAATCTCCTTAACTCCCCCAAACCCATTGCATTCTCAGCCTCCACCTCTCCAACACCCTCTCTTGTAACCCTAACCCTAGATTGAGCCTTGTGAGCAAAACGAAGTTGTTTTTAAGTGCTTTGGAGTGTTCTTGGTGCACCTTGGATAAGAAGGAACTCATTGAAAAAGTGTTGGTTGCATTGGAGCTTATAGCTCCAGACTTTGTTCACCTTGATCTTTCTTCTAGAGGTATAAAGTTTGAATCTTGATGATGAAATTGTTAGATCTAGCTAGTTTTGGGTGTTATGAGCTTTTGGTCACTTTAAGTGCATAAAGTTTAGATCTTGAAAGTTTGTGACATTGTTATGGATAAATTTGGAAACTTTATCCATCTAAACATCATTTTGATTTAGATATAAAGGTTGGAGACTTGTACTTAATGGATTAAGTTGAAAAATATGCACTTTTGGGTCCCTTTGAGACTTAAAGACTAGATCTTGTTTGTTGGGACCATTCTAATGGATACATTATGGAGGTGTTATGAACCATAAAAATGTGATATTGGCCCTTCTATCCCTTTCATACAAGGGTTGTGATGTCTTATTGGGTTAATAACTTAGGGGTTTTGGACATTAAGCACTTTATAGCCATGCAAAGTCATAAAGTTGGAAACTTTATGACTTAGGATATCATTTTGGGCTTGGATCTGAGTTTTAGGTGTAAGGGCTTAATGAAATAAGCTCTTAATGTAGTTTTAGGACTGGGCTACATATGTTGGGCGTACCTCGTGGTACACTACGCATACACGGTTAGCGCCCCGCTTTTGGTCAACATCAGATTATGTTGGGCGTACTCTCTTGGTACGTAGGGCGTACTCTGCTGGGAAGACATATTGACTTTTGGACCTTGACTGTTGACTTTGACTTTGACCAGGATTGACCAAGTTTGACCTAAGGGCATTTTGGGTAATTTGATTTATAGTTTGAAATTTGGGTTCCTGTTAATTGTATAGGTAACCGGTAGAGATAACTTTTAGAGCAGTGATCGGTGCAACTATTCTTTCAGACAATGAGGTGAGTCTTCTCACTGTATCCATGGGTCGAAGGCACCAATGCCAACCCATGACTTGTTATGTGGAATGCTAGTTGTCTCTGTAATGCTTGCATGAAAGACAAGGATCTGGCCGTGGTAATTGTATGAAAGACTAGGATCTGGCCCTGGCAATTGTATGGAAGACCAGGATCAGGCCCCTGGCAGTTGTATGAAAGACCAGGATCTGGCCCCTAGCACTTGTATGTAAGACCGGGATTTGGCCCTCGACATTGCAAGGAAAGACCACGAGGGCAGCCCATGACACTTGTATGTTTTGGTATGTAGTATTTTGGAAAACTCACTAAGCTTTGTGCTTACAATTTTATATTTATGGTTTCAGGTACTTTAGGTTCGAAATGGAAGGGCCCGGTGTGACTGCGCAGCATCCCGTAGAGTTTTCCGCATCGGCAATTAATGATATTACTATGATGTTTAAATAATATATTCACTTTGATCGGTTTTGGAACAGCTCGTTTGTATGATTTATTGTTTTAAAAATGAAACAAAATTCCCTTGGATTTTCGGGACTTTACAACTACAATGAAATCTTGACATATTGGATTAAGTAAGAATGGTCAAAAGTGAAAATAATGAAGATAATGAAGAACTAATTAGCTTAAATAAGACATTTGGGGATTTTCGGGGTGTAAAGTTTTGACAGAAAGCTCTATTGGTGAGAGAAAGCTCTACTGGTGACGAAAAACTATGTTTGGTAGTAGAAAGCTCTGCTGCTGAGATAAAGTTGTACTGGTAAGAGAAAGCTCTATTTTGTAGCGGAAAGCTATACTGGTTAAAAAAACTTTGTTTGGTGGCAGAAAAATCATGACCACCTAGATCTAACATGAATAATCATCAAGATGGAGGATTTATACCTTCTAGAGGTGGGTTATATGATTCAAAATCTAGATCTACAAAGCTTGGAGCTCCCAAGTGCTTCCCCAATGAATTCCTCCTTTAAAGATGCATACAAAAACACTCTATGGTCTCAAAACTCTCACAAGGTGGCTAGGGTTTCGAGATTACTGATTTAGAGGGAAGAGGCTTATCATGGAGAGGGAATCAAGGACTCAGAGCCTTTAAATAGGGCTCACAACCCAAATAATTAGGGTTTTGGTGTAGTGCACCTATGCTCAGCATAGCTCAACCTACGCTCAGTGTAGGTCATTAAACCCCTACATGAGATCTTCCACCTACGCTCAACGTAGGGGACTATCCTACACTTAGTGTAGGACATCAAAATGCAAAAATGAAAATTTAAACTTTAAAGAATTGTACCTGACGATACATGTGTTACAAAATAAACATATAGGTGGACCACTACAATGAAATCTTGACATATTGGATTGAGTAAGAATGGTAAAAACTGAAATTAATGAAGATAATGAAGAACTAATTAGCTTAAATAAGACATTTTGGGATTGTTTGGGTGTAAAGTTTTGATAGAAAACTCTATTGGGGAGAGAAAGCTCTACTGGTAACGAAAAGCTATGTTTGGCAGCAGAAAGCTCTATCGCTGAGAGAAAGCTTTACTGGTAATAGAAAGCTCTGCTTGGTGGGAGAAAGTTCTGCTGGTGAGAGAAAGCTCTGTTTGGTGGAAGAAAGTTTTGTTGGTGAGAAAAAACTCTGTTTGGTGGCATAAAGCTCTATTGGTGAGAGAAAAATTTATTTTGTGGCAGAAAGTTCTGCTAAGAAGGACAAAGTGTTGTAGGAATCAAAATGCACCTGTATTGTTTTGGGAGTTGTTGAACGTGCTATGTTGCATGGCAGGTGGCCATGCACATCCCTCAATGTTGAAGATTTTAGAAGCAGTTGCATGACCTTCTGTGATTGGCTGACAGTTAGGGAACCCCCTTCATGTGTTATTATGGATGCTCCTGCCCCATTAGAATTAGGGTTTCCCATGATTCCCTATAAATAAAACACATATCCATCAACATTATGGCATAAAAATTTCAACAGAGCAAATCATTGTGAGGTTAAGAGCACATCCTTTGGATCAATTTGTAAGAAAGAGAGATTCCTTTGTTTTGAGATCTCAAGTGAGGTGTGTCCTTTGTGAGTGATTGTAATTGTTTTTGGAAGTTTAATAAACCTCTCTCTCTCTATCTCTCTCTTTCTACCTCTCTCTCTCTCTGTCTCTCTCTCTCTCTCTCTCTCTCTCTCATTCTAGGTATGAAATTATATAATCCAAATGAAGTTAAATGTTTTAAAAGTAATTTTCCAGTTGCAAATAATTATGACATTTGGTTGAAAACAATGATGCAAAATGGTTGTTGGTTAAGTGTTTCAAAGATGACAAAAAAGCATATTGTCCTTTTAGATTATACGCTTCCTAGATGAGTAATGAAAGGATAATCCTGATTAAATAACTATATTTTGAACATAATCACACTAGATGTTTCAAATTTGGTTCAGTTGTCATAATTGTATAGTTGTCATAAATATATGGATATCGAACCATATAATTAATGAAATTTTGGGAGAATCCCAATATAAATTAAAATAAAATGCAAGTTGAAATAACGAGGAAATTAATAGTGTGAGTCAGTGTAGAAATTCAAAGAGACATGGATTGATTTTCTTCGTTGATCGATGTTGCTGACTTCACAACCGATTTACATAAGATTACTAAATACTAAATATATATTACAAACAAAATCTTATACATGTTAACAACTTTTTAGTTAAATTCCACTGCCACATAGATACCAAATAAACATACAACATACTATACACAGTTATTTTGTTGTCTTTTGAACAAACAAATTGAGTTTAAGGACATATGGAGTACATAAAAATAACAAATAATACATATGGAGAATAGTTTATTACTCTTATAGTTATTAACCTTTTTAATTTCACAAACTTTATAAAATTACTTATTGATATAAGGGTGATGCTAAATATACCTCTACTAAAAAAGACATGTGTCTTTGGGTGTCACACCATGTATATGGGAGGCGGTTTATTTATGATCAACTTAATATTAATAGTGAAATGTTTGATAGGAGATAACAAAGTCTTTGAATTTACAACAATATAGAATTTTAGATACGAATCTAAAGGTATATAAATTTCTTTGTTGAACTAGGACGAAACATATATGCACCTTGACTTTCTAATAATTATGTATTTATGTTTATCTTAGTCTTAGACATTAAGTTGATTGTTAGAATTGATTTCGTTTTACATGTTGATTTTAATGGGTTTAGAACCTATCAAAGATCAACCATTGGGCAACGGAAACAACAAAAAATTATGATCTAAGACTCAAATCACAAGGTCTAACTCAACTACCCATGCAACTTATAGAACACAATAGAATATAATCATACATTTGCTTTCTTCGTAGGTTTCTTATTTTGACGAGCAAGTTGACTGGACTAGAGAACCCAATGTAGAGTTCCTCTTCTTAAATCACACCCAAGACACAAGATACATACAAATCTAAGCAACCCTCGAACTATGAGCTTCAACAAAACCAAAATCTCGATTCAACTGTCGACCATGACATGGAGAACAGCCTGCCATGACGATGAAACTGCACTTCAGTATTTCTTAGGGTTTTTGAGGATTCCGAAATTTTAAGGCTAAGAGGTATTTTTCCCATGTGTCAAAACTAGATTTGGAGTCCTCTAGCAACCCTCGAACTATGAGCTTCAACAAAACCAAAATCTCGATTCAACTGTCGACCATGACATGGAGAACAGCCTGCCATGACGATGAAACTGCACTTCAGTATTTCTTAGGGTTTTTGAGGATTCCGAAATTTTAAGGCTAAGAGGTATTTTTCCCATGTGTCAAAACTAGATTTGGAGTCCTCTATTTATAGTCAGGTGATTTGAAACCCTAGAGATAACTGCCAAACTTAATTATAATTATCTATGAATTTCAAATCATTCTAGAATATTCAATATTCTTTTATTTATTATTAATTAATTAACAAAATAAGTCTCTCAAATAAATATATTTTCAAATCTGCTTTATTTTGTTTTTGCATGTAACCCAAAAGGACACTACTATCTATAGTAGCATTATCGGGCTTGTTATGACTATGGGCACTAATCTCCATCTGCTCCCACTTGCACTTAGGCATAAACAATTGAAAAGGTCAAATACTTACTAGAAACAACAATGAGTGGTAGTCTACTGCAATTACTGTACTTATAGCAACTTTGCTATAAACAACCCTAAGAATGATAACTTCAAATTCCTTTGTTCTTCATGATATTATGAAATACAGACATGGATCTAGGGTCAATCTCCTGGTTCACGATTATGTTTCCCAATGTCGACTTATGGTGACATTCAGGCTGACTGTTAGGTCTAACCAACTCAGTCTCAACTTAGCCAAGCATTTGTTGTCAACACCAAATGAACAAGGGGCCCAGAGATATCTACTTCTCCATTTCTGGTAGAAAAATCAAATAAACTTTGACAACATAGACTAGTGCTATTCCTCATGCAATATCTAGTCAAACCCTGTATGGCTGCTAGTTATGGACAACGTTGGGGAAAAACCAATACATAACATATTATAGAACAAGACCCCATGTATCTCTATTAGAAGAATAAGAAACATAGCCATCTTAATCTACTTATGACATGATCCATGAAGTAATATTTAAGTGTGGTTACTCCAATATGTAAAATATCCATTTTAAGTACTAATCAGTCTTGGTCACAAGTATTTGCAATGTTCATACCTATGAATAGTCTACCAATACTATGCAAATCTTCATTGACTACTATCTCCAAATAGTATGACTGATTGTGGAAGTTTGATTAAAAATTCTAGAAGTGGTTCTGAACATGCAAAAGTAGGAACAAAGATAATATGAACAAACATAGCAATTTATTATCAATAATCACCAATCAAAATATATAATATGTTCCAAATGATCAAACTATAAATTATGAAACCAATTCACTAGAAACTCTAATGCCAATAAACCTAGTATGAGCATCATTCTTAATCTATGAAAATGGTTTGGTGAGCGGATCGGCTGGATTATCTTCTGACGGTACTCTACTCACAATGATGTCTCCATCTTCAACCAGTTTCTTGATTTAGTGAAACTTTTTCTGAATATGCCTCGTGTACTTGTGATCTCGAGGTTCTTTAGCTAAAGCAACTACTCCCTCGTTATCTCATAAGATCTCAACTGGTTCGGCTATGCTAGGAACAATACCCAGATGATTGATGAACTTCTTGAGTCATAGTGCTTCTTTGGCTGCTTCATTGGCTGCAATATACTCTAACTTTGTAGTTGAGTCAGATATAGTGTCCTGCTTGGAACTTTCCCAAGTTACCGTTCCTCCATTCAACATGAATACATAACTAGATTGTGATCTGAAATTTCCCTAATAGTTTGGAAACTTTCATCCATGTATATCCTTTAACGCTTAGTTCTTCCTTACCAACATAAACAAAGAACATATCTTTAGTCCTCCTAAGATACTTCAAAATATTCTTGACTACCGTCCAATGACTTTCGCCAAGATTGGCTTGATAACGACTCGTTATACTAATGTCGTATGAGACGTCTGACCTTGTACATATCATGGTGTACATGCTCTATCCTATAGTCTAGGCATATAGCACTCAAATCATTCTGTCCAGTTCTTTAGTAGTATTGGATATTGGGTTTTAATCAAAACTATGCCACGTTGCATAGGTACAAATCCCTTATTAGATTCTTCCATCTTGAATTTCTTCAAGATTTTATCTAAATATGTGTTTTGGCAAAGTCCTATTAGTCGCCTAGATCTATCCTTATAGATCTTAATACCAAGTATATAAGCAGCTTCTGCGAAGTCATTCATAGCGAAACTTTTCTCAAGCCATGATTTTACACTATTTAGTGTTGGGATGTCGTTTCCTATTTGTAATGCCCAAGTTTCATACCAAGTACTCTGGAAAAATTCATTTCTCATTTTAAAATTTACAACAATTTTGGTGCACATTAACACTCCCGAATACAAGTAGTTATCTCAAGGATCGTACCAGACTAAAGTACAGGATCAAGTCAGGTGTCACAATAATGTACCTACAAAATAAATCATCACAATAACATAAGCCTCACGACTTACTGAATAATAACTACAATAACATAATAACATATATCGCAATCAAGTAATCATCACTAATACATAACAAATAAATTACGACAATTAGTAGTATTCTCGTACTCTTTTATCAGTTATAATAATAATTAATTTCTTAATAATGATCTGGTACTCGATAATGATCTGTGTGTGTGTAATCTATCTATCGATAATGATTTCTCTCTTTTTCTCTATCATAATCAATCTCTCACTCATGATCAATCTCTGAATCATTATCTATTTCAATCATGCATAGTGTCTTATTCAATATATTTCTCTCTATCATGATCTATCTCTCTCAATGTTAATACGTCTCGCTATCAAGATTTGTCTCTCTCAAGTTAATTAATCTCTCTATCAATGTCTATCTATCTCAATGGAAATCAATATCTTTATCAAGATCTATCTCAATCATAATATATTATCAATCATGATTAGAGATGCACAAACCTCGGATCCGATCCGGTTCGATGACGTCAAAGGCAATCCGGTTTCAGCGAAGATCCAATCCGGTTTCAAACTGGTTTTCCCTCCCCCGAGTCCGAATCGGTTTAATCCAATCCGGTTTGGATCCGATCCGTAATCTGATCCGATTTTTGCAAAAAAAAAATTGAAAAAAAAAAACATTTTTTGGACCTCATATATAACACAAAATGCAACATATGTTCATTAAAATAGTTAAAACGTACATCAAACGTCGAATTAGAAAGAGTTTACAAACTAGTTAACTAATAATAATAATAAAGTGGCGTTATAACATTTACCCAAATAGAAATAGTTTTTGTGGTCTTCCACTTCGTGTCGCCTTCACTAAAATATTCTTCTACCGCCACGCAAATAGTTAGGGGTCTCATCAATACCATATTCTTCATCTTCGTCTTCGTCTTCGTCGTCATCGTCTTCGTCTTCCGGAGGTGTTGATAAGCCTTGTGCATATTCTTCATCCATGATCTCCAGTTCAACATTTTGTGCTAGTGGGCCTTCTAGTGATGCCAAATGTTGTATACGTTTCACCGAATCCAAGTAATCCTTCAAGTAAACGCAAACCTCTACAACAACCGGGGTAAGATTCGTCCTCAACTTTGATAAAACTCTACCAATAAAAGAAAAAGCGGATTCCGAAGCTACCGTGGGAGCTTGGACGGTTAGTAAATCGCGGGCCATGACAGAGAGAATAGGAAATTGTACTTTCTTTTCTCTCCACAAAGCCAAAACATCCAAAATTTTAAATTGTGGTGCACTCATGAATTTTAAAAAGTTTGACCCCATATAAATTCCAAGTTCGCTACTAGGGGTTAATGTGCGTGCTCTTTTGTTTTGTTCCTCCAAAAGGTAGTTATAGAGGTCGATATGAAAATTCGTTCGACCCCCACTACTATCTGATGCACAACTAGTAGAGTCGGTTACACTTGCAAAAGTGTTTGACATATTGCCATATTTTGTAGCGTAAATGTCAAACAAATTAGTAAAAGTATTATTAAAATTGTGTATTTGGTTACGGATGTAGTTTGAGTCATCTTTGTACAAATTTAAAGACATAGAAATTTTGGTAATCAAAACCTCTACACCCGTAGCATTGATACATGGGTTTAATGCCGCGGCGCAAGTAAAAAGTGGTGGCATTTCTTTGAAATATTTGACTAATTTTTGTCTCATTGGTCTCGTAACCAAAACAAATATTTCACTTCTTTGTTCAAAACGCTCCAATTGCGCGGACATCAACCATAATTCATATAGTAACAACGAACTAGTAGGGTAATACACGCCCGATAAAAAGTGGTTGATTATTTAAAAACTTTTAACATTTCCACAAACTCTTCCATCAAATCCCAATCAAAATCCGAAACCGGGTTTTTTCCTTTTAAATTGTGTCGTAAAATAATTGCAAAACGATTCTTTGACGTGTCAAACTTTCAAACATCATGCACGTTGAACTCCATCTAGTGTCAACATCCCAATGAGGACCATATGGAGTTACGTTAATGGAAATGACAAACTTTCGATATTTTTCCATTGTAGCTTTATTTTTTCCAAAAACTCTAGTTAACACAGTTTTGAATTTTTCAATCGTCGAATCTATCATTTTTAAACCATCTTGTACCACAAGATTAATAATGTGTCAAACACATCTAGTATGAAAAAACGAGTCATCCAAAATAGGTTTATATTTTGCAATTAATCTTTTTGCGGCGACGGTATTATTACTTGCATTGTCAAACGAAATAGAGAAGATTTTGCCGCGTAAATTATAAGTCTCTATAACGCTTACTAAAATTGCAAATAATCATGCCCCCGTGTGAGGATGCGCAAAATGTTCAAAAGCAATAACTTGTTTGTTCATTACCCAAGTAGAGAGATCTATCCAATGTGCCGTGACGGCAAGATAGCTTTTGGGACAACTTCCGGTGGAGGACCAAACATCACAAGTTAAAGAAACACCGGTTTTTATATTTAAAAATCCCAATTGCATATCTTTTTTGGCTATATCCCAATACTTTAGCATCACATCTAAGAGAAGTGCGACTTACTTGCCGGTATTGTGGTTGCATTATTTCCCGCAAAATCCTTGTTAATCGTGGGTTGTCGAAGTGGTTGAAAGGAAAGCCCTTTTGAATCACGAACTTGCAAAAGCTTTCACGAATGTCATCATTTTTGTAAATAAAAATCGACCCGTCGGGAGTAATATTTGGTTGGTCTGGATCGCCTTGACCTTTTACAACCGGACAAGTTTTTGTTGTATGACACCTCAACGCACTATTGCCATCTTTTTCGAAAAACATCCCGCACGTCTTGCATATCGCTTTTTCCTTCCCGTTCGACAATAAACACAAATCATAATGTTCCCACACTTCTTTATTCCGAGTGGTTGGTATGATTTTAACCACCATTGCATCCGAATCTTGACCTGCGGTAGAATTTCTCGAGCTCAATTTTTGGAGTATTATGAAAATAGAAGTATAAAGTAGTTGAAATTTGTGTAAAATGGAAATGTAGCAAATGACATGTATTTATATGTGTTTAGAAGGGCAAAAAAGTCAAGAAAAGTCAAACTAGCCGTTTTTTGAGGGTTCCAACGGTTAGAAAAAAATTGAAAATGCCCATTTTTTAACGGTAAAAAAAAACCGGTTTGAATCCAGTTTTGGATCCGGTTTGAGTCGAATCCGGTTTACGATCCGGGGTCCAATCCGATACTACGTCCGAAGCACCAAACCGGTTTGAATCCGGTCACCGGTTTAATCCGAACCGGTTCGGTCAAAACCGGTTTCCGGATCGGATCAGATCGTATACCCGAATCCAGTTTTCGTGTGCATCTCTAACCATGATTAATCTATCAATTATAATCTATCTATCAATATGATTAATTCCTCACTCGTGGTCTCGATAAAATCTATTACTCAATAATGAATAGTTTCTCCATAATAATAATTGTCTCAATAATAATCAACTCTTTAGATCTCTATATAATTTATATATGATATATCACATATATCATAAATCTAACACAATTAATTACTCATAAATGATCTATCTTTCAATGTGATCTACTCCTCATTTATAAGTTATCTCAATCAAAATTGATCTCATCAAGGATCTATCTCATCAAAGATCTATTTCATTTATAAGTTATCTTTCAATTAAGAATCTATCTCTCAATTAAGATCAATCTTTTAAATCATATATCAATCGATTTAATAATTAATCATATAAATCACGTAATGTATATTACAGATAATACATCAATGGATGTTAGAGTAGTGTTACTCACATGGTTAGTTGGCAGATTAATTCCAATTTTGGTTTTGATCCTTCACTGCCTATTAGCTCGTCAGATGGTAACACATATTCATCAAATAACAAGTTCCTTAGAACATGTTACGACTCATTACTAGTTATACCATATGACCTCTTCTCACAATAATAATCAAATCTTATAATATAATCACAATATGCCTAAGTTGTAAGCCATTAGCTAATTCTGTCATAACGGGTATTTATCAAATGTTAGGGTTTATAACCCTTATAGTCTCGACTAAATCTTTAGTTGTAAGATATGCTCGCAATCTGATTAACAGGTCTGTAATAGCCCCATATCACGAACACTCGTAACATATACTTGGGTCTATCAAATCTCAATATTTATCATATATCATAATTAAAAATTAACTGGGTAAAAGACACCTAAAAAAATCTCGTACTCAACCCCGTAACTCCCGTAAAATAGTATATCTCCTCTGTTATAATCTCCCGAACAGCATCTCCGATCTTGGGTGCTAAAATCTCTCAAATGACATGAAATGTTTGTATTTATAATAAAAGCATGCCACATCATGACCGTCTATGTGCCATGTCATGAAGACAGTGAACCCCGGTTTCTCCACGTGTCACACTCTCCCTCCAAGTGTCCCAGTGACTTGCCTCATTCCACGTTGTGGTAAATGTTCTACCATGTCGTGGTGATCATATTGCTACGTGTTACTCTCTGATTGACAAGTGTCTTGGCAAGTCAATCATTTCCACATCGTGGTAAACATACCACCACATCGTGGAAATCATAAAGTTGACTGTTGAGTGTTGACTTTGACTTTCGTTGAAATAGCAACGTACTTTCATCTTAACTTCAAACGTCCATAACATTCTCATATGAACTCCATTTTTGACGATCTTTATATCTACGCGTTCATATTTAAAAAGTCTATCACTTTCTCAACTCCATTTTTCTAAATAGAAAACACCCAATTTAAAGCAATTATATGCTTTATCTCGCTTACTCGTCTCACATCAATTTACATCTTTCATAATAATACCTGTTATGAAAAACAGGTGTTACAAGTTCTCTCCCCCTTAACCAGATTATGTCCTCAGAATCTTATTAAATAGATAAGGGTATATCAAGATAAATCTCTTTTCAAACCCTCAAGTTACAATCTCAAAATAGCATTAAAAACTCTTTCTCTTTTCTTATATCATGTAATACTCATAAGTATTATAAATTAATCTTTCTCTTAAATATTCTCCAATAACTCATTAGTCATTTATCTAAATTTTAATAGTAACCCAATTGAGTTGTATCTCGAATCATCATGTTAATTATTTTACTCTCACTTATATTAACTTTGGTTATTAAATGCCATTCTACAATTGAAAAGCATGTTGATTGCCTAAGCAATTGCTGAGATCTCAAGAAAAATCTCAAAAGTAAATATTACTAAAATCAACTAACATAGGACTGCAAAAAATCTTAAACCATACTCATGTATCATGGGTTTTGCATTTTATCCTCTATTATCATCAAACATTCTCAATGTTTGTTCTCTTTTTTACTCTAATCATCTGTACATATATGTTTTATTCACTATATGTCATAACCCTTAACTCTTTTCAACTGGTAGTATTCCTCTTACTACCATTTACAATTGACTATAGTACTTAGCTCTTCTCAAATAATAGTATTTCTCTTACTATTAGTCATTACCTCAAGCTATAATTACCCACTCATCTTAACTCATTATCTGGTTCTCATTAAAGACGTATTCAAACTTTTACTTCAATTGGACTCAATATTGTACCTCTTTTATGACACTCATATTAACTACAAAATATATTAATCATATAAACTCTCCACTATTAACTCAATCTTGTATTATATAATAATTGAATAATTCTTTGATTTTTAATAATGATATCAATCCTCTAATGATATCATATTTTCATTAATTAACTCATTTCTCTTTATGCTCAACTAAAAGCTCATCTTTCTCATGTATCCACAACTTTATCTTCACTCTTATTCTCTCATGTCTCTTCTAAGTTTAAACAACTCACATATTTCTCTTATGTTTAGATGCTTCTTCTGTCTTAATTTACAACTCCTCTCATCTAACTCTTTAGTAGCGACTGACTTAAATTTTAGGGAAAATGGTTCTGACAATAACACATCATTACTTCTCTTAATCATCAACATTCTTCTCGAATATCAAAATCAATCAATCAATATCCCTACTAATATTCTAAATTTGTATCATCCTCCTCATAATTGGTAGTATTTCACTTACCATTACTTAAAGTCGGCTATTGCTCTTAGGTGTTTCTCAACTATCATTTGGTACTCAACTTACAGCTATTTTCTAAGCTACGAGTATATCACTAATTATCAAATATATGAACTAGAAACTGATAAAGTCCCTCACATAATGAGTATCGACTAAGCACCCAACAAACTAATCCATGGTATATCACATCTCAAATACTATCACTAATTTCTCAATAATTTCACGGGTCCACTGTAACACCAATTTTCTAGAATGGATTAATTTAGGGTTTTAAGGAGTCAAAGGCTTGACTTTTGGAGAAAATCAGTTGTCACGATGTGACTATTGGGTGGTCACGACGTTACAAGCCAATATAAGAAATGTGTATCTGGTCCGTTCTCACAACGTGACACACAGGTGGTCACGACGTGAAGCCTGCTGCAGCCTAAGCCCATGATCTTTTAGGGTTTTCTTCATATTTAAACCCATCTAAGGCGATTTTAGGGTTCTTTTTCAGCCTCCATCACCCTCAAACCTAAAAAAACCTAACCCTAATTCCCTTGATGGTTCTTGGCCTTTTGGTGCAATTTGTTAGTTTGAAGAAAAAGAGAAGAAGGAGAAGAAGGTGTTCTATTGGTGGAGCTTACAGGGAAACATCATCATCATCATCACCATCTCATATTATTTCTAGACCTTTGTAAGTGTCAAAGGCTCAAACTTTATTACACTATGTTGCTAGATCTAGGCTTTTGTCCCATTTTCTTCATTTTTGAGCAAGTTTGAATCGAAAAGATCCATAAAGTTAGCAACTTCATGGATTCTAAGGGTCCCTTGGGTATTATAAGGTCCAAATCTAGAAGTTGGTGGAGCATTGGAGTCATGGATGTGATTTAAGGTGATATTTCTTCATTTTTGACATAGAATGGATATAGGACATGCATGAGGAATGCATGTTTATACAGTAATCAAATTTAGAGACCTGTGGAGTCTCCTTAAGCTTCTAGAAAAGTGGAGGCTGGAGAAGAGATGGATTAAAGACTCAAATCTTTGGGATGTTGCTTCAGACTGCGGTCACGCCGTGACACTGAGGATGTCACGACGTAACCAAGAAGGAGTCCATGAATATTTTTCCTTATTTTGCTCATGAGGTGACAGAGGAATGTTCATGACGTGATGTCTGTTCAATGGGTTATCCGTGGCAAGTTGGTTGTGTTGGAACATGTCGAGTTGGGATCGGTTTGAGTGAGTTCTCATGATGTCACCAAGGGCTGGTCACGATGTTAGGCTCAATGGTTGGTGTTTTGGTTGTTGACTTTGACCTTGACCATTGACTTGTTGACATGGGTTGACTTTTGGGTCAAGATTGTTGATTTAGGGTATAGACTAAGGTTGGACCTTGTATGTATTGATAGGATAGTTATAGCATCTGTTGCAGGACATTGAGCTAAGGTTTAGCTGATTTCGAGAGTAAGGAGAGTCTTCTCACTATATCGAGTAAGATGCTAGCTATCTTTGTGACTCTTGCATTTATATGATGGGTTGGGCCTATTTATATGATGGTTTGGGCCCAATGATATGTTGGGTTCAACCCGTTTTTATGTTGGGATGGGCCCGTTGATATGTTGGGTTGGGCCCATTGTATGTTGGGTTGGGCCCGTTGTATGGTATGTGGTATTTTGGGGAACTCACTAAGCTTTGTGCTTAGGAATTATGGTTTAAACATTTTGCAGGTACTTCCAGTTCCAGAACGAAGGGCCTGGCTTGACGGTACAACATCCCCCAATGGCTTTTTCCGACTTGATTATTTTTTATATAATCTGATGTTTGAAAATAAATTTGATATGGATAGTATTTGGAACCAATGTTTGTATGACTCTTTGTTTTAAAAATGAAAATTTCTATTGGCATTTTTTGGACATTACAAGTTGGTATCAGAGACTTGGTTTGAGGGATTCGGGCACACTCTCAGGTGTGTCTGAACTCAAACTGAGGAATTGGTAATCTTTTTGAAATAAAATAATATTTTCTAAAAAGATTTTTTACAAAGAAAATGGGTGTGATGTGTGCAATCAGCCGAGCTCAAGTAAGTGATTCCCAAAATTCCCATACATGTTGATATTGTATATGTTATGGAATGTTTGCATGCTAGGATAAGGCTAAGGATACCTTTAGGAATTGCATGATAGAATGGCCTGATTTGTGATGCCTTGTAGCCTAGGAGGAATTAGATGTTATGTTATATTTGAAATCTATATTGGTGGAATTAATTGCTAAGTGTATGTTTCAAAATTGTATACAGTTAGGATCATATAGCCCTAGAATGACTGATTTAGCCTTATCTCCTATTCCTTGCCTGGTTGTGGTCTTAGGGTAGAATCATTTATTCAACAATCTATTTGATCTCGTATTGTGTATAATTTCATGCATAAGGCAACCAACAGTGTAAGTGGAAGTTCCTAGTATGGTAGTAACAAGTGAGTTTGGGATGTCCTTTGAGTGTTTAATGGATTTTGAGTGTTAGTGCATAAATGTTGCTTGCTTTATGCTTTGTGGGACTCTTATTGATGTGAGTTAACTATTAAGTGAATATGCTAAGTTACATGATGCGAAGGTTAAATAATTTTAGAATGGTTGATTCGGCCCTATTTCACATCTCTCCTTTGAGTCTCAACATTGTAGGGTTGGGTCTTTCAGTCAAAATATTATTTAGGTTTTGTTGCATGTAATTGTAATCACGAAGTAATTAGCTGACATTGGTAGGAGTTCTTCGGCAATTGATGGAAGGGTGAGGTGGGGGATCCAAGGAGAGCCTAGGAAGTGCTTTAATGCGAGTGGGGCGATGTGTAGCGGGTATTGGAAGTGTCAGTATGAGAAGGTAACGTAGAGGCTTTGGGATAATTCTTGAGGAAAGTATGGATATGTATGTAAGGTAGTATTGGGTCCGTACTACTGAAAGCACAAAACCCGTACTCGAATCACAGAAAGTCATGGAGATTCTATAGGATGAGGATTATGTGGGTTTGTTCTGATCAGGTGTTTGGTTTCTTTTTAGTATGTTAATGAGCACTTGTGGAGGAGGATCTGGTTCTGCTTCAGGTTCAGGTGCTGGCGCTAAGCTGATTGATGAGAGGATTCACGAGCCTGTTTCATCTGAGATCACTAGCAATATTTTGGATGCGACTCCTATGATGTTTGGTACCATAAATGAGGGGATCATGAAGCTACTGGATGAACACTTGTGGGTCTTCCAGACTGAGATCGTGGCAGGATACTTAGGGGCACGGACTATCTCATTCATGGATTTCAAGGCTTATGGAGCCTCGAAGTTCTTTGGGGATAAGGACCCCATTGCTAGCCGACGGTGGATCCCTGACATGGATAATGCTCAGCGAACGAGCTTCTTCCCCGAGGGGTCGAATGTGGGATTCGCATCCTGCCTTTCGAGGGACCGAGCTCGTCACTGGTGGGAGGAGGTTGGCCATACAGTAGCATCTATGACCGCGACGACCATGAATTGAGATGATTTTGTGACGAGGTTTCAAGATGAGTTTGCACCGACGATCGAGGTGCAATAGTTGGCGAGGGAGTTCCAGGATCTTCGCCAGACTACAACGACACTGGCGGGGATCACCGCCAAGTTCAGGGAGAGGGATTTACTGGTTCTGCAGTACGCTACAGATGAGGTAATGAAGAAGTCGAGGTATCATGATATGTTTCGGGATGATATACGGGAGTTTGTGAGCCTGTTGAGCTGCAAGACTTTGGAGGATATGATTGCTAGAGCCTGGGAGCGGGAGATTGAGTTGCAGCTTCGGTTAAAGCGCGGGTCGGAGCAGGTTTAGACCATACTGGGCCTAGAAAAGAGGCCCAAGACTCAGGATTCGCGATTGGGAGGCCATTAGGGTCGGGGTCTTTGTGCCAAGTGTGGGAGGACTCAGGAGGGGAGCTGTCGTGAAAAAGGAAGGGTCTGGTTTAGTTGCGGTCAGACTTATCATTTTAGAAGGGATTGTCCTCGGGGTTCAATTCCAATGTGTTTTCACTGCGATCAGGTGGGCCACAAGAAGGCCGACTGTCCAAGGTTGTTGAGTGGAGCAGTGGGAGTACCTACTCCAACTACATTAAGGATTACTGATGGCTATGAGGCAGGGATGAGGCTCCAGTGGTGAGGAGCTGAGCATTTCAGTTATAGGCCGAGGAGACCCGAGTTCCACAAAATGCTATTTCAGGTAAGTATCATTTTTACTTTCTTCATGTGTTATTATATTTATGCTTTTGATCATGTGTTTGTGTTTCTGAGACGTAATGTTCGGTTTAGTTAAGTCTCCACCTAAGCATCTTATTTTCTATATGATTGCCTGGTTATTATCGAAGGGTTTGTCACATGTCATTTTGTATACCAAGAATCATGTTTGAAGGATATATGGTTGATCCGGATGTAGGCCTCAGTTCAAGGGTGACGGTTGGTGATGGCGTGAGCCCTACGTGGAAGCAAGTTAGTGTTCTGCTGGAAGGGTCAACAACTAGACTGATTTTGATGATCTTATCGCAACGGGGCGGAGGAAGTTGCAATGTAAATCCCTTGGATTTTTGGAATTATAAATGGTTGATATCCTTCGTAATTGAGGGGTATAAGGGATTGGTCAGAACGCAAGTGCATGGTGAGTTGTTGTAAGTTTCATGTTTTCAGTGGTATGCGTGTAGTTCTCTCATCGAAAGCTTCTAGTCAAGGAGCTCGTTGAGGCCAGTTGTTCCATCTGGGACAACGAAAATAGAGTTCAGAAGTACTAGTGCTACTCAGTTTGAGCATCAATTATAGGGTTGGTTAGCTGTTGGATCGATTTCCATCGCTTGTATGGTAAGAGCTGTTATGATCTATCAACTTCTGGGTGCTTCCGCATGGGTTTGCTCAGTAGCAAGTGAATTGCTTGATTGGTTATCCACCTTTTCCGTTAGTGGGTCATTCTTTTTTGTCATCAATAGAGGTTGTTCAAGGAGATGGAGTTGTATCAAGTGATAGTGTTGGAGTGGAGAGGTTGTGAGGTGATCCAGATTCAGTGGATATGAGAATGGAAGAGTGTGGTTGAATCCAAATAGGGGAGAATTGTTTGGATTAATGGGCAATTTCCAGGTTTGAATCACGGAGGAGTTTCATACCCTATGAAAGTGGAGAGCCAGTTCTGGTTGTTGTATGAGTCAAGGATCAAGCAAGAATTAATGCTCACTGGTCACTTATAATTAGGAAGGCAATTGCTAAGGATTCAAGATATCTTTTCTGAGGGCATGAAGCATCGGTATTGGCACATTATAGGATTCACGAATAAGTTCAGGTTGAGGTTTTTTTTAGAACCTCTCTACCTGTTCTTGTCTGATATAGGCTTTGGGGTTCAAAACACGATCTGGATGCCTGTTTTGGGTCTAGCAGGATGGTAGTTTGTGGCTCATGTTTATTTTTGTCTCAGTATTGTGGATAGTTGGTAAGACCATGGGTTGGGCCCATGGAAATAGTGGATGTATGCCAATACTACATACTGGCCGTAGTATTCGCTAAAATGAGTTTGGCCGTGCAGGAAAAGTTGAAAGACTATGAGAGGATCACTTCCTTCTTTCCAGTCGATTCGGGCTCGTTGTTGTTATTTAGTCGCTCCGTGTTCAGACAGAAGGACTGTTAGAGCAGTATTGGTGGTTAGACTAGTATAAGTCCTGACTGTAGGCATGGACCGTTTGGTTATGCTAGCTTGGGTGAGACCGTGGGCGAGGCCTGTTTGGTTGTTCTAGCTTGAGTGAGACCCATGGGCGAGGACTGATTGGGTATGTTATCTTGGGTGAGTGAATCGTTCGGTTATTTGAGGTTATGCTTAGAGCACGTGGTAGAGGTGGTAAATCCCCATGTCGGTAATGGAACGATGGCAAGAACAGGGTGTTATGTGACCGTAATGTTCAAGAGGATTTAATGGTGTCGTGGGGTATCATGATTTAGTAGGTGTAACTCATGAAGGTGGGACCCGATGGTGTTTGGAATGGTTGAAACTCACATTGGGAGTCGCCTTTAGTTCGAGTGCAACATGGATGGTCAGGGATTCTGTTTCTCTGGTATGTGACAACCTGAAAATTTCAATCCGATAAAGCCAATCAATCCAATCAAATGTCAGACTTGTTTCTGCTATCTTTTAGCATTGTTAAGGGTCTGTTTGAGTGTTCTAAGCCTAGTACACTTAAGGATTGTGTGTAGGGGTGTGTCAGCTTAAGTTCATTAGGTTGCAATCGAGCCGGAAACTCCATCACAAGGAGTTTACGGCCGCAAACTAGAGTTTACGGCCGTAAAATCTTGGTGGTCGTGAACTCTTTCCCTTTAAGTATCATATTCCTTCATTTCTTCATCATTCTTCACATCTTCAAGGCTGAAACTCATTTGTCTCTCAAGTATCATCAAGAACACTTCGATTTCTCTTCATTTTGTAAGTGATTCTTCCATTATTTCTTGATATTCTTCTTGATCTTGTAAAACCCTTTGATTTCATCCATGAATTCATCACTTTTCCTTCAAGATCTTCAAGTCTTCATCTTTACACCAAGAACACCCACTTGGTCTTGGGCCGTGAACACCCTAAAGTCATCCAAAGTGTGAGTATTTCTTCTATCATCTTGTTATCCATTAGAAGCCCTTGTATCCTCATGAGACAAACACCTTAGAAGCATGAATCAAGATCCAAAATGCATCAGTTTACGGCCGTAAACACTTATTGAGGCCGTAAACTTAAGTGTGTGGCCGTAAACTCACTTAATAAGGCTGTAAACTCCCTTTCATTCAATCACATGTGATTGTAACACTTCCTTACGAGTGTTTCCTAGTCCCTAAGGTTGTTTCTGATGAGAATATTGCGCTATAGATCGATAGATTCTAAACAGAAAAACAATATTAATCAAGTAAAGAACACAAGAATAGATCAAATGGTTTCGAATGATTAATATCTCACACCTCAGAAGAGCTCGATGAAGAACTTCGACTGTAGAGGTGTGCTAGGGTTACAATGCAAAAGTAATTAATGAGAACGATAACCTGAAAGCTATACATGCATGAATAATATATACGCTAACCCTATAATAATCCACGGTTGGACAGTCCCAAACCGGGTAAACAAAATGGACTAGAAAACGAGCCCAAAGACGCAACACTTAAAACCAACAATCTCCCCCTTTGCGTCAATAGAGGCGAGAGATCAATTCGGTTGAGAAAGTGTAGACTTCTTCACTGTCTTGAATACATTCGGTATAATGGCCAAAAGAGTGTGACGAAATGCTATATACCACCGAAGCACGTCAGAGAAGTTCTTCTTATCCGAATCACTGTTCTTCGCCTCTAGTGAACATTACAGTGTGATGAACCGGATCTATCTTGCCCATTTTCATCTTATTTAGATAACTTGGCTTCCCGATATTCTTCACAATCGACTTCTTTCTCATAACATTTGCAACCTCCTGATCCATCTTAGCAACTTCATGGATGTAGGAAGCCAACATTATTTTGATGTGATCGAGGATCGGCTCATACTGCTGTTGATTGGTAAGGAGAATGTTGAACAGCAGAATCCAATCGTGTGGGTTCAGGTTTGGAAGATCAGCTAACGAAATCATATGAATCGAGTTATCAGAACCTCGGGTCACCCTGAACTTAACGTTGATAAATTTTCCAGCAACAGTTGGTTTCAATACCTTGACAGAGGTTATTTTCTGAGTACTCCATGTCAAGTATTGGGGTTGGGCAAATTCAAGATAATAATCGATCAGATCTTGATCAACCTGTGGGAGAGGAGAAGGGACTTCAACCGTTGAATCAAAACAATGGAACACGAATGCCCTACAGGTGATGGGCATGTCAAATTGAGAATCCCTCGTATTTTCACGATCAAACGAGGCAACAGGTTCCAGCCAGTGAGTTCTAGGAGACTCAATCGCTTCTTTGATTAATCTTTCTCGGGTCCAAGTGGGAAAGAGAGATTGCTTGCAAATCAGAGCGTCTTGAGCTTCTTTCTGCTTTCGCTCTTTCTCTTCTTTCTCTCTGGCTATCCTCAGATTTTCATTGATCTCTTTATCCCTTTTCTTCCTCTTTAAAGCCTCAACAATCGTTTCTTCTTCTTCGTCATCACTATTTTCCACAACACCCTTCAAATTTTCCTGTCCACCAGAACCCGAAGCTACATTAACCTTCGGTTCGGTTTCGATAATGACTTTGGGTGGAATTGGAGGATTTTGATCAGCTTCTCCCCCTTGTTGCGGAGTGACCACGGGCTGCGTAACACCCTGAATCTGACTCAATATCTGAATAGCAGGAAGAAGTCTAGCAGTCAAGTGATTCCGGATAGTAAGGGTGAGAACAGGATCATGAGCATTAACAAGAGTACTGAGAATCGAGAGAACATCCCCATCACAACTTTTAAGAACTGCCCGCTCAGTCTTAAGTGATGCAATCTCCTTCTAGGCTTGAGCAAGGTGAGCAGACTGGACTTCAACTTGGGTAGTCTTTCGAGCAAGTTCGTCCATATTCTCGTTTTCCATGGCCATGTCAGCTTGAAGCTTATCAAGGCGTGAGTTGATCGAAGTGAGAAGAGAAGTGTGATCAGCTTGGAACTCAGTTCGAACAGAATCAAATTTTGCTTTCTCTTCTTGAAGGGACTTTGAGAGAGAATCAACAGAAGCATTAACCTTTGCAGCATTGGAATCGGCATGGGCTTTGAGTGACTCCAAAAAGATCTTTGAATCACGAACAAGATCTGTTACTTCGGTTGTTGCTTTCTTGCAGGTAGATGTAGAGGCATCCACAGCCTTTATAGATTCGTCGATTGAGGCTGTATATTGCTGAAGAGCAGTGTCAAGAAAAGCTTTTAAAACAACGTCTGAATAAGTTCGTGAGGTACCAAGCAATTTGTCAAGCTTATCATGAAGATCTTGTAAATGGAGCTTTGTCACCGGAGCATCATCCTCATTTTCACTTGGAAGTCGATAAGGACTATAATAAGTGGAGTCAAAATCAAAGTCTGTACCTCCCAGAATAGGCTCAGAGTCTGTTGAAGGTGATGGTGATAGAGGTTTGGTGGTAACAGGGGTGTTAATGCCAACGGTATGTGCCCCCGTATCAGATACGTTGACACTCACCAAAGGTCCAGTGGTTGTGGTTGTTATAGCTTGAGAAAAGATTGGTGGTGGTAGTGGAGCTGTAGTAGTAGGTTGAGAAGTGACAGGTGGTGGAACGGGAGCAACCGAGATTGGTATTGTAGTTTGTTTTGGAGAAGGAGGAGGAGTAGGAACGGGAATCTGTACCTCAGGAGTTGGAGATTCAGGAGATTAGACTTATGGTCCTTTGTTTCCAAATAGAAAGACACCAAATTCTCCGGGAAGCCCGGCGTATTTCCCCTTGGTAAGCCTTCGTGTTGAACTTCCTCTTCTTCATTGTCTGGTTGGTCCTCTTCTTTGGAAGCAGAAGGCATCGGTGCCTTTGGTCGGTTAGCCATCTTCTTGACCTTTTTCTTTTTGGAAGCCGAGCGTGCAGCTTTATCAGCCTTACGCTTTTTAGGAGATGAGGGACCTTCGGTCTCGGCTTTCTTAGACTCCTGTTTCTTCCACCTCTTGGCAGGTTTGTCAGCCACCTCCAAAGCACTCTGCATCTCAGGAGTGAGTTGGCGTGGACCCGAAGAGGCAATTTCCTGTAATCAGCCATAACTCTACTTTCACTCGAGACACATCGGCTCATTGATTCAGGAATAGAACCGATGTACTGGAACTTTGTAGGGCCAGTCACAATAATTTTGACCGTGTGAAAAGTAGCAATAGAAGACAGCAGAGCATCCGCCATGATAGGAATCTGAAAAGTGCCAATGGCTCTGCGAGTGACTAATGTCCAGAAACGACCGCATGAAATTTCAGAATGTTTGGAGGAGGAGTTGAGACTCTGCACCAGTTGTGACCAGATTAGTGAACCATAATCCAAATTGATTCCATTGTAGAGACCATATAGAATGGTCATGAAACCTTTACTCACCCCATCTGACCCTACAACCCTTTCTGCTAACCCCTTGTAGAGAATTGTAAGCAGACCGTTCCATTGAGGAGGTAAACATGACTTCTTGAATTTCGTCACGGTGGTTAGAACGTCTGTATATCCCATGTCATATAACATCGAAAACAACTGAGTTGTGGTTATGAAATCCGGTGAGATGACAGAAGCATCTGCAGCAAGCCCTAGTAGTGAACAAAAGCGTGCTTTGGATACAGATGTCTTGTGATCAGATATATCCAAGAAGATCCGTTCCTTGCGTTTGTTGTAGGAAGCAGTGAAGTAGACCTGCGATAGAAGGGACATGGGAACTGATTCGACTTGTGTAAGAGCAATCACCAATGGAGAATACTTGAGACACTCTACAACGTGAAGCATGTACAAATCATAAAGGAAAGGGTCCAGTTGAATGATGAGATTCTGATTGGGTTTTATCGTAAGCAAAGATGATGAAGCTGTTTGATCTTGAAGAGTGGATGATTCCACCATGGTTGTAGTGAAGAATAAGATGAACAGTTGTAAATCGCCTGTAGTTTTCAAGAGAGAGGTTGAAGAAGGTAAGGAGGTACAACAGGTGTGAGAACCCCCTTTTATACCGTTTCCAGGAGAGAGAAAATATCCGTTGTGATGATGGTACGATCTCTGAAACGTCGCCTGAAAAAGCGCGATTTGGCAGCTTGGTTTCCCTAGATATACGTCAGCAGGCGTGGGTGTAGGAACCGTTTCAAATTCACGCGCCCAATCCAAATTCTTATCCAATTACCGTCTCTTCAATTTTGAAAATGCCTCAAAGGGAAGTGCAAGCGGCTACAAACGAGACTCATTCGTTCGCTTCATGTTAAGTAACCTTCACTCCTCCATAAGAAAGGGAACCACCATATCTGTTATAAACGAAAGCACAAATTTGAAAAGTGCCATTAGAACCACAAACAAGAGTTTGGAAAATCATAAAGATCTTCATGCAAGAGTGTGCCAAAGAAAAAGAAATAATGCAAGATGTGTATGGGATATAAGTGATGTCTTTGAAGACATGAAACGAATGATCCCGGGCACGAATCTCTTCCTTCAAAGTCAAGAGAGACTGAGAAGTGTCTGTGTGGTTTCCCGTGAAATACGATCACATGTTTGTTAAGAAACATTGAAAGGCATCTTTTCATGTATAGACTTTAGTGGGTGGTTTAGCTTCAACCGAACTTCGATTCTTAACATAAGACCGAAAGAAGGATGAAGTACTTGTGAGACCGATGTGGTCTGTTGAACAAGTAGGTTGGAGAATTTATTTTGTGACTTGATAATAATAAGAAATCTCAAAAAGAAATCTGAAACTGGATCTTATGGGAAGAAACGTCTTGGTGATAGACAATATCATAAAGATCACGCAAAAATTAATAAGGAGATTTCTTTGGTACAAGTTATAGCTTGAACATTTTAGTGTTCACCGTCAATTCATTCAAGGTGTTGGATTTTGGGTCTCACTCAGCATGTGGTGAGCGTGTCTAAGATCAACACAGATGTTGTGTAACCATAAACCTCAGTGGTAATAACTGAGAATCTCAAGGGTTACTTTTTATGAAGCGAAACTTAATGGAGAAATGTGAGAGGATGGTTAAGGAACCGAAAGTACCTCTGCTATATAAGAATGTCAAAGCAGAAAACTCTTAACTCACTATGAGAAGAGTAACGTAGCTCGTGACTTGAGTGATTTTAGCAGCGTGATTGGGAAGAAACGATTGGTGTTTATCGAATCATTAAGGCTTCACTCAGAGTCATGGAGGCTTCGGTCTACATGTAGCAGCATGCTTCTAGGGACACTCAACTAGTACATAGATAAGAATGTTATACCTGCCCCAACATCATTGTGTTTCGCATCTGTGAACTTGAATCAATTTTGAGAACTGAGAGATAAAACTTAAAAACACATAGAAATATTTTTGTAGTTTTTGGATTTTTCTGAAAAATAATAAAAAACAGAAAGGAAAATATTTTTGGATTTTTGGAATTTCTGAAAAATAATATAAAACACAAAAGAAAATATTTTTGGATTTTTTGTAATTTCTGGAAAAAAAAATAAAAAACAAAAAAAAAATATTTTTGGATTTTTGTAATTTCTGAAAAAAAATAATAAAAACAGAAAAGAAAATATTTTTGGATTTTTTGTAATTTCTGAAAAAAAAATAAAAAACAGAAAAAAAAATATTTTTGGATTTTTGTAATTTCTGAAAAAATAATAATAACAGAAAAGAAAAAGAATACTAAATATAAACACATGAAAGAATAGGTAAGCTTTACAAAAGTATACAACCGAAACCGTACCTTAGAAAAAATGAAGCGAAATAGACCGAGCGTTCGGTTCATTTCGGTTCCAAAAAAAAAATTCCAGAGCCGAAATAGACCGAGCGTTCGGTTCATTTCGGTTCCCGAAAAATTCTAGAGTCGAAATAGACCGAGCGTTCGGTTCATTTCGGTCCCGAAAAATTCTAGAGCCGAAATAGACCGAGCGTTCGGTTCATTTCGGTTCCCGAAAAATTCTAGAACCGAAATAGACCGAGCGTTCGCTCTATTTCGCTTGTTCAATTTTAGTGAGAAGAAAGAGGTTTCGGTACTGACTCAGCTTCCATCATTCCCAAGCCTTGGAGTATCTTGTTAAAGCTTGCTTCTGGTAAGGCCTTAGTGAAGATGTCAACCAGTTGATTTGAGGACCGGACGAAGTGAACTTCAACATTACCATCTTCAACGTGGTCCTTAATAAAGTGGTATCTCAGTGCAATATGCTTGGTCTTGGAATGTTGCACTGGATTGTGACATATTCGAATCGTACTTCAGAGTCACAATAGAGAGGGATTTTCTTCATGCTTAAGCCATAATCTCTAAGTTGGCTTTGTATCGATATAACCTGTGATGTACAGGATGCTGCAACGATGTACTCAGCTTCGGCTGTGCAAAGAGACACGCAAGTTGTTTCTTTGACTGCCAGCTGACAAGTTTGCCATCAAGGAACTGGCATCCGCCGGTTGTGCTCTTTTGGTCCAATCCACATCCACCAAGATCAGCGTCAAAGAAAGCTTGAACAAAGAAGCCAGATTTTGCAGGATACCAAAGACCGAGAGACGAGGTTCGCTTCAAATACCGAAAGATATTTTTCACTGCAAGCATATGAGGTTCTCTAGGATTTGCTTGAAACCTGGCACAATAGCAGACAGAAAACATTATGTCCGGTCTACTAGTTGTTAGATACATTAGAGATCCTATCATCTGACGATAGAGAGTCATATCAACTGCCGGTTTCTCAAGAGATGGAGTCAGCTTCGTGCCAAATGCCATTGGAACCTTTACTTTGGAATCTCCCGTCATGCTGAACTTTGCCAACAGAGTATTCGTGTATGCTTCCTGATTAATGAAGATGCCTTCTTGTCCCTGTCTTATATTCAGTCCAAGGAAAAAGTTAATCGGACCCATTGCACTCATTTCAAACTTAGTCTCCATCAACTTCCTGAATTCAACTGTTAAGCTAGGATTCGTGGAGCCGAAGATGATGTCATCGACGTAAATTTGAACTATCATTAAGTGTTGGCCTTCTTTCTTGCGAAAGAAGGTTGGGTCGACCGAACATTGTTTGAATTTTGACATTTAGAGAAAGTGTGTTAGAGTTTCATACCAGGCTCTTGGGGATTGCTTCAATCCATAGACTGCTTTATCTAGTATGTAGCAGTGATCAGGATGCTTCTCGTTCACAAATCCGGGTGGTTGCTCAACGTATATCGTTTCTTCTAGTTCTCCATTCAAGAAAGCACATTTTACATCCATTTGGAAAACTTCGAAGTTTTTATGTGCAACATATGCCAAAAATATTCTTACTGATTCCAACCTTGCTACTGGAGCGAAGGTCTCTTCATAGTCTATTCCTTCTTCCTGGCAATATCCTTTCACCACCAGCCTCGCTTTGTTGCGAATGACGTTTCCTTCTTTATCCAACTTTTTTCTAAAAACCCATTTTAAACCGACTACTGATACATCCTTTGGTGTGGGAATCAGCCTCCAAACCCGATTTCGTTCAAACTCATGGAGTTCGTCTTGCATAACTTGCACCCAATCAGAGTGATCAAGAGCAGCATTTACCGTCTTCGGTTCGACTTTAGAGACAAACGAATTAAACATGCAGAATTCTACTTGAGAGAATAGAGCAGTTTGCTTCGCTTTCATTTGGGAGCGTGTGAGAACACCCTCAGATGATTCACCAATGATTTGAGTTTTAGGATGATCCTTTTTCCATTTTATTAGAGGAGGGTAATTTGGATCATAGGCACGATCCAACTCAACATTGACTTCTTCTTCTAGTTCTGACAGATCGCCTTCGTCATTTGCATTTTCATTCTCCCCCTCAAATGGCGAACCGAATCCCATGTCAGGTTCAGTTCTCTCCCCCTCAAATGGATCTTCATGGGTTGGGGTTTTAGATGGATTCTCCCCCTGGAAAGGCATGTCGGTTGTTTTTGGTGTAGACGAACCCTCCCCCTAGAGTATAGTGCTTTCTCTTGGAGGGTCATTAGTAGCTGGATGATCACCTGATGCAGTAGGTTCGCTTTGAGTCTGCTTCTCAGTTGGTTGTTGAGGTTCTCTTTCCATGTCTTTAGCAACTTCATCGATGATTTTCTTCAAGGTATCGATTTTGTTATCTGCTGCTTTCGCTTCTGAGTAGATCGCTTTCTCTGGTTCGTCAAAGAGCAGCATGTACTCTTCAAACAGATTGGAAATGGGAATTGAGACTTGACATGATTCCGGAAAGATTTCTTCCGTTGAACGTTCGCTTGCTTGAATCTTCTTCATGTAATTATCATCAAAAGTTACATAGTAGGTTTCTTCAATTTTCCTTGAGCATTTATTCAGAACCCTATATGCTTTTGAAGTAAGCGAATAGCCGAGAAAGATCCCTTCATCTGCCTTTACATCGAACTTGTTTCGGTTTGCTTTGGAGTTGAAAATAAAGCATCTTGAACCGAACACACGAAAAAACTTTACATTGGGCTTGCGATTGTTTAAAATCTCGTATGGAGTGAGGGAAAATTGCTTGTTGAGAAAGGATCAGTTCTGAGTGTAGCATGCAACAGCTATAGCATCTGCCCAGAAGTATAATGGAAGGGAAGCGAAACTCAGCATGGTTTGGGCGGCTTCACACAATGAACGGTTTCGCCTTTCAACGATCCCATTCTGTTGTGGAGTATAGGGAGCAGAGAAATTGTGAGTTGCTCCCTTTTCATCCAGAAACTCTTCAAAGTCTTTATTTTTGAAGTCTAGACCATTATCGCTTCTTATGTTTCTTACCACCTTTCGCAGCTGCACTTCCACTTGCTTGATAAAAACCTTCAGCTTGGGAGTCGCCTCTGATTTTTGTTTAAGAAAGAAAACCCAGGTGAAGCGTGAAAAATCATCTACAATTACAAGTATAAACTTACTACCACCGAAGCGTTCGATAGCCGAAGGGCCACATAGGTCGATGTGCAGCAGTTCAAGAGGTTCGATGATCTTTGAATTGATACAAGAAGGGTGACTCTTTCTACTTTGCTTGCCCATCTCGCATGTTGCGCATAGGTGTTCTTTGTCAAATTTGAGAACAGGAAGTCCACGCACGTGATCACCAAGCACCAGTTTATTAATATCTTTGAAGTTCAGATGCGATAGTCTTCAGTGCCACAACCAACTTTCATCTGAGTTCGCCTTCGACATCAAACATATTGCCGGCTTTCCTTTTATCGGGTTGAGATTTAGAGGATACATCTCCCCTTTGCGCTCAGATTTCAACAGAACTTTCTTCGTTTGCTTTTCAATTATCTCTGAGCCCTCATCATCAAACGAGACTTTCAAACCGGTTCCCATGACTAGTTGAGAAACACTGATGAGGTTGTGCTGCAATCCTTCCACATAGGCTACTTTTCGTATTGAGAACTCTCCGTTGGTGATCATCCCATACCCTTTGATCGTTCCGTATGAGTTGTTTCCATATTTAACACATCCACCATCCTTAAGGGACCTAAACTCCCTAAGCACTTCCCTCCTTCCATTCATGTGACAAGAGCAGCCACTGTCAATATACCATTCATCGTCAAACTGCTCGTCACTTATAACCTGCAAAATTAAGCAGATTTAGGAACCCAAAGTCCCTTGGGCCCTAGTGATTCTTTTACAGAATGGGGAATTGCAACCGAAAGATCAACCATATATGTTCTTTTTATTAAAGTGGTTTCATCTTTTCTTTTGATGGTATAAACTTTGATTTTATTTTTCTCTTGTTTTACTTGGGATGTTGCAGATTGTTTATCTTTAGTTGGTTTCTTTATTGAGGTTTTCTTTGAAGTCCTAGGGTTAGCTGACTTTTTGTTATTTTGGATTTCAGAATCTGAGCACAACTTTCCCTTTCCTTTGATATCCTTCATAGAGTTGGACTTTGGTTGAGAGTGAGGAGGATGGGATTTAGGACCGAAACTTGACTTTTGGTTCTGAGCACTTGTGTTGGGACCGAAACAGGACTTTCGGTTCTTGGCGTAGTAAGAGTTGGGACCGAAACTTGACTTTCGGTTCTTATGACTACTAGAATTAGGACCGAAACTGGTAGTTCGGTTTACCTGACTGCATGATTGGCAGTGATTGCAAGAATGAGACTTGTCCTGTGCTTCCTTTTTGAGATTAGAAGCTTTTTCAGAGCGAACATAAGAGGGGTTTTGGGATTGCCAAAACTGTTTTCTCTCATTGAGGTTCTTCATGTATCTTTTGTTCCTCTGGCGTTTCTGTTCAGCAAGTTGCTCTTGAGTCAAGTGAATGTTGGCCTTAGGTTTCGTTTTCTTCTCATGAGCTTCGGTTGATGTTGATGATACGCTGGAAGCTTTCATTGGTTCGTTTGGTATTTCTTTTGTACCACTTGTACTGGGTTTATCAAAGCTTGAGGGTTTGTTGAGGGGCTCGGGAATGTATCGTCCCTTAACTCTCCATGAGGTTTGCTCTGACAGACCAACTGTTTCGTCTGCATTGTCGATAGGAGCGGACCAGAAGTAGTTATCACAACCTTCAGCATTATCTTTGTCAACCATGGACGTCAATTCCGCCGTTTGTTTCTTAGTTACTCCTGTGACTACATACACTTGGTTTGGTGTAGTTTGTACCTTATGATAAACAACGAACTTTTCTTTGAGTTTCTTGGATTTGTCCTTTGACACCCGAGCGTACTCAACCGAATTTTCAGATATGAGTGGTTTTGTTGCTTCGGGTTCGCTCTTAAGGAATTATGAACAATCGACCTCGTCTTCTACGGAGATTTCGCTCATCTCACTGTCCTCATCAAATTCAGAAGTGGTTTCTAAATTTATTTTATTTTCTGAACTTAATTTGGCGTTGGATGAGTCAAACTTCTGTATAGTCTCGGTCTTGATTTTTAATTTATCATTTTCGTCCAGTAAATTCGTAAGCATGCATTTATGTTCTTTGGACTCAATGAAAGATTCAATTTTGTCCAATCCATATTTGTAGGTTACTGAAATCTCATCTGAAGACATTATAGATTCACATTCAGCAATGACTTCGTCTTCCTTAAATTCAAGGAAGGGAAAAATCATTTATGAATCTTTTTACCTATCTCACAATCTAGATGTAACTGGGTGATGTTAGTATATAAGCGTTTAACAATCAAACAGAAAACATTTCTTTGTTTTAAAAACTTTAAATTGTCTCGTTGCACATAAATAAGTTCATCCCTAGCCCTAACTAACTCTGACGCCTTCTGCTGTATCCACATCCTTCTTTCCTCACTCTTGGAAGACTCCCTGCTGAGTTGGTCAGTTAGGTTAGAATTTGCTAAGCGAGTTTGCATAAGACTGCCACTTAAGTTAGAAAACTTGAATTTTAATTCATTTAGTTCTTTTTCGTAGTTTGTTACTGGTATTTTAAGTGATTCTAGGATAGATTGTACCTTCTTGATCAACTGATCGCAATCGCTGATCTTTTCACTCACAGGCTTGGCAGCGAAACATTTGTCTTCCTTAAGCTTCGCTTCCTCATGCTTACTTTCGGTTGTTACCATTAAGCATCTACCAGCTGACTCAGCAACTCCTTCTCTCGCCACATAAGCTCTTCCATGCGAGGGTCTGCGTACCTCTTCATCTTCGGAGTCTGTAGACCAGAATTCTACTCCTCCAAACTCATCATCAATAACATTTTCCTACACAATCAAAGCATTCATTGAAACATTAGTTGCTTTCTTCTTCTTTATCTCCTCCAGCTTTCTCATGTAGTAAGCTTCGTCATCTTCACCATCTTTCTTCTCAGCCATCTTCCTCAACATGCAATCCTTGGCAAAGTGGTTCTTGCCATGACAGTAGTTGCAACCGTACCCAGAGTCTCCAACAATCTTACTCTCCTTCTTTTCGTCGTTCTTTTGACAAGAGTTCTTGGTTTCTTCTTTCACTTTCTCTGAGCTGTAACTTCCCTGCCAGTTTCGGTTCTTATTGATCGGGAACTTTCTGCGAGCAAACTTCTTTGGGTTTGTAACCATCATTGCATATTCTTCACTGGACAGATCACACTCTGACATATCAGATTCCTCCTCTTCGTCTGCTACATTCTTGCTCTTAGAAACAAGGGCCAGTGAACCCACACCTGAAACTATCTTCTCTTCCTTTGTCACCACACTTTCATGAGATTTGAGTATACCCATTAGTTTCGCCAGCGAATATGATTTAAATTGCTCATGAGCCTTCACGGTCGAGACCACTGCCATCCATTCGGGCCTTAAGCCATTCATGAATGTAACCTTTTGTTCGATCACCTTCCTTTCAATACCATGCTTCATCATCTTGCTAAGAAAATGTTTGAAACGATCGAATGTCTGAATGAGTTTCTCCTCAGGTTTTTGTTCGAAAGCACCGAATTCAGAGAGCAATTGGGTTTGGATCGAGTGCTCTAGATCCTCATCAGTTGAATATAATTCTTTCAACCTATCCCATATTTCTTTAGCTGTTATGCACGAACTTACCAGACGAAAAGTGTCGGATTGCAAAGCGAATCAGATCATCCTCATGGCTTTAACGTTGCATAACACCTTGTCTTTTTCATCTTGAGGGATCTTATCTACGTCAACGAGGAGTTGGTTATACTCTTTTTGAGTCTTGACCGTTCTGTTCGTTCCAGAGTGAACAAACAGACCCAATGTTATTGCTTCCCAGATAAGATAGCCATTGTCTTCAGATCCAACGACATAGTCTTCGAAGTGATGCGCCCATACTTCATAATCTTGAGTATAAAGAATGGGAACCCTTGTAGTGGATCCTATACTATTGGAGATGTTGATCGGATTGATTTGAGAGTCATCGTGAGACATGATGAACTTTTTCTTTTAATCTGCTAGAATCAGACTTGTAAAGTTGAACTTAGGGTTTTATCAAACACAAGAGATACCGTCGACAAGAAGAAGACATCTTCTATATGTTGATAAAAGCGGAGACCCTAAAGGATTCTTCAAACAGAAGATATGCGTATGTATTACACAGTCTCCTGCTCTGATACCAATTGATGAGAATATTGCGCTATAGATCGATAGATTCTAAACAGAAAAACAATATTAATCAAGCAAAGAACACAAGAATGGATCAAATGGTGTCGAATGATTAATATCTCACACCTCCGAAGAGCTCGATGAAGAACTTCGACTGTAGAGGTGTGCTAGGGTTACAATGCAAAAGTAATTAATGAGAACGATAACAAGAAAGCTATACATGCATGCATAATATATACGCTAACCCTAATAATAATCCACGGTTGGATAGGCCCAAACCGGGTAAACAAAATGAACTAGAAAACGAGCCCAAAGATGCAACACTTAAACCCAACAGTTTCCTTGCATGTTAGTTGTTTTAAACACTAATTACATGCCTATATATGTCATTATATGTAATTTAGGACTCGTTTGTGTCTCGGTAATTCATTCGTGGAACTTCTCATCCTTACTCGAATCTTCAGTTGAATCACCCACATAAGGTGAGTTCATACCCATATAATCAATCTTTTAAATGTTTTTAAATGCTTTTAAGGGGGGGGGGGAATACAAGTTGAACACAATAGTATTTTGTTAATCTTTTAACTGTGATAACCATCATTTTAAAGGATTTCTTATGCTTTTATAAGTGATCAAATCATTTCAAAAACTCTTTTAAAGTTATGTTACTTTGTTGTTTATAAAACTCTGTTTTAAAAGTACATGCTTAACTCAGTAGATAATTGAGTCTTTTCTTCAAGTTAGTAGCAGTTCAAGTAAACATACTAGTAAACTATAATAGGTATAGTTTAGGGGTTCAGTTCATACTATAACTAGTACAGGGAGGAGCATACTATAACTAGTACAAGGAGGAACATACTATAACTATAACAGAAGAACAAATCAATATTTACATACTTATACTATACATTTCCAGTAACCTAGGAAGGAAACGTATCATTAACTCATTGTTCTAAACAAAAGATGATAATAAACATGGTATAAGGTTATATATATATATATATATATATATATATATATATATATATATATATATATATATATATATATATATATATATATATGGTGCATCTACAACATGCCATGATTTATATATATGGGGTACATCTACAAAGTACTGGAGTTATATATGAGGTACATCTACAAAGTACCAGATTTATTTATAAAGGGTACATCTACAAGGTACCGGACAATAATAAATAAAACATGTAAATATATACAAAACTCACAACAGTATCGACTGAGGCGTTAAGAGTGCATGATTTCATTACTTCTAGTAGTCGTCCTAACAATAGAACAACGCCACATAACTTACTCGTAACATGAACATCCAGTTAGAAGGGGGCCTATAATGCTAACTTTATGATTCCTCGGTAGATACATCAGGGATATATATTAATCGGGTCCAGCAGACAGTAGGATGTGTGCTTTCCGCTTCATTTCCTGTTCCTTGTTTGGTTGTGGGCTTAGAGCAGATTCACCCAACCTACTATCTATTCGATCTTAGCTATATATATATTCTGTATACACCAAGTAATCATAAGGAGTACCAGGTATGGGTCAGGTCATAGTATACAAATTCAATATATACCGTTTTCTAGTACAAAAACATACTTTTCAGATAGAACATTTAGTAGACTAAAATAGAAACTTATCAATAAAAGGGTTTAATTCATTTTATTAAACCAGTATAACTTAAAGGACCTTTAGTGGTTAATTCCATAAAAACTTAGTTTATATATCAGGGTTATATATAATTAATATCCGATAGGTAGTTGGATGTGGGCTTTCCGCCTTACTTCATGTTCCTTGTTTGGTTATGGGCTTAGGGCAGATTCACACAATTAACTATTCGTTCGATATTAGGTTATATATAGCTTGTATAAACTAAGTGATTATAGAAGGAACTCTTGTGGTTACCATTTTTACTATAGGAAATATATGATTTTCTTAAAGAATGTTTTCATCAAATATAAAGAACTATTACAGTTAATTTCGTAAGTACCAACTGAATACGCCAGGGTTATATACAATGAAGATTTAACAAACAATGGGATGTGTGACTTCCGCCTCATTCCCTGTTCCTTGTTTGGTTGTGGTCTTGGGGCAGATTCAGACAATCAATTGTCTGCTTACTCTAAATTGTATATAACTTGTATCCATTTAGTACTCATAGAAGGAATTGTAGAGTCGTTTTTACTTTCAATCATCATATCAGAAAATATAGGATTTTCTAGAGGATGAGGCGAACTTTTCTAAAAAGAACTTACAACTTACTTTCATCACTTAAATACTTATGAACTCACCAGCTTAAATGCTGATCTACTCTTTCAAAATAACTTGTATTCTTAGGAAACTAGTAGACATGTACGCGCACTGGGATTCAGAAGATGGAGCATAGTAGCTTCATGTTTTGTTTTGTTATTTACTTTTGAAGTCAATCTTTTGTGAATCACATACTTTGTAAACACTTTAATGTTAATACAATGGTTGTTTGTTACTTTGATTACTATGATGCATGTGTTGTGATACTAAACATGACGTCCTCCGCCCCCGAACGTTTCCGCCGTTCCGGTTTGGGGGTGTGACAGGTATTAGTGGGATAATTCAGGGTCAGAGAGGTTTATTCGGTTCGGGTTGCAGAGTGAAGTCATTATGGTTGTGATTTGGAATGATCATGTCTCCCTGGAAGTCAGACTTGGTGTCAGGTTTTCAGATTTCGGTCAGAGTAGTGATGGTTACTCTTTATTGGTTAAAGTTGGTGTGACAAGGTCTGTTTCCTCATCAGGCATGTGATCTTTGCTAAGTTTGGGCTTAATAGCAGTGTTGGTAGGCGGTTGTTGGTGTAGAATGACTTCTCAATCCTCATCGGGATTCTGAAAGTCTCATCAGGGTCGTCGGATGTGGCAATGAAGGTGGTAAGGAATGAGTTCAAGGACAAAATCTAATTTAAGTGGGGGAGATTTGTAACACCCGTTTTCTAGGATGGATTGTCACACCCCCAAACCAAGGATGGCGGAAACGTCCGGGGGTGGAGGACTTCATGTATAGTATCACAACAACGAGTATAATAGTGCTCAAAGTAAATACAACCATCATAAATATAATTGAAAAGGTTACACCATAGTATATGTTTACATGTTTCAAAATCAATTACATTATGATGACAAAATGAACTGTTTGACGATTTAACGTCCCATCCTCAAAATGCTGTTGTTTTCCTGTTTCACTGATTTCCTGAGAATACAAGTAGTTTTGAAAAGTGTCAACAATTAAGTTGGTGAGTTCATAAGAGTTTTGTTTGAGCAAGAAACCGTTTTCCTTGTAAAAGCGACATAGTATGTTTCCAGAAAATCCAATATTTTCTTTATTAAGTGTGAAATGAATGCTCCTATGTTATGCGATAATGTACCCTAGAAGGACCCATAGATTCCTTCTATAATCACCCAGCGTATATAAGTTATATAAAATTTAAGTTAAATAAACCGTCGAATATAATGGGTCTTCCCTAGGTCCACAACCAAACAAGGAACAGGAGGTAAGGCGGGCCCACCAATTCTAAGTCGATTGTGACTAGATTCTTATATAACTCTAGCATATACACTTAGCAATTATAGCTGAAGTCTAACAATTCTAGATGAAATGTAGTTTTAATAGAAATATGTTTCTAAAGAAAATCCAATATTTTCCTTATAAAAGTCATGTAGTCCTAAATCCCAGGACCGAGAATATGTGTGTGTTTTGTACTTATAATGTATTTTTAGTTTTAAATAGATAAAACCCCTTTTCAAAGTAGAATTTTCCCTGTAAACTTGAAAGATTGTTAACTCCCTATGTGAGTCGCTATAACCATACTAATGACAAGAAATAACCTGCACAACGTTTTTCAGACGTTAGGATCCTATGACTCTTGTCACCCGCAGACCTGTCGGTCCGGCTGTAGCTAGCAACGAGGTGTGGCGTGTCAATCCCAATATAGATCTATACACAATTATCATGCTCTCCCTACAAGAGACTCTGGTTATAACTTACAGGAATTGGAATCCCGCACACGAACGTACGGGGAGAGAATTGCCTCACAACTTAAGTTAACTAGTTTACACATAGTTTGATATTAAAACCTCTTCCGTGGAGGAAGTAAAATCACCTTTTATGAATAAAGTAGTGATAAGAAATCCTTAAACTATTACTATATAGTTTATCATGTAGTATATGAAAAACCCATTTGTTTTGAGAGTAAAACCTTTTTCATGTAGTAAAAATCCATAAACTATGCTTATTGTAGTTTATTTATGTGTTCGAAATGAATGAAGAAACCTTATCATGAACGACCAAATTTCAGTTTATGATGATAAACTAACAAGAAAAATACATTCAATATTTAGAACTTATTGTTATACACTTTGCTCAACATACTACAAAGTGTTATGAAAGTTGTAAGCTGTTAACTAGTTTTTAACCTTTCTGCACTGTTTTAGAAAAATCATAGAAAAATCATACGAAGTCGAAAACTAAATCCGTAAATTCTGAGAGTTCAAAAAATGTGTCTAGTTTATTCATAATTTTTATTATGATTTTTAGAAGTCTTTAACTTTTGTTAAAATGTTCATATTCACAGACTGGTCCGAATTCGTTTCTGAAACGATAGGCAGTTTTGTAAAAATCACCATAAATCGTAGAAACATCGTATAGAGATGTGAAAGTAGTCATTTTAAAGGTATGAACCTGAACTATTTGCATATTAAACAGTTTTGAAAGATATTAAGTTTAAGATAGTCAAAACAGTCCGTGAATAAGACTCAACTTTTCTGATGAAAGCTGTTGTTTGAGTTTAGTTAAGTTTTTGGTGTTTTAACTTGTATTCCCCCCATAAAACTTGATGAAAACATGAAAATGTAGGGGTATGAACTCACCTTGAGTGATTTCGGTAGATGGATGATGAAGAAAGGAAGTGTTCAACTCAAGAACACTTAGAAGATTGCTTGAAGATTCGAAGTTCTAACACAAATATGATGAAGTTTGTGTAAGAAACCTATGATTTGAGTAGAAAGGAGTGAAATAATCATATGGAGGATGATAATACTTACCAAAAGTAGAAGAAAAGCTTGGAGAATAGCCTTGAATCTCGAAATTTAGAGAGAGAAAGTGAGAGAGAATGAAGTTTGTTCTTTGGTGGAAAATGAGAGAAATGTGAGGAGAGAGGGGAGTTTTCCAGCCTTTGATCAAGGATGTGGCTGGAAAAATGATGGAAAGAGTACAATGAAAGGACTAGGTATGGTGGAAGGACAAGGGCTGGTCATGGAGTGGGCATGGGTGGTTGTTTGTGTCATACACTAAAGTAAAGTCAACACTCCACTAATAATATCCCACCCACTCTTCTTGGATAAGGATTATACCCCAAAAACGTGATTAATTATGAAGTATGGGGTTCTATATGTTAAAATATGATTTTGGGTGAAAATCCCACGTTAAAATAATTAAAAACGGGCTTAAAATGGAGTCGTGGTCGAAAATCGGGTGAATTTGGCCTATCTGCGAGACTTCTCGGTACTGGGCCGAGGTTCGGTCCCTACTGCTGCTGGGCCCGAAGGCGAAATGGGCCGAAATGGAGCGAAGGTGGTCAGGAGCGAAATGGGACGAAGGCGAAAGGAAGGTTCGGTCCGAAGGGAGGTTCGGTTCGGTTCGCATGGTTTGGTCCTCAGCAGTTCGGTTCGGTCCTTCATGGTTTCGGTCCGAGAGGCTTCGCCCCATAAGAGAAGGTTTCGGTTCTTTAAGGCTATTTTTCAAGAATTCTTCCCGTTTCGAGCGGTTTTTGGCCCGGTTTAGGGTCGGGATGACCCGAAATATTATAAAAAGTTTAAGAAAGTTTTGAGAGAGATTTGGGAGAGATTTTTAATAGAGAGAGATAGAGTGAAAGAGATTGGGAGAGATTTCGTTTGCGACCTTTTTGAGTGTTTGGCTTCGTAAAGTAAGCTTCGTAAATCCCGTTAAGTATCGTTATGAATGTTATACGCCCTCGAGGGGTATGGAATAATGTTTTGTCGAGTAGTTTCATCACTTTCCCTGATTAGGGTTTAGATTTTCCGAACACGTGAAAACTCTAAGTGATACTTCGTATTAAGATTGTGAGTTGTACAATAAGAAACGTAATGGAAACCCTAATATACGAGGGTTAGATGAGTTGACCGGTTTGACTTGTTGACTTTGGTTGACTTTGACTTGACCAAAAATTGACGGTTGTCACATGGATCGATTTAGGATTTTAAGGAGTCAAAGGCTTGATTTTTAGAGAAAATCAGGTGTCACAACGTGACCATTGGGTGGTCACAACATGACAAGCCAATATAAGAAACCCGTACCTATTCTGTTCTCACGACGTGACACACATGTGGTCACGACGTGAAGCCTTCTACAGCCCAATCCCATGATCTTTTAGGGTTTCCTTCATATTTAAACCCCTCTAAGTCGATTTTAGGGTTCTTTTTTAGCATTCATTGTTAAGTTCGAATTTAATTGTGAGGTGTCGAATTCTGTTGTAGCTTGTTAAGATTCGAAGTCTGTATGTTAAATTCGAATGTATGTATTTTGTAAGGGTTGTTTAGATTCGAAGCTTTCACATTTACACCCTTATGTACATTTTGCTTACTTCTGTTATTCCTATAAATAGAGATAGGTACTAGAGATAGAGTAACTTTTGAGTCCTTTGTATTCATTACTCTAAAAAGCCTCTAATATCTTTCAAAAGTATAATTGAGCCAAACAGATTCTATTTACAACATGTGTTCTTGATTGATTCATACTCTGATTCTATTTTCATTTACTCATATCATACGAACTACATTTGGTATCAGAGCAGGATTCTAGCAATTGATTTTTGATTTTCTCCTTGTTTCAAAAGTTTTTGAGTCGCTGTTCTAGATTCAAAAATATTCTGCACTTTTGATCCAGAAAATCATTTCTATTCAGTTGTTTTGATTCGATTCTGCTATTCGTTTGATAAATCAAGTGTTTAGTGATTGATTTCTGAAAGATTTATTCCTTAGATTCCTCTTTTTGAAGCTTTTTATCACTTGTGTTCGTACAACAATGGCGAACTTCAACATGAAAACGATGACTTCTTATTCTCATATTCTCGGTTCATCAACCAAAATTCCAATGTTGATTCCTGAATTCTATGAACAATGGGTAGATAGGATGGAGGATTATATCAATGGGATTGATGAGGAACTCTGGAACTGTATTACTGAAGGAGAACGTCCTATTGGTAGAGTTCAACAAATTGGAACTGCATTACCGGTGGTTTACAACTATGTCCGTGGTTGCAAAACAGCGAAGGAGATCTGGGATACTTTGAAGGCAAAGTATCAAGGGAGTGAGAAGACGAAGAAAACCTCTGTTAAGCAGTGTCTGCTTGAGTTAGGAGAATTCAAACAAAAGGAAGGTGAAAATATTGAACTGTATTATGATCGTCTGAATGAATTAATCTTCAAATGCAGTCGTTATGGAGTCAACCGTTCAACAATGGAGTACAATCTTACTTTCTTGATGGGACTTTGAAAATAGTGGCGAAATATATATCTTATGATCAAGACTCAACAAAGCTTCGACAACTACTCTCTTAGTGATCTCTGCAATGTTCTGAAAGCACATGAAAGTGAGATAAATGAAATAGCTGAAAAAGCGAAACTGAGTTTGGGTAGTCTTATGGCACTAGTTTAGAAGGTATCAGGGAAAAAAACCAAGGTTGAGTCTGCTTAGAATGATGATTCTGATAATGAAGATTTTATCATGAACTCGGATGATGAAGCTGTGGCATACTATCCGAACAATAAAATCAAGAAGTTTTACGAAAATCCATTTAATCTGAAGTTTAAAGAAGGTGATTTTAAGGGAAACTCTTCTGGAAAGAATGTGAGAGAGGAAACGAAGGCGGAGAAGAAAGAAAACAAGTTTGAGGTTGAGAAGCCAGAAAAGAAATTGAAGGGTAATTCTGGTTTCGATTGGTATTACTGCAATGGTACAAACCATATGGCAATGGACTATATGTTGAGGAAGAAAGAGGAGAAGAAGGAAAGAGTTAAGGACAAATCTTATTATGTTGAAAGGGTAGAAGAAGTGAGATTTAGGATGAAAGGTATGTCTTTGGTTGCAAGAGGAAGTGGCGAAGGGGATGGAACTTACCAAATCTGGTCATCTGGATCAGATGATGAAGAAATGCAAAACCCCACGCATGGATCCATGTATGCTAAGTATGAGGAGGAAAGTAAGGAAGATGAGAATGTTACTGGAAGATGCTTCATTTCTACAAGCACACTCAAGTCTCCAATGACTTCGAAGGTACGTTCTCTTCTTGAATCCTTTAGTATTCCTTCTAGTTAATATGATTTTGTTATATCTGATTTTGATGAGACCATTACGTATGTCAATGACTTGCTTATTTCTGTTAGTAGTGATGCTGAGAAATCTAAATCTTTACTACTAGAAACTCAGAGAAGGTTGGAGTCGAATGGAATAAAATATATAGTCTTGAATTACAACTAAAATTTTTTACTAGTGATAGGGATCTTATTTGATCAGACAATATACTATTGATGAAACAACGTAACATATATTATAATTCGGCTAAAAGATTATATGCTAAAGTCACTGCTTTACATCATTCCTCTGACATAAGAGAAGAACAACATAGGAAACTGTTGCCCTTCTTGAAATTCGAAAGGGAAAATATTGACTCGACTTCCTATGACTGTGAGAAAAAGAATTCTGAGTTTGACAAGGTCCCAAATGACTCATATGCATATGGTATTGTTAAGATTGATGAATGTTTAGATGCAAATGATCTAGTCAATATTATGAATGAGACCTTGACCGAAAACGAACAAATGAAAATTTTGAAAAAGACTGAGAATTTGACATCTGGCTCTCAAAACAATTTTGCTGATATCAAAGATGATTTTGACAATATCAGTGAAATTGAGGCTGATGAAGTTGTTGATTGTTCTCAATTATCTATCATTAATGTCACTTCGATAAACAAGGGTAAAGAATTTTGTGATGATTCGTTGGTTAAAGTTGACCCTGACCAACCCTCAACTTCGAAATTTCATGACCCAGACCATGTGATTGTCGAAGACAGTCAGACTGACATTGATAATGATGATGAAGACGTTCCAATCGAAACAACTATTCCTAGAGTTATTGTTGATCAAGTCTATGAAGAAAGTAAAAATTTTGAGAAAGTGATGAAGAAAAAAGGCCCTCATTGTCTCGAATCCAACTTTGTTGGTTATCCAACTTTTAAATGCACTTATGATGTGGTGTTTCCAAATAAAGTGTTTGTTACCACAGGAAATGGAGACAAAGTGAATCCAGAGATGAACAAAATTGTTGTTGAGGATAACAAAGAAGTTTCGAAAGAAGGGTTTTTTTCTCAAATCAAAGAACAATCGAAAATACTCTTAATAAAAACTTATCCCTTTTCAAAGGAACAAAAACCAAAACGAAATTGGGAAGTTAAGAAAGAAAAAGTAGATGTGGTTGAAACATCAAAAGAATCAGTTTCAAAAAATCAAAACACAAAAGCAAAAATTTTCTATGAACAAATTCAAAAGATTTCAAAAGAAGAAGGAATTTTAATGTCGATAGCAAGGAAAAAGGTTCATTGGAAAATGGTTGAGTCTCGTAAACAACAAAAAGGTTTGATAACAAAATCGTCTGAAAAGAAAAAGACTAAACAAACTAAGACTTCTTCCTAAAATAAGTCTTTTGTTCAGAAGAAATTGATTCAAAATGATTCTTCTAAAAGTCATTCTAAAGTTTCAAATCCAAGTCAAAAACCGAATGTTCAAAAACCAAGAAATGAGAATTTTGTTAAAAACCAACAATCAAGGAATTTTGCTCCTAATCATCAAAACAAAAGGTCTTATCAAAATCATTTTCATAGAAATGGTTTTCAATCAAATGAACAAAGGAATTTTCATTAGTTTCAAAGTCAAAGACGGTTTTCAAATGAACAACAAGTTTTTAATCGAACAAGTGTTGGTTATAATAAACTTTTTCAAAACCGTTACCAACCACATGCAAAACCTATGTTTCCAAAAAGAAATTTCGAAAACATGGAAGTGAATGGGAAGAGAAATGAACCATTCAAACCCAAACAACCTCACTTTCCCAATCCTGTTTCGAAGCAGCAAGTTAATGCTTCATTTGTCAAAGGGAAATCTAATGTGAAGAATATTAATCACTGGCTCCAAGGCAAAGGAAAGTCTTATCAATCTAGAAAGTTTTCTCAAGAAGAAATCAAGAATGCTTATGGAAGCTACTTGAATGAGTCAACAACAGGGAGTTCTTCATCGAAAGAATCGAATCCCTCTATTCGAAAGTGGAAAGTTGTTCCTGTCACACCCCCAAACCGGAACGGCAGAAACGTTCTGGGGTGGATGACGTCATGTACAGTATCACAACAAATGTATAATAGTAATCAAAGTAACAACAACCATCGTATTGATACCATAGTATTTACATTGTATTCAAAACATTGCTTGTTTCGCATTAAAACTATAGCAAAAGATAAGACGAGATGCTACTATGCTCCGTCTTCGTAACGCCTGAGAGGGTACCTGTCTACTAATTTTCCTGAGAATACAGGTGGTTTGAAAAAGTGTCAACATTTAAGTTGGTGAGCTCATAAGTATTTTGTTGGAAAAGATATGCTCTTTGTTATTGAAAACATTAATGTGTTCTTCCAGAAAATCCAATATTTTTTCTTAGTAAATAAGTTATAATCTTAGTACTTAAAGACCAAAAAGTATAAGTTTCTTATGTTTAAAATCTTTGATTCAAGGTTCTTATTCATGTAATTAGTATGATCCGTACTGTTACCTCCTATGATTGCTTAGTGTATACAAATTGTATATAATTAAAATCGAACGGACAGTCGATTGGGTGATTCCGCCCTAAGCCCACAACCAAACAAGGAACAGGAAGTAAGGCAGAAATCATACATTCCACTAGAAGGATCCTCGATATATGTTTTTCTACACTTCTATTAGTGTCGTATTAGTAAGTAGTGATGGGTTTTGAGCACTACAACATTCTTATGGTGTACATGCAAACCCTAAAGCTTTGGATCTAGTTTGTCTAATGAACATGCAATAATCATCCAAAGCCATAAATCTTAGATCTAACATGTGATAATCAATATTAACATAAGAATAAGGGTTTAGATCTTACCTTGATTGTTATGTATCAATAACAATCTATTCCTTCTTGTAATTGGCTTCTAAAAGCTTAGAGTCACAAATGTCACTCCTCTAATGGCTCACAAACACCAAGAGCAACTAGGATGAAGAAGAAAGAGAATGGGAACTCCAAAAACGTCCAGAAACCCTCTTGAAAAGGTTAGCCTCGTTTTTGGGTCTCAAGGGGTCTTTAAATAGGTAGGCAATTAGGGTTATCTAACAAGGAAACCCTAATTTGACTGCTTAAGCCCTAAGCAACCAATGGACCTCTTCTGGAACATGCCTTGGACGAAAATCATACGGGCTTCCCATAGATTTCGTCCAACCTATATTCCAAGGTGATCCATAGCCCAATTGCAATTATCTTGTAATTACAATTCCAATACCCTAAGTTTAATTAATCTCTTTTAGCCACAAAATTAATTCTTAATTAATTATTGACTAATACTAATTAAACAATATGATTTCTCCTCTAATATATTATTCTCATAATATATTAATAAATCATAATTAATCCTCTCTCTCCATAATTCATCCTATCAAGTTGCTTTGGTGAAGGCAACCCAAAAGGACCATGCACCATCGGGTCAAGTACATACCAAAATAGTTATGGACTTAGACACTAATCCAATAGTCTCCCACTTGGATAAGTCTAATAACTATTTTGCATATAACTTCAGATCCTGATCTGCAATCGTAGCTTTCAAAAGCCGATGTCAACTCTGATCTTTTCAGATACGCGTCCTTTAGATAAGGAATCATATATTCCTCCATTCTAGATATCATATAGACGTGAGACATGGATTGAAATCATTCTCTTAGTCTATGTGCTGTTTCCCGATTTCTGATTTACGACGACTAACTAATTGAACAAATCAAATTAGCCCTGGCCCGGCCGAACACTTTCCTTTGTCATCACTAAATCATCGAGGGGCCCACAGATATCCCTTTTATACCACATTGGGTAAAAGGAACGGATAAACTCTGACTCAATGCTCGCTTGTACTCACTCACCGAATCACACACAACAATACGTTTTATAACACCAAGTTACTGGTGCGTTTACATATTATCAATGTGTAACAGACTCACAAGATACAACTCACACATCTCGGTTTCAAGAATATAAGATATTATCGTCTCACCAATCACTCGTGATAAAATCCATGAAGCGATCCAAGTGAGCGTGGGTTTAATCCAATGACCAAATCATATTCGTAAGCACTCATGAACGTTGTAGCAAACTTTTGCCATGTCTAATACACTTTAGACAATCTACACACCAATTCATGACAATCTTCTTTCATACCTACTCCCAAAGTATGAGCGACTATGGAACGTTCAAATAATTCGATTATTCTCAAATAACTCAATTATTTAGGAAGTCAAAACATGCAAATTGAAACATAAGAATAATACTAATCTTATATGGCCCCAAACTTTGAGTATAAATAAAACACCTTTTATTTAATCACCATATTGATTACTCATTATTTGTTGTTTCGGTTAATCAACTTCTTACTTGAATTATAACGACAATTGTCCCATGCTCTTAGCATGCACACTATGTTTACTTATGGTCCTTACTCTGTGAAATAGTATAATTGAATAACATTTTCAATCACACTCATTTTACAATTCCCAATCCTAACCACAAGTGTAAGAATACCAAATTCTTGCCACTTATAGAATATGTTAGATTCTAACACTTTATGCAACGGTCCTTTCGTAATGTCATGGCACAAAAGTCACCAAGACTCGGCCAATGAAATTACAAAATGATGTATTGGAGATTGTTACAAGACAATTCCAAAGACATGAAGTCTCATATTCAAGGTACATTCCTTTGAACATCCTTCTTGCATAAAAGTTTTTCTAATTTATACATAAACTCTTAACGTCCAACTCCCAATAAGGAAACATTTCCATATTTGCCATATGACAACTCATTATTAATAGAATCATATCTAATAATAATAATGTCAATATGGTCCTTCCATTACTATACTTCCAACTGTTCACAAGCGACCAATCCTTGGCGAACCTTAGATTATCCTTGACAGTTGTTTAACTAATTCAGTCAAATCCGATTCTAGTCCTCTTTCCCTCTTAATGCCCTAGGCATTTGGAAAAAATTAGAACGGTCGAATATTACAATGACATGATACTTTACCAGTCTTTTGCTATAATATTTCTATTTTCCATGTTCTCACGATTCGAACTATGAAAAGGGATGTCGTAATCATAATCGAGTGTGAGAACGCAACAAATATTTCCATATATATAGAATTCTCTTACGTTGAATCCTTTCAACATAACATTCATATATCTTTTTGACTAAATTTTATTAAAATTTCTCGATCTAAACCTTTAGCTTTGAAACGAAGTATAATATTCTCTCCCTTAATTATAGCAAAACAACTTTTCAACCACTGCAACTTTGCAAAGTGAAACTTTTGTTTTTCTATAATTAATATTGCCAACTTGAAATACTTAAAATAATGATCATGCTCCCACTAACATGATGATTATATCCATACCAGCATAACATTTATGCTCCCACTAGCTTTGACACGTATTTAGAAACCAGCTAAACTTCTAGAAAACAATACTTATTGACTTCCAAAGTTCATTGTTTCTAATACGATATGCTTAGATAAGCTTTTATCAAAGCATCTCAAACTCATACACCTTACTTTAGACAACTCACATGTGTGTCTAAACAATTCCAGAACTTATAGCAATAAGTCTCGATTGTTCAAACTAATTGCCAAATCTCACAATTCGAACTATGAAAAGGGATGCCGTAATCATGATTGAATTTGAGAATGCAATTTACATAATCACTATCTCCTTAAAATCTCTCTTAGTGAAAGCGTTTCCTCACAATCATTTTCATGAAGGAGAGAAACCTTATGACACTTAGATTTAATGGTGTATGTGTTCCTATCCATGTGAATCTGTCATAACCATAATCATAAGATAATGTTCGTGAAAAATTCAACCCCTTATGGACAGAACTTGTTCATTCTTAATTTCTTGCCATCAAGGGTCCCACCATTGCTTCCAAGTTATTTAGCAGCTCACCTATGCCAGTCAATGTACTTTCATTGATCAAGGTGTTTTCCCTTATGTATTCAATTGAGAACTCATAGAACTCATATGCATAATCACTCAACTGGATTGGCACATAAATAAAATTTTGTCAACACGATAGGTTACAATCCTCAAGTCGTGTGCTAGTGTTTAATAGGTTTACTTCTTGATTTGTTCTTGAAACTTTTCAAGATCCTTTGACTCCCACTGACCTCTTGACATATATGATTCTCTTATTAAGAGACATTTCTTGACAAAACAAATATTCAAGAGTTAGTGTGTGTCTTTATCAAGACAAACCTACACACAATTTGGTTCTAGTTGGTCTTTGTCTTATTCAAGACATCACAACTTACCAAAATGTGCAAGTGTAAGAACATTTCTACTTAATATTATCTCACTCAATTCACAATCTTGGAGTATAACTCTAAGACTTGATATTGGAACGATGTACGATACATCTTATTGACTTAACCATTTCTACAATTCATCATTCCCCTTCTTAGACAAACTAGTGCACTAAGGTATCCTTAGAGGATGAACTGTAATATGGTTACTACAATAACCAAGACGATCATAAAACACGATACAAAAGTACTCTCACTTCTTCTTAGATTGGAGAACTTTTTATCTTTTCTTCCTTCATTGATTCTTCTTATTCGTTCTACTATTCATTGAAACTTTTCAATAATTCATAATTACACTTATTCTTGTAAGCATAATCATGTTTACTAGACTTTTAGTAAATCATGACGAATAAACTTATCGTTCTTTGTGGTGGACTTGACCAGTGCACAACATTGTGTACCAGATCTCCTAGTCCTTCACTTGACTCACATACTTATGTGAACAAGGAATTAGTCTCAATTTCCCAAACACGAAGGTTCTTATTCATCACACAATACCAGTTGCATGATTCCAAGTTTCTGTCCTATTGAAACTTGGGTGATGAGAAACTTTCCTCATTTGGTAAATTTATGACATTTCGACAAATAACATAACTAAGAATCAAACCCATTCACAATATTGCTAACAATAGAACCATTCAAACACCAATTTTTCATAAAATCCATCGCAAGGAAATATAAATAAGATAAATCAAAATTTATTTTATTGCAGAAAAATATTGTCCTTACAATGTGATTACAAATGAAAACTATGTAAATATTACTTAGCAATCTATCCTAACTCTAAAGTAGTAGCTCAAACAATCTGATCTTTGAATCATGGGATCAAGATCCATTTCTTCATGACCAGATTTAGCTCACTTCTTTCCTTTTAAGCTTCATTTTCCTTCTTTGATTCTACAAAACACCAAATGTAATCTTATCACATCATGTGTTAAGAATCAAAAAAGAACTTAATAGAGTTAGATAGTGGATTTTACCTGACGCAGAGCCATACATCTTGACTCTCCCATCTCTTAGATCTCTCAGGTAGTCAGGGCAGCTTCGTAAGCAATGCCCCCTTTTTTGGCAGTAGAAACATATGGATTCTTCTTGGAATGGTACACGGGACTATCTCAGACTCAGCCTTACTCTTACGTAGAGAAAACTTTTCTGGACTTCCAATGTTGCCTTTGCCCATAGAGGGTTGGGATATTGATTTACCAGACAAATTTGCTGACCAGTGCGCCAAATCATTCCCGATTTAGCAGCAAATAAGCAAATAAGTCAAATCAATAAGGGTCATGTCGTGGTCCATCATATAGTACTCTCTAACGAACTTACATATGATTTGGGAAGTGACTGAAGAACCAAGTCAATGGCCAATTTCCTTTAAACATCGACACCTAACAATCCCAATCTATCAATGTGTAACCTTTTATCCAAGACATGAGCACAAATAGACTTTCCATTTTCATGTCTTTTGCCAATAGGGCTTGAGTGACCTTGAACTTTTCAAGTCTTCGAACACGTGGGTCAGGGAGAATTATTGGAGGAGGTGGAGGAAGAAAAGCATGATTTCTATTTCCACATTCCAATCGTAGAACATCATCTTCATTTGGAAACCTTTTCCAATGGATTTAAGAAGACCATAGTTGTCAGACTTCGACATCTATGAAACGGGAGAAAATTCAAGTTTAGTTGATTGAGTCCTTAATAAAACACCCAAATGAGATATTAAGGCTAGGACCCAACACAATATCCTACAAATTGGAAGAGGGATGCCGTAATCCAACTCGCAGAACATTTGAAGGTAGGTAAATGACGATTTACCAATTTCCACCATGAAAAACGAAAAAAAAAAGTTAAGTTTTAAATGAATTGAAACTCTTAGATCTTATGAGATTCATTGAACTTTTCAATGTCATGTTTAATCTCGATTATGCCCTTCATTTGTGACTGGGATGCCAAGGATCACAAATAAGGTGTGAATAACCATATGAATGTACGAGGTTCCCTCAATGTTACAGTTACCTAATCGACGTGCCGGTTAACCACACACGCTCCATCGATCTGTGACAAACATCGAGTCACCCTTCGCTACCAATGCCAAACCCAACTTAGTGTGCCGGTTAACCACACACGCTCCACTAATTGTCTCGACAAGGGTACAAAGTGTAATTCCATGGAACTGCATCGATTTCACTTTTTCCTAAAGTAACTAAGATTTGGGAATTTTATAAAACATTTAGTTACTTTATTCATTATACTTTTAATGATGAGAGGGTTCGCCCTATCCTACCCGTTCGGCTAACGACCCTCCACTAGTCAAGAGTGCGGTGGGTAAGAGTGGATACCCATTCAATCGCCATTTTATAGGCAATTTCCTTAAACACCCCTTATGGACCAGCTTCGTGAATGAGGCCTACTAACGGTAAGACTAGCAGTTTAAGTTATACATATATAATATTAGACTTTTAATGTTATATATAGTATAAGGTGTATTTTACACTTTTAAAATACTGGTGGTTTAATTTTATAAATTACACTTTTAATTTAAATTAAATATAAACCATATTATTATGGATTTATTAACTTTCTTTTAATTATACCTTTAATTAACTTAATAAAACCATAAGGGTGTAATTTAAACTTTTTCAAAACTATGGTTCTACAATTTAACATTTTAAAATCAAACTTTTAATCAAAATTTAAATTCCAAAACTTGAGGGCAAGTTTTGAAACATTTCAAAATATTAGGGTTTAGCTATTTAAATTTCAAAACTAAAACTTTTAAAGTTGAAATTTAAAACTATGAAACCTAAAGGGAGAAAATTGAAACTTTTTCAAATTTTACCAAGAACATTCTAGATCAACAATTCAAATAAGGCAATTAACAATTAATTTGGGTATCTAATTTTGACGTAGTCCAATTACTTGCAAGACAATTCACCAAATAACTAAAATAATTATACATTATCATATAAGGCAACAAATATTTGATTAATTGGCAATTATCTACTATTTTGGTAAGGATATTCACCCAAAATCAATAAAAATCGGATTTTACTAATTAAAAATGTTTATGGTAATTATCCCAAGCCAAAAAGGCAAGAAAATCGCGAAATTAAGCTGACAGACCCTTGGACTCGTCGAGTCCACAATGGAAATCGTCGAGTAGGTCCTACTCGTCGAGTCCATGAATGGACTCGGCGATTCTGCCAGTCAGAACCCCAAAAATTCGATTTTTTAAGCAAGCAATGAACAAATAAGCATCAATTCATCATACAAACAGCCTAGTCTCTGATACCACTGATGGGTTTTGAGCACTACAACATTCCTATGGTGTACATGCGAACCCTAAAGCTTTGGATCTAGTTTGTCTAATAAACATGCAATAATCATCCAAAGCCATAAACCCTAGATCTAACATGTGATAATCAATATTAACATAAGAATAAGGGTTTAGATCTTACCTTGATTGTTATGTATCAATAACAATCTATTCCTTCTTGTAATTGGCTTCTAAAAGCTTAGAGTCACAAATGTCACTCCTCTAATGGCTCACAAACACCAAGAGCAACTAGGATGAAGAAGAAAGAGAATGGGAACTCCAAAAACGTCCAGAAACCCTCTTGAAAAGGTTAGCCTCGTTTTTGGGTCTCAAGGGGTCTTTAAATAGGTAGACAATTAGGGTTATCTAACAAGGAAACCCTAATTTGACTGCTTAAGCCCTAAGCAACCCATGGACCCCTTCTGGAACATGCCTTGGACGAAAATCATATGGGCTTCCTATAGATTTCGTCCAACCTATATTCCAAGGTGATCCATAGCCCAATTGCAATTATCTTGTAATTACAATTCCAGTACCCTAAGTTTAATTAATCTCTTTTAGCCACAAAATTAATTCTTAATTAATTATTGACTAATACTAATTAAACAATATGATTTCTCCTCTAATATATTATTCTCATAATATATTAATAAATCATAATTAATCCTCTCTCTCCATAATTCATCCTATCAAGTTGCTTTGGAGAAGGCAACCCAAAATGACCATGCACCATCGGGTCAAGTACATACCAAAATAGTTATGGACTTAGACACTAATCTAACAAGTAGTATAATGTAATATTGTTTTATTATTTAAATAAAACCCTTGAAAGTATATTTGCCCTGAAATTCGAATGTAAAGTTAATATTCAAATAAAAGTATTTGAAAATATATTATTCGTAAATATATCGTTGTTTTCTCCATGTGAGTTCTTATAACCATACTGTAACCCATGATGGTCTGATCGCGACGTTCTTCAGGCGTCAGTACGTTAATGACATTTGTCACCCCATGCCTGTCGGCCTAACTGTAGCTAACAGTTAAGGTGCGGGATTGTCAGTCCCGTATAGATTTATACACAAATTCACGCTCTCCCTATAAAAGACTCTGGTTATAAGTCAGGACTTGGTTGGTACTTAGATAAGTACGTGAAGGCATCTCACAAATTGCTTCAATGAATTTACGAGTAATAAAGTGAACTAGTAAATAACATGTAACTTTGTAAAATAGTTCCTTTGTTCCATAAACTATACATATTATAGTTTATAAGTTTGTTTTCGTGTTTTAACCTGACTTTGTAAAATAATTCATTTGTTCCATAAACTATACCTATTATAGTTTATAAGTTTGTTTTCGTGTTTTAACCTGAACCTTGTAAAATAGTTCCTTTGTTCCATAAACTATATCTATTATAGTTTATAAGTTTGTTTCCGTTGATGCGAAAACCGTTGTGTCTAATCATGTTTTTTAAATCTTTGTAAATTTAATAATAACGATGTTTTGCATATTTAATAAATTTCACGTTTAATTTCATATTAACGGTAAGAAAACGTAACACGAAATTTATATTTTTAAACACAAGATTTCTTGTGTTTTACTTGTATTCCCTCCTAAAACAATTTAAAAATCATAAAAACGTAGGGGTATGAACTTACCTCGAATGTGTGTGCTCGGTTGAGTCGCGAAGTGCTAACGATGATCCTCGGATTAGAATACGTGAAGTAGTCGTATCCTAAAAATATTTATAAACGATATCGTATTTAAATTAATAAGATATTAATTTAAATAATAAATTAAGTAATGGTTTAAATAATAATTAAAGTGTTAGACAACACTTTAATTATGTAAGAAATACTTACAAAAGCCTTAGGAATTATTTGGAATAGTTCTAGGAGTTTCCGGTATGAAAGTAGGTCCAAAAAGGAGAGTTTTTGGTTCAATTGCGGGTGATTTCGGTACTGACCGAAATCAGTCTTCGGTCCAGGAAGGGTTCTCGGTCAGGAAGGATTTCGGTCTAGTGGTTCTCGGTCTAGGTGGTTTTCGTTCAGCTTGAAGATTTGAAGATTGTTCTTGGTGTTCTTGGTGTTCTTGCTGAATTTTATGAAGATTTGAAGGTTTTTGTTTGAAGGTTTGAAGATTCTTGGATGATACTTGAGAGAAAAATGAGTGTGTTTTCGGTTTGAAAAGTGAGAAATGGATTATGTTTTCGAGTGAAATTATATATATCGAGAGGGTTCTCGGCCGGAAAGGGGTTTTCGGTCGGTGGGGATTGCGGTCCGAGGGTTTTCGGCCGAAAAGGGTTTTCGGTGCGAAGGTTCTCGGTTCCAAAAGGAAAATTTTTGATTTTTAAGTGTATTTTATTCAAAACATCAAAATACTTATATAAAAACATCATTTAATTAATTTATATCATATTTAACCCTTATGATCTTAACAAAATCAACAAAACTCGAATTTTATTTAAAGGGTTTGACTATTATTAACTTGAAAAATAACGGGATGTTACATTATCCCCCCGTTAGAGGGAATTTCGTCCCGAAATTCGTTCTAGAGTGGTTATTCTTTTGAACTAGGGAAAGAGGTGGGTACTTCTGTTCCTATTGATCATCTCGTCCCCAAGTGAATTTAGATCCTCACTTGGCGTTTTAGGGGATATTCACTATTGGTATGCTACTTTGTTCCCTTTACTCTGACTGTTTGCTTAGGGATGGTAAATTGTACTTAAGATGGGAGAGAGTGTGGTTTTGGTTTACTTATCTATGTTCACTCGAATGGTAGCATGTTCACTCATAGTCTTGGATAGCTTTGTCCTAAAGTTCATGGTAGAACTCATACTTGGTTCATCTATTATCGTCTTGTCTATACAAGTCGTATATAATTAAGATTGAAAAGATGTTCGGATGGGCGGCTCTGCCCTAAGTCCACAACCAGACAAAGAACAGGAGGTAGGGCGGAATCACACATCCTAAGTCCGTAGAATCTTAATTGTATACCACTCTCGCGTATACACTTAGCAGTGATAGGTTAGCCGCATGGTTCCTTAGTCTCTATTCTCGAACTTGACTTGTTGTACGAGTGGTATTCCTGGGAGGTCTGCTGAGGATACTTCGGGAAGGTTACGGACTTCCGGGACATCCTCGGTGTTTTTGCTTCAAGTTTCTTGTCCATGAAGTGAGCTAGGAAGGCGTGGTACCCCTCACATGGGTACCTCTGGGTTTTGAAGCGAGAGATGATACGGAGGTTTATGTCGGGTTTATCGTTATAGGTTGAAAAGATTTCATTAGACTGTCGGTTAAGGCGAAGAGTCTTTCCTTAGCACATGGAGTTGGTATGGTGAGGACCTAGTCAATCCATTTCTAATGGCCACGTCAGAACTTCTTATCGTAACGGGTGTTAAGTCGATTAGGAAGAAGTGTTTGTTTAGAGCGGTGATGTATTCTATGTATATGTCTTTAGTGCCTTCTATTTTATCCTTGGTATTGCTACTGCGAATATTTATTTCGCATTTAGCGAATATAGGCAGTAAGAGTGCTCCGATAATTAATGATGAAATCTTGTAATATGATCCCTACAAAGTCCCTCCATAATCGCTTAGTGTATACAAATCGTATATAGTTAAGATTGAGAAGACAGTCGACTGATTAATTCTGCCCTAAATCCACAATCAAACAAGAAACAGGAAATAAGGCGGAATCACTCACTCTAGACCTGCAGAATCTTAACTATATATGACTCTAATGTTCACACTAAGCCATCATAACTCACCTGTATGGATCCTTAGTTCTTATATGAATGATGCGTTTTATTCTGATGAGGGAGCAATTTATGATTCTGATTTTAGTTGTCAAAAAATTTAGTGATAATTCGATGCTTAATTATTGTTGTTAGGAAACCTACCAAAAATCCTAGAAGGGTTCCTCGTTGCTTCTTCATGTCCTGTTGTTAAACTCCCGCCGCTCCTCTGTCATTCCTCTCTGTTGGACAATCTGTTGAATCATAAAAAGTGACCCTCTTGAACTTCAGCTACCGCAACCTCTTCAGCTACCGCAGCCATACAGCACCCGCAGTCAAGCTTCTTCATCAGCAACCGCAACCGGAGTCTCTTCCTACCACAGTCACTTAGCTAGATTACTTTACTTGTCTTTATTATAATACACTCTATTATCCAGTATGCCTTGCATGGCTACTCATAGAGATGTAATCTAGTGTACTTCATGAGTCTCTATAAATAAGAGCTCATTCTCTTGTATTCAACACGGATAACTCGCGCATCTATTCTGAATACATTTCTCTAAGTTATCTTTTCTATTTCTCTATCTTATTACTCATCCCTTCTTACTCTCAATTCTTCCTAGAACATAACTGATTATAACCGCTCTGCGGAGCAAGTCTTCTGTGACTTAATCACTAAGTTTGATCTTCCTTATTAACTTGGTTTGAATGCATTCCTTGTTATGAATCAACTTATGTGTATACTTGATATAACAATTGTTGTCATTTCTATTTCTTTACTTTTCCGCAAGTAACTCTCTAACTATCTAACTATAACTTATTAATATTATTGTTGAGCTTTTAGATCCTTCGAGATTAACTATTCCGCAATCCACTTGTTCTAACGTTTGTTCAAGTGTGTCTCCAAGTTTTTCTCTCAACAATTGGTATCAGAGCCATAGTGGTTGCTTTTTGAAAATGGAACTCTGATTTCTCAAAAGGCCTTCTATACCACTAAAGCTCATTTCTTAAAAAAAAACAATTTCAAATGGCACAATCGTTATCTCTGAACGTTTCCAACAGTGTTGGTGGTTCTAACCGAGCCCCAATACCGGTAGCAAATCAGTATCATCACTGGTCACAAAGAATGGAAAGATACTTAAGGAGACTTGGTAGAGATGTATGGCGATCCGTAGAAGAAGGACCACATGTCCCAGTCCTTACACCTGTCCAAACCGACGGCGCTACAACCAGACTAGGAGGAGGTCAACCAGTTATGAGCCGTCCCACCAAGGATGATCTCGATAAAATGGAAAATGATGCTGTTGCTTTTTATGAAATCTCCTGTGGAGTTGCTCCTGACAACTTCGATATTATCATAAATTGCAAATCAGCAAAAGAGATCTGGGAAGTTCTCAAGAATCTGTACGAAGGCTCAGAACAACCACAAGACAAGAAGCTTACTACCGCACTCAATGAGTTCAAAAACTTCAAAGCTCATACCGGCGAAAGTTTGGAAGACTCCTTCAAAAGGTTCAATATGATAGTCACCAAGTTATCCAATGCGGGCACCATCCGCAGTAACCATGAAACAAACCTTCAGTTTCTTAATGGTTTGGGAAGACATTGGACTATGGCTAAGATGATAGTCCAAGGCGATAGAAAGATTCACTCTTTGTCACTCTACAAGCTCTATGGAGAGCTGCAAGCACAAGAATCCACCGTACTCAAAGACTGTGCTGACTTCGGAGGACCACTTGCTCTCATAGCACAAGTCCCACCGCAGTCACCCTACTCTTCGTCGTATGACACTCCACCGCAGTCATACGAAGCTGATTCAGAGTATGATGATGAAGAAGAATTTCAGAAGGCTATTGCTCTGGTTAGCTAACAGTTCAACCGTCTACCACCTCCTTCCTTCCGCAAGAATCAACAGTTCAACAAACCTCCATTCAACCGTAACTTCAGTTCCCAGAATAATCATCCTCGATATCCCAAAAGTTCTCATCCACCACCGCAATCTCAAAATAATCAACCAAAGGAGGTACCGCAGTCTCCTCAGAACACTGACTCCGGTACTACCTCTGAAGACAAGACTGATGTAGTGATTTGTCACAAATGCAACAAAGAGAATCACTTTGCAAGAGATTGTAAGGCCAATGTAGTAAAAGATAGAGCATTCTACCTTAAAATGGCTCAAGAGTTGGAAGATAAGGAAAAGGCAAGGGCATACGTAGCCCATGTCAAAAGAGACCATCAAGTTTGGTCATCCGGAGACGAAGATGAAGCCATCAGCAGTGTCAAAGGAAAAGGGAAAATCTGCATGCTGGGAACTGCTGATGATGATGAGTCCACAAAGCTGGAAAAGAACTACTGCTACATGGCAAAGGATGGAACTCTAAGCATCATCGAACAGGTAAAACTCATGATCCAAACTCTAAACTATAGCATGCATGACTGTCAACCATACACAGATGATCTTAATGACACGTGTGTTGCCGTCCTTACAGACTATAACAAAGCCTTAGATGAGAAGAACATTGCGTCCCAAGAGATGTTCCATGTAAGAAGACGCCTGGATAACAAAAGACTCAAATTGGCTATGTTAGAAAAAGACTTAGAGTTAGAGAAAGATGCAAGAATGTTAAGTGAAACACAATTAGAGATAGCTTTGAACCAAAGAGATTTAGCTCAGAGAGAAATTGTACGCATAAATATTTTAATCGAAAAATTGTTCAATGAAAGTGAAACTATTGAAAATTTAGTGAATAATGGAACCGTGGACAATACATACAATTGGGGTTGGTCAAATGGATATCCTACCGCAATGGATTCCTCACCTCGGTTCAACAAAGGCAGACTGTATGTTTCTCCAGATCGAGAATTTCATTTCCCAGTCAATGACAAAACCTTTCCCGAAGACATCAAAACTCACTTCGGTAGACTACACAATCTAAGCAATAATTGTGTCATTGAGGAAATTGTGCCTGAGGTTTCGGGTCACACAAGTGATCTCATCCCTATATGTGGCACCATTTACCCAAATTCTCAAACATCATCCGTAGTTGATGAAGAAATTATCATTGAGGGCCCCGAAGTCTCAAAAGACTTTCCACCTCTGTCCTCAGACCACAGTGTATCACACTATAGTCAAAAGTCCCACAAAAGTCCCACCGCAGTCTCAACTCAGACTTACTCTGCAGTAGTTAAAACGTCACTACCAGAATCCTCAGTAAAAGGAACTGTGACTCTTCAGGCGATTCATCATGAATTACCTATAGAGAACTTTGAAGTGGGTCAATGCTCTCAGATCCCAGAATCTTCAAGTTCGGATGACTCAAGCCCACGTTTTCAAAATCATTCTAAGAATTCCAGGAAACCGCAGTTGAACAACAATGACTGCGGTTCACCAAAATCCTTGGCCAAAAAGGCCTTCAAAGAGGAAATTAGATCTCGACGCACAAACAGACAAATCTTTTCAAAAAATAAGAAGCATGTCAGAATTCCAAAGTCCAAGAGTCCAGAAAAATTTGTTTTCTCACACTACTTTTCAAAAAACTCTCCTTCCAAGAAAACAAACAAAAAGGAAAGTCCAGCTTCAAAAGTCATTCCTGCTTCTTCTGACACAACCCAAAAGGGTGTTCAGTCCTTTCGAAACAATGGTTTTCAGGTCTATTCCTCAAATGATCCTAAATGGAAAGGTCTTTTACCCACACCAACACTTTTAAAGTCACGTCAAAACTTCAACAAGTGGAAGGGTATCCTACCAAACCCACCGAAAAGGACTCAAAGATTTGCACGTGCTAAACCTTTTCAAAAACAAACTTTTTCGAAATCCAACACCACTCATGTCAGGAATCACCAACCTCGGACCGGTAACAAGTCCAATTCATCCTATAGACCGCTGACCAAGCATAATGTCAGAGCAAATGACAAAATCTCTTTTTGTAAATGTCAGTGTAGTTGTCAAAAGAATTCATCCTATGTCAAATCTAGTCGGAGTCAGAAACCTCGTACTTTTTCGAAAACTCACAACACTCCAATTCTGCGCAAACATCCAGGACTAGGATTAAAAGTTGACAAGAGACCCATCCCTGAAACCTCGGTCCATGCATCACTCTGCAATTCACCAATTGCCCCAGGCTCCAAACTAGTTTGGATGCCTAAACTAACCGTGTAATTCTCAGGCTTTGTGCAAGGAGGAACAAGAAGATGAATGGTTAATTGACAGTGCCTGCTCCTTGCACATGACCGGAAGGTTAGAATACCTTCGGGATTTCAGGCCTATATGTAATGGTGGAAATGTCACATTCGGCAACAATGCGAATGGGGTCATCCGAGGTTACGGTGTTCTCACTACGGGGAACTTTTCCATTCAGAAAGTTGCTTATGTAGAAAGCCTTAAACACAATCTCATCAGTGTTGGCCAACTATGTAAAGCAGGACATCGAGTTGAATTTGATGATCAGTTTTGCTACGTAATGACAAGTGATAGGAACACATGCCTGATCAAATCCCGATCTGAGGGTACCATGTACCCTTTGGATGTCTCTCTGATCATTGGCAGACCGCAGTTGTGCTTCCTATCCAAAGCTGTATCCGAAGTCAGCTGGCTATGGCACCGCAAGCTAGCTCATCTTAACTTCAGGTACATCAACAACCTGGTCACAGGAGAACTAGTCAGAGGTCTCCCTATTCTCAAATTCAGCAACGATACTCTATGTCCGGCTTGTGAATGTGGTAAACAGTCCAAAGCAAGTCACCCTCTGGTAATTGGACTCTTCAATTTCTGAACCACTGGAGCTATTGCACATTGATCTCTACGGTCCATCTACCGTAGCCAGTCTCCATCATAAAAAATACATACTGGTTATTGTAGATGACTATACACGCTTCACATGGGTCTTCTTCCTCAGACTCAAGTCAGAAACACCGCAGATTTTCATCAACTTCATCAAAGAGATCGAACTTCAGATCAAGCTTCCAGTAAGAAGAATCCGCAGTGATAATGGAACCGAGTTTACTAATCATCTCCTCAACAGCTTCTTGGTGTCCAAGGGCATCTCTCACAACTTCTCAGCTCCCTACACACCACAACAAAATGGGGTAGTAGAGAGAAGGAACCGCACTTTAGTAGAAGCAGCCAGATCTATGCTCAACTTCGCACACCTTCCTCTCTACTTCTGGGCTGAAGCTGTAGCAACCGCATGCTTTGTACAAAACCGAAGCATTGTGTGCAAACGCCTCAATAAAACACCATATGAGGGCCTTAACAACCGCAAGCCAAATGTTCGCTTCTTTCATATTTTTGGGTGTAGATGTTTCGTGATCAACAACAGAGATCAGCTTAACAAGTTTGCACCGAAGTATGATGAAGGCATATTCCTTGGTTATTCCACTAACAAGGTTGCTTACCGAGTGCTCATCAGACGTACAAGGCTGATCATTGAAAGATTCGATGTGAAATTTGATGATTCTCACATCCGCAGCGCCCCTCCATCCACTGAAACCACCGCAATCATGGAAAGTGATATCCCTGTCTCTTCAGGTCCTTTAAATCTAGTTGAAGTCAATTATGACGATCTTTTCGATGCTGTTGAAACGGCGAAACTATCCGAAGTCCTTGTGTCACCCGCAGCTCAACAACAACACGCTGATGTTTCTGGACCATCTCTATCTGAAGTAGCATCTCTCAATACTTTCACCTCTCCGGTTGAGGGGGAAAGCTCTACTCCGGATCAAGCAACAACCGTTGAGGTTCCAGTACTTGATGTTGCTCAAATTCCCATCCGAAGAGAATCATTACCATCAAACGTATCTTCGGATTCGGATGATGAACACATCGAGAATATTGACACAAGAACAGACCCAAGGATCATCACTTTCCCATCCGCAGTCCAGGGGGAACCTTCTCAGGTTCCAAAGGAACTCCCATCCGCATTCCAGGGGGAACCTCTTCCAACTGCTCAAGAAAATTCCATTCTCGTTCCAACAAACCAAGATGACTCAGCAGGTTGTTCACAAGTCCAGGGGGAACTGCCATCTCTAACCGAAGATTCTTCTGATATTTAAGATATTCCCTCTACCGCAGCTGCTGATCATCTGCAACCCCGTCTACACGTGTGGACGAAGGACCACCCACCAGGTCAAATCATTGGCAACCCATCCGCAGGTATCCAGACTCGATCTTCCAAGGACCTATCTGATCACTGCCACTACGCAACATTTATGTCCTCGGTAGAGCCCAGAACGATCAAAGAAGCATTGCTCGAACCTGACTGGATAGCTACAATGCAAGAAGAGTTAGAAGAATTTCAAAGAAACAAAGTTTGGCAGCTCGTTCCGAAGCCACGTGGTCACTCTATTGTTGGCACTAGATGGGTGTTCAAAAACAAGTTGGATGAATCTGGTGCGGTAGTCAGAAACAATGCAAGGCTAGTTGCAAAGGGGTATAGTCAACTTGAAGACATTGACTACGATGAAACGTATGCTCCGGTAGCACGCATGGAAGCTATCCGGATCTTCCTAGCATACGCAGCCCACAAGAACGTTAAGGTACACCAAATGGACGTTAAGAGTGCTTTTTTCAATGGGGAACTAAAAGAAGAGGTTTACCTTCAGCAACCTCCAGGTTTTGAAAATGTTGAATTCCCAGACCACTGCTACAAGCTTGAAAAAACAGTCTACGGTCTGGAGCAAGCCCCAAGAGCATGGTATGAGACTCTTTCTGAATTCCTTGTCTCATCCAGATACAAAAGAGGAGTGATTGATCCCACGTTATTTACAAAAGCAAATGGTAACCACCTTATGCTTGTTCAAATATATGTGGACGACATCATCTTCGGATCAACTGATAAAGAAATGGTGAATGAATTTGCTAAGCTCATGACCAACAAATTCAAAATGAGCATGAATAGAGAGATTAACTTCTTTCTAGGTCTTCAAGTAAAACAAATCCTACAAGGAATTTTCATTCATCAAGAAAAATACACCACCGAACTGTTAAAGAAATATTCTATGGACAACTGTTCTTCGGCCAAGGTCCCCATGGCCTTCGGTTATAAGATCTCTGCTGATCCCTCAGGAGAACCTGTGGATCACAAGACTTATAGAGGTATCATTGGCTCTCTAATGTACCTCACCGCAAGCCGACCAGACATTGTCTTTGCAACTGGTGTATGTGCAAGGTATCAAGCTGACCCAAAAGTGTCACATATGACCGCAGCCAAACAAATTCTACGGTACCTGAAAGGAAGCAAATCTCTTGGTCTATGGTACCCCACAGGCAATGACTTCATCCTGCAAGCTTTCACAGATGCGGATCACGCCGGATGCAGATTAGACCGCAAAAGTACCTCAGGAGGATGTCAATTTTTGGGTGGAAGACTCGTCAGCTGGTCCTCAAGGAAACAAAGTTGTGTTTCTCTGTCTACCGCAGAAGCTGAGTATGTGGCCGCAGCCAGCTGTTGCTCTCAAGTCCTTTGGATGAAAACTCAACTAATGGACTACGGGTATAGAATGCTGCGGATACCGATCTACTGTGACTCTGAAAGTGCTATTGCTATTACTCACAATCCAATTCAGCACTCCAAGACTAAGCATATTGAACTACGGTATCATTTCATCAAAGACCACATCTTGAAAGGTAACATTGAACTCATCTTTGTCCATACTCATGAAGAGATTGCTGATGTGTTCACAAAAGCGCTCGACTCCACAAAGCTTAACACCTTCCTGCAAATGTTAGGAATGATGAATCCTGACCCGCAATTCTTTGTGAATTGATAGATACCGCAGACCATCCTTGGTCTCCGTTGCAGTTCTAACTGAGAGTTACTTATGATAGATGGTTTTGGTACCGCAGTCTAGGTACCGCAACCATATATCATATTTATCTCTCATGGGTCTCTATTGTTTGTTATTACTAATTTTTGTACAAGTGCTTTCCTCAGTTCCTTACTGCAGACATTCATCGTTTCCATCCGCAATGACGTTTGCATCCGTGATCATTTTGATAACTTATCAACTGTTTCATCAACCCTTGAATCTTTGTGTGCTATTTAATGATCTTTCATTAAATAAAACATTAAATAAAAAAACATTCCCTTTAGAAACTGTCTCATTCTCTTTCTGAATAAACCTTGTGTCAGACCTATTTTAGGTATGATGACAAAAAGAACGTTTTTCCATAAACTCATCCTTAATCTGTCTTTTCCTCTCCTCAGCACGTCCCATCCGTTACAACTTCCTTTCCCCTCACCCCACGATCACCTGACACATTGATAGATGTCTGACTTTTCATTAAATGCAAACCCTCTTTTCGTAAATCTCCCAAATCTTTTTTAAACCGTTTCATTATTTGTGGCTGAGATTTAACCCCCAATTCAAAGATTCCCTCCAAACCCCAAACGACGTTTTTACCTTATCCTTACCTTTTACCTAGGGTTAAAAAATTTTCACCCCTTTATAAACCCATCTTCTTCCCCAAAATCACTTTACGCTTTCTGAACATCGAACCTTCCCTCTCAAATCCTTCAAGAACTCTATTTTCTACTCCTTCTCTCAAGCTCCTACAATGGTGAAATCAGGTGCATCAAAGAAACAATCCAAGGTTTCAGGCTCAGTGAATCCTACCGGTTAAGACTCTCCAACGATTGCTTCAAGCAACTTTCGAGCAGTGTTTGAAGATCATTCTTCATACAATGCTCCAACCAAACTGATGATCAAGTTTCTCAAGAATCACCCTCCGTTTGGCCCTTTCGACGCTTTTACAGATGTTGTTCCAGTCTCGACCCTTTTCAAATGTGCATTCTCCGCTTATCGTCCAATCGAAAACCCTCAAGAAGTTCACCTCAACCTAATTAACGATTCATTGGTCATCCTGTCCAAAGAAAAGTTTCTTACTGCCATAAACCTTCTGGTTCATCCATCCATCAAGATTTTCTCTCCTTCCATGGCGGACGTTACCTCTGCCCTTTACCAAATGGGGTATCAGAAACCAATTAGAGGAATTGGTGAATTCAAGAAAAATCAATTGCCTGCGGTTTGGCAGTTTGTGTGCCATCTCATCATCCGCTGTCTATCCGGCAGAACCGGAGGCATAGACAACATGGGACTCAAGCTACTGGAGTTGGTGTGGAGCATATTCACAGGACACGATGTAAACTACGGGCAGATCCTATGGGACGACTTCCTTCAATACATTCCCAAAGAGAGCCCAAGGGAGAACCCAACCGAGCTCACTTTTGCAAGGTTCTGGTCACTCTGCATTTCAGACCTTCATGCGGACGCTGGAATCGACATGGGCAGTGACATCAACTTCTTTGTCACTAAGGATCTCAAAAGGTACAATCCCTCTTCTGATCAAACTATTTTTGGACCTATCCGCAGACTCCCTACCCACATTCTTTCCACACTTGGTCTTGAGACTGCTGATGTCTCATATCACATTGAGGCTACGTAAGGTATTGCCCCATACCTTCCTACCCCGCCTCTTCAACACCCATCCGCAATTGTTAACCCTGAAGGTACTGCAGTCCCTTCTGCCACTACACTCTCCAATCTTTCTCAAAGAAGAAAGCAATTGGCAACCAAGAAGAAACAAAGAACCCCTAAGAAGGATGCTCCCAAACCAACCGCACCTACACCTAGTAGTGATTCTGATGAGGATAGGCAACCAATTGCTATCCTTAAGAAAAGGAAAACCGATACCTCTGGCCAAATGCGTGACCGGACCGATACTGAAGCCTCTCAAAAGGCTCCGGTAGTCCTTGGGGTGGCCGCAGACCCATTCAACACCACTATCATTTTCCAATCAGACTCAGAAAGTGAGTCTGATTCACGACATCGTGGAGACTCCCCCCCAGTTCACTCCCAAGAGGATGAAACTGGTGATCGCCCTAAGGTCTCCAGGGCTTCCCGACTGCATTTCTTTTCTCCTGAGGAGTTGCACTCCGTCCTTTTGAACGTCACCCAAACACTTCAAACACCTTCCCAACCGCAGGGCACTTCTTCCGCCCTAGCCAGAACTGAGCCGAGGCCAAACTTGACCATGGGTCAAGGAGACCGAGGAAGCTCAGGAAATCCTACTCTGCTTACATCCGCAGCAGGTGGTTTAGGCACGGTGAGCACAAATGTGCAAGGATCTGTGGACCCGAAGGACAGTTCGGTGCATTTCCAAGGTTTTGACGGCGATGAATCCAATGACTCATGGTTACAATACAATCCGGTAACTGAGTCAGAAATCAAGAAATATGCTGCTTTCAAAAGGGCCTTCCAAGCCCGCAAGGAACAACAGATCAAGCAGCAGCAGCAGCAAAAGGAGCAAGAAATCCAGTCAGTAGCACGGTATTGGGCAGACGCAATCAATAATGCCAATACCGTAGCCACCATTCTAAAGGTTCAAGACTGGATGACCGAGATGGCGGAAACAGTCCTTAAAGCTCAAGCAACAGGTGAAGGTGCAGGTACCTCCAGAGTAACTCCAACCCCAACTCTAACTCCAAATCCCATTCCAACTCCAACAGTCAATGAATCACAAGACGAAGGAACCGCAATCGAAGTCAGTTCTGCTCCCACCTTCGGTCTTGATGATGAAGACATTCAAGAGGTAAACAAGCCTAGTCCTTCTGATGATGACCTCATGATGTTCGATGAGGAAGAGGAATCCAGTGGCTCTCAACATTCGACTTCTAAACCCAAAGAAAAGAAGAAAAAGAAGAAGAATGTTGTCACCAGGAAAGAATTTATGAGCTTACAAGCTAAAGTCGATCAGATCTTAGCTGCGGTCAAGCCAACTCAACCGCAACCAGAAGACACCCCGGGACCGCAGTCCCTGATCGAACGTATAGAGCGTCTGGAAACAAGGGAATGCTTGGCTGCTGAGAGAATTTCTCCCAAAGTGGAAATGGGGATCCGGTCCCTTGATAACAACCGCAAGGCAGATCACAAGGACTTTATGGCTGCTGCGGAACGCCTCATCACTGAGGTAACCGCAATCAAAACTGATCTCCAAGCAGCCATCGCGGATCAAGCCACTCAGTCTCAGAAACTGATAGCTGAGACTCACACTGCGTATGAGTCCACTATCTCAGTTCTTCAAGCAACAATCAATAGACTACAACGATCCCTGTCCTCCAACTTCCATGGTCCCGAGATCCTCCACCTTACCCAGGAAATACACAGGCTACTCTTCAACCCATCCATCCCCAACAATCAACAATTGGCAGACGCCCTCAAAGCTCAATTTCAAGAAGTCTATGCCAAGGTTGATGGCCTTAAACAATGGCTTGAGGAAGCTCCTCCGTTGCATTCCTCAAGAGGGGGAAGTGAAGAAGAAGAAGTCCATCACTCTGATCACTCCATCTCTCAACATCAGAGCCCTCCCATCATCACAGAAAAAATTCCTACACCGCAACCATCTCAACATACTCCATCTCCTCATACTTCACCACAAAAGGAGAACACTCCTAACAAGCCAGAGACTCCCCCTCACTTTAAAAATCTGGTGGAGCATATGTCCTCTCCGAGCTCAACTGACTCTCCTGCCACCACCCAAAGGAAGAAAGATTGCAAGGCAGCCAAACTTGCAGAGCTTATATGGATAGAATGTGGTTTTGATACTATGATGGACGAATCCTTGATAAACTCTTGGATCAATCCTCACCGCAGACTGCTGGACGACGATTACAGACCCCACCTCACCTATGCTGAACCCCCTACTGATGGCTACTGGGATGTCCCAATTTCTCCAAATGCCAAATACTTCACAGTATTTGAGCAATTCGACCGCAACCTTCCTGACCACAAAAGACTGCCAATGGAATTTTAGAGACTTAGTCTTTTTCATGCTAAACATGCCTCTTCCATTGAAAATATATGGTCTAACGATAGACCATCCGCAGTCAAGAACTACAAAATCCGGAAGTTCATGAAGGCTGACTACATCCAGTATACCCTCACTAGAAGGGAGCATGACTACATCCGCACCCAGGCAGACTTTCCCTGTATGAATCTGGAAGAAATCTTTCTTATTGCCAAGGTGTTTCAAAACAAGTCAGAAAAGCACCCGAAAATGAAGATTGCGCTTGAAAAGGCCAATACTTTTCTGAAGGAAACGGTCTGTGATTTTGCCAAGATCGATGCAGACATCTACCCTATCATTGCCAAGAAATTTGATCTGCCACCTCTTGAACCTGCACCAATGCCTACCGAAGGCTTTCAAGAAAGATCCTTAGGTGCAACCAACTTTCCTGAAATTGGAGTCATTTTCAAAAGGAAGTTCGATAATCTCAAATACTTCATTCCTATGACTGCCATGCATCACCTAACCAAGAAGCAACTTGACATCTGCCGAACTGCAGTTGAAAGATCAAACCACACTACTGCAGAAGTCAAGTTCGAGATCTCAAGGAGAATCACCTGGCTGGAAAACATCAAGAAGTTTTGGTGGATCCTGATCAAGTTCCTCAAACTTGATAGCTGAACCGAAGTTAAAGAGGTCACTTAGGGGGAAATTGTTGAATCATAAAAAGTGACCCTCTTGAACTTCAGCTACCGCAACCTCTTCAGCTACCGCAGCCATACAGCACCCGCAGTCAAGCTTCTTCATCAGCAACCGCAACCGGAGTCTCTTCCTACCGCAATCACTTAGCTAGATTACTTTACTTGTCTTTATTATAATACACTCTATTATCCAGTATGCCTTGCATGGCTACTCATAGAGATGTAATCTAGTGTACTTCATGAGTCTCTATAAATAAGAGCTCATTCTCTTGTATTCAACACGGATAACTCATGCATCTATTCTGAATACATTTCTCTAAGTTATCTTTTCTATTTCTCTATCTTATTACTCATCCCTTCTTACTCTCAATTCTTCCTAGAACATAACTGATTATAGCCTCTCTCCGGAGCAAGTCTTCTGTGACTTAATCACTAAGTTTGATCTTCCTTGTTAACTTGGTTTGAATGCATTCCTTGTTATGAATCAACTTATGTGTATACTTGATATAACAATTGTTGTCATTTCTATTTCTTTACTTTTCCGCAACTAACTCTCTAACTATCTAACTATAACTTATTAATATTATTGTTGAGCTTTTAGATCCTTCGAGATTAACTATTCCGCAATCCACTTGTTCTAACGTTTGTTCAAGTGTGTCTCCAAGTTTTTCTCTCAACACAATATCTCTTGAAATGTCCCGTTTCACCACATACATGGCATACTTGACTTGTACCAGCATTGGTGGTTGAAGTGATACGTTGGGTCGGAGTCTTACAAAAGCGAGCGGTGTGCCCCTTTCTATTGCATTTGATGCAATGCAACACTCGGTAGACTCCATAATGATGGTAATAGCACTTGTTGCAGTTTGCGAGGTTTCCATAGTATGGTGTTGTCGGTGTCGAGGTAGTAGGGCCAGTGGGGGTAGGGACTGCTACCGCTTGTTGCCTTTTGGTAGGCCCTTGAGTCGAATTGCCCCCTTTCTCGTTCCTGAACTTTTGTTTCATGTTCTTAGGTTTGGAGTTTGGGGTGTCCCTGCAGGCAGGCACTCGTTGGTTTCCTTGGTTGTTACTACGGTTTGATTTGTCGACACTTTTTCCATTTTCACTAGTATTATTTGCGTTGAGATGTGTCATGACGGCTGTCACGGCGACTGTGACCGTCGCTTGAAAAGTAGCAGAGTCTATCTGTAGAAATGGCATTTCTCCGGTTGGCTGGTTACTTCCTTTTGGAGGCATGGGTCTATTGCATGGTGAGAAGCGAGTTCTTAAGTAAGTACGGTCATTTCTAGTTGTATTCTATCTATTTATATATACATACAAATTTTTATGTTTCGTTGAACTATTCTCCATGTTTCTGTCAACATTCCTGAGATGTACCTATGGCAGTGAGTAGAAATAGGTATCGTACAAGTGCTAAGTTCACTCATCCTAGTATTAATCTCGCTCAAGCACGCTTAACTGCAGAGTTATGAAGGGATTCGATGCATTAGTGCTAGTATGAACGCACCCCATAAGTCTACGGGGAGGCATCTTTCTACCATAAGGTTTAAAAGATGAAACGACGGTAAGTCTTTAGTAGTTGCTATAAGTCGTGTGTCGATTGAACTATGTTATCTTAGTTCTATGCGTATCATGTTCTGACTTTTATAGAGTTTTGTAAACAATTCATAAAAGAGGTCTATATAAAATAAACTTATGAATTTTTAATAGTTACCGTTCTTATACGAAGTTCTGTGACTTGATGTACTAGTATTTGTTGCTACGAAAGAAGTGATAAGCCTAACACATAGTGTGAGTAGTATAATCACTAACTCACTAGTTATATTCATTTATAAGTTATTAGCATGACCCATAAGGAGCTAGGCCTCCTCAAATGATTCGCGAATAGTGTCTTTGCTCTCTGTCCTAGCTATGATTTCCCTAGTTTCAGCGGTAAGGGTTGGCTTTCTCCTGGCATTCCTATGGTGTTATCGTTCCTATGATTCCCTAGTCTGGACCCAAATGTCCGAGCGGGCTCCCCAGGTTGTTCCTGATAGGGTAGGGTTCACTAACGATCTCTCTAAAGCCTTTCTCTTCGTCCGATCCTTTCTCGGAATCCTCCTCATGAACCCTCTTTTGATTCTTCCTCAACTCCTCTGTTGGCTTTTGTAGTGGAGTGGCTACATCTACCTATGTTGTTCGTGCGAGAATGGGAGTGTCTAAAGAATCTATGGGATTAATAAAAGTATCTCTATTGAGCCTTTTTATGATGATTCCTTACCGGGTCCTCCTATAATCACGTAGTGTATACAGATTATATATAACCAATATCAAATAGACCTTCGAATAAGTGATCCTACTCTAAGACCACAACCAAACAAGGAACAGGAAGTAGAGCGAGAATCACAAATTTCTAAGTCTATAAAATCTCAATTATATATAACCTTAACGTATACACTCGGTAATTATAGACCTATCAGAAAGGGTATTTTAGTTTTCACATAAGTTAGTCATAGTACCTAAAATACTCCTATAGTATTTTAATTACATGTTTGATTCTAGAGCTTCGTGGTATACGAAGTTGATAAGTTTTTAGACTTGTTGTTATTGTATAGTATCATAAAATACTCCTATAGTATTTTAAACTTTGTGTTTGGTTCTAGTATTCCTTTGTATATAGCGTTGGTAAGTTTTAGACTTGTTTCCACACTACTATCACTCCCAAACACATGTTGGTCGTATCTTAAATAAATATAGTTAATCAGGCTATATTTATCCCAGATATGATTACATAACTGTCTAGCTTTGACTGTAGTGTCCAACATCTAAATACCTTTGTTTTGTTCTTCTTGTGATACTCGTTCTAGTATGTATATATGCATGTATGTATACTTTCATAAAAATATTAATATATTTTAAAAGCATAATTCTTGGTCAGAGTGTTTTTATCCCATTGTATTTATAGTTGTATATCTTTTATAGGTTGATATACTTAGTTCACAATAAACAATGCTCTGATACCAATCTGTCACACCCCCAAACTGGAACGGCGGGAACGTTCGGGGGTGGATGACGTCATGTACAGTATCACAACAAATGTATAATAGTAATCAAAGTAACAACAACCATTGTATTGATAACATGGTATTTACATTGTATTCAAAACATTGCTTGTTTCACATTAAAACTATAGGAAAAGATAACACGAGATGCTACTATGCTCATTCTTTGTAACGCCTGAGAGGGTATTTGTCTACTAATTTTCCTGAGAATACAAGTAGTTTGAAAAAGTGTCAATGTAACATCCGGACTTCCAGGTATATTGTTTAATTATTTATTTTTGAGGACTATTGAGCAACTCGACGAGTGGGTGCTACAACTCGTCGAGTAGAGTCGCGTTGTGCCACGTGGGATTAATGATCTACTCGACGAGTCAGAGAGTCGAATCGCCGAGTTGACACTGGGCAGTGAAACCCTAAATGCCCGGGTTTGGGGCCTATTTAAGGGCACTTATAGCCTCATTTACGGCTCATCAGCTGCTTAACCTTTCTATATGAAACCCTAATCGAGTGTAGTGAGCTAAGGGAGTCTCCAAGCTAATCTTGAAGGATTTTTAGTGCATCTTTGAGGAGGAAGAGGAGTTTGTTCAGCTAGGATCAAGAAGGAGTTGTTGGGGTTCAGGCCTTTTCGTCCAGAGCTTTAAGAGGAACGTAAAAAGCTTAAATCTTTGCCCATTGCTTGGTTAGATCTTATGAGTTGAGAAATTAGGGTTTTCTTCACATTTTGTTTTGAGGCTCAGAGCATACTAAGTTATCAGAGGTTTAGACCTCATATCTGGGCATTGTGAGGTCCCTAGAGCACAAAGGTCCCAACTTTATTCATCCATATGAGGAGTATGGTGTTTAACACCTTGTAAGAGCATGTATTAGTGGATGGGAGCAAAACCACCATGCATGAGCATAAAGATCGAAGCTTTACGTGACAATCGAGCTTTAGGATGGTAGATCTAGTGTTTGGAGTGATAGATCTGCCTTAAAACGTCTGAATGGGAAATCAAATCGAAGAGACTCGCCGAGTCCATGAACTGACTCGACGAGTCGGTTAGGGTTTGTCCCGATGGGCTAGACCATGCGATAGCTCGGCGAGTTAGGGGTTAACTCGACGAGGTAGACCTTCGTGATACTTGTGAGGAACGAGTGGACTCGACGAGTCACATGAGTGCACTCGGTGAGTCAGGTCAAACCTGGACTATTGACTCGAGTTTGACTTCTGTTGACTTCAGGGTTTGGTCAACATAAGTAATGGAGACCATGGAGGGGTAAAATGGTCTTTTACCCATTCCAAGAGTTAGAGAGAATGAGAGAACAACCTTTGGTGTATTTGAGTATGAGTAGAGTAATGATTAGAGACAATTATCCAATGTGTTAGGCGGAGGCTAGTTCGAGATTCCCGAGTACGAGACTTTTACTTGCTAGCTTACGAGGTGAGTCTTCTCACTATACTTACCATGAGTGGTACCTTTGTGTGATTGAGATGTTTATTGTGCTTACCTGTGTATCTTAATATTCTGCATTATGTCTTTGTGATTTATGTTGAGTATTGTTATTATGAGTTTACTGAGTTGGGACCGGAGGGTCCCACTTAGACACATTGACCGGAGGGTCTTATTGAGTTATGGCCTTGAGTGGCTAATGAGTTGTGTGTGGTTTTTTGGGGAACTCACTAAGCTTTGTGCTTACCGTGTTATGTGTTATGTGTTTCAGGTACTTCTAAGGATCACAGGAAGGAGTCGGCGTGATTGTACACACACATCATCTGATTGAGTTATGATTTGGAGGATCCTGGAGTTTTGATATGTGAACAGTTTTTGATATGAGATTTGATAATTTGACATTCTGACATTTTGTGATTTTATTGAGAAAAATGTGTTTTTAAATTGAAAATTTTGGTTTGAAAATTTACGTTGTTACAAGTTGGTATCAGAGCCTTGGTTTGAGGGATTTGGATGCACCTCATGGTACCTACTAGAGTACATGATAAAAGTCCTAAATTATAACCAGAGTCTCCTGGAGGGAGAGCGTGAATTTGTGTATAGATCTATACGAGACTGGCAATCCCGCATCGAAACTGTTAGCTACAGTTAGACCGGCAGGTCTGGGGTGACAAATGTCATAACATTCCGACGCCTGAAGAACGTCGTGTAGGACACTAGTCATTTCAGTAATGTTATAATCCCACTCACATTAAACATTAACTAAACATTTTGGTTTACCAAACAAACATCACTTCAGTGGTTTTATTTTAAGTAATAAGACTACACATGATTATTTTCTAGTACATGCATACAACAGAGTTCATACAAGTACAATACACTATTTTTCTAGAAAAGAAAGCACACATTGATGGAAAACATACACTTACACTATTTCAGAGTACAATAACATACAAACATTTTGGTCTTAAGGCCTAAGACTACATTTCATTTATTATAGAAAATATTGGATTTTCTGGAGAAACACAATAACCTTTTCATGAAACAAAGACAAATTTCTAATACTAAATGCTTATGAACTCACCAACTTAAATGTTGATACTCTCTTTTCAAAATAACTTGTATTCTCAGGGAACCAGTAGACAGGTACACTCACACAGGTTTTTGAGAAGACGGTGCATATTCAAGACTCGTCTTTTATTTTTGCTATACATTTTGGTGTCATACAAACAATACTAAGAACACAAATGTAATAACTATATTTTTAATACTATGGATGTTGTTGCTTGTTTTACTATTACTCATTGTTGTGATACTGTACATGACGTCCTTTGTCCCCAAACGTTTCCGCTGTTCCGGTTTGGGGGTGTGACAGAATAGTATCAGAGCATTGTTTATAGTGAACTAAGTATATCAACCCATAAAAGATATACAGCTATAAACACAATGGATTAAAAACACTCTCACCAAGAGTTATACTTTTAAAATATATTAATATTTTTATAAAAGTATACATACATACATACATACATACATACATACATACATACATACATACATACATATTAGAACAATATCACAAGAAGAACAATACAAAAGTATTTAGATGTTGGACACTGCAGTCAAACCTAGATAGTTATGTAATCATATCTGGAATAAATATAGCCTGATCAACTATATTTATTTGAGATACGACCAACATGTGTTTGGGAGTGATAATAGTGTTGCAACAAGTCTAAAACTTACCAACTCTCACTACAAAGGAACACTAGAACTTAACAAAAATTTAAATGCTATAGGAGTATTTATAGCACGGTAACACCTTTTATAGATTTATTAATATCTCTTACACCCCTATTCTCGCATAGATAACATGGCTGGATTTTATCTACCGGGAGACCCGTACTTTCCCAATCAGGGGAACGGAGGATGGCTCGAAGAGGAACCGGAAGATGACCTTGTGGCTCAAGTATAAGGAGACTTCGAGGAAGTTCTAATGGAAGAAGAGGATGAAGAAGAATTTCAGGAGGACTACGACTCAGAACCAGAAGTCTATGACCCACCTCAAGTTGCCCAAAATCCCAAACCCCGACAGAATTTTCAAGGCCCGACACCTCAGTGGGCAGTAAACTTAGAGAGGTGGACTCGTGAACAGGGTCAACACCTTCCCTATAATTGGGACCGAAGCTTCTACAACCTTGATGAAGGAGGCTCAGCAGACAGAGCCCTACCAGTGGTAGTAGGTCGAGTTGCTCGTAACGATGAACAAGCAAGAGTAGCCATCAACCGAGTCATAGAGGTTGGTGCAACCACAGTAGTCAACACTGTTCGCCTTCGCCACCTGAACGAAGACCAGGAGATAACTAGGAATCACACCGAGGCCCTACAAAGGGAACTGGCCGGAAATCGAGACGAGGTTAGAGAACTTCGGGTACGCCAAGTAGCATTAGAAAGGCGTGTGTTTGAAACAGAACACCAGTTGGCTAAATCCAGGGTTGAAACTAGTACGAAGCAGAACAACGCTCCTCACGAGTAGGGCATACTCTACACACTCTTTTGGATATAGATTAAGTCTACGTATATGCACTAGTGTTATTTTTCATATTTATAGTACGACCTCGAAATTGTACTTTTCGATAGGTCGGTATGCTGTCGAAGTTTTCCAGTTAAGTTGGTATGTTGTAGACCTACTTCAAGATCAAATTTTCCGAACTCTATGCATTTAATATACCAATGGAATCGACATGCATCTAATTTTCTTTGAAAAATTACTATCCAATTTCATATTATTACTTTGTAGGTTATTACTCGTGGTAGACTTCTATTATAAACTCCTTAAAGAACACATGATGAACTAGTGTAAATTAGTTCAAAGATATCCGATTTATATTCGCTAATGAAGTCTTACCATCATTTTAAACTTTAAAAGCTTTATAGCTAAAAGATGCCGCCACATAGATCAAATAGACGTATCAACAACAATCCTCCAATAACTTCAACTCCACCGCCGCCTCCACCGCAATTTGATCCTGTAGTTTTCCAAGCTGCAATGACCGCGGCTGTAACAGCAGCCCTGACCCAAATCAACACTAGTGGCGCCAGTGGGACTGGAACCGGTACCAAGTCGCATCATCATTACAAGAAAAACGCGATTTTGCTAGGGAAGGTCGCTATGGAACGTATTTCCGTTGTTAATCTGGAATGGATCGTGCTATGGAATGTCGTTCCATAGCAATTGTAACGCCCCGATTTTTCAGGTATTATTTAAATAAGATTTTTGGGTTAAGCTCCACTCGACGAGTTGGTTGACCTACTCGTTGAGTAGCAGCGGGGTGGGATCGCGTGTTAAGTGACCTACTCGACGAGTCCATATTGGGACTCGACGAGTAGGAGCTGGCAGAAGAAACCCTAAATCCCGGGGTTTGCACCCCTATTTAAAGGAACCTCAGCCTCCTTTGGCCTCTTTACAGTCTTTGAGAGCCCCTTAAAACCCTAATACGTGTGTGTGTGTGTGTGTGTGCCCATTGTATGTTTGAAGCTTGAAGAGAGGATATTTGGAGGGAGAAGGCTTAGAGGAGAAGGAGATTGGAGCAAGTAGAGTGTAGGAATCAACTCTTATCTCAGTTATCATCTTCTGGAGGTAACCAAATCACCTTTTTTCTTGTGAATCTCTTATATTGGTTGAGTTTTAGGGTTTTTGGTGAGACATTAAGTTGGAAAGATGAGCTATGGGCTAGATCTGAGATTGTAACTTCAGATATGGACCCTCCTTGGATTCTATAAGCATAAAGTTACAGTCTTGGTCATGATTGAGGTCCCTTTTGAGCATAAAGTTCCATTAAGAACTTAAAATAGGCATTTAGAGCCTTTATAGCCATGCATGCACGTAAAGTTTACAACTTTACGTGATAAGCATGACCTAGAAGCCTGGATCTATGATTTGGAGCCGCTGCATGGCTCAAAACAAGTCTGTATGGAAAAGGGACTGAATGGACTCGGCGAGTCGCAAGGTTGACTCGGCGAGTCACAAGAAGATGGCCGTGGACTCGACGAGTTGGATGAACAACTCGGCGAGTCCGATGAAGATTACCATAAGACTCGATGAGTTGAAGAACAAATCGGCGATTCGGATGAGTTTTCCCTAGGACATGCATGCGTGTGTATCCGTCGAGTTGCAAGGAGGGAACTCGACGGGTGGCCTTAAAGTTTGAACGAGAGTCGAAGGAACTCGACGAGTCAGCCCGATGACTCGGCGAGTGGGATGTGCTTCAAGGAACTCGGCGAGTAGCCGAGGGTACTCGGCGAGTTGGGGTCAACATGGACTGTTGATGTAACACCCCGGATTCCTGGTACGATTTTATTTAAGTATTTTCTTAAATTTTTGCCATGAACTCGGCGAGTCTGCGTCCCGACTCGCCGAGTAGCAGCGAGGTGGACACGGGATTTAAGCTGGGAACTCGGCGAGTCCACCTGTCTGGATGAAACTCTATTTTCAGACATTGCACCCTATTTTACCCATCCAAAAACACCCATTTCGTCCCATTTTCCTCCCGGAGAGCAGTAGAGAACAACCCTAGCTCCTTTAGTGTTCTTGAGTGATTTTGATCTTCCAAAGAAGGTCTTGGAGCTTAGAAGAAGAATGAGGAAGTTGGAGTGTTCCAGAAGTGAAGGTAGATCCGAAATCTACTCTGGGGAAGGCATCAAATCAGGTAATAAAACCCTCACTTTGCTCATTAGCTCTTAGGTTCCTTTTTGTCCCCAATGGTTGATCTTCAAGCCTTAAAACCCCCAGATTTCGTGTGTATATGTGATAACCAGACCCTAGGAACTGAGACCCATGAGTTGGATCAGTTGCATGTCTCAGATTTAGCCAGATTGGGTGAAGAGTCGAAGGGAACTCGACGAGTGCCAAAGTGCACTCGGCGAGTTCCATGAAGATGGCCTTAGACTCGACGAGTTGGATGAACAACTCGGCGAGTCCTATGAAGATTGCCTGGTACTCGGCGAGTCGTTCTTCAAACTCGGCGAGTCCCTTGAATATAGCCTTGAACTCGGCGAGTTGTTCTTCAAACTCGGCGAGTCATATGAACTGTCACTAGGATAAGAAGGGTTTAAGTGTAGGAGGTCCAACCCTTCGTAGTCGCACGTGGAATTAGCAATTTAACGTGTAGCTATAGTCCCAGAATCTCCAAATCTCCAAGGTTGATGTTCTGATGGAAGATTGGAGCGAATTGTGAGATCTGTTCGTCGAACTCGGCGAGTCCCCCCTTGGACTTGGCGAGTCCAGTCGCGGGTTTGTTAGTTGTCCCCGTTTAGCGAGTTAGGCTGACTCAGTGAGTGGGAACAGGGACCAGATGAGTCAGAGTCGGGCTAGACGTAGAAGGACTCGGCGAGTCGCTATATGGACTCGGCGAGTCCAGTCAATCAGAAGTTGACTTTGACCAGTCATTTGACCTAAGGGGTATTTATGAGTACCTAATCCATGATTACAGATTTATAGCCGGAGGGTTACCGGTGCGGCAGCCAGGCGTAGGTTGAGCGGGTTTTCAGCAGCTACCCTCGATGTGAGTTACCTTCCAGTAGAAGTGGCTCTAAGGCCACAATGCCGGCCCACTAGTAGGAGTCGTATGATAGATGACTGTCTGTGTGATAATCATCTAGGTTTGTTGCTACCTGATATGCTTTATGTGCTAGCAGATTATGATGTATGGGTTATGTGATATGTTATTATGTGGTAGCAGTAGTAGGGGGGGTGAAACAGTCCCCGATCCGGTCGACAGGAACGAAGGGGTAGGCCAGCACCCAGATATGCTAGGCAGTATCCGGTCGACAGGACCGAAGGGGAAGGTCGGGCACCCAAAAATGCCCGGCAGACATGTATGCTATGTGATTGTATGGTATGAGGTTCGTTGGGGGAACTCACTAAGCTTCGTGCTTATGTTTTATAGTTTTGTTTTCAGGTACCTCTTCAGCTAGGGGAAGGGAGCCAGCGCGGTAGCGGCATATCACACACACTCTTGTTTCCGCACTATGGATTTTCTGGGATGTACTCTGAATATTTTACTATGATGTTACCGGTTTTCAGACATGAATTAATATTATGAATGTTTTGTAACGATGTTTTTATGTATTAACCTAATTTAAAAATGAAATTTTTAGCTGGTATTTTTGGGATGTTACAAGTTGGTATCAAAGCCCTGGTTTGAGGGATTCGGACACACCTTCGGGGGTGTCTGGACTCAAATCGAGGGATTAAAAGATTTTTATAAAGAAATGATTTTTCTAAAGACTAAGTAAAAGAGTTTCAAGAAAGAAAGAACAAGGTGTGTGATGTGCGCGACCGGCCGAGCTCAAGTAAGTTTTCCCCAAAGTACCCATACAAGTTATTGTTATGATTATCAGTTCCAGTTTCAGTAGAACAGCATGCTAGAATAGGACTAAGGATCTAGGAATGATGCCTTATGTGCCTGCTTTATGTGTTCCAGCTTTATGAGAATTTCATGCTAGTACAGATCAGTCAGTATGATAGCCAGAATAGTATATACTTGATTATGTGTACTCAATGCACGAATGCTGCTTGCTATGTGCTTTTAGGAGTTCTAGTTGTCTCTCACTAACTAGTAAACGAATATGTTACGTTACATATTGCAAGGACTAAATAATTTCAGAAGGTTGGGTCTAGCCCTGCTTCGCAGCTCTTGTCTGAGTCCAACCGTTGTAGGGTAGGACCTCTCATTCGAAGAATTATCTAGTCTGAGTAATATGTAATAGTATTCGCGAGCTAGTTAGGGAAAGAAAGCAGGGACTTCTTGTGCAGCTGATGGCAGAGAGTGGGATGGCGATTACTTAGGGCAAGCCTAGGGCGAGAGTAGCACGAGAACCGCAGTATTAGTAGAAAGGACTTGGTTGAGTTGAGGCAATTCTTGAGGAAAGTACGGATAGACGTGGAAGGTAGTATGGGCCCGTACTACTGAAAGCGGAGGATCCGTACTCGATTCAAAAAGGGCCGAGACGAGACCGGGGACTTGTGATATGAATGTGAGCCTCATTAGTGGAATATAGTATGATGGTGGTTATGCTATGTTTTGCAGTATGGTGATCACACGACAGGGAGCGGGAGGCTCAGGATCAGGATCGGGTTCGGGTTCAGGGTCCGAACCAGTTGATGAGGGTCTATGCGAGTTCATCGCGTCAGAGATTACCAGGGGCATCCTTGAGTCGACTCCCATCATCTTCGGGTCGATCAAGGAGGGTATTGTAGAGTTGATGGAGGATCGTCTCAGGGCGTTCAGGAGTGATATGGCGGCTAGCCAGTCAGGACCACGCACATTGTCCTTTAAGGACTTCAGGAGCAGTGGTGCATCAGATTTCCATGGGGCGAAGGACCCCATTGCTGCCAGACGATGGATTGCAGACCTTGAGTCTGCACAGCTGATCAGCTTCTGCCCCGAGGGGTCGAAGGTACGATTTGCAGCAGGGTGTCTACGTGACAGAGCTAGAGATTGGTGGGAGTCGGTTTGTGACTCTTTGGGAGCCGCGGCCATTGAGGCTATGACATGGCCGGACTTTGTGACACGATTCAGGACGGAGTTCGCACCTGCGGTGGAGCTCCAGCAGTTGGCACGGGAGTTCTTGGATATGAGGCAGACGACAGAGACAGTGGCGGAGATCACCGCCAAGTTCCGGGAGAGGGTGTTACTGGTACCTCAGTACGCGGGTGATGAGGACATGAGGAGGACCCGCTACCACGACATGCTCCGAGCCGACATCCGGGAGCATGTCAGTTTTTCAGCTTGCCCTACCCTGGAGTCCATGATTGCCAGGGCAAGGGAGAGGGAGATTGATATGGGTCACATTCTGAAGAGAAAGGCTGAGGAGGGACAGATGACGGGGGCTTCGGGGAAGAAGCCCAAGGGATCATATCCGGGCCCAAGAGGCCCACCGAGTCGTAGCCGCTGCAGGAAATGCGGCAAGTCGCATGAGGGACCATGCAGGTGAGGATCGTCAGGCTGCTACAAGTGCGGCAACACGGGGCACTTTAGCAGGGATTGTACTGCTCCTACTCTGGTATTTCAGACGTCCGAGTTGCTGTGTTTCCACTGCAACCAGAGGGGCCACAAGAGGGCCAATTGCCCTCAGTTGACAGCAGCAGCGCCAGTACAGGCGCCAGCTCCAGCGACCCTGCGGATTACGGATGGCCGGCAGGGCAAGGCAGAGGCTCCGGTGGTGAGGAGCCGAGCATTTCAGCTGACAGCCGAGGAGGCACGCGCTGCACCCGATGTGGTGACGGGTATGATTCTTTCCCTCTGACCTATTTATATGAGATTTATGATATTGATATGTGCTCTGTGTACATACGTTTAGGATCGTTCCATGTGAACGGTATTTCAGTCCATGTGTTGTTTGATTCGGGGGCTACCCGATCCTTTGTTTCTCTTGCACTTAGCAAGAAGTTTCCTGAGTCCTCGGGCATGTTGGATTGCCCTTTAGAGGTCGAGATTGCGGACGACCGGTCGGTGCGAGCATCAGAGGTCTTCCGAGATTGTGTATTGAGGTTGTTCGAAGAGCGGTATTTGGTTGACCTAGTTCCCATTCCATTGCGGGGAAACAAGGTCATTATTGGTATGGATTGGTTGAGTCCCAATGGGGCAGTGATAGATTGCGCGCAGCAGTTAGTACGAGTCAGAGCCCCAAATGGGGGAGAGTTAGTAATTCAGGGTGAGAGATCACAGCGAGGGCCAACCTTCTGTTCGGTAGCGAGGGCAAGGCGTTACCTTCAGCAGGGATGCGCAGGATATGTCGCATATGTCAGGGACACCCGGGAGGCGGGTAAGGCGACGGTGGGCGATGTGCCCGTAGTACGAGAGTTCGCGGATGTATTCCCCGAGGAGCTGCCTGGGATACCTCCGGAGCGACAGGTGGAGTTCAGGATCGACCTAGTCCCTGGTGTGGCTCCGATAGCCAAGGCACCGTATCGGTTGGCTCCTCCTGAGATGCAGGAGTTGTCTACACTGCTTCAGGAGCTGTTAGACAGGGGTTTCATTCGACCGAGCAGTTCACCCTGGGGAGCCCCGATTCTGTTTATGAAGAAGAAGGACGGGTCGCATCGGATGTGTATCGATTATAGGGAGCTGAATAAGGTAACGGTGAAGAACCGCTACCCACTCCCGAGGATTGACGACCTCTTTGACCAGCTTCAGGGAGCATCTTGGTTCTCCAAGATAGATTTGCGTTCAGGGTATCACCAGGTGAGGGTCAGAGAGGAGGATGTGCAGAAGACGGCATTTCGGACACGTTATGGCCACTATGAGTTCGTGGTGATGCCTTTCGGGCTCACCAATGCTCCTGCCGCGTTCATGGACCTCATGAACCGCGTGTGTAGACCGATGTTAGACCGGTCGGTGATAGTATTTATTGATGATATCTTGGTTTACTCCAAGACGCGAGAGCAGCATGAGGAGCATTTGCGAGAGGTTCTAGAGACCTTGAGGAGGGAGAACTTGTATGCCAAGTTCTCCAAGTGTGAGTTCTGGTTGCGCGAGGTGCAGTTTCTTGGGCACCTTGTCAACCAGAACGGGATTTCGGTGGATCCGGCCAAGGTGGAGGCCGTGATGAGATGGGAGGTTCCGAAATCTCCATCTGAGATTCGAAGTTTCCTGGGATTGGCTGGCTACTATCGGAGATTCATCCAGGATTTCTCCAAGATAGCATTACCCCTGACCAGGTTAACAAGGAAGGCCGTGGTCTTTCGTTGGGGGCCTGAGCAGCAGGCAGCGTTCGAGACACTGAGACAGAGATTGTGCGAGGCGCCAATCTTAGCCCTGCCAGAGGGCATGGAGGATTTTGTTGTATACTGCGATGCGTCCACCTTAGGTTTGGGCGCAGTATTGATGCAGAGAGGGCATGTCATCGCCTACGCGTCGAGGCAGCTGAAGCCTCACGAGGCGAACTACCCGACGCATGATTTGGAGTTGGGGGCCGTTGTGTTCGGCCTCAAGATTTGGCATCATTACCTCTATGGGATTCGCTGTACGATTTACACGGACCACAAGAGTTTGAGGTACCTCATGGACCAGCCAAATCTGAATGTGAGGCAGCGTCGGTGGCTTGATGTGGTAAAGGATTACGATTGTGAGATCCTCTACCACCCAGGGAAGGCCAATGTCGTGGCCGATGCGCTTAGCCGCAAGGCAGCACCGATCAGGGATATCTGTTTGAGGATGACGGTGGTGACTCCGCTTCTGGAGCGGATCCGGGAGGCTCAGCAGGAGGCTATAAAGGAGGAACATCGGAAGAGTGAGCAGATTGTGGGACAGGTTTCCTCCTTCGACCATGACAGCAGGGGATTATTGACATTACACCGCAGGGTGTGGGTTCCATACCTCGGAGGCGTGCGCCAGGTTCTGATGGAGGAGGCGCACAAATCCCGATTCTCCATTCATCCAGGGGCAACGAAGATGTATAGGGATCTTCGTCTGGACTATTGGTGGCCCTTCATGAAGCGGGATGTAGCATGGTACGTTGAGCGATGCCTGACCTGCAGGAAGGTCAAGGCCGAACACCAGAGACCGCACGGCAAGATGCAGCCGTTGGATATCCCGCTGTGGAAATGGGAAGACATCACGATGGATTTCATCACCAAGCTTCCCAGGACCGCGCGGGGAGTGGATTCGATATGGGTCATCGTCGATAGGTTGACCAAGAGCGCCCACTTTATCCCGATTCAGGAGAGCATCTCGGCCGAGAAATTGGCCGATATCTAGATCAGAGACGTAGTGGCACGACATGGGGTTCCAGTTTTGATGATTTCGGATAGGGATGTGCGGTTCACTTCCAGGTTCTGGAAGAAGTTTCATGACGAGCTGGGTACTCGTCTGCATTTTAGTACAGCCTTCCACCCGCAGACGGATGGCCAGAGCGAGCGGACCATCCAGACTCTGGAGGACATGTTGCGGGGGTGTGTTTTAGACTTCGGTGGTAGCTGGGATACCTATCTTCCTTTAGCCGAGTTTTCATACAATAACAGCTATCACGCGAGTATTGACTGTCCTCCCTTCGAGATGTTGTACGGGAGGAAGTGCAGGACCCCGATATGTTGGGGTGAGGTTGGACAGAGAGTCATGGGGAGCACCGAAGTAGTGCTCAAGACGACAGAGAAGATTCAGCAAGTCCGGAGCAGGCTTCAGACTGCTCAGAGTCGGAAGAAGAGTTATGCCGATAGGCGCCGATCAGACTTGGAGTTCCAGGTTAGGGATATGGTTCTCCTGAAAGTGTCGCCTTGGAAGGGCGTCATCCGATTCAGGAAGCGGGGCAAGTTGGGTCCCAGGTATATTGGACCGTTTAGGGTTGCAGCCCGAGTGGGCAAGGTGGCATACCGGCTGGATCTGCCAACCGAACTCAGTCAGATCCACAGCACTTTCCACGTCTCCCAGCTGCGGAAGTGCCTGGTGGACGACTCAACGGTGGTACCTTTGGAGGACATCCAGGTTGATGACAGCCTGAATTATATCGAGCGGCCTGTGGCTATCCTAGACCGGAAGTCGAAGGAACTGAGGAACAAGAGGGTGGAGCTGGTGAAGGTGCAATGGCAGCACCGAAAGGGCTCGGAATGGACTTGGGAGCCCGCGGATGAGATGGTGGAGCATTATCCGGAGCTGTTCCGGGAGGGAGCGGCAGACTTCGAGGACGAAGTCAAAAATAAGTGAGGGAGATTTGTAACACCCCGGATTCCTGGTACGATTTTATTTAAGTATTTTCTTAAATTTTTGCCATGAACTCGGCGAGTCTGCGTCCCGACTCGCCGAGTAGCAGCGAGGTGGACACGGGATTTAAGCTGGGAACTCGGCGAGTCGACATATGGACTCGGCGAGTCCACCTGTCTGGATGAAACTCTATTTTCAGACATTGCACCCTATTTTACCCATTCAAAAACACCCATTTCGTCCCATTTTCCTCCCGGAGAGCAGTAGAGAACAACCCTAGCTCCTTTAGTGTTCTTGAGTGATTTTGATCTTCCAAAGAAGGTTTTGGAGCTTAGAAGAAGAAGGAGGAAGTTGGAGTGTTCCAGAAGTGAAGGTAGATCCGAAATCTACTCTGGGGAAGGCATCAAATCAGGTAATAAAACCCTCACTTTGCTCATTAGCTCTTAGGTTCCTTTTTGTCCCCAATGGTTGATCTTCAAGCCTTAAAACCCCCGGATTTCGTGTGTATATGTGATAACCAGACCCTAGGAACTGAGACCCATGAGTTGGATCAGTTGCATGTCTCAGATTTGGCCAGATTGGGTGAAGAGTCGAAGGGAACTCGGCGAGTGCCAAAGTGCACTCGGCGAGTTCCATGAAGATGGCCTTAGACTCGACGAGTTGGATGAACAACTCGGCGATTCCTATGAAGATTGCCTGGTACTCGGCGAGTCGTTCTTCAAACTCGGCGAGTCCCTTGAATATAGCCTTGAACTCGGCGAGTTGTTCTTCAAACTCGGCGAGTCATATGAACTGTCACTAGGATAAGAAGGGTTTAAGTGTAGGAGGTCCAACCCTTCGTAGTCGCACGTGGAATTAGCAATTTAACGTGTAGCTATAGTCCCAGAATCTCCAAATCTCCAAGGTTGATGTTCTGATGGAAGATTGGAGCGAATTGTGAGATCTGTTCGTCGAACTCGGCGAGTCCCCCCTTGGACTCGGCGAGTCCAGTCGCGGGTTTGTTAGTTGTCCCCGTTTAGCGAGTCAGGCTGACTCAGTGAGTGGGAACAGGGACCCGATGAGTCAGAGTCGGGCTAGACATAGAAGGACTCGGCGAGTCGCTATATGGACTCGGCGAGTCCAGTCAATCAGAAGTTGACTTTGACCAGTCATTTGACCTAAGGGGTATTTATGAGTACCTAATCCATGATTACAGATTTATAGCCGGAGGGTTACCGGTGCGGCAGCCATGCGTAGGTTGAGCGGGTTTTCAGCAGCTACCCTCGAGGTGAGTTACCTTCCAGTAGAAGTGGGTCTAAGGCCACAATGCCGGCCCACTAGTAGGAGTCGTATGATAGATGACTGTCTGTGTGATAATCATCTAGGTTTGTTGCTGCCTGATATGCTTTATGTGCTAGCAGATTATGATGTATGGGATATGTGATATGTTATTATGTGGTAGCAGTAGTAGGGGGGGTGAAACAGTCCCCGATCCGGTCGACATGACCGAAGGGGTAGGCCAGCACCCAGATATGCTAGGCAGTATCCGGTCGACAGGACCGAAGGGGAAGGTCGGGCACCCAGAAATGCCCAGCAGACATGTATGCTATGTGATTGTATGGTATGAGGTTCGTTGGGGGAACTCACTAAGCTTCGTGCTTATGTTTTATAGTTTTGTTTTCAGGTACCTCTTCAGCTAGGGGATGGGAGCCGGCGCGGTAGCGGCATATCACACACACTCTTGTTTCCGCACTATGGATTTTCTGGGATGTACTCTGAATATTTTACTATGATGTTACCGGTTTTCAGACATGAATTAATATTATGAATGTTTTGTAACGATGTTTTTATGTATTAACCTAATTTAAAAATGAAATTTTTAGCTGGTATTTTTGGGATGTTACAGTTGACCTTGACTGAGGACTTTGACTTTGATTAGGGGTTGACTAGTGGGTTATGGAGTACCTTATAAGGTTAAGGACTTATGAGTATAATGAACTATGATTATAGGTGGTGGAGCCTGTGTCAAGTGATCCGAGAGTTAGAGTTTACCTTTCGAGTCGACATCTGCGAGGTGAGTTATCCTCACTATATCGATAGGGTCTACGGCACCAAGGCCGGCCCTTTAGTTGTTATTGTTATGGTATGCTACATATGGATTTGATCTGCTAGATTGGAATCAGGGTAGACAGTATGTTATGCTTTTATGATCCGTAAGGATTGGTATGTTAGTGACCTGCTAGGTCGGTACTCTAGTTACGAGAGGATTCTATGGTTGATGATCAGTGTGACAGATATGTTTGATGTTTGTATATGTCCGTATGTGATAGTTATGCGAACATGGTTATTTACTTGTTGGTTGGGTTGAGGCGGTCCTGCTTTATGCTGATGGCCAACAAACCCTATGAGCGGTCCGGGGAGGCTGCAGGCCCACGAGGCGGACCAGTCATGCCGAAGGCTCGGGATAGATTCAGATAGACTGTAGGCCCAGTAGGGCGGTCCAGTCAGGCCGATGGCCCAGTATGCATGTTGATTGATTGATTGATTGATTGATTGACTGATTGTTACTGACATGGTATTGTCAGTGTAGTATTGGTATTTTGGGGGTAGCTCACTAAGCCCTCGGGCTTACAGTTTTCAGTTTATTGTTTCAGGTACTTCAGGAGATCATGGCAAGGCGAAGGCGTGACCGTATCGCTCCTCATCCTTATGTTATGATCTGTTTATGGGACACTCTGATGGATATTGATTTGAAAACATTTTTGTAAACAATACTATCTGACTTTCATTTATGGTTGAAAAAAGTTTAAATTTGGCGTAAAATTGTTGGATGTTACAACAATGTTGCTACCACACTGTCTACAGATTTTATTTCTGGTAGCGAGAATGGGACTTGCTAGGGAAAATGCTACCGACTCCATATCCGTTGTTATTATGCTATCGATAGTTCTATGGAACAAAAATTCGTAGCAATTCTCCAATGAAATTTGTTACGAAATCACTTTCCGTTGTACTGCTGCTATGGAATTAATTATCGTGGTTACTATGTGTAACATCCCAAAAATACAACCCAAAAAGAAAATTTTGTTTGAAAGCTTTACTAACCATAATATCAAATATTAAAAGATAAAACCATGAATCATGTATCTCAAAATGTCATAATAATTTATCAAATCGAAACTAGTGTCAAAATCATATCAAAATATCAGAGTCTAACTCCCAGGCTAAAACTGTGGTGTGTGTCATGCCATCATCCCGAGCCCTTCCCTTTGCTAGCTGAAGTACCTGAAACCAAAACTGAAACTGTAAGCACGAAGCTTAGTGAGCTCCCCCAAACTACCACATACCATACAATAACATATAAAGCAACTACTGGGCCTTGCCCACTGCATCGGACCGAAGTCCGGAACTAACCAGGGCCTTGCCCACTGCATCGGACCGAAGTCCGGAAACTGCATCGGACCGAAGTCCGGAACTAACCAGGGCCTTGCCCTCTGCTTCGGACCGAAGTCTGGAAACTGCATCGGATCGAAGTCCGGAACTAACTGAACATAGCATGGCATAATCATAACTACTAGCATAAACACGTATACTGCATACTGCATCAGACCGAAGTCCGGAACACATAACACAGAGACAGGCTTAAATCACAAAGACATCAAGCACACTGAACTACTGCATCGGACCGAAGTCCGGAACTACTTCTAACTAAACGGGCCGGCATTGTGGCCGTAGACCCGTTCCTACTGGAAGGAAACTCACCTCATAACGCTGGCTGCTGAGATGCTAAATCTGAAACTGTCTGACTGCTGCTCCGGAACTCCTCGGCTACAAATCCCATAAACACTAAATCAAATACTGATAACTAATCTCAGGGTAAAATGACTATTTTATCCCTGGTCAAAGTCAACTTCCTGGTCAAAGTCAACTTTCAGTTGACCGGACTTGCCGAGTTGGGCCGCCAACTCGCCGAGTCCCTATCATTCTTTCTAATCCTCTACCCGCTTCCACTCGTCGAGTTTGGCAAAGACTCGACGAGTTCTTCTTCGATACTACATCGAGTCTAACTTCATCCGACTCGCCGAGTTGTATGAACAACTCGTCGAGTTCTCCTTCATCATAAGAACACGTCCTGACTGTGACTCGCCGAGTTGTATGAACAACTAGTCGAGTCTGTTCTTGAGGCAAGAAGATTGCCTTGGACTCGCCGAGTCACGGCGTGGACTCGCCGATTCTCTTAGATGCCATTACTATACAGTCGATTTTAGTTGATTTCAGTGCATCCAATTCATAGATCTGGGCTTCTAGGGCTGGTTTTGCACGTAAAGTTTCCAACTTTACGTGCATGCACACGAGAATGGGGCTAAAACACCAAAATCATCCAACACTAAGCACTTAGGGTTTGGAACAAGGCTATATTTGCATAAAGGTAGTTATATTGAGTTTCTAGAGTTCAATAACATTCAGATCTATGGTCTCCATCCAAAGGAGAGCTCAAATCTCGAGTTTGAATCATATAAAGCTCCAAAAGAGACATAAACAAGCATAAAAGAGGGTTTAATGGAAGAATAAGCAAGGTAATAACTTTATTACCAGAATACGTAGCAAATGGAAGCTAGATTCTAGATCTCCTTTCTCTTCTATTGGTCTTCTTTCCTTCCTTCTCTTCTACAACTTCCAAGCTAGCACAAAACACTCAAGCTCAACAATGGGGACCAGGGTTTACAGAGAAATGCTCTAGAGGTGCCGGAGGATGGGATGGGAGGCTATAATGACGTTTAAATAGGGTACAAATCCCTGGGATTTAGGATTTCATCCAGACTGGCAGACTCGCCGAGTCCGGAATATGGACTCGTCGAGTCGCCCGCTAAAAACGCGTGCAAATCCCGTCTCTACTCGACGAGTCGGGCTACTGACTCGTCGAGTACCTCTTAGGAAAGGAAAATACTATATTTAAATTACATACCAGAAATGGGGCGTTACACTATGCAACAGAGTTTGTGACGGAAACCAACTCCATAGTTGATTTTCTATGTAAGTATCATTCGTAGGTATTTTGCTAGGGAATTCTGCTATTTCGTTTGCTTGTTTTGCTATGAAAAAAAAAACGCGTAGCTAATTTGTGACGGCATTTGTTGGGATGTTGTATGCTTAATTAATTTTCTTATTCTATGGATGAATTATTATTATGATCAATGGAATTTGTAAGATATGGTTTGAATGAAATGTTTTTGAATTGGTAATATGTGGCATAAACTAATGGCTAAAAATGTAAAAATGAATTATAAAAGTAGATATTGCTGGCAAGCGGACTCGAACTTAAGCTTATGCTAGAAAAGGGCGCGGTTAAGCCAGTTGTGCTAATCAAGTTGTGTATAATTTCTTGAAAAACATAGTATATAATGACTAATTAACCATATAATTTTATGAGAACTCGGGCCCTATTTTTTTTGGGGCCTGTGCGGTTGCACCTCTTGCACACCCTTAAAACCGGGCATGTAAAAGTATAGAATCTATGTAGATTATTTTCCTTAAGAACGAATTCATTACAAACTTATTTTTAATTCCATTAACTATACTTCATCACAAAAATAACATGGGTTTTACATATACTTTTTCCTACTCAAACAACATAGCAAGCAAAAATGACTAAAATGCCCTTTTTAACAGGATGATGTAAACATAAAACCAAAATTAAAATTATAGTAGTATACAACTTCATATACAATACAATATGAACACTAATATTCAATGTCCAATCTATTATCAACCATTTATATTTATAAGAAATATACAAAACCTACCATACTCTACATACCAACGACAAACCATGCAATATCTTTGTCGATCTTCATCCTCTTCATGGCCTATTGCAAATGCACCTTTAACAGAATGACGTGGGTCTTCACATTGGAATGTGATGTTATTCGTAGTAAGTCTATGAACAACATCAACAGCCCGCAACAACTCTTTGGCACTATCAACAACACCCGTGTACTCCCCATCATCCGGAACTGCCCAGCCAAAATAGGCATCAAGTAATTGTAAACCTACACATTAAAATATCCACCAATTAATCCAATGTATCCTTTTCAATACAACAGTAAATATTATACAACACAACACAACTAAATACTAACCCCAAACTATAAACATGCCTTAATTAACTCTATATATATATATATATATATATATATATATATATATATATATATATATATATATATAATTTAATTTAATTTACATATATACATACCTTCATCACATTTATGAGACCCTCAAGATGATCTTCATCTGCTGCTTGTCTCAACAAAGTCAATCCTAAATCAAAATTGTCATAATAAAAGCACTCATCCTGTTGACAGAATAACAATATCAATATATAACATCAATGACACTAAATATTAATAAATGGTATAGATTACATATAATTACTGAAACTACACATACAATTCCTTGTCTGAACATGGCCTCAATGTTATTATGCAATGCACATGTGCGTATAAATAAATCAGCTTTCAGATTTTTGGGACCCATTCCTTCAAGCATGTCAATGCATGATGTTTTGTACACTTGAGGATCACCCCCTGCTTCATACATCTTCTTTGAACTTCAAAATTTTAAATACAAAATAAATAACAAATAAATAAAGTTGTATTTCATTAAATATACATTCATTAGTTGATGTTTATTGAGAATTACCAAAGTCTTGCAGAGACGATGTCTTTCGCAGATTCTGCCCCTAATACTACAAATATCTGACTCAAAATCTCTAGTGGGAGATCATCTAACGAACGGAGAAATCTAGTATTCGACATTCTACTTACAAAATACACATTGGAGTAGTTGATTTCAATTTTTTTTTAAATTAAGCGTAACTATGAAAGACAGTGTAACAGGGTACGGAAAAAAAAAACTTACTTTATGCTGATCTGGTCGAGAGGAGTACATGAGTCTCTATTATCGGAGAAAATCGTTTTTAGAACGATTATCCTTCGACGATTTGGGGGTTTTAGTGTTTGTATGCAGATTTATCGTCCGGAAAAGTTGAGATTTTCTGAATGGTTGAAGAACTGGAACGCCGGCGTGACATCAGAGGTATGATGGCGCCTTAACAATTTAGAGCGAAAAAAGACCAAATTGCCCCTGAAATCATTCCAAATATGTGAATACTAAGGGTATTTGTGTCAAAACACATTATTCAAATATTATAACCTTTTATAGCTAGATAACAGTGGACTTTTCATTGTTGAAATGAAAAAGACAAAAATAACATATATATCATAATCCATAATGTAATACATTTATATTAACATTTCACCATATTACTAGTATATATTCATGTATTAATATATATATTAAAAGTGGAACAAGATTTTAACAATAAACTTTTTTACTTTAGATTTTAGACACAATAGTTTTCTTTTGTTGCCACTTTTAGTCCATATGTTTATAGTAACTTTTTTTTACTTTGATTTTAGCCACAATATTTTTTCTTTGTTGCCACTTTTAGTCCCTGTGTTTATGCCTTTACAATTTTACCCCATGCAAAGCATGGGTTCTCCACTAGTTGATATTAAACCAAATTACCAAATCCAAAATAAAATACATGTATGTTTATGCCTTTACAATTGTATTTTATATGTATTTAATACTAGGAAAGAACAAACATTTGCTACATACAACTATAATCACAATACAATATAAACACTAATATTGAAAGTCCAAAACACATTATTCAAACATTATTCAAACATCATTCAAACATCGTTCCAAACTTTTACTCTTTTAGTCCCTTATTAACAACACAACATATTTACTAATCAAGTAACAACATCAAGTAATTACTTATCAAGTAAATTACTATATATTCGTATATTAAACCAAAAGAATTTACATAGCATTAATTGTCATAATATGAAAGTACATATCAACAAACTACTCATAAATTATACCAAACTCCATAGAAAACCTAACGAAACAAGCATCCCACAAACAAAATTCACACCTAAACACCCATTTGTATCCATTCACAAAAGCGTCTGACACACTAATTATAGACTTATGCATTGCACAAGTTCTATGGAAGCCATGGAAGTGTACATGTTTCCTCCCATCCCTATTTAAGTTGATATGAACCTTAGAACAAGTTGCTCTAAGATTCCACTTACCTTTTGCTCTGCGGTAAGCATTGTTCAACATGCCCAAAGCTTCCTGCTTCCTATGTCTCCCTTCAGCCATCACCATCATTCCCAGGACAAATGATGAATCCAAATGTCCCAATGCAGATGCTTCTTCAAGCATCGTTTTCCCTTCATGATCAGCTTCTAAGAAAAATAACTTCATCTGAAAAAAAAAATATTAAACACATAATTTCTAGTTAAAGTAATGCAAAACAAGAAACAAATTAATTAATACTATGCATATATATAACAACGTACCAATCCATTCCTGAACAGAATATTTGGGTTTCTCATCTCTATGCATTTGTTTACAATTGTATGTTTCTGGTCAGACCAACCACGAAATCGTAATCCATCTACCTCCATATGTTTATATACTTCATCTGTTTTTCCTGCCTCGTTAAAGAATCTGCAACTGCAAACGAAACACAACATTCACTCCAAAATGTAAACACAACTCAAATACACTTGTGAAATAGAATGATCGAAGACAAAACTTACACACTCTTCATCCTGAAAGCCTCGACTGCTGAAATTTTTCCCAAGTCGACTATTATTTTCTCCATCACTTCCAATGACATATATGTTAGCGATTTCCTTTGATTTCTTGATTGCATCTTCGAAGAAGTACTGGCTTCCATAATAATAAACCTTCCCTAAGATAACGATTCTGCGAAAATGATTTTAGGGTTCTTTGACTGTCGGAATTTTGAAATTGGGGTTGTTTGCAAGTGACTGAAATAAGAGTGAAGAACTGAAACAACGTGTTTCGTCGGAAAACATTATGACGCCTAGAAGATGTTCCATTATAAAATGACCAAATTGTCCTAATACATACAATGACTCATATTTAAATAGTAAGGGTAGTTTTGTCAAAATTCATAATGAAAAGAAAAATCAATTTCTATTTTAATACACAACCGCACAAATGATATATGTTGACCAATGACCCATATGTCATCCATGGACACCATAAGCAACTACAATATTGACCAATGACCCGTATGTCATCCATGGACACCATAAGCAACTACCATGTTGACCAATGACCCGTATGTCATCCATCGATCATACCATCACACCATAAGCAACTACCATGTTGACCAATGACCCGTATGTCATCCATGGACACCATAAGCAACTACCATGTTGACCAATGACCCATATGTCATCCATGGGTGATACCATGGACATCATAAGCAACTACCATGTTGACCAATTACCCGTATGTCATACATGGGTGATACCATCACACCATAAGCAACTACCATGTTGACCAATGACTCATATGTCATCCATGGACACCATAAGCAACTACCATATTGACCAATGACCCATATATCATCCATAGTTGATACCATGGACACCATAAGCAACTACCATGTTGACAAATGACCCGTATGTCATCCATGGACACCATAAGCAACTACCATGTTGACCAATGACCCGTATGTCATCCATGGGTGATACCATCACACCATAAGCAACTACCATGTTGACCAATGACCCGTATGTCATCCATGGACACCATAAGCAACTACCATGTTGACCAATGACCTGTATGTCATCCATGGGTGATACCATGGACACCATAAGCAACTACCATGTTGACCAATGACCCGTATATCATCCATGGACACCATACACAGCAACTACCCTGTTGACCAATTACCCATATGGCATCCATGGGTGATACCATGGACACCATATGCAACTACCATGTTGACCATTGACCCGTATGTCATCCATGGGTGATACCATCACACCATAAGCAACTACCAATGTTGACCAATGACTCATATGTCATCCATGGACACCATAAGCAACTATCATGTTGACCAATGACCCATATGTCATCCATGTATGATACCATGGACACCATAAGCAACTACCATGTTGACAAATGACCCGTATGTCATCCATAGACACTATAAGCAACTACCATGTTGACCAACGACCCGTATGTCATCCATGGGTGATACCATGAACACCATAAGCAACTACCATGTTGACCAATGACCCGTATGTCATCCATGGACACCATAAGCATCAACTACCATGTTGACCAATAACCCATATGTCATCCATGGGTGATACCATGGACACCATAAGCAACTACCATGTTGACCAATGACCCGTATGTCATCCATGGGTGATACCATCACACCATAAGCAATTACCATATTGACCAATGACCCATATTTCATCCATGGACACCATAACCAAATACCATGTTGACCAATGACCTGTATGTCATCCATGGACACCATAAGCAACTACAATGTTGACCAATGACTCGCATGTCATCCATGGGTGATACCATGGACACCATAAGGAACTACTATGTTGACCAATGACCCATATGTCATCCATGGACACCATAAGCAGCAACTACCATGTTGACCAATGACCCATATGTCATCCATGGGTGATACCATGGACACCATAAGCAACTACCATGTTGACCAATGACTCGTATGTCATCCATGGGTGATACCATCACACCATAAGCAACTACCATGTTGACCAATGACCCATATGTCATCGATGGGTGATACCATGACACCATAAGCAACTACCATATATATTGACATGACCCGTACATCTTTTATATATAAACTTTGGTTTAAAAATAAAAGCATAAAGATGTATAGTTTATTAATGTTTAATCCTCGTTTATAATTTTAAATTAAAATTATACTATGAACACCTCGTTAGTCTATGTTCTTTCTTGACGTTAGCTAGATGTATATACCCTATCTATCAATCTCGAACTACTTTAATAAATTTGAATTACTAAATATTTAGCGGTAATTAGCACAGTTCGAATTTTTCATTAGCGGAGCTTCAAAATATTTCGCAATTCCTTTCCCTCCAACCTACACACGATTACGCTGCATATTAGGGTAAGTTTACTGATTAGAAATAGGGTTTACATTTTCTGTAATCATCATCTCCGGTGGCTAATTGATCGAAATCTTTGTTCATTATACGTTTGTGCACTGACTTTGGCGATATAGGTTGTCACTCATCTAAAATTTATTTTTATTTAATTTACTGTTATCGTGATGATCGTTTCTTGTTCTCTGATCATCTTCATGTATATTATCATCTTAAATTACAAGTAAATTGGTTTTGATTGTATTCAATAGTTTGCATGCGTAGTAATGCCTTCATATATAATTTCTTTTTATTGTTTGTTTCTCTCTTCTCATCAGTAGCTTATCATCTTTAATACGTTGGTATTGACTACAGTTTTTTGTTAAATTTTAAGCAAGAAAGATGTTGAACTCGAAAGCAAAAGGACATTCCGGTGTGAAGCCAACTAAATTCATTGCACCACAGGTTATGAAACGCAATAGAATTTCAGCTGCAAAATTCATAAACAGACAATTACAAGATGAATAAATCGACTTCCCAATACCAACAACCACATCCAAAGCACCTATAACATCTACCAACAAAACCCCTATACCTAAATCGTTAACATCAACCATGACTACAACTTCCTCGACATCACTTACAACATCCACACCGTCCTTAGAAAATACATTTAAAACTTCAAAAACTGGAACAATACAATCCTCAACACTTACATCAATAACCAAAACTTCAGCACCTACATCATCTAAACCATCCTCAACACCGACACCCACTACCACATCATCAACGCCTATATCTACTACCACAACCTCAAAACCTGCATCTACACTACCATCCTCCACAAGTACAGTAACTACCACACCCTCCTTAAGTAAAGGAACTACCACATCCTCGACATATACATCTATCCCAACACTTACCCCAGAATATACCCCATCAACAACACCTATCCCAGAATCTGCCCCATCACCAACACAACCAACCATGAATGGATCTGTAGTGGAAAGTGTAGAAGGTGAAAACAATTCCTCAGAAGAATGTGGACCAGATGGACGTTTAACTGTTCATGTTTGGAAAAAAAACGTGAGTTACCAATCAAATCTTAATTACAACTTTTTCTATGTATAACCTTTTGGTTTACACGTACATATCAATTCATAACTTAACACATCACATGATTACTTTCAGGCTAATGCCATCAGGCCCTTGTGCACACTTTATTAGTCGATCCTTTTTACAAAGAGTAGATCCAGAAGGGTACGCTTGGGGAAAAGTAAGCAAAAAAATGCACGAATTATATTGGGAGAAGTTTCAGGTAATTAACTATATGTGATAAATTGTTGTTTGGTAAACATTTACACTTAAACTTATGTTTGTATTGTTAATGTGTAGAAAAAATGTTGTTGGGATGAAACAATAGACTCACTGGTGAGGCAAGCTTGGGCAAGGAAAGCGACACAAAGTTATGGTTAATATCTCTTCAACATTAGGAGCCCAAAAAGAAACAAACATGGCTTTAAACCTGCTCATATTCCACAGGATGTCTGGAACTCCTGACAACTAAAATGGAATACAGAAGAATACAAGCTAAAATCTGAGCAGAACAAGAAAAATAGGTGTAACAGTGTGGCTGATGGAGTAGCAACACCTACACATAACGCTGGATCCGCAAGTCATTTGAAGATAGCTTCTGATTTGGTAATTTTTTTACTGGTACATCGTATCAATGTTTATCTATATATTTGACATTTTATATGGTATTTATGCAGAAGAGGAAATTAGGACGTGATCCACCTCATAGTGAATTGTTCCTGTATACACACACGAAGAATCACGATGGAGTCACTTTCACAAATGAAAAAGATAGACAAATTCATGTAATATTCATTTCAGTGTTAAACTTTTATGTTGTAGCTAGTCCATAATATCATTCATAAATCTGATATCTTTTAACTTATATTATTTTTATTTTGTAGGCGGACTATACAGAAAAACGGGAAGAGTTGGAAGCTGAAGGTGTTGAATTAGAGGAGGACAAGCTATTTTATGCTGTTGTTGGTGGTCATGACAAAAAAAGAAGACTTTATGGATTAGGCTCTTTTGCAAAGGCGGTTCCCAATAGGAACGGTAAAACGGATGTATCTTACATTCCGGAAAAAAATGATGAAATAGAAGAAATGAGGGAGTTTGTTGCTAAACAAAAACAGCAAAACAAAGACCTTAAAGAAATGATGAACGCCCAACAAGAAGAAAACAACGCAAGGGTCAGGCATCTTGAAAAACAACTTCAAACGACATTGGATCTTATTAACGTCTTTACAAATAAACAACAATAGTAGGTCATAAAGTGTTGATATATGTTTATTGCAAAGTATTTATTTTAGATTAGCAACTTTCCTTTTTCCATATAGTAAATAATTATTTTATTATTTTATGATATAATGTTATTTGATTTTTTTGTTATTTTTGTTTTTCATATATTACTACAAAATAATTTGGATCTAATTTATAAATCAACTATCCATCGGTCCATATGGAATCTGGTATTTAATATACACCACGAAAATTGCTAGGGATTCATGACCACGAAATTTGATAGGAAGTCATCAAACAGAATTTGCTAGGGATTCAACACGACGAAATTTGCTACGGAATCACCACCACTAAATTTGCTACGGAATGACCACCACAGAATTTACTAGGGATTCACAACCACGGAATTTGCTAGGAATCACCACCACAGAATTTGTGATGGAATAACTACCACGGATTGTGTGATGGAATCCTACTACGGAATACACGACGGAATACCATCTACCACGGATTTCATTCCGTTGTCACATTTGTGACGAAATTATCGTTTCCGTTGCAAACCCTCGCTACGGCGTTTTTAGGGACGGAAATGGGCCGTTGCAAATTCCATATCAAATCATATTTTGCAACGGAATTTCAGCTTTTCGCAACGGATTCCTTCCGTAGCAAAATCGCGTTTTTCTTGTAGTGCATGGAGATAGCCATGGACACCCTAGGGAATGTTCATACAAGGACTTCACCGACTGCAAACCCAAAACCTTTAATGGGAATGGATGAATCATTGCTCTAACAGCAATGGTTCGAGAAAACGGAGTCAATCTTCGAGATCTGCTCCTGCCCAGAAGGGAGCAAAGTGAGATTTGCTGCCTGCACTTTCTCGGATAGGGCCCTCACATGCTGGAATAGCCATATCAAGTCACTTACACACATTGTGGCTAACTCAATGGGCTGGGAGAACTTAAACGAACTGATGATGGGGGAGTACTGCCCGAGGGGAGAGGTACAGAAACTGGAACAGGAACTTTGGGGCCTTGCCATGACAGGCTCTGACATACTAGCCTACACTAATAGATTTAGTGACCTGCCTATTCTGTGTCTCGGGATGGTTCCCACAGAGAGCAAGAAAATAGAGAGGTATATCTGGGGAATGCCTCTTCCACTTCAGGGGAATGTTTTGTCTTCAAACCCTATTACATTCGATAGCGCCAAACGCTTGGCTCAAAGACTCATTGACCATGGAGCTCACCAACGTGTAGCGACCCCTGTCCCCGAACATGCCAAGGCGAACGACAACAAAAGATAGTGTTGGGATAGAAAGAAGAACTAAACAACACAGAACCCAGCCAAGAAATAGCAGATAGTGGTTGTTTATGCTGTAACAACCCCTGCTACCCCTACACCAGCAAAACAATATGCAGGAAACCTGCCGAAGTGCAGCAAGTGCAATTTCCATCATCACGGACCCTTCCGGGAGATACTGTGATAACTGTAACAGGAAGGGGCACATTGCCCGTTTCTGTAAGGCACCGGAAAAACCAATCACCCAGGTCCTTGGTATTGGAGTGAGTTAGGCCTGCTACAGGTGCGGCGAAACTGGGCACTTCAAGAGGAACTGCCCGAAGGCAAGGAATGCTGGTGGAGTGGGGAGAGTATTGGCAATAGGCCATAAAGAAGCAGTGGCAGATCCCACGGTGGTCACGGGTACGTTTCACCTCGATAACTCTTATGCATGCATACTCTTTGATAATGGAGCGGAGAGGAGTTTTGTGAGCCACAAATTTAAACACTTGCTTAAAAAACAACCACAAACACCAAAGGAAAATTTATCGTAGAAATGGCTAACAGAAAGACTGAGAGCACTAACGATATGTATATAGGATGCACCCTCACTCTAAATCACTATTATTTCCAAATCGACCTTATGCCGGTCTCAATAAAAATTTTTGACATTATCATCGACATGGATTGGTTGAGTCCCCATCATTCTGACATCCTATGTTATGAGAAAGTTATTTGTCTTAGTCTACCGAGTAGTGAAACCCTAATCGTCTATGGCAACAAACCAGGCACGAACATTCGAATCATCTCGTGCATCCAAGCCCAGAAGTGCTTACAAAAGGAATACCATGCGTTCTTAGCTCACGTTGTAGACGGGAATCGGGAAGTAAAAGACATAAAGAGCTTTCCTGAAGTCCGTGATTTTCCCAACATCTTTCCCGAAGATCTCCCTGGAGTACCACCAGAACGCCAAATCGAGTTCAGAATCGACTTAATTCCTGGAGCTACCCCCGTAGCCAAATCACCTTACCGTCTAGCACCAACAGAGATGCAGGAACAATCCAGTCAACTAAACGAACTGCTCAGCAAGGGATTCATCAGACCGAGCTTCTCACCCTGGGGAGCACCGATCTTGTTCGTGAAGAAAAAGGATGGATCGTTACACTCTACCATTAAGAACTGATACCCTCTACCGCGTACAGACGACTTGTTCGACCAGCTTCAAGGAGCAAGCTACTTTTCAAAGATTGATTTAAGATCCGGGTATCACCAGTTACAAATTCTAGAGGAAGATGTTCCCAAAATAGCCTTCCGAACTCGTTATGGTCACTACGAGTTTGTAGTGATGCCCTTCAGATTAACCAATGCACCCGCTGTGTTTATGGATTTAATGAACAGGGTGTGTCGTCCTTACTTAGATAAATTCTGATAGTATTCGTAGATGACATACTTATCTACTCACGCGGTAAGGAGGAACATAGTCAACACTTACGACAGGTCTTGGAAACATTACGAGCAGAAAAAATTTATGTGAAGTTCTCAAAGTGTGAATTTTGGATTCGGAGAGTAGAATTCCTAGGTCACGTGGTCAGCGAAGAGGGAATTCATGTGGACCCTTCCAAAATCAAGGTAATCGAGAACTGGTCAGCACCAAGAACGCCTACGGAGATTTGTTAATTCTTAGGTCTTGCTGGCTACTATCGCAGGTTCATACAGAACTTCTCAAGGATCACTAAACCACTTACCACCCTAACTCAAAAGGGTGTGACTTACAGCTGGGAAGAGAAACAAGAAAATGTGTTCCAAACGCTAAAACAAGCCCTATGCAGCGCACCGATATTGTCCCTTCCAGAAGGGATAGAAGATTTCGTAGTATACTGAGATGCATCCAATCAAGGGCTAGGATGTGTTCTTATGCAACGAGGAAAGGTCATCGCCTATGCCTCAAGACAGCTTAAGACACACGAAGTCAACTACACTACTCACGATCTTGAGCTTGGAGCGGTAGTATTTGCTCTAAAGATCTGGAGACACTACCTGTATGGTACGAAGAGCACTATTTTTACAGACCACAAAACCCTTCAACACATATTCGACCAGAAGGAGCTCAGCATGAGACAACGACGATGGGTGGAACTACTAAATGACTACGAATAAGGAATTCGTTATCATCCAGGCAAAGCCAATATAGTAGCTAATTCCCTTAGTCGAAAGGAGTACTCATGTCGTAGAGTCAAAGCACTGACCACAACTATCCATTCACATTTGTCTACAAAAGTTAAAGAGACTCAACAGGAAGCCTTGGAACCCGAAAATGTGACAAGTGAGGCCTTAAGGGGAATGGACAGGAACTTAGAAGTCAACGTTGACAGAGTTCGTTATCTCATGAACCGAATCTGGACACCGACGTTTGGTGGATTCAGAGACGTTGTCATGAACGAAGCTCACAAGACACGATACTCCGCTCATCCAGGTTCAGACAAGATGTATATGGACCTCAAGAAGTTATATTGGTGGCCAAACATGAAAGCAGAGATTGCTACCTTTGTGGGCAAGTGTCTGACTTGTGCCAAGATTAAGGTATAATACCAAAAGCCCTCAGGTTTACTACAGCAACCATAAATATCTGTGTGGAAGTGGTAGCGGATTACAATGGATTTAATAACCAAGTTACCCAAGACAAAGGGTGGCCTCGATGCCATTTGGGTGATCGTTGACAGGTTAACCAAGTCTACGCACTTCCTACCAATTAAAGAAACTGACAAAATGGAGAAAATGACCAGAACATACATTAGAGAGATTGTACGACTACATGGTGTGCCCATATCTATTATCTCCAATAGAGACAGTAGATTCACCTCAAGGTTCTGGCAGTCACTACAAAAATCCCTAGGAACTAGGTTGGACATGAGTACAACCTACCATCCACAAACCGATGGGAAAAGTGAGAGAACGATTCAAACATTAGAAGACATGCTGAGAGCTTTTGTGATCGACTTTGGTAAAGCATGGGATACCCATTTGCCACTGGTCGAATTCTCATACAACAGCAGCTACCATACTAGTATCAAGGTTTCCCCATTCGAAGCCCTCTATAGCCGGAAGTGCAGATCACCTCTGTGTTGGGCTGAAGTGGGTGATACGCAACTAGCTAAAGGGCAAGTCCCTGACAGCATTCTCACTGATCCATAGATCATCAGGGAAAACGACTGAGAAAATTGTTCGAATTCGAGAATGATTGAAAGCCTCTAAAGACAGACAGAGGAACTATGCAGATAAAAGACGAAAACCCTTAGAATTCCAGGTTGGTGACCATGTGCTATTGAAGGTCTCATCCTGAAAAGGCATGATACGCTTCGGAAAGCGTGGAAAACTGAATCCAAGGTACATTGGGCCTTTCGAGATTATCGCTAGAATCGGCCCAGTAGCTTACAAACTCAAACTACCACAAGAACTTAACAACGTACACCCTACCTTTCACATGTCTAACTTAAAATAGTGTTTATCTGACGAGACTCTTATGATCCCACTCGATGAAATCGAGATAAATGAGAGCCTCAACTTCATGGAAGAACCAGTAGAAATCCTAGATAGGGAAGTCAAGAGAACCAAACAAAGTCGTATACTCATAGTGAAGGTTCAATGGAATGCAAAGCGGGGACCTGAATTCACTTGGGAGCGGGAAGATCAAATGAAACAAAGTACCCGCATCTTTTTCCTAGTCCATGAGTACTCACTTTAGAATTAATTTCGGGACTAAATTCCCTTTAACAGGGGGATGATGTGACAACCCGTTATTTTCAAGTCTGTAAAAGTCAACCAAAATCAACAAAAGTCAAAACTTGTTAAATAAAAGTCAAATTTGTTGATTTACTAATTTATTAAAGCTTATCCAATGTTTTAATATAACTAAACCTTTTATTGGATAATTGTTGCAAAAATATGAACCAAATGCGAGGACCGAAAACCCTCGCATAAGACAAAACATTCGGACCGAAAACGGTTCTCGGCTCGGACCGCAAACCCTCACAAATGCCCACTTGTCTCGGACCAAAATCAGATTTCGGTCTACATCGAAATCTCACAAGTTCTATCCATCTTCACACAAATCAAGAGATGATACACGATTTCCAATGCAAACATCACATCAGATTTCTTCCTTATTTATAAGTTGGACCGAAAACTCTTTCTCACTATTACACCTCTTGACCGAAATCACCCTTTTTCTCTCAAGAACACAACCAAGAATCTCATCCTATTCTCTCAAGTATCATCCTAAAACTCTTGGATCTTCATAAGATCTGACCGAAATCACCATCCAAACTCCTTATTTCCAACCGAAAACACCCCTATCTCCTTGGTTCCACCAAGAACACCAAGAACACTTCACATATTCAAGCTACCGAAATCACCCAAGGCACACCAAAAACGTCCTTCATACCCTCGGTTCATTTCTAAGACTCCTTTTTGTAAGTAATTCTTACATAATACGCTATTCCATAACATGTTTACCACTATTTTCACTTATTATACACATATTATGCGTGAAATACTACTAGGATACAAATATTTATACAGGTTTTAACTTGTGGAATTATGACTACTACTCCGTATCCCTCGCGAGCACTCACTTAAAGGTGAGTTCATACCCCTATGTTTTACCATTTTCCAATGCTTTTAGGGGGAGAATACAAGCCAAACACAAAGTATTTATGTTAACACTCAAATACGGTTACAAATCAACTCAAGATATTTAATGCTTTTATAAACGTTGTCAAACCATTTTAAACTGTTTTTCAACTACTTAAATTACTTTTTTTATCAAACTATATTCATATATATATATATTTATGTATAATTATGATTTAACAGGATTAGTATCAGTGTTTCTGCCTTAACACCTGTATCACCGTCAAGCTCTGGTTGATTGTACACACTGCTCCAACTCGTTTTTCTCTTAAAACTCTTTCTCATTTCGAAAAATCATTTCTTTTGAAATTTTTTTTTCAAATCCTCAGTTTGAATCCAGACACACCCGAAGGCACATCCGAATCCCTCAAACAAAGGCTCTGATACCAACTTGTAACACAGTAAATTTTCAAACAAATTTTTCATTTTAAAAATCACATAATTCTCATAAACACAATTCACAAAAACCCAAAGTGTTAAATGATCAAAAACACATGTCCATAATTGTTTGAATGAAATCCAGGATCCTCAAAATATAACTCCATCCCGTGTGTACAATCAAGCCGGCGCATTCCCGCGATCCTGAGAAATACCTGAAACACATATCATAATACACGGTAAGCACAAAGCTTCGTGAGTTCCCCAAAATACCACACATAACTCATTAGCCTCTCATGGCTATATCTCAAATAAGACCCTCTGGTCGATGTGTCTCAGTGGAACCCTTCGGTCCCACAACTCGGGTGGACCCTCCGGTCCTAACTCAGTAAAACTCGGCATAATACTCAGCATAAATCACAAAGACATAATGCAAGATATCACAATACTCAATAAGCACACAAGACCCTCCGGTTACACAAAATTACCACTCAAAGTAAGTATAGTGAGAAGACTCATCTCGTAAGCAAGCAAATAAACCTCGTACACGAATCACCGATCTAGCCTCCGCCTAACACATACGATAATTATCTCTAATTAACACCTAAATCACAACTCTAAATAAACCAAGCTATTTTCTCTCTCTAATCTCTTGGGATGGGTAAAAGACCATTTTACCCCTCCATGGTCTCCATAATTCCTGACTTGACCAAACCCTAAAGTCAACCGAAGTCAATACTCGAGTCAACAGTCCATGTTGACCCGACTCGTCGAGTGCATCTATGTGACTCGTCGAGTCCCTCATTCCTTCAGAAATGTCACGAAAATCCAACTTAACTCATCGAGTTGTCTCATCAACTCGCCGAGTTACTCATGTCCAGCCTCATCGGGGAAAACCCTAGCCGACTCGTCGAGTTGGTTCATCAACTCGGCGAGTCCCTTAAGTCTATTTCCTCATTCAGACGTTTTAAGGCAGAGTTACAACCCCAAACTCTAGATCTAGCCTCCCAAGGCTGAGATACCACGTAAAGCTGCAAGCTTTACGTCCATGCATGACACTTAGGGCTTGAAATGCCAAAACAAGTTCCATTTTGGGTTGGATGCACAAGAGCTTGCCTTTAGCTCAATAAATCTCGGATCTTTGGGCTCACCAGACCTCCCACAGTCCAGATCTGAGGTTTCAACCTCATGATATGCTCAAGTGACTCAATAACACTAGATGGATAGGAGAAAACCCTAAAAACTCCCTAAACTAAGATCTCACAAAGAAATGATCAAGATAGTAGCTTTTTACCTCCACACAACAGCTAATCACTGAAGAACACTGGATCCACAGCCCCTCCTCGATCCAATCCGCAATGCTCTCACAATCTCCTTCCAAAGATACACAAGAACACTCAATTTAGTCTCTCTCTCTCTCTCTCTCTCTCTCTCTCTCTCTCTCTGTCTCACGATGAGTGGAACTGGTCTAGGGTTTCTCACGGAGCTCTAAGGTGACAACGGTGGAGGAAATGAGGGCTTAAGGCCCTTTAAATAGGACACAAACTCAGGAAATTAGGGTTTCCTCTCACAACGCCAACTCGTCGAGTTGGTCGTAAAACCCACGCGGCCAAAACCCTTCTCTACTCGACGAGTTGGGGCCTCCAACTCGTCGAGTTGCTCAATGAAAATAATGAAAATTATAAAAACATTATACCTGGGAGTCGGGATGTTACATAATCATAAAACAATAGCATATGTTCCACTCATCGGGACTCGCACGGCATCGAGCCCTACCCGGTATACATAGCAGCACACAACACATGCAAGGGTCACACAGACTCCTAACATCCTAGGATAATCAATAAGGGTCGGCATTGCTGCCTTAGACCCAATAAACCCAGTGAGGAAACTCACCTCAAATGTTGAATGATAGCTGAATAGGTCCCGACTCCGAATATCAGCTCTACCTGACACCTATATAGTAACAATTCCTTAGATACAACTCAAAATGTCTCAACACCTCCTTATAGGTCAAACTTGGTCCAAGACAAAAGTCAAAAGTTAAGGTCAACGACCCATGTTGACCCAACACGCCGTGATTCCCTTTTTGACCGCGTCGTGTTTCCCTTTTATCCTTACAGGCGGGAAAATCCCATCCAACACGTTGTGTTTCCGCGAGTTCCAACAGCTTAATACATTAAGTTGTTTCCTTCATCTCTAAGAGTTCCAAGCTCAGATCTGAACCCAATAGGAACTTAGAAGGGTAAAGTTTTCAACTTTACCCGTAGGGACTACCAAAAAGGGTCCAAAACTCAAACCCTAAGGTTTAATAGCACAAGGCTTAACCAATAAGCACTTAACTCATGGGTTAAAGCCCAAAAACACAAATTTGACCTCCTTGAGCTAGAAAACCACATGAAGTTGCCAACTTTACGTTTATGCATGCCTAAATGAAGCTCTTAAGCTTAAAAAGGAACTTGATGCATGCATGGGACCAATTCTTTTCTTAAAGCTTGCACCTTTAAGATCAAGGGGTCCAATGCAACTCAGATCTGGAATAACAAACCCCAAAACGACTTCCCATACTCTTCAACCCAAAAAGACCAAAAGCATGAATTAAGGAGTTCTAAACATCTACTATTCAAGGTATGAACTTGATACCTCAAAGAGACTGCAACAAGTGGAGAGATTCTTGATCTATGACCTTCCTTCCAAGCTAAGCAACTTAAATCTTCAAGCTTCCCTTAGAAATGAGCAAAATAACCACAAGAATCCACTCAAGACTCAAGAACACCACCAAGAAAGCTTATGGGACAAATTAGGGTTTTAGTGGCAATGGAGGCTGGTAAGGAGACTGGCCCTTGGGGACTTAACGAGATTATATAGGGTGCAACACCCTAAAATTAGGGTTTCCTTCCCAGCCGACAACACGTCATGTTGTCTCATTAAATTCCGTTGGCCAAAACCATATCACCACGCCGTGTTGAGCCTTCAACACACCGTGTTCAAAGATAATTCACGAACAAATTGGAAATAATTTCATACCTGGAATCGAGCGTTACATGCACGCCGCGCAAGTGCGTGTGAGCCACTGAGAGCTGGCACATGTCCTTATCTCCTCGTGACACGTTATCCGTATCATGACGAATCCTGTCGTCAGATGCACGCCACGCGTTTGCGCGCGGATGCACGCGTGGGTAAATATCAAACTTTAAAAATTCGCTTCTCTCGCATACGAGCTCCATTTTCAACAATTCTTATATATATATATATATATATATATATATATATATATATATATATATATATATATATATATATATATATATATATATATATATATATATATATAGATCTTGACGTACACTACAACTTTTCTTTTTGTCGTTTTGGCTAATTTTAATTTTCATTTTTAGCCTATATTTTATAACCGTTATGATTTAATGAAAATCATAACCCTCTCATACGGGTTCCATGTTAGGCGTTCTTTGTCTCAAAATTCCTACTTTGAGTAGTACTACGTTTCCTATTTTGGTGACTTCTGCCAAAAGTCAACTGTTCTCCAGTAGATTTGACGTTGTAACTTTTAATATGCGATAGATTTTTATTACCATAAAGATCATATCATTGCCGTACTAATTCATATTTTTACGAAGTTTATATTTTTTTGGGAATCGTAGCAACGCGTACATTCTAAAAAACGTTAACCTGTTCTTAAGGTCACTATTTTTTGTGCACTTAGCTTATGAGTGTATTTGATGACGTAATTAAAGACAAAAACTGAATATATGTATTTATATGTTGGATGATTATATGGTTGTCTTATTACAGCTTGTTGACATAGTTAGACTCTAACGACGGTTGGCGACGTATTTTCCGGGTTGTCACATCAGTGGTCGACCATGAGGTGAAAACTGCACTTCGGAATTTCTTAGGTTTTTTGAGGATTCCGAACTTTTGAGGCTAGGAGATATTTTTTTCATGTGTTAAAACCGGATTTGGAGTCCTCTATTTATAGCAAGCTGATTTGAAACCTTATAAATAATTATCAAACTTAATTATAATTATCTATGAAATTCAAATCATCCTGGAATATTCCATATTTTATTTATTTATTATTAACTAGTTAAGCTATTAATTAATTAACAACATAAGTTCCTCAAATAAATATATTTTCATATTTATTATATTTTGTTTTTACGTGTAACCCAAAAGAACATTACTATTTATAATAATACTAGTTTATAACTCGTGGTAACCATGGGTTATAAAATTAATTAAACTTTCATAATGAAAATTTATAATTTTAAATAAATTATTTAAAAAAAATTATTAATTAAGAGATATATCAAATTTTAAAAGTTATTGTAACTTCAAATTTAACATATAATTAGAAAATGTGAATTTGAATTTTGAAATGAGTTGCCTAATATATCTACATGACATATGGTATAATATTAATGATAAGTTGTATTAAAGTGACACTTGGCAAAAAAAATTAAATCTATTTATTTATTAAAATAGAGATTACCTGACATGTTATGACTTAAACATTAATCTACATCATATTCGATATCACTTGTAATCATCATAAGATAAGCTTTGGTATTTCAATAGATTTTACTCGTAGAATAAGGCACATAGTTCATAAAATAGGACAATACTTTTTCTAAAACTTTTTACATGTAGATGTTAAAAGTCTTCAGTTTTGACGGTAAAACCTTTTCTAAAAAGTAATTAGTTTTTTTTTTCTTTTTAATGACAATGCTTTTCTATTTATAGAAAGACAATTATAAAAACGTGTCGCTGTAAAGGATTCATAGAATATTTTACCACCTATTATCGAAAACAGATATATATATCTTTTTAGAAAGCCTTTTAAAAATTAAAACAGTGCTTGATTTTATTTCCCAACCTAACTATTTGGAGTTTGGACTCAACTCACTCAAGTTTAATAATCTCTCTTAAAAAAGAAGATAAATAAAAATGCATAACGGACACTTGGACTTGAACACGGTCCTAAGTGGGCTTTCGATTCGGCTTTGGTTTCACATGGTCTAGTCTCCAGCGAAATCCCATAACCCAATCAACAATTGTATGCCATTAATTAGTGTCATCTTGTAAATTTTGGAACTAGAAGCCATTTGATTCCATCATAACCCAAAAGACCTCCGATAATCAAATGTACAAACTTATTTGAAATCCCAGTCTACAAATCCTTCGTTTCAAGATTCTCCAAGCACTGCACACCGCGTTATCCGGTATGTTAGGTGACACCGTGGTGTGCGGGAAACATCCTGCCGACACCCTTTGAAAGCCGATGTATCCTTGTGTTTTGGTCAAAAATTGATCAATTATTATTCAATCAAATTATATGAGAAGCTATGGCGTTTAAGGTAATGCAAATATTGAATGGTGATCAAAGTAAGAGAAGTGAGTTACAAGGAAAGCCCTTAATCATTTTTAGAATCTCCGACATACAACATTGGGAGTTGATAATGATCATCTGTCTTGTTGTTTTTATTGATTTCAATGAGAAGATATAGAAATGATGAAGGTAATACGAGTACAAATGTAGTAATCGTGTCTATAGTGTATGCATTAGAAGTGTATTTATAGTTTAGACCAAATAACAATAAGTTCGATATTTCCAGGATCCTATTGAATGAGCATATGCACTTTGTTTGACTTGGTATTTTCGGGTCTTAAGCCTGGATGAAGCGATTCTTCGTTGAGAATGAGTCTCATATTGACCGCTTCTATACATGTGAGAAAAAGAAATAGAAAATATGACCGTTAAGAGTGTTAGGAAATAAAAATAACAATGGTCAGGATCCTGAGAAAGCTTCGGGATCCTGAAGATCCGGGATCCTGAATAAGGTTGAGGATCTTGGCCCTAACAATTGCCCCCAAATTATACCTGCAAAATATCAATGTTAATTTCAAATATGTAAAGGTATAATTTAAAATAAATAGTGAGAAAATACAGATTCTGAAGTTCTAACAGATGGTGTAATTTGAATCTCAACGGGTAGATTTCTATCCATTGAAGTTGGCATAGTAATCTGTCAAATGACCCTTCTACCATTACACAATTCGTGTATAAATAGGATGTTTAGTCTTTTGTTTTTACCTTACTCTTTTAGCTCCCTTCTGACGTTTGTCAAACACCATTGAAGGTACTATCCTTGTTGCTTTTCTTCTTATCTTTCTTCGTCATTACTCATGGGTAAAAAAGTAACTCACTCTCGTACAAATGTCATCGATGTTCCTGATGATGATTTCATCAACCAGAAGGCCTTGTCTTACGAGGAAACTTGTACTTTCGATGATAACGATATTGAAGCCTTGAAATCGGCTAGGGCTTTTCCCACCAGTACTATTTTTAAACCTTTTGATACAAGGATCCAACCAAATTTTGTTTCTTCCTCTTGGGTCCGTCTCCCTGAATACCCTTTAATCCTATGTCTTTCTTACCCCTTTCACACGATTATTTCTGAGTTTTTCGAGATTAACAAAATCTCGTATATTTAAGCCATGCCAGTGGTTTGGAGGATCCTCTACTGGATCGATCGACTGAACCGCTCCATGGATGTCGGGATTAATTTGAATGAATTAGCCTGAGTCTATGATCTTCCGACCTTTGGGAACTCTCATTTCTTGCTGAAAGTCAAAACTGATAAAGCACCCCTTATTCTGAAATCCAAGCATAATGATGGTTCCTAGAAAGGAAAATACTTTTTCGTGAAATGCGACTCCATTCATGATGGAGATCTCTTGCCACAGTCTTGTGTTAAAAAGGGTAGGGTTTCATATTTGTATGCTAAGGATCATGGCATTCACATTTTTGGTGCACATTTTAACCTTACCGACCTTGATTCTGCCATGTCCAGTGACCAATTAGCGGTTAAGAAAGCATTGTATTCTCTTCTTTCTAAGAAAGCTCCCGTTGATTTGTCTGTTAAAACTCCAGGATCCCGAAAAAGGAAATATGCTGAAGTTTTCCACCTGTAGAATCTTAGGGTGGATGACGCATTGAAGAAGATGCTCTCCTTCACACAATCTATAAGTACCCTTGTAGTCTCTTATATCTGCCTTTAGTTTTCTCATCGTTGTTTCTTATAGGTGGCTAATCACATCTCATATTCTTCCTAGGATCTTACAGCCAAGCTCGACCAGACGGAACATGCTTTGAGGGAACAAGAAGCAGTCATCAAGGACCTCTTACAATGGGTTGAGAGGCTGGTCAATGAGAGAGCAGAAAGAGAATTGGAGCATGCGGCGAAAATCAAAGAGGTGGTAGCTGAGGCCAAGAGCAGTGCTTCCGACGTGGTTTGGGAGGCAAAAATCAAATTGGCAGAGGCCGTCGAGAACGTGTGATCATGGGACGTAGCTGGGTGGCGTGAGGCTCTGGCCAAACTGATTGGTAGGCCTGTCAACACTTGTCAGGATCCTACAGGGGAAAGGAGAGAAGAAGGAGAAGAAGAGGAAGAGAAGAAGAAAAAGAGAGAGAAGACCCCAGTTGGGGGTGACTAATCCTAGGGTTATATTTAAAAGACCAATTTAACATTTTCTATGTAAGATTTTGTTATTTTTTGTGGGGTTTATGGGCAACCCTTTCTAATTTTAAGTTATGGTTGCTTTTTATCTATCTTTTTTTTCGTGTGGTTGATATGATTGTAGTAGTAGGATTTTTGAGGATCTTCGGATGGTTAGGATCCTAAGAAGTTCAAGTTTCACACGAACTCATGGGAGCTTAATGATATGCAATAGTTAGTTATCTGCTAAAGATCTTAGAGCAGTTAGGATTCTGATAAAAATAAACCTTTAGTTATAATATAGGGAAATAGTTCTTAAGGAATAAGGATAGATAAAACCTGATGATCCTTAGGTTTTATAACCTTTTTCTTTAGGAGAAATCTTGAGTTATGATCCCTTTAGTTCAATATGATCTTTGGAGTCTGCATAGAGAAGGATCCTTATTAAGAGATCTTTGAAGATCTTTACTTTGCTTTCCATCTAGGAAATATATTATTTCAGAAATGACTGGATCCCTCTTTAGGCAATAACTGGGGAAAATCCCAATTTAGACAATGACTGGGGAAATTCCCATAATAACTGGGGAAAGTACCAATCTTAGGATAACATGATAATGTTATAAACCTTGGAATTTTACCGAGGAGGATCCCAACATAGGATAACATGATAATGTTATAAACCTTATAATTTACTTTAGGATCTTAACATATGTTCAGAAATAACAGGTTGCAAAGTCACTAAAGCATGAAATGATCCCCTGATCCACATCCCATAGTTAGATATCATGCATTCAAGCGAGGTGTAGAAACCTTAACTCATGTGAAAGAGGTCATTAACTCTTTAAAACTTAGAGAGGATTAAGTACCCTTATTCATAGGAGAGATGATAAGTCTCTATTCGTGGTTAATAGGATCCTTAGATTCATGCATGTTTCAAACATTAGCTTGGGGTGGGTGTTAGCTTGGCTAACACCCCTCCGGTGCTTAAGTCAGTAATGGTCTTTGAAAAATTAAATGAAAGAACTACATAAAAGTAATGGACAGAGAGTGTGTACCTTGAATTTGTTAGAAAGTGATTAATACAACTTACATGAAGTGTGCTTTTAGATGTATAAGATTCTAGGATCTTAGCAAGACGTTTCCTTCAAGGGTAGCTAGCTAGTATGCCCCTTTTCCTGCTTCTGAATTGATGAGATATGGTCCTTCCAATTTAGGTGTCAATTTACCTGCATTGGGATCTTTGGTATTTTGAAATGTCTTCCTAAGGACCAAGTCACATGTTTGAAATCTTCTTCATTTAATGTTCTTATTGGGCTTTAGTGATCCTTTGTTGATGAGCAACAATACGGATCCTAGCAAGATCCCTGAGTTCATCGATTGTGTCAAGATCCTGGGCTAGGATCCTATCGATGTTCTCTTGATCCTGTAGTTAGTATCTTGCAGTTGGGATCACAATTTCAGTTGGGATCACGACTTTTGTTCCAAACACCAGAGAGTATGGAGTTTGGCCAATGGTTGTTTTTGAAGTGGTCATATCTGCCCATAGGACGAAAGGGAGTTCTTCTACCCAACTTCCTTTCTTCTCGTCTAACTTTTTCTTCAAACTTAATAGACTACGATTTTGTTGTCGGATTCAGCTTGACCATTAGCTTGAGGATGAACAGGAGTGGACATTATCATTTTAATTCCCCAACTCATGCAAAAGTCTCTAGTCCTTTTTCTTATGAACTTGGATCCATTGTCGTATATGTTCTCAGCAGGGATCCCGAACCTGGTCAGGATATTATGTTTGATAAATGAGACTACTTCCTTATCTCATATTTGAACACAGACTTTAGCCTCTATCCATTTTGAGAAATAGTATGTCATTACTAACATGAAGACCTTTCCACTAGGAGCCTTTGGTAACTTTTCAACTATATCTATTCCCCATTTCATGAATGGCCAAGGGGAAATGATACAATGTAGTGGTTTTGTAGGTTAATGAAGGATGTTGTTCTGCCTTTGACAAGCATCACATCTTTATGCGTAAAATAAGGCATATTTCTTCATCGTTGGCCAGTAGTACCCCGTCCTTAACACTTTGGAGCATAAGGATCTCCGCCCCCCTCCCCATCATGATTACCACAATCTCCTTCGTGTATGTCCTTTAGTACTTCGGTAGCTTCATGAATTTCCAAGCATCTCAAGTATGGACCAACATGGATTTCTTGTATAACTTCCCTTGGATCATCACGAAGAGTGAGACCCTCATCCAGAATTCTTTATCACTTTTCTCTTCTCTTGGAATCGTGCCATTCTAGAGATATTCCACAATGGGCTGGATCCAGGATTTTGAGCTTTGCGTAGGATCCTGGATGTCGGGATCCTGATGATTAGGATCTTGAGGAAGTGATTGGGGATGATGATATTCTATTGTTCCTACGTAGGTTGTTTGATCTTGGTCATTGGGATTGTCTGGTTTGTTGGAGGGATCTTTTATCGTTAGGATCAGTATGTGAGTTATAAGGATCTTGGTTTCTGGTGGGATCTTGAAGGAAGATCCTAGGTTGGGCAATGCGTCCGCCTCAACGTTTTCTTCACTGGGAATTTGACTTAGGTTAAAAGCTTCGAATTCAGAGGCTAATTTTTTAGGATTCGAAGGTATACTGCTTGTTTTTTGCCTTTTAGTACATAGGATCCATTAAAATGATTAGTTAATAATAAGGAATCAAAGAATACCTGAAGATCCTTTATTTTAAGATCCTTGGACAACTATAATCCCATGATCAGTGCTTCGTGTTCAGCCTCGTTGTTGGTTACATCGAATTTACATCTGATTGCCTGGGGTATGATGTCCCTCTATGGCGATTTTAGTATGATCCCTAGGCCTGTTCCTCTAAACTTGGAGGCTCCATCAGTGAAGAGTGTCCATCTTCCCATGCTTTTTTTTGGAGTCCTTGTTTTCCAATTCTGCTTCAGGTTGTAGAGCGTCACTGAAAATCAGCCACAAAGTCTGTTGTTGCTTGTGATTTTATTGTTGATCTCAGTTTATATTTGATTCTATATGTACGTATCTTCACATACCACTTTCTCATCATACCTGACATCTCTGGTTTTCGTATAACATTCTTAATGGGGTAGTTAGTTTTTACAAGTATAGAATACGTTTGAAAGTAGTGTCTTAATTTTGTGGAAGCGGTTACTAATACAAGTATTAGTTTTCAAGGTGGGAGTACCTGGTCTCATTATCCAAGAGGCTTTTACTTAGTAGATGGAATGTTGGTCCTCGTTAAGATCCTTGGATAAAACTCCACTTACAGCGTTAGAGGATACTGAAAGGTATATCCACGGAACTTGCCTGATCTCATTCCAAAATCAATGATGGCCTTTATTTTCTCTGGACTTGCTTCTATTCCTCTTTTAGTCACCATATATCCAAGGAACTTGCATGATCTCATTCAAAAATGGCGTTTGGAAGTATTCAGCTTCATGTTGTATTCGTCTAGTATGTTGAAGGCTTATTCAAATTTGTTGTGTTTTGATATTTGTCTGAAGTGCTTAACTTGTTTTGTTGTCACCCAAAAAATTGTTATCAGAGTTATGGTTGAAGACGGGAGAGTTAAGATCGACAAGTTCAATGGAAAAGATTTTCATTTCTGGAAGATGCAAATTGAAGACTACCTCTACCAAAAGAATTTACATGAACCGTTGTCAGAAGATAAGTCATTCCTTATGAAGCAGGAGGATTGGGAGTTGTTAGATCGGCAGGCACTTGGTATGGTGTGTTTATCATTGGAAAAGAATGTTGCTTACAACATTGTCAATGAGAAGACAACTTATGGGTTGATTAAAGAACTATCTAACATGTACGGGAAACCTTCAGCAGCGAATAAGGTTCACTTGATTCGGCAATTGGTAAATTTGAAGATGAAGGAAGGTGGCTCAGTGACTGATCATGTCAATGAATTTAATTCAATCTTGTCAAAGTTGACATCAGTTGAGATTAAATCTTAAGATCAAGTCCAAGCACTGCTACTATTATCATCATTACCCAAAAGTTGGTCAGGAACAGTGACAGCAGAAAGCAGCTCAGCTGGAGGTGCCAAGCTGACATTCGAAGGCATACACGACTTAATCCTTGGTGAGGATGTGCGCAGACGAAGTGATGGAGAATCCTCTAACAATCTTCTTAGTACTGAGGAAAGAGGAAGGAAGTCGAACAGAGGGAGTGTTGGTAGAGGAAGATCAAAGTCGAGGAAGAGAGGTGTATCGAAAACCAGGAAGCACATCACCTGTTGGAACTGCAAAGAAAAGGGTCATTTCAGGAATCAATGTACAAAGCCTTTTGTAGATAAAGGCAAGAATGAGATGAACATTTCATCATACTCTGAAGGAGATGCTCATATTTGTGCAGTCGAAAACTCAGTTGAATCATGGATCATGGATTCTGGTGCGTCATTCCATGCTAGTCATTCCAAAGTTGTGATGCAGAATTGTAGGCAGTACCAAGGGAAGGTCAGAATAGCAGACAACAAGAGCATTGATATTACTGGTGTTGGGGATGTGGTCCTCAAGACTACTTTGGGTACGAAGTGGACTTTGAAGAATGTAAAGTTCATTCCGGACTTGAAAAGAATGTTGATATCAACGGAGCAACTTGATCATGAAGGTCACCATGTCCCTTTTGGTGATCATCAGTAGAAGGAGACAAAGGGAAACTTGGTGGTTACTAGAGGTTAGAAGCGGGGTACACTTTACATGGTGGAAGTTTCTGATGATGAGGCACATGTTGTTGAAGAAGTTGGGACATCCACTCTATGGCACCAAAGAATTGGACATATGAGTGAAAAAGGAATGAAGATGCTTATCTCTGAAGGAAGAATTCCAGATCTAAAGAATTTGACAGTAGATTTCTGTAAGGCATGTGTTCTTAGAAAACAAAAGAAAGTTACTTTCACGAAGATAGGAAATCCACCCAAGACATGGAAGTTGGAGCTTGTTCATTCAGATGTATATGGTCCCACTTCAGTTGCTTCAGTGGGAGGATCCCGGTATTATGTTACTTTCATCAATGATTGAACTAGGAAAGTTTGGGTCTATTTCTTGAAGCAAAAGTCTGAAGTTTTCAATCCTTTCAAGAACTAGAAAGCGACGGTTGAAAATGAAACTAACTTAAAAATCAAGTGTTTTAGATCCGATAATGGGGGCGAATACAGTAGCAAAGAATTTGTTGATTTTTATGTTGAACATGGAATCAGGATGCAGAAGACCGTTCCAGAAATACCTCAGCGGAATGGAGTAGCTGAGAAGATGAAAAGAAGATTAAATGAAAGGGCGAAGAGAATGAGACTGCATGTTGGTTTACCCAAGATGTTATGGGCTGACACAGTCAAAACAACTGCATACTTAATCAATAGAGGACCCTCAATACCCATAGGGTTCAAGATTCCATAGGAAGAATGGCAAGGTCACGAGGTTTCATTCAAACATATTAAGGTCATCGGTTGTGTCTCGTATATAAAAGTAAAAGACTCTGAGAGATACAAGCTAGAGGAAAAGTCAAGGAAGTGCACCTTTATAGGCTATAGGTTGGACAACATAGGATACCGCTTCTGGGATAATGAGCACAAAAGGGTTATCAGAAGTCGGGATGTGGTGTTCAATGAGAATGCACTATACAAGGATGAACTTGCTAGGGCTCAAGCAGTAACAAACAACCAGAAAAGGAAGAACACGTTGAGTTAGAAGAAATTCAGAAGACGACATCATAAAACCTATTAGTACTCTAAAGATAGGTGAAAGTTCAGGAAGCAGTGGGAGCTATGATGAAACAGGAGAGAGTGGGAGCATGGATGATAGTAGTTCAGAGAATGAAGGTGTAGAAACTGAAACTCCTACCGTCCGTAGATCCACTAGAGTACGAAGGCCTCCATCCAGGTATTCTCCTTCAACAAACTTCTTGTTGCTGACAGAGAATGGCGAAACTGAGTCTTATCCAGAAGCCTTGAGGATGAAAGAATCCATACAATGGAAGAAGGATATGGAAGAAGAATTGAGCTCACTTGACAAGAATCACACTTGGTCCTTGGTCAAGCTCCCAGTGGGGAAGAAAGCATTGCAAAACAAGTGGGTGTTTCTGGTTAAGGATGAGATTGATGGCACCAAGAGATACAAGGAAAGATTGGTGGTCATGGGTTTCCAAAAGAAGAGGGGGTTGATTATAATGAAATCTTTTCTCCACTTGTGAAGATGACTACAATCAAAATGGTTTTGGGAATTGTGTCCTCTGAAGATCTCCATCTAGAGCAACTAGATGTGAAAACAGCTTTTCTCCATGGAGATCTTGAAGAAGACATCTATATGGCAAAACCAGAAGGTTTTCCCACAGTTGGCAAGGAAAATCTAGTGTGCAAACTAAAGAAAAGTCGGTATGGTTTGAAGCAGGTTCCAAGGAAGCGGTACTTGAAGTTTGATAGCTTCATGCAGAGGAATGGGTACAGCAGATGTGAGATGGATCACTGCTGTTATTTGAAGAAATTCAAGTCCTTTTTTATCATCCTATTGTTATATGTTGATGACATGTTGATTATTGGATCCGACATGCAGGAGATCAACAAGATAAAGAAGCAGCTGGCCAGTGAGTTCGAGATAAAGGACTTAGGGGTTGCTAAACAAATATTGGGCATGAGCATAGCCAAGGACACAGTTACCGGTACACTATAACTTTCACAAGGCAAGTACATCAAGAAAGTTTTAGAAAAGTTCAGCATGGAAGATGCAAAATCCAGAAGTACACCATTGGTGAGTGAGTTGAGACTTACTAAGAAGCAATCCCCAAAGACAAAAGAAGACAGAGAATACATGGCTAAAGTTCCCTATGCATCTGCAGTTGGTAGTTTAATGTATGTAATGGTTTGCACCAGACCAGATATTGCTCATGTAGTGGGAGTTGTGAGCGGATTCATGTCAAATCCAGGAAGACAACATTAGGAAGAAGTGAAATGGCTGTTACGCTACTTAAAAGGAACAACTGAGTGTTCCTTGTATTTCAGAAGAAAATTAGTAGTTTTAGAAAGGTTCGGTGATGCTGACTTACGTTGATGTGCAGATTCAGGCAAGAGCACAATGGGTTATGTGTTCACGATTGGAGGTACAACAATCAACTGGATGTCAAGGTTACAAAAGAGTGTTGCTCTTTCAACCACAGAAGCAGAATACATGGCACTTGCAGAAGCTGCCAAAGAGCTCATATGGTTGAAGAGTTTCTTGTCAGAACTTGGAATGCAGCAGGAGGATTGTGTACTGCATTATGACAACCAAAGTGCAGTTCACTTAGCAAAGAATCTAGTGTTTCACAGCAAAACGAAACACATTCAGATGAGGTACCATTTCATTCGAGAGGTAATTAATGAAGGAACTCTAAACTTGAAGAAAATCCTTGGAATGAAGAATCCAGCTGATATGTTCTCCAATGTGGTTACCACTAAGAAGTTGAAGCTTTGCATGGCTTCAACTGGCCTTTCAGAAGTTTGAAGAAAAGGGCTTGGCAGAGAGAGAGAGTACTTTGAGGAATGGTGAAATTTTGAATGGCAGATGAAGTTGTTCAAGCCTTCAAGTGGGATATTGTTGGGGTATGAAGTCTTTTCCAACATTGAGCATTTGGATCATGTTCATGAAGCCTTTGGAGCACTTAGAACTCAATGGATCACTTGAGGTTCGTGGAGCATGTGACAAAGGAACGGATCTTCTGAGAAAGGAATACATCATCAAACAAAGGAACGGATCATGTATAAGGGGGTTTGGAGCACCTGGAAGAGGTTTGGAGCACTTGGAAGAGGTTTCGTGCACGTGGGATGGATATGGAGCAACAAGGAGTCCTTTTTGTTCCATTTGATACAAGGATGGGCTAAGAGGGATGCTCTTGTGCCATGGCACTCCCTCTTGCGCCATCTTGTTCTCCTCTTGCGCCATGATGCTTCTTGTTACGCCATGCATGGCCTTGTTGCGCCATGCATGTGCCTGTTATTCCATGGTGATGATGTTGCTCCAATCTTGATGCTCTTACGTCATCTATATCCCTGTTGCACCATCTAGGGTTGCTGTTGCGCCATCATAGACCATCATGGTACATGATGCGCCATATTGATTCCTTTGTTGTGCCATGTTGATCTAAGTATGCCAAGAAGATGATGATGCTCAAGAATGTTCTAGAAGATGTTGCATGGCGGATTGGGATTGGTTGTGTCCATTCATGGGCCTATGAGCCAATAGGCTTGGCCCATTAGGGTTTTAGGTTTGATCCCTCAAGTATAAATAGGCTCACACCCTCATCATTGTAAATTGCTAGATTTATGTGAGAGCTCAAAGTGAGATATAATTTTAAGTGCTTGTATTTGTTCCAGAAAGTTAATAAAATCCTCTCTCTCTCTCTTTCACCCGTGGACGTTGGTCACCTTGACCGAACCACGTTAAATATCGTGTTCTTTTGATTTACGTTTTTCAGAAGTTTTGTGATTTTACCGAAGTTTGTGTTTTGATATTTGTTTGAAGTGTTTAACTTGTTTTGTTGTCACCCAACAATTATATCTTCTTTTATATTTTATGGCAGTGAGGATCCTATGAATATTTTCATATCGGGATCCTTAAGGTTAAGAGGTACTCTTTTGTATCTTGTTCTCCGGATTCTAGTACATCTCGTGCCCTTCGCTTTAATTTCTATTCTTGTTGTGGGACTATGGAAGTCTTCGTCGAGGTCTTGTAACACTCCTTGGAATCTTGTTGGTCACATATGATCTTCACTGTTCCCCATGGAGTGGGTATCTTCACACATTGATGGTATGTTGATGGGACCACCGTCATATCGTGGATCCATGGTCTTCCTAATATAACACTATAGGAGGATAACATATCAGTTACACAAAACCGTTGCATAGAGTTAACCCCTTTTGTGTAGATAGGCAGCTTTATTTCGTCGACTGTATGTTTTGTTTCGTCGCTGAATCCTATTAGTATTGAGGATCTTTTGACTATTTCGGATTCTGGGACGTTCATTATTTTTAAAGCATCCAGGAGTATAATGTTGACTAAGGATCCTCCATCGACAAGGATCCTTCTGACAAAATTGTTTGCGATGTAAAGAGTGATCACCAATCCATCGTGGTGGGGATCTTGGACGTCTGCTCTATCTGTTTCATCGAAGGTGATCTACTTCTTGTTTATGATTGACGTATTCTTCTGAGGCCTTTCTTCTTTCTTCGTTTTCGACACTTTGGTATGTCTTTTTGCATCAAAATAAGCGGTACCACAAATGTCAGATCCTCCAGAGATAACATTGATTATCTTGGCCTCTATAGGAGGGGATGCTAGTTTCTTTAGGATCTTATGAGGATCCTGATCCTTTTCTTTGGATCTTTCTCGTCTTCTTCCAAGGATTTATTTGAGGCGTCCCTTGCTGAGTATGTAAATGATCTCCTTCCTGACGGCTATGCAATCTTCTGTAACGTGACCAAAGTCCTCGTGGTATGCACAACATTTGAACTTATCTTTGCTGGTGGTGGAATTTTCTCCCTTTCTTGGCCATCTCACTTTGTCGCTAAGATCCTGCATAGCAAATATTAAACCTCAAACATCCACAGAAAAGCAATAGTGAATGATCTTGAGAAATTCTTCTTCCTCCCCTTCATTTTCAAGGGCATTAACCCTATGATGATCAGGTTTGGAATATGATTTGGACTTATAAGATCTTTCGGCCGAGGAGTCGGCCTTCCTATTGGGGTTATCGTATAAGTTTGGTGGGTTGCTCCTTTTTTGGATCTCCTTGTCTTGTACGATCCTTATTAACCTCAGTGCCCTCTTTCTTACTTCGTTCATTCTTTTGCATGGAGTCATTACAAGGTCTTCATAGAAAGGAGAGTCCTTCTTCAAGCCCATTTTGAAGGCTTCTACAACAGTTTCCATATCGATGTTGGGGATACTCAGAGCCTCCCAACCATACTTGTTCACAAAATCCCTAATGGATTTCTTAGGATCCTGCACCACTTGGTAAAGTTCACTAGTGATATTTTTGAATGTTCTGCTACAAGAAAATTGATTGTTAAAAAGATTAATTAAGTGAGAAAATGAAGTAATAGAGTAAGGATGAACGTTAAAAAGCCATTTTAAGGCTGATCATGTGAGGGTTGAACCGAAACCCTTGCATACACAAGTTTCCTTCAAGTGTGTGGGAATGGGGATGATTTCCATTCTTTCCCTGTATTGTGCCACATGTTCTTCAGGATCCACAGTTCCATCATAAAGTTTCATGCTGGGAGTTTGGAAGTGCTTTGGGACTTCAATATCAGCTATCGCAAGAGCATATCTCGAGATGATGTGGCTCATGGGGCATACTTCTGGTATAGGTTGGACCACTCCGAGCACACTTGAGATCATATGCCTTAACTGCTGAAGTTCCTTGGCCATGGCCAGGCTCATTCCTACATCAAGGTTCATAGAGTTAGTATTAAAAGTATTATTATTCATAAAGTTACCAGATGTGACAACTGTCAAAACTTAGGTTAGGACTCACTAGAACCTTGTCATTTCCATGTGTGCACATAACTTGGCTTTAGAAGCAACAAGTTGAGATAGATCGCAACTTAATAGATCCCTCGGAACAAGTAGTGTAACTTAGCCTGTACTAAGCAGTCACATTGACATGTGAATACTCCAACTAGGTTGTAAAGTGCCAAAGTTCAATCTTAAAACTAAACATGAAACCATATTCACAGATCACAACTCAAGGGTAAGTTAAATACCCTAATTTATTAATCGGAACGTATGAAGTACTTAACTAGTTTAAGTACTTATCAAACTCAATTTAATTAAATCATAATTTGATTTAATTACAAGTTGGAAATAATATCCAAATATCATAAACTGAATTATGAGCCAAAAGTATAATCGAATGATTGTCTAATCCTATATTCATATGTTATGAACCTTTATTTCATTTATTTGAAATATAAAAATTTGATTTTATAAAAATCAAATCATAATTTATCATTTTGATAACTTAATTCAAGATAATACAAGTTTAAGAACTTATTTCTAAAAACAAAATACCAAAATAAAAACCAAGAAATAAACCCTAAGAAGATTGCAAAAATACCTAGAATTTTTCTAAAAACTAAAAACCATTTTATAAAAATTATAAAGAGGCAATATTTTAAAAATGTTACAACTATCAACAAGCCGCATAAAGCCTTTATTCTCCCCAAAACTTCGGCCATACCAACCCCTCTACACTCCTTCTCTCTCTCACTCATTATTTCTCCTTTTATGCAAAATCCTAAGGTCAGATTTTGCATGTAAATGTGAGAGAAAAATCGATCTTAGAGACATATTATGTGGGAGAGACTTTTCCATTTCGTTTTTCATAAGTTAACTCATATTACTGGAGTTTTGTGGACGATTTTAATGCAGTATATCCCCAAAGAGATGACGAGAGAGATCGCCTATCCAGAGAGATAAAACCTCACTTTCTCTCCTTATTCTCTCTAAAACCACCCAACTTCTCTCTCATTCTCCAAGAAAACTCTCCCACTCCCAAAACCTCTAAAAACCATCTGAAAATATTTCATATTCTGCCACAATTTCGAAATCTTGAAGGCTTAGAAGTGTTCTTGCTTCATCCAAAAATTGAAGTCAAGGTATAAAGCACAACCCCTTCTTATGGTTTTACAACTTTATCTCTTCCTCTTCATGGTTCTTCTTTACTATTCGGATTCTATGCCTTTCTATGGCTAGAAATCCTTGTTTTTCCTCTTCCTCTTTGTAGATTCTCACCATAACACATTACATGTGTTTGAAATGGTGAAAATCTGGGATCAAACCCATGCTAAGAGTGAAAAGAAGCATATATGTTCATATGATTTCAAAAATCGAGTTCTACATCTTCTTCTTCATTTCTTTTTGTGTTCTAACATGACAAAAACCATTTCTAGTACATCTTTTATACTTATTTACTCCATGCATGTGATAGAAATCGGATTTGTGGTGCAATCCTAGTGTAAGATTCGGTGGTTCCAAGGAGTTCTCTATCACAAGAATGAAACACCCACTTTGGGGCCTTGGATAAACCTATATCTATGACTATGATCAATGCACACCAAAGTTTCTTGTTCATCTGTAAACTATAGTTTGTTACCTTCATTTTCTACCAAAAAGATTATGCATGTTGTTCTTGTGAACATATGACCCAAAGGGGCACTTTAATCAAACCAAAGGTAACATGCATTCTGCCAGAATTATTTATTCGACTTTAAACAGTCATATCTCACTCATTACTCAACAAAATCATGATATTCTTTTTCACAGACGTATTTATATGAGTTAACATTCTAACCCAAATGGTCTCACTGTAAAAAATTAAGAAATCGATTTTTGACGATTTTTACAAAATAGTTGCTCAAACAGCTTTTTTCTGTGACCACTAGTTTTGCATTACATGATCAAGGCCCTTAAACCTCACAGTAAATCTGGAGAAAATTATTTTAAGAACTTAACACATTTTTCTCAGAATACCAAAAATTTCATGAACAAAAAAGTTATAGAAGTTTCTATAAAAATTGTTGAACGTCCAGCTACATTTGAAACTCATGCACTAGTTAGTGCTACATTTCTAAACTTGTTGGGGTTGAATACTCCCATTTAGCTCTGAATTAATTCTAAACCAATTTTTTTATGAAACCTAATGTTATTAATAGATGTTCTGTGAAATACCAAGTTCTAGAACAAACACTTTATTTTTCTACAAAAATAAGGATTTAATGGCCAAAATTTCAAAATAAATACCTACAGATGAGATAAAACTCCAAACAATTCTGGAACTTATTTATGTACAGAATAAGGATAGAAGCTAAATTTTCATTCTATTTGGTCACTGTTTGGTATTTTATTCGGATTATTCATTTAATTAGGGCATTCATTTACAAAACCAGGTCTTAGGACTCATGAGCACAAACTAATATTTTTTCCAGGTTTGGGAACATTATGAGAACCTGTAGAAATTAATTTAGCAATTTTTGCAACTGTTTTCTATTTATTATGAATTTTTCCTATTATTTAGACTTAAATTACAAATAAATAACAAATGACCTTCAAAATTTTCTATAAAATTTTTGGAAACTAATACCCTCTGTTAGAACAAGAATATAAAGTTTTACAATTTTTGGAGTTCATTTTCATTCCATTATGCATTTTTGAACACAAGGCACAGTGAATTCAATATTACCAATAATGAACCGGACAAACTTTGGGCACTTTACGACACCAATAGTAGGATAAGTAGTTATTAGATAATGGATTAGTAAACTGTATCTCACTAGAAACTATTTTTTCCATAGGCACTAGTAAAAATCGATCTCTACAACACCAAACCGCGAAGCTCGAACCGCAAACTCTCCCTAGTGAGTATTCACAACCCCCTTTTTATTGTTTTCATGTTTTGGGGTGGAAAGCATGCTACTATTTTATGAGCTATCCGTACTATTTTATGAACTTGTGAAACTTTGTTTTATGAACTTGCTGAGCTCTATTTTGTGAATTTGTTGAGCCTTGTTTTATGAACTTAATGAACTTGGAACGATATTGTTTTATGAATTTAACGAACTTGGAACGATATTGTTTTATGAACTTGATGAACTTTGACTAATACCCTTTTATGAACTTTGTGTTTTGAACTTGTGCTATGAACTATTGATATGATCTTTGTGATATGAACTCGTTATGAACTTTGTATGTTAAGTCCCCGAGAACCGAACTACAACCTATTAACTCGTATTTCGACCGACGGTCTTATGGATAGCGCTATTTGGGGTAGACAGTCCCCACTCGCCCAGAACCTCGAGTGTATATTTCCGTGAACTGACATCATGGGAACCATGGACATGATGGAATGGGGCAAGAACGGTCGTTAGGCTTGGTTGTGAACGGAGTGCTTTGGCATTCAACACTCATTTTGAGTTGGAGCTTTTGTTGAACAAATCTATATTTTCTTACTGAAATGATGTACCTTTATAAACCTGTGAACTCACCAAATATTTTATAGTTGACCCTCATTTTTGCATGCTTTTCAGGGAACATTCAGTGATCTAAATTAGACATCAACATGAATTTGCACTTGATGTTTCTATTATTATGAATTAGAATTTGTAGTAGGGAACTAAAATGTAATATTTTTTCAATATGATGTAACATAAATGCTCAATGATTATGGTTGGTAATCCTATTTACCTTGTGTTATGATACCTTAGCCTGTCACCCTTCGTGTTTCCGCTTTAACGGGGTGTGACACCAGAATCCTTGTTATTGGGAGTGATGAAGGCTTCACTGCGATGCTAGATCACATAGGCTCGCTCCTTTGGAGTTGCAACCCAAGTAGGAGTAGATGTGGGTGCTGAGGATCTTGTCTTATGGTTGTTTCATGGCGATCCTGTATTATAAAAGCTCAACATCTTGGGTTGCAAGATCAAGGGTGTTGCTTTGGGGTTTATGTATCTCAATCCTCACTCTTTCTGTTTCATTTAACACCATCATGTTGTCCTCCTGTTGCCGAGTAACTTGTCGTTCCAGTCTCTTCATCATAGCAAAGAGCTCATTGTTAGAGTTCACTACAGGAGGATCCTGAAATCCTTGGGTAGCGACCGGAGAAGCGTTTTTCTTTGGTGCCTCAGTGGTCTTCTTATGAGTTCCGCTTGGAGGTTGTGGATAAGGTTGGTTGGGTAGACATTATTCTTGAACGATTGTGAACACCACGACCCCCGGTGGGCGCCAAATTGTTTCGGTCAAAATGTGATCAAGTAGTATTAAAGTAGTAATATAGCTAATCATGTCTATAGTGTGTTTATTACAGGTGTAAGTATAGTCTAGACTAACTAACAATAAGTTCGATATTTCCAAGATCCTCTTGAATGAGCATATGCACGTTGTTTGACTTGGTATTCCCATATCTTTAGCCTGATTGAAGCGATTCTTCGTTGAGAATGAGTCTCATATTGACCGTTTCTACACATGTGAGAAAAATAAATATAAATATGACCGTTAAGAGTGTTAGGAAATACAAATAACAATGGTCAGGATCCTGAGAAAGGTTCGGGATCCTGAAGATCCAGGATCCTTAATAAGGTTGAGGATCTTGGCCCTAACAATTATCGCACGAGAATCATTTACCACATCTATCTTCCTCTTTTTGACCGTTGTTTTTCTTTTCTTTTTTTTTAATTTTACTATAAATTAAAACCCATTTCTCATTTTAAAATCACACAACAAACACAAAACTCTTTCAATACTTTACAAAAAAATTATTTTAAAATGTCTTCATCTTCGCTCACTTCATCTGATACCTTGGTGTTGTGGGAAGTGGAGTTTATCAGGGTTGTCATATGCACAACACTTTCTTATTTACCAGAAAATGAAGGCGAAAGTTCGCATCTAAAAACAAGAAATCCTCCTTTACGGATTTCTCATGGAGTCGGGCACAACCAACTTGTGAACGTCTACATTGCCAATGATGCAGTGTACATAGAAAAATTTAGGCGTCGGTTCCGGATGAGTAAGGTATTATTTTTACACATTGTTGATGATATACAAAATCGATTTCCATATTTTTGGCAGCGGGTTGATAGAAGAGGTAACTAAGGTTTCTACACAATTCAAAAATATACGACTGTAATTCGTCAACTATCATTCGGCATGGGACCAGACTCAGGGGATGAGTATTTGAGGATGTTAGAGCGAACGACGTAAGGTTGTGTATACAAGTTTGCTAAAGTTGTGATGATCATCTATCATTGTCGCTATTTACGCAAGGGTAGATCAACCTTATATTTTTCTAAGCTAGGACTCAGGTCACCTAAGTCTAAAGCGCCCATATTCTCCAAACATCAACCAATATTCGTATGTCTCGGATCGCAACTAGTCAATTACTAATTGTCTTATAGGCTACATCACAGTGAGCGATCTTGATTCTTGAAGATGAAAATTAACTCCGACATTTATAAACTTTTTATTTTATTATTGTAAGTCCCGAGTTTGGATAAAGGATGAGAGTTTATAACGTAAGTATAGTAAAGGCCAAATGGACGCATATTTTGTTGGATTAAGGTGTCTAAGGTCGTAACTAAATTGGTATAATGTTTAAAAATAAAAGTAAAGTCCTTTTTGGTTTGCCCTCATAACCACGAAATGGCTTGGACTGATCAAAAGGAGAGAGATAAATTGATTTTTTAATATATTATGTGATTAATATGTTAGCTAAAACTTATTAATTAGTGATTTGTTAATTTATTATATGGATAAGAAATTAATAAAAAATAGTTAAAGATAGTCAAAATTGATTAATTATAAATCAGAATTAATCTTGAATTAATTCAGGATTAATTAGAATTAATTAAAGGTGAAAGTGGTGAATTGTAATTATTCAATAGTGGAACAATAGATGCAATTCTAGAATCCTCCTTGGCATGGACGGTTTTGGAGGATATTCTAGGGGTTCTAGAAACCTCGTGATAGCAGATAGATCAATGATTTGAATAGGGATTAAATCTATTATTTAATTATTCAAATATGGATTAATCTGCAAGTTACCAAAACTATAAATAGGACCATTGGGACACCAAATTTTGTGGCTAACCTTTTCCAAGACTATAATCCAAAATTTTACTCTCTCTCTCTCTCTCTCTCTCCTATCTTCTCTCAATCTCATGTTTTCTTGTGTTGTGGGTGTGAAACATTAGAGGCCCGTAAATTATTGGAGCTAGGTATTTATTCTAACCATGAATTTAGATTCATAGGGGTTGGCTTGTGTTTTTCCTAAGTATATTGCTATTAGGTGCGAAAAAGAAGTAGATCCATTTTAGGTTGCATGTACTGTTTTGGTCAAAAATTACACAAGTGAAACTCAACCAAATTGTATGAGAGGATGTGATGTTTGAGGTAAAACAAGTATGAAATGGTAGACAAGGTGACACAATGGTTTACAAGGAAAGCCCTTGATCCTTGCTAGGATCTCCGACACAAAACATTGGGAGGTGATAATGATCACCTGCCTTGATGATTTTATTGATGTAAAATATTAATTACAGAGATGAATGTGTAAATGCCAGTACAAGTATTGTAGATGAGCTAATTGTGTTACATGTGTTATTTATAGTCTAGTGCTAATAATAAGAAGTCCAATAATTATGGGATCCTCCGAGAATCAGCATATGAACGTTGTTTGACTTGGTATTCCAGGTCTTTTTCCTGGTTGAGACGATTCTCCGTTAAGAATAAGTCCTTAGTTGACTAATTATGCACATGTGGAAAAAGAAAGTAGAATATAGTCGTTGTAAATGTTAGGAAAATATATGATCATAATCAAGATCTTGAAATATGTTTAAGGATTCTGAGGCTTGAGGATCCTGAATATGATTGTGGGATCCTGGCCCTAACAATTGCCCCCAAATTATTCCTACGAAATATTTGAGGTTGGTTTATCAATATTTAATGGTATAATTTAATAAATAGTAAAAAAGAGATAAGATTATGAAATGTTAACGGATAGGGTAATTTAAACCCTAACGGATATAATTCTAGTCGTTGGAACAGGTCAATTTACCATCGATTCCTATATAAATAGGAAACCCAACCTTTTAGTTTTACCTTACTCTTTTAGCTCTTATTTCTAACGTTCATCGAATACCATTCAAAGGTACTTTTATCATTTCCTTTTCTTTTCGTCCCTATTCAGTTCTGATCATGGACAAGAAAGCAACTCGATCACGTGCAATCATCATTGTTATACCCGATGATGATTTCACGGATCAGAAGATCTTGTCTTATGAGGAAACTTCTACCTTCACTGATGATGACATCGAGATCTTGAAGTCGGCAGAACATTTCCTGCCGGTGCCCTTTTTAGGGATTTTGATGCTAGGATTCAGCCTGATTTCGTTTCTTTTACTTGGGTTTGTCTTCCTGAGTATCCTTTCACCCTAGGACTCTCTTACCCCTTCTTCGAAATCATTTCTGAATTTTTGAGATCACAAAAATCTCGTACATTCAAGTCATGCCAACGATTTGGAGGATCCTCTATTGGATTGATCATTTGAATTGTTCCAGGGATCTTTCCGTTGGCATAAATGAGCTAGCCTATATTTATGATCTTATGACTTTTGGGAACTCCTGTTTCCTATTGAAGGTCAAAACTGATAGATTTCCCCTTGTTTTGAAGTCCAAGCATAATGATGGTGCTTGGAAAGGGAAATATTTCTTCGTAATCCGTGACTCAGTTCCTGATGGGATTACTATAATCATGGATAAAGAAAGGTAGGATTTCATATTTTTACATTAAGGATCATGGCATTCACTTTTCTTATCTTATTTGATGTTTTGCAGCCTTCAAGTTCGACGAGTTGGTTCCTCCCGCTGGAGACATAGAAAACCTGATCAAAATCTTTTTCACTTTGTCTGAATCAGAGAGGTCATTCAAACGTAGCCAATTCAATCATCAAGAAAGTTTGTCTACCATTGTCTCCATGTCGAAAGGTAAGGATCCTAACGTCTTCTTCTTCTTTTTTGTACGGAGGATCCTGACTTCTTATGCTCTTTGTTGTTATGCTTAGCATCCAAGAGTACTCGTTCTGATGCCTACTTCACCCTTGCTGACTTGGATACGGAAATGTCCAGTGGTCAACTGGTGGTGAAGAAAGAGAAGACCTTGTCCCCCATTCCCATCATGAGAGCCCCCATAGATCTGACCGTGAAAACTTCGGGATCCAAGAAGAGAAAGAATATAGGTTCCACTGATTTGAGTTTGGAGAATCTTGGGGGGAAGATGCATTGCGGAAGTTGGTTTCCTTCTCTTAGGCTGTAAGAACAAATATCCTTCTTCCCTTCACATTTTTACTCTTTTCTATTTCCTATGACTTTCTTGTTTCAGGTCTCCGACCATGTCTCTGTTGAGTTGAGGATTCGGGCTGAAAGAGTCGAACAAGCCCTCAAAGAGCAAGAAAAAATGTGGAAAGAAACCAATGAGAACCTCCTGAAAATGGTGGAACTTTTAAGAAAGGAGAAGGCCGAAAAGGAAGAGGAACACGCTGCAGAGATAGAGGAGGTGATCGCCGAGGTAAACGCTAGCGCTGTCGTGGCCGTCTGGGAAGCCAAGATCAAACTAGTTAAAGATGTGGCCACCACAGGATCCTGGAACCTGGCAGGGTGGCATGTCGTTCTTGCACAACTAACTGGCCAACCTGTTAACACTAGTCAGCATCCTGAAGGGCAGCAGCCGAAGACGAGCGAGGAGGAGAAGACCCCAGGCAATGATGACCAGTCTATGGTCTAGGCCTGTAAAGAATTAGATTAAATAATTTTTGGTTTTAAGAGGTGTAATACAATTTAATTTTTTGTGGGTCATGCGACCCTTATAATCCATGGTTATGCTTGCTTTTATATATATTTCTTTATTTATATGATTTTCTTTTGATTGTAGCAGTAGGATTTCGAGGATCCTTATAATCAGGATCTTAAAGAGTTTAGGATTTGCAAGAACTCTCAGGATAGATAGAACCTAATTATCCTTAGGCTTCTTGGCCTTTAGGATTCACTTTATTCAGACTTAGGATAAGTGTAGAATTACAATTCCCTTGGTTCAATAGGATCTTGAAGTTCTCGTGTGGAAGGATCGTTGCTTTAGAATTCATCAGGGAGGATCCTTGGTCGACTTTAACTTAGTGAACTTGGGGAGGATCCGTGTTGGGAATTAATTGGAAATAACTCCAACTTGGGAAATAACTGAGAAAGCTCTTGTTTTGTAGCATGGTAATGCTACGAGTCTTTCATAATTTCTGGGGGTTATCCTAATTTGAGGTAACACATAAGCGTCACGAACCTTAGTAAATTACTGGGGAAGATCTCAAATCGTATGTGTTAGGGCCAGGATCCCAGAATTACATTCAGGATCCTCAATATTTCCAAAGCCTTAGGATCTATAAACATACTTCAGGATCTTGATTATTATCATTTTTTTCCTAACATATACAACGGTTGTACTCTTTATTTTTCTCACGTGTGCAGAAATAGTCGACTAAAGACTTATTCTCAATGAAGAATCATCTTGACCAGGCAAAAGACCCGGAATACTAAGTCAAACAATGTTCAAATGCTGATTCTCGGAGGATCCCAGAATTATCGGACTTATTGTTATTAGCATTAGACTATAAATAAAACCTGTATTCATCACACTACAGACACACTTAGCTCATCTACGATACTTGTACTTACACTTACACATTCATCTCTGTAATCAACATTTTACATCCATAAAATAATCAAGGCAGGTGATTATTATCACCTCCCAAGGTTTTGTGTCGGAGATCCTAGCAAGGATCAAGGAGTTTCCTTGTAAATCATGTGTGTCACTTTGATCAAAATCTTGTACTTGCTTTAACCTGAACATCACAACCTCTCATACAATTTGGTTGGGTTTCACGGGTGTAATTTTTGACCAAAACAATTTGGCGCCCACCGTGGGGTCGTGGTGTTCTAAACCTTTCGGAAAATCATGTCTACACTACCTCCAGCCGGAGGTCCTAAAAAGACTCCTGATGTGCCACAGAAAAACACTCCTCCAATCACTACTCCAGGATCCCAGGATCCTACGGTACTAGTGTCCAACAATGAGCTTTATGCCATGATGATGAGACTGGAACAATAGGTGACTCAGCAACAAGAGGATAACAGGATGGTGCTCAAGTAAGTGGAAAGAATGAGGGCAGAGATCCGCAAACCACAGGAAGCTGCACCCTCAATCCTGCAACCCAGGATCCTAAACTTCGACAGCACGGGATCCTCCAGAAATCACCGGGAGAAAGGATCCTCAGTACCAACATCCACTCCTGTCTGGGATGCTACTCCTGACGAGCGAACTCATGCGACTCAGCATCCTAATGAGACCTCCCTTACTCCTAATACTAAGGATCTTGGTAACTTCAAAAATGATAATGCTTTTAACACCGGCTCTATGGACCTTAATATAGGTTTAAGCCTGATCATGGCTAAGGAACTTCAATAATTAAGGCGAATGATCTCGAGTGTGTCTGGAGTGGTCTAACCTATACCGGAAGCATCCCCCACAAGCCACATGATCTCAAGATTTGTCCCGGCATTCAACAATCAATTTTCTTGTAGCAGAACATTCAAAAAGATCACTAGTGATATTTATCGAGTGGTTCAGGATCCTAAGGAATCCCTTAGGAACTTTGTGAATAGGTTTGGCAGGGAAGCTTTGAGTATCCACAACATTGACATGGCAACTGCAGTTGAGGCCTTTAAAATGGGCTTAAAGAAGGACTCGCCTTTCTATGAGGACATCGTAATGACTCCATGCAAAAGGATTGACGATGTTAGGAGCATAGCACTACGGTTCATAAGGCTCGAACAGGACAAGGAGATCCAAAAGAGGAGAAACCCACCAAGCTCATACGATCACCCCAATAGGAAGGCTGACTCCTCAGCCCAAAGATCCTATAAGTAAAAACCATTTTCCAAACCTGATCATCATAGGGTTAATACCCTTGAAGATGAAGGAGAGGAAGAAGACTTTCCTAAGATTACTGACTATTGCTTTTCAGTGGATATTTCTGTTGGATTAGTGTCTAAGCCCGTAACTATATTTGGTAAGTACTTGACCCGGTTGTGCATGGTCCTTTTGGGTTGCCTTCACCATAGCAACTTGACAGGGTGATTTGTGAAGAGAGAGAAGATATTATGATTTATTAATATATTATGAGAATAATATATTAAAGGAATAATCATATTATTTAATTAATATTAGTCATAAATTAATTAAGAATTAATTTGGTGACTAAAAGAGATTAATTGAATATAGGGGACTGAACTGCAATTATTTGATAATTGAGTTATTGGGCTGGGAAACCCAATGGAGCAAGGGGTGAACGAAATTATGATGGGAGTCCATCATATTTTCGTCCATGGCCTTAATCCAGAAGGTTCCATGGGCTGCTTGGTGATTAAGTTGTCCATTAGGGTTTTGGCTGAAACCCTAGAAGCTCAGAGTATAAATAGACCCCTTGGGTTGTGGAAATCAGCTACACTTGCTTCCTTGGAACCCTAGAGCCGATTTCATACCTCTCTCCTTTCTCCAAATCATTCTCTTGCTAATTGGTGTTTGTAAGCCATTAGAGGAGTGACAATTGTGACTCTAAGCTCCAAGACAAGAAGAATCAAGCAAGCTACAAGAGGTAATCATCTAGATCTGAGTTTCTTATGTCAAATTCGAATTGTATACACTAGATCTAGGGTTTGCAAGACTTGGATAAATTGCATGTTCAATAGAGAAACCTAGATCCAAGCATTAGGGTTTGCATGTGCACATAGGAAAGTTCTTATGGCTCAAACCCAACAGTGGTATCAGAGTCTTGATTGGTTTCTATTGTATTGATGCCTTGTTTATTTGTTCAAGCTTTGAAAAATCGTTTTTTCTACCCCCTGACTGACAGACTCGGCGAGTCCCATTGTGGACTCGACGGGTAGGATGAACTCGACGAGTCCATAAGGGGACTCGGCGAGTCGGAGCGTCTGTCAGAGTGATTTTCGGGATTTCTTGCTGTTTTGCTTAAGGATTCTTACCTAAATCGTTTTGGTTTAATAAAATCCGAATTTTATCACCTGTTTGACAATATCCTTAACAAAACAAAAGATAATTACCAATTGTTTAAATAATTAATTCCTTATTTGATAATAATTGATTATTTGAATTAATTGTTGAATTATCTTGCAAGTAATATTGACTAGGTCAAATTTAGATAATCATTAAATTAATTGTTTAATTTATATTATTTTCTATTTGATCCTTTGTGTTTTGAAAAGTTCAAAACTTGTCCTCAAGTTTTGAAATTTAAATTTTGTGAATAAAAGTTTAATTTGAACTATTTAAATTTCAAACCTTAGAATTTTACAAGTTTTAAAATTAAACCTTATACTTTATAGTATTATAAGATTAATATATATATATGTATAACTTAAATGCTTGTCTTACCGTTAGTAGGCCTCATTCAAGAAGCCGGTCTATAAGGGGGGTATAAGGTTATGGCCTATAAAATGGTCGTTTAATGGGTGTCCATTCTCACCCACCGCTTCCTTGATTGGTGGAGGGTCGTTAGCCGAACGGGTAGGATAGGGCAAACTTTCCTCATTTAAAAGTATAATGAATCTATATAAAGTAACTAAAAGTTTTTACAAAATTCTCAATCTTAGTTACTTAAGGCAAAAGTGAATTTGATGCAATTCCATGAAATTACACTTTGCACCCTTGCTAAGACGTTAATGGAGCGTGTGTGGTTAACCGTCACATTAATTAGGTTCTAAGCAAAGGTGGCAAAGGGTGACTCATTGTTTGTCATAGTTCGATGGAGCGTGTGTGGTTAACTGGCACATCGAATAGGTGACTGTAACAATGAGGGCACCATGTACATTTGCATGGTTATTCACACCCGCTTTGTGATCCTTGGCATCCCAATCACAAACTAGAGGGGCATATTAAGATTTAAACATGCCATTGAAAAGTTCAATGAATCTCAAAAGATCTATGAGTTTTTCAATACGTTTAAAACTTAATCTCTTTTTCGTTTTTCATGGTGGAGAATCAGTGAATCGACATTCACTTGCCTTCAAATTATTTACTTGTTAGATTACGACATCCCTTTTCTAATTTGTGAATAATGTTGTTGGTTCCTAGCCGTAATTTCTCATTTGGGTGATTAATTGGGGAAATTCGTTTCTAATCAACTTTGTTCTTTTTCCTTTTCAGATGTCGAACGCAAACAACAACGCTTCTGGTTCAAACTCCTCTAGTTCGTTCTCACTCATGAACTTGTGTGGGAAAGTGATCTTTGATGGGACCAATTTCAGTAATTGGATCCGCAACATTCGCATGGTCACTCGCTACGAGGAAAAAGAATATGTCCTCGATGAGAAGCTAAAGGAGATTGACATCGACACTGCTACCGCTGAAGAGATCGCAGCCTATGAGGCCCACGAGCGTGATGCCTCAAAAGTCCATTGCATCATGTTAACGACTATGAATGCAGAACTCCAGAAGTCCTATAAGGACAAGTACCCCAATGAGATGCATCAAGATCTGCTGGAACGCTACCACCAGAGCGCTAGGCAAGAAAGGTACGAGATCATCACTTCGATGATCACTACCAAAATGGGTAATGGAGAGTCCCTTACCGCTCATCTGCAAAAGATGCAGAGATATGTCGATCGACTGTTGAAGTTAAATGTGAACTTTGATGAAGAACTGGCAATTGATATCATCCTTCATTCTTTGCCTCCCTACTATAGCCAGTTCCGCATGACCTACCACATGAATAAGGAAGAGGTCTCTTTGAACAAGCTTCAGGGCTTGTTGAGGACTGCTGAGAGCAACCTCAAAGATAAATATGTTGCATCAACTCCAACTCCCACTGTTGCCCCTGTCTTGGCAATAGGGCAAGGGAAAGGTAAGAAGAGGAAGGCTCCCTCAAGGGGCCACCACAAGGGAAAGACCCAAGATGGCACCTCTTCTAGTGGAACCAAAGTTGGTTATGCTAAACCCAACTCTAACCCTAAGGAGGCAGAGTGCCACTACTGCCACAAGATAGGGCACTAGAAGAGAAGCTGCCCAGAATATCTGCAGGCCATCAAGGATGGGAAGATCAAGCCATCTTTTGCAGGTATTTACACAATTAAATCTAATGGTTTATCATATGCTACTTCTTGGGTTCTTGATACAGGATGTGGTTTTCACATATGTTCTGATTTGCAGGGACTAAGAAGAAATAGGGATGTGGAGCATGGAAGGATGAATCTGGTCATGGGAAACAGAAGAACGTCGCCTGTCACCAAGATTGGAGTATATTCCTTAGTGCTTAGTAATGGATTAGATTTAGATTTAAACAATTGTTGCTATTCGCCAGATATGGCAAGAAACATCATTTCATTTCATGGTTTATATAGACAAGGTTTTAGATATTCTTTTGATAATGAAAAGGGTTCTATTTGTGCTTATCTTAATAATGATTTATATTTTGAAGCATTGCCTTGTAATGGAATATATGAAACTGTGATGGTTGTAGATAACTTAGGAAATGATGTGTTGTGTGTGGATTCTTCCAATAGTATGGATAAAGCATGCTTGTGGCATTGTCGTCTTGGACATGTCAACAAGAAACGCATAGCCCAACTCCAAAAGGATGGAGTGTTGGAGTCATTCGACCTTAGAGACGATGACGTGTGCGAGTCTTGTTTACTTGGAAAGATGACCAAGTCACCCTTCACTGGCACTTGTGCGAGGGGTGAGGGTTTATTGGATCTCATACATACAGATGTATCTGGACCCTTTAGATCCACCACAAGGGATGCAAACCGCTTCTATGTGACTTTCACAGACGATTATAGCAGATTTGGGTATATCTACTTAATTAAGCACAAGTCAGAAACCTTTGAAAAGTTCAAAGAGTTCAAGCAAGAAGTGGAGAATCAGTTGGGCAGGAAAATCAAGATGCTTAGATCTAATCGAGGTGGAGAGTACCTAAGTCTTGAATTCCACGAATATCTCAAGGAATGCGGAATTGTTTCGCAATTGACGCCACCTAGGACACCACAGTTGAATGGTGTGGATGAGATGCGTAATCGAACCTTGCTAGACATAGTTCGTTCCATGATGAGTCGTGCTTCACTACCTATCTCATTCTGGGGGTATGCCTTAGAAACTGCCGCCCATATCCTTAACTTAGTCCCTACGAAGAAGGTTGCCAAGACACCTCACGAAATGTGGACAGGGAAGGCTCCCTCGTTAGCACATATCAAGGTTTGGGGTTGCGAGGCTTTCGTAAGACGAGAGACTCACGACAAGCTCGAACCTCATAGTGAGCGATGTATTTTCATCGGCTACCCACAGAAATCCTTTGGATATCTATTCTACAGATCAAGTGACAATTTTGTCTTCGTTGCAAGGAGATGGGTTTTCCGAGAGCGAGAACTCATAAGCCAAGGAGACAGTGGGAGGCAAATCGATCTTGAAGAGCTTCAAGAGTCGAACGATGAAGGAACCTCTAACACTGGCGCTCAACTCGAGGAGGAAACTCCGGTTGAACCGATTGACGAGTCCTTACCTCTTAGACGTTCCGAAAGGGTTAGTGTTCCACCCCAGTTTTATGGTTTTCATATTACTAAGGAAGGGGATACGTTCATTAGTGATAGTACACTAGTGAATCTGGATGAACCTAACAGCTATAAGGAAGCCATGGCAGGCTCGGAGTCTGCGAAATGGAAAGAGGCTATGGATAGCGAGATTCAGTCCATGTATGAAAACCAAGTTTGGAATTTGGTTGACAATGTACCAGGTCGTAAGACGGTCGGGTGCAAGTGGATCTTCAAGAAGAAGACTGACGTGGATGGAAATGTGAACACTTATAAGGCGTGATTGGTTGCGAAGGGTTTCACTCAAACTCCTGGAGTTTACTACGATGAAACCTTCTCACCAGTTGCGAAGATAAAGTCTATCAGGGTGATGTTGGCCATTGCTACATTTCATGACTATGAAATATGGCAAATGGATGTCAAAACCGCTTTCCTTAATGGGAAGTTGGCTGAGGATGTTTACATGGCTGAGCCAGAGGGTTTTGTCAATGCGAAGCATCCCAATAGAGTGTGTAAGCTTGAGAAGTCCATTTATGGACTTAAGCAAGCTTCTCACAGATGGAATCTTTGTTTTGATGAGAAGGTCAAAGAGTTTGGTTTTCTGCGAAGCGAGGATGAATCATGTGTATATGTCAAAGCCAGTGGGAGTATAGTAAGTTTCCTCGTATTGTATGTCGACGACATACTACTCATAGGAAACGACATCCCGACACTGCAGGAGGTTAAGTCCTGGCTCGGGAAGTGCTTCACTATGTAGGACCTCGGAGAGGCTTCCTATATTTTGGGAATTAGGATAGTGAGAAACAGAAGTAAGAGACTAATAGGACTTAGTCAGAATACTTACTTAGACAAGGTACTAAAACGTTTTAGTATGGAGAATTCAAAGAAAGGGGAGTTACCAATCCAAAGTAATGCCAAGTTGAGTAAGACTCAAAGTCCGAATACTGAAGTCGAGATAGCAGAGATGAGCTGAGTACCTTACGCTTCCGCAGTCGGCTCGATCATATATGTTATGACTTGTACTCGCCCTGATGTGGCTTTCGCTTTGAGCATGGTCAGCAGATATCAAGGGAACCCCAGCAAAGCACATTGGATCGTAGTCAAGAATATACTTAAGTACCTTCGGAGGACCAAGGAATGGTTTCTAGTCCTCGGTGGGAGTGATGACTTAAAAGTGTGAGGGTACAGTGACGCCAGTTTTCAGACCGACAGAGACAACTACCGTTCGCAGTCGGGCTGAGTCTTTACCCTTAATGGAGGAGCAGTGACTTGGAAAAGTTCCAAACAGGAGACCGTAGCTGATTCAACGTGCGAATCAGAGTATATAGCGGCAAGCGAAGCGTCAAAGGAGGCAATATGGTTGAAGAACTTCATTGGAGACCTTGGAGTTGTGCCAGCCATAAAGGAGCCCATTGAGATTTTCTGTGATAATGAAGGTGCGTTTGCCTTGACCAAGGAACCGAGAGATCATGGCAGATCTCGACATATCAACAGAAAATATCACTTTATTTGACATCAGGTGGAAGAAGGACTCCTCGTAGTGAAGAGGGTATCGTCAGAGGATAACCCAGCAGATCCGCTTATGAAGGGACTGAGCAGGGTTAAGCACTTGCAGCACGCTAGGAGCATCGGGCTGAAGGACGATATTAGTTTAGATTAGATAGTTAAGAAACATGTAATAGATAAATTGTAATTAGCATTTGATGATTAAATAAAAGAGTATTATTTATTAGTAATGTTACTGTCTTATGTTAATCATTTACCTATTGTTTCATTTTGCATGTTTTGACTTCCTGAATAATTGAATTATTTGATAATAATCGAATTATTCGAACGGTCCACAGTCGTTCATATGTTGGAAGTAGATATGAATGAAGATTGTCGTGAATTGGTGTGTAGATTGTCTAAAAGTGTATTAGACATAGCAAAAGTTTGCTACAACGTTCATGAGTGCTTATGAACTTGGTTTGAGCATTGGAATAAACCCACACTTGTTGGAATCACTTCATGGAATTTATCACGAGTGATCGCAAGATGGTAATATCATATGGTCTTAAAACCTAGATATATGGTTTATTGTTTGCTAATTGGTTGTGCATTGATAATGCGTAAACGCATCAGTAACTTGATGTTATAAAACACATTGTTGTGTATGATTTGATTAGTGGATAGTAAATGCATATAAGTCAAAGTTTATCTGTTCCTTTTATCCTAAGAGGGTAAAAGCGATATCAGGGCCCCTCGATGATTTGATTTGACTTATGCGTCGGGCCCGGTTAGGACTGAATTGATGTGTTCAATTAAGTTCTATGTCAAATGAATCTGAGATCGAGAAACTAACTGTTAGACGATAAGTATGACTATGTTCCATGTGATTGTCCGCACGATATCTAGAACAGAGGATTATACGATCCCTTATCTAAAGGACAGGTCACTGATAAGATCAGAGTTCGACAGTGTCTTTGAGAGCTACGATTGCTAATCGGATTAGGCTTGTATTTGTAGTTACTAGACTTATCCAAGTGGGAGACTGTTGGATTAGTGTCTAAGCCCGTAACTATATTTGGTAAGTACTTGACCCGGTTGTGCATGGTCCTTTTGGGTTGCCTTCACCATAGCAACTTCACAGGGTGATTTGTGAAGAGGGAGAAGATATTATGATTTATTAATATATTATGAGAATAATATATTAAAGGAATAATCATATTATTTAATTAATATTAGTCATAAATTAATTAAGAATTAATTTGGTGACTAAAAGAGATTAATTGAATATAGGGGACTGAACTGCAATTATTTGATAATTGAGTTATTGGGCTGGGAAACCCAATGGAGCAAGGGGTGACCGAAATTATGATGGGAGTCCATCATATTTTCGTCCATGGCCTTAATCCAGAAGGTTCCATGGGTTGCTTGGTGATTAAGTTGTCCATTAGGGTTTTGGCTGAAACCCTAGAAGCTCACAGTGTAGTGACTAAAGAACATGGTTTGGCATGCGGAATTAAAGATTGCACAATGAACATGGTGATTTGGGTGTTCAAGAGATGTATTGATTATGTATTGTGTTACAAAAAAGGATCTAGATCTAGTCTACATAAATAACACACACTTACACACTCAACTTTTACATCTCTCAAGCACACCTCTACAAGTAGACTAAACCCACCTTATATAGAGGTGTTTACATGTCTCTCTCTCACTCTCTATCTCATGAGTCAAAATGCTAATGCACCACTTGCAAGTGGGTTTTACAAAAGTCAACACATTACAAAGTCATACATGAATAACATTGCACCCCAACATTCTCCCCCTCAAAGTTAGGAATGGATGACCCACTTCAAATCTTCCAAAATCGAGCAACTACACGATCCGAGCCTCAAGGGTGACACATGTCGAAATAAACTTCAATCTTCAATTCTTCCATGATTCTTCAATTTGGGCTCTAGGATGTGAGACCATACAATCCGAGCATCAACGAATGATCACGAGCTTCTCAAACTCCAAATCGATCACCCTAAAGTTGAGCATAAAAACACACCCCAAAAATCTTCAATAATTCCAAACCCATTTCGAAAATAAATCATTTCCGAACTTCCAAATGCATCATTTCGTAAGCTTCAAAACTTCAAGATCACTTCGGTCTTCAAATCCGCGTAATATGAAAAATTCAAGTTCGAATTTCCATATAAATTTCTCCCCCTTTATATAATCGAAACTTGATTATAAAACCTTCAAGGAAAGAGAATGTGCTCTATTCGAAATTTTTCGTGTCAAAACTCCCCCTTAACATGTGGCATAAACTTTGTGCTTTAATCCGGAAAACCCAAAAAATGTTCAATTTTTAGCTTCGTTCACGGATCGCCTTTGACAAAATTTCTCAAAAATGGGTAGAAATTGTCAATTTCAAAATTCTGCAGTGACCCGGTGCCCCCAAAACAGCAAAATATGCAAAACTCTCCCCCTTTTCCAAATCTGGGTAGAGAGCGTCAATTTGCACAAGCTGCAGGGGCTTGAAATACATATTCTTCAATTTTTCAGCAAAATCAGTCCTTTTTCGAATTTGGGTATGAACCGCCAAATGTTCGAAACCTCAGGGACTATTTTCGAAAGTTACGCCTTTTGTTCCCCAAACATACGAAGAGTACCCCAAACATACGAAACTTCGATCAATTTTCGAAGTGGGGTGAAAACTGTCAAATTGTCGAAAGTTGATTTATTTGTCAAAGTTGCCAAATATTCGAAGGTTCAGGGGCTGTTTTCGAAACTTTTGCTTTTCTTCTTCAATTCATACGAAGCATTGTGCCAATTATACGAAGAGTAACCCCAATTGTCAAAGTTGCCAAACATTCGAAAATTTGCCATTTTTCTTTAAATCATTCGAAACTTTGATCAATCATACGAAGTGTTTAACCTTTGTCAAAAAGTCAAAACTATAAGGGCCATATTCAAAAATTTGATTTTTCTTCTTTCCAATTCATACGAAATCATACCCTTTGTTTAATACTTCACCCTTCTGCACAATTAACTATCCTTCGTACAAAACTTTCTCTTCTTCGTTCATTTCACAACACCAAAACCATAACCCATGTTTACAAAAACGAATCCATTCGAAGCCTCTGAATCAAGCTGAATCATTCAATTCCTCACCGAATCAAAAAGTCGTTCTTACAGTTCTTCGTTTTTCTTCGTTCATTATCAGTTGACCACATACCCTTCACTTTAATCATCGACTCCAACAGACTCATTTCTTCGACCACCGAACCACGATCCCAAGTTTATACCATTCGATTATTGATACCCGAGCATCACCAAGATTGACTTCAAAGATCATCTCAATCATCAATTAATTCGTTCGACAGATTCTTGTGAGAACAAAAATCTTCGAAATTCGTTTATTAACTTCAAATATCAACTTCGAATCCTTGAACACTAAACTCGATTTCCAAGTTAAACTCATTCCCTTCCTGTTTGACTTCCCAAACGACTCAAACAAGAACAATGAAAATGAAATCGATTCGAGATGCATTAATCAACAAATACAAATTCCAGATCGGAACAATTTTTTATTCCAAAATTATTTTCCAAAATCGAAATCAACTTGCAAGCCATTTGAACCGATTCAATAATCGATACCAATCACAGATTCAAGAATAGGCAAAAGAAATTGAGTTCGACTTCAAACAATGAATTCAGGAGCTTGTCAAAAATTAAAATCGTCTACAACAACTTTGAATCAAATATGACTCGTATTCAATCAACGATCTACTAACTCAAATTGATTACAACTCAGATTGAGTTTTGATTCAATCGATTTTGACTTTTAGTAACCACTTCAATTCCAAGATTGATGAGAAGAGAAGTAACATGAAAACATCGATTATCAAACCATTAAAACATCGAATCACAAGAATTTGATTTTAACTATTAGCTTTTGATGCAGATGAAGAAGAATGGAACGATAACGATGAACAGACGATAAGAACTGAACAAAATCAGTTTAACCTTTTAATAAGGGCTCAAGAATTGAATTAATGAACAGTGACAATTCAATTAATTTGGATAAAATGAACTATGGGCTTAAAATTAGATGAACAGTAACATCAAGATTTGGATTTGGGCTTTCAATCAAGTATGAGATAAACAATGAATGAAAATGATTTTGGGCTTCAAATCGGATTAATGAACAGTAAACAGATCACGATTTAAAAAAAATTGAAATTTTGATTTTTGTTTGATCTAAAAAAAATTTGTTGAATCATCAATGGGGTTGAAATGTATTAGATCCAACGAAACAAATCGATCAAAAATTTAAGAACGTAACGCATGAATTCAATGAAATTAAGAGAGATCATAGAGAGAGACTCACCAAAATTGCTTCAATTGTAACAAATGTTGCCAAACCGAGAATCGTTCTTCAAAAATCACCTTGATCTTGAAGACCCGCTCTGATACCAATTGTAGTGACTAAAGAACATGGTTTGGCATGCGGAATTAAAGATTGCACAATGAACATGGTGATTTGGGTGTTCAAGAGATGTATTGATTATGTATCGTGTTACAAAAAAGGATCTAGATCTAGTCTACATAAATAACACACACTTACACACTCAACTTTTACATCTCTCAAGCACACCTCTACAAGTGGACTAAACCCACCTTATATAGAGGTGTTTACATGTCTCTCTTACTCTCTATCTTATGAGTCAAAAGGCTAATGCACCACATGCAAGTGGTTTTTACAAAAGTCAACACATTACAAAGTCATACATGAATAACTTTGCACCCCAACACACAGTATAAATAGACCCCTTGGGTTGTGGAAATCGGCTACACTTGCTTCCTTGGAACCCTAGAGCCGATTTCATACCTCTCTCCTTTCTCCAAATCATTCTCTTGCTAGTTGGTGTTTGTAAGCCATTAGAGGAGTGACAATTGTGACTCTAAGCTCCAAGACAAGAAGAATCAAGCAAGCTACAAGAGGTAATCATCTAGATTTGAGTTTCTTATGTCAAATTCGAATTGTATACACTAGATCTAGGGTTTGCAAGACTTGGATAAATAGCATGTTCAATAGAGAAACCTAGATCCAAGCATTAAGGTTTGCATGTGCACATAAGAAAGTTCTTATGGCTCAAACCCAACAATTTCAAGTATAATATTTGCTATGCAGGATCTTGGAGACAAAGCAAGATGGGCAAGAAAGGGAGAAACATCCGCCACTTGGAAAGACAAATCCAAATGGTGTGTGTACCATGAAGACTTTGGTCATATCACAGAAGATTGCATAGCACTTAAAAAGGAGATCAGCTACATCTTAGGAAAAGGATACGTCAAAGAAATCCTTGGAAGAAGAAGGGAGAGATCAAAAGAGAAAGATCAGGATCCTCGACAAACCAGGATCCCCTCCTGCCGACGCCATGGTAATCAATGTGATCTTTGGATGATCTGACAATTTTGGTACCTCTTATTCTGCAGCAAAGAGGGATGCCAAGGTGTCAAAAACAGAGAAAAAAGAAGGGCCACAGAAGAATACGTCAATCACAAACGAGAAAGAGATCACCTTCGACGAAGCAGATAGACAAGACATCCAAGATCCTCGCCAAGACAGATTGGTGATCACTCTTTACATCGCCAACCATTTCGTCAGAAGGATCCTTGTCGATAGAGGATCCCCAGTCAACATTTTATTCATGTACACGATAAAAATAATGAACATCCCGAAGTCCCAAATAGTTAGAAGATCCTTAGTGCTGATTGGATTCAACGGTGAAACCAAACACACAGTCGGCAAGATAAATCTACCTATATACATCGAGGGGGTAAACTCTATGCAACGTTTTTGTATAAATGATACGTTATCCTCTCATAATGTTACACTAGGTAGACCATGGATCCACGAAATGAAGGTTGTCCCATTGACATATGATCAGTGTGTGAAGATGCCTACCCCATGGGGGACAATGAAGATCACAGGAGATCAACAAGAATCCAAAATGCCTGAGCAAATCGAACAAGATCTAATAAACTTCCTCAAAGAAAAAAGCAAGACATTTTCTCGGAAGCATGAGGACATGACAGGTATAGACAAAAGTATAATAACACATAAACTTAACATTGATCTATCTTTCAGACCAATACACCAAAAGAGAAGGAAGTTCTCACCAGAGAGAAACCAATTTATACAAGAAGAAGTAGAAAACTTCTTAAAACTGGAATAATCAAGGAGGTGAAATTCCCAAGGTGGCTAGCTAATGTGGTCATGGTACAAAAGAAGAATGGTAAGTGGAGCATGTGTGTAGAGTACATGGATCTTAACAAGGCTTATCCTAAGGATCCTTTTCCTCTACCACACATAGACTCCATGATAGACGCGACAGCGGGTCATGAATTATTAACATTCATGGATGCTTTAGCGGGATTCCAACAGATCCAGATGGAACCATCCAACCAAGAGGATACGGCATTCATATCTCCAACATGTATCTATTGTTATACTGCCATGCCATTTGGTCTTAAAAATGCAGGTGCAACATACCAAAGGCTAGTCAAAAAGATGTTCAAATAGAAACTGGGGGACACCATGGAAGTCTACATTGATGACATGGTGGTCAAGTCTAAGAAATCTGAAGATCATCTCAAGGATCTTGAAGAAGCCTTCGACATACTGGACGAATATAACATGAAGTTGAATCCCTCCAAGTGTCACTTTGGAATGAGATCGGACAAGTTCCTTGGATAGATGGTGACCAGAAGGGGAATTGAAGCAAGCCCGGATCAAATCAAGGCCATACTCGATCTAAGATCACCATACTCGACAAAAGATATTCAAAGACTAACAGGAAGAGTGACAGCCCTAAACAGGTTCATCTCAAGATCCTCAGAAAGATGCAAGCCTTTCTATGACATCTTGAAGAAGAACAAAAGATTTGAGTGGACAAAGGAACACGAAGATGCTTTCCATGAACTTAAAAAATATTTAAGTTCAGCACCCCTATTGGTAAAACCATTAGATGGGGAACCACTTGTTCTCTACCTTTCAGTATCCTCAAACGCGATGAGTGCAATCTTAGCTAAGGATCTTAACAGGGACTAACATCACATCTGTAACACCCATAAAATTTACGCCAAATTTCAAACTTTTCAATCATAAATAAAACCCAATAGTATTGTTTACAAAAATGTTTTCAAATCTTTATTCGATCAGAGTGTCCCAAAAGCCAGATCATAAGGATGAGGAGAGGTACGGTCACGCCTTCGCCTTGCCATGATCTCCTGAAGTACCTGAAACAATAAACTGAAAACTGTAAGCCCGAGGGCTTAGTGAGCTACCCCCAAAATACCAATACCACACTGATAATACCATATCCGTAATAATCAATCAATCAACATGTATACTGGGCCATCGACCTGACTGGACCGCCCTACAGGGCCTACAGTCTAACTGAATCTATACCGAGCCTTCGGCATGACTGGACCGCCACGTGGGCCTACAGTCTCCCCGGACCGCTCATAGGGTGTGTTGGCCTTCAGCACAAAGCAGGACCGCCTCAACCCAAGCAACAAACAATTAACCATGTGCGCATAACTAACATATACTGGCATATACAAACATCAAACATATCTATCTCACTGATCACCAAAAATAGCAATCTCTCATAACTAGAGCACTGACCTAGCAGGTCACTAACATATTAATCCCTACGGATCATAAGAGCATAACATACTGTCCATCCTGATTCCGATCTAATAGATCATATCCACATGTAACATACCATAACGATAACAACTAAAGGGCCGGCCTTGGTGCCTTAGACCCTATCGATATAGTGAGGATAACTCACCTTGCAGATGTCATCTCGGTAGATAAACTTCAACCCTCGGATCACTGCCACAAACTCCACCACCTATTACCATAGTATAAACATACCCATAAGCCAACTAATCAAACCCTGGTTAAAGTCATAGTTATGAGTCAAGGTCAGCAGTCCATGTTGACCTTGACTCGCCGAGTACCCTCGGCTACTCGCCGAGTTCCTTGAAGTACTAACTCACTCGCCGAGTCACCTGAGTGACTCGTCGAGTTCCTTTGGTTTACGATCGAGACCCTAAGGCCACTCGTCGAGCTTCCTTCTTGCAACTCGACAGTTACCCGCGCATACATAAATTGGGGCAACCTCAACCGACTCGCCGAGTTGTTCATCCACTCGTCGAGTCTACGGCAATCTTCATCGGACTCGCCGAGTTGTTCTTCCAACTCGTCGAGTCCATGCCTATCTTCATATGACTCGCCGAGTCGACCATGCGACCCGCCGAATCCCTTCAGTTCTTTTTGCCATACTGACTCATTTGATCCATGCAGCGGCTCCAAACTACAGATCCAAGCTTCTAAGGCATGCTTTTCACGTAAAGTTGCAAACTTTACGTGCATGCATAGCTACAAAGGCTATTAATGTCAAATCCAAGCTCACAATGGGGGTTTCATACTCAAAGAGGCTTCATACATGACCAAATTCGGGGCTTTATGACTATAGAACCCCAGAAGGGTCCAGATCTGAAGTTAAAACTTCAGATCTAGCCCATATCCCACTTCATCTTCTCAATCAAACAATAAAACCCTAGATCTCAACCAAAAGAGGTCTAGAAGGAAAAGAAGAAAAGGTGACGACTTGATACCTCCAAATGATGCCATCTGAGGTAGATTTCTGATTTCCCACACTTCCTTGCTCCTAGCCTTCTGTTCTCCAAGCTCTTCTTCTCAAAAGATCTCCTCTCCAAAGCTTTAGACACACAAGAATAAAACACCACACGAATTAGGGTTTTCTGAGCTCTCAAATGACTGCAAAGAGGCCAAAGGAGGCTTATGCTTCCTTAAATAGGTTGCAAAACCCCGGGATTTAGGGTTTCATCTGCCAGCTCCTACTCGTCGAGTCCCTTCATGGACTCGGCGAGTAGGCCATTAAATACGCAAACCAAGCCCGCTGCTACTCGACGAGTAGGGCAACCAACTCGTCGAGTAGGCCTTGAAACCAATTAAATTCTTATTTAAACAATACCTGAGAATCGGGGCGTTACAATTCTCCCCCACTTGAACTAGACTTCGCCCTCGAAGTCTGCTGGAATAAACAACGCCGGGTAATGCTCTCGCATTTCCGCCTCCGGCTCCCACGTCCACTCGGATCCTCTCCGGTGCTCCCACTGCACTTTTACCAAAGGTATTTCTTTGTTCCGCAAAATCTTCTTCTTCCTTTCCAAGATGGCTACAAGCCTCTCCACGTAATTCAGGCGCTCATCGACCTGTATATCATCCAGCGATACTACTGCCTCCTGATCCATAATACACTTTCGCAATTGCGAAACATGGAACGTGCTATGAATTTGGTTGAGCTCCTCAGGTAGCTCTAGCCTATAAGCCACTCTGCCAACCCTGGCAATGATCCTGAACGGTCCAATATAACGGGGACCCAATTTTCCCCTCTTCCTGAAGCGGATCACACCCTTCCAGGGCGAGACCTTCAGAAGTACCATGTCACCAACCTGAAACTCTAAATCCGATCGGCGTCTATCAGCGTAACTCTTTTGCCGACTCTGAGCAGTCTGCAGCCGCTGTCTGATCTGCTGGATCTTTTCGGTAGTCTGCAAGACTACCTCCGTCCGACCCATCACTCTGTGTCCAACCTCACCCCAACAGACCGGGGTTCTACATCTCCGACCATACAACAACTCAAAAGGCGCGGCGCCAATACTGGAATGGTAGCTGTTGTTGTAGGCAAACTCTGTAAGCGGTAGATGGGAATCCCAACTCCCACCGAAGTCAATGATGCACGCCCTTAACATATCTTCGAGGGTCTGAATGGTTCGCTCACTCTGTCCATCGGTCTGCGGATGGAACGTTGTACTAAAGTGCAGCCGCGTACCCAGTTCCTCAGGGAACTTCTGCCAAAAACGGGAAGTAAACCTGACATCCCGATCGGAAACAATGGAGACTGGAACCCCATGGCGAGAGACAATCTCGCTGACATACATATCGGCCAATCTCTCGGCCGACGAACTCTCCCGTATGGCCAAGAAATGGGCACTCTTGGTCAACCGATCCACGATGACCCATATAGCATCGAACCCCTTCGCCGTCCTCAACAATTCCGTAATGAAGTCCATCGTGATCTGTTCCCATTTCCACATGGGAATCTCCAGAGGCTGCAGCTTACCATGCGGCCTCTGATGCTCGGCCTTGACCATTCTACAGGTCAAGCACCTCTCAACATACCAAGCGATTTCTCGCTTCATACATGGCCACCAGTAGCTCAAACTCAAATCGCGATACATCTTGGTGGCCCCCGGGTGTATAGAAAAGTAAGACTTATGAGCCTCCTCTATCACTGTCTGTCGGACCCCTCCGGACATCGGAACCCAAACCCGACCGTGTCGGGTCAATAATCCGCAGCTATCCTGAACAAACCGGGTGCTCTCGCCCTTAATCCGCTCCAACTTCCAGTTCTCTGGTCTCATGCCCTCAGCCTGAGCCTCCCTAATCAAACTCACAAGCGGGGAATCCACCGATATCCTCATACACCTTGCTGGGGTAGTAGACCCAGCTGACTTGCGGCTCAAAGCGTCCGCAACCACATTCGCTTTACCAGGATGGTAAAGGATCTCGCAATCATAGTCCTTGACTACATCCAGCCACCTGCGCTGCCTCATATTCAGGTTCGGCTGATCCATGATGTGCCTCAAACTCTTGTGGTCCGTGTATATAGTACATCGGACCCCGTACAGATAATGCCTCCAAATCTTGAGAGTGAATACCACTGCTCCCAACTCAAGATCGTGCGTAGGGTATCTCGTCTCATGCGGCTTCAGCTGCCGCAATGCATAGGCTATCACCCGTCCCCTCTACATGAGGACCGCCCCCAGACCTGTGATGGACGCATCACAAAATACTATGAAATCTTCGACTCCCTCGGGGAGCGTCAACACTGGCGCCTCACATAAACATCGTCGAAGGGTCTCAAACGCCCTCTGCTGCTCAGGGCCCCACCGGAAATCCACCCCCTTCCTCGTTAGACGAGTGAGGGGTACTGCAACCTTGGAAAAATCTCGAATGAATCTCCGGTAGTACCTTGCTAATCCCAAGAAACTCCTGATGTCTGAGGGAGACTTCGGAATCTCCCACTGTATAACCGCCTCTACTTTGGCCTGGTCGACCAAAATCCCCTCCTGGTTAACGAGATGTCCGAGAAACTGGACCTCTCGTAACCAAAACTCACACTTCGAGAACTTGGCATACAGCCGTTCTCGTCGCAGAACCTCCAGCAGCTCCCTAAGGTGCTCCTCGTGCTGCTCTCGGGTCTTGGAATACACCAAGATATCATCTATGAACACAATGACCGAGCGATCGAGCATCGGTCTGCAGACCCGATTCATCAAATCCATGAACACTGCCGGCGCGTTGGTGAGCCCAAACGGCATCACCACGAACTCGTAATGACCATAACCAGTCTGAAACGCGGTCTTCTCCACGTCTTCCTCCCTCACCCTGACCTGGTGATACCCGGATCTCAAGTCGATCTTGGAAAACCAAGATGCACCCTGCAGCTGATCGAAAAGATCATCTATCCTTGGGAGTGGATAACGGTTCTTCACCGTTAGCTTGTTCAACTCCCTGTAGTCGATGCACATCCTATGCGAACCGTCCTTCTTCCTGACGAAGAGGATCGGTGCTCCCCATGGGGAACTACTCGGACGAATAAACTGCTTACCCAGCAGCTCCTGCAACTGAGATGACAACTCCTGCATCTCTGGCGGTGCCAGTCGGTACGGCGCCTTAGCGATAGGGGCCGCACCCGGTACCAGATCAATCCTGAACTCAACCTACCTCTCCGAGGCACTCCACGTAACTCCTCTGGAAACACGTCAGCAAACTCTCTAACCACCGGGACCTCTGAAACTGAAGTCTGATCCCTGACCCACATGTCCACCACACACGCTAAATAACCTGCACATCCGTGCTGAATATACTGTCGAGCCCTAGCGGCCGAACAAAACCCTGATCCTACTCTGGTGCCCTCACCATATACCACCAGTTCTCCCCCACTTGGGGTTCGAACTACTACTCGTTGTCCCTCACAGTCGATCATGACGCCAAACCGGCTGAGCCAATCCATCCCTACGATCACACATACTTCCCCCATGGGAATAGGAATCAAATTTATCGGAAATGATACCCCGAAAATCTCCAGCTCGCATCCCCGGTAAACCGAAGAAGCAGAAATCTCGTGCTCGTTGGCGATCGAAACTCGCATCCCCCATGGATTGTTATATATGTTGTAGGTGGTATTTTGGGGGAAGTCACTAAGCTCCGTGCTTACATTTATTTATTTATTGTGTTTCAGGTACTTGATTTCGCGTGTTTTGATACTCTAATATTTTGGGATGTTAGTATTTGATACTTATGTTTTGTTTGACTTGGGTTTTGTGGAGATCATGATTTTACCTTATTAAAAATGAAAATTTTATTTTGAAAAATGGGACGTTACATCAATAACAACATGACAAGCATTAAAACCACCGTTCTTGATATCAAATAGGCACTGAGAATATCTTGGAGGGTAAAAAGGTCATCAACATCACTTTGTAAGCTAACTTCAGAAACATCATCCACCACCAAATTAGGAATGAACTTCCAAGGAAAAAATTCACAGCAAAAGCAGTCGCCAAATATAATCCTGTTATTGAACCCTAGACGTAGGCAATGCACACCAAAGCATATACATTCATGCAAAGTTATACGACACCAAGGTTACACCAAAATACTAATTATCTCAACCCTTTTCTTACAGATCAGTTAACCCACTTCCAAATGAGAATTTTAGATTACTAAAGAATACCCTGAAAAAAACATTAAGATCCAACAAACCACTTAGAATAAGATAACCCAAAAAAAAGATTAATATACCACGAAACGCACACACTACTGGAAAATATCACAAAAGAACACCAACCTAATGAAAAGAAATACCAAACAACCGTAGAAACCTAGAGTTTGAACTACGCTGTTTATAAGAACAAATACTTACACCAAAAGAACCCAACACATCCCTGCAATCTTGGTATGCCCTAAACACACACCAAGATGAGTTTTTATAAAGAAACCTACCCCCATCCGCACCATAGACCCAATTACATTAATCTAGAAGTAGAAGGGGAGCAACACTAATTGTGCCAATTGAGACTAGGAATTTTTTCTCGAAAATTAATTCAATTAAACATGTTTAATTGAATTTCATCTACCATTTTCCATGGATTAGGTTGCCTTTTATTTTGTAAATAGTAGCATTCATTGCCTTCCAAATGAACCAAATGCCTGTATGCATTATGGCCAGAATAGAATATAGAATATAGATATGCATTTAATAACTATTTATCAACTTTGTAACCCTTTTTAACTTGCATACTATTTTCCTTGTCTGATTTTGATATCGCCTAATCGCTTGAGTGCCCTCTAATTTTCTTTTTCAACTATTTACTTGAGTAGCTCTCTAATATTTTTTTGAAGACTTGTGTAAAATTGGATTCCGCTGTTGCCTAATATGCATCTGCACGGTGTCAGTACACAAAATGTTCTCTATACATTTTGTAATCAGGAAGAAGAAAATGTGAATCACTGTGCAGCTTCCCAAAAACAGTTTGGACATGGGCTTTAGGTTGGTGCCACATCAGTATCACCCCATCTAAAAACCTTAATGTGCATAAAAAATATTCATTTCTTTTGCAACTACTCACTGCTCAAGTGAATCTCTTCTAATAAAATAGTACAAATTTTATCACTTGTCATTTTTTTATAATTTTTAATTTCTTTTTTCCTACTCTCTAAAATGACTAATGTTATTTTCTATGATTTTACGTTTAAATTTAAATCTTTTTCTAAGTCCTTTAAATTTAGCATTATTAATAGAGATTTTGAATTCAAAATGTTTAGTAACCAATTATGTGATCCTTGATAAAAATAAGTAATCAATCAATCAATTATAAATAATCATCTACTCCACTCATTCGTTCTCGATTTTTTATATTTTTATAAACACCCTTTATAAATTTGTTTAAAATATTTTTGTTATAATTATTATCTATATTATTTTAATTTATCAAACATGTATTACACGGGTTATAACCTAATATAAAATATAAAAATGCATTTCATTCTGTAATTATTTATCAAGTAATATTTGTAACCCTTTTTAACATGCATGCTATTTTCTTTGTCTGATTTTGATATCGCCTAATCGTTTGTGTGCCCTCTAATTTTCTTTTTCGACTATTTATTTGTCAACAAGATTATTAACCCATATCAAACCTTTACCACCCTACAATCCAAAAATCAATAAAAAAAAGGGTTGACTAAATAGACACCCAATTTTACCATACAGACACACTCATTAAATTTTGAAATATTTTTATTGGTTGAAATTGCATTGTTTTTCGAAAAAATTGATTATAAATGGTTAATTATAGATTGACTTCTTATAAAGGTGTCAATGGGTTGGGGTTGTCTGAGAGATGTCTTGTTAGATCACCCTAAAAAAAACACATATACTATGTTTTCCTCTCTAAACACATAAAACAAGAGGTCATGATATCCGACACCACTAAAAGCCAAACAATGAATGGTTGACATTCATTAACGTGTTGTCAGGGATGCCTTGCCATCTTTAGGGGTTCCAAGTGGCACTTATCGGTTAACCAGGAGACTTAGCTTCTCAAGTGTTGTACATCACGATAAAACTATTCTACGATCACCACACATTTCATTCTCTCTAAGTTTCTTCAACAAATTCAAAGACACAATAAAAAACCCCATCTCAAATTTCAAATCTTTACAACAAAAATGGCAAATAATTAATGGAACAAGATTTCGGATCAGAATGCAGCAGTGAGTGTGGATCGGGTTGGACTTTGTACTTGGGACACTCGATCTATACTTTGGATCCTCTTCAAAATTCCATATACGATGAAGAAGATGATGATATGTCAATGGTTTCAGATGCATCTTCAGGTCCACCGCATGTTCAAGAACAAGAATGCGACAACAATGGCGTTAACGAAACAGGTTTTCAAAGACAAATACAATATTTTCCTAGTATTCTTGATGACACCACTACCTCTCCCTTCTTCGAGTTTCCTATGTAATCATTTTCTTTCCCTCTGTTTTTTATAAGGTTTACATTATGTGGTTGCTGCTAAAATGAATTTTGACAGGTGGGAAATTGCACATCTTTAGTGGGAGAGAGTGATATTGTTATTACAGATTATTCAGAGGGTGAATCAAAATTCAAAGATCAATTCGCGTATGTCAACTCTTGTGTTTCTGGTACTCAGTTGCAGCAAAACCAATTACGTAAACCATGAAAGATATGAAGTGTAATTATGCAGGATTCAATCTTTTTTAGTCTAAGAACACTTCGTGTACAGATGTTATTAGGGAAAAAGTCGATCGTTGCCAAATCCTAGTCTGTTGCTTTGTAAAATTTTGAAGGAAAATTTATGCCTACCAAACCTTCTAAAATAATATCTTTTGTGTCTGGATTAATCCAGGACCTCCTAATTTGTAGTTAGATTAAAATATCCCTGTTAGCCAAATGGGCTAGCCCCATAACTAGCAAAAAAAAACCTTTAATAACTGAGAAGTGAGAGGAAGCAGAAACATGAGAGGGAAATGCTAAATCGAACCCTACAGGTGGGGGCATAGCTGGAGCAGGTTTCCAAAGAAAGATACAAGAATACGACAACAATGGTGTTACCGAGTGTACGAATTTCTACCTGTTTACCGTACAATGAAATTGAAAGTCGTTTTTGTTAGGGTTAATGTTTTAACTCTACAAATTTTTCTTTTTAACGTCCCTAATTAATTATTATTAATATTATTATTATTTGTAGTTTAGGGGTTTAAACTCGATTTTTGTAGGTTAAAAAAGTCCTTATCGGAAAAGTGAAGGCTAAACGGTTACTCCTCTCTATCATCTTCTCCAATAGAAAGACGAAATTTCAAATATCAAATTAAGATCATTCAATTTCATGTGGCATGTGATGTGAATACTTATTTTAATAAAGTGATTATTACTTTAATATTCGAATAACATTCTTAATTATTTTCAAACATAAATTTTAATTAAAAGAACAGAATTATATCAAACTACTAGCAAGGAGGCTAGTAAAAAGCATATTACAACGAAGTAATAGCTAGAGAAAGTTTGTAAAGCCAACCAACTCGTTTCTTAAGTGTATTACATTTATGTTGCGCCACATTTAAGTTCGAGGTGTCCGCCCACTTTAACCAAATGAGAGGTCATGGGTTCAAGTCTCATTAGGAGACAGAGGTGGTGTTTAGGATTAGATTAGGAGTAGGATAGTTTGCCGTTTCAAAAAAAAAATTGACCAAGTTACAACTTCGGTTACCTAAATTCCATCATCTACCAATGAGCTTCCAAATATCTATAGTCATAAGGCAAGAAATAAAGACATGACTAAACAGTCTCGATAACACCATTGCAAATAAGACAAAGGATAAAGTCCAAATTTATACATTTATCGACAGAAACAAAATTATTTCATCTAGTTGACACCTCATTTGTAACCAAAGTGCCACTATCCAGAAAGCAACGTACATAAAAAAACAGAGAACTCGTTCATCACATCTAAGTCTAATCCAACCAATCATTTTGACAATAAACATCAAAATTTTGGATTGCATGAACCAATAATCCACTCTATTGCCCACCTTCAACTCCCGCTCTCGACCGCCTTCTCAAATAATTCAGCCACAAGTCCAAATTGAGACGATCAAACACTAAACAATTTTGATGAAGGTTTAAAGCAAAAACTCTAGACAATTGTTGATTGGACGGAGTTATCCTAATCCAAGTATCGAAACAAAACTTTGTACGTATGTTTAATGTTCTCCACCTTTGTAAGGGTCGAAGTAGTGTTGTAAGGTGTCGAAATGTAATGTTATATTGCAAAGGTGTATTATGTCGAAACTATGAAGTTTAGTCCTTTGTAATTTTTTGTATGCTTTACTGTTTTCCTATATATAGGGAATGTTACTTAGAGTTAGATAAGAGTTTTGGAGATTGTCTTGTCTATTTTCTCTCTGTAACCGTGAAGCATAATATGAGCTGAAACTAGATCTTATTTACATTTTGTGTTCTCAATTCTCGATACTCTGATTTTGATTTCATTACTTGATTCAATACTTCATCAATCGGTATCAGAGCAGGAATCATATCTCTGCGATCTGATTTTCATTCTGAATCAAAAGGTTTTTTAATCAAATTCTGTATTCAAAAGTTTCCGCGTCTTTTGTGTTGAAAATCGTTATTGATCTACAGTTGTGATTCGATTCTGCAACTGATTTGTTGAATCGAGTGTTCTTCTTGAAATCTCTGATCGTTTCAGCTATTTGTTTCCAAAATCTCTTAAGTTTTTCTGAAAAATTCATCCGTACGTTCATGGCTAATTTCAACCTGAACTCAATGACATCCTATTCTCATCTGCTAGGATCTTCAACTAAGATTCATATGCTTATCCTAGAATACTATGATCAGTGGGATGATCGCATGCAAGACTACTTGAACGGGCTGGATGAGGAGCTTTGGTCATGTATTACTGGAAACGGTACTCATCCACCAAATGTTCAAGCAATTGGATCTTCATCTGATACTTCAAGTGTTGCTGATCAATCTGGTAGACTGAAGAAGCTTGAGAAAAGATGTATGAGAGAATTGTGTGGTGCATTGCCTCCTGTTGTTTACAACTATGTCAGAAGTTATATAACTGCAAAAGACATCTGGAACAATCTCAAAGAAAAGTTTCAAGGAAGTGAAAATACTAAGATTACTATGTAATCGCCATGGAATTACTCGAACAACCATGGAGTTCAATCTGACATTCATCATGGGTTTACGCAAAGAATGGAGGAATGTAACATTGATGGTAAAAACTCAGTAGAGTTTCGATACTTCGACGCTTAATGACTTGTACAATCTGCTAAAAACTCATGAAGGAGAAGTAAATGAAATTGCTAAGGAATCTAAAATGAGTCTTGGAGGACCATTAGCTTTGATGTCGAAAGTTAATGAGAAAGAGTCAGTCGAAAAGGAAGATTCTGATAATGAAGGATTTTTGGTTAATTCGGACGATGAAGCTGTTGCATTTTACTCGAATAATATGGTGAATAAGTTTTTCAAGAAACCTTTTAGTTCAAAGACGAAAATTGGTGAGGGAAAAGGAAAATTCGTGGCAAAAGCAGGAGGATAAGAGAAAAAGAAGAGTGCGAAGAATGATGTTAAAGTGGAAGAGCAGAAAGTTGAGAAAAAGCTGAAAGGAGACTCCGGAATTGATTGTCACTATTGTCATGGTGCAAACCATATGTCTAGTGATTGTATGCTTCGAAAGAAGGAAGAAAAGAAAAATAAAGTGAAAAACGAAGCATACTATGTCGAGCGCCTGGAGGAAGTGAGGGCGAAAGCGAAAGGAATCTCTCTTGTGGTGAAAGGTGAGAATGATGATGAAGGAATATACCAAATCTGGTCCTCGGGTTCTGATGATGAGGAAATGCGTAATCCTACGCATGGGTCGATGTATGCAAAATTTGAGGAAGAAAATGATGAAGTGATGACTGGTCGTTATTTTATGACCAAAGGAGGAGATAAATCACCCATGACAACAAAGGTACGTTCTATTCTTCAATCTTTTAATATTCCTTTAAGTGCGTATGATTCTGAATCAATTGCTTTTGATGATACTGTTGCTTATTTCAATACTTTGGATATCTCTGCTAGTAACGAGGCTAAGAAATCAACTTCTCAGTTGCTAGATGTTCAGAAGCAGTTAGATTCCAAGAAAATAAAAGTAGAATGTCTAGAGTTACAGATTACAAATATAATGTGTGATAGGGATTCTTTGAGTAGTGAAGTCAAATTGTTGTTAGCACAAAGAAACATATATTGTAATTCTGCTAAAAGACTTTACGTGAAATTAACTGCTTTGCATCATTCATCTGATATAAGCAAGGAACAACATAGGAAGTTATTACCTTTTCTAGTTTACGAGAGAGAGAAGGTTGATAACATTTCCTATGATTGTGAGAAAACAATTGCAGAATTTGATAAAATTCCTGATGATAGATATGCTTATGGAATTGTGAAAATTGACGAATATCTTGATGCAGATGAATTAGTTGATATTGTGAATGATACCTTGACCAAAACTGAACAAATTAAAATTTTGAAAAGAACTGAGAATTCGACATCTAATTCTCAATCTAATTTTGCTGATATTGAAGATAATTTTGATAATATTAGCGAAATAAGTGATATTGAGGATGTTGATTGTTCTCAGTTGTCTATCGTTAATGTTACATCTAAGGCTAAAGGAAAAGAAAAGTGTAATGATTCGTTGGTTAAGATTGACATTGACAAACCCTCAATTTCGAAAGTTTTTGATTTCGATCATGTGAGAGTCAAAGATAGTCAAACTGATAGCAGTGATGATGAAAATGATGATGAAGTTTCGAACAAACCACCATCAACAAGTAAAGATTCGAGAGAAACAACAATTCCACGAATTGTTGTTGATCAGGTGTATGGTGACACTGAAAAATTCGACAAGGTAATGACTGAAAAGGGTGCTCATTATCTCAAAACTAATCAAGTGGTGTATCCGAACTTTAAATCCACAGATGATGTTGTTTTTCCAAACCAAGTATTTGTGACAAAAGGAAATGTCAAAAACATTAAACCAGAATTTAACAAATTGGTTGAAGAAGATAACAAACAAATATCTGATGAAGGATTTTTTGCAAATCAGAGTATTATCGAAAATAATCTCACAAAGAATACATACACTTTTCAAAGACAAAAACCTCAAAGAAAATGGGTTAAAAAACAAAAAGTTTCAAACAAAATTCCAAAAGAAATTGAGGAGAAAGTTGAACAATTTGTCAAAATCAACTCAAAAGAATTTAAATATCAAATTGACAAATTTTCGAAAGATAATGAAATTTCAAAAAGACAAGCACGAAAGAAAATTTTCTGGAAAACTGTTGAGTCTCGAAAGAAACAAAATGGTTTGACAAAGAAAACATCTGAAAGACAGAGTCTAAATCTGTTAAGACTAACTCTTCATCACATTCAGGCAATCAGAAAAATCCCGCTCAATTTAATAAATCATTGTCTGAATCCATTTCACAAACTACATTTTCGAAAGCTAAAACTCAAGACACTACATCATTTTCGAAAAATTTCAATCATTCATCACAGGAATTTCAAAATCAAAATTTCACAAATCGATTTTCTTCTCATTCACAACAAAGATTCTCTCAAAATCAAAATTTAAAACACACTCCTCTACCAAATTAATCAAATAATTTTCAAAATCGATTTTCTCAAAACACAAATGTCGAAAACAGTGTTAAAAGTCGACAATTTGAAAATTTTCGTCCTAAATCAAATGTTGATTTCACTCCACAAAAACCAAAATTTCCAAATCCTTTTGGGAAGCAGAATTCGAAAGTTTCATACAGTAAGGGTTCGTCAAATGTGAAGAATATCGACCATTGGCTTGAAGGAAAAGGAAAGATGTTTCAATCTCGAAAATTTTCCCAACAACAAATTCGAGAAGCTTATGAGAAATATGTAAATGATTCTTCAAACGGAAGTTCATCTTCAAAAGAATCAAATATTTCTGTGAAAGCTTGGACATCAGTTTCGAAAGATAAACATGTTGAGAAACAAGTTGAGAACAAAAAGGCGAATGTCAGTGACAATCCTAAACCTTCGAAAACTTATGTTTCTGCTCCTTTACCTAATGATGTCAACTTAATTGATACTTTCAAATCAAAATTTCGTGATTGGGTTTTAGGTTCTTCATTTCACTCTGTTTTAAAAGCTAATAACCTAGGACCCAAACAGCCTTGGGTACCTAAATTCTTTCATTAATTACAGGTTTTGTGTGACGAGCAATATGATGATAAATGGTACATTGATAGTGGTTTCTCTCGTCACATGACTGGAAAGAAGGAGAATTTGCGAGATTATCGAAGTTTGGAGAATGCAGGAGTAGTTAAATTCGGAAACAATCACAAGTGACAGGTGAAAGGATATGGCAAAGTCACGAATGGGAAGTTTACTGTTAAGAGAGTCGCATATGTCGAAGGTCTTCAACATAACTTGATAAGTGTTTCACAACTTGTTGTGGGCACTGGCAATCAAGTGGTGTTTAACGAAGCAGGAAGCATCATTTCAAATGTTAACACTAAAGAGGTTTTGCTCAAATCCAAACGACATGGAGACATGTTTACTCTCGATATCAAACCAATCGTTGGAAAACCCTCAGTGTGTTTACTCTCGAAAGCTTCAACTGATGTTAGCTGGCTTTGGCATCGAAGACTTTCTCACTTAAATTTTCGAAATATCAATAAATTGGTAGTTGATGATCTTGTCCGAGGTTTGCATGTGTTAAAATTCAATAATGATACTTTATGTGCAGCTTGCGAACAAGGAAAACAACATCGCAAAGGTCATCATGTGGTTATTGACTCAAAGATTGTTGAACCGTTGGAATTACTTCACATTGACTTATGTGGACCATTGACTGTTGAGACACTCAACAAGAAACGGTACATTTTAGTTATTGTTGATGATTTTTCACGGTTTACTTGGGTTTATTTTCTCAGGCTAAAATCTGAGGTTGCTCAAGTAATGATCGACGTTATCAAGAAGATTGAGATCAGCTTAAAGAAGAAAGTTCGAAAAATCAAAAGCGACAATGGTTCTGAATTTAAGAATAACTTTCTTGATTCGTTTTTAGTTGATCAAGGGATTTCGCATAATTTCTCTTCACCATATACACCTCAGCAAAATGGTGTGGTTGAGAGAAGAAATCGTTCTCTCTGTGAAGCAGCACGAACAATGCTTACATATGCGAATCTTCCTCAATATCTTTGGGGTGAAGCTGTTTCCACTGCATGTTTTACTCAAAACAGATCGTTTATTCATCGTTGTTTCAACATTAATCCTTATGAAATTCTCAATAACAGAAAACCTAATGTCAAATTCTTTCATGTTTTTGGTTGCAGGTGTTTTATCATGAATCTCAAGGATATCTTTCGAAGTTCCAGTGTAAAGCTGACGAAGGAATTTTCTTGGGATATTCTCATAAGTCGGTTGCATATCGAGTTTTGAATAAACGAACACGCAAAGTGGAAGAAACATTTAATCTAACCTTTGATGATTATTATGTTAAACAAGTAGAAAAATGTTTTGATCACAAACCAATTATTAATGAATCAAATGTTGACTCTGAAATTTCAAATTCGACAGATTTTGATTATGATTTAATCTTTGGTACACCAGATAAGGCTGCTGATGTTGAAGTTAATGCTACTGATAATCGCATACCTGAAGCTTCAAAGCATTTTGACAATTCGACATTAACCCAAGATGCTTTAGACTTGAGTTCAACATCGAATTCTCCAAGAAATGGTGAAAGCCTGCTTAATGATCAAGTGGAGGGGGAGCACTTGAATTAGACAACTCAGTTTGAGGGGGAGCATTCTTTCGAGGGGGAGTATAGAAGATTGGATAATGATGTTGAGGGGGAGCATTCTTTCGAGGGGGAGTATATGAGATTGGATAATTCTGTTGCAGGATCTAAAAATGACGAAATGTTTGAAGATACACCATTGGATATTGATCCAGCATATACACCATTAGATAAATGGACAAGAAATCATCCAAAGGAACAAGTTCTTGGAAATCCACAAGACGGTGTGTTAACGAGAGCTCAACTTCATGCAAAGAATGACGTACTTAATGTTCATCAGGAGTTTTGCATGTTTAACGTTTTCATTTCGAAAATTGAACCAAAAACAGTTAAGGTTGCAATGGAACACTCAGATTGGGTTGTTGCAATGCAATCTGAATTGGCTTAATTCGAAATAAACAAAGTTTGGAGATTAATTCCTAAGCCAAAACACGTTTCAATAGTTGGGTTGAAATGGATTTTCAAAAATAAAACAGATAAAGATGGTAATATTGTTCGAAATAAAGCTAGGCTTGTAGTAAAAGGTTATTCGCAACAAGAAGGAATAGACTGTGAAGAAACCTTCGCCCCTGTCGCAGGACTCGAGGCAGTTCGAATATTTTTGGCCTATGCAGCTCATAAAGATTTTGATGTTTATCAAATGGATGTGAAATGTGCATTTTTGAATGGAGAACTCGAAGAGACAGTGTATGTTGAACACCTCCAGGTTTTGTAAATGAAGAATATCCTAATCATTGCTATATTTTAGATAAGGTTGTTTATGGGTTAAAACTAGCACCAAGAGCATGGTATGGAACTTTAACTTCTTTCTTAAAACAATTGAAATTTAAACAAGGATCAGTTGATCCCACTCTCTTTCGAAAGAAAGTTGGGGATCATATAATGCTTGTTCAAATTTATGTTGATGATATTATTTTTGGCTCTACTGACCCTGCTTTGTCTAATGAATTCGAAAATCTGATGAAAAGCAAATTTGAGATGAGTATGATGGGAAAAATCAACAATTTTCTTGGTTTAAATATGCATCAAAACAGAGAAGAAATTTTTATCAATTAAGAAAAATATACCAAGAATCTGCTTGAAAATTTTTGATTGGCGAATAGCACGAAATTACGAGTACCAATGGCGACTGGAACAAGGCTTACACCTTCGTTAGATAAACCTGCAGTTGATTTAACTCTATACAGAAGCATGATAGGTTCGTTACTTTACCTCACAGCAAGTTGACCTGATATTATGTTTTCTGTTTGTAATTGTGCTAGGTATCAGTCAAATCCTCGAGAACCACATCTCACTGCAGTCAAGAATATTTTTCGTTATCTCAAAGGCTCAATTTCGTTAGGATTATGGTATCCTTCGAAAACTGGATTCTTCATACAAGCTTTTTCAGATGCTGATTTAGGATGTTGCAATCTTGATAGAAAAAGCACAAGTGGCGGATGTCAACTTCTGGATGGGAAGTTAGTAAGCTGGCAGTCGAAAAAGCAAACATGTGTTTCGATTTCCACAGCAGAAGCTGAGTATGTTGCTACTGCAGCTTGCACTTCACAAATCATATGGATTCAAAGTCAACTGCGTGATTATGCAATCAACATGAAGAAAATTCCGTTGTATTGTGATTCACAAAGTGCAATACGCATTTGTCACAACCCTGTACAACATTCGAAAACCGAGCATATTGCTCTTCGTTATCATTTTATAAAAGATCATGTGGAAGATGGAAACATTGAAGTTCACTTTGTGAAAACAACTGATCAACTGGCTGATATTTTCACAAAACCATTAGATGAAAAATCATTCATGAGAATTTTGGGGGGGGACTTGGAATGATAGAAGGAAATTCAGTTCCTGGAACAATTTCGAAAGAATGAAAAAAAAAAATCAAATTGCAAAAATGTCGAATCAGAGGTGCTGAATGATCTTTAAAAGAATCTCGTTAAGTGTTCAGTGGTTACTGTTCACGATCAGCGCTTCGACACGCTTCGATTTCGACATCAAGTGCAATTCGCTTTGTAGACAAATTTTCGTTAGTCTGTCAAAATTTCTTTAATTTCACACAAAAAAAAATTTCGACAGTATGTTACAAAATTTTCGTTACTTTGTTACAAAAATCTTTTCGTTAAGTTTGTAACTAAATTTTTTTTTCTTTTTCTCAAAATGTTTTTTTGTTAATATGTGTCATAGTTTTCGTTAGAATTGCTCATAAACTTTTTCGAAAGTTTATCACACAACTTTTTATTATTCTAAAACAGACTTTTCGTTAGATTGTTAAGTTGTTTTCTTTTTGAAAAATCAAAAACACCATATTTTTGTTTTGTTTTGTTTTTGAAAAATTCCAAAAATTCCAAAAAGATTTTTTGTTATTGTTCCTAAAATCAAATTTTCAAAAATATTTTCTTTTTGTTTGTTTTGTTTTGTAGAAAAGCTTGGAACATGAAGAAGAGGGTGAACAAGTTTTATGAGGTAACATGCTTGTTGTTTCAAGGGAAGGTACATTTTCGACATCTTATGTACTAGTTAGGTTGTCCCTAGAAGCATGCTGCAGCATGTCGACCCAAGCCTCTTCTGACTCAATGTGTGTTTTTGAAGCCTTAATGAAATTTTCATTACGAAAATTTCTTCCCAATCAGGCTATATTCACATTAGTCCATGAGCTACCATACTCTACTCAAATGAGTTTAGAGTAATCTGCTGAGTCCATCAAAAAGCAGTGGTACTTTCGAAATTCTTTAACCAATCTTTTTCATCACAAAGTTCTTACACTTTCACACACAATGACATATGTCCAAGAGATCTCTGGTCAAACCAATCAGGATTTAGACATATCAAACTTCTGTGTTAATGATCTAACATCATGAGACCGTGATGAAAGTGAAACCCAAAAATGTCCAACTCATTTAAGGGAATTGACAGGGAACTTTGTTCCAGATTTAACGAAACATTTTTTTCAGTACCAACTTTCGAAACTCTTCTTCCTCTCCCGAGTTGAGTTAAGATTCTACTAAGATGGTAAAGGATGTTAATGTCACCATCGAAATGGAAACCACTGAAACGTCTGGATATGCCCTCGTTTCGTCTATCTAGCTGACAGCTGTAATTGGATTGATCCCTTTTCATCTTGGAATCCCACCGGAGTGAGTAGACACGGAGCAGACCAATCAAGCATTTTTTTTTCTAAAAAGGAAGGGAACTTCTCACCGAAGGAGGCAGTAGGAATGAAGGAGGCGGGAAGCTACCGCTTCTAGAATGGTTGCTTATCCTTCACTTTTTTTAGAGCGTCTCGCTATTCAAAAAAAAGGTTTATGTAATCGGAAAAATGGTTACGGTTGCGGAAACCAGAGAAAGTCGGGAACCATCGGTTACCTTTTGAATCAAAGTAGCAGTACAATGGAAGGGGCCTAGGAAGATGTTCAACAACCATCTCCTTTCCGTCCAGAATGTAGTGTAGAAAAGCAAAGAATCTTTCCTGCTTCAGAGCTATTCATAGCTAATAGGATAGGTATTCTATTTGAAATAAGGGGGCTGCCCTAAGGTGGGATAGTGTGTCAGTAAACACACAGTGGTTAAGGGTTTAGACCTCTAGACAGGACAGATTCAATTGTGGGCAAATCATATTCAATTCTTTTGAGTGATCTTGATCAAATGTTCGAATCCCACGATGTTTGTTACCCAATAGGATCCAGCAAACATTTTTTTGAATATGATTTCCGTGTGAGTTTCATTTGAATTCTAAGTCACTTCATATATTTCTTCCAAAGCTTACTTGTCACTGACTACACTGGTCATACAAGTAACTTCTGTTACAATTACTCACATTTATGTTAAGTGCTGATATGTAACGAAATCACAAACCACCCAAGAAGCTTGTTAAAAAGAGGCCCTTCGATACTTCTCTACAAGTATTCGATTGTAATTCACGGGAAAACACACAAGCTGCTAGTCATCTCTCTTGATGAATAGCGAAGCAATCTTTGCCCGGAATTTCTCTGCCTTTATATCGAAATAAATTTTTTTTCGACATCACATATCCAAAATTTTATTTTCTTGATTCTTATCTTTTTCTTTGACACACTGCACTCACGAAATCCTTGAGGTTCTGAGTATTACCAACTCAGGCTGATGATTTTGACAGTCTGGTACATGACTTCGTTTTCAAACCCTAAAACGAAAGAGCCCAACCTCTATTCCGAAGGTTTTGTCCTTATCCACACGTACTCACGAAGAGACTTTTGATGTGACGGTTGGTTACTGTGCTTATTTCTCGGAGATCGTGTCCTATACTTTTTCTGACATGGAGTATATGATGGTTACTGGCGCAACTTTCAAGGGCCACGTGTCAAGATCATTAATGATAATCGTTTGAAATTCAAAAGGGGATACATATATAAAGGGCAATTGGATCATCATTCCACGTTTACGCGTACTACAAAATCTCCAAACGATATGTGCTCTATTTCTCTCTTGATTCTTCATCATTCTCAAAGCAAACCCTAATCATGGCCGCTCTTCAATCAAACACAACTGACGATGCATCTTCTCAACAACCCATCATGAAGATCCAAAGTAACAATTATCAAGTGGATGGTGATGTTACTGTGTACCCTGAAGAACTCAAGATGCTAATTGTGGCTTTAAAACATTCTGTTTTATCGACTGCAATGTTCAGTGCATTTGCAGTACCTATGTCCTGGTTATCAATGGCGGGTTCTACTGCATCCTACAGCAAGACGATGGATACTGTGACTTTCAATTTAATCAATGAGCAGAAGTTTCGTCTTACCAAGAAGTTATTTGTCAAAATTATTCAAATCCCTAATTCTCCACCTTTCTACCAAGTAACTAATGAACAGGTGTTACACATGTTCAATGAGATGGGTTATCAACCTACTCTCTTAAAGATCAGTGAATTCAAGAAGTCTTGTCTTCCAAGTTTGTGGAATTTTCTTTTTGGGATTTACCTTCGATGTCTTACAGGTCGTAATGTTGGTTTAGATAAAGAGTGTATGGAGGTGTATGCTATGGTCGCAGGTATTTATTATGATATACCTGTTGACTATGCAACTCAGATGTGGAAAGAATTCTTGAAGAGCATTGACAATACGAATGTGGTTGATGGGATTTCATGTGCAAGGTTTTGGAGTCTAATTCTCCAATTTACCTATGAAAAGGAAAGTATTTTGGTACCTGCTGATGAACCTAAAGTTGAATTCTTGAAGTATCATTATCCCAAGACGATTGAAGATGATATGAATATTTTTCCAACAATTGCTAGGATTCCTGATGGGATGCTCAAGAAGGTTGACCCTTCGAATCCTGTGTTGGAGGCTTATTTACTTACAATCAACACAAATGATGGAATTGGTATTTTGTTGCCAAAACATGATGAAGGCTCTTCGAAGAAATATCAGAAGTCAAAGACTGTTGATGTCTCAACTCCTGAGAAAAATGATAAAGAAACAACTGTTTCTAAGTCACCAAAGAAACAGCCTGTAGAGGTAGTGAAAGTTTCGAAGAAATCTGTAAAATCTCAGGAGACTACACAACCTGATTCTACCAAGCAGCTTATTCCCACAAAATCTGGTGTGTTAAAGCGACTCAAAAAGATGTCTCATAGATCCATAAAATCTCCTGAGAGGTCATCTAGTTTCTCACCATCAATGGTTCGTAAGCCCCATGTCACTCGGAAAGATGTTGTTCTTCGTGAAGTTCCTATGCCAGTGTCACCATCATCGAAGAAGCGCAGGGCTGAGGATGTTGCAAAGCATATTTCCAACAAGACTAAGAAGCCAAATAAGCGAAAGTTGATCCTTCAGGAAGATGAAGAAGAAGAAGAAATTGTTCCTGATTCTCCAATAGGTAATATTTCACCTCAACAGAAATCACCTGCCAAGTCAACTTTCGAAATGACAGGAATTTTAAGTAGCTCTGTGGAAACTTCGATAGTGGACACATCTAGTATTTTTGGTGAATCAACACAAGTATCGACTCATATGCAGACTTCGGTCATACCACCCGAGGTTTCGTTAACTGAATCATTTTATGAGGAGGTTCGAACCTCAAGCATTTCCACACACGTATCTGATATGGATGTGAATGTCAACATGGGTGAAGGAGTTTCGAACAATGAACATCCAGTTGCTACTCAAGGTATTCTTGAACATTCCACTACTCAAACCAATACTTCGTTACCACTAATTATCACCACTATTTCCACAACCACTCATTCTCCTACTTTTGATATGGTCATCAATCATCCCATTACTTCTCTTTTTTCATCCCAATCTACTGACCCACCTAAACCTCTTAATGATGATGATACTGATGATGGAGGGTTTGGAGGATCATTTGTTGATTTGGAATTTGATCCAGAAGAAGAAGATATCCCAGATCATATGCTGATGTCCGGGAAGCAGTTCAAGATTCTAAACAAAAAGCTCAATTCAATACTTTAATCCCAAGCAGATGCAGGGGGTCAAAATTTCGTTTCAAGTATTGAAGTTGATGTGATGCTTAAAGCTCAGGAGGTTCGGTTATTCAAGAAAGTGGATAAGTTGATGAATGCTTTTGAATCTCATCTTTTCGAAAAGCTTGATTCCATGGATCAAAATACCGAATTACGAGTCAAATCTGCATCTCCGACTTTTAATGATGCGCTCAAGGACTTGCAACGTGTTGCCAAGGAACGTCATGTTCATTTTGTGCAAGATGTAAAAATTGTTCGTGAAAATGTGAATCAAAAGCTTAAAGAAATGAAAGAGAGTGTGTCTTCAGAGCTTCGTGAGTTGGATAACAAATATTCTTTTCTTCTTGAAAAAGTTGATATTATAGCGGATGGTGTTACTACGTTTGTTAAAACCCATCAATCTTTTGATCATAAGTTTGATGAGAAAGCAACTGCTGCTGTTACAAGTTTTGGACAACTAACTACTCTGCTTGAAGAATTGAAGGGAATTGTTTCGAATTCTGGCTCATCCTCAATCTTTACTCCTGAGTTTGTTGATCAGAAGTTTCATTACTTCGAGGCTGCAATTCAAAAGATGTTGGCTCCATTGTCTCAGTTTGTCACTATCTTACCAGCGAATGCCCCACCTGTTATCACAGGGGTGCAAGGGGGAGAAAAGGAAGGTGTTGGTAAAGGAGCAAATGTTTCTGAGAAAACGAATGAAGAAACAAAGGTTGTGGGTAAAGTTTTCAAGACTCAAATTCCTACAACAAAACCTATATTTTCGAAGGTTGAACCAGTAATGGCAACTACAGTTACTACAAGGCCAATCACAAAAGGCATTGTAATTGGGTCAACTGGTGAAGGGGGAAGTAGTTCAAACCCTAAGGAAACTACAACAACTTCAGACAAAGGGAAAACAATTCTTGTTGAAAAGACGAAAGAAGAAAGAAAGGCGGAAATTGAAGCAGAGATGGAGAAGCAGCGTCATATTCAGAGTATTTTGATGCTTCGTGCAAATGATCCACCTACAATGAACAAAGGTGATCCAACGAGATTGCACAGTTATGAAAATATTGAAGCCAGAGTTGCATACAACGAAATGTATGAATTCGAGAAAAAGCCAAGGAAGAGTTATGCAATTGAGAACTCTGATATGAATCAGCTTGATTTTCCCACCAATGAGATGATGTTTCTCATTGCTCAATATAAGGTTGTGAATAGATTCAAGAACAAGGATGATTTTTCTCACATGAAGCTGAGGTTCCATGCAGTGTTGGGGAAGGAACAAGAAGAGGTTTGGCCATTGGTGAAAATTGTTCAAGTGCTCAGTATAACGAAAGGTGAACTTTTCAAAAATATGCTGCAGAATTTTCGATATCACGTTGTGAGGGCAAATAAAGTACCTTTCGATTTTCCATTGCTGATTTCCCTTTGATGAACTTGAATGATTTGATTCAAGTTGCATATATACTCAAGGATTTGGATGCTTCTAAACTCCAAAACACAAGCAAGGATGTGTTACATTTGGGTATGGGTCATATAAAGCTTTTCATAGACAATTACTATGATTGTCTAGCTATGACAGACGTTGAGTTGGCTGCAACAATGGAAAAAGAAGTTACTGTTCCTCAAACCAAGACAATGAGTGAAGCTCAGTTGAAGAAGTATGTGGATGGTGAAATATGTTTGAAGCCATTTGGTATAGTTTTTGCTGGGAAGAGTAAGAAGGGAAAATCATCGAAGTTCTTTTTCCAAATAAGCGAAATTGAAAGATATACAACTGCTCATTATACAAACTTAATTGTGCATATGAATAGTTGTAAGAAGAATAACGATGGAGATAAGGCTGAACTAAAGAAGGTGATGAATTGGTATGTTGAAATTCAAAGAACATTACACATGGCTGGTCAAGTTTTGATCAACTGATTCCGACACTGCTTACAAAGGGGGAGATTGTAAGAGTCGAAGTAGTGTTGTAAGGTGTCGAAATGTAATGTTATTTTGCAAAGGCATATTATGTCGAAACTATGAAGTTTAGTCCTTTGTAATTTTTTGTATGCTTTACTGTTTTCCTATATATAGGGAATGTTACTTAGAGTTAGATAAGAGTTTTGGAGATTATGTTGTCTATTTTCTCTCTGTAACCGTGAAGCATAATACGAGCTGAAACTAGATCTTATTTACATTCTGTGTTCTCATTTCTCGATACTCTGATTTTGATTTCATTACTTGATTCAATACTTCATCAACCTTAATCTTACAAAAATATTTAAGATGAAGACATTTAATCTGAAGTTCCACGTAGCATGTATTAGGTTAATCCAAGGACCATTATAAACATTCCCAAACGAGTTTTGCTTAATGTGACTGTCACTCCCGTGTAGCGCTTTTATCATATGCTCCACAACGCGTCACAATGTTTAAAGAACCGTCACCTCTTTCTTTTTTACTAGCCATGACTTTCTTCCAACAGACCCAAGAGAGTTTTCGCTCACCAAAATTAGCCCCAAAAGAAACAAACTCGAAGGGACTCCAATAACTCCAATATACTCTTAAGTTATCCAAAACTACCTTTAAAATAATAAATCCACCATATAAAGTTCACTTTTCAAAATGAAAGTCTAGACAAAAACTAGTCAATAATATCCCCCAAGGGTCAATAACTCAATACGATTCATATTCAAGGTAAATAAAAGGTAACCAGATCGTCGAACATTCAACAAGAATTATCAGTATCAGCAACGCCCACTTGTGTTTTTGTGACCTGGCGCCGGAAAACCCCATGTTATGTTTAACTAAACATACGACTTTTAACTAAACCTAAAATACTAGCATCCCGCTGAAACTCCATTCAAAAAAAGAAAAAAACAGTCCTTCCATGGTTAAGAAAAAACCGAACATCATTCCAATATAGAGACTTCGACTATATACAACCATCAATACTCCTAAATACATAATCGGCATTATTACTAAGAAATAATAATAATAATAATAATAATAATAATAATAATAATAATAATAATAATAATAAGAGGTAACTGATTTATTATTATTGGGAGACACAAACACAGACACGTGTGATCACTCTAGAAGCCTTTTGCTCTTGCACCAAGCAATGGCGACAACATATAAGAAGATACTGCCAGTTGTCCCACCACCAACTGTCCATAAAAATTTACGCATTCCAACTTCCTTTTCTGCGCCAGTGTCAGCGTTGAAAAGCTCAATATGAATATTCATTCCAAAAACTCCCGCCACCACCACAAATGTACCCACCACCAGCGTTGCTGTCGTCAACATCACACCCATTTGGAGAAGATGATTCTGTTTGTCATCCAGCATTATGTTGATATAGTCTTCCGTGTCATCCACATACTCCCTCAACTGTAATAATCCATAATTTAATATAACACCACTTACACCTGTTCTATACTTATTACTTAACAACAAAGAAAACCAAGTCACATACTGTGGATAGTTTATTGAGTGTGCCATCAATCTGAACAAAGTAAGCCTCCAAAAGCATTTCAAGTTCTTCAACATCAAGATGTTTGCTATGACCACTTCGTGTTGTACTGGTGCGGGTCCCACGGCTTTCTCTCCCAAGTGTATTGGCTCGATAAAGTTGTTCAGGCTGCTGATCGATTGATTCCTCACCAGGAACTCTGATATATTATTAACATATAACAATAGTTTTTAACAACATCAACCAAAATATATTTAAAAAAAAAAAAAAAAAAAAAAAGGAGACTCAAAAACCTGTCATCAATTTCTGTTTGAAGAATCTCTTCATCCACATCTTCATCGTTAACGAAAGTGGAAGAAGAAGCATCATCAAGCTGTTGCTCTAGCTTTTCGGTTAGATACATTTCAGCCATGTCTTCATCATCATCTAGTAAATGCTCTAATTCATCCCTGACCTAAATCAGTCGAATATTATCAAGTGATGCCATGTTGAGTTGAATTATGAAGTATGAAATATGAATCCAAAAACCTTTTGAACACGTCCTGTAATAGCAACCAATCGGCTTTTGATTTGGCGGACACGTTCCAGATTCAGAGTACTAATCTTTCCAGTCAACTTATCCAGTGCTGGATGTGCTTCTTGCTCCAATGTTCTTGCCTAGTTTAAGATATGAAAATGATTCAGAGTGAAGAAGAAGAAGAAGAAGAAGAGGAAGAAGAAAGGAGTCCTAAAACCTCTCACCTCATTATCCAAGGAACTGCAAGCTGCCTCCAGACATGCCTCAAGTGCAATGAACTCAAATGGAAGAAGCTTTGGTCCATCTCTCTTGTCAAAAGAATGTTTTCCATCGGGTTTAACCTCATGGCCTCTTTCTGGGATGCTTGATGATACTCTTGGTGGGCTAACTTCTCTTGAACGTGGTTCTCCCAGATCATACAAATGTCTCCACTCAGTATCACCGTCTACCAATCCCTCCTAAACAGAGTTCCAGGAACATTAAAATTAGGTAAACTACAAATTGTAATACATAGATGAACACCTTGATGGAGGTGCAGATATAGAGATACTGACTGCAATTACATTGATACAGCCTATATCAGGAGTAAGCAAATGCTTTTTTCCGGTTAAATTTCCAGATCAAATCGACTAGTGTTCGTATTGACAATCAATTTGGTTTCACGTAGTTATATAGAACAACAGTAGAAGAACAATTTTAGTGATTGCAATTGAATTAGGGCATTATTCAGCCAATAGATTATTCGACACTCCATAAACATAACGCAATCACAGTTTTGATTCGGATAAGTTGAACTCAAACAACACTAAACGGAACTAAAGGGAGTTCAATTATTTAGAGATATCGATAAATTCAAACACGGGCAAATAATCTCTAAACGATGCTAGAGAAGAATTAAGAAAAATAGAGAACCTGAGAAGTAGCCTGATGATGACGCAAGATACGGCGTTGAAGTTCGTCAACGAAGGGAGTAACAGAAGGATCTTTAGAATTAAGCAACAGCACCTCCTGTGCCGTAATTATGGCCTTGATATGCTCCAGATTGATGACGATGGCTCGTTCTCTGCCAAGAACAGTAGAGGGATATGATAGGATCGGGTCTAGGATGCGGAGATCGCGCGCAGGTAGCCCCGTGCGGCGCATGATAGCATGCTTGCCGGCTTCGATAATTTGAGCCTGACCGGTTGAATCGAGGAGTAGCCATGGCCTGACTCCTGTTGCCTTTTTGCGGAGACCTGGTCCACCAACATTCAGCTGTGCGGCGGCAGTTCGTACGGAGTCGAAGACGTCTTCTTCCGGTGTGGCGGCGAATGCGACGGCTACCGGAGGATGAGCTATCCTCATGATGACACACTGATTTCAATAGACCCACTCAACTCACCCACTGCTGTTCCTCAATTTTAAGTTTTAACTAGGGTATGAAGTAGGAACTCGGATCCCCACTGCACTAGGAAACGATTTCCCCGAACAAAAAGTTCGAACTACCTTTTTGTGATAACCTTTTAGTTTTTAGAAGGTAAATTGATTTTGTAAACTTTTATTTTAAGATTATTATTATTTTTTTCATTTAACGATAATCGATTGGTGACCTGGAAATAAAAAAACAAAACAAAATAGAAATTCAAATCACACTAGTTTTATTTATATATTTTTAAGATAAAATGCTGAAAAACATAATTATTTATCTATCAATAATTAAAGGCAAAATTTCGTATATGCCCTTGCTAAACAACTAAATATCATATTTACCCAGCCTAAATTCTAAATATCGTATTTGCCCTTCTTAATGTTTTATAATATCATATATACCCAAATATATTTTTTTGTTAATTTTTATTGATTTATAATCCTTTTTTACCATTTTAAAATCACTAAAACTAAAAACAACAATCAAATGGACAATATTGCCCTTCCTTTACAAATCACACGTTTAATTCATTGGCTTTCAAATTCAAACAAATTTAATTCATGTAATTCCTCACGATCGCAGTTCTAAATTGCAATACAATAATCAAACTCCAATGCAACCTGCCACATACCAAATATAGGACAAATAAGAAAGCATGATCATGTAATCCTTTTGAATAATAAACACTCACCTGAAGTGTGAATAAAAATATAATCCTTTTGAAAAATGTTCACCTTCTTTGTCCATTTCCGAACTCGTTCAAAAGATTCCTTAGCCTCAAACATTTGTAGTTGATTTTCATCAAAATCTGCCAGCTTTCTAAAGAAAAAGCTATTGAAGAAATGGATACTTTCATCAGCAGGTTTGATCTTCTTCAGGTAAAAAAAACTAAAACAATAAAACTCAACTTGATGTTAAAGTCAACAATGGTATCAGTGGTAAACTTCTTTAGATGCAACAGCTGAAAGTCTCTTTTAGATATAGAAATAGAATCATAAAACTCTCTAGTCAGAACTCCATTTAAAATTAAGCTTTTCACTAACTTTTGGAGGAAAATCATATGTCGAACAGTATGAGTCGGATACCATGGAAAATGGTCGGAATTGGAATCCAATTCCACCCTAAAACCCATGGAGTTCAATTCACATATCATATATTCTAATTTAGTCCACTTGCAGCTCGTTGAGAAATTTTTTGAAGGCCTGGTTCTTTCGATTTCAAGCATGTATATCTTTGAACAAAATCATAATGAAATAAACTAGTGATTAAATTTAGGGATAGTATACGCCAGAGAGACATGAAAGAAGTTGAACAATTGAATCTATATTCATGTTAATTCATCTTGATCGCAACTATAACAGAATTTGAAAATTTGAAACTAGGAACCCTAAAAACGGAATTCGCATTCTAGATGATTGAATATTCTGCCTTCTGATGAATACCTGAATCTCGGATATAATATGCGGCTTCGAATAAAAACTGGTAATCGATCGATGTAGCATACGACGTTGATCGGCGTTGAACATAGGCGAATAAGTATATGCAATCGGAAGGAAGAAAAAGATGCAAAAAACGTGTTGTATTGGAATTTAGACTAAGGGCATTATTGTCAATTTACAATGTTTTTCTTAATTATGGTGATTTTAGATTATGAAAAACAATTATAAATCAATAAAATTTAACAAAAAAATAGATTTGGGTATATATGATATTAAAATACATTAAGAAGGACAAATACGATATTTAGAGTTTAGGCTGGGTAAATATGATATTTAGTTGTTTAGCAAGGGCATATACGAAATTCTGCCATAATTATAAAAAATCCTTATATTTGTTTATATACAGAAAAATCCTTACATTTCAGTTACGTTTCAGATTTACTCAAATATCCATTTTTATTAAAAGTTATTGGTTTTGTAACATGACGTTTATCTACTTCGTTTTTAGATTGATATTGAAAAAAAATAAACAATGTAACTTATTTTTGCTTGAGTAAATGGTCGTTCACTAAATGAGAAATATATCATTTACATTAATAAATAGGCAACATCACTTATTTTTGATTCCATATTAACCAAAAATATAAAAAATTAATTATAAATGTCATGCCATAAACAACTTGTAATTTTTTTAAAAATAGATATTTATGTTAATGTGAAAGATAATTGAAATGTAAGAGTTTTCTGCATATAAGTAAAATATAAGGGTTTTATGAATGTTGGTTGATAAGTGGTTGTTATTTTCTACATTTTGTCTTATTTTTTTAAGATTAAATAAAAAAAATTAAGCAATTTATTAAAATAGCTACTAGTTTTATATCGCAAAATAGTTTTGTCATCTGCAAAATGGTGATGTTATTGGGCAAAAATATGTTGTCTATTTAAAAGGGTGAAAACGAAGGTGTTTCAATTGTAGTTGAAGATTTCAAATATGACATTTGCAAAATACTCTAATTACATCTGCAAAATTGTACGGAAATATAAGAAATCTTTTTTCCATACGGCATCTTTGTGAAATTGCAGGTTTTCTGACAACAATTTGTATTTTTCTATCATCTGTATTGTGAATTTTGATATTTGAATCGGGAAATCTAACATTCGTACAACAAATTTGAGAAAAAATAATAATGGTTTTTTATATGTTTGTTATTTGAAACGTTAAAAAATCAACAAAAATTATGGAAACATATATGACTTCAAATTCGATCGAGTATTTTGTTGAGTAAATGGTGTACTCAATGCGTCAGGCCTTTTGTTAAGAACTATACTTTAAAATCTTTGTCATACATACATTTTCATGAATTATTAAATATGATCACATTAAAGACATGTTGGGAAGACATACATAATATTAGTTTTCTTTCCAACATCTTACATTGAAGTATGTTATAGAGATAGTCGATGAGAGTGACGTAAAACACTTGAAAAACGGTTATTCATAAAGTCTCAACTATTATACATTTATATCTAATAGAAAGTGTTCTAGTAGAAGAGGCTCCAATTGTTCAATACAATATAGTGAATCGATCAATTGATACTAAGAAGTGATACAACAGAAAATGCTCTAGTAAAATTAACGGAATAGGAAAAAGGCTTCAATGAGACCCGATCTATAGGAAGAGATAGCAATAATCAAACATGTATTTTATCTCTCAAAATGTTTCTGAATATCATCATAGATATGGTGCGTATTAAACACCAGTATAACCAAAAAATCCTAGAAAAGTAGTATATGAAATACTAGTAAACAAAAAAAAAAATCATTATGTCGATCCAAAAGCTTATAAGTATGTTGGTGATGATAATTTTGTTAGTTGTGGCAGTGTTCTTCCTACACAGGACAATGACATTGGAAAAGATGATTATATATATATATATATATATATATATATATATATATATATATATATATATATATATATGTGTGTGTGTGTGTGTGTGTGTGTGTTGGCAAAGATGATAGATATAAATGTTGGTAAGTAGGATGATATAGATTACCAAGACATATTTCTGTTGGTGGAAAATATTAGTAGACTTCTTAATAGGGAGCCAATAGAATTTTATATAGATATATGAACTTTGAAAAAAAAGTGATACTAAAATTCAATGGTCGGATGATGAATATGTTGGATTAGGTGTCTAAGTCCATAACTATTTTGGTATGTACTTGACCCGATTATGAGCATGATCCTTTTGGGTTGCCTTCACCATAGCAACTGATAGGATGAATTAAGGAGAAAGATGATTAATTATGATTTATTAATATATTATAAGAATGATATATTAAAAGAGAAATCATATTGTTTAATTAATATTAGTCAAGAATTAATTTTGTGGCTAAAAGAGATTAATTAAATAAAGGGGACTGATATTGTAATTATAAGATAGTTACAAAGTTGGGCTTAGGATCCATAAAGGAAGCATGGACGAATTCTATATGGGGATCCATATAGAAATCGTCCAAGGGCCTTCTGGAAGGGTCTTGGCTGCTTAAGGACTAAGCAACTGGATTAGGGTTTCCTAGTTCAAAACCCTAGAAGCCTAACTATAAAAGGAACCCCTTATGCCTCCAAAAACATCCCTAACCCTCTAAGAGAAACCCTAGGACGTTTTTGGTGCCTCCTCCCTCTCTCCTTGTTCATCTTGTTGCTTATGGTGTTTGTGACTCCATTAGAGGTGCAACGTTTGAGGCACTAAGCTTTCAGAAGCCAAGATCAAGAAGGATTGTGATTTTATTACTACATAACAATCAAGGTAAGATCTAAACCCTAATTATATGTTTAATTTTATTATAGTATGCTAGATCTAGGGTTTATGCTTTGGTATTCAATGTTGTTGTGTTGATAGTAGAAAACCTAGATCAAAGCAATTAGGGTTGCATGTACACCATAGGAATGATGTAATGCTCATAACCCATCAGAATACACATACATAAGAACATCATGTTATGGTGTGCCCACTACACCGCACTTTACATACTTGGAATATGCACCTACTCCAACAGATATCCAAAACTCTTACAGATGATAAAAACCTTCAAAATTTTAAAAATAAGATAATCTTTTCAACTAGCACTAAGAGTGAAAAGTGTTTGTAAGTAATCTCAATACAAAATTAATAGATATTCAAAAGCAGAGTTTCAAGCATCATGTTACCAGGAATATTGTACTTGGTGTATTTTGGTTGTACGACTGGAGAATACTAGCATGTTCCAGATACCAAAATTTATGGACAAATAAATTGGTTGTTCAACACAATTCAACCCAAACCACTGTGAAGTAAATAAATAAATTTTAGTTCATTTAATTATCGAATTTGTAGGTAGTAATCATAATATAGTCTACCGGTGGAACGAAGTCCAAATGACTTTTAATTTGGAGTACTAAATAAATATTTCATACAAACAAGCATGGCATGCGAAACACCATACACTTAAAACTTCTGAGGGCCCTCAATATGAATCATTTTTTAAACTTCATGTGTGTTGTTATAACCTACATAAACATAATTATGGATAAGTGACATACATTGAGATGGATGATCAAGGTCAACCTGATTTCTTGTTAATCTTTGTTTTTTATGATTTCATATGTTTATATAGTATATTTCCACATCCTTTTAAATTTAATTTTGATTGTTTTGTAGCTACATGCCTTTTTTAATAGTTATATGCGTGCCCTCATGATAGACGTGACTTACCTAAAGGTTGACTTCAAGGCACCATGTTATTGGCAGTTTCGATGGAAGAGAACAACCAAATTTTCAATGTTATATATGGAATTTAAAAGAGTGAGTGCACATCAACATGATTGTTGTGGTCATTCAAAATATACTCTCGAATGTGCATCATGTTGTGGGTGGTCATCTTCTTTTATCAAACTTACAATGTAAGCTCAAGAAAAGTGATAAGACAAAAACTTTGGTGTGTAAGGCAGCCAAAGCGTATAAAGTATCAGATTTTGACAAGATTTTTGAAACACTTCAGAATAAAAGAAATGCACAATGGGAATACTTAAAAATCATAGATCCAAAAGTTGGTCAAAGGCATATTTCTTCGTTCTTTGTTATAATCTTATGACATAAAACAGTGTAGATTCCATCATGCGTTATCAAGATATGCACAAAAGATTTTGATAATGATCTTTACAGAGTTCTTCTACATGACGTTGCAAAAATGGTATTTTCAACATCGGAGCAAAAGGTGGCTGTTCCAAGCACATGACAGGAGACATATCTCAACTACACGACATTCAGAACTTTAATTGAGGGTATGTGTCCTTTGCGGGAAGGAAGAAAGAAAAGATCACAAATTGGGACCGTATTTAACAGAGTGATGAATTTTGAATATGTTAACTTCGTTCCGGAATTGAAACACAGCAGAGGCTGAATACGTTGTTGTCTATGCGTGCTGTTCTCAGGTCATCTGGATGCAACTTCAATTGCTGAATTACGATTTGAATTTTCTCGATACTCCTGAGTTTTCTTAAAATGATTCGTTTTGAAGACTAAAAGATTTTTTTTTTTGTACATTTTGTATTTTATTTTTGTTTTTATTAAATTGTTCATATTTTTCTTCTATGCACAAATTTAGGGGGAGAATTAAAACCAAACAAAAATCATAAAATTAAAAAAAATCCAAAAATATGTTTATTTCTGTTTTTTTATTTATTTCTTTTCCAGGAAAATAAAAATCCAAAAATATTGTTTTTGAGTGTATTTTAATTTTTTTTATTCTTAGTCGTTTTAATGTGTGCTAAGTTTATTTTTATTTTTATTTTTATCTCAAATTTTCATTTATCTTAAAACGCGAATTCAAAAGAAGAAGAGTCAAGGAGACTGTATCGGAATTTTCTGAGCAAGGAGAAGAAACTTGGAAAGGAATTGACGGTAATTACACTTCAAACTACTTTCTCAAGGAATTGAGGGCATGAAAATGTACAAACTGTCAGTTAGGCAGTATCTTTCTAAGAACTGTCGTATTACAGGAATTGAAGGCATGAAAATGTACAAACTGTCAGTTAGGCAGTATCTTTCTAAGAACTATCGTATTTAAGGAATTGAAAGTCTGAAACTGTACAAATTATCAAAATTGGTCTTGTCATTTATCTTTACATAAGAACTGTCATAGCACCAGGGCGATTCACCCAACCGGGAAATAGATATCGCTGAACATCCCGCCCAGGGTCTTAACAATCTCTTTGTCATGTAAAACTGCGGAGACTCAAATGTATTCTCGGATACATTCTTCGCAGGTAAGGAAATAACGGTATTGGTATTAGGGCGATGCACCTCGCAAGGCACGATTATCGCTGAACGTCCCGCCAAAGGGCCTTGACCTCGTGTCATGCTAAACTGTGGAAATATGTCTTTGGATATTTTTGTCACAGGATGGTTTTATGAGTTATTCCTAGTTAACTCTCACTAGCACTAGAATGGTACACTCAGATGAGATTTAGAAACCATTGAACGTCTCGCCAAGGGCCAAGTTAACTTGTTAACTTGAAAAACTGTATTGAGATCTTTGATCTATGATATGCAGGGGCTAACATCAAAAATAGCCACAAGTAGTTTTCTGATACTCAACAAATCGCAGTGCGTTCCTCCGTGTTGACACAAATACTGCAAGTAGTCTCCATCTGAGCCAAGGTTGGGTCTTTGAACAACTGTGGTAAGAAGGGTCTTTATGACTCTGTGATCCACATGGACTTTTTAGTCATAGTTACTTTTCAAGACACATTTGTGATTGTTAAAGAACATTTATTCTAAGGAACTAGAAGTGAAGATTATTTTTCAACACTCAATCTTTCAACCCTAGAAGCAAGGTGAAGTTGTATTTGAAGTTATGTGACAAACTGCATTGAAGCCTCCTCAATCAATTTGCTGCTATTTATGAACCTGCTGAAGTGATCCAAAAGAATCGGTCTCACCGTAATTATATATGAAGTATTTCAAAGCTGAAAGTGCTGATTTTCAAGAACCTTTACAAGAAGCCTCTATACCCAATGTGCGTTCAAAGATAATTTTTAAAAGGAAGTCCAACTGCTCAAGATAATGTCATTCATGTAGAAATTCATATGTTCATCTTCAAGTTGTGAAGAAATCGAAGATAAAAACTGAAAGTCAAGAACAAAGAGAAGATTGAAAATAAAAGAAAACTATAAACCAAGGGGGAGATTGTTAGGACATGATTTGTGGTTTATACTTTACTTTTGATAGCTTTTAGAGTTCTCGATCTAGGACCGAAAACACCATGTTTTCGGTGGTGTTTGGACCGAAATCACCATGTGATTTCGGTGAGCTTAATGATGCATTCGGTCAGCATGGGCTTGGACCTGTTAAGGCTTTGTACTAGGTTTGTATAAATAGCTTTTCAGCCGTTTAGGAGTTCTAGTTGTTCATCATTATTGTATTCGGTTGTTAAGAAGTTCTTGGTGTACCAGACGATTTCAACTAATAAATCGTGTGCATTAAAAGTTATTTGTGTGTTCTTGAATCACTATCTGATTTATATTCCACATTCTTTATATAGTTTGATTGATATCGTTTTGATCTAAGTGTTTTGGGACTTACACCTTGTGTGTAGGATGTTGTTATGTTGTATTGTTCTGTTAGACTGGTATATTTGCCATTATTACCTGTGCATGCTTGTTATTGTTTTGGTGCACATGTCGACATAGTGCGGTTGGGTTGAGGCGGTACGAATTTGTGTTGTAGGCCAACAAACCCGGGGGAAATCCAGCCTTGTGATGTGGGCACAGGGCAATCCAGTCTTAGAACTACAGGCCTAGGGGAAATCCATTCTTATGTTTTTAGGCCCAGGGGCAATTTAATATTATATTGTGGGCCAGGTGTTCATGCATTGTATATGTATTATCGTGTGGTTATTTTGGGGGAACTCACTAAGCTTTGGCTTACAGTTGTTGATTTTAATGTTTTCAGGTACTTCAGATGACCAGATAAAGGTGGAGGTGTGGTCGTACACATCCTACTGTTGTTTTATGTTTGATAGATTATCTTGATACCCAGATTTCTTTATGGATTGATTTTGAAAACAATACATGATTATCTGACGACTTTATGAAAATATCTTTTAAAAATGAAAAAAAAATGTCATGGTTTTTGGGATGTTACAAGTTGGTATCAGAGCCCTGGTTTGAGAGAATTGGTTGAACACTTGTGTGATTCCAGACTCAAACTATGGATCTACAAAATGTTTTTCATAATTAATTTTAAAATAATCAAAGGAGAGGATGCGATGTGTACAATCAGTCAGAGTCCAAGGAAAAGTTATTCCCCAAGATACTCGCACTTGTTTTATGTGTATTGATGATATGTTAGAAATGCATGCTAGTTTATAGGTTAGGGATCTTCATGAATTGCATGATATAATTTATTGATTTATGATGACTGATAGCCTATATGATTTATTGAGATGCTATATAAAACTAACATTATTAATATGGTTGTTTAGTGTGTGCATCATGGTTGTACATAACTAAGATTTTATAGCGTGAGAATGTTTGATTTAGCCTTATTTCATTTTTCCTTGTCTGGTTGTGGGCTTAAGATAGAATCAATTATTCAACTGTCTATCGAATACAGTGTTATTGTATGATTAGTATACACAAAGCGATTGCGGGATTAGTATAAGTTTCATGAGTAGGTATGGTTGTTAGAAAGTCAACCTAGGGAATGGTTTGCTACTCTTGAGGGAATGGATATAGGATGTACGTGTATCCTAGTTGCTTGGGCCTTGTGGTCGGGAAATTCATGACGATCCGTCGAGACAAATACGGGTAGGTGTGGAAGGTGGTATAGGCTCGTACTATTGGAAGCACATGAACCGTACGCGTATTGAGCAAGTCATGATTTTCAAGGACTGAATGGTCGAGTAGTGATGTGTTAGAATATAATGTGATTTTCTGATGTGTTTCATTTTATTTTTAGTATGTTGATCACGAGAGGTTCAAGATCAGGAGCTGAAGGCCCGGAGAGGTCATGATTTATTGACAACGAGATTAGCGAGATGATCACCACTTCGGTGACTATGGAAGTTAGGGAGGCGATCAAGAGATATCTGGATCTGTAAAGAGCATCATGATTGAGCTGTTTGATGAGCGTTATGTCGCCATCTCTGAGGTTGCAATTGTCGCAGCCACTGCAGCCATTGCTATTGCGGGATTTCAGGGAATGGGATGATGCAGTACTGGGACTTCAACAACACGAAGCCCACAAAGTTTGACGAGTTCAAGGACCCGATCATCGCATGAGATGGATATCTGATGTGGAGGGTTGTTTCTTCACATGCTCATGCCCGAAGAACCAGAAGATCAAGTTCGCCTTGAACCTTTTACGCTTGGGGCGAAGGATTGGTAGAAACTGATGACCAGTGCTTATTCTCTTATGGAGAAGGCCACAATGACTTGGGAGTAGTTCATGGAGATGTTCTGCACTGAGTATGTCTCTTTGGTTGAGAGGGAGAGGTTGGCTCAGGAGTATCTGTCGTTGAAGCAGACGACATAATCGGTGACGAAGATCACCAAGATGTTTACTAAGAGAGCCCTTTTCTACCCCGCGTATGTTGCTTCGAAGCAGGTTCAAATGTCCTGCTACTTGAGCTTGCTCAAGACAAAGATTCATGAGTTTGTATTAACTCAGCAGTACTGCTCCCTCTCTGAGCTGTAGTTATTCTCACAGAGGAGATAGATTGAGATTGAGACCCAGGCGAGAGAGAAGAGGCAAACCTTAGTTCAGACTTAGCCAACATCGAAGCGGTTCAAGCCGACCGATTTACGACCCGAAGGCCAGAGGGGACGTACTTGTGGCAAGTATGGGAAGGTGCACGAGGTAGCATGCCGATCAGCGACTGGGTGCTACAAATGTGGAAGAGATGGCTATTATGCAAAGGATTATCGTCAGTAGGCTCCGCTACCGAGCACCAGGATTTGTTACCACTATGATCAAGTTGGTTATGTGAAGGCTAATTGTCCATTACTTGCTGCTAGACTAGTGCCGACACCGACTCCGACTACCCTTCGGATCATGGGTGGCCATCAGGGTAGGCTTGAGACCCCGATGGCCAGGGGTCATGCATTTCATCTTACTGTAGAGGAGGTCAGGGCGGCGCCTAACGTCATTACTAGTATGTATTTGTTTATTGTTTTGTCAAGTTAAATTTCTATATGCTTATGTTTGTGATCCTGATAGGTACCTTCTTAGTGAATTCCTTGCCTGCTCTTGTGTTTTTGACTCAGATGTGAGTCAGTCTTTTGTATCTCAATCCTTCATTAGGGATTTCGAAATATCCCTTGGAGTGTTGGAGTGTCCGTTGCGTGTTTCCATCGCCAACGAACACAAGGTTTCTGCTTCATGCGTGTAACATTCAATATTCAGGTAATTTACATTTTTTACCCTTATTATGTAATTTGTTTGCAAAGTGGTCCCAAGTGGCATTTAAATGAAAAGCGTGGATCTGATTACGTATGTTGGGCGTACTCTATGTACGATAGGCATATGTAGTTGATGCCCAAAGCCTAATTTGTAGGGTTTGGACCCTATTTAATCATCATTATCTCATTGAGACCCCTTCTTTCATCAGCCTCCATTGTCCACTTTGTCCCTTACAAACCCTAATCCCATTTTGTGGTGTATTAAGATCATTTTTGGTGTTTGGTGTCCATTATGGAAGGAAGGAAGCCACTGGAAAGTAAGGAAGGAGCTCCAATATTCATAGATCTGAGTTTTACACCCCTTAAGCAACCTCCAGAAGGTATAAAGTACTGAACTTGATGATTATATCTCTAGATCTTACTAGTTTTAGAAGATATGTGCGTTTAGTCCCATATTCTTGGTCTAAGTGAGTATGAATTACTCTAGACCAAATGAGTTGTAATTTTTGACTTTTTGGAGTGTTTAAAGTTATAAAAGTGTGATCTTGGTCCTTCTTTTCCTTCCGTGCAAGAGTTGTGATGTCTTATTGGATTATTGAGTTAGGGTTTTAGCTTTTGGGCCTTGTCTAGCCATGGAAAGTCATAAAGGTGGAAACTTTATGACTTAGAACAATGTTTTGAGTCTAGATTTGTCTTTGGTTGGAAGGTCTTAATGGAATAAGCACATTTTGAAGAGAAAATGGGTCAGGCGCAGTTCGCTGGGCGTACCAAGTGGTACATTGCGCATACTGGGCTGAAGCCTTGATGGTTTGCTTGGTCCTTGTCTATGCCCAACATGAGATCTGAGTACGCGGGGCGTACTCAGCTAGCTTGGCCTTCCCTTGATTTTTGACTTGTTGACTTTGACCTTTGACTTAGAGTTTAACCTAGGGGCATTTTGGGTATTTTGAGCTGCAGTTTGAGTCTAGGTCACTGTTTGTTGTATAGGTGACCTGTATAGTTGGCTTTTGGAGCAACATTCTTTTTTGCTATCTTTTCAGACTGTGAGGTGAGTTTCCTCACTTTATTTGTGGGTGGAAGACACCAATACCGACCCAATAGTTTATGTATCCTACTTCAGGATGCTTCTACATAGTAGAGATCTATAAGATCTATATGATTATCTGTTTATTGGTTATATATTTATTTGTTGCATATATGGACATAGTGCGGTTGGGTTGAGGCAATACTGCTCTGTGCAAAAGCCAACAAACTTGGGAACAAGCCAGACATAAGTTGTGGGCCAGCAAGGCAAGCCAGACTTATGTTGTAGGCTCGGGAGCAATCCATACATGATTTATGGGCCAAAAATGCAAGCCAGACTCAGGCTGTGGGCTCAGGGGTAATCTAGCCCAATGGTTGTGGGCCCAATATGCATGTTATTATATGTTTGTGTGGTGGTATCTCAGGGAACTCACTCAGATTTGGCTTAACTTTTAAGTTTTATGTTTCAGGTACTTTAGATAATCGGGGAAAAGCAAAGGCGTGATCGTACACATCTTCGACGATATGTTTTGGAGTTGTTATGATACATTGATTTTGGAACAATTGTACTTGATCTTGAGTTTTTATTACTTAGGTTTTATTGAAAACAATGATCTCTCTTTAATTAAAAATGAAAATTTTTATTGTGATTTTGGAATGTTGCAATGCGTTTTTCGTGATTGTACTTTGGAGATATGCGGGGTGCCCTACCCGATTGACCCAATTCTCATCCATATAGGGTATGTGTGTGTGATTGTAGGAATGGATTAGCTAAGCAGTTTTGGAGTCGTGATCGATTGCGAAAGACAGCTGGTGGTGGTTTGAACCCCAAGTGGGGTGGAATTAACCATTTATGGCGAGGGTACCGAGGTTGAGTAAGCTTTTTATTTGGCATCCATGGATAGGAATTATCTCCAGCATGGATGTTAGGGTTATCTCGCTTATGTGGTGAACACTCAAGTTGAGGGGAAGAAGTCAGTAGCAGATGTGCCAGTTTTTAGGGAATTTCAAGATGTTTTTCTAAATGAGTTATCAGGTGTGCCTCCCATGAGGGAGGTGAAGTTTAGGATCGATATGATCTTAGGTGCAGTATCGTCGTATCACCTCACACCACCTAATATGTAGGAGTTGTCCTCTCGTCTCCAGGGGTTGTTGGGCAAGCAGTTTATCCAACCGATCAGTTCACCCTAGGGAGTACCAATTTTATTTTTGAAGAAGAAAGATGGTTCTCATCAAATGTGCATAGACTATTAGGAGCTAAATAAATTTACGGTGAAGAATCGTTACCCTCTCCCTAGGATTAATGATCTTTTTGATTAGTTGTAGGGTGCATCTTGGTTTTCCAAGATTGATTTGAGGTCGGGATTGTTGGGTTTTGGTATAATACAACATCCTATAGTGCACATACAACCCTAAATACCTTGGATCTATGTTTTCACTAATTATACATGCAAATGGTTTCCAAGGTATTGAATCTATAGCTAGCATGCAATTGTCATACAAACTACATAAAATACTAGATAGAGTAACATACCTTTTGTGTGGCTGGAAGTCTTGATGTATTTGGCCTTAAGAACTTAGCCCCAATAGCATGGAAGCCTCAAATGAAGTCACAACACATCAAGGACAAAGGTAGGACTTGAGAGAGAATCTCCATGCACTCTAAAACCTTCATGAACTCCAAGAACATGCACACACACTAGTGGTTGTAGTTTTTAGGTCATAACATATGTATTTATATGTGTTGAATTCTAATAGTCATGGGTATAACCCAAACCCATACCCATGGGTTTTATGATCCATGGTTCATGTGGCCCAACTCTTTATGTATCCATACATAAACTTGGTCCAACATGGATCATAAGCCCAACACATATAAATTTAACTAATTACCATAATTAGTCCCCATAGTTTTAATTAGTCTCTTTTGATCACTAAATTAATCCCAAATTAATTCTTGATCAATACTAATTAAAACATATGATTTCATATTAATATATTAGAACTTATAATATATTAATAAGTCATATATATATATATATATATATATATTCTTCTCTCAAAAGTCCATCCTAACAAATTGTCCTGATGATATGCAACCCAAATGGACCATGCTACTCTCGGGTCGAATACATACCAATAATAGTTATGGGCTTAGACACCTAATCCAACAGTCTCCCACTTGGATAAGTCTAAAATGATTATTGCGTATGACTCCAAAACCCGACTAGCAATCGTAGCTCTTAAAGTCGTTGTCGAACTCTGAACAAATCAATGACGCGTCCATTAGATAAGGGATCATATATTCCTCCATTCTAGATATCATATGGACTGAGACATGGATTATAATCATTCTCTCTGTCCATCTGTTGTTTCCCGATTTCCGATTTATGACGACTGACTAATTGAACAAATCAAATCAGTCCAGGCCCGGCCGAGCACTTACGTTTGTCATCACTAAATCATCGAGGGCCAACATATATCACTTTTATCCCTCCAAGGGTAAAAGGAATGGATAAACTTCGACTCATATACTTGTTCTACTACTTGTTGAATCATACACAAAGGCACGTTTTGTAACATTGAGTTACCAATGCATTTTCGTACAATCAATGTATAACCAACTCATAGTTAACAACTCATATCTCTAGGTTTGAAGAATATAAGATATTATCGTCTCACGATCACTCGAGATAAAATCCATGAAGTGATACAAGTGAGCGTGGGTTTAATCCAATACTCGAATCTCATTCCAGGAGCACTCATGAATGTTGCAGCAACTTTTGCTATGTCCAACACCTTAGACATCTACAAACCCAATTCATGACATTCTTGCCTTAATACCTACTTCCAACGTATTATCGACTGTGGATGGTTTGAATAACTTAGTCATTCGGGAAGAATAACCTAGCTATTCTGGAAGTCAAAACATGCAACGTGAAACACAAGAATAATCGAATCCAATATGGTCTCAGAAGTTATGAATATAAATAAAACACCTTTTATTTATCACCATATTGATTACACATTATTCATTGCATAATGTTTCAAATAATCAACTTTATACTTGAATCAAAACAATAGTCATGCCATGCTCCAAGCATGCACACTATGTTTATCCAAACATTAGTTATGCCATACACCAAATATGCACACTAAGTTTGTCTATGATCTTTTACTTTGTGAAATAGATCGGTTGAACATAATTCCAATGATTCTCATTTCACAATCCCAAATCCTCATTGTAAATGTAAGAATTCCAAATTCCTTTCATTTACCGAAATCAGTTAGATTCTAAACTTGTATGCATTGATCCTCTCGTAATGATTATGTACAAAGTCACAAAGACTTGTCAACAGACATTACAAAGTATTCCACTGGAGATCAATTCCATGGAAACAAAGTCTCAAATTCAAAGTACATTACTTTGAACATCTTTCTTGCATTAAGCTTTCTAATCTTACACAGATTTGAAGAACAACTTCCACCTATGGAAACCTTTCCAGATTCCCATTTTGACTATCACTTCTGAACAAGAGTTGCCTCTTTTCAGAATATGTTAATATGGTCCTACCAAAACTAACAATATACTTCCAACTGTCCATGAGTAACCAGTCTTTGGTAAACCTTAGATTGTCCTCGACAATTACTTAATCATTTTAGTCATATCCAACTCTAGACTTTTCCCTTCTTAATGCCCTGAGCATTTGGAAAATTTAGAAAGGATGAATATTATAGCACATGCAATCGATCCTATATACGAAGCATATGGGACACGATTCATGATGTCTCACATAAAGACATGATACTAGACCAGTCTTTTTGCTATAATATTTCTATTTCTATTTGCCATGTTCTCGTAATTCAGATTATGAAAAGCGATGCCGTAATCATAATCGAATTTTAGAACGCAAATAATGTAATCATGACTAAATTCGATCAAAATCTCACAATCTAAGCTATTTAGAATTTGAAATGAAGTATAATTTCCTCTCCCTTAATTATAGCAAAACAACCTTTTCAACCACTGCAACTTCACGAATTGAAACTTTTGTTTTTCTATAATTAACATGGCTAACTTGCAACACTTATCATAATTATCATGCTCCCACTAACATGATGATTATTAGCATAACACTCATGCTCCCACTAGCTTTGACATGTATCCAGAAATCAGTTGGACTTCTAGAAATCAATACTTTATTGACTTTCTTACCAAAGTTCAGACTTCTGATACAAGATGCTTTGATAAAACTTTATCAAAATCATACACCTTTCCTTAGATAACACGCATGTGTGTCTAAACAATTTTAGAATTATGAAAAGGGATGCTGTAATCATAGTCTCAATTGTTTAGACCTTTTCCATTTCTCACAAGTCCATGTTAGTGTGCCGGTTAACCACACGCGCTCCACTAACGACTTTGAGAATGCAAATATCACAAATGTTATCTACTTAAAATCTACTTAGTGAAAGCATTTCCTCACCATCATTTTCATGAATCGGAGAGAAACCTTATGACACTTAGATGTTATGGCGTATGTGTTCCTATCCATGTGAATTTGTCATAATCACAAGATAAGTTTAGTGACAAATCCAAACTCATATGGACCGAACTTGCGCAATCTTAACTTCTTGCCACTTGGCAGTACAAGGGCCTACCATGTCTTCCAAGTTGTTATGCAACCAATGCAAAATCAACTTTAACTGAAATGGGCACAGAAATAGGAATATGTTAACACGATAGGATATAAACCTCAAGTTGTGTGCTAGTGATAAACTACAGGTTTTATTCTTGATTAGATCTTGAAACTCTTTCAGGATATTTTAGACTCCCACTGTCCTCTTGACATATAAGACTCTCTTGCCAAGAACCATTCCTTGACAAACAAATAATCAAGGGATAGTGCGGATTCTTATCAAGACAAACACTTTACACAATTGGCATTAGTTGGTCTTTGTTTTATCCAAAACATCACAACTTACCAATTTCAAATGTACAAGAGTAGGACACCTTTTACTCTTACATTTGACTAGTGTTAATAAACCTTCTTTAAGATGTGTCACTCAAGTTACAATCCTGGAGTGTGACTCTAAGACTTGTTTAGGAACGAAGTATGACTCATCTTCTTGATTTAACCATTTCAACAATTCATGATTCCTCTCCTTAGCCATAGGAATGCACCAAGATGTCCTTAGAGGACCAATTGTGATATGGTTTCTTAATCATTAAGACGATCACAAAACATGATACTAAAGTACTCTCCCATCTTTTTAGATTGAGAAACTTTTATCTTTCTGCCTTATTTGATTCTTCTCATTCGTTCTGCCATACATTGAAACTTTTGCAATGTTTCAGAATTATACTTAAACTTGTAAGTATAACCATATTTACTAAACCTTAGTAAATCATGATGAATAGTCTTATTGATCTTTGTGGTGGACTTGACCAATGCACAAGAATGTGTACTCGATCCCTTAGTCCTTCACTTAAATCACATATACATGTAAACAAGGAATTAGTCTTAATTTTCCAAATATGAAAATTCTCATTCATCATACAACTTGCATGATTCCAAGTTTCTACCTAACTGAAACTTGGGTGATGAGAATCTTTCCTTATTTCGTAAATTATGACACTACCACAGTCGAAAGAATCAAATCCATTTTCCAATATTGCTATCAATGGAAACATATAAACAACAATTTCTCACAAATGCCACTGTAAGGATATTTTAAAATAAATAAAATCAAAAACTTTTCTTTCATTTTAAAACTTTGCGGAAAAACTTATCCTTACAATGCAAATGCATGTGAAAAACTATGTTGTTATGTATTCCTAAGCAATCTATCACAACTCTTTAAGTAACAGCTCAAAATTCTGATCACCGAACCATGCGACCGAAATCCATATTCGCGATCAGAATCATCATATTTTTCCTTTAAGCTCCCTCTTCACTTTGATTCTTAAAACATCAAAATGTGATCTAGTCACATCATGTAATAAGAATCTCCAAATAGGAACTTAATAAAGTTAGATAGTGGACTTTACATGAAGTAGAGTCAAAACTTTTGACTTTACCAACCTTATGATCTTTCAGGTAGCTTCGCAACCAATGCCCCTTCCTTTGGCAACAGAAACATATGGACTCTTTGGGAATGGTACACGGGACTATCTCAGACTTAGCCTTTCTCTTTACCATTTGGTCAACCGATTTGACTATGGTCGATCCCTTTCCATTGGGAAGAGAAAGTTTTTCTGGATTTCCAATGTTACCATTATCAATGTCCTTGGTAGTTTGGTAAGTCGATCTTCCAATCAAATTTGCTTTACCAGTGCTCCAAATCATTGTTGATTCAGCAGCATCAAGCAAATAGGTAAGATCATTAAGGGTCATGTCATGGTCTGTCATATAGCAGCTCTAAAGGAACTCACTATGTGACTTAGAAAGTGATTGAAGAACCGAGTCAACAATCAACTTCCTCAAGACCTTGACACCCAACTCTCCCGGCTTGTCAATATGTGACTTCATCTCCAAGATGTGAGCACACATAGACTTTGCTTGCCAATAGGGCTAGAGTGACCTTGAACTTGTGGGTTAGGGAGAATAATTGGAGGAGGTGGAGGAAACAGATTTGGGAAGATCATAGTTGTCTGAACCAGACATCTAAAATGGGAGATATTCATGTTAGTTGATTTAAGTCCTTAATATAACACCCAATATGAAATATTAAGGCTAGGACCCAACACAATATTTTACAACTTGAAAGAGGGATGTCGTAATCCAAGCTATAAAATATTTGAAGGTAGGCGAATGACGATTCACCAATTTCCACCATGAAAGACAAAATAATTTATTAGGTTTTTATTTGGTTTTGAAACTCCTAGATCTTTTGAGATTCATTGAACTTTTCAATGGCATGTTTCAATCTCGATTGTGCCCTCTCAAATTTTGTGACTGGGATGCCGAGGATCACAAAACAAGGTGTGAATAACCATGAAAAATCACTTGGTACCCTTAATATTATCACCTAATCGATGTGCCGGTTAACCACACGCGCTCCACCGATCTATGATAAACATTAAGTTACCCTTCGCCACTCTTACTAGTCCATGTTAGTGTGTCGGTTAACCACACACGCTCCACTAACGACTTGGTAAGGTACAAAGTGTAAATTTAATGGGTTAGCACCAAATTCACATTTCCTAAGTAACTAAGATTGGGAATTTATAAGTGTTTAGTTATTTAGTATTTATTATTAATACTTTTAATGAAGGGAGAATTATAGTCCTGTCAAACCCGTTCGGCTAACGACCCTCCACCAGTCAAGGAAGCGGTGGGTGAGAGTGGACACCCATTAAACTGCCATTTTATAGGCAGTAACCTTATACCCCCTTATAGACCGGCTTCGTGAATGAGGCCTACTAACGGTAAGACTGAATTTTTTATTTTCCAAGCCTAGGCTCTGATACCACTAACGGTAAGACTGAATTTTATAGGCAGTAACCTTATACCCCCTTTTATTTTCCAAGGCAGTAAACTTATCGACCTTTTATCACTATTTTGCATCAAGTATCAAACAAACAAGCCTAGGCTCTGATACCACTGTTGGGTTTTTGAGCATTCTAACACTTCCTAAGTGTACATGCAACCCTATTAAACCTTGGATCTATGTTTGTCTAAGATACATGCAAAATATTATTTTCCAAGGTTTATAACCTATCTAGCATGGCATGGGGTACTTTTAACCATAAAAGAACTAGATGAATTACATACCTTTTGTTGATTGTTGATTCCTTGGAGTTTGAGAGCCAAGCACCAATAATGTGAATGCCTCAAATGGAAATCACAAATCACCACAAACTTGGAAAATGTATGAGAGAGTATCCTAACTCTTGATTTTGGCCACCACACTTACACACACATTAGGGTGTTTTTCATGCAACATAAGCTTGTTTATATAGTGTACATGGTTAGGGTGAAACCCTAATAACCCATGTCTTTTCCTCTTCCAAGGATCCATGGGTAAAAGCTCAATGGATCATCCATGGACTTCCATATAAGCTTAGCCCATTCCCAAATGAGTGTTAGCCCACACCATATAAATATAATAGCCCATGATTTTATTAGTCTTCCTTTTAATCACTAAATTAATTCATAATTAATTCAAGATTAAAACTAATTAAGTAACATGACTTTATATTAATATATTATAACTTATAATATATTAATAAATCGTAAGTATACAACTCTCATAAAATTATCCATAACTAGTTTGGGTGAAGTGCAACCCAAATGGACCATGCCGGGTCGGGTCAAGTATATACCAAATAAGTTATGGACCTAGACATCTTATCCAACAGACTCCCACTTGGATAAGTCTAATAACTGTATTTGCCTATATTACTTCAGGAACCAACCGACAATCGTAGCTCTCGAAAACTCTTGTGAACTATGAAGCGCCATTTTAGATAAGTGATCATATAACCCTCTGTTCTCATGATATCAGCCGGACAAATACATGGAACAATGTCTTACTTATTGTCTAGCAGTTGTTTCTCGATTTCCGATTTGTTTGACAAAGAACTTAACTGAACACATCAATTTAGTTCTGACCGGGCCCGGTACATGGGTCAACACAAAATCATCGAGGGGCCCAGATATCGCTTCTATTTCTAGAAGGAACAGATAAACTTCGACTCATATGCTTGTTCTACTACTTATTGAATTGCACATAAAGGCACGTTTTATAACATCAAGTTACTGATGCGTTTACGTGCAATCAATGCACAACCAACTCATAGGTAACAACTCATATCTCTAGGTTTGAAGACTTATATGATATTACCGTCTCACGATCACTCGAGATAAATTCCATGAAGTGATACAAGTGAGCGTGGGTTTATTCCAATACTCATAACTTATGAGTACTCATGAATGTTGTAGCAACCATTGCTATGGCTAAACACCTTTAGTCATCTACAATCCCAATTCATGACAGTCTTGATTCATACCTACTTCCGACATATGACCGACTGTGGAGAGTTTGAATAAATTAATTATTCTGGAAGTCAAAACATGCAAAACTGAAACAATAGTAAATAATTGACAATGATAGCAACACTTTACTCATAAATAAATCACAAATTTTATTCATCATCAAACGTCGATTACATTTTACAAGTTTCAGAAAAGGCTATCTAATCTGTAAAACTAATATCGTCCCTCAGCCCGATACGCCTCGCATGCTGCAAATGCTTCACCCTCGTCAGTCCCTTCGTAAGGGGATCCGCAGGGTTCTCATCTGACGATACCCTCTTTGCCACGAGGAGTCCCTCTTCTATCTTGTGTCTTATGAAGTGATATTTTCTGTCAATGTGTCGGGATCTGCCATGATCTCTTGGTTCCTTGGCTAAGGCAACCGCACTATTGCTGTCACAGAAAATCTCCATAGGCTCCTTAATAGCTGGTACAACTCCAAGGTCTCCGATGAAGTTCCTCAGCCATATCGCCTCCTTTGCCGCTTCACTCGTTGCTATGTACTCTGATTCACAAGTCGAATCGGCTACAGTCTCCTGTTTGGAACTCTTCCAAGTGATTGCCCCTCCATTTAAGGTAAAGACCCAGCCCGACTGAGAGCGGAAGTTATCCCTATCAGTCTGAAAGCTAGCATCACTATACCCTACTACTCTCAAGTCATCACTCCCACCAAGGGTAAGGATCCAATCCTTAGTCCTCCGCAGGTACTTGAGAATATTCTTTACCGCAGTCCAATGAGCCTTGCCAGGGTTCCCCTGATATCTGCTGACCATGCTCAAAGCGAAGGCCACATCAGGACGGGTAATCGACTCAGATGATCGAACCAACAGCGGAAGCATAAGGTAATCGACTCATCTCAGCTATCTCATCTTCTGTACTCGGGCTCTGAGCCTTGCTCAGTTTGGCATTGCTTTGGATCGGTAATTCTCCTTTCTTGGAATTTTGCATCTTGAACCTTTTCAACACCTTATCCAAGTAGATACTCTGACTAAGTCCAATTAGTCTTTTACTCCTTTCTCTTAATATCCTTATCCCTAGGATATAGGTAGCTTCTCCAAGGTCCTTCATAGCAAAGCACTTCCCAAGCCAGGACTTAACCTCCTGCAAGGTTGGGATGTCATTTCCTATGAGTAGTATGTCATCCACATACAGTACCAAAAAGCTAACTATACTCCCACTAGCTCTGACATACACGCAGGACTCATCTTCACTTCTTGAGAAACCAAACTCTTTGACCTTCTCATCGAAACAAAGATTCCAACTTCGAGATGCTTGTTTCAATCCATAAATGGATTTCTCAAGTTTGCACACTCTATTGGGGTACTTTGCACTGACAAAACCTTCTGGCTGATTCATGTAAACATCCTCAGCCAACTTTCCGTTAAGGAAAGCGGTTTTGACATCCATTTGCCATATTTCATAATCATGAAATGCAGCAATGGCTAGCATAACCCTAATAGACTTAATCTTTGCTACTGGTGAAAAGGTTTCATCATAATCAATACCCTGAGTCTGAGTAAACCCCTTCGCAACCAGTCGAGCCTTATAAGTGTGCACCTTCCCATCCATGTCGGTCTTCTTCTTGAAGATCCATTTGCACCCGACTGTCTTACGGCTTGGTACATTGTCAACCAAGTTCCAAACTTGATTGTCATACATGGACTGTATCTCGCTGTCCATAGCCTCCTTCCATTTAGCAGACTCTGGGCCTGCCATGGCTTCCTTAACACTGTTAGGTTCATCCAGATTTACCAGTGTACTGTCACTGATAAATGTATCACCTTCCGTAGTAATATGAAATCCATAATAAAACTCAGGTGTGTTCCTAACCCTTGTGGAACGCCTCGGAAGTACAGACTCGTCAGCTGGATCAACAGGAATTTCCTCCTCAAGTTGATTGCTAGTGTCTGAGGTTCCTTCACCAATTGAGTCTTGAATTTCTTCAAGGTCAATTTGCCTCCCACTGTCTCCTTGGCTTATAAATTCTCTCTCTCGAAAGACTCCTCTCCCAGCCACAAAGACCACATTCTCACTGGGTATGTAGAAGAGGTAACCAAAGGATTTTTGTGGGTAGCCGATGAAAATACACCTTTCACTTCGAGGTTCGAGCTTGTCATGAGTTTCGCGCCTCACGAAAGCCTCGCAACTCCAAATCTTGATATGGTCTAGATTGGGAACTTTCCCAGTCCACATTTCATGAGGTGTTTTGGAAACCTTCTTTGTAGGGACTAGATTAAGGATGTGGGCGGCAGTCTCTAAGGCATACCCCCAAAAAGAGATTGGTAGCGAAGCTCGACTCATCATAGAGCGAACCATGTCCAACAAAGTTCGATTGCGCCTCTCAGCTACACCATTCAGCTGTGGTGTCCTGGGAGGTGTCAATTGTGAGACAATCCCACACTCCTTAAGATAGTCGAGGAACTCAGTACTAAGATACTCACCACCTCGATCGGATCGAAGCATCTTAATGTTCCTGCCCAATTGATTTTCTACTTCCTGTTTAAACTCTTTAAACCTTTCAAAAGTTTCTGACTTATGTTTGATTAAGTAGACATAACCATATCTACTAAAATCATCAATAAAAGTCACATAATAGCGATTAGCATCCCTTGTGGCGGTTTTGAATGGTCCACATACATCAGTATGTATAAGGTCCAACAAACCCTCACCCCTTGCACAAGTACCAGTGAAGGGTGATTTTGTCATTTTTCCAAGAAGACAAGACTCACAACTATCATCCGACTTGAGGTCGAACGACTCCAAGACTCCATCCTTTTGGAGCTGGTCTATGTGTTTCTTGCTTACATGTCCAAGACGACAATGCCACAAAGATGCTTTATCCAAGCTAGTAGAAAAATCAATACATAATACATTATTTCCTAAATTATCTACAACCGATACAGCTTCATACACACCATCACAAGGTAATGCTTTAAAATAAAGAACATTATTAAAGAAAGCATTAATACTACCAACTTCATTATCAAAAGAAAAGGTAAAACCTTGTTTGTACAAAGCATGAAAGGAAATAATATTCCTCGCCATTTCAGACGAGTACACACATTTATTCAAATCTAACTTTAACCCACTATCTAGCAACAAAGTATAAACTCCAATCTTGGTAACAGGTGCAACCTTCTTGTTCCCCATGATTAAGTTTATCTTTCCGTGCTCCACATCCTCACTTCTTCTTAGGCCCTGCAAGTCACAACAGATGTGAATACTACAACCTGTATCAAGAACCCAAGAATTAGAATATGGTGAGTTATTAGACAATATAGTGTAAATACCTGCATGGGATGGTTTCACTTTCCCATCCTTGACATCCTACAAGTACTTTGGGCAGTTTCGCTTCCAGTGCCCCTTATTTTGACAGTAGAAGCATTCAGCATCCTTAGGGATGGCAGAAGGAGTGATAGAACCACCTTTGGTTCCAGATGAGGAGCCTTCAAGGGACTTTCCCTTGGTACCCTTCGAAGGGTGCTTCCTCTTCTTCCCTTTGCCTTGCCCGATAGCCAAAACAGGGGTAGTAGTAGGAGTAGGAGTAGCAACCGACTTACTCTTAAGACCACTTTCGGCAGTCTTCAGAAGTCCTTGAAGCTTACTGAGTGTGACTTCCTCCTTGTTCATGTGGTATGTCATACGAAATTGATCATAACACGATGGCAAGGAGTGCAAAATGATATCAATTGCCAACTCCTCAGGGAAGTTCACATTCAGTTTCATTAGACGGTCCACATACCTTTGCATTTTCTGCATGTGGCTCGTGATTGGTTCGCTATCCTTCATACGGGTAGTGATCATGGAGGAGATTATTTCATACCGCTCTTGACGAGCACTCTGATGGTACCTTTCCATCAGATCCTGATGCATCTCAAAAGGGTAATAGTCCTCATAGGACTTTTGGAGTTCAGCTGTCATGGTGGCCATCATGATGCATGCCACCTTGGTGGCATCTCTTTCATGTGCCTGATACTCAGCGACCTCCTCAGGAGTAGCAGTGGACTCATCAAGCTCCTTTAGCTCCTTATCGAGGACATATTCCTTGTCCTCGTAACGAGTAACCATCCTGATGTTCCGGATCCAATCCATGAAGTTGGAACCATCAAAGATGACCCTCCCACAAAGGTTCATGAGGGAAAAGGAGACAGTAGGGTTAGAGCCCGAAGCTTTATTGTTGGAAGACATCTGAAAAGAAGAAAACAAGTTTAGATTAGATATATGTCGAATCCTTAATAATACACCCAAATGTAATATTAAGGCTAGGATCCAACACAATATATTATAACTTAGAAGAGGGATGTCGTAATCTAAGCTATAACATATTTGAAGGTAGGTGAATGACGATTCACCAATTTCCACCATGAAAACGAAATGAATTATTAGGTTTAATTGGTTTTTGAAATTCCTAGATTCTTTTGAGATTCATTGAACTTTTCAATGGCATGTTTCAATCTCGATTGTGCCCTTCAAGTTTTGTGACTGGGATGCCGAGGATCACAAAACAAGGTGTGAATAACCATGCAAATTCACTTGGTACCCTTAATATTATCACCTAATCAATGTGCCGGTTAACCACACACGCTCCACCGATCTATGATAAACATTAAGTCACCCTTCGTGATCCTTACTAGTCCAAGTTAGTGTGCCGGTTAACCAGACACGCTCCACCAACGACTTGGTAAGGTACAAAGTGTGAATTTCATGGGTTAGCACCATATTCACATTTTCCTAAAGTAACTAAGATTGGGAATTTATAAAAGGTTTAGTTACTTTATAATATTCATCATACTTTTAATGAGAATTTATAAGTCCTTGTCCTACCCGTTCGGCTAACGACCCTCCACCAGTCAAGCAAGCGGTGGGTGAGAGTGGACACCCATTAAGTTGCCATTTTATAGGCAACAACCTTATACCCACCTTATAGACTGGCTTCGTGAATGAGGCGTACTAGAAGTAAGACGACTTTGATCTTATACATATATATAATAATTAACCATTAATGTTATAAATAGTATAAGGGTTGAATTTTAACTTTTAAAACTCTAAGGGTTTGGAATTAAAGTATATTAAAGTGTGTGTAACTTTACAAATTCCAAAACTTGAGGACAAGTTTTGAAACTATTCAAAACTTTTCATTTCATAACTTATGAATTAAAGGTTCATAAAAATGAAGACTCTTCATTTCCATGTAACTTATGTGTTTTAAGTGTGTGTTTAAAAGAAGTGACCTTTGGATATCCATAACTTGAGGACAAATTATGGACTCCATTAAAACACATAAATGATCAAGAATTAATCCTAAACAATTCAGCAAATAATTCCTATCATCTTCTAAATTCATAAGAACATGAACATGATCATCAAAGTTTCAAGAATTATATGAACACATACAAAACATGAAATTTTGATATAAGCTATTGTAAATGGATTAGAACAACCATTACACCAACTAAAACAAGTTTTAAAACACCAAAACAGTTTAGGGTAATGTTTCTAGTCCATTTCCAGCAGCAAAAGTCGAAAATCTGCATTCTGAGGCTCCTACTCGCCGAGTGCACGAACCTACTCGGCGAGTAGGATGAGTTTACACATGAACTCGGCGAGTCCCCCCATGGACTAGGCGAGTTCATCAGTCAGACAGCAAAAATCGACCTTTTATCACTATTTTGCATCAAGTATCAAACAAACAAGCCTAGGCTCTGATACCACTGTTGGGTTTTTGAGCATTCTAACACTTCCTAAGTGTACATGCAACCCTATTAAACCTTGGATCTATGTTTGTCTAAGATACATGCAAAATATTATTTTCCAAGGTTTATAACCTATCTAGCATGGCATGGGGTACTTTTAACCATAAAAGAACTAGATGAATTACATACCTTTTGTTGATTGTTGATTCCTTGGAGTTTGAGAGCCAAGCACCAATAATGTGAATGCCTCAAATGGAAATCACAAATCACCACAAACTTGGAAAATGTATGAGAGAGTATCCTAACTCTTGATTTTGGCCACCACACTTACACACACATTAGGGTGTTTTTCATGCAACATAAGCTTGTTTATATAGTGTACATGGTTAGGGTGAAACCCTAATAACCCATGTCTTTTCCTCTTCCAAGGATCCATGGGTAAAAGCTCAATGGATCATCCATGGACTTCCATATAAGCTTAGCCCATTCCCAAATGAGTGTTAGCCCACACCATATAAATATAATAGCCCATGATTTAATTAGTCTTCCTTTTAATCACTAAATTAATTCATAATTAATTCAAGATTAAAACTAATTAAGTAACATGACTTTATATTAATATATTGTAACTTATAATATATTAATAAATCGTAAGTATACAACTCTCATAAAATTATCCATAACTAGTTTGGGTGAAGTGCAACCCAAATGGACCATGCCGGGTCAGGTCAAGTATATACCAAATAAGTTATGGACTTAGACATCTTATCCAACAGTATCTGCCCTCAAGATTTGGCGACACTATCTTTATGAGGTATGGTGTACCATGTACATGGATCACAAGAGCCTGAGATATCTAATGGATCATCCGAATTTGAACATGAGGCAGCGCAGGTTGCTTGATGTATTCAAGGATTACGATTGTGAGATTCTTTATCATCCAAGGAAGGCTAATATGGTCATTGACGCTTTGAGCCGCAAGGCGGCTAGTGCTCCAATTCGAGGATTATGTTCAAGGATGACCATCGTTTCACCGCTTTTGGAACTGATTAGAGAAGCTCGGTCCGAGGGAACCAGGAGGAAGAATTGGAATAAGGAGAAGATCAGGGGACAGATTGGCATATTTTCCACTGATGGTCGATGACTTATGACCCAGTGTGGGCAGGTTTGGGTCCCAATTTCTGGTGGGATCCGACAAGCATTGTTAAAGGAGGCACACATGTCCAGGTTCTCGATACACCCTAGAGCCATGAAAATGTACCTAGAATTCAGACTTAGGTATTCGTAGCCATGCATGAAGCAAGAGATATCTTGGTATATGGAAAGACGATTAACTTGCTGGATGGTCAAAGCATAGCACAAGAGATCGCACGACAAGTTGCAGCCCTTGGAGGTTCCCATGTGGAAATGGGAGTAAATTACCATGGATTTCATCAACAAATTATCGAGGACGACCAAGGGATTTGATTCCATTTGTGTTATTGTTGACTGTATGACCAATAATGCTCATTTTATCGCCATTCAGGAGAGTTCTCTGGCCGATAAATTGGCCGATGTGTATGTGCGCAAGATCGTTGCTTGCTACAGTGTATCGGTTTCCATCGTATCTGATTGTGATGTGTGATTCACTTTTCGGTTTTGGCAGAGGTTTCATGAGGAGTTGGGTACGAGACTGCACTTTAGCACTGCTTTTCACCCTCAGATAGATGGTCAAAGTGAGTGGACTATTCAGACGCTCGCGGATATGTTGAAAGTTTGTGTCATTGATTTTGGTAGGAGTTAGGACTCCTACCTCCCTCTAATTGAGTTTTCTTACAATAACAACAACTATCATTCCAGCATTGGTGCACGTCCGTATGAACTTCTATATGGGAGGAAGTGTCGTACTCCGGTTTGTTGAGGAGTGGTCGCCCATAGGGTCATGAGGAGGACTGAGGTGGTGCTCCAGATGACGGAACTTATTCAGAAAATCAGGCAGAGTTTATAAACATCACATAGCCGATAGACGAGTTACGTTGACAGGCGACAGTCAGAGTTGGAGTTTCAGGTTGGGGATATGGTTTTGCTGAAGGTATCACCCTGGAAGGGTGTTATAAGCTTCAGGAAGTGGGGCAAGTTGAGCACCCGATTTATCGGACCTTTTCGAGTAGTGGACAGGGTAGGCAAGGTAGCCTACTAGTCGAACCTTTTTGGTGATTTTAAGTCTTGAAGATTAAGAAAATGCATTTTGGTGCATCATCATAGCTAGCAAGCCACTCCCTCGTCATCTTGAGTTGCATTAGGACTGTTGTAAATCCTCAACTTCCCGCCTTTTTAGCTCAAGCATGTTAGATCTATAGTTTGGTCCATTTTTCTCATCATTTGAGGAAGTTTGTGATGGGTTTTGAGCATTCTAACACTTCCTAAGTGTACATGCAACCCTAATAACCTTGGATCTATGTTTGTCTAATAATCATGCAAAGTTGAATTCCAAGGTTATATTCCTATCTAGCATACATGGGGAACATTTTTAACTTGAATGAAAGATAGAATAACTTACCTTGTTGTTGATTATGATCCTTGAAACCTTGTGAGCCTAGCACCCCAAGTGTGATGCCTCAAATGCTTCACACAACACCAAATGCAAAGGAGTAAACTTTGAGAGAATCTTACACTTGCAAAATCCGCTCTAGCCCTCTTGTTTCTTATGTGTAGCCAATTTTGGTGGAGAATGGGTTTCTTATATAGTGTTGACACATCTAGGGTTACACCATGTAAACCCTAATGTGTCATGACTCTTCATTTCCATGACCCATGGGTTTGTAACTCCCATGGAGCATCCTATGGGTGGAACCCAACTTGATAATCCATGGAGCCTCTTAGCCCACTATATAAGATATGGAAGATTTACATAATCTACCCATATATTTAATTAGTTATCTTTTGATCACTTAATTAATTCTAAATTAATTCTTGATCAAACTAATTAAATAATATTATTAATATATTAGAACTTATAATATATTAATAAACCATAAGTGTTATTTCTCTCATTTTATTTTATCCAATTGCATGGTACCATGCAACCCAAATGGACCATGCCGGGTCGGGTCAAGTACATACCAGAAATAGTTATGGACTTAGACACCTTATCCAACAGTCTCCCACTTGGATAAGTCTAGTAACTATAACTGCAATACTTCAGGAACCGATCGGCAATCGTAGCTCTTTCAAGGTCTCTCGGAACTGAGAAGATGATAATACGCCATTTAAGATAAGTGATCATATAATCCTCTGTTCTAGATATCAGCCGGACAAATACATGGAACAATGTCTTACTTATTGTCCAGCAGTTTGTTTTCCGATTTCCGAATTGTTTGACAAAGAATTTAATTGAACACATCAACTTAGTTCTGACCGGGCCCTGTACATAGGTCAAAACAAAATCATCGAGGGGCCCAGATATCAGCTTCTAATCCAAGAAGGAACAGATAAACTTCGACTCATATGTTTGTTCTACCACTCATTGAATTATACACAAAAGCACGTTTTATAACATCGAGTTACCAATGCGTTAACGTACAATCAATGCATAACCAACTCATAAGTAACAAATCATATCTCTAGGTTTGAAGACTTATATGATATTACCGTCTCACGTCACTCGAGATAAATTCCATGAAGTGATTCCAGTGAGCGTGGGTTGAGTCCAATGCTCAGAACTTATGAGCACTCATGAGTGTTGTAGCCATGTCCAACAACTTAGACCTCTGCAACCAATCATGACAGTCTTGATTCATACCTACTTCCGACATATGACCGACTGTGGAGGTTCGAATAATATGATATACCAAACATAATTATTCTGGAAGTCAAAACATGCAAAAGAAATATAGTAAACGATCGACAAGAGATAGCAACACTTCACTCATAAATAAAACACCTTTTATTCATCATCTAATGTCAATTACACTTTACAAATTTCAAGGTTATCTAACTACTAAATCTAATATCATCCTTCAGCCCTATGCTCCGAGCATGCTGGAGATGCTTAACCCGAGTCAGTCCCTTCGTGAGGGGATCTGCTGGATTCTCATCCGATGATACCCTCTTTGCCAGGAGGAGTCCTTCTTCTATTCGATGTCTGATGAAATGGTATTTTCTGTCGATGTGTCTGGATCTCCCGTGATCCCTTGGTTCCTTGGCTAAGGCAACTGCACTTTCACTATCACAGAAAATTTCCATTGGCTCTTTAATAGCTGGTACAACTCCAAGGTCTCCAATGAAGTTCTTCAGCCATATCGCCTCCTTTGCTGCCTCGCTAGCTGCTATATACTCTGATTCGCAAGTTGAATTAGCCACTGTCTCTTGCTTGGAACTCTTCCAAGAAATTGCTCCTTCATTTAAGGTAAAGACCCAGCCTGACTGAGAGCAGAAATTATCCCTATCAGTCTGAAAGCTAGCATCACTATACCCTACAACTCTCAAGTCTTCACTCCCACCGAGGGTAAGGACCCAGTCCTTAGTCCTCCGTAGGTACTTGAGGATATTCTTTACCGCAGTCCAGTGTGCCTTGCCAGGGTTCCTCTGATACCTGCTAACCATGCTCAAAGCAAAGGCTACATCAGGTCGAGTACACGTCATAGCATACATGATCGATCCTACAGCCGAAGCATAAGGTATTCGACTCATTTCTGCTATCTCAGCCTTAGTAATAGGGCTTTGTGTCTTACTCAATCTGGCATTACTCTGGATGGGTAACTCTCCTTTCTTGGAGTCCTGCATGCCGAATCTCTTCAACACCTTATCCAAGTAAGTACTCTGACTAAGTACAATTAGTCTTTTACTCCGGTCTCTCAAGATCCTTATCCCTAGAATATAGGCAGCTTCTCCTGGGTCCTTCATAGAGAAACACTTCCCAAGCCAGGACTTAACTTCCTGCAGAGTTGGGATGTCATTTCCTATGAGTAGTATGTCATCCACATACAATACCAAAAAGCTAACTATACTCCCACTAGCCTTGACATATACACAAGATTCATCTTCACTCCTAGAAAAGCCAAATTCCTTGACTTTCTCATCAAAGCAAAGATTCCATCTGCGAGGTGCTTGCTTTAACCCATAAATGGATTTCTCAAGCTTACACACTCTATTAGGGTACTCTGTGTTGACAAAACCCTCTGGCTGACTCATGTAAACATCCTCAGCCAACTTTCCATTAAGGAAAGCGGTTTTGACATCCATTTGCCATATTTCATAGTCATGAAATGCGGCTATGGCTAACAGAACCCTAATAGACTTATTCTTGGCCACTGGAGAAAAGGTCTCATCATAATCAACTCCCGGAGTTTGTGAGAAACCCTTTGCAACCAGTCGTGCGTTATAAGTGTGTACATTACCATCCATGTCGGTCTTCTTCTTGAAGATCCATTTGCACCCTACAGTCTTACGACCTGGTACATTCTCAACCAAGTTCCAAACTTGATTGTCATACATGGACTGTATCTCGTTGTCCATTGCCTCTTTCCACTTGGCTGACTCAGGGCTTGCCATGGCTTCCGCGTAACTGTTAGGTTCATCCAGACCTATCAGTGTCTCATCACTGATAAGTGTATCACCTTCCGCAGTAATATGGAATCCATAGTAATGCTCAGGTGCATTCTTAACCCTTGTGGAACGCCTCAGAGGTACAGACTTGTCAATTGGCTCAACAGGAGTTTCCTCCTCAAGTTGAGTGCTAGGGTTTGAAGTTCCTTCACCACTTGACTCTTGAATTTCTTCAAGGTCAACTTGCCTCCCACTGTCTCTTTGGCTTATGAACTCTCTCTCTCTCGAAAGAAAGCCCTCCTAGCTACAAAGACCACATTCTCACTAGGTCTGTAGAAGAGGTAACCAAAGGATTTCTGTGGGTATCCGATGAAAATTCATCTCTCACTTCGAGGTTCGAGCTTATCATGAGTCTCGCGTCTCACGAAAGCCTCGCAACCCCAAATCTTAATGTGGTCTAGTTTGGGTACTTTGCCAGTCCACATCTCATGAGGAGTTTTGGCAACTTTCTTTGTGGGAACTAGATTAAGGATATGGGCGGCAGTCTCTAAGGCATACCCCCAAAATGAGATTGGTAGCGAAGCTCGACTCATCATGGAACGAACCATATCCAACAAGGTTCGATTACGCCTCTCAGCTACACCATTCAACTGTGGTGTCCTGGGAGGTGTCAATTGTGAGACAATCCCACATTCCCTAAGATAGTCGAGGAACTCTGAACTAAGATACTCACCACCTCGATCGGATCGAAGCATCTTAATGTTCCTGCCCAATTGATTCTCGACTTCCTGTTTAAACTCTTTAAACCTCTCAAAAGTCTCTGACTTATGCTTGATTAAGTAGACATATCCATATCTACTGTAATCATCAGTAAAAGTCAAATAATAACGATTAGCATCCCTTGTGGCATGTTTGAAGGGCCCACACACATCCGTGTGTATAAGATCCAACAAACCTCCACCCCTCTCACAAGAACCTATGAAGGGTGACTTTGTCATTTTTCCGAGTAAGCATGATTCGCAACTATCATCTGACTTTAGGTCAAATGACTCCAATACTCCATCCTTTTGGAGTTGGCCTATGCGTTTCTTGCTTATATGTCCAAGACGACAATGCCATAATGATGCTTTATCCAAGTTATTATCATTAACAGAATTAATACACAATACATTAATCGAACCAACTTCATTATCAAATGAAAATGTGAAACCTTGTTTATACAATGCATGAAAGGAAATAATATTTCTTGCCATTTCTGGCGAATAACAACATTTATTCAAATCTAAACTAAACCCACTACTTAGCGATAAAGTATAAACTCCAATCTTGGTGACAGGTAAAGCTTTCCTATTCCCCATGATTAAGTTTATTCTTCCATGCTCCACATTCTCACTTCTTCTTAGTCCCTGCAAATCAGAACAGATATGAATACCACAACCGGTATCAAGGACCCAAGAGTTAGAATGGGGTGAGTTATTAGATAAGATAGTGTAAATACCTGCATGGTTGGGTTTAACTTTCCCATCCTTCACATCTTGCTGGTACTTTGGGCAGTTCCGCTTCCAATGTGACTTTTCATGGCAATAGAAGCATTCAGCCTCTTTAGGGTCAGAAGAAGGAGTGACAAAACCTTTCTTGGTTCCACTTGAAGAAGAGCCATCAAGGGTCCTAGCCTTAGTACCCTTCGAAGAGCTCTTCCTATTCTTCCCTCTACCTTTCCCGATTGCCAAAACCGGGGCGGAGTTTGGAGTAGGAGTGTTAACAACCGACTTACCCTTAAGACCTGTTTCTGCGGTCTTGAGGAGTCCCTGAAGTTTGCTGAGTGTGACCTCTTCCTTATTCATGTGATATGTCATGCGGAATTGATCATAGCACGATGGTAAGGAGTGCAAAATGATATCTATTGCAAGCTCCTCAGGGAAGTTCACATTAAGCTTCAGCAACCGATCCACATACCTTTGCATTTTCTGCATGTGGCTGGTGACGGATTCCCCGTCCTTCATCATGGTTGTTATGATAGAGCATATGATTTCATACCTCTCTTGTCGTGCACTTTGATGGTATCTTTCCATCAGTTCTTGGTGCATTTCAAAAGGGTAGAAGTCCTCATACGACTTTTGGAGTCCCGCTGTCATGGTGGCCAACATGATGCATGCCACTTTTGTAGCATCCCTTTCATGTGCCCGGAAGTCAGCGATCTCCTGGGGAGTTGCAGTGGTCTCATCAATCTCCTTAAGATCCTTGTCAAGGACATATTCTTTGTCCTCGTAGCGGGTAATCATCCTGATGTTTCTGATCCATTCATTGAAGTTGGATCCATCAAAAATGACTTTCCCACACAAGTTCATAAGGGTAAAGGAGCCATTAGGATTAGAGCCAGAAGCAGCATTGTTTGAAGACATCTGAAAGAAGAGAACAAGATTAGTTTAGATATTAAGAGAGTCCTTAATAAAACACCCAAATGTAATATTAAGGCTAGGATCCAATCACAATATATTATAACTTAGAAGAGGTATGCCGTAATCCAAGCTATAACATATTTGAAAAGTAGGTGAATGACGATTCACCAATTTCCACCATGAAAAACGAAATATAAATATTATTTTTTTAATTGGTTCTTAGAAATTCCTAGATTCTTTTGAGATTCAATGAACTTTTCAAAGGCATGTTTCAATCTCGAGTGTGCCCTCCAAGTTTTGTGACTGGGATACCAAGGATCACAAAACGAGGTGTGAAGTAACCATGCAAATCACTTGGTACACTCAATGTTTATTACTCAATCGATGTGCCGGTTAACCACACGAGCTCCACTGACCTATAATAAACTTTAAGTCACCCTTTACCTACCTTGTTAAGTCCAAGTTAGTGTGCCGGTTAACCACACGAGCTCCACTAACGACTTAAACAAAGTGTAAAGTGTAATTTCATGGATTAGCACCTTATTCACATTTTCCTAAAGTAACTAAGATTGGGAATTTAATAAAAACATTTAGTTACTTTGTAATATTCATCATACTTTTAATGAGAATTTATAAGTCCTTGTCCTACCCGTTCGGCTAACGACCCTCCACCGATCAAGGAAGCGGTGGGTGAGAGTGGACACCCATTAAGTTGCCATTTTATAGGCAACAACCTTATACCCCCCTTATAGACCGGCTTCGTGAATGAGGCGTACTAGCGGTAAGACGACTTGACGTTATACATATATATATTAGTAACTTATAATATTATAAAGTATAAGGGTTGAATTTTAACTTTTAAAATTCTAAGGGTTGGAACTAAAGTTTTAATCAAGACTTTACATGTTCCAAAACTTGAGGGCAAGTTTTGTAAACTTCCAAAACTTTTCATTTCTTATAACTTATGAATTAATTGAGTAATAAAAATGAAGACTCTTCATTTTTATAACTCTTGTGTTCTTTTAATGACTTTAATAAAAGTGAGACTTTTGGTTTTCCATAACTTGAGGACAAGTTATGGACTCCATTAAAACACATTATGATCATGAATTAAACTACCATGAAGGTTACAAACAATTCCTATGATCATCTAATCTTCATAAGTTCAAGAACATGAATATGAACACTTTCAAGAATAAAAAAAATTACACTTAAAAAAACTTGTAATTTTAATAATTGCCATTGTAAATGGATTAGCATAAACATTACACCATCTAAAACAAGCTTTAAAACATCAAAACAGTTTAGGGTAATGTTTCTAGTCCATTTCCAGCAACAAATGTGCAAACTTTCATACGAGCAGAAAACAGAAAAACGATTTCTTTTCAAGCTGTTTGCACACACACAAAAAAAACAACAAACAAACCTAGGCTCTGATACCACTGATGAGTTTTGAGCATTCTAACACTTCCTAAGTGTACATGCAACCCTAATAACCTTGGATCTATGTTTGTCTAATAATCATGCAAAGTTGAATTCCAAGGTTATATTTCTATCTAGCATATATGGGGAACATTTTTAACTTGAATGAAAGATATAATAACTTACCTTGTTGTTGATTATGATCCTTGAAACCTTGTGAGCCTAGCACCCCAAGTGTGATGCCTCAAATGCTTCACACAACACCAAATGCAAAGGAGTAAACTTTGAGAGAATCTTACACTTGCAAAATCGGCTCTAGCCCTCTTGTTTCTTATGTGTAGCCAATTTTGGTGGAGAATGGGTTTCTTATATAGTGTTGACACATCTAGGGTTACACCATGTAAACCCTAATGTGTCATGACTCTTCATTTCCATGACCCATGGGTTTGTAACTCCCATGGAGCATCCTATGGGTGGAACCCAACTTGATAATCCATGGAGCCTCTTAGCCCACTATATAAGATATGGAAGATTTACATAATCTACCCATATATTTAATTAGTTATCTTTTGATCACTTAATTAATTCTAAATTAATTCTTGATCAAACTAATTAAATAATATTATTAATATATTAGAACTTATAATATATTAATAAACCATAAGTGTTATTTCTCTCATTTTAGTTTATCCAATTGCATGGTGCCATGCAACCCAAATGGACCATGCCGGGTCGGGTCAAGTACATACCAGAAATAGTTATGGACTTAGACACCTTATCCAACAGTTTGAGTGTTGGAATCTCATAAAGCAGGCAACTTTATGAGTTCTTTAGACTCCCTTGTAACCCCTTGTCACAGATCTGGAATAATAGTGAGCTTTGGGTTCCATGCATGAGATTTGATCTAATTTCCCTTCATTTTGACCTAGATTATGTTTAAGACATGCATTGGACATGCATGTCTAAAAAGAACTGATTTTTATGGTATTTTGAGATGGAGAAATCCTTCTGGAAAGTTTGGTTTCTTGGCTTGAAGGATTAAGAGCTTGAAGCATTAAGTTGTCCAAGGCGGACTTCACGGCGTGGCAGTTTGGTTGTCACGGCGTGGCGATGGTCAGCTCGTTATTATTTTGTTCTCACGCTGCCACGACGTGACCAAAGGGTGGTCACTACGTGGCGAGCGGTTGAAGTGACCTTGAGTGTTTGGCTTGGACTTTGATCGTTAACTTTTGTCAAAGTTTGACTTTAGGTTAAATTGAGGGTTTTGGGTTGTAGTTTTAGTTTTGGTCCCTGTTTGTTGCATAGGTGACCTGTAGTGTCGGTTATTGGATATGTGATTAGTGTTGTTATCTTCTAGGTTGCGAGGTGAGTTTTCTCACTATACTTTGTACTGCAGTATGTGTCCTTGTGTGTAGGATGTTGTTATGTTGTAGTGTTCTGTTAGACTGGTAGATCTACTATGATTACATGTACTTGCTTGGTATTATTTTAGTGCATATGTCGACATAATGTGGTTAGGTTAAGGTGGTACGAATTTGTATTGTAGGCCAACAAACTCGGGTGCAATCAAACCATGTGTTGTGGGCCCAGGGGAAATCCAGTCTTATGAATGTGGGCCCACGGGGAATCTAGTTTTATATTGTGGGTCCGGTGTGCATGCATTGTATATGTATTGTTGTGTGGATTATTTTGTGGGAACACACTAAGCTTTGGCTTACAGTTGTTTATTTCAATGTTTTCACGTACTTCAGATGATTGGGGCAAGGCGAAGTCATGATCGTATCCTCCTGTTGTTTTATGTTTGAGAGATTATCTTGATACTCATATTTCTTTATTGATTGATTTGAAAACAATATATGATTATCTTATGACTTTATGAAAATATCTTTAAAAAAAGACAAAACTTCAAAAATGGTCCCTGTGGTTTTCGAAAATATCAAGTTTAATCCCTAAGTTCAAAAAACCTCACAGATGGTCCCTGTGGTTTCAAAACTTTTAACATTTGGTCCTTCCGGCTCACTCCGTTACCATTTAGCCGTTAAGTAAGGGGTATTTTTGTCATTTCACTACCCAAGGACCATTTATGAGGTTTTGTATTACTTTTTTTAAAATAAATAAATAAATAAATAAAATTTAATATGCAAGGGGTCCCATCTCTCTCTCTCTCTCTCTCTCTCTCTCTCTCTCCACCGCCTGCTTCCTTTCATCTTCATCAGATGGATCTCAAAAACCCAAAATCAAACAGGAATATGTGGCAAAACAAGTTCGTTCATCCCTAAACTATACAGTGAACACAAGAACCCACCTCCAATTTCAACCAGATTCGTTACCTATCGTGATTTGCAGGTTTGAGATTCAACAAAAATCGAGACCCATCGTTGGGTCTCTTTGGTTAACTGATCGCGATTTCAGGATGCACAAGAAGGAAATCGGGACCCTTTGCTGGGTCTCTTGGTCTCAGTTGAAATCAATAAGTCTCGACAATGTGATTCAAGATGGCAGAGGTGGCGATGGCTTACCAGCAACAGCAGAACGACGGTGGTGGTATGTAGTCGGGGCTGCTCCGGTATCCTTCTGCTGCTCTATTTCTGTTTCTGTTCCAGCGAGTTCCACAATAAGGGATAGGGAGAAGCAACGACAGGTGGCTGGAGGTTGTGCGGGTGGTTTATTGAAAGAAGAACAACGGTGGAATAGTGACGGTTTTGTGGTAGTGGGTGGCAGCCCTACTGTTGGCTTTTCTTTCTTCTAGTGGTTCACAAAACGGAAGGAAAAGGGAAAGCAGTAATAGGTTTTCAAGGGTGTTTGTCAACTTGCTTGATAGAAAAGGAATCGAAGGAGCAGAGTGTGGTGGTTTATGGCGGTGGGGCTTGGTCGACCAAAACGGTGGTGGCAGCAGGTGGTGTGTGGCCAGTGGGAAGTGGTAGAGTGTGACCGGAGAGGAGGCCAGAAATTGGTATCTCCGGTGGTTGTTTCTTCCACCGGTGAATCGGAGAGAGAGAGAGAGAGAGAGAGAGAGTGAGAGAGGTGGGACCCTTGCATATTAAATTTTATTTATTTATTTATTTATTTTAAAAAAAGTAATACAAAACCTCATAAATGGTCCCTGGGTAGTGAAATGACAAAAATACCCCTTACTTAACGGCTAAATGGTAACGGAGTGAGCCGGAAGGACCAAATGTTAAAAGTTTTGAAACCACAGGGACCATCTGTGAGGTTTTTTGAACTTAGGGACTAAACTTGATATTTTCGAAAACCACAGGGACCATTTTTGAAGTTTTGTCTTAAAAAAATGAAAAATAATTGTCATGGTTTTTAGGATGTTACACAAAACTTAGCCAAACTTCATATCCAAAGCATATAACCATCAAGTGACCAGAAGAAACCATAAAGTTGCTAACTTTATGGGATACATCCATCCAAACTTTCCCAATTTGGAGGGAATACACAAAAACCATATATCTAGAAGTAAGGAACATAAAGATTGGAACTTGAACACTCACAATTGTCCAAAAGTTGCTCAACTGAAATCTCTAAGCTTGCCAAGATGTTCTCTACACCACAAGGATCTTCTTATTCTTTCCAAATGTACCAAATCACCATAACTAAGCTCAGATATGGAAGAAAGGGTATTAGGGTTTGCTTCAAGGTTTACGGGGGGTGATGGAGGTTGAAAATGATGCCCTAATTTTGAGGTTAGAGGTTTAAATTCAGAGAAAACCCTAAAATTATGGGTTTGGGTCGAAGCATTCGCCACGTCGTGACACCCTTGTTGTCAGTCGTGACGTCCATCCGAGAAACATGTTCTTCATCTTGCTTGCCACATCGTGACACCCCATGCGTCACGTTGTGGCATATGGTTTTCCTCAAAATCATTCCTTTCAATTAACTCCTTACTGATCCATTTTGGGAGACGGGTGTTACAACTCTTCCCCACTTCACTTATATTTTGTCCTCGAAATCATTCCCTTCAATTAACTCCTTACTCTACAACACGATTCGAAACCGCATGAACCACCAGAATCCCTTTCAGCACTGAAAAACAAAAACACCTCACGTAGGCAACTACCTTCCGACACTGTTGGCAAACCAAAACTTAGTAGTAAACACGTGTCCTGACGAAGGAATGAACACCAACACACCACAAACTAGTCAACAAAGAGAAGGACTAACTACTTTGCCCGAAATCTGAAAACTCTGAACTATCCCCGACCTCCAGACGGACATAACCACTCGAACCAAATAGACCAAACATCATTTCGTTTTTTATCACACTTTGGTTTTTATAAGTAAGATATAAATGTTTAAAGTTGACAAAATATGAAAATCAAGCCGAAAAAACATCTTATTATTCAAAAATCATAGTCTATGAAGGTCCCTGTTAGTCAGAATTCATAGCCTAATGTGATTTTGATGGGTATTTGGGTGATTACCTTAACTTTTTGCTATTTTTTAAGTAAATAATTAAGAACATTGGTTAATTTTTTTTTCTTTTTTCTCTTAAATATATCATAATTTAGTGCTTAATTACCCTAAATTAAATTAAAATTCACAACTTTTTGCTTTAATTGGCGCCAATATCCAAGGCACCCGATTCCCGCCATGAATCAACCCAAATTTCCTCTAAAAAGGTGAAAGTTAAAACCTATAATTTGTAAGTATCGACGAACGAACAGAAGAAAATGGGGAAGAAGACGAAAAGAGATGAAAAACAGTACTGGCTGCTAAAAACTGAGCCTGGGGAATGGTCATGGGACGACCAAGCATCCAACGGAGGTCTCTCCAAATGGGACGGCGTCAAGAACCACCAAGCTCTCAAAAATCTAAAATCCGCACGGCTCCACGATCTCTGCTTCTTCTACCACTCCGGCACAAAATCCCGCCGTATAGTAGGGGTTGTCACCGTTGTCCGTGAATGGTACGAAGACGACGACGCTGGTTGTGGCGCCGTAGACGTGAAGGCGGTGGGGGAGATGAGAAACCCGGTGGATCTGAAGGAGATGAAGGGAGAACTGAAGAACAGTAAAGAGTTTGGGTTGTTTAGGCAGCCTAGATTATCCGTCGTTCCTGTGCCGGTGGATGTTTGGGAGAAGATTTGCGAATTGGGTAATGGGTATGAAGGTGATGGTGTTATTGTATCTGATCATGACGAAGTTGATGAACAAGTTTAGGGATTCATCAAGTTTGGAGTGCAAGTGTGTTTATTTTTGTGGATTCCATGATTTCAGATGTTGATGGATAATTGGGCAGCTACTGATTTTTGATCACCAGGTGTTTGTTAATTTGCTTCCCTGAATATAAATATCTCGTCTTTTACCAAATTCATATTCTTCTATCTACCTTAGCAGTTAGCAACAGTTATTGTATCTGCATCTGCATCTGCGTTTTTTCTACAGACCACAGGTAAGTTTTGATTTTGATTTTTTTGTGAATTGTGATTTTGTAGTTTTGTTTTTTGTAATTATTGAATGTTTTTCTTATACCAATTTCTGCTACCTTGTGCAAATATACAAAACTTTATGTAAATTTGTGTCAGTTTAACAATCTCTTTCAAAAGATGAATCAAATAATTTCAGATGTCAAAAACAACCTTGAATTATTTTAGAAAACACAAAAATTAGAACTCTGAACCCTCCTGATGTTATTAATAGATGCACACATTGCGTATTTAGTCCTTTAAGTCTTATGTGTTTGAGCATTTAGTCCTCATTGCTTCCACTTTTAATCCTCTGGTCCTTGATAAACCAGCAGTGTCCAACTCGCTTAATTTATCCAGCTTCCATGCATTTTCAGTCAAATACTTTCATAGCAACTTCTTTTTTATTTCTTTTACAACCAATCCTACAAAAAAAAAGTTGAATGTATAATCCATACAATGCACTTCATTTACATGGAGAATTTGTAGCTGGTACCCTAGAATACGCATCGAGAGTTATAGAAATACATTCCAATGAAACACATAACTATCTTCGACAAGATCTAGTACAATAAAGAACGTCAACAACAACGATGATGATAAAGCTTAGTTTATAGTTTTAACTTTGTAATTTTATTTTTAATTATATAAATTTTAGTTTTATTCATACTCCATCATTTTATATTTTATAGGTTAATATATATTTTTTTATAAAATGTTATATTTATAATTGCAATTATTATTAATGCTTTTAAATAATCTAAACATAAAAGTAAAATTTTAAATGGAAATAGTATATTTTCCAACTTACTCCATCCATTTGCCACACTAATATTTTAAATTTTAATTTATTTAGAAAATTCAAAATAAATTAAAACATAATTTTTTTGTTATTTTTTTAATTTGTAAAATAAACTTATACTAATTTAAAACCAAAAAATATATTAAACAATATTAAAAATAACATTTTAATTAAAAAACTACAATAATATAAATTAAAACCATACTACAATAACATAAGTTAAATCCTAAAAACACAAAATAACTAAAAAACCATACTACAAACGACAAACAAAAATTAAAAAAAAAATACTTAATTTTTTGGAAGAATTTCATTAATATCCTTATAAACTTTAAATATTATACATATATCCTTATAAAATTTAAAATTAAATATGTGTCTATCTAAAACTATAAAATTCACATTTATATTCAAATTCATATTTTAGTTAGAATTAAACCAATTTAATATTGCCAAATTAATCTAAAATTTAAAATATCATATAATATTACTAAACTAAGTGTTTGAAATTTTAGTATAAATGTGTATTTTAGTAACTTTGGACATATAAATATATACATATGTTGTATATATAATTAACTCTAAGTAAGTTTGTGTTCTACTCAATAGAATTTTGAAACGATATATCGTTTGTATAAAATGGAGTATATCTGAATGAAATATCTATACTTAAAGTTGGGTATTTGAGAATAGAAGTTAGCAAAAGAGGGGAGTGTGGGAATGAATTCCACATTGGTAGGAAGACCATGTTCAAACGAGTTTATAAGCTTGAATGTATTATAGACTTACAAGCTTGTGTCTATGGTTTTACTTCAACTTTTACTTGCGCGCAGCTAAACTTTACAGTTTTGGTTGAGTATCATCTTCTATGGTCGAGTAAACAAAGTTCAAATTCTTAAATTCATTTAGTGGGAATTTTGATTATCTTAGTACTTTGAATTTTAAAACAAAAGAGTTGACAAAAGGTTTAAAATAGCTTCAATTAACTTTACATGTTTGTTTAATATGGTTTCTTAAGAACAAAAGAAGAAAGGCTCCATCAAAAACCCATTACTTTCGATACCTTTTGAATATTTTATTGATTTAATTATAACCTTTAATTTGGGAAGGGTAATTTAGTGATATGATATCATATTTTGAATTTTATATAAAATTTCAAAATTTAATTGGTTTAATCATAATTAAAATATGAGTTTGGATATAGATGTGTATTTTATAGTTTTAGAAGAACGTGTATGTTATTTTAAAATTTACAAGGATATACATGTAATATTTAAAGTTCATAACAAAAATCTTTCATATTATGGTGTAGTTTTGAAATGGTAAGAAAGAGTACTTATAATAGGAAATTTTATTAAAAAAATCAAAATTTTGTCCATTGGAGGAGGAATTGCCTCCTTGAGTAATTTTCCTGGTGATACTGATGGTACCGCCATCCCACAACCCTATACTTCGTCCTCCTTAAAGGAGCCATCAAGAAATATGTCGGCCACATAGCATTTTTTTCCTAGATTTAAGCTTATATAGGGACATGTATTTTCCACTTAGGGTTGCTGAACCTAGCCATCAGTTGGACCAAAATAATGTGTTGACACCAAATTTAATTTGCAATTTGAAAACGTCAACAAGGTTTAACCCATATTTCGTGAGGTCTTTCCTACTGGTAACTATGATGTTCCACACTTCACGTGTGCTCCTGTTTGACAAATAATTTATTGAGATTGTGTATTCCTTTTATGGCTTTCACCCACAGCGAATCCTTCTCCATTTTTAACCGACACCACCACTTACAAACAGACTTGTGTTCAATGTATGAATGGTTCCCACATTGAGGTCGCCTTCTGATTTGGGGCCAACAACTTTGTCCCACAACACCTGATGAATTTTCTTTTTGTCTATGATTGGTTTCCTGTTTGTTTTTTTTTTTTAGATTCATATTTGCATCTACAGGGATAATTAATGGGAATGAGCCGCTTCGCACCTGAGAATGTTAGCCCGATTCTCAGTAATTTAATAAAAAATCATTATTTCATAGTTAATGTTCATGACATAATATTTCAACAAGATATATTTTTTAAAACCTAGTATATATAGATATTAGGTTATAACCCATAGAAACCACGATCAGTATGTTTAAAATTATTATATAGATAAAAAATAATAAATGTTCAAAAAATCAGAGTATTGTCGATTGTAAGTAATTCTGAATTAGTTTGTTAAAATAAACATAATACTTTATCATATATTTCGTAAATATTATTAGAATAAGATCTTTTATTTTAAAATTTTAAATTCAAGTTGATTTGTAACAAAAAAATGGGAGAAGTGGTAGAAATCATAGAAAAATATCATGTGTTAGAGAGACATTCTAAAAACTAATGTATGACATTTTTAGGTTTCATTTATTAAAATAGTAGGTGATAACTCATGTACTACACGATTGGTTGATATTAATAAAACATCATAGAGACTATAAGAATAACAATCATTAATCATTCAAAGAAATATTTTTTACATAATTTGTACATCTAATCATTTAAAGTATCTAACTTGATTAGGTTTTCGATAGTTGATTATTTATAGCATTTTGAAAACGAAATGTTGATTTTATGAGATTATATTATGATCTTTTGAGTCATATTTATTGTTGATTTATTGGGGACAAATTTAAAATTGAGAAGCAATAAAGTGACACATGACATGATTGTAATCAGGATGTGTATTAAAGTGGCATGGGAAAAGAAGATCAAGACTATTCATTTATTAGGATAATAGTTTATAACCCGTGGGAACCACGGTTACAAAATTAATAAAATTTTTATAGAAAAAACTACAAATTATTAATTCCCATGACTTTTCAGTTTATTTACAATAAAATTATAAATAAATTAAATAATGTACTATAAACAAGAAAGAGTGTTTTATTACAATATCTTTATCCCACATCGATGATGAGAGTAAACAAGAGAATGTTTTCTCTTCTATAAATAGAAAATATTGTGAAATGTTTCAAAGGGACCAAACCATGAAAACTTCTTTATGCCAACCTTTGTAGGATTTGAAAGTATTATTTGGTGAGATTGTCTTTATCGGCAAGTGTCCAGTTAAGTTTTAGAATCCCAAAAATAGTTTTGAACCAGATTTTTTCAGGTTCAAACCGTGTTTCAATATAAAAAAGTTATGTAGTTGGGTTTTAATCGAAGCTGAATCAATTTGGACCAATAAAGGAATCATTTTCCTTTCACCACATACATTTGAAACTCCTATGATTTTTCATATACTTTCTAATAATATTATAATTATAAATAAGTTATATAATGTTATATAAATATAAAAAAACATCTACCTAAACCTAAAATTATAATTGTTTGAAAAATCATTTTGATTCAAAAACACGAAATATATACAAACCGGGTTTCATTAGAAAAAAATTATGTAATTTGGTATATTGAGTTGAATCGGTCCGAGTTTGATCAATTTGGACCGATAAATGAAACATTTTCCTTTCACCACATACATTTGAAACCCCCATAATTTTTCAATTTGTTTCCAATGATATTATAAATAAGTTACATAATGTTATATAAATATAAAAAAACATCCACCTAAACATAAAATTATAATTGTTTGCAAAATCATTTTGATTCAAAAGCACAAAATATATACACAATTATATTTTATAAATAAATTCATTTTATAATGAACTTTTGAATCATGAAAATACATATAAACAAACTTTCTATATTAAGTACCTAACTGAATTTATGATTTTAGAATTTAACAAAAAATTATTCAATAAAAACTTACTTTTTTGGATAACAACTTATGAGATTATAGAAAAATGGAACTATTGAACAATAAAGAAAGGGTAAACAAGAGAAAGGGTGTTTTATTAAATAAGTTAAATAATGTTTTATAAACAATAAAGCGTGTTTTATTACAATGTCTTCATCCCACATCGATGGTGAAAGTAAATACGAGAACGTTTCCTCTTCTATAAATAGGAAAGATTATGAAATGTTTCAAAGGGACCAAACCATGAGAACTTCCTTATGCCTACCTTTTTAGGATGTTGAAGGTATTCTTTGATGAGATTGTCTTTATTGGCAACTGTCCAGTTAAGTTTTAGAATTCCGAAAATGGTTTTGAACAAGATTTTTTCAGGTTCAAACTGATTTTCAATTGAAAAACCGTTATGCAGTTGGGTATATTGATTGAATCGATCCGAGTTTGATCAATTTGGACCGATAAAGGAAACATTTTCCTTTCACCACATACATTTGAAACTACCATGATTTTTCAAATTTTTTGTAATAATATTATAAATAAGTTACCTAAACATAAAATTATAATTGTTTGAAAAATGAACTCGATTCAAAAACATGAAATATATACAAACCAGATTTCAGTAGAAAAAATGTTATTTAGTTTGATATATTAAGTTGAATCGGTCCGATTTAGATCAGTTTGGACCGATAAAGGAAACATTTTTCTTTCAACACATACATTTGAATCTCTCATGATTATTCAAAGTGTTTCTAATAATATTATAAATAAGTTACATAATGTTATATAAATAAAAAAATCTACCTAATCAAAAAATTATAATTGTTTGAAAAATCAATTTGATTCAAAAGCACGAAATATATAATCGATTATATTTTATAAATGAATTCATTTTATAATGACCTTTTGAATCATGAAAATACATATAAACAAACTTTCTATATTAAGTACCTAACTGAATTTATGATTTTAGGATTTAACAAAAAAGTTATTCAATAAAAACTTACTTTTTTGGATAGCAACTTACGAGATTACTGAAAAAAGGAACTATTGAACAATAAATTTTCTAGATAACATTTTATTTTTATTATTTAATATTTTATTTAACAAAATGAAATTATTGGCAAATAAAGAAAGGAGTTTAATTAAAATGTTTTCATCCCACATCGATGGTGAGAGTAAACAAGAGAATGTATTCTCCTCTATAAATAGGAAAGATTATGAAATATTTCAAAAGACTAAGCCATGGGATCCTCCTTGCGTCTACCTTTATAGGACATTGAGGGTATTCTTTGGTGAGATTGTCTTGGTTGACAAGTGATCAATTAAGTTTTAGAATTCCGAAAATGATTTTGGACTGAATTTTTTAGATTTGGATCGAGTTTGATTAATATCTGAGTATCTTTTGGCCGAGTTAGGCAAATTCTCTTCCATTGGAGGCTGAGTTTAAGTAACATGCCGAATATTTGGTTGTGTTAGCCAAGTTTTACAACCATGTATGTAATAGAATTTTAAGTTCTAACCTTATAAAAGATCTCGCTATTATCATATGTTCTACATAATTATAGTAATATTTATGATACAAAAAAATTTTAATTTACTATTTAAGATAAAAAGATGTCTCTATTATTATATGTTGTACATAATGATAATATTTAAAGATAGATAAAAAGATGTCTCTATAATCGTATGTTCTACATAATGATAATATTTAATATAAACGTTTTAATTTAATATGAAATTATTATTTAATAGATAACAATAATGATTTATTTATTTTTTAAAATTTATATTTTTTTTTCTATTTTAACAATATATGCACAACAACTTCAAGTTCCAACCTTATCTCTTATGATATAGTTCAACATAATGATAATATTAAAAATAATTTTTTTATATTTGTTATGAAATTATTATTTAATTGGTAATAACAATGATTTAGTTATTTTTAATATAAAATATTTTTTTTATCTTGCGCAACACGCAGACATTTGTCTAGTCTACTCTAATAAATGAAAGTTTTTTTTGTCACATGTCATACTCTTATTCAATTTGCCAAATGTCATTTTGTGATTATTTTGAATTAATTTTTTTCCACATGTCATTTTATGAGTTTTTCTATTTTAATAAATTCCACATAATACTTTAATATAATAATTACAATAAATATTTTAATAAATGAATATCAATTTCATTAATGAACTTACCTTCTTATTTCAAAAATTTTAAATTAAAGCTCATTAGTTTATTTTGTTTATTTATTTAAATTTAAAAGATAAAAAAAATAAATTTAATAATTCATTATTTTTCTTATTTTCTTATAAATTCAAAGTTTTTAAATATTTAGACCTTTATATTTAATTTTTTTAATTAACTCATTCAATACATGAGTTTTACATATAGTTTATTAGTATAGGAAGGTTATGATTAGGAAGAGGAAGATGATGATAGGTAGATTAGCCTAGTTTACTATACAAAGAAAGAAGTGTAATTTATGAGCTTTGTGATCTATATTAATTATGGGACGAAGGGCTCAATAAAGACAAGCAAATTACGCAATAAACCTAAAGTTGACAATTGATCCTCCTACCCTCGCTCTTTAGACTACAACATTTTATCAACGCCCACCGATCACCTTATTTGCTCCATATTTTATGAGTATATGTTTAAAAAGCAACCTGATATTTAGTGATTTATGATGTTTGGTTCATTTCTAATTCTGAAGAAATTATTTTTAAAATCAATATTTAGTGATTTATGATGTTTATAATCAAAGAAAGATAGCAATTATTAATTATTAATTTCGACTCATTTGTAGTCGAATCTATTGTTTGATTATAAATTTATAATATAGATTTTTATGGAAAATAGTTACGGAAGGTAATCATGGAAATATAAGGAAAATCATTATACCTTATAATTATACCAAACAACATTACATAAAACTAGCACTTATTTTTATTAACTAGAAAAAGGAAATTTATTATATAATTATTTGGATGTTGGCTTATTCATGGTGTAAATATAATCAAGATGAGCGGCAAGCGTTCTTCTCATCAAACACTCTTCTTCTCCTGGCCCTGAGCAATTCTCTTCGGTTTTAGCCTTTGCCACCTCTTCATCCTTCCATACATATATATACACATACAAAATGTCAATATCACATTAATTAATCACAAATAATCATCTAAATCAGAATAAATATTGTTTTAAAACATGCATTTTAAGTTTCTTTTACACGATATTTGTTTCTTACTACATCAATTATGGATGTTTTAAGAAATTGAGAAGAGATCAATGTTTTGACACGATGAATAATGATTGATGTGGGTAAGTTATATAAAAAACATTGACTTAATTAATTAATAATTACCGTGTGATGAGATTCCATGGGGGTAACATCTTTGAAGGTCGGAGTAGGGCGGGCAATGGTGTATGAGAGCATGGAAAGGAGGAGGATTGCTATCATGCAGAGGGTGGTGACTCTAATAGCCTTAGACATGTTTGATTTTTCTCTATGCTCTTGGGATGGGAAGAAGAAAGACTATGTGGAGTATGTATTTATAGATCTTGTCATGGCTGAAGAAGGGCAAATTAGGAATTTCTCTAGGCAAAATTTGAAGAAATAAAGGAGAAAAAAACATAGGATGGTTGGTGGGAGAGTCCCCTAAAGAAATGCTAAGCCTTTAATGGTTGAATGTAGTTTGAAGTCTTCTAGCTAGAAATGGACATTAATGAAACTTGGAAATAGGAGGTCAAACAAAATTAGACACACACTTGGCTCAAGCATGAGGACACACTACCACAATGGGTTACTAGTACAATACAACCACTTAGTGCGTACGCTACAACTTATTCATAAGTTTACCATATCAAACTATGTGCATAATAAACTAGTTATTTTTATTTGTATATAAATGTTTTTACAAAAATAGTTGTTAGCTTTTAAATATCTAAAATTACATAAAAACCAAAACCTAAAAGCTCAAAAAAAATTAATTGAAGCAGCTTTTAAATTAAACGGTTTTTGTTTAAAATAAATTCTAAAAACTCTTACTACTAAACAAATTCTTTTCTTATTTTACGAACTTTTTCTTAAACACACCATATAATATATATTATTGTGAAATGTACATACTGAATTTAAAAAAAGATAAAAGTATAATAATTAAATTTGAAACCATGTAGTTTCTTACTTTCTTCTACATCTAGTTCATATAATTAGTTTCTTAACTTTTAATATGAATATAAAATTTAATAGACTTACGTATATAAACTATAAAAATACGAACCACTAGCGTCGCAACTACTTAGAACTTAAGGGTGTGCATTAAGTAACCATACACAAAATAAGAACAGTCTCGATTTTTATTTTATTTTTGTTATTTTTGTTATTTTTTTTCTGGAAGTCGTGTTTGTACTTTTTACATTCATGAAATGATGTCAAAGGACAAATGTTTGATTCAAGGCGACCTAGTTTCTTAACTTGTTCAATTGTACAATAAAACATTTTTTTATAAGATTGAGATTGTTAGATTAAGAGAAAATATGGAAAACCCGTTATAGAGTTTGTGTGTATATTATTTATATATAAATACAAGTACAAGGATAGTCAATAGTATAAATTATCCTTTCAACTCTATATAAATGCATAAATTCAAACGATATATTATTAATTCAACATATGTTTATTTATTTATTTATTATTATTTTTTTATCATGACATCTTTTTGGTCAATTTATATTTATATTATTTAAACTTTCTGGATGAAAGTGATGGTGAAATATTGGTGGGGTTGGGTGATTTTTGCACGAAGAAAAGGAAAAACCAGTTGTGAATATTTTTTAAAATGGGAAGTTATTATTGTAGAAGATTGTTGGAGGTCAAAGAAAGCTACGGTCAGGATTGAATCATTTGTAGTTTGATATTTTTCCATAAATGGATAAGCATTTGTGGAAAGGGTCATCGGTTGCAAATGCAGTTGGGAATTCATCCATAACTCCTTTGTTAAATGCATTGAATTTGCTAGAAAGAAAGTATGCAAATGAAGCAACTTATCCCAACATATAAAGAAAAGCCTAAAATTTTGTTAGACCTGAGGATAAAAACTAAAAACTATTGGGACTTTTACTTGATGAAGGAAGTAAACTAATTAAAGGAAGTGGAATACAATGAAGTTTAATGATATTGTAAGGTGTCTTCGAGAATCGAGAAACCCTACTCACGATGGCAACCATTAACCTTTGAGGATCCATCGTTGACTTTGACAATGAAGTAGCTTTCTCGATTGATTCCGATTGATGACGGGAGATAAAAAGAGGCGATACATAGATTGGCAATGGATGTTTGGACGTTCGAAACATATGCACGAAGACAGTCATTTAATACGTGGTGATATTAAGAAGAACCCTAATATAACAAGTATGGAAAAGATGTCGACATACGTGTACGTTTCTAATTCCATATTGGTGGCTAATGTCAAGGAACTATGAAAGGTATGTGAACAATACTAGGTAGTATCGAACGTATACATTGCTCCGAAATTGTCAAGACTTGGGAAGACGTTCGTTTTCTTTAGCTTTTTAAGGGTGGAAGATTCGAATCGGTTGGTACAAAATCTGAGAACTATTTGGATATAAAATTTTCATTTGTTTGATTCACTTGCAAGGTTTAATAGTGACAATTCACGTAAGGAGAAAGATAATGGTAAAAAACCGAATCATGAACAACTTCCCATTAAACTGAAGTTGCATTCGGTTGTGGTTAAGCCCATGTATTATGCGTCGGCTTTGGCTAGATAAGGGGGAGATAAAAATGTGTCTGAGAAAGCAGTGGAGATTATTTTGGAACCTAAACAGTTGTTGATGGTACCAGATTTGTCATGGCAATTCTTGGATTTGTTCGTGACATTAATCTAATCAGTAATCTTCATAAGGTATGTTATAATTAGGGATTTAAGGATGTTGAAATTAGCTATACTAGGGGCATGTGGGTGTGGGTGGAATTTAAGTCCCGAAGTTCATGTACTAAATTAAAGCAATACGAAGATAATAAGTGATATTTAAAATATTAAAACCATTAATGAATTCGTTTGTGGTGGAAGAACGGATGGATTGACTTGAGGTGGATGGATTACCGTTGTGTACGTGGTCTCTGATGGTGTTTAAGAGGGTTGTAAGTATGTGAGGAGAGGTATTATTCATGGATGATGAAAATATTAGATGTGTAACATCCCAATGGCGAGGTACTTCTAATATTAACCCTATAATATATTTATGTTGCATTTTGGTCCTTAAGTTCAAGATTGTATGCAAAGGGGCCCTAGTGGTAATTTCGTAAATTTCGCCTTTAGGAGTACGTCATGCGTACATGTGTACGCTAAGCATACTAGGGCGCGCCCTAGTATGCAGGGCGTACATCAGTGTATGCGGGGCGTACTTGCCAGATATGGAAACCCTAATTTTTAGGGTTTGGCTTGTATTTAAGCACTCTTATGGCCTCACTTCCTTCTCCTCATCTGCCTCCATCCCTCTTATACGTGTTTGCAACCCTAGTTTCACCTTGAGAAGTCCTTTCCAAGCTTAGAGTGTGTATTTTGGTGCCTTAGAAGAAGAAGGAAGGAATAAAGCTCATCGCGAAGAAGTGAAGCACTTGGATCTGAGATTTCTACATCATTTGCAACCTTCCTAAGGTATAAAGCTTGCAACTTTATCCCTCTAACATATAGATCTAGATTTGGATGTCTTTATGAAGCTTTTTGGTCCCAAAATGTTAGATCTTGAGTTAAGCACTTATTGGAAATGCTAAGTCATAAAGTTGGAGACATTATGACCCCTTAGAGTATTTTAGCCATGGATCTGAATTAAGGACGTAAGAGCTTTAGCCATTAAGCTCTTAATGGACTTTTGGACTTTGGGGAGTATGCCCCGCGTACTCGGAGTACGCCTTGCGTACGAGGTCAACCATCCCAATGGTGGTCAACATGCGAGGACAGAGTACGCCCCGCGTACTCGCACTGGGTCAATTCGGTTGAGTTGACTCGGCTGGGTTGACTCAATTGACTTAGTTGGTTCGACAAGTTGACTTTGACTTTGACCAAGTTTGACCTTGAGGGTATTTTGGGATTTTGATGGATATTGGTCATTTGGTTGGAATAGGTGTTGGCAAGAGAACTGAGATTCGGAGTCGGGACCTCATCAACTTTGTCCAGTTTGCGAGGTGAGTTTTCCTCACTGTAATTACGGGTAGAAGGCACCACGGCCGGCCCATTGATTTGATATTCATTGATATGCTGACTGTGGAATAGATATGTATGATTATGCTAGTTATTGATATGCCAATCTGGTAGATTTGTAGGACTACCTGTGATTCTGTTTGCATGATTATTTGTATATGTTTATTATGTGGTATATGTCGACATATTGTGTTGGGTTGAGGTTGTATTGCTCCGTGCGGTAGCCAACAAACCCAAGAGCATTCTAGATACAAGCTGAGGGCCGGGTAGGGCATGCCAGACTCATACTGAGGGCTCATGAGCATTCCAGATACGAGCTGAGGACCGGGCGGGATGCCAGACTCGTACTGAGGGCTTGATAGTATTTTAGTCTGAGGAATGATCTGGTTAGGGAGCAAGCCAGACATAAGTTGTGGGCCCCGAGGGCAAGCCAGACTTATGCTGTGGGCTCAGGGGTAATCCAGTCTTTTAGATGTGGACCCATTTCATGTTGTTATTGTATATGTTATTTGGTTATGTGTTGGTATTCTAGGGGAAACTCACTAAGCATTGGCTTACAGTTTTGGGTTATGTTTCAGGTACTTCGGATGATCGCGGGAAGGCGAAGGCGTGATCGTACACATCCTTTGTTTATGATCTATGATTTTGGGGAAACTCTTATGTCGAAATTGTTTTGAAAACTATTTTGTAAACACTTTATGGTTTTTTGGTTGTAATTCAAAAGTTTAAATTTATCATGATTTTTATGAATGTTAAAAGTTGGTATCAGAGCCTTAGTTTGAGTGAATTGGAGGAACACTCGTGTGAATCCCGTCTCAAACTAAGGAAAAAGATTTTTTTTTTAAAAAAGAAAATAATAAATTTCAAATTGTTTTCAAAATAATCAAAGAGGATGCGATGTGTATGATTAGCCGGAGCCAGTAAGTAGACCCTAAATTACCACACTGTTATTTGATCTTATGATATGTTAGAACAACATGCTAGTGATAGGCTAGGGATCTTCAGGAGTTGCATGATAGAATTGCCTGATTATATGATGCCTGATAGCCTAGGGTTTTCCTTATATAAAATTGACATCATTACTGTAGTTGCTTAGTGTATAACATCATAGTTGTACATAATAAATATTCTATAGCATGAGAATGTTTGGTTTGGCCTTATTTCATGTTCTTGTTTGATGAAGGGCTTAGGGTAGAATCAGGTATTCGACTTTCTATAGGATCCAGTGTTATGTATGATTAGCATACACGAGTGCTGCGGGGTTGGTGGAAGTTTCATGGATGTGTTGTGTGGGGTCAGTTGGCCAATTTCATAATGATTAGCCTCCCTATAGGAAGTAAGGATTGAGTGCATGTGTGTATTGTTAGGGTTGTTGTGATAATCCTCTGAGACAAATACAAGTAGGTGTGGAAGGTAGTATGGGGCCGTACTAGTGGAAGCACATGACCCGTATGCGTAACAGGGAAGTCACAACCCCTAGGGCTTTGTTGGGAGTTGGTTCCGTTGGTATGATTTGCGTGTTATCTGATATCTCCTTGGTTTATTTTCAGTATGATGATGACACGACGTTTTGAGGCAGGATCCAGATCAGGATTAGGGACATGTGGCCAAAATGGGCCGGTTGTGTCCGAGGACAGGATTAGGGAGATCCTTCAGGAGGAGGTTGTTGCGCACTTTTGGTCATAATTGCTAGAGATTTTTGGGTATATTAAGACCGTCATGGTGGAGTACTTTGATGAGAGATACGCTGCCCTCTCTGAGGATGCTGCTGCTGCAGCCAACGCAGCCGTTGCCGATGCTGGGGTTGCTACTGGGAGGGTCTTCCAGTATCGGGACTTCAACAATACAAAGCCCCCAACTTTCGACGGAGTTCAGGATTCGATCATAGCCATGAGGTAGCTATCTGACATTGAGGGGTGCTTCTTCACTTGCTCTTGCCCAGCTGACCAGAAGGTCATGTGCGCTCTGAACCTTATGAGGTCCGGAGCGAAGGATTGGTGGAGACTTGTTACCAGCTCGTATTCTCCCGAGCAGAGGACTACAGTGAATTGGGAGCAATTCTCGGAGATGTTTCGTTCTGGATATGTTCCGTTGGTGGAACGTGAGAGGTTAGCTTAGGAGTACATGGATTTGAGACAGGGAACGAAGTTGGTGACAGAGATCACCAAGATGTTCACGGAGAGGCCATGTTTTGTCTTGAGTTTGCTGCTTCCGAGCAAGCTCAGATGACCCATGTTAACACGCTGTCGCGCGCGTATTAAGAAAATAAAATATCATTGTTGGTTGCATTAAAAATATAGCACATGGAAGCAGGGTCGAATCCTTAGGGACACAACCTAAAAGTCAATGCCTTTTTGCATCAGGCATAATCTAGTCAAGACATAAATTATTAAGAAGGGGGATTTTAATTATAAACTAAAAACTAAAAATGTAGTGATATTAAATTAAATGAAAATCAATAATAAAAGCGGTTTCAGTTCTGCTGCGACTTTTCTAATCATGCAACTAACCAAGATCTGATTATTTGAGATGCATTCTATCTAGGATGGTACTGAGAAAAAATAACAAGCTCTAGTATAATCTCATTTACCTAAATTAGTTAATCAAAACAAACTCTTCAATTAACCCTAACTTTTTACTGTCTAATCAAGCAAGCTCTTAATTAAGATAAAAAAAGTTGCCTTAAGTTATGTGTAAAATTCCCAGAAGTATCCAATACTTCTCGCAAGCTCGGAAGCATAAATATATGATTTTTCAGTTTATAATAAAGTCAAATCCCAAACACGGAACCGATTTATTACTTGTTACTTATTATCAATTAATTAGAACAACTACAAATTGTATTAACTGATTAAATGGAATAAGAAAACCCTAATTAGGTGATCAGACTAACAAGAATTAACATCAAACATTCATTAAGAACAAAACTGAAAAATCTAGATATAAACACAAAACGAAAATCAGATCTCAAAACTAATCACACGAAAAGTACTAGTCTATGCAGAACTGAAAACTAGGGTTTTAGCCAGATATGGCTAAAATCTGATCTGGAATAATAAAAAGAAACATTAAACTACTAAATCTCACTAAAATAAATGTGAGAGATGATGCACAACCTTCAGATCTTCAGAAAGTGATGAAAAGTGCAGAAAATCGCCTTCAGAAGGGTTTTTCGTCGTCTGGAACCGTCTCCTTTTTTCGACTTAGAGGGTATCTGGTATTTATATAGCAATCTGGGCAACAAATAAGGGTTCTGGCAGTAAGCACGACCCGTGCTTGTGGGGGGGGGGGGGGGACGCCCGTGCCAGATCATCGCAACTTGATAATCCAAAATAAATCAGAAGAAACTCAAAATCTGGGGAAGCACGGCTCGTGCTTGGGCTTCGCAGGTTAAAATACCAAAAATAAAGGCAGCATGAGGTAGGCACAGCCCGTGCTTCAGGGCCAAAATTTTAAAATGCCCCATAAAAATTCAGAAATCCTCCGGTCATGTTTCGTAAGTGAAGAACGACCCGTTTTTTGGTGAGATATAGCCCATATTTGGTCCTTTTTAACATTTTGGCTCCAAATAAGCTCCAGATGTGCTCCAAAGACTTTCAAACTCCCGCACCACTTCAAATTACCTGAAATAAACACCAAAACATGAGCAGTATATGAATTCTTACGAAATACATTAGTTAAACATTATTTAAACTAATGCAGTGGGAGGTTCCGCAATCTCCCTCAGAGATCAGGAGTTTCTTGGGTTTGGCAGGGTACTACTGGAGATTTATTCGGGACTTATCCAAGATTGCAGTACCCCTCACTCATCTGACGAGGAAGAGGTGGATTTCGAATGGGGCCCTGAGCAGCACAGGGCGTTTGAGACTCTTCGGCAGAGGTTATGCGAGAAACCGGTATTGACCCTCCCGGAGGAAGTTGAGGATTTTGTGGTATTCTGTGACGCATCCATCATCGGTTTGGGGGAAATCCTCATGCAGAGAATATGGGTGATAGCTTATTCTTCGCGGCAGCTGAAGCCGCATGAGACGCGATATCCCACCCATGACCTAGAGTTGGGGGCAGTGGTTTTTGCCCTAAAGATTTGAAGGCATTATCTTTATGGGGTCCATTGTATTGTCTACACGGATCACAAGAGTTTGAGGCATATTATGGATCATCCAAACCTAAACATGAGACAATGCATGTGACTGGACGTAGTCAAAGATTATGACTGCGAGATCGTTTACTATCCGGGTAAAGCGAATGTGGTAGCGGATGCTTTGAGCCGCAAGTTGGTCGGGTCATTGGTTAGGGAGATGTGTATGAGGATATCCGTTGATTCTCCGCTTTGGGATTGATCATAAAGGCTCATATGGAGGGAGTCCGGAAGGAGAACTAGAAACAGGAACATATCAGGGGTGAGATAGACATATTTGTCATGGATAGTCGAGGGTTGTTGACCCGATGTGGTCAGGTTTGGGTTCCAGTTTCTGGTGGGATTAGGCAAATTGTGTTGGAGGAGGCTCAAAAGTCTCGATTTTCTATACATCTTGGGGCCACCAAGATGTATCGGGATTTGAGATTGAGTTACTGGTGGCCGTGCATGAAGAGAGAGATAGCTTGGTATGTCGAGAGGTGCTTGACCTGCAGGATGGTCAAGGCCGAGCATCAGAGGCCGCATGAAAAGCTGCAGCCTCTGGAGGTTCCCATGTGGAAATGGGAGCAGATCACCATGGATTTTATCAACAAGTTGCCAAAGACGGCAAAGGGTTTTGATGCTATATGGGTCATCGTGGATCGATTGACCAAGAGTGACCACTTTTTGGCTATCTGTGAGAGTTCTTCGGCCGAAAAAATGGCCGATGTTTATGTCTGGGAGATCGTTGCTCGCTATGGGGTCCCGGTATCCATTGTTTCTGACCGAGATGTTCGGTTCACTTCCCTATTCTAGCAGAAGTTCTACGAGGAACTGGGCACGAGATTTCATTTTAGCACTGTATATCATCTGTAGACTGACGGCCAAAGTGAGTGGACTATTAAGACCCTTGAGGATATGTTGTGGGCCTGTGTTATTGATTTTGGTGGGAGTTGGGATTCCTACCTACCTCTCGCGGAGTTCTCCTACAACAATAGTTATCACTCCAACATTGGTGCACCGCCTTTTGAGCTCTTGTATGGTCGGAGATATAGTACCCCGATCTGTTAGGGAGAGGTTGGTCACATGATTATGGGAAGGACCGAAGTAGTCATTCAGACCACATAACTTATTCAGCAGATCAAGCAGAGATTACAGACCACTCAGAGTCGGCAGAAGAGCTATGCCGACCAGCACCGATCAGAGTTGGAGTTTTAGGTCGACGATATGGTACTCATGAAGGTCTCACCCTAGAAGGGTGTGATCTGCTTCAGGAAGAGGAGGAAATTGGGTCCTCGATATATCGGACCTTTTTGGGTGATTGTCAGGGTTGGTTAGGTGGCTTACAAGTTGGATCTCCCTGAGGAGCTCAGTCAGATTCACAACACCTTCCATGTCTTACAGTTGCGGAAGTGCGTATTGGATGATGAGACGGTGGTTTCCTTGGATGATATTCAGGTCGATGAGCGCCTGAACTATGTTGATAGACCGGTGGCTATTCTAGAAAAGGAAGATGAAGGTCCTGCGTAACAAGGAGATGCCTTTGGTAAAGGTACAATGACAACATCGGAGAGGCTCCGAGTGGACCTGGGAGCCGGAGGGGGAGATGCAGGAGCATTATCCTGAGTTATTTGTCGCGACAGACTTCGAGGATGAAGTCTAGATCAAGTGGGGGAGAATTGTAACATCCCGATGGCGAGGTACTTTAAATATTAACCCTATAATTTATTTATGTTGCATTTTGGTCCCTAAGTTTAAGATTGTATACAAAAGGGCCCTAGTGGCAGTTCCGTAAATTTTGGCCGATGGGAGTACGCCATGCGTGCGTGTGTATGTTGAGTGTACTAGGGTGCACCCTATTACGCAGGGCGTACATCAGTGTACGTGGGGCGTACTTGCCAGATATGGAAACCCTGATTTTTAGGGTTTGGATCGTATTTAAGCACTCTTATGGCCTCATTTCCTTCACCTCATTTGCCTCCATTCCTCTTATACATTTTTGCAACCCTAGTTTCACCTTTAGAAGTCCTTTCTAAGCTTAGAGTGTATATTATGGTGCCTTAGAAGAAGAAGGAAGCAAACAAGCTGTGACAATCCCATTTTCACGGCCAGAAAAGACCGATTTTGTTTATGCTTTATAAAAATCAGAGTACTTCTTTTAACAAAAATGTTGCGGAATTTGTTCCCAGAAAACATGATAAATAGGTTATCAAAACATTTCCGAGGAAATGTATTTTTATTCATTTTCAAAACATTGGGATGTCATTGTCAATACATAAACATAAGCATAAATAGAACTTACATTATTTACACTAGTGATCTACATCTCTTTTAAATCTCTTAGTGTAAAGTAGCTTCGTATCGACACCTGTGATACAAATAATCTTGAGTGGGTCAGGTTGGGAAACCTGGTGAGTACATAGGGTTTTCAACCCACAATAATATAATTATTATGTTTAAACAACAAACAATCAACCCCATTTACCCATCCCCATTATCTTGCTTACTCTTAAGGGTCTACCCTAAGAGTCATCTATTCGTTTATTCCGAAGTCCCTTGCTTCCAGGGTTATAAGGCCGACACTAAGTCCATAGCTGCCAATGCACTAATTCCATAGCTGCAAAAGTTCCTTCATCGGGCACTAAATCCATAGCTACCAGTGTAGGTACTAAGTCCATAGCTACCAACATTTATCTAACAGGTACTAAGTCCATAGCTACCAGGTACTAAATCCATAGCTACCAACACCTAACAAGTACTAAGTCCATAGCTACCTATGTTTACCTAATAGGTATTAAGTCCATAGCTACCATCGTTTGTCTAATAGGCACTAAGTCCATAGCTGCCAGTGTTTATTTATTGGGCACTAAGTTTATAGCTATCAATGTTTACTCACATCATCTTTTATCTCTCATCATTCATCTACCCATGTTATACCCAAAATATTTGTTGATATAAAATACGTATACAGTTTAAATCAGTTAACACATGTATAAAAACGTTCATCCAACATAGATAGCAAGTATACAGATAATATGCACACATAGCACGTAATTTATATTAAATACTTCATATCTATGTGTAAGATGAAATGGACTATGCACTCACCTGAAAGGTGGTGACTCGGAACTCGGACAACGCTTCGTTATCTCAAAACAATTTTCCCTTGACAAAACCTAGTATCAATACCACTAGGGTTTAGTCTAACGTTAACCGAGACTAATTAATAGTCTAGCTATTATTATTATTATATAAGCGTTAAACAACACTATATAACTCATAATAATAGCCCAAATAATTATTATAAGGTCCTAATAACATTACTATATTAAAACATAAGCTATACTAAAGATAGGTTAGGCGTAGCGCACTTACAGCGGGTTTTTCTCAAAACCGGGCTTCGCTGGAGCAGCATTTCTGAGCCAAAAGGCTCTTTTCTCAGGACTCCAGGAGCCTCGGGGCTTCCTTCGGGTGCTATGGGGTTTACCTAGACTTTAGGGGGGGTTTGGGGGCTAGAGAGAGAGAGAGAGTCTAGAGAGAGAAAGAATGGTTTGGAAAGGTGTGAAGAATGAGGGAACCCGACACCTCTATTTATAGGCTGGAAAACAGATCTACTAGTGTAACATCCGGGAATTTGGGAATATCTGTTTAACCCTTCCTCTTCTCCAAATTGTCAAGAGAATCCCCTTAATGGAAATGTTGCAAAGGAGTACGTTGGGCGTACTGAAGAGTACGCTGCGCGTACTCATTCGCTTTTAATAAACGCGGACTCCATGAAGTACGCTGGGCGTACTAACGTTACGCTGGGCGTAACCGGCCCATATACAAAACCCTAATTTAGATTTGAGCCCTATATAAAGAAGGTTATGGCCTTATCCTCAGCCACCATTTGAGTGAGTGAAACCCTAAAAGAGAGCCAAACTTCGTTCTAAGCTTGTGTGAGTGTTTTTGGAGCTAAAGTGCCTTTGTGTGTTAGTAAAGAAGAAGAGGAGATTCTTGTGAAGGCTAGAAGTTGGAGTGCAAGCTTGGATCTGAGTTCTACAGAGGGAGAAGCTTCACTTGGAGGTAAAAAGCTCAGAACTTTCCTTGTTGTTATGGTTGTGTGCTTCTTGGACCAATTTTAGGGTTTTTGGTCCCAAGCTTGAGGCTTTATGAGTTGATGCACTCCAGAGCTTAATAACCTGTCCTTTTAAGTGTTTCTTGTGGTGGAGAACCATAAAAATAAGGCCTTGATCGTGTGAATCTACCCATGTATGAGTTATGAGCACTTTGGGTTAAGAAAGCAAGAGTTTTCATGTGTTGTGGCCTTATCAGCCATGCAAAGGCTTAAAGTTGTTAACTTTATGGAGTAAGAGATGTTAGGAAGTCCAGATCCAAGAGTTGAGCTAAGGTCTTAACGGGTTAAGACCCAGAAAATGGATTAAGCAAGCCTGATGGTACGCGCCGCGTAATTCCAGTATGCCCCGCGTACTGGGTTGAGGTCCCTGATCAGTTCCTTGAGTGTTTGGGTACGCTGAGCGTACCAGGGGGGTACGCCCCGCGTAACTCCTTCTGGGGGTTTTTGGGCTAAGCATTTTGTTGGGCAGGGAGTTTGGACCTCATGTAATAGAGTCTTGGACTAGAGAAGTGTATGTATGTGCCTTGGGCCTTTGGTTTGGACTTGCCTTTTTGGTTGGGATTTGGGCCGTGTGAGGGCCCATTTATTATTGGGCCTTGGTGGGCCCAATGGACTTAGGGCATTAATGGGCGGATAGGTGGTCTATCTTTAGACCCAATAAGTGAGAGGTTGGACTTAGCTCCTAATTGAGATTATTGTGGGTTTGGCACAGAGTTAGAGTCCGGTGCGTAGCAGCAGTGATTATAGGAGCTGTTCTTCATCCGAGGTGAGTCTTCTCACTATACATTACCTAGAGTGGTATCTATGTGTAGACCGGAGGGTCTTGTGTGCTATGTGTATGTATGAGATTATGTGCATTGTGATATATGTATGCTATGTGTTGTATAGACCGGACCGGAGGGTCCAACGATATAGACCGGACCGAAGGGCCCAACGATATAGACCGGACCGAAGGGTCCAACGAGCTATGACCGGACCAGAGGGTCCAACGAGCTACGGGACTGGAGGGTTCCGCTGAGACACATCGACCGGGGGGTCGTACTGTAGCCTCGAGTGGCGTATGTGTTGTATGTGGTATCTTGGGGAACTCACTAAGCTTCGTGCTTACCGTGTTATGTGTTATGTGTTTCAGGTTTTCTTGTCTGGATCGCGGGACGACACCGGCTTGATTGTACACACCAGAGAAAGAGTTAAGAGGATCCTGGATTAATAATGGAGTTGTGCCTTGTAATTAAATAAAAGAGATTTTTATAAGATATATTATGAAGAGTATGCATTTTAAAAATGAAAAATTGTTTTAAATTTTCACGTTGTTACAAGTTGGTATCAGAGCCTTGGTTTGAGGGATTCGGATGTACCTTCGGGTATATCTGGACTCAAACTGAGGAAATGAGGAAAATTTTCAAAATGAATGATTTTTCTAAAACGAGCAAGAGTGTCTAAGAGAAAGCGGGAAGGAGCAGTGTGTACAATTAGCCAGAGCCCGAACGGTGATTTCCCAAAATACCCTTACATTATGTGCTATGAGATATTATGTGATATGCTATGCATGCTAGAGATAGGCTAGGTATTTCTTATTTTAGGACTAGAGTGGCCTGATCTGTGATGCCTTAGCCTAGGAGTTGCTGTTATATGCGATGTGCCTTCGAGTATGTGCTGAGTATGAGTATCCAGCATGAATCCTTTTAGAGAGGGATCTGAGTAGAGGAGTAATCTAGGGGAGATACCTAGATGAGCACGTGTGGAGTCTACAGAGAGAGTAGACAGATGGCCGCATGGGGCGGAGTTGCATGATTTCGGTGATATCCTTCAAGTATGAGGAGAGCAAGTGGGATCATGACCTGAAGAGGTTTTATGTGCTACTGGAGACTATTCGATGCCCGAATGTTGCTTGCTTTGTGCTTTGTGGGACTCTCGATGATGGGAGTCAGCTACTAAGTGAATATGACGATATTCGGGAGGTAGATGGCTGGCATCATTAGGAGTTTTTCAGCAGCTGATGGCGGAGAAGTGTGAGGACCTAGGAAGAGCCTAGGGGGTGATCATGGTCGGATGAGTGCACTGACAAAGTAGAGCATTTCACGGGGAAGCGAGCACACGTAAAGAGATTTATAATCGAGAAGGTTGAGCAGCTATTTAGGAACTCTGGGATGGTTCGTGTGGAAAGTATGGGTAGATGTGGCAGGTAGTATGGGCCCGTACTACTGAAAGCATAGGACCCATACTCGATGCAGGGGGCATACCGGAGAATTCTAAGTAGCAGATTGAGAAGTGATGTCATGGTTCGAGTACCATGATTGGTAGCAGATTGAGAAGTGATGTCATGGTTCGAGTACCATGATTGGTAGCAGATTGAGAAGTGATGTCATGGTTCGAGTACCATGATTGGTAGCAGATTGAGAAGTGATGTCATGGTTCGAGTACCATGATTTGTAGCAGGTCGAGAGGTGATGTCATGGTTCGAGTACCATGATTCGTAGCGGATTGAGAAGAGGTAACGTGGTTCGGGTATCATGATTCATAGCAGATCGAGAGGTGGCCACATGGTTCGAGTACCATGACCCGTGGTGGTTAGTGTTACTGGTTCTACCAGTTATTCGTTGTGATTATCTAGTCTGAGATCAGATGTAAAAGAATAAGGGGGACGAAGGGCCATGATGAACGAGCATCCCTTAAAAGGGAAATCGAGTTAGCTCCAAGGGAGTGTTGGTGAGATGCCAGTTGGAGTCGCAAGACCCAGGGATGAGTAGAGATGGTGCGTTATGGGAGAATACGGTCTGGGCTGAGCAACCGGCCGATGGTGGAGATGTCATTTTCTGTGACCTGAGCGGTGCTATTTCTGTTCCTGTGGGAAACATGAGAGGTATTGAGATTTTCGGTTTCCAAAGTTGGGGGCGAGCCCTGTGGGGTAGCTTTGGTTACGATCTTTCATCAGAGTATTTGGGCAGTATGTCTGCCGAGAGGTGATGTTAGAGCCTGAGCAGGTTGTCAGCGGGGACTGAGATGGTTAAGGACAAAGATACACCTTATTTGAGCGTAGTAGGGCATGTATTAGCTGCAGCGGCAGACGATCAAGAAGAGGACATTGGGGCGGTGGCTCTTATTGTCTATGATGAGTATCGAGTGTGGTAATGGGGACTCCACTCTTACTACAACCCACGTGATGGAACGTTGATTGAAGAGTCGAGGATGAGGAATATGTTAGTTCGTTATTTTCAGACTGAGAGTCAGGGTTACGACTGGACAGTTGAGATGTCCGGTAGTGGGATGGTACGAGTTTCTAAATGACTAGAGGTGGTCATGATGAGGAGTTTATGAGGATTTCATCGGAGATTCGGGGAATTTGGGATTGCTTGACTTCCATCGGGAGGTCATTGAGCATTGTGTATCACCTTCCAAGAGTAGGTGCGATATTATTGGTAAAAACAGTATGTGGGTTAGATTGTTAACGGACCAATTGGTGATGGTTCGAACCCTGAGTGGGGGAGAACCGGGTGCTTTTGAGGAGATCGTAGACTTGTTCAAGAGCGGTTAGAGAACTGGATAGAGAGGCCTGTGGTGCGGATTCCTGAGACCAGGGTTATTGTTGGTCAAGGAGAGATGCAGAGTGAGATAGTGCATGTGGTACGTGTTTAAGAAAGGATGAGTGTCCCCACGGCAAGTGGCCGTTGGTCGGGGACCTTGTGGTGGTTAGGAATCCTTCAAGGTTAAAAAGGTGAATTCGAGGTGGTTGGCTTGTGAGGTTAGTTCAGGCGGTTGAGAGTTTCTAGTTCAGAGTATGGGCTATTATATGCAGTATGGGAAGGAAAGAAGTTGATTGAGCAATCAACTTCAAGGTTGTTATGAGTATTCTTGCATGAGTTTTGCGCAATAGAGGAGGAAGTTTCGGATTGTCATCTTCGTGTTCTGAGTCATCGGCAATTTCTCCGTGTTTTAATTTGGGAGATGGAATATTCCGGGGTATCCGAGTTTAATGTCCTAAATCTCGGATTATTTTGAGTTTGAGTTTGAGATGACAAGTGGTGCATCGGGTGTCTATGGTTTCGATGCGGGCCCTTCAGCTAATTGACATCAAATGGATTTATTTGAGAGTGTGAATTGCAGCGAGAAAAAGAGGTTTTTGTCACGACGGTGGTCGTCCGAAGTAGTGATTCTTAACCTGGATGGGTGTGTGTGTACCTATCTATGCTGGGCCGCAAAGCATGAGTTAATGATCGCAGTGTGATGTCAACCTGAGGATGAGATTGTGAAGTGGTAAGAGTTAGTGGGGTGGGACTGCGAAGAGCCGCAGTTCAATGAGTTAGTGCAAAAGGGTGTTGTGATGCTACGGGGAACCGTAGTACTCACTAGTCAGAGGAGGGTGTTGTGATGCTACGGGGAGCCGTAGTACTCACTAGTCAGAGAGAGGGTGTTGTGATGCTACGGGGAGCCGTAGTACTCACTAGTCAGAAGAGGGTGTTGTGATGCTACGGGGAGCCGTAGTACTCACTAGTCAGAAGAGGGTGTTGTGATGCTACGGGGAGTCGTAGTACTCACTAGTCAGAGAGAGGGTGTTGTGATGCTACGGGGAGCCGTAGTACTCACTAGTCAGAGGAGGGTGTTGTGATGCTACGGGGAGCCGTAGTACTCACTAGTCAGAGAGAGGGTGTTGTGATGCTACGTGTAACATCCCAGAAATACCAGCTAAAAATTTCATTTTTAAATTAGGTTAATACATAAAAACATCGTTACAAAACATTCATAGTATTAATTTATGTCTGAGAACCGGTAACATCATAGTAAAATATTCAGAGTACATCCCAGAAAATCCATAGTGCGGAAAACATGAGAGTGTGTGATATGCCGCTACCGCGCTGGCTCCTGTCCCCTAGCTGAAGAGGTACCTGAAAACAAAACTATAAAACGTAAGCACGAAGCTTAGTGAGTTCCCCCATAATGCCACATACCATGCAATCATATAGTGAACAGCTGAGAGATACGGGCCTCGCCCACACCCATAGAGATACGGGCCTCGCCCACACCCTACTAGCTAGGAGATACGGGCCTCGCCCACACTCTACTTTCTGAGAGATACGGGCCTCGCCCACACTCCGCCACTAAACCATAACATACAAGTATCACACAGACAACAAGTATAAGCAATTCTATCATACTGGCATATATCACAATTAACAAATCGTCTATACGGGCCGGCCTTGGTGCCTTAGACCCGTCCCTACAGGAAGGAAACTCACCTCGAGAGTAGCTGCCGAAAACCTGCTCAGACTACGCCTGGCTGCCGCACCGGTAATCCCTCCGGCTATAAATCCGTAAACATGGATTAGGTACTCATAAATACCCCTAAGGTCAAATGACCGGTCAAAGTCAACTCCTTGGTCAAAATCAACCTTCTGATTGACTGGACTCGCCGAGTCCTTCTATGTCTAGCCCGACTCTGACTCATCGGGTCCCTGTTTCCACTCACCGAGTCAGCCTGACTCGCTAGACGGGGACAACTAACAACCCGCGACTGGACTCGCCGAGTCCAAGGGGGTTACTCGCCGAGTCCGACGAACAGATCTCACCAATCGCTCCAATCTTCCATCAGAACATCAACCTTGGAGATTTGGAGATTCTGGGACTATAGCTACACGTTAAATTTCTAATTCCACGTGCGACTATGGAGGGTTGGACCTCCTACACTTAAACCCTTCTTATCCTAGTGACTGATCATATGACTCGCCGAGTTGGAAGAACAACTCGTCGAGTTCAAGGCTATATTCAAGGGACTCGCCGAGTTTGAAGAACGACTCGCCGAGTACTAGTCAATCTTCATAGGACTCGCCGAGTTGTTTATCCAACTCGCCGAGTCTAAGGCCATCTTCATGGAACTCGCCGAGTGCACTTTGGCACTCGCCGAGTACCCTTCGACTCTTCACCCATTCTGGACAAAACTGAGACATGCAATGGTTCCAAACCATAAATCTAAGCTCCTAGGGTATAAACACACGGAGTTTGGGAGGTTTAAGGTCTTGAAATCCACTTATAAGGGACAAAAAGGGAATCTATTATACTAAAGATTAAGAAGGAGCTTTCTTACCTGGTTAGGAGCTTCTCCCAGGGTAGATTTCGGATCTACCACACTTCCTTGCACCCTCCAACTTCCTCCTTCTTCTCTTAAGCTTCAAACTTCCTTTACCAAGCCAAAATCACTCACAAGGATCAAAAATGGGCTAGGGTCTCGCTCTCCAGTTCTTCTGGAAGAGAATGGGACGAAATGGGTGTTTTAGAATGGGTAAAATAGGGTGCAATGTCTGAAAATAGAGTTTCATCCAGACAGGTGGACTCGCCGAGTCCATGCATCGACTCGCCGAGTTCACCGCTCAAATCCCGTGTCCACCCTGCTGCTACTCGGCGAGTCGGGACGCAGACTCGCCGAGTTCGTGGCAAAATTAAGATAGAAATTTAAATAAAATCATACCATGAACCCGGTGTTACAAATCTCCCCCACTTATTTTAGACTTCGTCCTCGAAGTCTGTCGCTCCATTCCGGAACAGTTCCGGATAATGCTCCATCATCTCATCCGCGGGCTCCCAAGTCTATTCCGAGCCCTTCCGATGCTGCCATTGCACCTTCACCAGCTCCACCCTTTTGTTCCTCAGTTCCTTCGACTTCCGGTCTAGGATAGCCGCAGGCCGCTCGATATAATTCAGGCTGTCATCAACCTGGATGTCCTCCAAAGGTACCACTGCTGAATCGTCCACCATGCACTTCCGCAGCTGGGAGACGTGGAAAGTGTTGTGGATCTGACTGAGTTCGGCTGGCAGGTCCAGCTGATATGCCACCTTGCCCACTCGGGCTGCAACCCTAAACGGTCCAATATACCTGGGACCCAACTTGCCCCGTTTCCTGAATCGGATGACGCCCTTCCACGGCGACACTTTCAGGAGAACCATATCCCCGACCCGGAACTCCAGGTCTGATCGGCGCCTATCGGCATAACTCTTTTGCCGACTCTGAGCAGTCTGAAGCCTGCTCCGGACCTGCTGAATCTTCTCTGTCGTCTTGAGCACTACTTCGGTGCTCCCCATGACTCTCTGTCCAACCTCGCCCCAACATATCGGGGTCCTGCACTTCCTCCCGTACAACATCTCGAAGGGAGGACAGTAAATACTCGCGTGATAGCTGTTATTGTATGAAAACTCGGCTAAAGGAAGATAGGTATCCCAGCTACCACCGAAGTCTAAAACACATGCCCGCAGCATGTCCTCCAGAGTCTGGATGGTCCGCTCGCTCTGGCCGTCCGTCTGCGGGTGAAAGGCTGTACTAAAATGCAGACGAGTACCCAGCTCGTCATGAAACTTCTTCCAGAACCTGGAAGTGAAACGCACATCCCTATCCGAAATCACTGAAACTGGCACCCCGTGCCGTGCCACCACCTCTCTGATGTAGATATCGGCCAATTTCTCGGCCGAGATGCTCTCCTGAATCGGGATAAAGTGGGCGCTCTTGGTCAATCGATCGACGATGACCCATATCGAATCCACTCCCCGCGCGGTCCTGGGAAGCTTGGTGATGAAATCCATCGTGATGTCTTCCCATTTCCATAGGGGGATATCCAACGGCTGCATCTTGTCGTGCGGTCTCTGGTGTTCGGCCTTGACCTTCCTGCAGGTCAGGCACCGCTCAACGTACCATGCTACATCCCGCTTCATGCAGGGCCACCAATAGTCCAGACGAAGATCCCTATACATCTTTGTTGCCCCTGGATGAATGGAGAATCAGGATTTGTGCGCCTCCTCCATCAGAACCTGGCGCACGCCTCCGAGATATGGAACCCACACCCTGCGGTGTAATATCAATAATCCTCTGCTGTCATAGTCGAAGGAGGAAACCTGTCCCACAATCCGCTCACTCTTCCGATGTTCCTCCTTCATAGCCTCCTGCTGAGCCTCCCGGATCCGCTCCAAAAGCGGAGTCACCACTGTCATCCGCATGCAAATATCCCTGATCGGTGCCGCCTTGCGGCTAAGCGCATCGGCCAACACGTTGGCCTTCCCCGGGTGATAAAGGATTTCACAATCATAATCCTTTACCACATCAAGCCACCGACGCTGCCTCATATTCAGATTTGGCTGGTCCATGAGGTACCTCAAACTCTTGTGGTCCGTGTAAATCGTACAGCGAACCCCATAGAGGTAATGATGCCAAATCTTGAGGGCGAACACAAGAGCCCCCAACTCAAAATCATGCGTCGGGTAGTTCGCCTCGTGAGGCTTCAGCTGCCTCGATGCGTAGGCGATGACATGCCCTCTCTGCATCAATACCGCGCCCAAACCTGAGATGGACGCATCGCAGTATACATCAAAATCCTCCATGCCCTCTGGGAAGGCTAAGATTGGCGCCTCGCACAATCTCTGTCTCAGTGTCTCGAATGCTGCCTGCTGCTCAGGCCCCCAACGAAAGACCACAGCCTTCCTCGTTAACCTGGTCAGGGGTAATGCTATCTTGGAGAAATCCTGAATGAATCTCCGATAGTAGCCAACTAATCCTAGGAAACTCCGAATCTCAGATGGAGATTTCGGAACCTCCCATCTCATCATGGCCTCCACCTTGGCCGGATCCACCGAAATCCCGTTCTGGTTGACAAGGTGCCCAAGAAACTGCACCTCGCGCAACCAGAACTCACACTTGGAGAACTTAGCATACAAGTTCTCCCTTCTCAAGGTCTCCAAAACCTCCCGCAAATGCTCCTCATGCTGCTCTCGCGTCTTGGAGTAAACCAAGATATCATCAATAAATACTATCACCGACCGGTCTAACATCGGTCTACACACGCGGTTCATGAGGTCCATGAACGCGGCAGGAGCATTGGTGAGCCCGAAAGGCATCACCACGCACTCATAGTGGCCATAACGTGTCCGAAATGCCGTCTTCTGCACATCCTCCTCTCTGACCCTCACCTGGTGATACCCTGAACGCAAATCTATCTTGGAGAACCAAGATGCTCCCTGAAGCTGGTCAAAGAGATTGTCAATCCTCGGGAGTGGGTAGCGGTTCTTCACCGTTACCTTATTCAGCTCCCTATAATCGATACACATCCGATGCAACCCGTCCTTCTTCTTCACAAACAGAATCGGGGCTCCCCAGGGTGAACTGCTCGGTCTAATGAAACCCTTGTCTAACAGCTCCTGAAGCTGTGTAGACAACTCCTGCATCTCAGGAGGAGCCAACCGATACGGTGCCTTGGCTATCGGAGCCGCACCAGGGACTAGGTCGATCCTGAACTCCACCTGTCGCTCTGGAGGTATCCCAGGCAGCTCCTCGGGGAATACATCTGCGAACTCTCGTACTACGGGCACATCGCCCACCGTCGCCTTACCCGCCTCCCGGGTGTCCATGATATATGCGACATATCCTGTGCAACCTTGCTGAAGGTAACGCCTTGCCCTCGCTACCGAACAGAAGGCTGGCCCTCGCTGTGATCTCTCACCCTGAATTACTAACTCTCCCCCACTTGGGGCTCTGACTCGTACTAACTGTTGCGCACAATCTATCACTGCCCCATTGGGACTCAGCCAATCCATACCAATAATGACCTTGTTTCCCCGCAATGGAATGGGAACTAGGTCAACCAAATACCGCTCTTCGAACAACCTTAACACACAATCTCGGAAGACTTCTGATGCTCGCACCGACCGGTCGTCCGCAATCTCGACCTCTAAAGGGCAATCCAACATGCACGAGGACTCAGGAAACTTCTTGCTAAGTGCAAGAGAAACAAAGGATCGGGTAGCCCCCGAATCAAACAACACCTGGACTGGAATACCGTTCACATGGAACGATCCTAAACGTATATACACAGAGCACATATCAATATCACAAATCTCATATAAATAGGTCAGAGGGAAAGAATCATACCCGTCACCACATCGGTTGCAGCGCGTACCTGCTCGGCTGTCAGCTGAAATGCCCGACTCCTCACCACCGGAGCCTCTGCCTTGCCCTGCCGGCCATCTGTAATCCGCAGGGTAGCTGGAGCTGGCGCCTGTACTGGCGCTGCTGCTGTCAACTGGGGGCAGTTGGCCCTCTTGTGGCCCTTCTGGTTACAGTGGAAACACAGCAACTCAGATGTCTGAATAACCGGAGCAGGGGCAGTACAATCCCTGCTGAAGTGTCCCGTCTTGCCGCACCTGTAGCAGCCTGTCGATCCTGATCTACACGCTCCCTCGTGCGACCTGCCGCACTTCCTGCAGCGGCCCGGTCCTGAATGGCCTTTCGGCCTACCATCTGATCCCTTGGGCTTCTTTCCCGAAGCCCTTATCGTCTGTCCCTCCTCTGCCTTCCTCTTCCGGATGTGCTCCAGATCTATCTCCCTCTCCCTCGCCCTAGCAATCATAGAATCCAGGGTAGGGCAAGCTGAAAAACTGACATGCTCCCGAATGTCGGCTCGCAACATGTCATGGTAGCGGGTCCTCCTCATATCCTCATCACCTGCATACTGGGGCACCAGTAACGCCCTCTCCCGGAACTTGGCAGTGATCTCCGCCACTGACTCTGTCGTCTGCCTCATATCCAAGAACTCCCGTGCCAACTGCTAGAGCTCCACCGTAGGCGCGAATTCCGCCCTGAATCGTGTCACAAAGTCCGGCCATGTCATAGCCTCAATGGCCGCGGCTCCCAAAGAGTCACAAACCGACTCCCACCAATCTCTAGCTCTGTCACGTAGACACCCTGCTGCAAATCGTACCTTCGACCCCTCGGGGCAGAAGCTGATCAGCTGTGCAGACTCAAGGTCTGCAATCCATCGTCTGGCAGCAATGGGGTCCTTCGCCCCATGGAAATCTGATGCACCACTGCCCCTGAAGTCCTTAAAGGACAGTGTGCGTGGTCCTGACTGGCTAGCCGCCATATCACTCCTGAACACCCTGAGACGATCCTCCATCAACTCTACAATACCCTCCTTGATCGACCCGAAGATGATGGGAGTCGACTCAAGGATGCCCCTGGTAATCTCTGACGCAATGAACTCGCGTAGACCCTCATCAACTGGTTCGGACCCTGAACCCGAACCCGATCCCGATCCTGAGCCTCCCGCTCCCTGTCGTGTGGTCACCATACTGAAAAACATAGCATAACCACCATCAAACGATATTCCACTAACGAGGGTCACATACATACCACTAGTCCCCGGTCTCGCCTCGGCCCTTTTTGAATCGAGTACGGATCCTCCGCTTTCAGTAGTACGGGCCCATACTACCTTCCACGTCTATCCGTACTTTCCTCAAGAATTGCCTTAACTCAACCAAGTCCTTTCTACTAATACTGCGGTTCTCGTGCTACTCTCGCCCTAGGCTTACCCTAAGTAATCGCCATCCCACTCTCTGCCATCAGCTGCACAAGAAGTCCCTGCTTTCTTTCCCTAACTAGCTTGCGAATACTATTACATATTACTCAGACTAGATAATTATTCGAATGAGAGGTCCTACCCTACAACGGTTGGACTCAAACAAGAGCTGCGAAATAGAGCTAGACCCAACCTTCTGAAATTATTTAATCCTTGCAATATGTAACTTAGCATATTCGTTCACTAGTTAGTGAAAGACGACTAGAACTCCTAATAGCACAAAGCAAGCAGCATTCGGGCATTGAGTACACATAATCAAGTATATACTACTCTGGCTATCATACTGACTGATCTGTACTAGCATGCAATTCTCAAAAAGCCGAAACACATAAAGCAGGCACATAAGGCATCATTCCTAGATCCTTAGTCCTATTCTAGCATGTTGTTCTACTGAAACTGAACTGATAATCATAACGTAAACTTGTATGGGCACTTTGGGGAAAACTTACTTGAGCTCGGCCGGTCGCGCACATCACACACCTTTTTCTTTTTAGAAACCCCTTTTACTTAGTCTTTAGAAAATCATTTCTTTATAAAAAATCTTTTAATCCCTCGATTTGATTCCAGACACCCCCGAAGGTGTGTCTGAATCCCTCAAACCAGGGCTCTGATACCAACTTGTAACATCCCAGAAATACCAGCTAAAAATTTCATTTTTAAATTAGGTTAATACATAAAAACATCGTTACAAAACATTCATAGTATTAATTTATGTCTGAGAACCGGTAACATCATAGTAAAATATTCAGAGTACACCCCAGAAAATCCATAGTGCGGAAAACATGAGAGTGTGTGATATGCCGCTACCGCGCCGGCTCCTGTCCCCTAGCTGAAGAGGTACCTGAAAACAAAACTATAAAACGTAAGCACGAAGCTTAGTGAGTTCCCCCATAATGCCACATACCATGCAATCATATAGTGAACAGCTGAGAGATACGGGCCTCGCCCACACCCATAGAGATACGGGCCTCGCCCACACCCTACTAGCTAGGAGATACGGGCCTCGCCCACACTCTACTTTCTGAGAGATACGGGCCTCGCCCACACTCCGCCACTAAACCATAACATACAAGTATCACACAGACAACAAGTATAAGCAATTCTATCATACTGGCATATATCACAATTAAACTCAGCTATAAGATACGGGCTCCGCCCACACTCCGATACTAACAAATCGTCTATACGGGCCGGCCTTGGTGCCTTAGACCCGTACCTACAGGAAGGAAACTCACCTCGAGAGTAGCTGCCGAAAACCTGCTCAGACTACGCCTGGCTGCCGTACCGGTAATCCCTCCGGCTATAAATCCGTAAACATGGATTAGGTACACATAAATACCCCTAAGGTCAAATGACCGGTCAAAGTCAACTCCTTGGTCAAAGTCAACCTTCTGATTGACTGGACTCGCCGAGTCCATATGGCGACTCGCCGAGTCCTTCTATGTCTAGCCCGACTCTGACTCATCGGGTCCCTGTTTCCACTCACCGAGTCAGCCTGACTCGCTAGACGGGGACAACTAACAACCCGCGACTGGACTCGCCGAGTCCAAGGGGGTTACTCGCCGAGTCCGACGAACAGATCTCACCAATCGCTCCAATCTTCCATCAGAACATCAACCTTGGAGATTTGGAGATTCTGGGACTATAGCTACACGTTAAATTGCTAATTCCACGTGCGACTACGGAGGGTTGGACCTCCTACACTTAAACCCTTCTTATCCTAGTGACTGATCATATGACTCGCCGAGTTGGAAGAACAACTCGTCGAGTTCAAGGCTATATTCAAGGGACTCGCCGAGTTTGAAGAACGACTCGCCGAGTACTAGTCAATCTTCATAGGACTCGCCGAGTTGTTTATCCAACTCGCCGAGTCTAAGGCCATCTTCATGGAACTCGCCGAGTGCACTTTGGCACTCGCCGAGTACCCTTCGACTCTTCACCCATTCTGGACAAAACTGAGACATGCAATGGTTCCAAACCATAAATCTAAGCTCCTAGGTGTTACACTGCTCAAATCCCGTGTCCACCCTGCTGCTACTCGGCGAGTCGGGACGCAGACTCGCCGAGTTCGTTGCAAAATTAAGATAGAAACTTAAATAAAATCATACCATGAACCCGGTGTTACACTACGGGGAGCCGTAGTACTCACTAGTCAGAAGAGGGTGTTGTGATGCTACGGGGAGCCGTAGTACTCACTAGTCAGAGAGGGGGTGTTGTGATGCTACGGGGAGCCGTAGTACTCACTAGTCAGAGAGGGGGTGTTGTGATGCTACGGGGAGCCGTAGTACTCACTAGTCAGTAGGAGGTTGTTGTGATGCTATTGTTGGGTTATGAGCATTCTAACACTCCTAAGTGTACATGCAACCCTAAATACCTTGGATCTATGTTTTCTCTATTATACATACAATTATGAACATCCAAGGTATTATCCTAATCTAGCATACAAAATAATAAATATAACAAGATAGAATACATACCTCTTTGATGTAGAATGTCTTCATGAAGCTTGAGTGCCTAGTGCCCCAAGTGTGACACCTCAAATGGTTCACACAACACCAAATACACTTAGAATAACTTGAGAGAAACTTGAACACTCCTTGAAATCGTCTAGCCCTCACACTCACACATTAGTGCACGATTTCTTGAGCCATGGGATTCTTTTATATGGTGGCTATTAGGGTTACACCATGTAACTCATAACTTTACCCATTCCTTATGCTCCATGGATTTTAACCTCCATGGAGTATCCATGGGTCACCCCATGGACTTAGTCCAACATAAGGAATCTTGGATCACAAGCCCACATATATAAGAATGAATGATTTACACAATCAACCCATATATTTAATTAGTCTCCTTTTGATCACTTAATTAATTCCAAATTAATTCTTGATCAATACTAATTAAATAACCTTATTAATATATTAGAACTTATAATATATTAACCAACCTTAAGTGTTATTTCTCTCATTATAGTCTATCCAAATGCATGATGCCATGCAACCCAAATGGACCATGCCGGGTCGGGTCAAGTCTTACCAATTATAGTTATGGACTTAGAGTGTTGTAGCACCACTTTGTCCACCAACTTGGACCTCTACAAACCAACCCATGACAGTCTTGATTCATATCTACTTCCAACATATGACCGACTGTGGATGGTTTGAATAACTTAATCATTCAGGAAGAGCGACTTAGTTATTCTGGAAGTCAAAACATGCAAAGTGAAACACAAGAATAAATGAATCAAATATGGTATCAAACCCTATGAATATAAATAAACACTTTTATTTATCACCATACTGATTACTCATTATTCATTGTTTCGGTTTTATCAACTTTATACTTGAATTTAAAACAATAGTTGTCCCATGCTGTCACACCCCCAAACCAAGGATGGCGGAAATGTCTGGGGGTGGAGGACTTCATGTATAGTATCATAACAACAATTGTAATAGTAATTCAAGCAAACACAACCAACATATATATAATTGAAAAAGTTACATCATTGTATGAATTACATGTTTACGAATCAATTACAATATGTTGACAAAATATGAAATAGTAGACGCCTTAGCGTCCCATCCTCAAAAGCACTTGATTACCTGTTTAATGATTTCCTGAGAATACAAGTTGTTTGAAAAAGTGTCAACACAAAGGTTAGTGAGTTCATAAGCTTTTGTTTGGTATTATTAAAAGCCTTTCGTTTGTAAAAGTGGTATTTGTTTTAGAAAAATCCAATATTTTCCTTAAAATGTATATGTAGTCTTAAATCCACAGACCGAAATGTACAAGTAACTTTTCTTACTTATAATAAATAATGTAAGTTTAAATCGACGTAAACTCATTTAATTTTAATGAAGTTCCCGTAAATTCCAATATTCATTAATACTTTATGTGAGTTTATTAAAGCCTTTTCTTGTAAAATTAGTGTTCGTTCCTAGAAAATCCAATATTTTTCTTAATGTGTAAATGTAGTCTTAAAACCCAAAGACCGAAATGTACAAGTAGTGTTCGTTCCTTATAGTAAAACAATGCAAGTTTAAATCGACATAAACTCGTTTGATTTTAGTGAAATCCCCGTAAATTCTATGTTTGTTAATACCACATGTGAGTTATTATAACCATGCTATGACCTAGTTGGCCTGAAATGACGTTCTTCAGGCGTCGGAAATGTTATGACATTTGTCACCCCAGACCTATCGGTCTAACTGTTGCATGCAGTTTAGGTGTGGGTTTGTCAAACCCAATATAGATCTATACACAACTATCACGCTCTCCCTCAAGGAGACTCTGGTTACAATACAGGACTTAATGGTAATTTGAAGTAAATGTCTCACAAAGTCATTAACGGAATTACGTGTTATGAAAACTTGGTACCGTATGGCCGTACCTTGCTTAAAGAAAATATCCTTTGTATAAATGTACCATTTTTAAATGTATGTGTTATGTAATGTTTCATAAAGTCATTAACGGAATTACGTGTTATGAAAACTTGGTACCGTATGGCCGTACCTTGCTTAATGAAAATATCATTTGTATAAATGTACCCTTTTTAAATGTATGTGTTATGTAATGTATCATAAACTATACCTATTATAGTTTATCAACCAAGGGTAGTGCGTAGTAATGTATGCAAACTATATTCAAAATAGTTTATTAAATGTTTGAATGTATCGGTTGTACTTTGATTATAATCACTTGTTATTCTTTATATTTTATATGTCCAAATCCATTTGTAAACTGATGTGTGTCTAAATATTAAGATAAAATGTCATATATTGCAATAACATATATCCACATAAAGATATACACCTTGCTCAACATGTTACAAGGTGAAATGAAATTGACAGCAACTTTTTATTGTATACAGTTTCTGTTACTGTTCTTAGAAAATTTATAGAAAAATCATCAAAGCTCTAAATCCAAATCCGCAAATTCTGAGAGTTTGGAATATGAGTCTAGTTTGTTCGTAAATTTTATCATGGTTTTTAGTGATCTCTAACAGAGGTGAAAATGTTCATAATCACAGACTGGTCCGGGTTTGCCTCTGAAATGATAGGCAGTTTTGTAAAAATCACCATAAATTGTAGAAAAATCATATGGAGATGTGCAAGTAGCCATTTTAAATCTAAGAGTTTGAACTACTTGCACCTGGAACAGTTTTGAAAACTAAAATATTTAAGTTGACCAAAACAGTCCGTGATCGAAGTTCATCGTTTCTGATGTAATCTGATAGAAAAAGTTTAATTGTGTTCTTGATGATTTTACTTGTATTCCCCCCTTAAAACTTAAGAAAAACATGTAAATGTAGGGGTATGAACTCACCCTATGTGGTTTCAGTAGATGAAAGTAAGAGAGAGGAAGTGTTCAACCCAAGAACACTAAGAAGATGTCTTGATGATTCGAGAATCTAACACCGAATAAGATGGAATTTGTGTAAGATATCAATGATTTGAGTAGAATGGAGTGTAATAATTATATGAATGATGAAGATACTTACTAATTGAAGAAATAAATCCCTGGAGAAAGCCTTGAAGTTCTTGAAGTTGAGAGAAAAGATGAGAGAATTTTGGAGAGTGTTCTTTGGTTGCTAAGTGTAGAATGAAAGAAGTTAATGAGAATGAGGAGAGATGACCAATTCTCCAGCTCTTAGAACGTGGGAAGAGTTGGAGATTGGGTGTAAAGGTCCACTAAGGTGACAAGGGGTAGTGGGAAAGAGTGGCTAATCATAGAGTGAGGTGGTGGTGGTTTGCTTTTGCCAAAAATTAAGGAAAAGCAAATATTCCCTCAATAATTAGTTCAACCACTAATTCTTTTAATATATTTTTATAAAAACCCTGGAGATTTATATATTTTGGGGCCTTAGTTTATAAAATAAAGTTTTGGGTGAAAATCCCACGTTAAAATAATGAAAAACGGAGTTAAAACGAAGTCGTAGTCGAAAAACCGGTAAAAAGGGGCCGTCTGCGAGACCTCTCGCATGGGCTGTCTGAGAGGCTTCTAATGAGAGGCTTCGGTCTTGAGAGGCTTCTCATGAGAGGCTTCGGTCCTGAGAGGCTTCGGTCCTGAGAGGCTTCTAATGAGAGGCTTCGGTCCTGAGAGGCTTCTCATGAGAGGCTTCGGTCCTGAGAGGCTTTTCATGAGAGTTCTCGCTTCTAATAGGAGGGTTTTGGTTCCTTAAGGTTATTTTACCCGTTTTTACCCCGTTTCAAGTGGTTTTTGACCCGGTTAAGGGTCGAGATGACCCAAATGATTACAAAAAGTTAAAGTAACTTTTGAGAGAGATTCGGGAGAGATTTGGGAGAGATTTTAATAAAGAGAGATTGAGTGAAAGAGATTGAGAGAGGTTTCGTTTGTGATCTTTTTGAGTTTCCGGGTTCGCAACGCAAGGTCCATAAACCCCGTTAAACCGTGTTTTAGTGTCGTACACACTCCCGATGAGTGTGCAATAATGTTTTATCGTTTTGGTTCAATGTTTACTTAGGAAATTCAACACACGAACTTTCCAAATGATGTTTCTCTCATTAAGATATTGCATTGTACAGTAATTACATAGTGTAAACCCTAATATACAAGGGTTAATTGAGTCGATTGGTTTTGACTTGTTGACTTTGTTTGACTTTGACTTGACTCAATTTTGACGGTTGTCACACATGCTCCAAGCATGTACACTATGTTTTCTAAACACTAGTCACGCCATACACCAAGTATGCATACTATGTTTGTCTATGATCTTTACTTTGTAAAATAGATCAATTGAACATCACTCCAATGATCCTCTTTTCACAGTCCCAAATCCTTACTGCAAATGCAAGAATTCCAAATTCATGCCATTTACTGAAATCTGTTAGATTCTAAACTTATATGCATTGATCCTCTTAATGATTATGCACAAAGTCAGAAAGACTTGACAACAATCATTACAGAGCATTCCAAAGGAGATCAGCTCCTTGGAAACATCCTTCTTTCATTAAGTTTCCTAATCTTACACAGATTGAATAATTTCTAACTTTGAAACATTTCCATATTCCATTTTGACTATCACTTCTGAACAAGAGTTGCCTCCTTACAGATTATGTCAATATGGTCCTTCCAGAATTAACATTATACTTCCAACTGTCCTTGAGCAACGAATCTTTGGTAAACCTTAGATTGTCCTCGACAATTGCTTAATCATTTTAGTCATATCCAATTCTAGACCTTTTCCCTTCATAATGCCCCAGGCATTTGGAAATTTTTTAGAAAGGATGAATATAGCACATGTAATCGATCCTATATCCGAAGCATATGGGACACGATTCATGATGTCTCACATAAAGACTAAACCAGTCTTTTGCTATAATATTTCCATTTCAATTTGCCAATTCTCAAAATTCAGATTATGAAAAGGGATGCCGTAATCATAATCGAATTTTAGAACGCAAATAATGGACCCATATATAGAATTTTCTTATGTTGAGCCATTCCAACATGAAATTCATATATATATCCTTGATTAAATACGATTAAAATCTCAATCTAAGCTTTTAGAATTGAAATGAAGTATAATTTCCTCTCCCTTAATTATAGCAAAACAACTTTTTCAACCCCTGCAACCTCACGAATTGAAACTTTTTGTTTTCTATAGTTAACATTGCTAACTTGCAACCTTTGTCATAATTATCATGCTCCCACTAACATGATGATTATTAGCATAACACTTATGCTCCCACTAGCTTTGACATGTACTCAGAAATCAGCTGACTTTCTTACCAAAGTTCAGATTTCTGATACTAGATTGTTTTGATAAAACTTTATCAAAATCATACACCTCTCTTAGATAGCTCACATGTGTGTCTAAACAATTTTAGAACTATGAAAAGGGATGCCGTAATCATAGTCTCAATTGTTTAGACCTTTGCCACTTCTCACAAGTCCATGTTAGTGTGCCGGTAAACCACACACGCTCCACTAACGACTTTGAGAATGCAAATATCACAATTGCTATCTAGCTAAAATCTACTTAGTGAAAGTGTTTCCTCACCATCATTTTCATGAATCGGAGAGAAACCTTATGACACTTAGATTTAATAGTGTATGTGTTCTTATCCATGTGAATTTGTCAAAACCATAGTCACAAGACAAGGTTAGTGACAAATCCAAACTCATATTGATTAAACTTGTGCAATCTTAAATTCTTGCCATTTGGCAGCTCAGGTGCCTGCCATTGCTTCCAAGTAGTTGTGTAACCAATTGAGAACTCTCAGAACTCCTATGCAAAGCCAACTTGAATAGGCACAAAAATTTCAACACGATAGGTTATAAACCTCAAGTCGTGTGCTAGTGAAGGACTTTAGGTTTTATTCTTGATTAAGTCTTGAAACTTTCAAGAGCTTTAAGACTCCCATTGTCCTCTTGACATATAAGACTCCCTTGTCAAATATTCAAGAGATGGTGCGGATTCTTTATCAAGACTAACATTTTACACAATTGGCCTAAGTTGGTCTCTGTTTTATCCAAAACATCACAACTTACCAATTTCAAATGTACAAGAGTAGATAACCATTTACTCTTACATTTGACTAGTGTTAACAAACCCTCTTTAAGATATGTCACTCAAGTTACATTCTTGGAGTATGACTCTAAGAATTGTTTTGGAACGAAGTATGACTCATCTTTTTGATTTAACCATTTCAACAATTCATGACTCCTCTTCTTAGTCATAAGAATGCACTAAGATGACTTTAGAGGACCAATTGTGATATGGTATCTTAATCATTAAGATGATCATAAACATGATACTAAAGTACTCTCCCATCTTTTCAGATTTGAGAAACTTTTATCTTTCTGCCATACTTTGATTCTTCTTATTCGTTCTGTCTCACATTGAAACTTCTCCAATGCTACAGACTTATACTTAAACTTATAAGTATAATCATATTTACTGAACTTAAGTAAATCATGACGAATAGTCTTCTTGATCTTTTGTGGTGGACTTGACCAGTGCACAAGAATGTGTACTCGATCCCTTAGTCCTTTCCTTATTCACATAAGGAATTAGTCTTAATTTTCCAAGCTGAAAGTTCTCATTCATCATACTATACAACTTGCATGATTTCAAGTTTCGGTCCAATTGAACCTTGGGTGATGAGAATCTTTCCTTATTTAGTAATATTAGACACTACCACAACCGAAAGAATCAAATCCATTTTTCCAATATTGCTATCAATGGAATCTTATAAGCAACAACTTTTCACAAATGCCATTGTAAGGATACTTAAAATAAATAAAATCAAAACCTTTTTCTTTTATTTTAAAACTTTGCGGAAAAACTTATCCTTACAATCCATATGAAAACCTTGTTGTTATCTATTCCTAAGCAATATAAATATCATAACTCTTAAGTAATAGCCCAAAATTCTGATCACCGAACCATGCGATTGAAATCCATCTTCGCGATCAGAATCAGCATTTACTTAATAGAGTTAGACAATAGACTTTTACCTGAAGTAGAGCCAAACTTATTGACTTTAACATCCTTAGGTAAATTTGGCAGCTTCGTAACCAATGCCCCTTCCTTTGGCAATAGTTACCTATGGACCCTTGATAATGGGACTATCTCAGACTTCGCCTCTCTCTTTACCATTGGGTCAACCGAGTTGACTATGGCCGATCCCTTTCCATTGGGAAGAGAGAGATTTACTGGATATCCAATGTCATCATTGTCAATGTCCATAGCGTTTTAGGAAGTTGATCTTAGCAAATAGATAAGATCATTAAGGGTCTTGTCTTAGTCTGTTTCATAGGATTCCCAAAAGAACTCACTATGTGACTTAGAAAGTAGTTGAGCCACCAACTTTCTCAAGACTTTGACACCCAACTCTCCCGGCTTGTCAATATGTGACTGCATCTCCAAGATGTGATCACACCTAGACCTTGCCTTGCCAATAGGGCTTGAGTGACCTTAAACGTTTTAGGAACTTGTGGGTTAGGGAGAATAATTGGAGGAGGTGAAAGAAGTATGATATCCATGGGACATCATCTTCATTTAGGAAAGCTTGTTTCAAGAGATTTGGGAAGATCATAAATGTCTAGACCAGACATCTTTTTGGGAGATATTCAAGATAGTTGATTTAAAGTCCTTAATATGACACCCAATATGAAATATTAAGGCTAGGACCCAACAAACTATTTTATAACTTAGAAGAGGGATGCCGTAATCCAAGCTATAAAATATTTGAAGGTAGGTGAATGACGATTCACCAATTTCCACCATGAAAAACGAAATAATTTGTTAGGTTTTAATTGGATTTGAAAGTCCTAGATCTTTGAGATTCATTGAACTGTTCAAAGGCATCTTTCAATCTCGAGTGTGCCCTTCAGGTTTTGTGACTGGGATGCCGAGGATCACAAAACAAGGTGTGAATAACCATGCAAATATACTTGGTACCCTTAATATTTACCCCTTAATCAGTGTGCCGGTTAACCACACACGCTCCACCGATACTATGATAAATATTAAGTTACCCTTTGCCTACCTTGTTAAGTCCAGGTTAGTGTGCCGGTTAACCACACACGCTCCACTAACGACTTAAGCAAAGTGCAAAGTGTAATTTCATGGGTTAGCACCAAATTCACATTTTCCTAAGTAACTAAGATTGGGTATTAATAAGAGTTTAGTTACTTAGTATTTATCATTAATACTTTTAATGAAAGGAGAATTATAGTCCTTGTCCTACCCGTTCGGCTAACGACCCTCCACCAGTCAAGGAAGCGGTGGGTGAGAGTGGACACCCATTAAACTGCCATTTTATAGGCAGTAACCTTATACCCCCCTTATAGACCGGCTTCGTGAATGAGGCCTACTAACGGTAAGACTGACTTTACTCTTATACATATATATAAATATTATTAACTTATAATATTATAAAGTATAAGGGTTGAATTTTAACTTTTAAAATTCTAAGGGCTAACTTGGAATTAAAGTATTCATAAGTGAAAACTTTTTCAAATTCCAAAACTGGGGGGCAAGTTTTGAAACTATTCAAAACTAATTAATTCCATAACTTATGAGTTTAAAGTAGTTTTAATTAAAAAAAAAAACTCTTCAAGTTCCATAACTTGAGGACAAGTTATGGAAGACTTTAAACTAATTAATAAAAAAAATAACTTTTTTTTTATTTTAACTTATGGAACTAATTAAGGTTACACTTTTTTTTTATTTTAATGAAAAGACTCTTGAACCTCCATAACTTGAGGACAAATTATGGAGTCATAAAACCATTTAATTAGAACTAGACTCTTCATTTTGTAACCTTTGCCAACTTTTATGAGTTTTATGATTCTTAAATGTGACTTTTCATATAACTTGAGGACAAGTTACAAAAACACACTTTGGAATCAACTCTTAGATTAAAATGGATTGAAAACAACTATTTCACACAACTTTTCTATTAATCTAAGAACCTCATAAGAACAAGATAATTCAAATCATCAATCTTCAAGAAATTAGCATGAACATACAAACTAATACAAATCTTGAAATTATGACAATTATCTTAGAAATTGGATTAGCATGAACATTACCACATCAAAAACAAGTTTATAAGTCCAAAAACATCTTAGGGTAATGTTCCTAGTCCAATTCCAGCCAAAACAATCGAATATATGCATCCAACTCGATTTTTCAGCTACTTTTGCAAGTATAACAACAAAACAAGCCTAGACTTTGATACCACTGTTGGGTTATGAGCATTCTAACACTCCTAAGTGTACATGCAACCCTAAATACCTTGGATCTATGTTTTCTCTATTATACATACAATTATGAACATCCAAGGTATTATCCTAATCTAGCATACAAAATAATAAATATAACAAGATAGAATACATACCTCTTTGATGTAGAATGTCTTCATGAAGCTTGAGTGCCTAGTGCCCCAAGTGTGACACCTCAAATGGTTCACACAACACCAAATACACTTGGAATAACTTGAGAGAAACTTGAACACTCCTTGAAATCGTCTAGCCCTCACACTCACACATTAGTGCACGATTTCTTGAGCCATGGGATTCTTTTATATGGTGGCTATTAGGGTTACACCATGTAACTCATAACTTTACCCATTCCTTATGCTCCATGGATTTTAACCTCCATGGAGTATCCATGGGTCACCCCATGGACTTAGTCCAACATAAGGAATATTGGATCACAAGCCCACATATATAAGAATGAATGATTTACACAATCAACCCATATATTTAATTAGTCTCCTTTTGATCACTTAATTAATTCCAAATTAATTCTTGATCAATACTAATTAAATAACCTTATTAATATATTAGAACTTATAATATATTAACCAACCTTAAGTGTTATTTCTCTCATTATAGTCTATCCAAATGCATGATGCCATGCAACCCAAATGGACCATGCCGGGTCGGGTCAAGTCTTACCAATTATAGTTGTGGACTTAGACATTAATCCAACAGCTATGGGGAACCGTAGTACGCACTAGTTAGCGAGAGGTTGTTATGATGAAGCATTCTTGATCAGAGCATGACACAGAAGAGTTTTAGGCTTGAGTAGCCCTAATCTATGAGTTTTTGGGAGCCTGGTGGTCGGACCAGGGGCGAGACCGGGGTCTCCTCAATGATCGGGAATCATTATATTCTGAGTAAGGTGTGGACATCGCAATCCGAAGGGATTAGATAAGTGAAGTACGCATGGGTTGCGGGTCACGAGTCATGAGTTGAGTGGGTCTTAGGGACGAGTGGTTACAACTACGGGTCGGACCAAACTCTCGAGTTAAGTTGAGTCCTGGTGGTGTGTTGGATAGATGAGATGAGATTCTGGAATCGGAGGTGGGATTCCATATGAGGGGTATAGTTCGTCATCTGATGTCTTAGACCTGAGTAGGTTAGGGCCTTGGTTCGGGAGGTGCAACGGGATGCACGAAACTATTGAGCAGTAATCGACAGAGTTCAGGGGTGATCCGATCTTCAATAGAGTGTAGTGTTCGCTTGAGGGAAGCGAACTGCGTGACTTGTGTTGGATTAATGTCTAAGTCCATAACTATAATTGGTAAGACTTGACCCGACCCGACATGGTCCATTTGGGTTGCATGGCATCATGCATTTGGATAGACTATAATGAGAGAAATAACACTTAAGGTTGGTTAATATATTATAAGTTCTAATATATTAATAAGGTTATTTAATTAGTATTTATCAAGAATTAATTTTGAATTAATTAAGTGATCAAAAGGAGACTAATTAAATATATGGGTTGATTGTATAAATCATTCATTCTTATATATGTGGGCTTGTGATCCAAGATCCCTTATGTTGGACTAAGTCCATGGGGTGACCCATGGATACTCCATGGAGGTTAAAATCCATGGAGCATAAGGAATGGGTAAAGTTATGAGTTACATGGTGTAACCCTAATAGCCACCATATAAAAGAAACCCATGGCTCAAGAAATCGTGCACTAATGTGTGAATATGAGGGCTAGACGATTTCAAGGAGTGTTCCATTTCTCTCAAGTCATTCCATGTGCATTTGGTGTTGTGTGAACCATTTGAGGTGTCACACTTGGGGCACTAGGCACTCAAGCTTCATGGAGACAAGCTACATCGAACAAAGGTATGTATTCTATCCATTTGATTACCCAAGTATCAAGTATTGTATGCTAGATAGGGTAATACCTTGGAAAGTTCATAATTGCATGTATAATAGAGAAAACATAGATCCAAGGTATTTAGGGTTGCATGTACACTTAGGAGTGTTAGAATGCGCAAAACCCATCAGTGGTATCAGAGCCAAGGCTTGTTTTCTTGTTATACTTGCAAAATTAGCTGAAAAATCGAATTGTATTAGTTTAAAAGTTATGCTAATTACTTGAAAAATTTTTTGATGTGAATTATCTTTGTTCATATGAGTTTATTAGATTAATAGAAAAGTTAATTGATTATATGTTTTCGATCCATTTTAATCTAAGAGTTGATTCTAAAGTGTGTTTTTATAACTTGTCCTCAAGTTATATGAAAAGTCACATTCAAGTTTCATAAAACTCATAAAAAGTTGGCAATGGTTACAGAAATGAAGAGTCTTGTCCTCATTAAATGGTTTGATGACTCCATAACTTGTCCTCAAGTTATGGAGGTTCAAGAGTCACTTCATTAAATGATAAAATGTGTAACCTTAATTAGTTCCATAAGTTACAAAAATAAAGAAAAGTTACATTCTTTTATTAGTTTAAAGTCTTCCATAACTTGTCCTCAAGTTATGGAACTTGAAGAGTTTTTTTTTAATTAAAACTACTTTAAACACATAAGTTATGGAATTAATTAGTTTTGAATATTTTCAAAACTTGCCCTCAAGTTTTGGAATTTGTAAAGTTTTCCCCATGAATACTTTAATTCCAAGTTAGCCCTTAGAATTTTAAAAGTTAAAATTCAACCCTTATACTTTATAGTATTATAAGTTAATAATAAATATATGTATAAGAGCAAGTCAGTCTTACCATTAGTAGGCCTCATTCACGAAGTTGGTCTATAAGGGGGGTATAAGGTTACTGCCTATAAAATGGCAGTTTAATGGGTGTCCACTCTCACCCACCGCTTCCTTGACTGGTGGAGGGTCGTTAGCCGAACGGGTAGGACAAGGACTATAATTCTCCCTTCATTAAAAGTATTAATGATAAATACTAAGTAACTAAACACTTATAAATTCCCAATCTTAGTTACTTAGGAAAGTGTGAATAAGGTGCTAATCCATGAAATTACACTTTGCACTTTGTTTAAACCGTTAGTGGAGCGTGTGTGGTTAACCGGCACACTAACCTGGATTTAACAAAGTAGGCAAAGGGTAACTTAATATTTATCATAGTATCGGTGGAGCTCGTGTGGTTAACCGGCACATCGATTGAGGGGTAAATATTAAGGGTACCAAGTATATTTGCATGGTTACTTCACACCTTATTTTGTGATCCTCGGCATCCCAGTCACAAAACCTGAAGGGCACACTCGAGTTTGAAATATGTCATTGAAAAGTTCAATGAATCTCAAAAGATCTAGGAGTTTCAAATCCAATTAAAAACCTAATTACATTATTTCGTTTTTCATGGTGGAAATTGGTAAATCGTCATTTACCTACCTTCAACTATTTTATAACTCGGATTACGACATCCCTCTTCCAGTTATAAATAGGTTGTTGGATCCTAGCCTTAATATTTCATATTGGGTGTTATATTAAGGACTTTAGATCAACTATCTTGAATATCTCCCAAAAGATGTCTAGTTCAGACATCTATGATCTTCCCAAATCTCTTGGAACTTTACTTCCTCCACCTCCTCCAATTATTCTCCCTAACCCACAAGTTCAAGGTCACTCAAGCCCTAATGGCAAGCAAGGTCTATGTGTGATCACATCTTAGAGATGAAGTCACATATTGACAAGCTGGGAGAGTTGGGTGTCAAAGTCTTGAGAAAGTTGGATGTTCAATCATTTTCTAAGTCACATAGTGAGTTCCTTTGGGACTACTATGAAACAGACTATGACATGAACCTTAATGATCATATCTATTTGCTTGGTGCTGCTGAATCAGCAATGATTTGGAACGATAGTAAAGCAAATTTGATTAGAAGATCAACTTCCCAAAAACTTTATGGATAGTGACAATGGTGACACTGGAAATCCAGAAAAAGCATTCTCTTCCCAATGGAAAGGGATTGGCCATAGTCAACCCGGTTGACCAAATGGTAAAGAGAAAGGCTAAGTCTGAGATAGTCCCATTACCAAAGGGTCCATATGTTTATTTTGCCAAAGGAAGGGGCGTTGATTGCAAAGCTGCCAAATTTACCTAAGGATGTTAAAGTCAATAAGTTTGACTCTACATCAGGTAGAGCCCATTATCTAACTCTGTTAAGTTCTATTCTGAGATCCTCATTACATGATGTGACTGGGTCACATGTTGATGTTTTAAGAATCAAAGAATAGAGAGAAATCATAAAGGAAGTATATGTTGATTCTGATCGCGAAGGTGGATTTTGATCGCATCAGAATTTTGAGCAAGGAATAGATAACAACAATTTTCCATGTGGATTGTAAGGATAAGTTTTTCCGCAAAGTTTTAAAATAAAAGAAAATTGTTTAATTTTATTTATTTGAAGTATCCTTACAATGGCATTTGTGGAAAATTGTTGCTTATATGATTCCACTGACAGCAATATTGGAAAATGGATTTGATTCTTTCATTTGTGGTAGTGTCTAAATTTACCAAATCAGGAAAGTTCCTCATCGCCCAAGTTTCAATTGGACCGAAACTTGGAATCATGCAAGTTGAATAGTATGATGAATGAGAACTTTCAAGCATTGGAAAATCAAGACTAATTACTTGTTCACATGGATGTGTGAGTCAAGTGAAGGACTAAAGGGATCGAGTACACATTCTTGTGCACTGGTCATGTCCACCACAAAGCTCGTTAAGACTATTTGATTTACTAAAGTTTAGTAAATATGGTTATACTTACAAGTTTAAGTATAATTCTGAAACATTGGAAAAGTGTCAATGTATGGCAGAACGAATGAGAAGAATCAAATTAGGCAGAAAGATAAAAGTTTTGTCAAATCTGAAAGATGGGAGAGGACTTTAGTATCATGTTTTGTGATCATATTAATGATTTAAGAACCACATCACAATTGGTCTTCTAAGGACATCTTAGTGCATTCTTATGACTAAGAAGAGGAGTCATGAATTGTTGAAATGGTTAAATCAAGGAGATGAGTCATACTTCGTTTCAAAACAAGTCTTAGAGTCATACTCCAAGACTATAAGTTGAGTGGCATATCTTAAAGAAAGGTTTATAACACTTGTCAAATGTAAGAGTAAAAGTGTCCTACTCTTGTACATTTGAAGTTGGTAAGTTGTGATGTTTTGGATTAAACAAAGACCAACTAAGGCCAATTGTGTGAAGTGTTTGTCTTGATAAAGAATCCGCACTATCTCTTGAATATTTGGCAAGATAGTCTTATATGTCAAGAGGACAGTGGGCGTCTTAAAGATCCTAAAAAGAATTTCAAGAACTAATCAAGAATAAAACCTGAGGTTCTTCACTAGCACACGACTTGAGGTTTATAACCTATCATGTTGACATATTCTGTGCCCATTCCAGTTAAAGTTGGCTTTGTATAGGAGTTCTGAAAGTTCTCAATTGGTTGCATAACAACTTGGAAGCAATGACAGACCCTATACTGCCAGGTGGCAAGAAGTTAAGATTGCATAAGTTCAGTCTATATGAGTTTGGATTTGTCATTATCCTTGTCTTGTGACTATGGTTTTGACGATTCACATGGATAAGAACACATACACCATAAAATCTGAGGGTCATAAGGTTTCTCTCCGATTCATGAAAATGATGGTGAGGAAACACTTCCACCAAGTAGATTTGAAGCAGATGGCAAAAGGTCTAAACAATTGAGACTATGATTACGGCATCCCTTTTCATAGTTCTGAAATTGTTTAGACACACATGCATGCTATCTAAGGAAAGGTGTATGATTTTGATAAAGTTTTATCAAAGCATCTCGTATCAGAAATCTGAACTTTGGTAAGGAAGTCAATAAAGTATTGATTTCTAGAAGTCCAGCTGATTTCTGAGTACATGTCAAAGCTAGTGGGAGCATAAGTGTTATGCTAATAATCATCATGTTAGTGGGAGCATGATAACTATTGTTAGTGTTGCAAGTTAGCAATGTTAATTATAGAAAACAAAAGTTTCAATTCGTGAGGCTGCAGGGATTGAAAAAGTTGTTTTGCTATAATTAAGGGAGAGGATATACTTCATTTCAATTCTAAAGGCTTAGATTGAGACCTTAATCACATTTAGTCAAGAATATATATATGAATTTCATGTTGGATTGGTTCAACTTAAGGAAATTCTATATATTGCGTTCTCAAAATTCGATTATGATTACGGCATCCCTCTTCATAGTCAAATTTTGAAAACATGGCAAATAAAAATATTGTAGCAAAAGACTAGTCTAGAATCATGTCTTTATGTGAGACATCATGAATCGTGTACCATTTGCTTTGGGTACAGGATCGATTGCATATGCTATAATATTTGTCATTTCTAAATTTTTCCAAATGCCCAGAGGCATTAAGAAGGGAAAAGGTCTAGAATTGGATATGACTAAAATGATTAAGCAATTGTCGAGGACAATCTGAGGTTTACCAAAGATTGGTTGCTCAGGGATAGTTGGAAGTATAGTGCTAATTTTGGAAGGACCATATTGACATATTATGAAAAGAGGCATCTCTTATTCAGAAGTGATAGTCAAAATGAGAATATGGAGTTGTCTCCATAGGTGGAAGTTATCTGTGTAAGATTAGAAAACTTAATGCAAGAAGCATGTCCAAAGCAATGTACCTTGAATATGAGACTTAGTTTCCATGGAGTTGATCTCCATTGGAATACCTTATAATGACTGTTGACAAGTCTTTGTGACTTTGTACATATTCATTACAGGAGGGTCGGTTTAAAATCTAAACAGATTTCGATAAATGATAGGAATTTGAAATTCTCACATTTTTCGATAAGGATTTGGGAGTGTGAAATTAGAATCATTGAAATTATGTTCAATTGGTTTATTTCACAAAGTAAGGATCATAGACAAACATAGAGTGCATACTTGGTGTATGGCAAAGCTATTGTTTAAGAAAAACATAGTGTACATGCTTGGAGCATGGGACAACTAGTGTTTTTAATTCAAGTATAAAGTTGATAAAACCGAAACAATGAATAATGAGTAATCAGTATGGTGATAAATAAAAGTGTTTGTTTATATTCATAGGCTTTGATACCATATTTGATTCATTTATTCTTGTGTTTCACTTTGCATGTTTTGACTTCCAGAATAACTAAGTCACTCTTCCTGAATGATTAAGTTATTCAAACCATCCACAGTCGGTCATATGTTGGAAGTAGATATGAATCAAGACTGTCATGGGTTGGTTTGTAGAGGTCCAAGTTGGTGGACAAAGTGGTGCTACAACACTCATGAGTTCTCATAAGTTCTGAGTATTGGATTCAACCCGCGCTCATTTGAATCACTTCATGGATTTTATCACGAGTGATCATGAGACGATAATATCTTATATTCTTCAAACCTAGAGATATGAGTTGTTACTATAAGTTGGTTGTACATTGATTGCACGAAAACGCATTCGGTAACTCGATGTTATAAAACGTGCCTTTGTGTATGATTCAACAAGTAGTAGAACAAGCCATATGAGTCGAAGTTTATCCATTCCTTTTACCTTCGGGATAAAAGCGATATCTGTGGGCCCCTCGATGATTTAAAGATGATACATGTGAGTGCTTGGCCAAGCCAGGACTGATTTGATTTGTTCAATCAGTCAGTCATCATGAATCGGAAATCGAGACACAACAAATGGACAGAGAGAATGATTGATAATCCATGTCTTAGTCCATATGATATCTACAATGGAGGAATATATGATCCCTTATCTAATGGACAAGTCATTGACAAAGGTCAGAGTTCATCGACAAGGTCAGAGTTCGACAAAAGCTTTTGAGAGCTACGATTGCTGATCGGTTCCTGAAGTCATATGCAATAATAGTTTTAGACTTATCCAAGTAGGAGACTGTTGGATTAATGTCTAAGTCCATAACTATAATTGGTAAGACTTGACCCGACCCGGCATGGTCCATTTGGGTTGCATGGCATCATGCATTTGGATAGACTATAATGAGAGAAATAACACTTAAGGTTGGTTAATATATTATAAGTTCTAATATATTAATAAGGTTATTTAATTAGTATTGATCAAGAATTAATTTTGAATTAATTAAGTGATCAAAAGGAGACTAATTAAATATATGGGTTGATTGTGTAAATCATTCATTCTTATATATGTGGGCTTGTGATCCAAGATCCCTTATGTTGGACTAAGTCCATGGGGTGACCCATGGATACTCCATGGAGGTTAAAATCCATGGAGCATAAGGAATGGGTAAAGTTATGAGTTACATGGTGTAACCCTAATAGCCACCATATAAAAGAATCCCATGGCTCAAGAAATCGTGCACTAATGTGTGAATATGAGGGCTAGACGATTTCAAGGAGTGTTCCATTTCTCTCAAGTCATTCCATGTGCATTTGGTGTTGTGTGAACCATTTGAGGTGTCACACTTGGGGCACTAGGCACTCAAGCTTCATGGAGACAAGCTACATCAAACAAAGGTATGTATTCTATCCATTTGATTACCCAAGTATCAAGTATTGTATGCTAGATAGGGTAATACCTTGGAAAGTTCATAATTGCATGTATAATAGAGAAAACATAGATCCAAGGTATTTAGGGTTGCATGTACATTTAGGAGTGTTAGAATGCGCAAAACCCATCAACTTGTGTGTCACTAAGAGTCGAGACAGTTATTATAAGATGGGAATCGGTGAAACCTTTTTGGTTATGGGATGGGTGAGCATGAGGTTCATCTATTGGGTTATTAAAGTAAGAGAATATTCCCAGGCGAGCATGATCAATTTCTGGTGTCCAAGATTAGAGTTTTGGGTTCATCCCCTCTGATGAATCCTGATGTTGGTGCTTGCAGTAGGTCCTGGAGAAAGGGGGGAAATTATGATCTTTCTGTCCTTTTGAGTTGAGATTGGGTTTGATCAGGGAATCAGGGTTGGTAGAGTGTTCTTAGAGTCTGTTAGTCGGCGGGCGGTTAACAGGATGATGATTCGAGTGTGATCTGGCCAGGAGATAGACCGCAAGAGTTTTCAAGCTCTGAAGATTCAGATTGAGTACCGCAGCGACAGTTGGGTCTGCCCTTTTGGGTCAGGAGACCCTGGTGGGATCGAGTATCTGTGGAAGCGATTGTTGTATGGTTTAAGGACCTTCGGTAGTGCATCTCGGGTAGTTGGGTTCGATCTATGTATGGTAAGGAGCGATTTCAAGGGCGAAATCTAATTCAAGTGGGGGAGAATTGTAACATCCGGGAATTTGGGTATATCTGTTTAACCCTTCCTCTTCTCCAAATTGTCAAGAGAAGCCCCTTAATGGAAATGTTGCAAAGGAGTACGCTGGGCGTACTGAAGAGTACGCTGCGCGTACTCGTTCGCTTTTAATAAACGCGGACTCCATGAAGTACGCTGGGCGTAACCGGCCCAGATGCAAAACCCTAATTTAGATTTGAGCCCTATATAAAGAAGGTTATGGCCTTATCCTCAGCCACCATTTGAGTGAGTGAAACCCTAAAAGAGAGCCAACCTTCGTTCTAAGCTTGTGTGAGTGTTTTTGGAGCTAAAGTGCCTTTGTGTGTTAGTAAAGAAGAAGAGGAGATTCTTGTGAAGGCTAGAAGTTGGGGTGCAAGCTTGGATCTGAGTTCTACAGAGGGAGAAGCTTCACTTGGTGGTAAAAAGCTCAGAACTTTCCTTGTTGTTATGGTTGTGTGCTTCTTGGACCAATTTTAGGGTTTTTGGTCCCAAGCTTGAGGCTTTATGAGTTGATGCACTCCAGAGCTTAATAACCTGTCCTTTTAAGTGTTTCTTGTGGTGGAGAACCATAAAAATAAGGCCTTGATCGTGTGAATCTACCCATGTATGAGTTATGAGCACTTTGGGTTAAGAAAGCAAGAGTTTTCATGTGTTGTGGCCTTATCAGCCATGCAAAGGCTTAAAGTTGTTAACTTTATGGAGTAAGAGATGTTAGGAAGTCCAGATCCAAGAGTTGAGCTAAGGTCTTAACGAGTTAAGACCCAGAAAATGGATTAAGCAAGCCTGATGGTACGCGCCGCGTAATTCCAGTACGCCCCGCGTACTGGGTTGAGGTCCCTGATCAGTTCCTTGAGTGTTTGGGTACGCTGAGCGTACCAGGGGGTACGCCCCGCGTAACTCCTTCTGGGGGTTTTTGGGCTAAGCATTTTGTTGGGCCGGGAGTTTGGACCTCATGGAAATTTTTGGAAAACCAATAATCATTGTTTTCCACATTTTTCTAATTCCAAATTTTTTCTAAAATATAAACACCCACTCCCACCCCATCCACCTCTACCTACCCTCACCTTAACACCCCCAACCCACCACACCCCTACCTACCTACACTCACTCCCAAGCCCACCCCCACCCCTACAAACACACACACACACCCCCCCACAAACACACATACACACACAAACACACACACCAACCCCCACGAACACACACACACACACCAACCCCCACAAACACACATACACACACAAACGCACACACCAACCCCCACGAACACACACACACACACCCACAAACACACACCCACCCCCACCCACACCCTCATAAACACACACCCACACCCACAAACTCACACCCACAGCCACACCCACCCCCACCCACACCCTCATAAACACACACCCACACCCACAAACTCACACCCACACCCATACCCACTCCACCCCCACAAACACACACACACACCCAACACCACTACCACAATCACCGACCTACCATCACCATCACCACCACCATTACCCCATCACCAACACCACCGCCGCCATCACCACCACTGCCACAGTTGCCACCACCACCGCCGCCACCCCGCTGCCACCGCCACCACCACAACCACCGTCGCCATCATCGACACCGCCACTGCCCCCCGCCGCTGCCCCCACCACCGTCACCGCCACCGTCCCCATGCCCACCCTACCACCGTTGCCGTTTTCTAAAAATGAAAACCGATAGAAAAATGCACATCTAAACACGTTTTCTAATTTTCTAAAATTGAAAATGAAAAACGAATAAGTTTTAACTAAACGCATTTTTTAAATTTTCCAATGAAAACTGAAAACGGAAAACGAAAATTGAAATGAGAAAACAAAAAACGGAAAATGAAAACTGTTTTTCCATAACTAAACGCAACCTAAGGCTCTACATATTCTATATGAAGAAGATTCAATGTAAAATAAGCGAAAGACAGTTGTAAGAGTGTGTCCGACCTAGAGAAATATCAGCTATCAAAAAGCAAAGCTGCCCAACATAATGAGGTTCAAAAGATACTTTGATGACACAACAATTTAACCCAAACTCCCATTACAACATACTCGTTTACAGGGAGCTGAACTGCTGAAGCACACAATGAAGTTGTTCAAGATTTTCTAATATCATCTATTTCAGTACATTAAACCCAACATCAAACAGATCAACAAATTACTCGTTTTTGTTACATATTGTCACTCTAGTCTTGGTGTGTCTTATGAAGGATCAAAATCAATTATGTTGAATGAATTTCCTTCCAGATATGCTCAGTTTCCTTTTCATTGATCAAACAAGATCAGGAAATATTCTGTATCTATTAGTTTCCTTTTATGTTTTGAAATTTGAATCTTTGTTCATTTTTTGTTGTTTTTGGAGATTATAAAGTCACTTGATTAACAAACCAATCATGAAGTTGCGACTGAGATCCTTTGAAACCAAAGAAACCCTTAAACTTGAAGTCCCTAATCCCTGCACTCTCCACCATCTTACACAACTCCTCTCTCAAAAACTTCCTTCTTCATCATGTTCTTCTGCTATATATTTCTCTCTCAACCAAAAAGACAACCTTACAACTTCTTCCCCTGAAGATTCTATTCAGTCAACCGGAATCACATCTGGTGATCTCATCTACTTCACCACAAACCCTAACGGATTTTCCATTTCCCCTCTTGTCTCTCCACCACCACCACCACCACCCAAATCAGAACAATCTCAACATTCCCAAACTCCAAATCCCAATTCCAGTATGGAACTCCCGCCTTGCTTCATTCAACTTCCAAGCGAACTGAAACTGAAGATTCTGGATTCCGTTTCCGTTGTTGATGTAGCAAACATGAGCTGCGTATGTTCGGAATTGCAATACCTGGCATCAATAGATGATCTCTGGAAACAAAAGTATGTTGCTGAATTTGGGGATTGTAATGGGTTCGGGAGTTTTAAAGAGAGATTTGCAAAGGCTTGGGAAAGTCAGAAAAGGAGGAAGAGGGTTAGTGGGAGTAGGTTAAGTTATGGTCGATTTGGTCCAATATTTGTTCCGAGTATGCATACTTTTGTGAATCACAATAGACTGATGTTTTCAAAATTATCAGGAAAATGAGTAACATTGTCCGAAATAAAAACCCCAATACAAAATAAAAACCCCAATACAAAATGCGATGAATATTTTTGAAATGCGTTGAGTTGTTAGATTCCAATATGTATTTTATATGCATTTTGTATTATTTCGGTTATACAAATTGTGGTTGGTTCGATAGTTGGGTAAAAGAAAATAAATCATAAAATCACCCGAGTCCCAAATGAGATGATATATAGATGAATGTTGGACTCATGACTACAACAACGGTGCTGCGAAACTATAACCATAATAACCGAAGACCGATTAAGGAGTGAACTGGGAACCAGACCGAATACCACTAACTAGTTCCGGTTCGATTTTACTAAGAAATGTGTTATCTAAGAATATGTTTGGAACCAGAACAAACCAATTTTGGAATAACAAAAAATGATGGATTGGAAGAACCGAGAACCGGACCGAATAGCACTAACCGATTCCAACTTGTTCCGGTTCTGTTTGGTTTTTCGGTTAAAGAGCCCTGTCCCTAAACTGTAATATGGGTCAATAAATAAGCTGTGTATATTAAATTATTATTATTATCCTCTCTAATAAATGAAATTTTTTTTTGCCACTTGTCACTTTCTCAAAACTTTTGCCACATGTCATTATATGAGATTTTACAATTATTTAAATTCCACATGTCATTATGTGACATCTTTATTTTTTTTATTAATCAATAATCAGTTACACTAATTAATGAGTCTACTATTATATATGTAAAGTATTCATTCTATTTAAATGTTTATTAATTTATATATATATATTTGAATTCAAATGGATGCTCTAATGACACAATTAATGTCGTGTATTTGATGATATATTTGAATTCAAAACATACCTTTCATTTTTTGGACTTTTAATTTGAATTGTAATAAATTTATTATTTATTCAAATTTTATAAATAAATATGTGTGTATAATACATCTCTATCTCTACCCTAATATATGAAAAAGAACACCATCTTCAAAAAGTATTTGAAAATTTTGATTCATAACAACTATTTACAATATGTCAATAATTTTTTTTATTAATATAGATTCAATAACTACTTATTCATCATTTTGTTTGTATTTATTTCGAAAATTAATTTAAAAAATATTTAATGTTTACATTTTAATTTTCAACATCATTATTTAAAATATGGCAATAGTTTTTTAGTAGTATAGATTGAATTATTTATTCATTATATCGTTCGCATTTATGTAAATTTTTTTTTTAAATATTTAATATTTATACATTGATATTAAACTTTTATTTTTAATAAACCCGTGTAGTACACGGGTCTCACACCTAGTTATCAATATTACTTAAATATAGTTGTTTCAAAGAATAGAAAAAAATATTACTCAAAGGCCCGTGCGTTGCATGGGTCATTCTTTTTAGAAAAAAAAATAAAATAAAGGGTAGAAGAATATAATAGATGGAAATTACAAAGAATAAAGAAAATTGATTGAATTTAGCAACTTTTTAGAAAACATGTGACGAAAGTCTGAATGTTAAAAAGTTCGGTTTGACAATAGAAGAAAAGAAAGTATCAAAATAGAATAACGTTGAAAAATGGAAGACAAAACTGTAAATGGATTAAAGAAACGGAGCACTTTTGAGAAAATATAAAAAAAACATGTGAGAAAAGTCACAACTGAATCTTTTAAAAAAAATAAAGGATAAAAGAATACGGTAGACAAAAATGATAAAGAATAAATAAAAAGGGTTGTAAAGAAGTAAAAATGAAAGTTTAGTGGCAAAAATATAAAGAAGTAAAAATAAAGTGGCAAAGTTATAAAGAAGAATAGTTTGTTGAAACTTTAGTGGCAAATTTATAAAGAAGTAAAAATAAAGTGGTAAAAGTGTAAAGGGAAGAAGTTTCCTGTTGAAACTTCCCATGTGCTTTAATATATAACTAGGAAAAGGACCCATGCTTCGCATGGGTCGGAAAGGTTTTTTCAGACGTGTTCGTAAAGAAATAAAACTAAAGTGGCAAAAATATGAATTGAAAAAGTTTAAGGAAAATATGAATTAGAAAAGGTTAAGTCAAAAGTGTAAGGAAATAAAAGTAAAGTGGCAAAAGATTGAATTAGAATAAATTAAAAGTGGCAAAAGTATGAATTGGAAAAGGTTAAGGCAAAAGTGTAAGAAAATAAAAGTAAAGTAGCAAAAGTATAAATTGGAAAAATTAAGGCAAAAATATAAACAAATAAAAGTAAAAGGAATGACGTAAGGCATGACATAAGAAAAAATTATTAAAGAAGACATACATTATTGAAAATAACGATTATATGTAATTTGTCATTATGTAAAAGTGTCGGTAAGTAAGTGTGTAGTATTATTATATATGTGACATAAAGTCTTATGTAAAGTAGTTTGTCTTCTTGCAATCAAACGATTGCAATAATGTAAAGATTCCGTGTGTAATTAGCTCTTTGGAGCCTATATAAAGGGCTTTGCCCTTAGTGAATAAAGCAGAGTGATTTGTGATATAGATTTGAGTTGTTCTCAATCTTCTTCTGTTGAAATAGTTTTCTATTTCTGAATAGCAGAACCCTATCCAAACATATCCAATATAATCATATCATACCCAAACAATCCATCGTCAATCCATTCCGACGCATCATTCAAGTACAATTCTATCCTAATTATATTAATTCCGTCATGTTTTTCAATTTGGTATCAGAGCTAAGTAACGTTCTTATTATTCTTATTATTAGTTTGCATATTCAATCTATCGTTAATAAGAAAATATACATATGCAGCATCATAAACATGATAATGAATAATCATTGTTTTTAAATATTCATATTTAAAAAAGTTATCAACAATTAAAATATTTATCGTAAGAAGATTTAATACCATAAATATGTCTCAAGATATTTTCAATTGTTAGATTACTTTTATTTCTTAATGATAGTATCATTTCGAGTTGTTTTAACTATTAATTCTACAAAATTTAAAATTTTTATAATACTCGTTCTTAATAATCAAATTAATCAAATTCATGCTTGAAATATATATTTATGTCTAACAAAATTCTGATGAATTGTATTCCTAATAAAAATATTATTTTAAGAATACAACAAATCCAAGAATCTATAAATAATTCTAAGAAAAATTTCAAGGATTATTACAAACCTAATAATCAAGGTACGATTTTAAACAATAACCATATTCATGATGTTAGATATTTCATAAGAACTAGTATTAAAATCCGTTACAAGCAAATACGTCGTCTAAAAACAAAACTATTTGTATTTTAAAACGTATGTCTTTTAAACATTATTATTACCACTATTATTTTTAAATAAATTTTAATCGCAACTTTAAATCTAAAACGAAACTAAACTATTATTATTATAAAATTATAATCATGAGTTTTTCAAGCCTAGATACAAATAAACAAGAATTAAAATTTTTTCGTAAAACATTGAAACAATCTAAAAAATTTCTTTTAGATTTAAGAATAGATTCTAACATATCAATAATAAATTGTATATCCAATATTGAAGCAATACATATAATAAATAATAGTATCAATTGGAAACAAGAACAAATAAAAAACCTTGAAAACAAGATAACAAAATTAATTTGTTAAATATGTTTAAAAAATAGAAAAAGCATTAATAATAACTACTTCACTAAGGAAAAGAAACAAAAAAAATTTTATATATGGAAACTTTACAAGAAAAAGTAGAAACACTGACTAAATTATTTGCAGCATTAGAAATACCATCTGAAACTCAAGAAAATAATATAGAAATAGAAAATAATTCAGATAATAATGACGCAGAAGTAATATATGATTTTTCTTCAAATGATGAAAACCCTTATTCAAATCCATATAGAGATTCACAAAACAATTTTGGATTAAAACGAAAACAATCCTATGTTGAAGATGATTATCAAAGTCAATATATTTATGGACCACCTTCATTAGAAGAAAATTTTTTATATAGACAAGGAATGGTTAAAAATAAACAAAATAAATGGGAAAAAATACCTCCTCAATACATACCTAAGTTATTTACATTTCCAACAAATTCAGATATTCTTTTTATTGATTGTGACCAAAATCCTGAAGCAAAAATTCAAGAATGGAGTAATAAAATGGGAGTACAAATTCAGTTAACCGAAGAATTAAGAAATTTACACCCAAAACATTTTCTTAATTATATCATTCATAAAACACAAGGTAACGCATATCGTTTTCTTTCATCTCTTGATGAAACCGAAACAATGATGATAGCTACCACTGATGCTATGGAAACATTTAAAAATGTATTAAGCCGTCTTATTCAGGAATTCATAGGAAAACAAATTGAAGATAAAATATCAAAAGAAGCTTTTCAATTAGAATCATTATGGCATCTAACTAATCTACGAATTTGTAATATGTGTTATCTAGAACCATTTATATGCGAATATTCCGAACATTATTATAATTTAGATCCCACTAGAAAAAAGGCAGCGTTAGATATGTTCTATCAAAAACTACCATCATCAGTAAGCCAAAGTGTAATAAAAGATTTCCAAGAAGCATTACAACAAAATAAAATTGCAGACACTCTAGGAGCACGAATAAGATATTAAAAGCATGGATGCAGAAAAAATGTTTAGAACAAAAAACAACACAAGATGCAAAAATAGATTTATGTTGTGACATCCTTTCTAATAAAGTAAATCAGTATGGTTGTAAAGAAAAACAACAAAGTAAAAAGAAAATTTGGAAAAAACAAACTTATAAACCCAAATATAAAGAATATTATAAACAAGGGGAAAGAAAATATTTCCGAAATAGAAAACAATATAAACAAAAATATCAATCCAAAACAAATTATTGTCCATCAAATAAAAAAGACTGTAAATGTTGGATATGTCAAGAAGAAGGACACAAAGCTTATGAATGCCCGAAAAAGACTAAAAAAGAAAAAGAAACAAATATATTAAAAATTGCATACGACCTTGGATACGAACCCATAGAAGATTCAGATATAAATTCAGATATAGATATTTATGCATATACAACTGATTCTGATTCAGATGCAGGTACATAATCCTATGGAAAAAGTATTATTAGAATTAGAACTTGAGGGAAACCTCATATCTAACCTATCTGGAATATACATTGCTAAAGCATACAATGGTATGAAAGTACCATCTGAAGTAAACAATGATAAAGTATACAGTGATATGAATATATCACCAAAAGCATACAGTGATATGAATATATCACCAAAAGCATACAGTGATATGAATATATCACCAAAAGCATACATTGATATGAAAATTATCATATCATCATTTGAAACAAACAAATTTAAGCAATCATTCAGGTACCCAAGAGACGCAAATATTCAATCAACAGATATATCGAAATGGAAGCAATCATGAAACAAATCAAACACCAGTTCAAACAGAAAGAAGATCAAGAAGCATCATTAGTCAAACAACTCGAAGCAGTCAGACGAGAAAAAGAACAACTACGACAAACAATACAAATCTTATCATCTCAATCAGTACCTAAAGAAGAAGCAGCTAGCAGTTCAACAACGAAGCAACCAAAAGAAGACATTCAAGAAATTTCATCTGATGATAGTCAGCCACAAACAATGCCCAAGTCAGAAAAACAACCTATAACACAAAATCCAGAAGAATATCCACCACTTCAAGCAGATCAAAATATAAAGAAATGGTACGTGATTTTCAACGGAGAAAACAAAGGAGTATATGACATTTCTTCGAGTAAATTTACAATTGCTATTTGCCCTGTTATCGCCTATTCGCTTTCTACGAGTAAATTTACAATTTATTTTGATGATTTTTTTCTTATATATTTTTATATTATATATATTATATATATATATATATATATATATATATATATATATATATATATATATATATATATATATATATATATACTAAATCACATGGATGGTTTTAACAGTAATTTTTTTCAATTCATACTTTTTGACATTTTACTTTTATTTGTTTATATTTTTGCCTTAATTTTTCCAAGAATGACGTAAGGCATGACATAAGAAAGAATTATTAAAGAAGACTCCTTTGTTTTCTCCGTTGAAAATCATGTACCATTTCTTTATATTTTGATCTGCTTGAAGTGGTGGATATTCTTCTGGATTTTGTGTTATAGGTTGTTTTTCTGACTTGGGCATTGTTTGTGGCTGACTATCATCGGATGAAATTTCGTGAATGTCTTCTTTTGGTTGCTTCGTTGTTGAACTGCTAGCTGCTTCTTCTTTAGGTACTGATTGAGATGATAAGATTTGTATTGTTTGTCGTAGTTGTTCTTTTTCTCGTCTGACTGCTTCGAGTTGTTTGACTAATGATGCTTCTTGATCTTCTTTCTGTTTGAACTGGTGTTTGATTTGTTTCATGATTGCTTCCATTTCGATATATCTGTTGATTGAATATTTGCGTCTCTTGGGTACCTGAATGATTGCTTAAATTTGTTTGTTTCAAATGATGATATGATAATTTTCATATCAATGTATGCTTTTGGTGATATATTCATATCACTGTATGCTTTTGGTGATATATTCATATCACTGTATACTTTATCATTGTTTACTTCAGATGGTACTTTCATACCATTGTATGCTTTAGCAATGTATATTCCAGATAGGTTAGATATGAGGTTTCCCTCAAGTTCTAATTCTAATAATACTTTTTCCATAGGATTATGTACCTGCATCTGAATCAGAATCAGTTGTATATGCATAAATATCTATATCTGAATTTATATCTGAATCTTCTATGGGTTCGTATCCAAGGTCGTATGCAATTTTTAATATATTTGTTTCTTTTTCCTTTTTAGTCTTTTTCGGGCATTCATAAGCTTTGTGTCATTCTTCTTGACATATCCAACATTTACAGTCTTTTTTATTTGATGGGCAATAATTTGTTTTGGATTGATATTTTTGTTTATATTGTTTTCTATTTCGGAAATATTTTCTTTCCCCTTGTTTATAATATTCTTTATATTTGGGTTTATAAGTTTGTTTTTTCCAAATTTTCTTTTTACTTTGTTGTTTTTCTTTACAACCATACTGATTTACTTTATTAGAAAGGATGTCACAACATAAATCTATTTTTGCATCTTGTGTTGTTTTTTGTTCTAAACATTTTTTCTGCATCCATGCTTTTAATATCTTATTCGTGCTCCTAGAGTGTCTGCAATTTTATTTTGTTGTAATGCTTCTTGGAAATCTTTTATTACACTTTGGCTTACTGATGATGGTAGTTTTTGATAGAACATATCTAACGCTGCCTTTTTTCTAGTGGGATCTAAATTATAATAATGTTCGGAATATTCGCATATAAATGGTTTTAGATAACACATATTACAAATTCGTAGATTAGTTAGATGCCATAATGATTCTAATTGAAAAGCTTCTTTTGATATTTTATCTTCAATTTGTTTTCCTATGAATTCCTGAATAAGACGGCTTAATACATTTTTAAATGTTTCCATAGCATCAGTGGTAGCTATCATCATTGTTTCGGTTTCATCAAGAGATGAAAGAAAACGATATGCGTTACCTTGTGTTTTATGAATGATATAATTAAGAAAATGTTTTGGGTGTAAATTTCTTAATTCTTCGGTTAACTGAATTTGTACTCCCATTTTATTACTCCATTCTTGAATTTTTGCTTCAGGATTTTGGTCACAATCAATAAAAAGAATATCTGAATTTGTTGGAAATGTAAATAACTTAGGTATGTATTGAGGAGGTATTTTTTCCCATTTATTTTGTTTATTTTTAACCATTCCTTGTCTATATAAAAAATTTTCTTCTAATGAAGGTGGTCTATAAATATATTGACTTTGATAATCATCTTCAACATAGGATTGTTTTCGTTTTAATCCAAAATTGTTTTGTGAATCTCTATATGGATTTGAATAAGGGTTTTCATCATTTGAAGAAAAATCATATATTACTTCTGCGTCATTATTATCTGAATTATTTTCTATTTCTATATTATTTTCTTGAGTTTCAGATGGTATTTCTAATGCTGCAAATAATTTAGTCAGTGTTTCTACTTTTTCTTGTAAAGTTTTCATATATAAATTTTTTTTTTGTTTCTTTTCCTTAGTGAAGTAGTTATTATTAATGCTTTTTCTATTTTTTAAACATATTTAACAAATTAATTTTGTTATCTTGTTTTCAAGGTTTTTTATTTGTTCTTGTTTCCAATTGATACTATTATTTATTATATGTATTGCTTCAATATTGGATATACAATTTATTATTGATATGTTAGAATCTATTCTTAAATCTAAAAGAAATTTTTTAGATTGTTTCAATGTTTTACGAAAAATTTTAATTCTTGTTTATTTGTATCTAGGCTTGAAAAACTCATGATTATAATTTTATAATAACAATAGTTTAGTTTCGTTTTAGATTTAAAGTTGCGATTAAAATTTATTTAAAAATAATAGTGGTAATAATAATGTTTAAAAGACATACGTTTTAAAATACAAATAGTTTTGTTTTTAGACGACGTATTTGCTTGTAACGGATTTTAATACTAGTTCTTATGAAATATCTAACATCATGAATATGGTTATTGTTTAAAATCGTACCTTGATTATTAGGTTTGTAATAATCCTTGAAATTTTTCTTAGAATTATTTATAGATTCTTGGATTTGTTGTATTCTTAAAATAATATTTTTATTAGGAATACAATTCATCAGAATTTTGTTAGACATAAATATATATTTCAAGCATGAATTTGATTAATTTGATTATTAAGAACGAGTATTATAAAAATTTCAAATTTTGTAGAATTAATAGTTAAAACAACTCGAAATGATACTATCATTAAGAAATAAAAGTAATCTAACAATTGAAAATATCTTGAGACATATTTATGGTATTAAATCTTCTTACGATAAATATTTTAATTGTTGATAACTTTTTTAAATATGAATATTTAAAAACAATGATTATTCATTATCATGTTTATGATGCTGCATATGTATATTTTCTTATTAACGATAGATTGAATATGCAAACTAATAATAAGAATAATAAGAACGTTACTTAGCTCTGATACCAAATTGAAAAACATGACGGAATTAATATAATTAGGATAGAATTGTACCTGAATGATGCGTCAGAATGGATTGACGATGGATTGTTTGGGTATGATATGATTATATTGGATATGTTTGGATAGGGTTCTGCTATTCAGAAATAGAAAACTATTTCAACAGAAGAAGATTGAGAACAACTCAAATCTATATCACAAATCACTCTGCTTTATTCACTAAGGGCAAAGCCCTTTATATAGGCTCCAAAGAGCTAATTACACACGGAATCTTTACATTATTGCAATCGTTTGATTGCAAGAAGACAAACTACTTTACATAAGACTTTATGTCACATATATAATAATACTACACACTTACCGACACTTTTACATTATTAAATAAAGACAAGCTATAATCGTTATTTTCAACAATGTGTCTTCTTTAATAATTCTTTCTTATGTCATGCCTTACGTCATTCTTGGAAAAATTAAGACAAAAATATAAACAAATAAAAGTAAAATGTCAAAAAGTATGAATTGAAAAAAATTACTGTTAAAACCATCAATGTGATTTAGTATATATATATATATATATATATATATATATATATATATAATATAAAAATATATAAGAAAAAAATCATCAAAATAAATTGTAAATTTACTCGTAGAAAGCGAATAGGCGATAACAGGGCAAATAGTGTTGTCGTACCGCCTCTCATTTCTCACCGTAAATTGTCGCACAAGTTTTCGTGAACCACGACAGCCGATCTCTCCGTCGCATGTCGCCGTCGGTTCTCCGTGCAGACCTGCGTTGCTGCGCTTTTCTACAATCGACTTAAACTTGAGGTATTCCTCCCTACTCCTTTCAATTTCTTACTATTAAGATTATATCTTGTTTGTGTGCATATATAGCGATTTATCGTTTGCAGTATTAGCGCGCCAATATATAATATGTTCGTAAAATTTCGTTCAGCGTGTCCCAGTCTCTTGTGTATAGTTGCTGTGTTACTGTATTGATGTGTGTTGAAACCCTAACGGAGCAAATTTTTGGGGGCGATGATCTAAAATTTTACATATTAACAATATCTTGATTTAATTATCACGTCTTGTTGTGTTGTACATTGGAACCCTAATCGATGAACTGTGGGGTAGGTTTTTTATTCCGATCATCCTTTTTAAGAGGTCATCCATTAAACTAGAGCTTTGAGCACTACAAATGGTCATCAGGTTTCACTCTGTTTTTACTATCATCCAACGCCATTGCTCTCCTAGTCTCCTTGAATCTTGATTATTTTTTCAGTATTCAGAACCTTCCGGAATACTTTCAGAAATTCAAGTAGTCATAACATGACCATTATAGGCACTCCTCTAATCTAAATTGTGAGCTTTGTGTTAAAATCATTGTGAGCTTTGTGTTAAAATCATTGTTTCACTCCCTTTATAAGATAAAAGCAATCCTTTCCTAAAATAAATTGGATCAAGATCGAAATGATGAGATGCAGGTGAAAGTGAAATGAAGACCAGAGGCTCATGCCTTGTTAGTCATTTTGAGATGACTTTATAAAAGATTCCTTCCCAAAACTTATTTACAGTGGATATCTCAATTAAATGCAACATACAAAACACATACGCTTTATAAGTTCATATAGTTATCCATATCAAACTAATAATGAGATTCTTATAATGTTTGGAATCGAGAGTATATATCTATCATGCTTTTTATGTAAAAGAATAACATACTTTTGGTAGAAGTACATTTTCTGTTTCTCTCTTATTTACAAATATACACTATCCTTGTTGGTTATTATGTGATGTCCACTTTTGTTTTTTGACCTCTTAGTTAACAATTATACTTTCAACATGAATGTAGAATGACGATACCTATATTATACAAGATGATAACACTAATGACTAATAATAGCTCATCAATCCAGTTGTATAACATAGTATACATTTAGTGTGCAGTGTTATTTTGAAATAATATATTTGTGTTGTCGTTTTGTGCATTGAATTAGTAAACGATGATTACATGATTCTATTTTGTCGTGCTAAAATAAATGTATGATTTTTTTATATATTTTTCTTGCTCTATAAAAATGGAGTGCGCCACATTTCACATGCTATGTTTTTTTTTTGTTGACGCCATGCTATGTGCGTCATTTAAGTTGTTATAGAATGTCTCTTGCCACTCAAATCATTTATAGTTGAGTGGCATATCTGGTAATTAGTGTCAACTTTAATGACAAACTCATGTATTACTAGGGAAATGAAATCGGTTCCATCACTTTTAAAGATTTTATCTATAATAGCTCCTACTCCGTCTCTCCCTTTCTTTCCTTTGCACAAAATTTTAATCTTTTTCTACTTTTTTTTTTAACCTTTTCACCTATTTACTTGGTTTCTTAGATATATTAAATATTCACTATTCTATTTAGGTTACCAACTATGTGCTAATTTCCTTAGAAAGAATCGTGCATAACAGACTCTCAAAGCAATTATATCAGCATCTGTATTCTTTGAACATATCAGACATCTTGAACCTTGCTAATTTTAACACCACATCAATGTTCTTTGTAGTGGTAGGGTAAAGTAAAACCTAGAGGGATGACATGTTTTCATATTTGCTCAAAGCTTGCTAATCCCATACCAAAATGCGGTAAGGGGAGGTTAGATATAGATAGCCTTACCTCCACCCAAGATGAGCATGTCAAAAAGGGTGGTGGTGGATATAGAAAAGTAGGTATTAGTGTAAACTAGGTAACTAGTTTACACTAGTTACCTAATATTAGTGGATATAGAGAGTATACTGTAAACTAGGTAACTAAGACCTATACTAGGTTATCCTAATTTTAAGTTGCCACACCTTCTTTATCTGAGGTCATGTGAAAAAATCATGATACTTCCCACTGAATATGCATCACAATATAATTTATTTTGTTAAATGATTATTTTGTCCCTACACAGATTGTATTTGTATGAAACACACGACTTTTTTATCTGAGTTCACATGGACCAAAATTGTTAGAGGTTTTGGTCTTCAAGGGCCAGAAAGGAAGTTTTTCAAATCAGTGTCCGAAGACTGAGAAGCATATTTGTAATCCAGTCTTTTGTTTGCATTGTTTTGGTAAAAAAAATAATTCCTCAAAAAGAAATAAAACGAAAACACTGATTGGGTGGTGTTTTCAGTTCCACTGAGATTGCACTAGTAACACTTTCTATACAAGATACAACTGCAGGTAGATTCACTCTATTCTTGGTGGCTTATGAAGGATCGAAATCAGTTATGTTATATGAATTTCATGCCAGATATGCTCAGTTTCCTTTTTATTGATAAAACAAGGTCAGGAAATATAATTATCTTTTAGTTTCCTTCTTATTTTAACTTTATGTTTTGAAATTTGAATCTTTGTTCATTTATTGTTGTTGTTTTTGCAGATTATAAAGTCAGTTGATTACCAAACCAATCATGAAGTTGCGACTAAGATCCTTTGAAACCAAAGAAACCCTTAAACTTGAAGTCCCTAATCCTTGCACTCTCCACCATCTTACACAACTCCTCTCTCAAAAACTCCCTTCTTCTTCTTCTTCTTCTTCTTCTGCTATATATTTCTCTCTCAACCAAAAAGACAACCTTACAACTTCTTCCCCTGAAGATTCTATTCAGTCAATCGGAATCACATCTGGTGATCTCATCTACTTCACCACAAACCCTAATGGATTTTCCACTTTCTCCCCTGTCTCTCCACCACCACCACCACCCAAATCAGAACAATCTCAACATTCCCAAACTTCAAATCCCAATTCCGGTAACCCAGACGAAACCCTTAATCCCAATCCAGAAGAGACTGAAGACTCTATGGAAATAGACGATGATGGGAATTCCGTTTCCGAACCCGGAAAGTCCTTTTCCGTTCCGGGTTTTCTAAGGAAAGTTTTCACCGAGGAACTCGGCAATGACAACGGTCTCAATCACAAGCTTTTAGCAATAGCAGTTCGCGCCGTGTTACTGGAATCCGGGTTTCTAGAGATCGATCCCGTTTCAAAGACATTAAAAGGTAGTAATAACTTCGACATTCAACGGAATTGGCATCTCGCTTCATTCCACTTCACTCTTCTCGACCTCATCACCACCGGAAACATCGAATCCGTCAAGATCAAATTCCAAAGCCTCGGAAAGTACTGCAAAGTTTACGGGTCTTTAGCAAATGGAATCGTGCATTCTGTTCTCTTGGACGAAGACAAACTGGTTCCATTTCTGAACGTGGTGTGGGCTAACTGCGGAAAAGTAGTCGAAACCATGGGAGACAACAACCGCGTATCAACTGTGGAACCAGAACGAGAAGTTTTCGAGTTTTGGAGGAAAACAAAGGACGGAATCGCGATTCCGCTTTTAATTGATTTATGCGAGAAAACCGGTTTGGAACTCCCGCCTTGCTTCATTCAACTTCCAACAGAACTGAAACTGAAGATTTTGGATTCCGTTTCCGGTGTTGATGTTGCAAATATGAGCTGTGTATGTTCGGAATTGCGATACCTGGCATCTAGCGATGAGCTCTGGAAACAAAAGTATGTTGCTGAATTTGGGGATTGTAAAGGGTTGGGGAGTTTTAAAGAGAGATTTGCAAAGTCTATGGAAAGTCGGAAAAGGATGAGGAGGGCTAGTGGGAGTAGGAGTGGAAGATCGGGTGTGAATTTGATGAGGATAAGGAATCCTTATGGTCGATTTGGTCCTCCTGGTTATTTTCCACCAATAAGAGGCGGAGATCATGACATATGGATGAATGTGAATGTTGGTAATGGAGTTCCCAGACTCAGGAATATGAATGTCATTCCGAATTGTAATTTGGAGTTCTAGTTTCAGTTTCAGTCAGCTGTTTATGGAGTGATTACGTGAAGGAAATGTTATGTTTGCTGTGTTAATTGATAAGTATTTTATAATTACTAAACGGAATTTTAAATTGGAAAGTTACAATTGTCGTACTTTATCATCTTTGAAAGTCTCAATAATAAAAATTTGGGAGTTGTTTGAACGGGTAAGACTATGTTTTTTTTTTTTATCGGGGGCTTTGAGCCAATCGATTATGGAGAAGCAAGATAGGAAAAAGTCAAATATAACAATTTGGTTCATAAAAATTGACATTATAATCGATTTTGTTTTTATATATTTTTTTTATTTAATTAAGTCATAAAATTATATATATTTTGGTCATTTTTATCCAGTTAATAGGTCATCCAACTTTCAAATATTATATTTTTGGTATAAATTTGGTTTAAATTTTAGAATGACCGAGATTTTAAAACCTACTATGTCAAGACTTTTGTGGGGAGGGGCTATTTCTGTCATGATGTTAAAATAGAGGGATCAAATATGTGAAACTCAGAATTTCCTCCATGTAACTCGATCGAGATTTTTGGCAAGCCTCGTACGTGATTTGTTGGGCTTCAATCCAACACAAGCATTTATCCCTCACAACATTTACCCTAATCGAGAATTATACGTGGGATCAGAAGAATCCTTCGGTTTTGGGCTGCGATGCAGGAAGAAAAAAACACGGGAAAAGAGTCACCGGAAGTTGCAGGTTCGCCGGAAAACCTATTGCTGTAGCGGGACCTTGCACCGGAGAGGGAGTGCGGATGGATTGAGTGATCATTGATTGTAAGCAATTCCTTTCGATTTCCTTTCTTCTTTCTTTTCTTCTGATTTCTGCCGGAGACTGCCACCACCGCCACCGGCAGCCTCCTACTGCCACCACCGGCCACCCAATTGTGGCTGTATGTGTGCGTGATTTTTTGTGTGTGTGTATCCGGTTCGGACATGCTGCCTTTCTTTTTCTATAAATGGGAGTTTGGTTGTTTTGGTTTGTCACCGCCCTAAACCACCGCAAGACCACCACCGGCAGCCTCATGCTGCCAGAGTCTTCTTTCCAGCAACACCACAGTCCACCGTGCAAGGGTGGCTGTGGGTTACCTTGCCTAGATCAAATGCTAGGATTAAAGGTCAATAAAATATATACCATCTCCTTTAAATGATTTAATAGCAACGTATTTTTCATTGTGGTGGTTTGACCACTGTTGGCCACCATAGCACCACCACTGGACCACCATGACGTGGGTGGCCCTAATTACATTCTTTTCCAACTGTAGGATTAAGATTTAATGTTTAATGGGTTAAGTTGCACACTTAACCCTAATATAAAGTAGTGAATTTATGTTAAAAAGTCCTTAGTTTCAAGCTCTTGTTAAGCCATGCTCTTAAGCCCTTAAGCCATGTTATTTCACACATCTTAATGACTTAACATATGACCTATTAATCTATTGAAAATTGTAAAGTTGAAGCTTAAGTATTAAGTACATAAGCACACACAATTTTGTATAAATATGATTTTATACTGCAAAAAAAACGTATTCGATTTTTTTTTCCAGAAAAAGATGTAAAAAAACTAAATTTTTGATGAATTTGTAATTTTTTTTGAAATATGGGCCAAAGGTGTAAATTTTAGACAAAATTTGTAATGAAATGTAAAATCTAAACAAAAATGTAATTTTTGAAAGTGTGATGACCTGTTGACCGGTTTTTGGGACTTAATTTAACAAGAAAAAAATATAAAGACTAAATCGACTATGAGACCAAAACATAGAGACTTTTAAAGAGTTTTCCACAAAATGACCAAAAATTGGATGACAATTTATATACCGTGATCATGCCTCTTGGTGGTTATTTTATTTTTGGGATAATGACTTAAAAAGGTAATATATTTTTCGATTTGTACACATTTGGTCATTAAGTTTTTTTTTTTCGTCCACATTTACCCCTTAAACTTGTTAAACTGTACACATTCAGTCCTTATGACTGGTTACTCCAGGTTAGCCGGGAAAATGACTTAATAGGGTAATATATTTCTCATTTTGTACACATTTAATCCTTACTATTTTGTACACATTCAGTCCTTAATATTTTTTTGTTTCAAAATAAGTCATTTTTGTTTTTGTACTCATTCAGTACTTATTAATGATTTCTTTAGGTTTTTTTCACGACATCTTACGTGGGACAATCATTGATGAAGTGTGTGAGACTGTTGATGTTTATGTGTAACGTCTCATTTTCACAACAAAAAATTTTCATTTTTAAATAAGACAAAACTCCCTAATTATAAATCCATGATTAAGAAAAAACATTTATTCCAAAATACATTTATCAAAAATCAGAGTAATATAAGAAATCCGAAATCCTCAATACTGTTGATGAGTGTGTATAGTCATGTCTTCGCCTCCCCACGATCAACGATAGAACCTGAAAACATAAACAACTGGGTAAACACAAAGTTTAGAGAGTTTTCCACAAAATACCCGATACAACAAATGTATTATCATGTATAACGGGCCCACACTCATCAGATTGGAATATCTTGGCCCAATCAGTCATCCGACTGGAATGCCAACACGCAACAGGTCCAATCAGTCATCAGACTGGAATACACAGGGTTTGTCGGCATGCCGCCTTAACCCAACCGCTCTTCTCGAGCCTCCGTGCCTACGTCTTACAGCCGGCCCGCACCAGGTATTTTAGCCTACAACATATAGCAGGACCACCTCAACCTATCCCGCCACCATATGGCTATCCCACGTAAGATGTTGTAAGAAAAACCTAAAGAAATAATTTATACGTACTGAATGAGTACAAAAATAAAAATGACTTATTTTGCAACAAAAAAAAATATTAAGGAGTAAATGTGTACAAAAATATTAATGACTAAATATGTACAAAGTGATAAATATATTACCTTATTAAGTAATTTTTACTGGCTAACCTGGAGTAGCCGGTCATAAGGAAAAATATGTACAGTTTAACAAGTTGAAGGGGTAAATATGGACGAAAAAAAAAGTCAGTGACTAAATGTGTCCAAATCAAAAAATATATGACCATTTTAAGTCATTATCCCTTTATTTTTTGCCATGCTTTTAAACTTTAAAATTAATATATTATACATTATGTTTGTTAAAAAAAATTAATAACTAATATATAATATAAAACTCACTAAAAAGTAAAATATTTATATATTTTAAATATACAAATGAAACTGACTCATATATTATATTTTTTATTAAAGTTGTTGATAAATGATGAAATTATTGAATTCATATATATATATATATATATATATATATATATATATATATATATATATATATATATATATATATGGAGAGAGAGAGAGAGAGAGAGAGAGAGAGAGAGAGAGAGAGAGAGAGAGAGAGAGAGAGGATCATGTATAACCAATATATATTGTATGAATGTATGACCAAATGTTATAAAATCAAAATCCTTTTAGAAGGGAATTAAAGTATTTTTTATAAATTAACTCTTAACTAATAAATTTGAATGTGTTGAATGAAAGTGGTTTCCTAAAATATCTTATTTAATTTGAATATGTTGAATAAAATCTAAGATTTTATTTAATTTTTATTAATTAATTTGAATTAGTTGTCTAAAATATAGATAATATTAAATTTCTCTCTCTTAATAAAATATGATATTTGGTCATATAATTAATGAAGTCAAATTATATAGTAAATGCTAGTACATGGTAATATCATGTATCCTAATATCATAACCATTCATATTTTTTAATCTAATGGTTAAAATTTGGTCACATATTCGTACAATAATTGTAATTCACATCTGATCTTAACCCTATATATATATATATATATATATATATATATATATATATATATATATATATATATATATATATATATATATATGGGTAAATTACACAAATCGTCCCTCGTACACATGCCAGAAAGCGTGTTTAGTCCCTATTTTAAAAAATTAACTCGGACCGTCCCTCGTTTGTTTAAAAGTTGCACACTCCGTTCCTGATACGTGGTTTTATTGCAAATCTAGTCCATACTAGATCTGAAATGACCATAATGCCATTTATTTATTTATTTTCTAATTATTTTTGATTTATTTAGTATTATAAATTATTTATTTATTTATTTATTTATTTTCTAATTATAAATTATATTTAGAATAAAAAATAACGGTCCTTCCCCTTATTTATCTGTTCTCTCATTAAACCTCACCCTCACATTCTAGGATTCCGACGAGCCATCAAACCCTCAGCCTCCAACATTTTAGCGACGTTCAGTTCAACAATTTCCGACATATATGGAGGTAGTTTAAAACGATCGGGTCGATGGGAAGGAGGAAGGTTCTGGTGTCTAGATCATCTTTTCCCACCTCCACACTCCATCTGATGAACACCCTTCTAGCAACACGAAGAACTCCCCCATCACAAATTTATGTTTCCGATGAGAGGCAAAGAGGAGATCGGAGGAAACGGGTGAAGGTTTAGTCTCTGAAAGATGCCCTTCCCAATTGTTTCACTGAGCAGCTTATCCCCATTTCTTCGTTTCCCCTTCTCCATCCTTCCTAAATCGATTTTGATTTTGTGTTTCTGGTTGATTTGGTTTGATTTGGTTTCGATAGATTCTTCTGGAAACACACACTTGTATTAGTTCAACCCTTAAGCATATATGAATTTACCAAATCTGGAAATATCACCACCATGGATTTCCCTCTCCTGTTAAAGAACTATGATGGTTCATCACATGATATCAGAGTTGGTGAGGGTGGCAGTGATGGGGTTTTCGTTGGAGATGATAGTGATGATGGCAAAGTTGGTGATGGTGGCAGTGATGGGGTTTTCGTTGTCATAGGAATCGAGTGAGAAAAAAGGAGATGAAGGTAGAAGAAATTTTATGTTTTATTCGACCTTCAGATCGAGGAAGAAATGGAAGGGGGAAGGGTGGGGGTATTTTTTGTTTATTCTTATTTTTTAATAAAAAAATTATATATAATCAAAACAAAATGAAAAAAAGAAGTTATTAAGGGCAAAATAGTCATTTTATGTCAATAGGGATGAAGCGTGCAAGTCTAAAAGAAAGGAGGGGCGGTCCGAGTTAATTTTTGAAAATAGGGACTAAACACGCTTTCTGGCATATACACGAGAGACGATTGGTGTAATTTACCCTATATATATATATATATATATATATATATATATATATATATATATATATATATATATATATATATATATATAGAGAGAGAGAGAGAGAGAGAGAGAGAGAGAAGTTCAAATGAGAACCCCTAAAGGTTAAGAACCCTAAGAACCACCTATTTCTAGGCTATTTTTGTTTATTCTAATATTTTTATTTTTTATTCTTTAATAAATAACAAAAAACAATAAGATTATAATGGTCTTTTTGAAAAACTTATTCCATAAACTTAGATCAGATCCATTATTCATAGTTGTTCAAAAGAAAAAAGTTATTCTATTATCTCCTTTAATGACCTCTGATGAACACCACAACCACCACCACCGCCGCCGCCGCCGTCGACCCCACTGCCGCCTCCATCACCGACGGCGGCTTCACCACTGTCACTCCTCTTCCCCTGTCACAACCTCCGATCCCCTGTGAAAACACCTACATTCTTCGTCGGAACTTCAGATCTGGAACCGCCTTTAGATCAAAATCTATCGCCACTTTTTCGCCTTTACCACTACTCCGATGAACCGTCACCGTTGAAGACGCTAACAACCACCAGCAACGTCGATTAGGTGTCTAAGCCCATATCTATAATTGGTATGTACATGTTGGATTAGGTGTCTAAGCCCATATCTATAATTGGTATGTACTTGATTTGATTGCAGCATGGTCCTTTTGGGTTGCCTTCACTCATGCAACTTGACAGGATGACAAGTGAAGAGAGAGTAGAATTTATTATGTGAAATAATAAATTGGTACTCAAAATGATTTTATTAATATATTATAAGATTAATATATTATTTGGAAATCATATTATTGATTGGTAATTAATCAGAAATTAATTTGATATTAATTTTGGGATTAAAGGAACTGATTAATAATGGAGGGGTTGTCTTGCAAATCATTGATAGTTGTGAAACTGGGCTAAGGACTTCATAGAGTGGAGTGGACGAAATTTATGGGTAATCCCATAAGATTTCTTCCAAGGGCTCTAAGAGAAGGTCCATGGGTTGCTTTGGGCTTAAGGTAAGAATTAGGATTTCCTTATTCAAGTCTAACTCCAAGACTAAGCAACCTAGCCATATATAAACCCTCTAAACCCTAAGAAAATCGGGTTATGCACTCTAGATTGAAACCCTAGCCGATTTCCTTATCTCTACTTCTCATCCTTTGCATTGGGTGTTTGTGACTCCATTAGAGGTGCAACACTTGGGACACTAAGCTTTCAAGAGTCAAGATCTTCAAGGATTGTTCTTGTTATTACTATATAACAAGTGCGGTAATCTTCTAACCCTAATTTCATATGAATTTTGAATCTTGTATGATAGATCTAGGGTTATTGCTTTGGTGTTCTATGTGCATGTTCAATTAGTGAAAAACTTAGATCTAAAGCAATTAGGGTTGCATGATCACATAGGAATGTAGATATGCTCATAACCCAACAGTGGTATCAGAGCCTAGGATGTTTTTCAATTGAATTGTTGCAAGAGTGAACTGTCCAAAGAACAAGAAAATCGATTTTTACTGTCCAGGGCCTAGAACTCGACGAGTTCATTATGAACTCGACGAGTTGGATGAACTCGGCGAGTTCACTTGCCAACTCGACCAGTTGACTTGTCCGTTTCCTGATTTTTCGATTTTCAGATCTGATTTTGAATAAGATAATTACCATAATTCGTTTTTATTGCCTAAAACTGAATTTTATGAATGGTAACATGATATCCTTATCAAAATTAATGGATTTGGTTAAATATGGATAATAATAAGATTATTGTGATTTGAAATTTAACCTTGTAGTTTGAAGATTTTTAAATTACACCCTATGGTTTTATAATTTGAAATTTAATTATATAGTTTAATTTTGAAATCTTAAAATTTAGAACCCTAGTATTTTAAAAGATTTAAAATACATCCTTATGGATGTTGTTAATAATTTAATTAAGTGTTTAATTAATAGACAATTAATAAATTCATAAAAAGTTTAGATTTAATTAAATTAAAAGTTTAATCTATTAAAAGACTAAACCCCTAGTCTTTTAAAAGTTTAAAATACACCTTATACTATATAATATTAAAAGTTTAATTATATATTATATATGTATAAGATAAGTCAGTCTTACCGTTAGTAGACCTCATTCACGAAGCTGATCTATAAGGGGTGTTTAAGGAAGCGACCTGTAAAATGACCGCCATTGGGTACCCACTCTTACCCACTGCACGCTTGACTAGTGGAAGGTCGTTAGCCGAACGGGTAGGATAAGACACTTTACTCTCATTAAAAGTATAATGAATTATAACGTAACTAAACGCTATTATAAAATTCCCAATCTTAGTTACTTTAGGAAATTGTGAATTTGATGCTAACCCATGAAATGACACATTGCACCTTATTGGTTGTTAGTGGAGCGTGTGTGGTTAACCGACACACTAACATGAGACTAATATTGTTGGCAATGGGGTTCTCGTAAATTATCATTGATCAATGGAGCGTGTGTGGTTAACCGACACATTGATTGGGTGGTAAATGACATTGAGAGTACCAAGCTAATTTGCATGGTTACTTACACCTTGTTTGTGATCCTCGGTATCACAATCACATACTTGAAGGGCATAATCGATATTAAACATGTCATTGAAAAGTTCAATGAATCTCAAAAGATCTAAGAATTTCATCTAAAGCCTAATTCGTTTAAAATTTCGTTTTCATGGTGGAATTGGTAAATCGTCATTTACCTACCTTCGAATGATTTGCAATTGGATTACGACATCCCTCTTCCAAATTGTGAATTATTGTGTTGGGTCCTAGCCTTAATATTTCATTTGGGTGTTATATTAAGTATTAAATCAACTAACTTGAATTTCTCCATTTTGTAGATGTCTAGTTCTGACAACTATGGTTTTCCTCAATCCTTTCGAAAAGGTTTTCCTTCTGAAGATGATGTTCCACGTGTCGATCGAGGTGAAAGACCGTTCCCTTCTTCGAGCATTGGTGGAACTGGAAATCATACTTCTCTTCCTCCACCTCCTCCAGTAAATCTCCCTGACCCACGTTTTCGTCGACTTGAAAAGTTCAAGGTCACTCAAGCCCTATTGGCATGCAGACACCGAGATGGAAACTCTATATGTGCACATGTTCTAAAAATGAAGTTGCACATTGACAGAGTGGGAATGTTGGGTGTCGTTTTTCCAAGGAAGCTAGTTGTTGACATGGTTCTTCAGTCACTTCCCGAGTCATATAGCCAGTTTATTAAAGACTACTATGTGACTGACAACGACATGACCCTTATTGATCTGACATATTTGCTAATTGCTGCTGAAGCAACAATGCTTTGGCGCACTAGTTAAGCAAATTTGTTTTGAAGATCTACCTCCCAAATTTCCATGGACCTTAACAATGGCAACATTGGTAGTCAAGAAAAGGTTTCTCTTCCCAATGGAAAGGGATCGGCCAAGGTCAAACCGTTTGACCATATGGTAAAGAGAAAGGCCAGTTCTGAGATATTCCCATGTGCTGTTCCTGAAGAGTCCATACGTTTTTATTGCCAAATGAAGGGACATTGGATGCGAAGCTGCCTTGTCTACCTGAAGATTGCAAAGATGGTAAAGTCAAATTGTATGACTCTACTCCAGGTATGTCCACTATCTAACTCTGTTAAGTTCCTATTTATAGATTCTTATTATATGATGTGATAATCACATTTTGATGTTTTGTAGGATCGAAGAGAAAGAAGGAAGCTTAAAGGAAGAGTGAGCTGAGTCTGATCGTTAGAGATGGATTTCGATCGCATGGTTCGATGATCAGATTTTTGAGCTGCTGCTTAGGAGTTATGATACATTGCTTAGGAATATTTAGAAACATAGTTTTCATATGTATTTGCATTGTAAGGCAAGTTTTCCGCATTTTTTATCAATAAAATAAAATTTTATTTTATCTTATTTTACGTTTTCTTGCAATGGCATTTATGAGAATTGGTGTTTATATTTCTATTATTAGAAATTATGCGATTTGAATTGTGTGATGTATAAGAATCTTGATCTTTGGGAAATTAAGACTAATTCCTTGTTCACATGTATATGTGAGTCAAGTGAAAGACTAAATGATCAAGTACACATTGATGTGGACTGGTTAGCTCCACCACAAAGTACGATAAGTCTATTCGTCATGATTTACTAATTGTTCAGTGAATATGGTTATGCTTATAAGATTAAGTGTAATTCTGATACCTTGAAAAGTTTCAAGGTATAGCAGAACGAATAAAAAGAATCTATTGGGAAAAAAGATAAAAGTTTCTCCAATCTGAAAGGAAAGGAGAGTACTTTAGTATCATGTTTTATAATCATCTTGATGATTTAGGAACCATGTCACAATTGATCCTCTAAGGACACCTCAGTGCATTTGTATGGCTAAGAAGAAGAATCAGGAATTGTTGAAATGGTTAAATCAAGAAGATGAGTTATACTTCGTTCCTAAATCGAGTGTAAGAGTCATACTCTAGTTGCTTCAAGTTGTACCTTGAGTAACATGTTCTAAATAGGTTTATAACACCTCATGAAATATGGAGTAGAAATGTTTTCATGCTCTAGTACATTTGAAATTGGTAGTTGTGATGTTGTGACATCCCCATTTTCACGGCCAGAAAAGACCGATTTTGTTTATGCTTTATAAAAATCAGAGTACCTCTTTTAATGAAAATGTTGCGGAATTTGTTCCCAGAAAAACATGATAAATACGTTATCAAATCATTTCCGAAGAAATGTATTTTCATTCATTTTCAAAACATTGGGATGTCATCGTCAATACAGAAACATAAGCATAAACAGAACTTACATTCAACCCGATTACCCATCCCCGTTTAAATCTCTCAGTTTAAAGTAGCTTCGTATCGACACCTGTGATACAAATAAGCTGGAGCGGGTCAGGTTGTGAAACCTGGTGAGTACATAGGGTTTTCAACCCACAATAATATAATTATTATATTTAAACATCAAACAATCAACTCGATTACCCATCCCCGTTATCTTCTTTAATATTCCTTAAAGAATTATCTTAAGGGTTATCTCCTATATCATTTTTACCTCTCATCTTTTTACCTCACATTTCCTTATATGCTCGTTTCTAAGGTATGAATACATAGTTACAACGTCGCCTGAACTCGTAATTCATAGTAAGGGTTAGAGTATCCTCACATGAATATACAGTCACAACATCACATGGACTCGTAATTCATCACCTACAGGTTATAAGTCTGTTGGTGTTTCCACGGGTTGTCTAGAATAGTCCGTGGTCGCCATCTATACTCTAGTAGATGACTACATCTCCAAATTGCCGGACACGGTTATAGTATCTTTCATCCTACATCACCGATTCATCATCACCTATCCATCACCTAATTATCATCACTTTCCTATCATCACCTATCTCTCATCATTTTATTTCATCACACACCATCTATTTCATCTACCCATGTTTTATCCCAACATATTTGTAGATATAAAATAAATATATATTTAAATCATTTAAAACATGTATAAAATCATTCATCCATCATAGACAGCAAGTATTCAGATAATATGCACACATATCACGTAATTTATATAAAATACTTCATATCTATGTGTAAGATGAAAGAGACTATGCACTCACTTGAAAAGGTGGTGAATCCGAACTCAGACAGCGCTTCGCTTCTTAAAAATAATTTCCTTCAACGAAACCTAGTATTATTACCTTAGAGTTTAGTCTATTATTCGCCGAGACTAATTAATAGTCTAGCTATTATTACTGTTATATAAGCGTTAAACAATACTTATATAACCCATAATAATAGCCCAAGTACTTATTATAAGTTCCTAATAACGTTAGTATAATTAAATAAACGATATATTAAAAATAGCGTAGGCGTAGCTCACTTACAGCGGGTTTTATAGAAAACCGGGCTTTGCTTGGAGCAGCGTTCCCGAGCCGAAAAGCTCTTCTTCTCGGAGCCGTCGAGCACTCCGGGGCTTTTGCCTCGTGCTAGGGAGGTTCCCTAGACTTTTCGGGGGGTTTCAGAGCTAGAGAGAGGTTCTAGAGAGAGAGTAAAGAGAAGAAAGAATGGGAAATGTGTGAAGAAAATGAGGGTGTGAGAGGTTCTATTTATAGGGTGAAAAATGGCTGAACTTGGTGCCACATGTCACCATCTAGTGGCAAGACTTGGGGAGAAAGCAATGGCCAAGATTGTGCCACATCACCCATTTTCGCACAACACACTTCCGACTTCTAAAATCCGTAACTTTCACAGACGACCTCCGTTTTTGACGTTCTTTATATCCACGCGTAGGTAAAAATAAGATATACAACTTTCATTTTGACTCCGTCGGCTAATTCTCGACCGATCTTAAATTTAACAGTACGAGGAGATTATACTGTTAAATGTCCGCGTAAAATTCACAACTTCTACATACAGACTCTGTTTTCGTCTGTCTTTTTACCGTTGAGTTCCTATTAATGAGATCTTCAAATCTCATTTAGGTCGCGTAGGCCAAAAACCGCTCGATCTAAAATTCGAGTTTCGGGTCGTGCACTGCTATGCCAAATCTTAGAAAATTCGTAACTTCCTTATACAAAATCAGATTTGGGCGTTCTTTTTTTGTATGTTCTCAGTTTAACGTATACTACAACTTTTGTTTATATTACTTAGGCTAAAAAGTCCTTTATCAAAAATTCACTATTTACGTCTCCCGGTGCCGTGCCGGTTTTGCCGTAAAACTTCGACGGGCCATAACTTATTCGTTATAACTCGGATTTCGGCGTTCTTCATATGTACGGAACCCTTGAGACATATTCTACAACTTGGTTAATATTATTTATTCTAAATAATCTTTTGTCGAAAAGTCGTTTTTGACCCCTATTATCTCTAAATTGACTAGCCTGGATCTGCGGGCGTTACAATTATCTCCCCCTTAGGATGATTACGTACCGGAATCATCAACGAAACAGGGCTCACATGATGACTCCATAAGCTATCTCTTCATCGTAAGTAATAATCGTAACTTTGATGTTTCTTCGAACGAGTATCTAACTCTAAGACTTTCTGACTGCAGGCGGTGCCCGATCTTGGACCCGCTCTCTATCTCAAGTTAGACTGCCAATCATGATCTTCATGTCACGATCTCGATCTTTATTGGAGACTCCTTCTTTAACAAACTTGAGATAAGTTTCTTCCTTCGATTATCATAATAGACCGATGGGTCATGTTCTAATGACCTCTCATCGTATGATGCATTGCTTGGACTCAAGTCTTTTAGAGTCAAATTCCAGAACATGCTATACCTTCCTTCATGTTCTAATGTAATATGATCACATCTTAAAAGGTAGCATTCCTAGCTACAAGCAACTATCGCGATACCTCTACTGATCGCTTTTATTGTCTTTCATTTCAATCTTCTAGCTTAAGTCAGATGCAACATCGGACTTGGTTCTCTGAACCATGTAACATACTCGTCTTAGTCGGACTCAATTTGATATGACCACTAGGGTCGGAATAACAACAATATTCTTAGTCATTACCGAAACAATGGTAACGATATACTTGAATAAAATGGTATCAATTACTAGCTTCTTGGTAACCTTGTGACTTTCCCTGATCCAAGTGTGAGTACTGTGCTTCCGGTAGTATATGCATCTACTACCTTTAACACCTACTCATACTCGTCCCAAGTATTGTCTCGCAGTCCCCAAGTCCTAAAATCACAAAACAATTTAACACATACGAGTGTGTCCAAATAATCATAAAAATTTCCCTAGACTCTACTAGGACTTCTTCCATGCGTATCTTCAATCATCAATTCTGCTTCAACTCGGTTGGTGATGGAAATTCCAGATGATAGGAAAACTTTAGGAATTACACCAATCATTCTATCATCCCGCCAATCAAATGTGTACATTGAGATGTACCATACTTCTCTATACGTACTACTATTTTATCAGACGTATTCTAAAGGCAAGATACTTCTCTTATGATATCTTCCGATAGGTATCATTCACTATCGTAATCCATCTCATTTCCTCTATTTTCTAAATTTTCTATGAGCCTTCACCATGACGTTACGTTCACGGAAGCATGCGTTTAGCGCATCGAGACGAGAATACAGATAGAGAAGATTTAGACGCATAATCCTCCTTATTACTCTGAAAAGTTACATGCCAGTTCTAATACCGTAATTAAATGTTTAGAAACCTGAACACATAAAGTTTCCAGATCCGGTCGGCAACAGACCATAGATCCGATCATATAATGCATATCATAAATCATTTAGCACATAAAAGCATGTTAGGTATTTTCCCTAAATAAGCTAGTGCTTGTGTCTATTCAGGTGTATTACCTAAATTTTATTAGACACACTCCTCACAATCATTGCTTAGCATTCTAAGTTTAAGTCTAGAAATAAATCCATATTCCTAGTTCGCTTAAACTAATGCTCTGATACCAACTGTGACATCCCCATTTTCACGGACAGAAAAGACCGATTTTGTTTATGCTTTATAAAAATCAGAGTACCTCTTTTAATAAAAATGTTGCGGAATTTGTTCCCAGAAAAACATGATAAATACGTTATCAAATCATTTCCGAAGAAATGTATTTTCATTCATTTTCAAAACATTGGGATGTCATCGTCAATACAAAAACATAAGCATAAACAGAACTTACATTCAACCCGATTACCCATCCCCGTTTAAATCTCTCAGTTTAAAGTAGCTTCGTAATGACACCTGTGATACAAATAAGCTGGAGCGGGTCAGGTTGGGAAACCTGGTGAGTACATAGGGTTTTCAACCCACAATAATATAATTATTATATTTAAACATCAAACAATCAACCCGATTACCCATCCCCGTTATCTTCTTTAATATTCCTTAAAGAATTATCTTAAGGGTTATCTCCTATATCATATTTACCTCTCATCTTTTTACCTCACATTTCCTTATATGCTCGTTTCTAAGGTATGAATACGTAGTTACAACGTCGCCTGAACTCGTAATTCATAGTAAGGGTTAGAGTATCATCACATGAATATACAGTCACAACATCACCTGGATTCGTAATTCATCACCTACAGGTTATAAGTCTGTTGGTGTTTCCACGGGTTGTCTAGAATAGTCCGTGGTCGCCATCTATACTCTAGTAGATGACTACATCTCCAAATTGCCGGACACGGTTATAATATCTTTCATCCTACATCACCGATTCATCATCACCTATCCATCACCTAATTATCATCACTTTCCTATCATCACCTATCTCTCATCATTTTATTTCATCACACACCAACTATTTCATCTACCCATGTTTTATCCCAACATATTTGTAGATATAAAATAAATATATATTTAAATCATTTAAAACATGTATAAAATCATTCATCCATCATAGACAGCAAGTATTCAGATAATATGCACACATAGCACGTAATTTATATAAAATACTTCATATCTATGTGTAAGATGAAAGGGACCATGCACTCACTTGAAAAGGTGGTGAATCCGAACTCAGACAGCGCTTCGCTTCTTAAAAATAATTTCCTTCAACGAAACCTAGTATTATTACCTTAGAGTTTAGTCTATTATTCGCCGAGACTAATTAATAGTCTAGCTATTATTACTGTTATATAAGCGTTAAACAATACTTATATAACTCATAATAATAGCACAAGTACTTATTATAAGTTCCTAATAACGTTAGTATAATTAAATAAACGATATATTAAAAATAGCGTAGGCGTAGCTCACTTACAGCGGGTTTTATAGAAAACCGGGCTTTGCTTGGAGCAGCGTTCCCGAGCCGAAAAGGTCTTCTTTTCGGAGCCGTCGAGCACTCCGGGGCTTTTGCCTCGTGCTAGGGAGGTTCCCTAGACTTTTCGGGGGGTTTCAGGGCTAGAGAGAGGTTCTAGAGAGAGAGTAAAGAGAAGAAAGAATGGGAAATGTGTGAAGAAAATGAGGGTGGGAGAGGTTCTATTTATAGGGTGAAAAATGGCTGAACTTGGTGCCACATGTCACCATCTAGTGGCAAGACTTGGGGAGAAAGCAATGGCCAAGATTGTGCCACATCACCCATTTTCGCACAACACACTTCCGACTTCTAAAATCCGTAACTTTCACACACGACCTCCGTTTTTGACGTTCTTTATATCCACGCGTAGGTAAAAATAAGATATACAACTTTCATTTTGACTCCGTCGGCTAATTCTCGACCGATCTTAAATTTAACAGTACGAGGAGATTATACTGTTAAATGTTCGCGTAAAATTCATAACTTCTACATACAGACTCTGTTTTCGTCTGTCTTTTTACCGTTGAGTTCCTATTAATGAGATCTTCAAATCTCATTTAGGTCGTGTAGGCCAAAAACCACTCGATCTAAAATTCGAGTTTCGGGTCGTGCACTGCTATGCCAAATCTTAGAAAATTCGTAACTTCCTCATACAAAATCAGATTTGGGCGTTCTTTTTTTGTATGTTCTCAGTTTAACGTATACTACAACTTTTGTTTATATTAATAAGGCTAAAAAGTCCTTTATCAAAAATTCACTATTTACGTCTCCCGGTGCCGTGCCGGTTTTGCCGTAAAACTTCGACGGGCCATAACTTATTCGTTATAACTCGGATTTCGGCGTTCTTCATATGTACGGAACCCTTGAGACATATTCTACAACTTGGTTAATATTATTTATTCTAAATAATCTTTTGTCGAAAAGTCGTTTTCGACCCCTATTATCTCTAAATTGACTAGCCCGGATCTGTGGGCGTTACAGATGTTTTGGTTAAAACAAAGACCAACTAAGACCAATTAGATGAAGTGTTGTCTTGATAAGAACCCACACTAACTCTTGATTATTTGTTTGTCAAGGATTGTTCATTGACAGAGAATCTTATATGTCAAGAGATCAGTGGGAGTCTTAATGGTTTTGAATAGTTTCAGTAGCAAATCAAGAATAAACCTTTTAGTAATCACTAGCACACGACCTGAGGTTGATAACCTATTGTGTTGACATATTCTTGTTTTTGTGCCCATTCCAGTTAAGTTGAGTATGCATGTGAACTCTATGAGTTCTCATTTAATTGCATAAGGCAAAACACCTTGATTAGTGAAAGTACATTGATCAATTTGGGCGAGATGCTAAATTACTTGGAAGCACTAGTAGGCCCTTGTGCTACAAGAAGGCAAGAAATTAAGTTTAAGCAAGTTCATTCCATATGAGTTTAAATTTGTCATTAACCTTGTCTTATGATGGTGGTTGGAAATGACAAATTCACATGGATAGGAACACATGCACCATAAAATCTAAGTGGCAAGAGGTTTCTCTACTTCATGAAAATGATTGTGGGGAAACGCTTTCGCTAGTAGATTTTAAAGGATTGATTAATATCATTATAGTTAGCAGTTGTGGTAATTGCGTTCTCAAATTCGAGTATGATTACGACATCCTTCTTCATAGTTTGAATTGTGAGAAATGGAAAATAGTTTGAACATTCAGGACTTACTACTATAAGTTTTGAAATGGTATAGACACGCACATGAGCTATCTAATGAAATGTGTATGAGCTTGAGAAGTCTAGATAAAGACTTATCAAAACACCACGTATCAGAAATCTGAACTTTGGTAAGAAAGTCAATGTGTATTGATTTCTAGAAGTCCAGCTGATTTCTGGGTACATGTCAAAGCTTGTGGGAGCATAATTGTTATGCTAGTAAGAATGTAATTATTATGCTAGTGGGAGCATAATTATTATGTTAAGTGTTGGAAGTTAGCAATGCTATTTATAGGAAACCAAGTTTTAAATTTTCAAAGTTGCAAAGTTTGGAAATTGTTTTGCGATAGTAAGGTTTAAGGGAGAGGATAATTATACTTCATTTCAAATCTAAAAGTTTAGATTGAAGTTTAAATGGAACTTAGTCACGAAGGTATATGAATATCGTGTTGAAGTAATTCAACATAAGATATTCTATATATGGAACATTATAGCAAGAGACTGGTCAAGTATCATGTCTTTATGTAAGACATTATGAATCGAATCCTATATGCTTCGGGTATAGGATCGATTGCATATGCTATAATATTCGCTTGTTCTGATTTTTCCAAGTGCCTAGAGCATTAAGAAGGAAAAAGGACTGGAACTGACTAGAGATATTAAACAACTGTCAATGACATTCTGAGGTTCGATAAAGATTGGTTTCTTATGGACAGTTGGAAGTATGTTAATGGATGGGCCATATTGACGTAATTCTGGATAGATGGAATTCTGTTCAGAATGGTTGTCATATGAAAATATGGAAATTCTTCCATTATGGGAGTTGTATATTAAGAATATATATGTAAGTTATAAACTTTTATGCAAGAAGGATGTTCAAAGGAATATACTTTGAATGTGAGACTTCATTTCCATGGAATTGTTTTGTGACAAATCTCTAGTGAAATGTTTTGTAATATCATTGGCAAAGTCTCTGTGACTTTGGTGCCTTGACATTACAAAAGGATCATTACATGTAAGTTTAGAATCTAACAGATTCTAGTAGTGGCAAGAATTTGGTATTCTTACATTTGTGATAAGGATTTAGAGTTGTGAAATGAGCATCATTGGATATGTGTTCAAATTTCACAAAGAAAGTACCATATATAAACATAGTGTGTGTGTTTTGTGGCACAACTAATGTTTTAATTCAAGTATTAATTTGATTAGCCGAAACATTATACAATGAATAAGGTCTAATTAATATGGTGATTAAATAATAAGTGTTTTATTTATATTCAAAAGTTTTGAGACCATATTGGATTAGGTTATTCTTGTGTTTCACTTCACATGGTTTACTTCTTGAATAACTAGGTTATTCAAACATCCACAGTCGAACATTCTTTTGGAAGTAAGTAGTGAATTTAAGACTGTCATGAATCCAACTGTAGATTGTCAAAGGGCTTAAATCCACACTCAAGTATTACTTCATGGATTTTTATCACGAGTAATTTTGAGACGATAATATCATATATTCTTGAAACAGAGATATATGACTTGTTGTTTACAAGTCAGTTGTGCATTGATAATACGTAAACGTATCAGTAACTTGATGTTATAAAACGTATTGTTGTGTGTGATTTGATGAGTAAATAGTATAAGCATATGAGTCGAAGTTTATCCGTTCCTTTTACCCTAAATGGGATAAAAGCGATATCTGTGGGCCCCTGATGATTTAGTGATGACATATGAAGCGCTTTGTAGCACCATAAATTTTCAAAGAAAATTTTCATTTAAAAATCACATGATTCTCATAACACATTTCACAAAAATCCCATTTATATAATTTACAAAACACAACTCCATAATTATTTAATTAATAATCCAGGATCCTCAAAACATAACTCTTTCTCTGGTGTGTACAATCAAGCCGACGCCTTCTCGCGATCCTGAAAAGAACCTGAAACACATATCACATAACACGGTAAGCACGAAGCTTAGTAAGTTTCCCAAAATACCACACACATCACGTTAGCCACTCGAGGCTAACTCAATACGACCCTCCGGTTGATGTGTTCCAGTGGAGACCCTCCGGTTCCACACTCGGGTGGACCCTCCGGTCCCATCTCAATAAGCTCATAATAATAATATTCAACATAAATCACAAAGACATAATGCAAAATATCACAATACACAGATAAGCACATAAGACATCTCAGTCACACAAAAATACCACTCATGGTAAGTATAGTGAGAAGACTCACCTCGGATGATGAACAACCCCTATAAACGCTGCTGCCGCGCACCGACCTCTATCTCTGAGCCAAACCCACAATTAACCCAATTAGGAACTAAGTCCAAACTCTCACTCAATAGGTCTATAGGTAGTCCACTCACTAGCCCATTAATAACCTAAAACTCATTGGGCACATCGAGGCCCAATAATGAATGGGCTCTCCCGAGGCCCAACTCTCAAGTCCAAATGACCAGCCCAACACAAGGGCCCAAGGCATAATATAATATTTCTCTGCTCAAAGTCTCTAATACACAAGCCCAAATATCCATGCCTAACCCTTAAGGCCCATTAAGAAATCCAGCCCAAAAAGCTCATAGTGAGGTTATACGGGGCGTACCTCTCTTTGTACGCTCAGCGTACACTAGCATGCATGAATCTGATCGGGGACACCAACCCAATACGCGGGGAGTAATGGAATTACGCTGGGCGTACGCCCAGTTTTTGATTAGTCCATTCTCTTGGTCTTAACTCGTTAAGACCTTAGCTCATTTCTCAGATCTGGACTCCCTAATAGCTCTTACTCCATAAAGTCAATGACTTTAAGCCTTTGCATGGCTGATAAGGTTACAAACACACAAAACTCTCACTCTCTTATCTCAAAATGCTCATCTCTCATGGATGGCATGATTCCGACGTCCAAGTCTTGACATTTATGACATTACACCACTAAATACACTCAAAGGGGTTGATCATGGACTCTAGAGCTCAAATATCACATAAGGTCTCCAACTTTTGGGACAAAACCCTAAAATACTCTATTATGGTGCACAAAACAAAAGAGTGAGAAAGTTTGGAGCTTTATACCTCTAAATGAAGCTCCCAACTCAGATATGCTTAGATCCAAGGCCTGGACTCTCACTCCTTCTTCTCCAAAGCTCCTTCTTCACTTCAAGAACACACAAAATCACTTAAGGCTCTCAAATGGACACACACAAGCTCAAAAATGAGGATTAGGGTTTGGGAGGGTTTATTGACTGAGGATGGTGACCAGGAATGAGGCCATCTCATTCTTTATATAGGGACACCCCCTCAATTAGGGTTTTCCTTCGGTGCCTAGTACGCCCAACGTACTAGGTGGCTCTGCTTAAAAGTCACACACATGAGTACGCTAAGCGTACACACACGTACGCCCAGCGTACTCTGCTGCCACCTTTTTCAATTAAAGGACTTATCTTGCCCAACACTTCAAACTTCCATAGATTCCTTGATATAAATCCGTTTCCATTAAACCTCATATCCACGGAAAGGTGACGAGATGCCCTACGCCTCTAGCAACTAGTCGCAACCCCGAGGCTTCCTCATGCCCGGGTTGCAGCCTACGAACCCTAATCACGAACGATCCGAAATAGGATGTTACAATTCTCCCCCACTTGAATTAGATTTCGCCCTCGAAATCGCTCCTTATCACACATTGATCGAATCCAATAACCCGAGGAGCACCACCGAAAGGACCTCATATCATACAAAAATCTCTTCCAAAAGAACCTGAACCCAACAGGAATTCACGACCCTGAAGAAGGACAAACCGTTCTGCCGCTGCGGTACTTGATGTGACTCTCTAGAACTTGAAAACTCTAGTGGTCTGTCTCCCTGCCAGACCACCCTCGTAAAATATCATCATGCTAATCGCTCATCGAATAACAGACTCTAGGAACACTCTACCAACTCTGATTCTCTAATCGATCCCTGTCGAACTCAAAAGAAACGGAAAGGTCATATCCCACTAAGGACCCACCGCCTGGACAACTATCATAACTCTTCTGAAGGAATGATCCTCAAGACTCTGTCCTCAGGCACAAGAAAGCGGTCAAGTCAGCTCGAAACGATCCTCTGACATCCGTAATCATAAGCCCCAACTCCCCTTAATTGTCCCTTACAACGTTGAACACCGGGTCAACTCCGACCTAGTAGTTGAACCTCTAAAGGTTACCCACTGCACACCCAATAAAACGACTTACATGATTTCTTCTCACAACAACTATCTCGGCTCATTGTGACACACAAGTCACGAAGTTCGCTTTACCCCAAGCAAATACTACAACCCCATCTGAAATCGTCTCACCTCCAAACTTTGTCGTCCACCACCTACTGGTTCCAGCGTCTCGCAGTTCTTCCCATACCAACAAAACTGACCCGCTCTGGTCTAAGACATCAGATGGAGATCAATACCCCTCAAAATGAAACCCATCCACAAATCCGAAACCTCAACTCGCCTACTCAATACACGAATGGATCCAAAATCAAGCTCAAGAGTCTGATTCAACAACAGAATTGGATCCACTCATTTCCCATCTGATACTCAACTCATGACCCAAGATTCGCGAATTTATGCACACACCATCTCTCAATTCCTTCCGATTACGATAATCCCTCCTCATCCCAGGGATATAACGATTCCCGAACGACACAGAGACCTCAGTCTCACCCCTGGTTCAACAACCAGGTTCTCGAAGACTCAAGTGGTAAGGCTACCCAAGCCTAAGAACTCCTCTACGTCATACTCTGACTAGTGAATACTACAGATCTCCACCGAACAATATTTCTGTTACCAACTACGGTTTTTCCCCCCGTAGTCTTAAAACACACCTTTATTGACTCATGAATGCTACGGTTCCCTGCAGACTTACGACACCCTCTCACTGACATGTGGATACTACGGCTCCCAGCAGTATCACGACACTCTCTCGTTGAATAGCGAATACTACGGCTCCCCACAATATCACAACACTCTCCCGCTATCCAGTGAATACTACGGCTCCCCGTAGTACCACGATACCCTCTCCTACTGACTCATGGATGCTACGACTCCCCGTAGTCTTACAACACTCTCTCGCTCACTGACTCACCATGGGCTCACTCCATGGTTTCTACTGATAATCCCGACGATTACTCCCACCCGGGTCCACTTGCTCTCTTATCACCCCATAATATCATCATCAAGTCATCACTACACCGAGTTCTCCAACTCATGCTCCGCATCTCAACATAGATAGGTGCTTACACCCACCCAACTTATGCACCACCACTCCTGATGTAAGTTCTCGTAGGCAAGACACTAGTCTCAGCACATATACACCCTTAGACAGTCCCACTCCAGCGACAATTAACTGATGGGTTCCCACTGGAACAATAAAATCACTCAGGTACCTCGGTACACCATCACAACATCTCACGATGTCTTGCCTCAACCACTGATCTTCCACTTACACAACTTGAAACCTCGAAATATTCCCATTTCACAAATTGAAACACGGAGGAATTCGTCAATGACTGAAAACACGTTGACGAAATCCAAAGCTCCACCCTATATTGATCACCACCCATCCGAAACTACCCATACCGACTCTGCAGTTGGTTGACAATTCAACTGATGCCCCTCCGGGAGTATAGATCACAATCTATACCTATACCCACAAATCTCAGCTATTGCACCCTGACTCAGCGACCCAACCGCCTCGAACTCAACATTTGCAAACCTGAAAAAAATCCCTGGTCACAATAAATTCTCTGACCAACGGCCACCTGCTGTGGATCCACTCATCCCTTCTTAAGCACATACACACATCATCTCGCCTCATCCACTAATAACCCGGGTCTCATGTGTCCGCACCGCAGATCTCCATAACCAGGTCTCTAACCACACATGAACAAATCTCTGATCCTCTTATTAAAATACTCAGTTCTCCCCCACTCAGGGTTCGAACCATCACCAATTGGCAACCCACAGTCTACTCCACAGATTGTTGCACCAGGTACATCACACTTAACTCTTGGAATGTACCATGAAATCACTCAATGATCTTTCCGATGGAAACCAAGCAACTCCAAATATCCCGTAACTCAGACAAAATCTCAGAATCCTCCCGACGTGACTGCCTCTAGTCATCTCGAAGCCTCAGACCGACACACCGCCGGATACCCCAACTGTTCCGAATTAGTCCCGACTCTCGGTCCGGAAATAATACACTATCACGCACCTCGTCTCTGATTCCTCGACCAGCCTCCCCTCACGGGGGATTATAAAAGCAAGAGATCTCACTCTCACAGTCGATATACAACGTAGACAAGGAGGGCCACCGCCCTGATATACTCCTCTTAACCACTTGAAATTGCTGCTAAAAGTATGCCTCCCTCAATAAAGCACCTCCTTGTTCTCTTCCACCTTAGTTCCACTAATGACTCTCTCATGGTATAAAATACCTCGCAGCAAATATACTGCCCAAAATACTCCGGTGAAAAGGTTGCAACCCTATGCTACCTCACGAGGTTTACCTCCAGACTCTGAAACCGAAAGCTCGTTATCTCTTTTGCTTCTCCCAGGAAACGGGGATAGCGCAACTCTTGCCACAGAAGGTGATGTCTCATCTATCGGTCGATTGCTCAACTCAGATCACGATCCTCCAATAAGCATCATCTCTACTCATCCCTGAGTTTTGCGATTCCAACTGGCATCTCACCAAAAATCTATCAGAAACTAAATCGATTTCCCTCTCAAGGTATGCTCCATTGAAACTCGTTCGACATGGCCCTCTGGCCCCACACTCTATCACATCCTATCTCAGTCTAATCAATCACAATGGGATAATTGGTAAAACCAGAAGCACTAACCGCCACGAATCATGGTACTCGAACCATGTGATCACATCTCAATCTGTTACGGATCATGGTACTCGAACCAAATTATCACCTCTCAATCTACTATTTAGAACCTTTGGGATTTTCCCTGCTTTGAGCATGGGTCCTCTGCTTTCAGTAGTACGGGCCCATACTACCTGCCACATCTACCCATACTTTCCACACGGATCATCCCAGATTTCCTAAGTAGCTGCTCAACCTTCTCGATCACTAATCCCGTTACACATGGTCGCTCTCTAGCGAATACTCTCCTATGTCAGCGTACTCAACTGAATAAAGTTACTCTCCAGGCTCTTCCTAGTTTATCACACTCCTCTGCCATCAGCTGTTGAAGAACTCCTCATGATGCCAACCATCTACCTCCTGAATACCGTCATATTCACTCGGTAGCTGACTCCCATCATCAAGAGTTCCACAAAGCACAAAGCAAGCAACATTCGGGCATCGAATAATCTCCACCAACACATAAAACCACTCTAGGCTACAACTCCACTTGCTCTACTTACACTAAAACGGTATCACCGAACTCAAGCAACCTTACCTCTCGCGGGTATCTAGCTACTCCCTCAGTAGACTCCTCAAATGCTCATCTAGGTATCTCTCCTAGATTACTCCTCCACTCAAAGTTCTCTCTAAAAGATTCCTGCTGGATACTCTTACTCCGCAAATACTCAAGGCACATAACAGATAACAACAACTCCTAGGCTAAGGCATCACAAATCAGGCAACTCTAGCCCTAAAATATGAAATACCTAGCCTATCCTCTAGCATGCATTACTAATATCTCAATAATAATTCATAACACAAATAAGTAAGGGTATTTTGGGAAATCACCGTTCGGGCTCTGGCTGATTGTACACACTACTCCAACTCGTCTTCTCTTAAAGCTCTTTCTCATTTTAATAAATCATTTCTTTTTTAAAATTTCTCTCAAATCCTCAGTTTGAGTCCAGACACACCCGAAGGTACATCCGAATCCCTCAAACCAAGGCTCTGATACCAACTTGTAACACTGTAAATTTTCAAACAAATTTTTCGTTTAAAAATCACATGATTCTCATAACACATTTCACAAAAATCCCATTAATATAATTTATAAAACACAACTCGATAATTATTTAATTAATAATCCAGGATCCTCAAAACATAACTCTTTCTCTGTTGTGTACAATCAAGCCGGCGCCTTCCCGCGATCCTGAAAAGAACCTGAAACACATATCACATAACATGGTAAGCACGGAGCTTAGTAAGTTCCCCAAAATACCACACACATCACGTTAGCCACTCGAGGCTAACTTAATACGACCCTCCGGTCGATGTGTTCCAGTGGAGACCCTCCGGTTCCACACTCGGGTGGACCCTCCGGTCCCATCTCAATAAGCTCATAATAATAATATTCAACATAAATCACAAAGACATAATGCAAAATATCACAATACACAGATAAGCACATAAGACATCTCAGTCACACAAAGATACCACTCATGGTAAGTATAGTGAGAAGACTCACCTCGGATGATGAACAGCCCCTATAAACGCTGCTGCTGCGCACCGGCCTCTATCTCTGAGCCAAACCCACAATTAACCCAATTAGGAACTAAGTCCAAACTCTCACTCAATAGGTCTATAGGTAGTCCACTCACTAGCCCATTAATAACCTAAAACTCATTGGGCACACTGAGGCCCAATAATGAATGGGCTCTCCCGAGGCCCAACTCTCAAGTCCAAATCACCAGCCCAACACAAGGGCCCAAGGCATAATATACTATTTCTCTGCTCTAAGTCTCTAATACACAAGCCCAAAGATCCATGCCCAACCCTTAAGGCCCATTAACAAATCCAGCCCAAAAAGCTCACAGTGAGGTTATACGCGGCGTACCTCTCTTGGTACGCTCAAAATACACTAGCATGCACGAATCTGATCGGGGACACCAACCCAGTACGCGGGGCGTATTGGAATTACGCTGGGCGTACGCCCAGTTTTTGATTAGTCCATTCTCTTGGTCTTAACTTGTTAAGACCTTAGCTCATTTCTCAGATCTGGACTCCCTAATAGCTCTTACTCCATAAAGTCAGTGACTTTAAGCCTTTGCATGGCTGACAAGGTCACAAACACACAAAACTCTCACTTTCTTATCTCAAAATGCTCATATCTCATGCATGGCTTGATTCCAACGTCCAAGTCTTGATTTTTATGACATTACACCACTAAATACACTCAAAAGGGTTGATCATGGACTCTGGAGCTCAAATATCACATAAAGTCTCCAACTTTTGGGACAAAACCCTAAAATACTCTATTATGGTGCACAAAACAAAAGAGTGAGAAAGCTTGGAGCTTTATACCTCTAAATGAAGCTCCCAACTCAGATATGCTCAGATCCAAGGCCTGGACTCTCACTCCTTCTTCTCCAAAGCTCCTTCTTCACTTCAAGAACACATAAAATCACTTAAGGCTCTCAAATGGACACACACAAGCTCAAGAGAGAGGATTAGGGTTTAAGAGGGTTTATTGACTAAGAATGGTGGCCAGGAATGAGGCCATCTCATTCTTTATATAGGGACACCCCCTTAATTAGGGTTTTCCTTCTGTGCCTAGTACGCCCATCGTACTAGGTGGATCCTCTTAAAAGTCACGCACATAAGTATGCTAAGCGTACACACATGTACGTCCAACGTACTCCGCTGCCACCTTTTTCAATTAAAGGACTTATCTTGCCCAACACTTAAAACTTCCATAGCTTCCTCGATATAACTCCATTTCCAATAAACCTCATATCCACAGAAAGGTGACGAGATGCCCTACGCCTCTAGCAACTCGTCGCAACCTCGAGGCTTCCTCATGCCCGGGTTGCAGCCCACGCACCCTAATCACGAACGATCCGAAACAGGATGTTACACGTTTGGCCAAGCCTGTACTGATTTGATTTGTTCAATTAGTTAGTCGTCCTTAATCGGAAATCGGGAAACAAACCTTCGATATAGAGAATGATTATAATCCATGTCTCATGTCCATACGATATTTTGTTGAACGGAGGAATATTTGATCACTTATCTAAATGACGCGTCACTGATAAGATCGGAGTTCGACAATGGCTTTTGAAAGCTACGATTGCTAATCAGATTCTGAAGCATACTTGCAATAATAGTTATTAGACTTATCCAAGTGGGAGACTGTTGGATTAGGTGTCTAAGCCCATAAACTATAATTGGTATGTACTTGATTTAATTGCAGCATGGTCCTTTTGGGTTGCCTTCACTCATGCAACTTGACAGGATGACAACTGGAAAGAGAGTATAATTTATTATGTGAAGTAATAAATTGGTACTCAAAATGATTTTATTAATATATTATAAGATTAATATATTATTTTGAAATCATATTATTGATTGGTAATTAATCAGAAATTAATTTGATATTAATTTTGGGATTAAAGGAACTGGTTAATAATGGAGGGGCTGTTTCGCAAATCATTGATAATTGTGAAACTGGGCTTAGGACTTCATAGAGTGGAGTGGACAAAATTAATGGGTAATCCCGTAAGATTTCGTCCAAGGGTTCTAAGAGAAGGTCCATGGGTTGCTTTGGGCTTAAGGTAAGAATTAGGGTTTCCTTATTCAAGTTCAACTCCAAGACTAAGCAACCTAGCCATATATAAGCCCTCTAAACCCTAACAAAATCGGGTCATGCACTCTAGATTGAAACCCTGGCCGATTTCCTTGTCTCTCCTTCTCATCATTTGCATTGGGTGTTTATGACTCCATTAGAGGTGCAACATTTGGGGCACTAAGCTTTCAAGAGTCAAGATCTTCAAGGATTGTTCTTGTTATTACTATATAACAAGTGAGGTAAACTTCTAACCCTAATTTCATATGAATTTTGAATATTGTATGCTAGATCTAGGGTTATTGCTTTGGTGTTCTATTTGCATGTTCAATTAGTGAAAAACTTAGATCCAATGCAATTAGGGTTGCATGATCACATAGGAATGTAGATATGCTCATAACCAAACATAACCATCCTGCTCTTCTAGCACTCCGAATCTCCATCCTTGTTATCATATTTTCAGCTCCTAAATTATTTATCACAAGTTCCCTCTTTAGAAGCTTCTTCAAGTTGTCTTTCTTGGCATTAAAATCACCAAATACTTCTTCCCTGGGTTGATCAAGGGATTCCTTATGTCTATGCTCATCCATGCCATCCTGTTGTTTCTCATTTTATCACAAAATTGTGTGGGGTTTCTGTTGCAAACTCCACCTTCTAGCTACTACCTTGATCATTCCATCCAACACGTGTACCACCTCCTCTTTAGTTACACATAGCAATTTTAAATGTCATATATCCTCTAATAACGAATTTTTGTGTCTTTCCGTCTTCTGTGCACCACTGACGATGACCTTTCCTTCCAGATGTATATCCTAGAAATATGCACTTCATTTCCCCCGACTCCATTTTACCATTATTCACCCGAGCATAAGCAGGACATCTAAAAATTTATAAACCAGAATTCTCAAAGGGTTTCCCAGACTACACCTCTTAAGGAGTCTTACAATTAATTGAAGTTGATGGAGATCTATTCACCAGATAGCAAGCAGTGTTGTGTGCTTCCGCCCAGAATTGATCTGATAAATCAGTAGATAATCACATGCACTGAGCATGCTCCACGAATGTTTGGTTCATATGTTCTGCCATTCCACTTTTGTGGTGTTAGCCGTATAGTGCGATGCCTCACTGTACCTTTTGTTTTGCAGAAGTTGTCAAACGAAGCCTTGCAGAACTCCAACCCATGTTCTGTTTTGAGTGACATGACATGGTACCCAGTTTGTTTCTCAACCCTCGTGTTCCACTCCTTGAACTGCCCAAACGATTCATCTTCATCATTTTTCTTCAGAAAATACACACAGGTCTTCGTTGATTAATCATTGATAAAAGTAAAAAAGTATTGACATCCACCATGAGACTTCACATGAGAGGGACCCCATAGAGCTGAGTGAACACACTTGAGAATCTCCTTGCTTGAGTGTTGAACTGAACTGAACTTCACCCTGCTTTGTATTTCTTGAACACAAGCTTCACCAGGTTTAGCATTTCTAGTTGCATCTCCACTAAACAACCCCTTCTTGCTCACATGTCCCCGATTATGATGCAACAAATTTCTTTCATCATCATACTGATCCAAGGATTGGGATAGATTCACCTTTCCCCCAACTGTACAGCCATCCAGGATATAAATCCCATGAGGATTCATTTTTCCCTTAACAACTACAAGAGAACCCTTAGAGACTCTTAACCAGACATCCTTTCCAGAATACTTCAATCTATCCTTCGCCAAAGTGCTAAGAGAAATCAAATTCTTTCGAAGCTCCGAGACGAACCAACAACCCAGTTTCCTGACTATACTATCATGCATATTGATAAGCACCATGCCACTGCCCCTAGATACTTCTCACCCAATCATCACCCATATTGACTGTGCCATTCCACTCTTTGAAGGAGTCGAACCAGTCACAATTGCATGTCATATGATAGGATGCTCCAGAGTCCAAGACCCAAGCATCAGCAGAACTAGATGTACATACTGTCAAAACTTTACTATCATCCCCTTCATCAGAATTTCCTTGAACCACAACAACATTGTTGTTGCTTGGTTTAATACCATTATTCCCTTTCTCCAGCAATGGAAAATCTCTTTTGAAGTTCCCTTTTTCCTTGCAGTTATAACATTTGATGTTGGCTTTAGATTCGGAACTTGACTTCCCCCTGTAACCTCCACCCCTATCAGATGATTTTACCTGCGAACAAACCAGAACTAGAAACTTCTTCTCTAACTAAAACTTTTCTTTCAGTTCCTTGGACATCAAAGAATCCTTCATATCATTCACAATGATCGTTGTCCTACCATACAACATGGTATCAATGAAATTCTCATAAGAATTCGACATTGAACATAAGAGGATAAGCACTTGATCTTCATCTTCAATCTTTACATTCACACCTTGTAAGTCCAAGATGATCCTATTGAAGTTGTCCAGATGATCGTTCACTTTGGTGCTTTCCGACATCCTAAAAGTGTACGAACATTGCTTCTGGTATAGCTTGTTCGTCAGAGAATTGTTCTGATACTTTTCACATAATTTCTACTAAAGCCCATCAACACTCTTTTGATCAATGACTTCTCTAAGTAATTTGTCTGTCAAACTCAACAGAATTATGTTATGCGCTCTTGCTATAATATCCACCTTCAATTCAATCTCCATATCCTTTGCAGTTTCGCTTCTCCTTCTAGTGCCGCTGCACATCCTTGTTGAACGAGAAGAGCCTTCATCTTCACCTTCCATAAAGTGAAATCATTCGAACCATTGAACTTCTCCAAATCGAACTTGTGAGATGCCATCTTCAATCAACAGAAACACAAATCACAAATCTGATTTCACTTGTGAGGGAATACAAACAATACTTGTCAAGACTCAGAACAACTTTGATGCCACTAGCCAAGTTCTAATGACCCTTTTTAGGAAGTAGTGCGGATAACACATGAAACTAAAAGCACACAAAGACACAAGGATCCGTTCCACTTCCAGGTGATCCTTACCCCCTTTTTCAAGATCCGTTCCTTCTTCACTTGATTTGTTCCTTTTTCAGATGATCCATTCCCTTGTTAGATGATCCGTTCCTTTGTCACATGCTCCATGAACCCTAAGTGATCCATTAAACTCTAATGCTCTATACAAATGCTCCAACTGCTCAAGTCACATTTTAACAATTAAGTTATATAGATAAACAAAACTCTTTTACTTGTCTGGGATTACAAGGGTAAAATGTGTTGCATTTTGTACTTTTATGAATCATTAGTTTACACACACTCTTGATTATAAAAATGCACGGAGTCGAAAAGATAAACAAAACTCTTTTACTTGTATAGGTTTACAACGGTAGAACATGTTGCACTTTATGCTTTTATAATTCATTAGTTTAAACTCACTCTTGATTATAAAAACACTCGGATTCAAAACTATAAACAAAACTCTTTTACTCGTATAGGTTTACAAGGGTAGAACATGTTTCACTTTGCGTTTTTATAATTCATTAGTCTAAACACACTCTTTATTATAAAAACACTCAGATTCAAAACTATAAACATAACTTTATTACTTATATGTGTTTTACAAGGGTCAAATAGGTTGCATTTGATACCCTTATAATTCATGAGTCTAGACACACTTTTGATTATAAAACATACAAAGTCAAAACCTATAAAGCTCACCAACATTATTGTGTACGTATTGTTTTTCAAACGTATGTATCTTCAGGAACTTAGGAGCTGGAAGACACACCTTGTGTGTCGTGGATATATATTTGGCCAACCTGTTAGGCCTTTTGGTTTCATTTTGACTTATGTTTGCATAATTTGTTCTAGTACTTATCATCTATTAGATTGACAGTAATGTAATCCCTTGTACAAGATTAATGGAAGAACGTAAAGTAATCATAAATCCTTGTATTATTCAATATATGTTGTTTAATTGTGATCCAATCTTTTACATCGCAACCCCGACATTTCCGTCGACGGTCGAGGTGTGACACAACTTCTCCCCATTTTCTTTCCCAATACTATCATTGGGTTTCTTTGCTGACATCCAAACACCATCAAGGTTATAATTTGTATTGATTATATCAACATGATACATTCTTAAAGGGAAGTATATTATCCGTGGTGATCATCACTTATTACAATATCGAGTAACTCTATCATATATTTAATTTGCTTAGATATGTTTGAAAATCATGAGATAATTGTGTTTTAAACATAGCCGCCACCCAGCCTTTAGTGATTAAATCATTGACCAAAATAACAACAAAAAAATCTCAGCCTCTTGGCCCCCTTGATTGTTTATCGCTTAAAAAACCCTTGTACCCGATATGGACTTCGTTGTAAAATTTTTCCGCTGCGTCATTGATGAGTTTTCTAGGTTACAAAAACAACATATTTATGCAGCGGAATCATACAACTATTTTTTGGTCACATGCAACCTAGAGATCTATGGATTTTCTCATTATAGCACATATGAAAAACTAATCTAATCTAGGTATACTCGAAAATTATAATGATTAGAACACATACCTTTGCAATAGTCGGATATCGCAAGACTTTTGATCTTCAAGTCTTCCTTGAAAAGCTAGCACCAATAGTGTGGATGCCTCTAATGGTTCACACCTAATACACTAGAAACACTAGGAACTATTTGGAGAGAGGAGGGATGAGGATTTTCAAACTTCTCTTCGTGAGTAGCTAGAGCCGAAAGTTCTAAGGGTAAGGGTTCATATTTATAGCTGGTGGATCTCCAAGATAAACCATAATTTGAATAATAAAATATTAAGATTTTATCTATTCAAGTCCTTATTCTTATTAGCTATCACGCGGCTTCCAGAAGTACCTTTCTGGAACCTCTCCAAAACCGTCCAAGCTAGGAAGGGTCTGAAATTGCCTCCCTTGCTCAATTATTGAACAATTACAATTCAACCCTTTCACCTTTAATTAATTCTAATTAATTCAAAATTAATTTCCAATTAATATTGACTAATTCTAAATGAATTCTTAATCATTTCTAATTAATATATTAATCAGATAATAAATTAACAAATCATTTCCTCACACTCCTAAATTTGTTCCTAGCTAATTCTAGTTATTGAGGGCAACCCAAAAATGACTTTGCTTTTATTTCATAAAGTTATATCAATTTAGTTATGACCTTAAACATCTAATCCAACATTCATTGCTCTAAAAAATATCTACATTAAGCACATTCTAAACCTAAAAAAATGTCTCTTATGCAAATCGTTTTATAATATGTTCTCCTTTGCAACAAACCTTAAAATCGATTTCCATTCTAACACAAAAACTAAGAACAACTAGGATACAAATCAAGAACAAAAATCAACATCGAGTACCATCTGAGTGAAAGTTTTTTATAAGGAAAAACTTTATAGACTGAACTAAACCACATAAACATTTATCTAATTACTCAATAAAATATTATATGCTTTAAAAAGTTTTTGTCCTGCTCTTTCTTACCATGTACTAATTATTTCTCAAATAGCAAATTCTCTTTTAACCATTTAACTATTTAGGTTGTAGTGACTTGGTAAGACGTGCATAAGATATTGTTATGGTGTTGTTCAACTTCTACACTCTGTAGCCATAAATGTTCGTCTGTAATGATTCCACCGCAGGAGGCATAACCTCATGTTCACATGACAAATTAGTTGGTGTACGAAAGCCGGTTTGGATGTGTTTGTGATTTTAGTGTAGTTATTATTAATATTAAGATATGTCGAGTTCTATTTACTCATCGAGACTGGAGGTGTATGGTGCACATTCAGAGGTGTGGGGTCCGGGCGCAGCGCCCCTGGGTATGGGGTTCCAATGGGCAGCGCCCCTGGTAGGGTGTAGGGGGAGCGCCCCTAGCAGGGTCCGAAGGGAAAACCCCTGGTGGTGGTTCCACTGTTTTGGCGCTAACCATGAATTTTCCCACCAAAAACCTACTGATGACATCATGATGATGTAGACGTTGGTTATGTCCAAAAACAATCATGCTTTTGGCGCCAATTTTGGTGTAACCGATTTTAAACTTCTTTCTTCCTTGTATAAATGAAATGTGAATGTTCTCGGAAAAGGGTTGAACTCTTATATACACGAAATTGATCATAAGCAATTCTCTATCTCATCAAACACAAAACAAAAATGTACTTTATGTGTTTTAGATTTTAGAAGTGGCATAACTTCTAACTTGTCATCTTGGATTATCCCAAATATGATTTCCTGACACCCCAAACTATAGGGTCGAAATCACAGATTTTGAAAAGTGATTACAATTATGATCCAATAAATTATCCAAGTATGTTATATTTTCTCAAGACCCAAGATCTAACAGGATGAAGTCGTTAATCCAAAAAAAAAGCATAACAAATCCCATGATTAGAAAAGTATTATCATCGTGACGCATTCAATATTTAAAATGAACGTGAGATAAGGTCATACGCCAAATAGAAATTAATGTTAATACAACACCTACACGATATATTCATGGTCGTACCGTTTTTGCCAAATTCAATATAATCCCATGTTGAAAGTCTACAAAAGACATTATTCTACGTTCAACATTGTATCATATCCCTCCTTACGTGGACCGAAAAAAAATATGTGAAGTCACGCGTTGAATATGACTGTATTGCTATCTAGTAATTTCCATTTAAAATACGGTAAAACAAAAAAGTCAAAAGGATATATCCAATTGACTAAGAACCACGAACCTGAAAAGATCAAAATTCAAAAGAATTAGATTATGGAACTACATTTTTTATATCCAATTGACTAAGAACCACGAACCTGAAACTACATCTTTTATATTCCTGGAAATTAGATTATTGATTGCTATTAGTTATATATATATATATATATATATATATATATATATATATATATATATATATATATATATATATATATATATATATATATATATATATATATATATATATATTAACAGAGAACCATTATTAATGAAGGAACCAAGGAACCAATCCAAAGCGTTGGAATTTAAAGCGATCAACGGTAAAAGGAAGAGTTGTAAAATTTTATAATGGACGCACATGTACCGGATTATAACAAAACTCACTTCCTTTTTTTCATTTAAAATTTTTTTTAGGCCAAGTTTTTTATCGAAAAAAAACCGAATATACTGTTGTTCACGATTTTTCGTCCTCTTTCCATAGAGATCCAAAATGATATATAAAAAACGAACTTTTTTTTTTTCGAAAAAAATCCACTTAATTTTTTTTAGTTTTTTTCAATATTTAAGTTTATTTTTATCAAAAAAAAAAACTAATTATACCAAAAATATTAATTTTTTGTACTCTATTAATAAACATCAACACCGATTAAAAAAAAAACCTCGAACAGTGTAGATTCACACTGTGAATCTAAACTGTAAATATTTCAATTTTTAACATTCACAATATGAAAAATCTCGAACAGTTCAGATTCACATTGTGAATCTGAATTACTATTATGCACACCGTGAATCAGAGAATATTCACAAAAAAAAAACCTCGATCAGTGTAGATTTACACTGTGAATCTAAACTGTAAATATTTCAAATTTTAACATTCACAATGTGAAAAAGCTCCGATCAGTTCAGATTCACACTGTGAATCTGACTTATTATTATGTACACTGTGAATCTGAGGAGGTTCACAATGTGAATCTGAACAGGTTTACAATATGAATCTGAACAAGTTCACAATGTCAACAATAATATTCTTTTAGAATGAATTCATAGCTAGAATAAATGAGAGTGTATTCCAGCAGAATGAGAGTGTATTCTAGTAGAATACACTCTCGTTCTTTATATTCCAGGCAACTTTATTGTATTTTAAGTGAGTGAGTCCTAAAACAAAATACGAACTCATACATAAAAACCTAGATGCGAATTCATTCTGAAAGAATGTTATTGCTGACATTAATGACGAATTTAATTAGTTTCCATAAAAAGAAAAATTATAATTATGGATATCATTTAATATACATATAATTATGGAAACCATTTAATATCTATATTTATTTAATTAAATAATTATTTAATTTACTAAATTCCTATTGGTGCATTCTAACACACAATAAATGTAAGAAACAAAATAACCTATCCCTATATATATATATATATATATATATATATATATATATATATATATATATATATATATATATATGAAGGTTCAATTGAGAAAAAAAAGTTGAGGGAATCATTCTCAACCATACATTTTATTTTTCCACAAAATACTTAGGTGTACCGGTGGAAATGGGTAACGGATACACATGTATTTTCCAACCAAACATGTTTCCTTAAACTATACTAATGATTACCTTAATATACACAATTATATATATATATATATATATATATATATATATATATATATATATATATATATATATATATATATATTTGTTTTTGTTTTTATTTTTATTTTTAGAAAGCTATTTTTATCGAAAAATTATTTTAAATATATATCAAAATTCATAATTTTTTATTCTTTATAAATAGAGCTCTATATTGATATAGTTTTAAAATAAAATAAAAAAGTTATTTTTTTTAGAGTTTCAGCTCTCGTTATTTATATGTGAAAAAAATGCATCAAATTTTTATTACAATACATTTGTGATTCACTTATTAATAAAACGTATGCTTAACTTTTTTACAGTTTAGGTATCGTTCATATATGAATATAACAAGTAATAAAGTATTATTAACAAAAATATATTTTTTACATCAACTTTCGTCACATGTTATATTTATATATGAATAAAACGTGTATTAATTGTCGTCATATGTTATATTCATATATGAATAAAACATTTATTAGATTTTTGTTACAGTTAATTTGTTATCCATATAAAAATAAGTAGTATGTTAATAAAAGACGTAGTGTTTTGAAAATTTGAACTATTTATTCATATATAAATAACAAATAAAATAAATGTGTTCTTCTTATATGAATATAACTTGTGAGGAAAGCTAATATACGTTTTATTCGTATGTGAATATAACATGTGATAAGAGTTGATATAAACTGTAAAGAGTTTATTATATATTATATTCATATATGAATGATACTTAAACTGTAAAAAAATATTAATCATACTTTTTATTCATAAGTGAATAACGAATGTACTGTAGTAAAAATCTTATGCATTTTTATTCACTTATGAATAACGATAGCTAAAACTATAATAAAAAATACAATTTTTATTTTATCTTAAAACTATATCAATATGGATGTCTATTAATAGAGAATAAAAAATTATAAATTTTAATATATTTAAATCGTTTTTCGATAGAAATAGCTCTTTAAAAATTAAAAAAAAAACGAAAAAAACTATGTTATTGTATTAAGGTAATGATTAACACAGTTTATGAAAACATGTTTCCTTGGAAAACATACGTGTATTCTTTTCCCATTGCCGTCGGTACGATATAGATTTTTACGACAAAAATAAATGACTAACTAAGAATAATTTCCTCATTGTCAAACTTTTTTTTTTATTTTTCAATTGAACTTACATCTCTCTCTCTCTCTCTATATATATATATATATATATATATATATATATATATATATATATATATATATATATATATATATATATATATATATATGAATTTGAAAGTAATACACGTTTTATTCATATGTGAATATAACATGTAACGAGAGTTGATATAAACTGTAAAGAGTTTATTATATGTTATATTCATATATGAATGATACTTAAACTGTAAAAAAAATTAATCATACTTTTTATTCATAAATGAATAACGAATGTACTGTAGTAAAAATCTTATGCATTTTTATTCACTTATGAATAACGATAGCTGAAACTATAATAAAAAATATAAATTTTATTTTATCTTAAAATTATATCAATATTGATGTCTATTTATAGAGAATAAAAAATTATAAATTTTGATATATTTCAAAATCGTTTTTCGATAAAAATAGCTATCTAAAAATTAAAAAAAAACGAAAAAACTATGTTATTGTATTAAGGTAATGATTAACACAGTTTATGAAAACATGTTTTCTTGAAATATATATATATATATATATATATATATATATATATATATATATATATATATATATATATATATATATATATATATATATGAGTTTGAAACTAATAGCAATCCATAATCTAAATTCTAGGAATATAAAAAATATAGTTTTTTATAAAACCGTGCAGTTTTTTAATATAATGCGAAGTTTTTTGTTAAACTAGGATATTTTTTATTATTTTTTTATTTTTTTTTATTATTATTTTTTTTTGTGAAACGTGTTGTTTAGCCTAACTAATGGTATATGGTCTAATTCGTTCCAAAAAACCGAAACACGGTTGGGGACACGGAACCGAAACCGGACCGGAACCAGAACTAGCGCATCCTAAACGGTCCGGTTTTCGGTTAAGGTAATTCAAGGATTTATGGTTTCGGGGTTTTCGGTCTTCAGTCCGGCGCACACAATATTGTTCATTCTTATCTTTTAAATTTTCCAAGACTAAATAAATAAAAGAATAGTATTTTTCTTTTTATAACGCAAAGTATAAATCGACGCACAAGTTCTCCCTTAGCCAGCCGATCTGTACGTCGTACGTACTGTGACATGACATCAATATCTATATTTATTAAAAAAACTGATGATGGAATCATGACACATATATCCATTTAGCAGAATCACTTATGTATAGATAGAAAGTGCTTTCCACTTGTGTTACGCTTCCTCTTTATCTATAAAACAGATCAAGGAATATATATTTTTCATTACTTTTCAGTTTTCATTCTAATACTTTTGGCACAGCTATACCTTGTTTCTCACTTTCTTGGTTGCATAACTTACTGTTTTAATCCCAATCCAGAAGAGATTGCAGAATCTATGGAAGTAGACAGTGACTCGAGTTCCGTTTCCGAAGCTGGAAAGTCTAATTCTGACCCGGTTTTTATGAGGAAAGTCTTTTTCTCAAAGGAGTTGGGTGATGATGACGATGGAAAACCGGAAAATCTTTTTCCACCTTTCTTCATGCAATTACCAAGCGAACTCATACTCAAGATTATGGATTCCGTTTCCGGTGTTGATATAGCAAAGTTGAGCTGTGTATGCTCGGAATTGAGATACTTGGCGTCAAGTGAAGATCTTTGGAAACAAAAGTACATTATTGCCCAATTTGGGAATTATCATGAGAGGTTGGGGAGTGAGAGGAGTTTCAAAGAGAGATTTGCGAAGGCTTGGGAAGGGCGGAAGAGTGGAAATGGAGGATCTTCTTTGAATGTCATGAAAAGGAATCGTTTTAATCCATTTGGTTGTGATTTAGAAGGAGATGATAATGAATGGCGGGAGATTGTACGCCTTTGTCAGCTGAGGATTGGTGTTCCTTGACTCAGGAATGGAATGCTGCTGTCAACCTGTAATCTGAATTCCTCACAAACCGTTGATAAGTATTTGACTATTTGTATTAATAACTTGTTGTGTATATAACTGTTTGCTCGACTGTTATGTTTGGTTTTGAAATTACTGTTTTCTTTTTATGATCGGCTGGGTTTTCATTTAATGATACCAATAAAGGGTTTTTATTTTTTCATTATTTTTTTTGAACGGTTAACATCCACCACCAACTAATCATACTCTTAAAATCTATTTTTTGCACAATGAAACTTGAACCCCCAACCACTTGCGGAGAAATATCTTTCCACAACACGTGATACTGCTAGGCTAAAAACCTAACACAAAAATTACATTTGTTTGTTTGTTTGTAAGGTTTTTCAAGTTTGGTGTGTCTTTCTTATTTAAATCTTTTTTTTAATCATGATGATAAATGTTAAAAATTGATATATTAAAAAGAAAATAACATAAACTCTTCTGTTTTTAAAGACCAACTAAAACTGTATTTGTTTTCCTAATAACCTCCAATTTCACAATAAGCACTACAGAATTCATGATAACGTTTTGACATTTCGCAATGGGCCTAAAAATGGGTACCACATTGAGAAATGAATTTTGTTGTTAAGTATTTTATTCGGAAATCAAACATATGGTTGGATGATAAGCAACTTGCCTTTTCCCACATTAGATAAGTCTCTATGTGTACTGTTTACACCGAACCCATCGATCCGTGCCCAATCTTTACAACATCCCCTAAGGAATGTATGTCCAATGTCCCATTTGTAACATCTCCTAAAGCATGTATCCGAAAATTGTCTGTTTTGGGCCACTCGACATGAAAACTTCCCAGACAGGTCACCCATCATTATAATGTTCTTATACGAACACACTTAACTACAAAGTTCTTATGAGAACTGTTTCCCTCAAAACTTTAAAATGTATTGTGTTAGAGAAAGAATCCACGCCCCTTATAAAGCGGTGCTTAGTTATTTTTCCTAATCATTGTGCTTATTGTTGTATGCCCGTTCTCCTTTCCTTATAGGGTTTAACACCCCATTCGACCCGTGCCCGATCTCTAATACCAACTGAAAACCCCATCGTATGGACTAGAACTATTTAAGTTATCTTTTAGAAAACATTTACTCATTTGATTAAGTTGTTGAGAAATTTAGATCGAAAAAGTTAAAGTGTCACCCTGATAGTTTAAAAGTTATAATACACGGATGTACAATTAAATCATAATAAAAGTCAAAGATGAACCACCACAAGATAAATGGCCTTCTAGAATATCCTAGAATATAGCTAAGCTTCATCTTTTAATATGAGTACATATCAAAATAGTAACGTTATGGTTGAGAAGCCTAGTAACTAAACCTAGAGTTTGACTTATAGAATGAAACGAGACAACGACTCCAATCTAACTCCAAATTCAAACTCCCAAAATTATTTTCAAAACCATGTGTAAATACAAGTATATAAGGATAAGAAGCAATTGTAATAATTAACTCCAAAATCGATCAAGTATGCAATGCACATGCTTTAAGAATCCAACCGAAGTATTCTACTCTCAAAACAAGTCCCTTTCCTTCTAGGTTCCTATAGTCCAATGATATAGATAAGATTGTAACATCACACCTAAGACCCCATTTAAAGCGTCGGTAACTAATATTGATAATTTTAAAAACATGTAACCATCACATATAAATCCATTGAATGAGTTTGTAAATTCCATCCCGAAGCTTTGTAGTTTAACTGTATATATAAAACAAAACCTTCCACTTATAACGAAACCGTCGACTTAGAACAAAATGACAGCTAATCCCAAAAGTGCTCGGGAAACACTTAAGTCAATCCATACTAAGTGATATACACATATATGATGCTTAAACTGTTTCAATTCCAATTTAACATTACCTAAATTAAAACACATGCAAAATAGGTTTCATGAATGGAACATTTGTTGGATTAAAGTGTCTAAAGTCCTAAGTAAATTGGTATTATGTTGATAAATAAAAGTAAAGTCCATTTTAGGATGCCCTCATAACAAAGAAACTTCTTAGATTGATTATATAAGAGAGATAAATGATTTATTAATATCTTATATAATTAATATATTAATTAGAAATAGTTATAATTAATTTAGAATTAATTAGAATTAATTTGGAATTAATTCTTAGTTAATTAGAATTAATTAAAGGTTAAATGACTAAAGCTGTAATTGTTCAAAAGTTGAGCAGATGAGAGGTTCTAGAACCTTCCTCTTGTGGACGGTTTTATGAAACCTTATTAGGGTTTCTAGAAGCCTCCATTTAGATAATTAAGGAACTAGATAACTTCCTTATTTGAGATAATATTATTTTATGTTCAAATTAGGGTTTCTGGATGTTTCCTAATCAGTTATAAAAAGGGTCTTATGCCTTTGAGTTTTTGGCCACTCTTTTTGAGATACCAGATTGGAAAATTTTGTCCCCTATCTTCTAATCTTTCTAGGGTCCTTGTGTTTGTGGGTGTGAACCATTAGAAGCTCACACATAATTGTAGCTTGTTTTCAAAGAGACTTTTAGATTGATATTGTTGGAATAAAAGGGTTTGTTTACAATAACAGATTAGAGGTATGTAACTCTTATGAATTTCGATTTCTACTAGGGTTTAAAAATTTTGTTGTTCAATAATATGTTGCTTCAATAGTGTTATGACATAGATCTATTAGGTTGCATGTACCCTTAAGAGTATAAGGAAATTTTCCACATTATTACATGTAAAACCTATCAGTGGTATCAGAGCATTTGGTTGTCTAACAATTGAAAGTGCATTAGTTAAATTGAACAAAACAGATTTGGATTTTGACAGAATCGACATTCTGTCGCAACACCACGAAGTGGGCATCTCTCTGCCACGTCGTGACAATCTTCTGATCCACGTTTTTATTTTTTCTGTCAGGACGTGAAGAATACTCTGCCACGTCGTGAGGAGCCTCTGTTCAACGAATATTTTTGTTTTCTAAATTTAAATTGATTAGGATAATTACCTTAGTTAATATTATTTTAATTGTATAAAATTTGAGTATTTAACTTGATAATCATATCTCCTAAAATCTTGAATTTGTGAATTATCCTCATGATTTAATTATATTTATTTATTTGATTAATTAAAAGATAAACATTGATGTCATTAATTGGTTTAAATAATTAGTAAATTAAAATGTTTAATAATTAATTTCTAAACCTTATTTTAAAATGTTTAAAATACACCCTTACACTTATATATATTACATGTTTAGTACTATATGTATGATATGAGTCAGTCACATAGCTAGTATGTCTCATTCACGAAGTGATGCTATAAAAATGGTATAAAGAAACGACCTATAAAATGACCGTTAAATGGGTGTCCTTTTCACCCACCGCTCTCCTGTATGGTGGAGGGTCGTTAGTAGAACGGGTTTAGTAGGACATAAACTCATTAAAAGTATAATGCTATAAAGTACTAGAACCTTTTTAAAATCCCACTCTAGTTACTTTAGGAAATTGTGAAAATGTTTGCTAATGCATGCAAACACACATCAATCTTTATGAGTCATTAGTGGAGTGTACGTGGTTAACCAATACATTAATTTCGGACAATAAAGTTGTTATGGTGACACAACTCGAAAATTATCATTAATTGATGGAGCAAGTGTGGGCTATTGGCACATCAATTTGAGATGATAAAAGATTCTGAAGTTGTCAAGCGGGTTTGCATGGTAATTCACATCTTATTTGTGATACTCGGTATCCCAGTCACAAATTAAAGAGCATAATCTGAGATTAAACATGCCATTGATAAGATTTAATCAATCACAAATAATCTAGGAATTTCATATAGAGTGAAATTGGTAATGTGAATTACCTACCTTAAATAAATTCGTGATTAGATTACAACATCCATTTTCTTAATTTAGAATTGCATTATTGGATCCTAGACATGAATATTAATTGGGTTAAAATATTAAGGATTGAATCAACTAATTAAATCTTGTCTTTTTCAGAGATGTATTTAAATGGTGAACTTCCTCATCATCATCCTCTTCCTCCTCCTCCTCCATCAAACCACAACTTCACTCTACTATCGATCCGTGCTAAGGACAAGCTTGTCGGTCCAAACTACATGGATTGGATGAGAAATCTGAAGATGATGCTTCGCTATGAGAAAAAAAGAGTATGTTCTCACTACTCCAATTCCAAAAATCAACAAAGAAACTGCCACCCTTGAGGAAATTGTTGATTATGATCAGAACGTGGATGATGCCAACAAGGTCTCTTGTATTATGATTGCAACTATGACACCTGAGCTCCAAAAGACTTATGAGGATTATTGGCCATATGAGCTTAACATAGCCTTTTCTCAAATGTTTCATAAAAAGGAGAGACAAGAGCGTTATGAAGTGGTCAAGTCACTGGTGGCATGCAAAATGAAAAAGGGGAATATGTGTGTGATCATGTGTAGAAAATGCAAAGGCATGGAGAAAGATTGGAACACCTCAACATGAACTTTGATAAGGACCTTGCCATTGACATTGTCCTCAATTTTATGGCTAGTATTTATGATCAGTTCATATTGACCTATCATTTGAACAATACAGAGACCGCGTTGATTGAGCTTCACAATTTGTTGCAAACGGATGAGGCAGGAATGAAGAAGTCTCATTCCAATAGTTCTGCAACTGCTCCTATCATGGTTGTCCAACAAATCAGAGGGAATAATAGAAAGGCCCCCAATCCAAATGGAAATGGAAGGCCCACCATGGAGAGTCCAATGGATCCAAAGCAAAGGCCAAATTCAATACTCATCCTGTTGCTGATCCAAAAGAAGTTGTGTGCTTTCATTGTGGCCAAAAGGACCATTGGAGAAGATGCTACCCCAATTGCTTGTAGGAAGTGAAAAATGCCAAGGCCAAAGCAACTGCCTCTTCTTCTGGTACGTATCCTATTCAAGTCAATAATACTTGCATTTCAAATTCTTGGGTTCTTGATACGTGATGTGATTTCCACATTTTTTCTAATATGCAGGGACTAAAGGGAATTGAAGAGGTCGAACATGGGAAGCCGAACCTGATCATGGGGAACAAACGAAGATCGAGTGTTACCAGGATTGGGACTTATGAGCTTATGTTTGATAGTATTAGGTTTGATTTGGATAATTTTTGCTATTCGCCAGAAATGGCTCAAAACATTATTTGTTTTCATGCTTTATTTAGACAAGGATATCGTTATGGTTTTGATAATAATGATGGTACTATTTCAATATATTTAATGGTGCATTTATTTTCAAAGTTTATCCTTATGATGGTGTGTATGAGAATATTGTTTGTGTGAATGAATTATGCAACAATGTGTATAATATTGGTTCTTCTAATATATTAGAAAAGTCAAGCTTACGACATTATCATCTTGGGCACATTAACAAGAAACGCATCGCCCCAACTCGAAAAAGATGGAGTGTTGGAGTCGTTTGATCTAAAACCAGATGATGAATGCGTGTCTTGTTTGATGGGCAAGATGGATAAATCACCTTTATCTAGTACATGTGAAAGAGGTGAAGATTTGTTGGCCATCATCCATACGGATGTGTGTGGTCCATTTAGCTCTGCCACAAAGGATGCAAATTGCTACCATGTTACATTTATGGATGATTATAGTAGATATGGTTATATTTACTTGATCAAACATAAATCAGAAACTTTTGATCAGTTCAAAGAGTTTCAGAACGAAGTAGAGAACCAATTGGGTAAGAAGATAAAGATGATACGATCTAATAGAGGTGGTGAGTATCTTAGTATCGAGTTTAACTACTATATGAAGGAATATGAAATTGTTTCATAATTGACACCTCATAAGAAACCACAACTAAATGGTGTAGCTGAGAGGAATAATCAGACCTTAATTGATATGGTTTGTTCCATGATGAGTCAAGCTTCGCTTCCAATATCATTCTGGGGGTATGCCTTAGAAACAGCCGCCCACATCCTCAATCTTGTTCCAACTAAGAAGGTTTCCAAGACACCTCATGAAATGTGGACAGGGAAACCTCCCTCGCTCGCACATATCAAGGTCTGGGGTTGTGAGGTTCTCGTTAGGCGAGAAACTTCATAAAAACTTGAACCCAAATCTGAGAAGTATTTTTTTCATCGGTTATCCACATAATTCCTTTGGATACTTGTTTTACAGACTCAGTGACAACATGGTGTTTGTATCTCGAAGGGGAGTCTTTCATAAGAGAGAGCTCATTTCCAAAGATGGCAGTGGGAGTATGATTGATCTTGAAGAAATTCAAGAGTTATCCGATAAAGAAACATTTAACGACATTAGCTCTCAACCTAATAGTGGAATTATTGACCCTATTGACAATTTGTTGCCCCTTCGTCGGTCCAGTAAGGTTAGTATGTCGCCTTCGTTCTATGGTTTCCATATAACTACAGAAGGAGATAATGTTGGGTACAAAGTTCTCCAATAGATAACTAATAAAGGCTTGGCTTGAGAAGACCCACTTTCATATGTGGTTACTAAAGCCTTGTGATATGAGAGAGAGAGAGAGGAAGAGAGAGAGAGAGAGAGAGAGATAGACTAGTTGTAGCACCTCTACAAATAGTGCGTTGCATATCACTATAAGAGTGTGCTTGAAAGATGTAACATTGAGAGTGTGAGTGTGAATTATTTATTTGTCAAGATCTTGTACACTTTTTTGTAACTCCTTAAATCATCGAATACATCTCTTAGACACCCAAATCACCATGTTTATTGTGTTCTTTACAATCCCGCATGTCAAATCAAATGCTCATAACTCTAAATTTGGTATCCGAGCGGGATTCATATCATCGATTGAAGTTTTCTATTCTTGTATTTTTTCATCTTTTTGAATCATTATTTCTGTTTCAAATATTCCGCAGATTGAAACAGAAAGCTTGTGTCAATCGATTGAATTGTATCATTTCTGCATTTTGTATGTTTAATCAATTGATATATGATTGATTTCTCTTTTCATTGAAACAGAAAACAAAAAACTCTACATTTGGTATCAGAGCAGGATTCATATCTAGAACCCGGATTGGAAAATCATTGAACACTTGAAGATTTGATGCTGATTTCTACATTTGACACGCTTGAGGTTTTGTTCACAAAGTTGCTCTTTTTGGAGATTGAAGCCGAGTCATCCATTCCTAAATTTGAAGGGGAGAATTTATTGTAGGGTCGAAAGTAGGTAGTGAGAGTCAAAACCTATATCTTGGGTCTTGTGTCTGTAGGTATCGAAAGCTGAGCACTTTCGATATGTAATCTATTTACAAGGAAACTAGGGTTTCCATATGTCATGTATAGTCCTTGTATTTTTGGTACGTATGGTGTACCCTATAAATAGGTTAAGTACTTAGGTCAGAGTAGCGGTTCGAACACTTTCATCACATTTTGTACTCTCACACTTTGTACTCTTTTAGACGTGAATTTGAGCCAAACAGATTATATTTAGATCTGTGTGTCTTTTATTGATTTTATATAATCAATTGATTAGATCACCGTTTCTAACACACTTCATTTGGTATCAGAGCAGGATTTATATCATTGATGAAGTTTTCTATTCTCGTATTTTCCATCTTTTTGAATCATTATTTCCGATTTAAATATTCCACAGACCGAAACATAAAACTTGTGTCAATCGATTGAATTGTATCAATTCTGCATTTTGTGTGTTTAATAAATTGATCTCTGATTGATTTCTCTTTAAATAAAAAGTTTATTTCTTAAAAAAAATTCATCAATGGTGAACTTCAACTTGAACACGATGACAAACTTCTCTCATTTGCTTGGATCTGCAACAAAAATTCCGATGTTGATTTAAGAATACTACGAACAATGGGCTGACAAAATGGAGGATTACTCGAATGGAATTGATGAAGATCTAATGAGGTCAATCAATAAAGGTCCATTTCTTCCAGAGATGTTAATTACTGTTGGAACTGCTGCTATTGCTGAAGATATGATAACGCAATGAAATAAGATGCAAGCAAATGACAAAAGGTGTTTGCGTGAGTTACGTGGATCTCTTCCACCAGTGATTTACAACTATGTTCGTGGATGGTCAACTGCAAAACAAATTTGGGAAAATTTGAAGGAGAAGTATCAAGGTAACGATAGGACGAAGAAAAGTTTAGTTACTCAATGCTTGTTTGAGTTAGGTGAGTTCAAGCATAAGGAAAGTGAATCAATCGAATCATATTATGATCGATTGAGTGAATTGATTTTCAAATGTACTCGTTATGGACTTACTCGTTCGACATTGAAGTTCTATTTGACTTTTCTCACAGGTTTGAGAAAGTAATGGCAAAACATAAGTTTGATGATTAAAACACAAGAGAATTTTGATGGTTATTCACTATCGAATCTCTACAACATCTTGAAAGCTTATGAAAATAAGGTTAAAGATATTGTTGAGGAGAACAAATCAAGTTTGGGTGAACCATTGACCTTAATGTCGAAAGTCTCTAGCAAGGGAGTTGAATCTGATGAAGATGCAAAAGATGGTGAAGAAGGATTATCGTCTAACTTAAATGATGAAGCAGTTGCATATTACTCTAACAACAAAGTCAAGAAGTTTTTCAAGAAGCCATTCAATGGAAAGTTCAAAAATAGTTCTGAGAGTAAGGGAGGTTCGAGGTCTAATAAAGGTGTGAAGGAAGTAGCGAAAGTTGAAAAGAAGGAGGTAGAGAGTTCAAGTGAGAAGAAGAAAGAAATGAAGTTGACTGGTGATTCTGGTTACAACTGTAACTATTGTAATGGGCACAATCATTTAGCAAAAGACTGCATGTTAAGGAAGAAAGACGAGAAGAAGGAAAGAGTGAAAGACGAAGCTTAATATGTGGAGAAGATTGAAGAACTTCTCTCTCAAACGAAGAACATCTCGTTGATTGCTAAGGGAAATGATGAAGATGAAGATACTTATCAAATCTGGTCTTTAGGATTAGATGATGAAGAGATACACCATCCCACTTATGGCATTTTGTATGCAAAGCTTGAGGAGGATGATGGAAAAGAGACGAGCTTGAATGATCAGATTATGGATGAAAGAGTTTCACGAAGGTCTTTTGTTTCGACTGATGCAACAAAATCACCAATGACAACGAAGGTATGTGATCTTCTTACTTCATTTAATATTACTTCAACTTCTTATAATGTTGTTTTGTCAGATTTTGATAATACTTGTGGTTATCTTAATGACATGTTAATTTCCATGAGTAGTGAAGCTGAGAAATCGAATTCCATGTTATATGAAGCTCGAAATAAATTGGAAGAAAAGAAGGGCTTAGTTGAGTATCTAGATCTTATAATCACAAATCTTTTGGTAGAAAGAGACACAATTAGGATGGATAACATGATGTTAGTGAAACAGCGTAACATCTATTATAACTCAGCCAAAAGACTATATGGAACATTAACTGAATTGTATCATTCGGAAGATATATATGATGAACAAGATAGGAAATTACTTCATTTTCTTGTTTTCAGAAGAGAAGAAATAGATGAGACTACCTATGATTGAGAAAGTAAGATAGCTGATTATGATAAAATACTAATGATTCTTATACATATGGTATTGTCGATATAAATGAATGTATAAATGTTGATGATCTTCTGAGAATTGTGAATGAAACTTTAACTAAAAATGAACAAGTTAAGATTTTGAACATGACTGCGAAATCGACACTAATTACTCAACAAAATTTTGCCGATAATGAAGATAATTTTGATAATATTAGTGAAATTGAGGAAGAGGAATGTGTTGATTGCTCACGATTGTCTGTCATTAATGTCACTTCATTGGCTAAAAGAAAAGATAATGAGGATCCAATGACGAAATTAAACAATGATCAATCTCGACAGCCAAAAACTGTGATTATCAAGATTCTATTGTTGTTGAGGATTATTTGAGTGATGATGATGAAGTTTCGAATGACAAATCAATTCCACGTGTTGTGGAAGATCAAGGTTTTGAGACTCAAAGGAATATAAAAAAGCGTCAAAGGAAAAGGGAATGCATGATCTCAAACCAAATACAGTGGTTTATCCATGGTTCAAGGATTCTGATGATGTTGCTTATCCAAATCAAGTCTTCGTCACCAAAGGAGATGGTGATAATGTTGTACCTGAACCGAACAAATTAGTAAAAGAAGACAATGCCAATGTGACAGATGAAGGAGTTTATTCAAATCAAAACACTATCAAAAATGGTTTGAACAAAATTCAAAAGTCTTTCAACGTCATAATAACGAAAAACGAGTTTGGGCAATGAAAACAACAAAGACTTTTGTTGAAAATGAGGAAAAGTATGAGAGATCTTGGCCTGATAATCTCAAACATCAAAAGGAAAAAAGAACAACCTTTCAAAAGAGAAGTGGGAAAATTGGCTTTTGAAAAACGAATTTCGAAAGTAAAAGCACAAAATAATGTGTATTGGAAAAACGAACAATATTTTCACAAACAAAAGGTTTATAAACATAAATCTCAAGAATTAGAAAAGAAGTTTTCACAAACTGCGATTTTTTTTTTCAAAATAAATATTTTCAAAAGAAAAATGATTTTCGACAAGGTCAAAACAAAATTCAAAATAACTTTCGACAATGTCACAACAATTTCAAAAAACAAAATGGTTTTCAAGGAAATGTTCAAAATCATGGACAAAGGAGATATACTCAAAACCGAAAAGTTTTTCCACAAGATTCACGTTTTGGTTATCAAAATCTTTTTCATCAACATTCTCAAAAATCGTCTTCCACAAGACATTTTGAGAAAATAAAAACTGATGGAAGGAAAAATGTGCCTTTTAAACCTAAAAATCCACACTTTCCAAATCCAGATTCAAAGAAAAAGTTGAAAGCAAAATTCAGCAAAGGCATAAATGATATCAATAATATCAATCATTGGCTTGAAGGAAAGGGAAAACAATACCAATCACGAAAGTATTCTCAAGAGCTAATTCAAAATGCTTATGAGAGGTATTTGACTGAGTCAATGAGTGGTAGCACTTCGTCTCAAGAGTCCATACCGAAAGTGGGAAAATGGAAAGAAGTTAAAAAGGAGAAAATTGACGTTTCTTAGAAAAATGTTGAAAAAGAGAAAATCAAAGTTGAAACTTCGTCATTGCATGATTATATATCTATGCCTAAATCTGATGAAGTTGACTTAATTGACAATTTAAAATCGAAAGTTTGTAATTGGGTTTTAAGTTCCTCTTTGCACAATATGTTTCAAACTAATGTCGAAGCACCCAAAAGGTCTTGGGGACCTAAATTTTTCTGAGTGATTGCAGGTACTATGAGACGAGCAATATGAAGAAAATTGGTATATCGATAGTGGATGCTCGTGTCACATGACTGGGAGGAAAGAAAATTTGAGAGATTTTCGAAAGTTAGAGATTGCTCCAGTTGTCAAGTTTGGAAATAATCAAAAGTGTAAAGTCAAAGGATATGGAAAAGTGACAAATGGAAAATTCACATTGAATCGAGTCGCTTATGTTGAAGGATTAAAACATAACTTGATGGTGTTACACAACTTGTTGTTGGAACAGGAAATCAAGTTTTGTTTAATGAGGAAGTATAACTTCTAACAAGGAAACGAAAGAGATTTTATTGGAGTCAAAATTAAAGGGAGACATGTTCACACTTGACATGAAACCTATAGTGGGCATACCCTCTATGTGCTTGCTACCAAAAGCATCTTCGGATCTCAGTTGGTTATGGCATCTATGTCTTTTTCGTCTTAACTTCAAGAATTTAAATAAACTTGTTCTTAATGATCTTGTTCGTGGTTTACTTGTTTTAAAATTTGACAATGATTTATTGTGTGCAACATGTGAACAGGGAAAACAACATCGTCAGGGTTATCCAATTTTAATTGATTCAAAGATCATTGAACCGTTGGAACTTCTACACATTGACTTGTGTGGTCCTTCGACTGTTGAGTCACTCAATAAGAAGAAGTACATACTAGTGATTGTTGATGATTTTCAAGGTTTACTTGGGTTTTCTTTCTTCGCCAGAAGTCTAAAACTACTCAAGTGATGATTGATTTTATCAAGAACATTGAGCTGAGCTTGAAAAGAAAAGTTCGAAAGATAAAAAGTGACAATGTAACGGAGTTCAAAAATAGAATTTTCGACTCGTTTTTTACTAAACTGGGAATTTCACACAACTTTTCATCTCCATATACACCACAACAAAATGGTGTAGTCTAAAGGAGAAATCATTCCTTATGTGAAGCGGATGCTCACTTATACGAACTTGCCACAATACTTTTGGGCGTAAGCGGTTTTTACTGCTTGTTTACGCAAAATCGTTCTTTTATTCATCGTCGTTTCAATATAACACCTTTTGAGAAAATAAACAAAAGGAAACCTAACGTTAAAATTTCCATGTTTTTGGGTGTAGATGTTTCATAATGAATCTTAAGGATAATCTTTCCAAATTTCAGACAAAAGCTGATGAGGGAATTTTCTTAGGATATTCTCATAGTTCTATTTCTTATAGGGTGTTGAACAAGAGAACAAGGAATATTGAAGAAACGTATAATCTCACGTTTAACGATCATTATGTCAAGATAATGGAACAAACATTCTTATAGAAACCAATAATTTTTGAATCAAATGATAAATCTGAGCAAACGCTTACCTTTGATGTTGATCTTGGTTTGATTTTTGGTATTCCTGACAGTGAAAATAATGCGAAGATCAACGTTGATGATAATCAAATTCTAAAGGCATCAAAATTTTCTGAAGATCTGACATTTGTAAATGACGAAAAATGAAGAACATTCTTCATCAATCTCAAGAGTTAATGTTGAAAGAATACAAGTTTTGACTGATGATTAAGTGGAGGGGGAGCACTTGATTTCTTTGTCTCACAACGAACGACAAGATTTGAATGTCGATGTAACATCCCAGAAATTTATGACCAAAAATTTCATTTTTAAACCATTAAATATAACCATAGTTATTAAAATCGTTCTATCAAAACATAAGTCATAGTATCCAAACATCAAATCAGAGTATCATATCAAAACATCAGAGTAAACATCCCAGGCTAAATCATCATGGTGTGTGCAATGCAGTCATCCCGAGCTCTTCCCTTTGCTACCAGAAATTACCTAAAACCAAAACTGAAAACCGTAAACACGAAGCTTAGTGAGTTCCCCATACTACCACATACCATATACATATTCACATATACTGGGCCCCCGCCCCTTCATCGGGCCCCGCCCGGCATCAGGCTCTGCCTGGCATCAGGCCCCGCCTGGAATCGAGCCCCGCTCGGTATACAGATCTGTTTATCCTAGGCCCCGCCTGTTATTGGGCCCCGCCCGCTATACACATACAATCAAAACCATATAATAATGCTAACACATAAAGAAAACATACGCAGTACCATGTGTTTCAGTCCTAAGGCCTCGCCTATCATGGGCCCCGCCCCTACTCTGCTAATGATGAGATATGGAACCCCGTCCATACTCAACTAGTGGTGAGATACGGGACCCCGCCCACACTCACTTCCATAATCAGGCACATACAAGTATCACATAGACAACAAGGATAACTAAACATGCGCATAGTCATCGGGTACCACTCGACATCGAATCGTTGTCCGGAAACATACATATAAACATTCCTCGGGACCTGCCCGACATCTGACCATAATCCAGAAAGCATACAGAAATTCCTCGGGCATCACCCAACATCGGATCGTAATCCGGAAAACATATAAACATACATCAGGCACCGCCCGGCATCGGACCTTAGTCCGGAAAACATACAATCATAAATACGGGACGACATTGGTGCCTTCGACCCGTTCAAACAAGAGGAAACTCACCTTGATTGCAGAAGCTTCCCTCAAGTTTGGCCCATGGTCAAATTTGGTCAAAAGTCAACGGTCAACGGAAGTCAAAGTCAACAAGTCAAACTTCAGGCTGAGTACACCCAACGTACTCAGCTCCTACGCATGGCGTACTTACCAACCAGGATCGGGACCCCATACAAGTACGCGCAGCGTACTCGAAGGTACACCCGACGTACCCGGCCAAATGGCACTTTTCCATTAAATGCTTAATCTCTTAAGTCCTTTCATCCAACACTCAGATCTAGTCCCACAACATCATTCTAAGTCATAAAGTTTCCACCTTTATGACTTTCCATGTCTAGAAAAGGTCTAAAAGCTAAAACCTTAACTTATCAATCCATTAAGACATCATGACACTCTCATGGAAGGTATCAAAGGATCAAGATTACATTTTTATGGATCCTAAAAGCTCCATAATGGATAAAGTTTCCAACTTTATCCATTAGAATGGTCCAAACCACGAAGATCTAGCCTTTAAGCATCAAATGGGACCAAAAGTGCATCTTTTTCAACTTAAGCCATTAAGTCCAAGTCTCCAACCTTCAGATCTGAATCACAATGATGTTTAGATGGATAAAGTTTCCAACTTTATCCATAACAAGGTAACAAACTTTCAAGATCTGAACTTTATGCACTAAAATGACCAAAAGCTTATAACATCCGAAGCTAGCTAGATCTAACAAATGCATCATCAAGATTCAAACTTTATACCTCTAGAAGATAGATCTAGGTGAACAAAGTCCATATCTACAAGCTCCAATGCAACCAACACTTCTACAAGAAGTTCCTTGTTCTCCAAGGTGCACCATGCATACTCTAAAGCACTCAAAATCACCTTATTTTAGCTCAAAAGGCTCATCTAAGGTTAGGGTTTCATGAAAGGGGTGTTGGAGGGGTGGAGGCTGAGAAAGGAGTAGGTTTGGGGGAGTTAAGGAGCTTAAATAGGGCTTAAACCACAAAAATAGGGTTTGGGCACTGATTGCGTATGCCCAGCGTACTCCTGATACACCCCGCGTACTCAGGATTCCACTAGTACGCCCAGCGTACACCTTTTTGTACGCCCAGCGTACTCAGCTTGGCCCAAAACCACCTAAACTTCAAACGGTCATAACTTCTTCGTTCTAACTACGTTTTCGACGTTCTTTATATCCATGGAAATGTATTGAGGAGCTCTACAACCCTATCTAATTACTTTTGATTTAAAACACATTGAACTAAAATCCATAATTCATAAAAGAAGTCTGAAACACTACATTCCCATTTTACCCTTTGACTCCAAAGTGCAAACCGAACTATTGGGTCACATATCTACATTACCCACATCCAAATGGGCCTAAATCTTACCTTTTTAAAGGCCCTAATCCTTATTATGACCGCTCTTCGGGCCACAGTCTCGAATTAGGAATTGATTCAGAACAGGGCGTTACAGTCGAGGAGGAGCATACGACTATTGAAGTTGATTTCGAGGGGGAGCATCACATAACGAATCCATTGGTTAAGGGGGAGCCAAGTGGATCGAATCATGATGAAGATGATGGTAAAGGTAATGATTTTAATAATAATATCTCAATTTCAAGTGCAGTCTCGGATGCTAAAGAAACATTTGAAGATGTACATTTGGAATTTGATCCTGCATTTCCACCAATGGACAAATGGACAAGAGATCATCCAAAGGAACAGATTCTTGGTGATCCAAATTCAGGTGCTTTGACACGACCAAAAATTCAATCCAAAAATGAAGTGTTAAATGTTCATCAGGAATTCTGTATGTTTAATGCTTTTATTTCGAAAATTTAACCAAAAACGGGCAAGACTGTATTAGAACATTCTGGTTGGGTTGTTGCAATGCAATCTGAGTTGGCTGAATTTGAACAAAACAAGGTTAAGAGATTAGTTCCTAAACCTGATAATGTTTCGATAGTTAGACTTAAATGGGGTTTTAAGAATAAAACTAAAAAAGAAGGCAATATTGTTAGAAACAAAGGTAGGCAAGTCGTAAAGGGTTATTCTCAACAAGAAGGTATTGATTACGAGGAAACCTTTACCCCTGTCACAAGACTCGAGGCAATATGAATTTTTGTGGCTTATGAAGCTCACAAGGATTTCGACGTTTACCAGATGGATGTAAGTGTGCATTCCTCAATGGTGTTCTTGAAGAAACGGTGTATGTCGAACAACCACCAGGTTTCGTTAACGATAAGTATCCTGATCACTGTTATATCCTTGACAAGGTAGTTTATGGGTTGAAACAAGCACCTCGTGCCTGGTATGAAACTCTTACCAATTTTTTGAAAATCGCTAAATTTAAACAAGGATCAGTTGTGTAACATCCCAAAAATTAAAAGGAAAAAGTTTCATTTTTAGTTCAACAAGAAACACCAATTATCCTTTTTTTTTCTAATCACATAAAAGTATTTCAGAATAAAAACATTTATCAGAGTACAATCCCAAAATTATCTAGTTGCGAAAACATAGGAGGATACACTGCGATAAAGCCGACCCTTCCCTTTCGAATTGGAAGTACCTGAAACAATAACCATAAAACTGTAAGAACAAATCTTAGTGAGTTCCCTAAAATACCATATACCATACGTACCGTTGGACCTAGCCCTCATATTGGGCCCAACCCTCCATAATGGGCCTAACCCTCATACAATGGGCCCATCCTAACATACAAATGCAAGAGTCATAGAGACAGCTAGCATCGTACATAACATACATTACGCCTGGCCCTTCCTGATCCATGGGCCCAACCCAGCATACAAATGAGCCTAACCCAACATACCATGCAAGAGTCACAAACCCAACTAGCATAACAGATCCTAGGGGGCCGAAATTGGTGCCTTCGACCCACGGGTACAGTGAGGAGACTCACCTCACAGTCAGGCGAAATAACTGCTACCATACGCTGCTCCAAATACCAACTCTACCGATCACCTTACAATAAATAATGACCACAACTTAGACATAAGCTCAACATACCCAAAATACCATTATGTAAACTTAGTCAAAATCCTGGTCAAGTCGAAAGTCAAAAAGTCAAAAGGTCAAAAGTCATACGAGTTGACTTAGCTGAGTACGCCCAACATACTCAGCTTGTACGCTTGGCATACTCAAGATCCACAATCGGGCCTCTCATCGCATATGTGCAGCGTACGCCAATATACACCCAACGTACGCTGGCTAACTTCACTTCTTCTTTTTAAGAACTTATACCATTAAGTATTTTCGACCAAAGGCAAATCTAGTCCCAAAATAACATCTTAAGTCATAAAGTTTCCAACTTTATGAATATGCATGGCTAGGAAGTGTTCAATACCAAAACCCTAACTTCTTAACTCATTAAGACATTTTAGAACATGCATGGACGAAAAATAAGGACAAAGATTACATTTTTATAATTCCTAAAGCTTCATAATGGATAAAATTTCCAACTTTATCCATTAGAATGGTCCACACAACCAAGATCTAGTCTTTAAGTCTCAAAGGGACCAAAAGAGCATTTTTTTGAACTTAATCCATTAAGTACAAGTCTCAAACCATTAGATTTGAATCAATATGATGTTTAGATGGATAAAGTTTCCAAATTTATCCATAACAAGGTCACAAACTTACAAGATCTAAACTTTATGCACTAAAGTGACCAAAAGCTCATAACACCCAAGACTAGCTAGTCTAACAAATGCATCATCAAGATTCAAACTTTATACCTCTAGAAGAAAGCTTAAGGTGAACAAAGTTTGGATCTACAAGCTCCAATGCAACCAAAACTTCTCCAGTGAGCTCCTTCTTCTCCAAGATGCACCATGAACACTCCAAAGCACTTAAAAAATACCTTTTTTTGCTCACAAGGCTCAAACTAGGGTTAGGGTTTTTAGGGAGGGTGTTGGAGAGGTGGAGGCTGAGAATGGAATGGGTTTGGGGAAGTTAAGGATCTTAAATAGGTCTAAAACCATGATAATAGCATTTGGTCGCTGAAGCGTATGCCCAACGTACTCCTGGTATGCCCAACATACTCAGGAATACCCTAGTACGCCATCGTACGCAGCTTAAGCCAAAACCATCCTAACATCAAACGATCATAACTTCTTTGTTTCAACTCCGATTTCAACGATCTTTATGAAGGGTTTTGAGCATTCTAACACTCCTAAGGTGTACATGCAACCCTAGAAACCTTGGATCTATGTTTTACTAGGATACATGCAAATTTGATTTTCCAAGGTTCTTAGCCTAACTAGCATGGCATGGGGAACTTTGAAACATAAAGCTAGTAGGAGAACATACCTTTCTTGTTGCTTGGATTCCTTAAGAACCTTGTGAGCCTAGCACCTCAAGTGTGATGCCTCAAATGTTTCACACAACACCACAAACCTTGGAATAACTTTGAGAGAAGTACACTGTCACCCAAAATCAGCTAGCCCCCTTGTTCTACACATAGTGCCGATTTTGGTAGCCCATGGGGTCCTTTTATAGTTGTGTCAAAAGTAGGGTTACACCATGTAAACCCTAATGTGAATGGCTTTTCATATTCCATGATCCATGGGTTTATAACCTCCATGGACTATCCATGGAGCACCTTATGGGTTTTAGCACAACTTAATAAACCATGGATCATTAGCCCACTATAAAAGAATAGATGATTTACACAATCAACCCCATATATTTAATTAGTCTCAATTTTGATCACAAAATTAATTCCAAATTAATTCTTGATGAATACTAATTAAATAATATTATTAATATATTAGAACTTATAATATATTAATAAACCATAAGTGTCCTTTCTCTCATTTAGTCCATCCAAGTGTTGCAATGCCATGCAATCAAAATGGACCATGCTAACCGGGTCAAGTACATTCCAGAAATAGTTATGAACTTAGACACCTTATTAAATCTAGTCTTTAGGATCAGATGATGAAGAGATACGTCATCCCACTCATGACATTTTGTATGCAAAGCTTGAGGAGGATGATGGAAAAGAGACGAGCTTGAATGATGAGATTATGGATGAAAGAGTTTCACGAAGGTCTTTTGTTTCGACTGATGCAACAAAATCACCAATGACAACGAAGGTACGTGATCTTCTTACTTCATTTAATATTACTTCAACTTCTTATAATGTTGTTTTGTCAGATTTTGATAATACTTGTGGTTATCTTAATGACATGTTAATTTCCATGAGTAGTGAAGCTGAGAAATCGAATTCCATGTTATATGAAGCTCGAAATAAATTGGAAGAAAAGAAGGGCTTAGTTGAGTCTCTAGATCTTAGAATCACAAATCTTTTGGTAGAAAGAGACACAATTAGGATGGATAACATGATGTTAGTGAAACATCGTAACATCTATTATAACTCAGCCAAAAGACTATATGGAACATTAACTGAACTGTATCATTCGGAAGATATATATGATGAACAAGATAGGAAATTACTTCATTTTCTTGCTTTCAGAAGAGAAGAAATAGATGAGACTACCTATGATTGAGAAAGTAAGATAGCTGATTATGATAAAATACTAATGATTCTTATACATATGGTATTGTCGATATAAATGAATGTTTGAATATTGATGATCTTCTGAGAATTGTGAATGAAACTTTAACTAAAAATGAACAAGTTAAGATTTTGAACATGACTGCGAAATCGTCACTAATTACTCAACAAAATTTTGCTGATAATGAAGATAATTTTGATAATATTAGTGAAATTGAGGAAGAGGAATGTGTTGATTGCTCACGATTGTCTGCCATTAATGTCACTTCATTGGCTAAAAGAAAAGATAATGAGGATCCAATGACGAAATTAAACAATGATCAATCTTCGACAACCAAAAACTGTGATTATCAAGATTCTATTGTTGTTGAGGATTATTTGAGTGATGATGACGAAGTTTCAAATGACAAATCAATTCCACGTGTTGTGGAAGATCAAGGTTTTGAGACTCAAAGGAATACAAAAAAGCGTCAAAGGAAAAGGGAATGCATTATCTCAAACCAAATACAATGGTTTATCCACGGTTCAAGGATTCTGATGATGTTGCTTATCCAAATCAAGTCTTCGTCACCAAAGGAGATGGTGATAATGTTGTACCTGAACCGAACAAATTAGTAAAAGAAGACAATGCCAATGTGACAGATGAAGGAGTTTATTCAAATCAAAACACTATAAAAAATGGTTTGAACAAAAATTCAAAAGTCTTTCAACGTCATAATAATGAAAAACGAGTTTGGGCAATGAAAACAACAAAGACTTTTGTTGAAAATGAGGAAAAGTATGAGAGATCTTGGCCTAATAATCTCAAACATCAAAAGGAAAAAAGAACAACCTTTCAAAAGAGAAGTGGAAAAATTGGCTTTTGAAAAACGAATTTCGAAAGTAAAAGCACAAAATAATGTGTATTGGAAAAACGAACAATATTTTCACAAACAAAAGGTTTATAAACGTAAATCTCAAGAATTAGAAAAGAAGTTTTCACAAACTGCGATTTTTTTTTCAAAATAAATATTTTCAAAAGAAAAATGATTTTTGACAAGGTTAAAACAAAATTCAAAATAACTTTCGACAAGGTCACAACAATTTCAAAAAACAAAATGGTTTTCAAGGAAATGTTCAAAATCATGGACAAAGGAGATATACTCAAAACCGAAAAGTTTTTCCACAAGATTCACGTTTTGGTTATCAAAATCGTTTTCTTCAACATTCTCAAAAATCGTCTTCCACAAGACATTTTGAGAAAATGGAAACTGATGGAATGAAAAATGTGCCTTTTAAACCTAAAAATCCACACTTTCCAAATCTAGATTTAAAGAAAAAGTTGAAAGCAAAATTCAGCAAAGGCATAAATGATATCAATAATATCAATCACTGGCTTGAAGGAAAGGGAAAACAATACCAATCACGAAAGTATTCTCAAGAGCTAATTCAAAATGCTTATGAGAGGTATTTGACTGAGTCAATGAGTGGTAGCACTTCGTCTCAAGAGTCCATACCGAAAGTGGGAAAATGTAAAGAAGTTAAAAAGGAGAAAATTGACGTTTCTTAGAAAAAGGTTGAAAAAGAGAAAATCAAAGTTGAAACTTCGTCATTGCATGATTATATATCTATGCCTAAATCTGATGAAGTTGACTTAATTGACAATTTAAAATCGAAAGTTTGTAATTGGGTTTTAAGTTCCTCTTTGCACAATATGTTTCAAACTAATTGGGGACCTAAATTTTTCTGAGTGATTGCAGGTACTATGAGACGAGCAATATGAAGAAAATTGGTATATCGATAGTGGATGTTCGTGTCACATGACTGGGAGGAAAGAAAATTTGAGAGATTTTCGAAAGTTAGAGATTGCTCCAGTTGTCAAGTTTGGAAATAATCAAAAGTGTAAAGTCAAAGGATATGGAAAAGTGACAAATGGAAAATTCACATTGAATCGAGTCGCTTATGTTGAAGGATTAAAACATAACCTGATGGTGTTACACAACTTGTTGTTGGAACAGGAAATCAAGTTTTGTTTAATGAGGAAGTATAACTTCTAACAAGGAAACGAAAGAGATTTTATTGGAGTCAAAATTAAAGGGAGACATGTTCACACTTGACATGAAACCTATAGTGGGCATACCCTCTATGTGTTTGCTACCAAAAGCATCTTCGGATCTCAGTTGGTTATGGCATCGATGTCTTTCTTGTCTTAACTTCAAGAATTTAAATAAACTTGTTCTTAATGATCTTGTTCGTGGTTTACTTGTTTTAAAATTTGACAATGATTTATTGTGTGCAACATGTGAACAGGGAAAACAACATCGTCAGGGTTATCCAATTTTAATTGATTCAAAGATCATTGAACCGTTGGAACTTCTACACATTGACTTGTGTGGTCCTTCGACTGTTGAGTCACTCAATAAGAAGAAGTACATACTAGTTATTGTTGATGATTTTCAAGGTTTACTTGGGTTTTCTTTCTTTGCCAGAAGTCTAAAACTACTCAAGTGATGATTGATTTTATCAAGAACATTGAGCTGAGCTTGAAAAGAAAAGTTCGAAAGATAAAAAATGACAATGTAACGGAGTTCAAAAATAGAATTTTCGACTCGTTTTTTACTAAACTGGGAATTTCACACAACTTTTCATCTCCATATACACCACAACAAAATGGTGTAGTCTAAAGGAGAAATCATTCCTTATGTGAAGCGGATGCTCACTTATGCGAACTTGCCACAATACTTTTGGGCGTAAGCGGTTTTAACTGCTTGTTTTACGCAAAATCGTTCTTTTATTCATTGTCGTTTCAATATAACACCTTTTGAGAAAATAAACAAAAGGAAACCTAACGTTAAAATTTCCATGTTTTTGGGTGTAGATGTTTCATAATGAATCTTAAGGATAATCTTTCCAAATTTCAGACAGAAGCTGATGAGGGAATTTTCTTAGGATATTCTCATAGTTCTATTTCTTATAGGGTGTTGAACAAGAGAACAAGGAATATTGAAGAAACGTATAATCTCACGTTTAACGATCATTATGTCAAGATAATGGAACAAACATTCTTATAGAAACCAATAATTTTTGAATCAAATGATGAATCTGAGCAAACGCTTACCTTTGATGTTGATCTTGATTTGATTTTTGGTATTCCTGACAGTGAAAATAATGCGGAGATCAACGTTGATGATAATCAAATTCTAAAGGCATCAAAATATTCTGTAGATTTGACACTTGTAAATGACGAAAAATGAAGAACATTCTTCATCAATCTCAAGAGTTAATGTTGAAAGAATACAAGTTTCGACTGATGATTAAGTGGAGGGGGAGCACTTGATTTCTTTGTCTCACAACGAACGACAAGATTTTAATGTCGATGTAACATCCCAGAAATTTATGACCAAAAATTTCAAGTTTAAACCATTAAATATTCCTCGGGACTTGCCCGACATCTGACCATAATCCAGAAAGCATACAGAAATTCCTCGGGCATCGCCCAACATCGGATCGTAATCCGGAAAACGTATAAACATACATCAAGCACCGCCCGACATCGGACCTTAGTCCGGAAAACATACAATCATAAATACGGGACGACATTGGTGCCTTCGACCCGTTCAAACAAGAGGAAACTCACCTTGATTGCAGAAGCTTCCCTCAAGTTTGGCCCATGGTCAAATTTGGTCAAAAGTCAAAAGTCAACGGAAGTCAAAATCAACAAGTCAAACTTCAGGCTGAGTACGCCCATCGTACTCAGCTTGTACACATGGCGTACTTACCAACCAGGATCGGGACCCCATACAAGTACGTGCAGCGTACTCGAAGGTACACCCGACGTACCCGGCCAAATGGCACTTTTCCATTAAATGCTTAATCTCTTAAGTCCTTTCATCCAACACTCAGATCTAGTCCCACAACATCATTCTAAGTCATAAAGTTTCCACCTTTATGACTTTCCATGTCTAGAAAAGGTCTAAAAGCTAAAACCTTAACTTATCAATCCATTAAGACATCATGACACTCTCATAGAAGGTATCAAAGGATCAAGATTACATTTTTATGGATCCTAAAAGCTCCATAATGGATAAAGTTTCCAACTTTATCCATTAGAATGGTCCAAACCACAAAGATCTAGCCTTTAAGCATCAAATGGGACCAAAAGTGCATCTTTTTCAACTTAAGCATTAAGTCCAAGTCTCCAACCTTCAGATCTGAATCACAATGATATTTAGATGGATAAAGTTTCCAACTTTATCCATAACAAGGTAACAAACTTTCAAGATCTGAACTTTATGCACTAAAATGACCAAAAGCTTATAACATCCGAAGCTAGCTAGATCTAACAAATGCATCATCAAGATTCAAACTTTATACCTCTAGAAGATAGATCTAGGTGAACAAAGTCCATATCTACAAGCTCCAATGAAACCAACACTTCTACAAGAAGTTCCTTGTTCTCCAAGGTGCACCATGCATACTCTAAAGCACTCAAAATCACCTTATTTTAGCTCAAAAGGCTCATCTAAGGTTAGGGTTTCATGAAAGGGGTGTTGGAGGGGTGGAGGCTGAGAAAGGAGTAGGTTTGGGGGAGTTATGGAGCTTAAATAGGGCTTAAACCACAAAAATAGGGTTTGGGCACTGATTGCGTATGCCCAACGTACTCCTGATACGCCCCGCGTACTCAGGATTCCACTAGTACGCCCAGCGTACACCTTTTTGTACGCCCAACGTACTCAGCTTGGCCCAAAACCACCTAAACTTCAAACGGTCATAACTTCTTCGTTCTAACTACGTTTTCGACGTTCTTTATATCCACGGAAATGTATTGAGGAGCTCTACAACCCTATCTAATTACTTTTGATTTAAAACACATTGAACTAAAATCCATAATTCATAAAAGAAGTCTGAAACACTACATTCCCATTTTACCCTTTGACTCCAAAGTGCAAACCGAACTATTGGGTCAGATATCTACATTACCCACATCCAAATGGGCCTAAATCTTACCTTTTTAAAGTCCCTAATCCTTATTATGACCGCTCTTCGGGCCACAGTTTCGAATTAGGAATTGATTCAGAACAGGGCGTTACAGTCGAGGAGGAGCATGCGACTACTGAAGCTGATTTCGAGGGGGAGCATCACATAACGAATCCATTGGTTAAGGGGGAGCCAAGTGGATCGAATCATGATGAAGATGATGGTAAAGGTAATGATTTTAATAATAATATCTCAATTTCAAGTGCAGTCTCGGATGCTAAAGAAACATTTGAAGATGCACATTTGGAATTTGATCCTGCATTTCCACCAATGGACAAATGGACAAGAGATCATCCAAAGGAACAGATTCTTGGTGATCCAAATTCAGGTGCTTTGACACGACCAAAAATTCAATCCAAAAATGAAGTGTTAAATGTTCATCAGGAATTCTGTATGTTTAATGCTTTTATTTCGAAAATTTAACCAAAAACGGGCAAGACTGTATTAGAACATTCTGGTTGGGTTGTTGCAATGCAATCTGAGTTGGCTGAATTTGAACAAAACAAGGTTAAGAGATTAGTTCCTAAACCTGATAATGTTTCGATAGTTAGACTTAAATGGGGTTTTAAGAATAAAACTAAAAAAGAAGGCAATATTGTTAGAAACAAAGGTAGGCAAGTCGTAAAGGGTTATTCTCAACAAGAAGGTATTGATTACGAGTAAACCTTTACCCCTGTCACAAGACTCAAGGCAATATGAATTTTTCTGGCTTGTGAAGCTCACAAGGATTTCGACGTCTAGCAGATGGATATAAGTGTGCATTCCTCAATGGTGTTCTTGAAGAAACGGTGTATGTCGAACAACGACCAGGTTTCGTTAATTATATGTATCATGATCACTGTTATATCCTTGACAAGGTAGTTTATGGGTTGAAACAAGCACCTCGTGCCTGGTATGCAACTCTTACCAATTTTTTGAAAATCGCTAAATTTAAACAAGGATCAGTTGTGTAACATCCCAAAAATTATAAGGAAAAAGTTTCATTTTTAGTTCAACAAGAAACACCAATTATCCTTTTTTTTTCTAATCACATAAAAGTATTTCAGAATTGGAAGTACCTGAAACAATAACCATAAAACCGACCCTTCCTTTTCGAATTGGAAGTACCTGAAACAATAACCATAAAAATATAAGAACAAATCTTAGTGAGTTCCCCAAAATACCACATACCATAAGTACCGTTGGACCTAGCCCTTACATTGGGCCCAACCCTCCATAATGGGCCTAGCCCTCATACAATGGGCCCATCCAAACATACAAATGCAAGAGTCATAGAGACAACTAGGATCCTACATAACATACATTACGCCTGGCCCTTCCTGATCCATGGGCCCAACCCAGCATACAAATGGGCCTAACCCAACATACCATGCAAGAGTCACAAACCTAACCACCACAACATATGTAACGCCCGGGTTTCGGGGCTAAGCATTTTAGACGATGTAATAGTCTAGGTCAACTATTGTAACTCTTTTGATGTAATAAAGATGAAATATTTGAGTATTTTGTGAATTATGTGAATTTATGTGCTTATTATTTAATTATAAATGTATAGTTAATAAAGAATAAAAATAAGTGTCAAAATTAAAGTATGGTATAAGCCCGATATCTTTATATAAAGTTGTAGTGGTCGAAACAAGGATTCCGGAGATATAAAGAACGCCGAAATCCGAGTTATAACGAAGAAGTTATGACCCGTCGAAGTTTCGTGATGGAACCGGCACGATACCGGGAAGCGTAAATAGTGAATTTACGATAGAGCGAGTTTTAGCCTTAGCGATCTAAATGAAAGTCATAGAAAACGTTAAACCGAGAGCGTCCATAAAAAGAACGCCCAAATCTGACTTCGTATGAGGAAGTTATGATTTTTCGAAGTTTCGGTTTAGCAGTGTACAGCCCGAAGTTCGAATATTAGATCGAGCGGTTTTTAGCCGACACAACCTAAACGATAATCGAAGATCTCGTTAATAGTAGCGTAACGATAAAAAGACAGACGAAAACGGACGTCGGATGAAGAAGTTATGAATTTTTAACACCAATCCTGTCCCGGCCTGTTAAAAATATAACTTTTAAAATAAATTCAAAATTAGCCTGCGGAGTCTAAACGAAAGTTGTAGAGTACGTTCCCGCCTACGCGTGGATATAAAGAACGTCGAAAACGGAGCTCGTATGCGAAAGTTATGATTTTTAGAAGTCGGGAAGCAAAATTGCGAATCTGCGAGAAAGGAGATGACGTGGCCGCATCTGAGCCGTTGCTTGTTGCCCAAGGCTTCACTTCGGATGGATGACACGTCGCCTCGCATACGCACCGCGTCCGAAGTTGGGTACGCCCAGCGTACCTTTAGCCTTATCCTTCCGAGTCCGAGTGCGAGCCAGCTGTACGCGAGCTGGTGCCTTATCCGATCTATGCCCCGCGTAGCCAAGGATTACGCCCAGCGTAGTCCGAGGCCTCGCAGGCTATAAAAGGGGGGCGAGGGTTTCCAGATGTTTCACTTATTTCTTCATTCCTTTCTCTCTCTACTTTCTCTCACTACCCATTTTAACCCCCTAAACCCTAGGAAAAATCCCTAGCACCATAAGGAAGCCCCGAGGCTCCTGGAGTCCCGAGAAAAAGGGTCTTTCGGTTCGGAAACGCTGCTCCGAGCAAAGCCCGGTTTTCTTTAAAATCCGCTGTAAGTGAGCTACGCCTACGCAATTTTTAATATAACTTTTAAATAATTATAGTAATGTTATTTGGTCCTTAAAATAATTATTTGGGCTATTATTATGAGTTATATTGAGTGTTATTTAACGCTTATATAATAATAATAATAGCTAGACTATTAATTAGTCACAGTTAACGTTAAAACTAAACTCTAGTGGTATTAATACTTGGTTTTGGTCAAGGAAAAATTGTTTTGAGATAACGAAGTGTTGTTCAAGTACCGAGTCACCACCTAATCAGGTGAGTGCATAGTTACTTTCATCTTACACATAGATATGAAGTATTTTATATAAATTACGTGCTATATGTGCATATTATCTGAATACTTGCTGTCTATGTTGGATGAATGATTTTTATACACGTTTTTCATGATTTAAACTGTATATGTATTTTATATCTACAAAAATGTTGGGGTAAAACATGGGTAGATGTAATAAGACGATGTGTGATAAAATGGTGAGAGGCCTCGATGTTGTTGGTGATCCAGTCATCTAGCGGAGTATAGATGACGACCACAGACTCTTCTAGACAGTCCAGTGGAACGCTAGCAGGCTCGCAACCTGTAGGTGTTTGTGAACGATGTGTTCATCGGTGCACTCCATCCCCCTCATGGTTGCCTTTAGGACATTTATTGCTGAGGAACCCCCTTAGCAGTAGTGTCCATCCCGATGATGATCCTTAGGCTAGGTCCCTTATGATAGGTGTTTAGGGACGTAAAGTGAGGATAACGGGAACGGGTAATCGGGTTATTGTTGGTTGATGAAATTAATAAACTTATTTATTATGGGTTGAAAACCCTATGTGCTCACCAGGCTCCCAAGCCTGACCCACTCAGTTTCATGTATTATAGGTAGTGGCACTCAAGCGTAGATGTGATGTTTTGGATGAGGGATTACGAATATAGGCCTGTAGATATTAAATAATGTAGTAAGGCTTATGTTGTACTGTTTATGCTTTTGATCTGTATCGAACATGACATCTCGAGTCTTTTAACAAAATACATTTCCTTGGAAATGCTTTTGATAAATCTTTATCATATTTTTTTTTGGGACAAATTCCGCAACACTTTTATTTAAAATGTTACTCTGATTTTCAAACAAGCATAAACAAAATCGGTCTTTTCTGGCCGTGAAAATGGGGATGTCACAGTTGGTATCAGAGCATTAGTTTAAGCGAACCAGGAATTTGTAGGATTTATAGACTTAAACTTAGAATGCTAAGCGATGATTGTGAGGTGTGAGCACTAGCTTATTTTAGGAATTGTGCCTAAAATGCTTTTATGTGCTAAATGCTTTGTGCCTGACATGATGATATTTGTTCGGATCTATGGTCTGTTGCCGACCGGATCTGGAAACCTTATGTGTTTAGGATTCTAAATGTACGACTACGATATTAGAACTAGCATGTAAACGTTTCAGAGAGATAAGGATTATTTAAACGTCTATCCTGAATAAAGATCTAAATTCACCTTATTCGGTGTATAGATCAACATGGCAAGAACCCGCAGTGGAGCTGGGAATGCAAATGGGAATAGGAATCAACCCCCAGTGATTCAGCAAATACCTGTTGTAGCATATGTTCCTGAGCTAATCACAATGGCCGGAGTGCAAGCGATGATCCAGATGATGTTGGATCGTCAAATGAAGGAAACCAGGCGTTTGCTCCAACAAAATCGCGAGGAAGCTACCATGCCAATCGTAGAGCCCAAGTTGAATAATGGGCAGTCAGAAGGAGGAAACTACAGTGGGACTGTTGGTCAAGCCAACCCACCGATAGTTAGGTAAAACCACCAGGATGGAGGAAATGACGGACGTGGATGCAAATACAAGGATTTCATGGCATCTAAACCACCGTGTCTATCTGGAAGCCCGACGCCGGTGGAAGTCATGAACTGGATCTCCGAGATGGAAACGATGTTTGAGAGTTGTGAGTGTAGCAACAGGCAGAAGACCGCTCTCGCGGTTCTTCTGTTGAAATCTGGAGTACTAAGCTGGTGGAAGCTACTAGCTGATTCAATGCCCAAAGGAGAAGCGAGCAAGATGTCGTGGGAGGATTTTCTGGTGCAGTTAAAGATGCAATACTGCTCTGAGCAGGATCTTCTGGAGATCAACAACGAATTCCAGAATCTGAAGAAGGGAAGAATGAGCATTACTGAATACGCTGCAAGCTTTACAGAGAAAATGAAGCTTGTTCCTCACCTCGTCCCAACTAAACTCTCCAAGGTTAACAAGTTTGCCCTCAGATTACCAGCGGACTTCGGTCCAATGGTCAAGCAAACAACCACTCTGAAAGCCGCCATCTGGGCTGCTAAGAATGTGGAGACCCAGATACGAGAGAAGGGTCTGGAGAGAGCGGAGGTGGGAGAGAAAAGGAAATTTGATGGGTCGTCGAAATTCAGCAAGAAAAGCAAGTTCTCAAGGTCTGGTACGCAGAAGTCTGGAGGAGGTGAAGCAAAATGGTGCGACAAGTGCAAGAAGAAGCACCAGGGGAAATGTGACGGAGGAGTCACTTGTTTCAAATGTGGAAAACCTGGGCACTATGCCAACGAGTGCACGTTCACTAAGAAGGTCTGTTATGAGTGCAACGAGGAAGGGCACATTTCGAGGGACTGCCCGAAGAAGAAGGAGGCAGGAAGACCCAACATTCCACCAAAGCCGAAGGCAAGAGCCTTCCAGATGACACTCGAAGCTGCAAAGGAGGCAGCAGATGTCGCTTCAGGTACCTTTCTTGTAAATGGATTGCCTGCCAATATACTATTTGATTCGGGAGCAAACTATTCCTTTGTATCACATAGATTTGGAGGAAAATTAGCATTGCCTGTAGAAAAACTTGATAATGCCCTAATTGTGGAAGTTGCCAGTGGCAAGTTCATACCTATTAGTAATCATGTTAAGAACATCGTCATCGACCTAAACGTAAACGAATTCCACGAGGAGCTGTTACCCATAGAATTGAACGGTTTCGACATCGTTCTGGGAATGGATTGGCTTAGCGCCAACGATGCTGAGATTCAATACCGAAAGAAGATAGTAAGGGTAAACCCACCCGGAAAAGAGTCATTTATGGTGTACGGGGACAAACACCGAGTAAATTCTGGAATCATCTCCTTGATGAAAGCCAGAAAATGTTTGACCAAGGGATGTGCATCATACTTGGCATTCGTAATCGATGCTAAGAAGGAAAAGAAAGAGGTGCAGAATATACCGGTTGTGTGTGATTATCCGGAAGTCTTTCCGGAAGATCTTCCCGAATTACCGCCTGATAGACAAGTAGAGTTTCAGATAGACTTGTTGCCAGGTACAACACCGATAGCAAAGGCACTGTACCGATTAGCACCGACGGAGATGAAGGAGCTTATGATGCAACTTCAGGATTTGTTGGACAACGATTTCATTCGACCTAGTTCATCACCCTGGGGAGCTCCGGTGCTATTCGTAAAGAAGAAACACGGAAGCATGAGAATGTGTATAGACTATCGAGAGCTGAACAAGGCAACAGTGAAGAACAAGTATCCATTGCCAACGATTGATGACCTATTCGATCAGCTGCAAGGTTCGAGCTATTTTTCAAAGATCGATCTTAGGTCAGGATATCATCAGCTGAAGGTGAGGGATCAGGATATCGAGAAGACTGCGTTCAGAACGAGATATGGACACTACGAGTTCTTGGTTATGTCGTTTGGACTAACCAATGCTCCAGCAGCATTCATGGATTTGATGAATAAGGTTTGTAAACCATTCCTCGATAGTGTTCATAGATGACATTCTCAGCTACTAGAAAAGCCAGGAGGAGCATGGCCAGCATCTACGAGAAGTGTTGGAAGTCTTGAAGAAGGAGAAACTGTATGCAAAGTTCTCCAAGTGTGATTTTTGGATCCGAGAAGTCCAATTCTTGGGTCATGTGGTTAACCAGGAGGGGATAATGGTTGACCCAGCAAAGATCGAAGCTATGATGAAGTGGGAACGACCAAAAAGTCCCACAGAGATTCGAGGCTTTCTAGGATTAGCCGGATACTATCGACGATTTATCCAAGGCTTTTCTTCGATAGCTGCTCCGTTGACCGCTTTGACCCACAAAGGAGCTACTTATACATGGAGTGAGAAGCACGAAGAAGCATTCGAGAAGCTAAAGAAGAAGTTATGTGAAGCACCGATTCTTTCTCTACCCGATGGAGTTGAAGACTTCGCGGTCTATAGTGACGCATCTGGAGTCGGGTTGGGTTGTGTTCTGACCCAAAGAGAAAAGGTGATAGCATACACATCTCGACAATTGAAAGAGAACGAAAAGAACTACCCCACTCATGATCTGGAGTTGGCAGCAGTAGTATTCGCCTTAAATATATGGAGACATTACCTCTATGGCACGAAGTGCAAGGTTTTCACTGAATATAAGAGTCTCCAGTATCTCTTTAATCAGAAAGAATTGAACATGAGGCAACAATGCTGGCTAGAATTACTCAAGGACTATGACTGTGAGATACTTTACCACCCCGGTAAAGCAAATGTTGTTGCTGATGCTCTCAGTCGGAAAGTCAATCTTGAAAGAAAAAGGCCAAGAGCGTTGAGAATTGAATTTGTCTCGACAATTTTGGAAAGTATCAAGAAAGCTCAAGAAGAAGCTTCGGAAAAGAATGACCGAAAAGAAGAACGTTTGGGAAAGACGTTGGTATTCGGTACAAACCGTCAAGGACTGAAGGTATTCCAAGATCGGATTTGGGTACCTAAGACGGGAGGAATAAGAGATCTTTTGATGGAAGAAGCTCACAAGACCATGTACTCGATTCATCCCGGTAGCACAAAAATGTATAGGGACCTAAAACCCTACTACTGGTGGCCGACGATGAAGCTTGATGTTGCAAAGTATGTGACCGAGTGTGTAACTTGTGCAAGAGTTAAGGCACAACATCAGAAACCGTATGGGAATTTAGAACCTTTACCTATACTCATGGGTAAATGGGAAGACATCACCATGGATTTTGTGACTAAACTTCCCAGGACGAAGAACGGACACGACATGATTTGGGTGGTCGTAGATCGTTTCACTAAGAGTGCACACTTCATAGCAGCCAACGAAAGGTGGTCTATGGATAAGCTCACAAATGCTTACGTGAAGGAGATAGTAAGAGTTCACGGTGTTCCTCTAACGATTGTATCTGATCGTGATAGTCGTTTCACGTCAAGGTTTTGGAGAAGTCTACAAGAGGAATTGGGTACGAAGTTGTGTTTGAGTACTGCTTACCATCTGCACACTGATGGTCAGAGCGAAAGAACGATTCAGACAATGGAAGATATGTTGAGAGCATGTACCCTCGAGTTCCAAGGAAACTGGGACGAGCACTTACCTCTGGTAGAATTTTCCTACAACAACAGTTTCCACTCGAGCATCAAGATGGCACCTTATCAAGCCTTGTACGGACAGAAGTGTCGTATGCCGTCTTTTTGGCTTGAGGCCGGAGAAAAGCAGTATATGGATGAAAACAAGAGGCTGATTGAAGAGCCCGAGGCAATTGTTGACCGTAAGACTAAGAAGTTACGACACAATATGGTCGACTTAGTGATAGTCCAGTGGAAACATTCGAATGGGCCGAATCTCACTTGGGAAACAGAGGATGACATGATGAGTCGCTATCCGCATCTGTTTGTTGACGCATGATTCCGGGACGGAATCATCCTAAGGGGGAGAGAATTGTAACGCCCAGGTTTCGGGGCTAAGCATTTTAGACGATGTAATAGTCTAGGTCAACTATTGTAACTCTTTTGATGTAATAAAGATAAAATATTTGAGTATTTTGTGAATTATGTGAATTTATGTGCTTATTATTTAATTATAAATGTATAATTAATAAAGAATAAAAATAATAGTCAAAATTAAAGTATGGGATAAGCCCGATATCTTTACATAAAGTTGTAGTGGTCGAAACAAGGATTCTGGAGATATAAAGAACGCCGAAATCCGAGTTATAACGAAGAAGTTATGACCCGTCGAAGTTTCGTGATGGAACCAGCACGATACCGGGAAGCATAAATAGTGAATTTACGATAGAGAGAGTTTTAGCCTCAGCGATCTAAATGAAAGTCGTAGAAAACATTAAACCGAGAGCGTCCATAAAAAGAACGCCCAAATCTGACTTCGTATGAGGAAGTTATGATTTTTCGAAGTTTCGGCTTAGCAGTGTACAGCCCGAAGTTCGAATATTAGATCGAGCGGTTTCTAGCCGACACAACCTAAACGAGAATCGAAGATCTCATTAATAGTAGTGTAACGATAAAAAGACAGACGAAAACGGACGTCGGATCAAGAAGTTATGAATTTTTAACGGACCAATCCTGTCCCGGCCTGTTAAAAATATAACTTTTAAAATAAAGTCAAAATTAGCCGACGGAGTCTAAACGAAAGTTGTAGAGTACGTTGCCGCCTACACGTGGATATAAAGAACGTCAAAAACGGAGCTCGTATGCAAAAGTTATGATTTTTAGAAGTCGGGAAGCAAAATTGCGAATCTGCGAGAAAGGAGATGACGTGGCCGCATCTGAGCCGTTGCTTGTTGCCCAAGGCTTCGCTTCGGATGGATGACACGTCGCCTCGCATACGCGCCGCGTCCGAAGTAGGATACGCCTAGCGTACCTTTAGCCTTATCCTTCCGAGTCCGAGTGCGAGCCAGCTGTACGTGAGCTGGAGCCTTATCCGATCTACGCCCCGCGTAGCCAAGGATTACGCCCAGCGTAGTCCGAGGCCTCGCAGGCTATAAAAGGGGGGCGAGGGTTTCCGGATTTTTCACTAATTTCTTCATTCCTTTCTCTCTCTACTTTCTCTAACTACCCATTTTAACCCCCTAAACCCTAGGAAAAATCCCTAGCACCCTAAGGAAGCCCCGAGGCTCCGGGAGTCCTGAGAAAAAGGGTTTTTCGGTTCGGAAACGTTGCTCCGAGCAAAGCCCGGTTTTCTTTAAAATCCGCTGTAAGTGAGCTACGCCTACGCAATTTTTAATATAACTTTTAAATAATTATAGTAATGTTATTAGGTCCTTAAAATAATTATTTGGGCTATTATTATGAGTTATATTGAGTGTTATTTAACGCTTATATAATAATAATAATAGCTAGACTATTAATTAGTCACGGTTAACGTTAAAACTAAACTCTAGTGGTATTAATACTAGGTTTTGGTCAAGGAAAAATTGTTTTGAGATAATGAAGTGCTGTTCAAGTACCGAGTCACCACCTAATCAGGTGAGTGCATAGTTACTTTCATCTTACACATAGATATGAAGTATTTTATACAAATTACGTCCTATGTGTGCATATTATCTGAATACTTGCTGTTTATGTTGGATGAATGATTTTTATACACGTTTTTCATGATTTAAACTGTTTATGTATTTTATATCTACAAAAATGTTGGGGTAAAACATGGGTAGATGTAATAAGACGATGTGTGATAAAATGATGAGAGGCCTCGATGTTGTTGGTGATCCAGTCATCTAGCGGAGTATAGATGACGACCACAAACTCTTCTAGACAGTCTAGTGGAACGCTAGCAGGCTCGCAACCTGTAGGTGTTTGTGAACGATGTGTTCACCGGTGCACTCCATCCCCCTCATGGCTGCCTTTAGGAAATTTATTGCTGAGGAACCCCCTTAGCAGTAGTGTCCATCCCGATGATGATCCTTAGGCTATGTCCCTTATGATAGGTGTTTAGGGACGTAAAGTGAGGATAACGGGAACGGGTAATCCGGTTATTGTTGGTTGATGAAATTAATAAACTTATTTATTGTGGGTTGAAAACCCTATGTGCTCACCAGGCTCCCAAGCCCGACCCACTCAGTTTCATGTATTACAGGTAGTGGCGCTCGAGCATAGATGTGATGTTTTGGATGAGGGATTACGAATATAGGCCTGTAGATATGAAATAATGTAGTAAGGCTTATGTTGTACTGTTTATGCTTTGATCTGTATCGAACATGCCATCCCGAGTCTTTTAATGAAATACATTTCCTTGGAAATGCTTTTGATAAATCTTTATCATATTTTGTTTTGGGACAAATTCTGCAACACTTTTATTTAAAATGTTACTCTGATTTTCAAACAAGCATAAACAAAATCGGTCTTTTCTGGCCGTGAAAATGGGGATGTCACAACAGATCCTAGGGGGCCGGAATTGGTGCCTTCGACCCATGGGTACAGTGAGGAGACTCACCTCACAGTCAGGCAAAATAACTGCTACCATACGCTGCTCCAAATACCAACTCTACCGATCACCTTACAATAAATAATGACCACAACTTAGACATAAGCTCAACATACCCAAAATACCATTATGTAAACTTAGTCAAAATCCTGGTCAAGTCGAAAGTCAAAAAGTCAAAAGGTCAAAAGTCATCCGAGTTGACTTAGCTAAGTACGCCCAACGTACTCAGCTTGTACGCTTAGCATACTCAAGATCCACAATCAGGCCTCTCATCGCATATGTGCAGTGTACACCAATGTACACCCAACGTATGCTGGCTATTTAAGAACTTATTCCATTAAGTATTTTCGATCAAAGGCAAATCTAGTCCCAAAATAACATCTTAAGTCATAAAGTTTCCAACTTTATGAATTTGCATGGCTAGGAAGTGCTCAATACCAAAACCCTAACTTCTTAACTCATTAAGACATTTTAGAACATGCATGGACGAAAAATAAGGACAAAGATTACATTTTTATAGTTCCTAAAGCTTCATAATGGATAAAATTTCCAACTTTATCCATTAGAATGGTCCACACAACCAAGATCTAGTCTTTAAGTCTCACAGGGACCAAAAGAGCATTTTTTTGAACTTAATCCATTAAGTACAAGTCTCAAACCATTAGATTTGAATCAATATGATGTTTAGATGGATAAAGTTTCCAAATTTATCCATAACAAGGTCACAAACTTACAAGATCTAAACTTTATGCACTAAAGTGACCAAAAGCTCATAACACCCAAGACTAGCTAGTCTAACAAATGCATCATCAAGATTCAAACTTTATACCTCTAGAAGAAAGCTGAAGGTGAACAAAGTTTGGATCTACAAGATCCAATGCAACCAAAACTTCTCCAGTGAGTTCCTTCTTCTCCAAGATGCACCATGAACACTCCAAAGCACTTAAAAAATACCTTTTTTTGCTCACAAGGCTCAAACTAGGGTTAGGGTTTTTAGGGAGGGTGTTGGAGAGGTGGAGGCTGAGAATGGAATGGGTTTGGGGAAGTTAAGGATCTTAAATAGGTCTAAAACCATGATAATAGCATTTGGTCGCTGATCGCGTATGCCCAACGTACTCCTGGTATGCCCAACATACTCAGGAATACCCTAGTACGCCATCGTACGCAGCTTAAGCCAAAACCATCCTAACATCAAACGATCATAACTTCTTTGTTTCAACTCCGATTTCAACGATCTTTATGAAGGGTTTTGAGCATTCTAACACTCCTAAGGTGTACATGCAACCCTAGAAACCTTGGATCTATGTTTTACTAGGATACATGCAAATTTGATTTTCCAAGGTTCTTAGCCTAACTAGCATGGCATGGGGAACTTTGAAACATAAAGCTAGTAAGAGAACATACCTTTCTTGTTGCTTGGATTCCTTAAGAACCTTGTGAGCCTAGCACCTCAAGTGTGATGCCTCAAATGTTTCACACAACACCACAAACCTTGGAATAACTTTGAGAGAAGTACACTGTCACCCAAAATCAGCTAGCCCCCTTGTTCTACACATAGTGCCGATTTTGGTAGCCCATGGGGTCCTTTTATAGTTGTGTCAAAAGTAGGGTTACACCATGTAAACCCTAATGTGAATGGCTTTTCATATTCCATGATCCATGGGTTTATAACCTCCATGGACTATCCATGGAGCACCTTATGGGTTTTAGCACAACTTAATAAACCATGGATCATTAGCCCACTATAAAAGAATAGATGATTTACACAATCAACCCCATATATTTAATTAGTCTCAATTTTGATCACAAAATTAATTCCAAATTAATTCTTGATGAATACTAATTAAATAATATTATTAATATATTAGAACTTATAATATATTAATAAACCATAAATGTCCTTTCTCTCATTTAGTCCATCCAAGTGTTGCAATGCCATGCAATCAAAATGGACCATGCTAACCGGGTCAAGTACATTCCAGAAATAGTTATGAACTTAGACACCTAATCCAACAGTCTCCCACTTGGATAAGTCTAATAACTATAACTGTAGAATGACTTCAGGAACCGATCAGCAATCGTAGCTCTTTCAAAGTCTCGCGGAATTGAGATGATGATGATACACCATTTAAGATAAGTGATCATATAATCCTCTGTTCTAGATATCAGCCGGACAAATACATGGAACAATGTCGTACTTATTGTCCAGCAGTATGTTTGCCGATTTCTGATTTGTTTGACATAGAACTTAATCGAACACATCAATTTAGTTCTGATCGGGCCCGGTACATAGGTCACAACAAAATCATCGAGGGGCCCAAATATCGCTTCTAATCCAAGAAGGAACAGATAAACTTCGACTCATATGCTTGTTCTACTACTTGTTGAATTATACACAAAGGCACGTTTTATAACATCGAGTTACCAATGCGTTTTCGTACAATCAATGTATAACCAACTCATAGTCAACAACTCATATCTCTAGGTTTGAAGACTTATATGATATTACCGTCTCACGATCACTCGAGATAAATTCCATGAAGTGATACAAGTGAGCGTGGGTGGAATCCAATACTCAGAACTTATGAGCACTCATGAATGTTGTAGCAACCCTTGCTATGTCCAACACTTTAGACATCTACAAGCTAGCTTCATGACAGTCTTGATTCATATCTACTTCCAACATATGACCGACTGTGGAGAATTTGAATAATATGATATACCATAACATAATTATTCTGGAAGTCAAAACATGCAAAATGAAATGATAGTAAACGATTGACAGAAGATAGCAACACTTTACTTATAAATAAACAACAACTTTTATTTATCATCAAATGTCAATTACACTTTACAAATTTCAAAGCTATCTAATTTCAAAAACTAATATCATCCTTTAGCCCTATGCGCCTCACATGCTGAAGATGCTTAACCCTGCCCAGTCCCTTCGTGAGGGGATCTGCTGGGTTCTCATCTGATGATACCCTATTTGCCACGAGGAGTCCTTCTTCTATTCGATGTCTGATGAAATGGTACAACTCCAAGGTCTCCAATGAAGTTCTTTAGCCATATAGCCTCCTTTGCTGCCTCGCTTGCTGCTATATACTCTGATTCGCAAGTTGAATCAGCCACTGTCTCCTGCTTGGAACTTTTCCAAGTAATTGCTCCTCCGTTTAAGGTAAAGACCCAGCCTGACTGAGAGCGGAAAGTATCCCTATCAGTCTGGAAGCTAGCATCACTATTCCCTACTACTCTCAAGTCATCACTCCCACCGAGGGTAAGGACCCGGTCCTTAGTCCTCTGCAGGTACTTGAGAATGTTCTTTACCGTAATCCAGTGAGCCTTGCCAGGGTTCCCTTGATATCTGCTGACCATGCTCAAAGCAAAGGCCACATCAGGACGAGTACAAGTCATATCATACATGATCGAGCCTACAGCGGAAGCATACGGTACTCGACTCATCTCAGCTATCTCAGCCTCTGTACTCAGGTTCTGAGTCTTACTCAATCAGGCGTTACTTTGGATCAGTAAATCTCCTTTCTTGGAATTCTGCATGCTGAACCTATTCAACAACTTATCCAAGTAGGTACTCTGACTAAGTCCAATTAGTCTCTTACTCCTGTCTCTCAAAATCCTTATCCCTATGATATAGGCAGCTTCACCAAGGTCCTTCATAGAGAAACACTTCCCAAGCCAGGACTTCACTTGCTGCATAGATGGGATGTCATTTCCTATGAGTAGTATGTCATCCAAATACAATACCAAAAAGCTAACTATACTCCCACTAGCCTTGACATATACACATGACTCATCTTTGCTCCTCGAAAAGCCAAACTCTTTGACTTTCTCATCGAAACAAAGATTCCATCTGCGAGGTGCTTGTTTTAATCCATAGATGGATTTCTCAAGCTTACACACTCTATTAGGGTACTCTGTACTGACAAAACCCTCTGGCTGACTCATGTAAACATCCTCAGCCAAGTTTCCATTAAGGAAAGCGGTTTTAACATCCATTTTCCATATTTCATAATCATGAAATGCAGCAATGGCTAACATAACCCTAATAGACGTAATCTTTGCTACTGGTGAAATGGTCTCATCATAATCAACTCCCGGAGTTTGAGAGAAGCCCTTTGCAACTAGTCGCGCCTTATAAGTGTGTACATTTCCATCCATTTCGGTCTTCTTATTGAAGATCCATTTGCAACCGACTGTCTTACGACTTGGTACATTGTCAACCAAGTTCCAAACTTGATTGTCATACATGGACTGTATCTCGCTGTCCATAGCCTCTTTCCATTTAGCAGCCTCATGGCCTGCCATGGCTTCCGTGTAGCTGTTAGGTTCATCCAGACTTACCAGTGTGTTATCACTGATAAGTGTATCACCTTCCGCAGTAATATGGAAACCATAGTAATGCTCAGGTGCATTCCTAACTCTCGTGGAACGCCTCACAGGTACAGACTCGTCAATCGGATCAACATGAGTTTCCTCCTCAGGTTGATTTCTAGGCTTTGAGGTTCCTTCACCACTTGACTCTTGAATTTCTTCAAGATCAATTTTTCCTCCCAATGTTTCCTTGGCTTATGAACTCTTTCTCGCGAAAGACTCCTCTACTTGCTACAAAGACCACATTATCACTGGGTCTATAGAAGAGATAACCAAAGGATTTCTGTGGGTAGCCGATGAAAATACACATCTCACTTCTAGGTTCGAGCTTGTCGTGAGTCTCATGCCTCACGAAATCCTTGCAACCCCAAATCTTGATGTGGTCCAAATTGGGAACTTTCCCAGTCCACATCTCATGAGGTGTTTTGGCAACCTTCTTTGTATGGACTAGATTAAGGATATGGGGGCAGTCTCTGAGGCGTACCCCCAAAATGAGATTGGTAGCAAAGATCGACTCATCATGGAACGAACCATGTCCAACAAGGTCCGATTACGCCTCTCATCCACACCATTCAACTGCGGTGTCCTGGGAGGTGTCAATTGTGAGACAACCCCACATTCCTTAAGATAGTCAAGGAACTCTGTACTAAGATACTCACCACCTTGATCGGATCGAAGCATCTTAATGTTCCTGCCGATCTGATTCTCCACTTCCTATTTAAACTCCTTGAACTTTTCAAAGGTTTCTGACTTATGCTTGATTAAGTAGACATATCCATATCTAATATAATCATCAGTAAAAGTCACATAGAAGTGGTTAGCATCCCTTGTGGCAGTTATAAAGGGTCCACACACATTTGTGTGTACAAGATCCAAAAACCTTCACCCTTAGCACAAGTACCAGTGAAGGGTGACTTTGTTATTTTCCCAAGCAAACAAGATTCACAACTATCAACCGACTTTAGGTCAAATGACTCCAAGACTCCATCCTTTTGGAGTTGGCCTATGCGTTTCTTGCTTACATGTCCAAGACGACAATGCCATAATGATGCTTTATCCATGCTAGTGGAAGAATCAATACACAACACATTATTTCCTAGGTTATCTACAACCGACACAGTTTCATATACAACATCACAAGGTAATGCTTTAAAATAAAGAACAATATTAAAGAAAGCATTAATACCACCACATTCATTATCAAACGAAAAGGTAAACCCTTGTTTGTACAAACCATGAAAGAAAATAATATTTCTCGCCATTTCAGACGAGTAACAACATTTATTCAAATCTAATCTTAACCCACTACCTAACAACAAAGAATAAACTCCAATCTTGGTGATAGGTGAAGCTTTCATATTCCCCATGATTAAGTTTATCTTCCCATGCTCCACATTCTCACTTCTTCTTAGTCCCTGCAAATCAGAACATATGTGAATACCACAACCTGTATCAAGGACCCAAGAATTAGAATAGGGTGAGTTACTAGACAATATAGTGTAAATACCTGTATGGTTGGGTTTCACTTTCCCATCCTTAACGTCTTGCAGATACTTTGGGCAGTTTCGCTTCCAGTGTGACTTTTCATGGCAATAGAAGCATTCAGCCTCTTTAGGGTTGGCAGAAGGAGTGAAAAAACCTCTTTTGGTTCCACTTGAATAGGATCCATCAAGGGACTTTCCCTTGGTACCCTTCGAAGGGATCTTCCTCTTCTTCCCTTTACCTTGCCCGATTGCCAAGACAGGGGCCGCGGTAGGAGTAGGAGTAGTAACAACCGAATTACCTTTAAGACCACTTTCCGCGGTCTTCAAAAGTCCTTGAAGTTTGCTGAGTGTAATTTCCTCCTTGTTCATGTGATATGTCATCCGAAATTGATGTCCGTGAAGTTTGCTGAGTGTAACTTCCTCCTTGTTCATGTGATATGTCATCCGAAATTGATCATAACACGAAGGTAAGGAGTGCAAAATGATGTCAATTTCCAACTCCTCGGGGAAGTTCACATTCAATTTCAGCAAACGGTCCACATACCTTTGCATTTTCTGCATGTGGCCCGAGATGGGTTCACCATCCTTCATCCGGGTTGTTATCATGGAGGAGATGATGTCATACCTCTCTTGACGAGCACTTTGATGGTAGCGGTCCATCAAGTACTGGTGCATCTCAAAAGGGTAATAGTCCTCATAGGACTTTTGGAGCTCGGCTGTCATCGTGGCCAACATGATACATACCACTTTGGTGGCATCTCTCTCATGAGTCTGGTATTCAACGATCTCCTTAGGAGTAGCAGACGACTCATCAAGTTCCATAAGCTCCTTGTCGAGGACATATTCCTTTTCCTCGTAGCGAGTGGCCATCCTGATGTTCCGGATCCAATCCATAAAGTTGGAACCATCAAAGATGACTCTCCCACAAAGATTCATGAGAGAGAAGGAGCCGGTAGGGTTTGAGCCAGAAGCAGCATTGTTGGAAGACATCTGAAAAGAAAGAAGGACAAGTTTAGATTAGATATAAAGATAGTCCTTAATAAGACACCCAAATGTAATATTAAGGCTAGGACCCAACACAATATTTTATAACTTAGAAGAGGGATGCCGTAATCCAAGCTATAAAATATTTGAAGGTAGGTGAATGATGATTCACCAATTTTTCACCATGAAAAACAAAATAAATTATTAGGTTTTTAATTGGTTTTGAAACTCCTAGATTCTTTTGAGATTCATTGAACTTTTCAATGGCATGTTTCAATCTCGAATGTTCCCTTCAAGTTTTGTGACTGGGATGCCGAGGATCACAGAACAAGGTGTGAATTAACCATGCAAATTACTTGGTACTCTTAATGTTTATCACCTAATCGATGTGCCGGTTAACCACACACGCTCCACCGATCTATGATAAACCTTAAGCCACCCTTTGCCTACCTTTTTAAGTCCAGGTTAGTGTGCCGGTTAACCACACACGCTCCACTAACGACTTAAGGAAAGTGCAAAGTGTAATTTCATGGGTTAGCGCCATATTCACATTTTTCCTAAAGTAACTAAGATTGGGAATTTATAAAAACATTTAGTTACTTTATAACCATCAAACTTTTAATGAGGATTTAAAGTCATTGTCCTACCCGTTCGGCTAACGACCCTCCACCAGTCAAGGAAGCAGTGGGTGAGAGTGGACACCCATTAAGCTGCCATTTTATAGGCAACAACCTTATACCCCCTTATAGACCAGCTTCGTGAATGAGACCTACTAACGGTAAAACGACTTGTTCTTACACACACACACACATATATATATATATATATATATATATATATATATATATATATATATTACTAACTTATAATATTATAAAGTATAAGGGTTGAATTTTAACTTTTAAAATTCTAGGGGTTGGAACTAAAGTTTTCTAAAGTGACTTTACATGTTCCAAAACTTGAGGGCAAGTTTTGTAACTATTCAAAACTTTTCAACTTCATAACTTATGAGTTATTAGTTTATTAAAATGAAGACTCTTCATTTTATGTAACCTATATGTTCATTAATGGACTTTAAAAGGAGTGACTTGTGGTAATCCATAACTTGAGGACAAATTATGGATTCCATTAAAACACATAATGATCAAGAATTAACTAACAAACAATTTGCAAATAATTCCTATGATCTAACAAAACTCATAAGCATATGAACATTTATATCAATAATTCCAAGAATCATATAAACACATATAAAACTTGAAAATTTGATAATAGCCATTGTAAATGGATTAGCATAACCATTACACCATCTAAAACAAGTTTTATAAGACCAAAACAGGTTTGGGTAATGTTTCTAGTCCATTTCCTGCAGCAAAACTCGAAAATCTGCATTCAGGGCCTCCTACTCGTCGAGTGCAAGAACCTACTCGACGAGTAGGATGAAATAACACATGGACTCGTCGAGTCCCCCCATGGACTTGGCGAGTTCACTCAGCAGAATGCATAAATCTTGAGTTTTTTCAACAATTTGCATCAAGTATCAAGAAATCAAGCCTAGGCTCTGATACCACTGAAGGGTTTTGAGCATTTTAACACTCCTAAGGTGTACATGCAACCCTAGAAACTTTGGATCTATGTTTTACTAAGATACATGCAAATTTGATTTTCCAAGGTTCTTAACCTAACTAGCATGGCATGGGAAACTTTGAAACATAAAGCTAGTAGGAGAACATACCTTTCTTGTTGCTTGAATTCCTTAAGAACCTTGTGAGCCTAGCACCTCAAGTGTGATGCCTCAAATGTTTCACACAACACCACAACCCTTGGAATAAGTTTGAGAGAAGTACACTATCACCCAAAATCGGCTAGCCCCCTTGTTCTACACATAGTGTCGATTTTGGTAGCATATGGGGTCCTTTTATAGTTGTGTCACAAGTAGGGTTACATCATGTAAACCCTAATGTGCATGGCTTTTCATATTCCATGATCCATGGGTTTATAACCTCCATAGACTTTCCATGGAGCACCTTATGGGTTTTAGCCCAACTTAATAAACCATGGATCATTATCCCACTATAAAAGAATAGATGATTTACACAATCAACCCCATATATATTTAATTAGTCTCAATTTTGATCACAAAATTAATTCCAAATTAATTCTTGATCAATACTAATTAAATAATATTATTAATATATTAGAACTTATAATATATTAATAAACCATAAGTGTCCTTTCTCTCATTTAGTCTATCCAAGTGTTGCAATGCCATGCAACCCAAATGGACCATGCCAACCGGGTCAAGTACATTCCAGAAATAGTTATGAACTTAGACACATAATCCAACACTTTATATCCACGGAAATGTATTGAGGAGCTCTACACATATATCTAATTACTTTTAACTTAAAACACGTCGTAATAATATCCTTAATTCATAAAAGATGTCTAAACACCACTTTTCCCATTATACCTTTGGGCTGCAAAGCACAAACCAAGCTCTTGGATCACTTAAACTACATTACCCACATCCAAATGGGTCTAAGTGTCTCCTTCCCCAAGGCTCGAAGCCTTATGATAATTGATCTTCCGGTAATGGCCCTGAAATATTGAATGACTCAAAACAGGGTGTTACAACTCTCCCCCACTTAAATTAGATTTCATCCTCGAAATCACTCCTTACTACCTTCCAGGAAATCAGACGATCCGTCCAATTCCTCTCGAACCCTACTTCCATGGAAAGTTGACTCACACTCATAGTGACCTTCCAATGCTACCATCAAAACCCAATCATACCAGTACTCACACGCCCTGATGGAGAACGAATTATTGATCCACTAACTTATTCAATACGGAAAAACTAGCACTTCACTTCTATAAGTTTGAAACCCCCAAAACTTTACCTGACCTCCTGACAGGCATAACCATTCCGAAACACAATCAATAGATCCTCTCTCTACCATCTGAAATAAAAGACATCCTTCCAATCCTAAATTATCCAACCAATACCCTTAGCAGGCAGAATCCTTGACCATACCTTGCTATTGAAAATATCTTTCATAAAATAAAAGGCAACTTCCAACGCGAGTCCCATCACTTTGCCAACCCCGAACATGACTCACATTCTAAAATCCAAAGACTCGCACATGTATCTATCCAAAATCTTCTGATTCTATGGTGACCTCCCACTTAACTGAGATATAAACTCCTCAATCAACCACGGAGAGTGGCAGTCTCACACCTGGTCCCACCATAAGGTTCCGACTAAGAGTCTAGATGATAATGGCTACCTTAGCCTAACCATTACATTGATACCAACCACTAACCATAGAGTCATCCCACTCTAAAAGTGATCTAATACCTTGCTCAAGCTAATTTCCATCGGGTCTCACCCACCCTATCACAAGCCTATGGGCCTTGCTTACGGGTCTCACCCAGCCTGCATAATCGAATGGGCCTCGCCCATGGGTCTTAACCAGATGAGTTCTGTTACAGCCATAACATCGCCTCAGATCCAACGATCCTCAACCCAAACAAAGAGTAATCCTCAGACAATATTGTTCGCCTTGACCCAGGCATGCGTTGATCCTCTTTCAGCCAAATGACCACTCCTACAATGGCCTACCTCAATCTGGTGAATGCTACAACTACATCACAGACTTACATCACTTCCCTGGTAGCCAATCATCCATGTGTATGCTGTGGCTACCTCGTAGTCTTACAACACTCCCGCAACTACATGCCAACCTTGTGAATATTACGACTTCCCCATAGTCTTACAACACTTCCATAATACCATGGACCCAACCCATGGTCTTACTGTCTAACTACCAAGCCAACCACGATCATCATGAGTTGGATCCACATCCGACTATACCCCCAATCAGGTGTTCGTGTCATGCTTCGAACCCCAAAGCCTTCATCAGACAAGAGCAGGCAGAGAGGCTCTAACACAACCCTTAACCTGGATCCAATCACACGTCGACCATGCATTACTATGAATACGCCAACCTATCGTTGAAAGTTTCTGATCCTCAACCTTACACGACCTCTATCTAGAGTGCCACTTGAACTGACTTCCGTCTCGACTAGGATTTGGAACTCTTCTTGGTTCCGCACTTTATTTTATTCATGGAAATCCAAACGGTTCTCCCCCACTTGGATATAAATACACCTTGCCATGCTTACTAAAAACACCGAATAATAAATTCCTTTTCTAGAACTGACTGATCACCAACCCAACATCCCACTTACCGAAGGGTCTATACAATCCTAACCATCTTCAACCAATACGATTTTAAAATTTCTTTGACACTTCTAACGTCTGAACAAGCTCACGCGACCGCCATCATCATCCTCTTGCTACCGCTCCTTCTCTAGCAACAGTAGTGATTGGACCCAAAGTCCTTCCATAAATGATCGTCATCCCCACTGAGATAAACAACACTTCTGAGCCCTGACTTCATTGTTGAACTAATCATGATAATCCGTATACTAATCTTCCAAGCGATACCCCTGAACTGTTTCCACCAATGGCCCATAACAAACTAACTGACCATCTAAATCCAACTCAACAATATGTATCCCACTCATAACTCTCGTCATGGAAAAATGGCATATAACAATCCTTGATAATATCAACCAGGAAATAACAGAAAACTAAACCAAAAATAATGCCTTACACATATAATCACATAATTCCAAAGCACATAACTATACGGATAATAAGGCATGAAGAAAACAAAAGATAACATACCCGCAATAGCATCTGATGAAACTCTGGCCTCCCCTGACTGAAGCTGAAATGCTCGGCTCCTCGCTGCTGGGGCTTCTGCTATGCCCTCACGACCATCAGTGATCCTCAAAGTAACTGGAGCAGGTGCACTTACTGCTCCACCCCTCAACATCGGACAGTCGACCTTCTTGTGGCCCGCCTGGTTGCAGTGAAAACACATCGAAACTGATCCACAGAGGCAATCCCTGCTGAAATGACCCATCTGACAACAACTGAAACATCCTCTTCCTGTCTCCCTATAGTCTCCCTCATGGATCCTCCCACACTTGGCACAACGACCTCCGCCCTGATGGCCTCGTAAACGTGAATCTTGAGTCTTGGGCCTCTTTTCCTATCCCAATACAATCTGAATCTGCTTTGGCTTCCTCTTCCCGAGGTGCTCCAAGCTATCATGCCCTCCAAAGTCTGACAAGCTGAAAAGCTAACAGACTCTCGGATATCGTCTCACATCATATCATGGTACATTGTCTTCTTCATCTCCTTGTTTACGGAATACTGCAGGACTAAAAGATCACTCCTAAACTTGGCGGTGATCTATGCCACAATCTCAATCGTCTGGCGAACGTCCTGAAACTCCCTCGCCAACTGCTGCACCTCAATGGCTGGGGAAAAATCTACCCTAAACCAGGTACCAAACTCGTCCTAATTCATCACCTCAATGGTTGCGCCTCCCAAAGCGAAATCTACCTCCTCCTACCAATCTCGAGCTCCGCCTTTCAGAAGACAGGAAACAAATATGACCTTCGATCCCTCGGGGCAGAAACTCGTCCCGAAAGCGTTCATCATATCCGTTAACCCCCACCTACTAGCAATGGGGTCCTTTACCCTAAAGAACTCGGAAGGTCTACAAGCACGTAACTCGCAGAAGGAAAGAGTGCGAGCTCCCGCAATAGCCATAATCTCAGTGTGGAACGTGCCCATATGCTCATCCAAAATCTCCATGATCCCCTCCTTGACCGAACCGAAGATCACAGGAGTCTGCTCCAAAATACCGCAGGTGATCTCCGACAAGATGAACTCCTGCATCTGCTCATCAATCGGCTCAATGCCAACACCTGAGCCCGAACCAGATCCTCTACCACGAGTGCTCATCACCATGCTAAAAAAGAACCATACAATAACCAGAACATAACCAAGAATGCTCATCTGCAGACTTCCTAGATTCTATATGACTCCCCTCGATTCGAGTATGGAACTTGTTCTTTCTGTAGTACGGGCCCAATACTACCTTCCATACCTATCCATACTTTCCTCAAGTGTTATCCCGAATCCTCCAAGTCACATTCTCAAATCGGTACTCTAAGTACCTGCTAATCAACGCAACCAAACCGAATAAGGCACTTCCTAGGCTCTCCTAGGTTCCGATCTCACAATGCCATCAGTTGCTGAAGAACTCCCACTAATATCAGTTACCTACTTCATGAATATAATCACATGCCACAAACCTTAGAAAATCCTTCGAGTAACAGACTCAACCCTACAACAGTTAGATTCAAACGAGAACTGCACAGCAGAGTCAAATCCATCACACTGAGTGTAACACCCCGAAATTCAGGTATAACTCTTTAATCCTTCTTCTTTTCCAAGTTGTCGAAATTAGCCCAAAATAGGAAATCGTGACAAGTGGGTACGCTGGGCGTACTGAAGAGTACGCTGCGCATACCTATGGGCGTGATTTTGACGCGGGCTCTACCCAGGTACGCTGGGCATACCTTAGCTTACGCTGGGCGTAATGGGCCCAGACTCAAAAGCCTAAATGAGACATGAGCACTATAAAAGGAATGCTACAGCCTCCATCCCAGCCACTATTTCCAGAGAGTGAAACCCTAAAAGAGCTAAACCTTCATTCTAAACTTGTGTGTGTGTTTTTGAGCTTGAAAGTGTCATTGTGTGCTTGTAAAGAAGAAGAGAAGACCTTGAAGAGGAAAGATTGGAGTCCAAGCTTCCAGATCTGAGCTATTCTGAGTGGGGAGCTTCTCACAAAGGTAAAAAGCTTCAAACTTTACCACTCTTTTGTTATGAACATCATATAGGAGCATTTTTAGGGTTTAAGTCCCAAAGGTGGAGACTTTTTGAGCAAAGGAACTCTATGGACCTAGATCTACCCCATTTCAGTGTATCTTGTGTTATAAACCCATAAAAATCCAATCTTGGACGTTAAGATTAAGTCATGCATGAGATTAGGGCTTAATGGGGAAAGAGGATATGTGGTTGAAGTGATTGGTGACCTTTACAGCCATGCAAAGGCTTAAAGGCTTCGACTTTATGGGTTAAGAGGCATTAGAAGGACTAGATATGGAATATGAGCTTGTATCTTAATCGATTCAGACCAAACACATTCAGAGCATGAAACTGAGACTTACGCTGGGCGTAAATCTCAGAACGCGCCGCGTAGGGGTTGAGATCCCCGATTCTGGATAGCCGAGGTACGCCCCGCGTACTGCCCTCTGTTGACTTTCGTTGACTTTTAGGGTTTGGTCAACAATTGGACATTTGGACCATTGGAGGGGTAAAATGGTCTCTTCCCCTTCTAAGAGAGTATAGGAAGGGATTAGTCTAGCCTTGGAGAATCGTTGTTAATTAGAGGTAAATTACTTTATGTGATTAGGCGGAGGCTAGATCAGTATTTCGAGTTCGAGACTTTCCGAGATTACCCGAGGTGAGTCTTCTCACTATACATTACCTTGAATGGTATCTATGTGCAGACCGGAGGGTCTTATGTGTATGTGTATGTTTGATATTTATGTGCATTGTGTTATATGTATGCTATGTGTTATATTGACCAGACCAGAGGGTCCAACGACTCATGAGGCCAGAGGGTCCTCGATCAGACTTGACCGAAGGGTCCAACGAGCTAGACCGGACCGGAAGGTCCAACGAGCTACGGGACGGGAGGATCCCGCTGAGACACATTCACCGGAGGGTCATACTTGGTTATAGCCTCGAGTGGCTTATGTGCTGTATGTGTATTTTGGGGAACTCACTAAGCATTTATGCTTACCGTGTTATGTGATATGTGTTTCAGGTACTAGCGAGGATCGCGGGAAGGCGCCGGCATAATTTGTACACACTGACAGAGGATTTTGTTTTTGAGATTCTAAGATATGTTTTACCATGACAACAATTGATACACTTGTGTTTTGAGATGATTTAAATGAGCTGCTGAAGAACTCCCACTAATATCAGTTACCTACTTCATGAATATAATCACATGCCACAAACCTTAGAAAATCCTTCGAGTAACAGACTCAACCTTACAACAGTTAGATTCAAACGAGAACTGCACAGCAGAGTCAAATCCATCACACTGAGTGTAACACCCCAAAATTCAGGTATAACTCTTTAATCCTTCTTCTTTTCCAAGTTGTCGAAATTAGCCCAAAATAGGAAATCGTGACAAGTGGGTACGCTGGGCGTACTGAAGAGTACGCTGCGCATACCTATGGGCGTGATTTTGACGCGGGCTCTACCTAGGTACGCTGGGCATACCTTAGCTTACGCTGGGCGTAATGGGCCCAGACTCAAAACCCTAAATGAGACATGAGCACTATAAAAGGAATGCTACAGCCTCCATCCCAGCCACTATTTCCAGAGAGTGAAACCCTAAAAGAGCTAAACCTTCATTCTAAACTTGTGTGTGTGTTTTTGAGCTTGAAAGTGTCATTGTGTGCTTGTAAAGAAGAAGAGAAGACCTTGAAGAGGAAAGATTGGAGTCCAAGCTTCCAGATCTGAGCTATTCTGAGTGGGGAGCTTCTCACAAAGGTAAAAAGCTTCAAACTTTACCACTCTTTTGTTATGAACATCATATAGGAGCATTTTTAGGGTTTAAGTCCCAAAGGTGGAGACTTTTTGAGCAAAGGAACTCCATGGACCTAGATCTACCCCATTTCAGTGTATCTTGTGTTATAAACCCATAAAAATCCAATCTTGGACGTTAAGATTAAGTCATGCATGAGATTAGGGCTTAATGGGGAAAGAGGATATGTGGTTGAAGTGATTGGCGACCTTTACAGCCATGCAAAGGCTTAAAGGCTTCGACTTTATGGGTTAAGAGGCATTAGAAGGACTAGATATGGAATATGAGCTTGTATCTTAATCGATTCAGACCAAACACATTCAGAGCATGAAACTGAGACTTACGCTGGGCGTAAATCTCAGAACGCGCCGCGTAGGGGTTGAGATCCCCGATTTTGGATAGCCGAGGTACACCCCGCGTACTGCCCTCTGTTGACTTTCGTTGACTTTTAGGGTTTGGTCAACAATTGGACATTTGGACCATTGGAGGGGTAAAATGGTCTCTTCCCCTTCTAAGAGAGTATAGGAAGGGATTAGTCTAGCCTTGGAGAATCGTTGTTAATTAGAGGTAAATTACTTTATGTGATTAGGCGGAGGCTAGATCAGTATTTCGAGTTCGAGACTTTCCGAGATTACCCGAGGTGAGTCTTCTCACTATACATTACCTTGAATGGTATCTATGTGCAGACCGGAGGGTCTTATGTGTATGTGTATGTTTGATATTTATGTGCATTGTGTTATATGTATGCTATGTGTTATATTGACCAGACCAGAGGGTCCAACGACTCATGAGGCCAGAGGGTCCTCGATCAGACTTGACCGAAGGGTCCAACGAGCTAGACCGGACCGGAAGGTCCAACGAGCTACGGGACTGGAGGATCCCGCTGAGACACATTGACTGGAGGGTCATACTTGGTTATAGCCTCGAGTGGCTTATGTGCTGTATGTGTATTTTGGGGAACTCACTAAGCATTTATGCTTACCGTGTTATGTGATATGTGTTTCAGGTACTAGCGAGGATCGCGGGAAGGCGCCGGCATAATTTGTACACACTGACAGAGGATTTTGTTTTTGAGATTCTAAGATATGTTTTACCATGACAACAATTGATACACTTGTGTTTTGAGATGATTTAAATGAGCTGCTGAAGAACTCCCACTAATATCAGTTACCTACTTCATGAATATAATCACATGCCACAAACCTTAGAAAATCCTTCGAGTAACAGACTCAACCTTACAACAGTTAGATTCAAACGAGAACTGCACAGCAGAGTCAAATCCATCACACTGAGTGTAACACCCCAAAATTCAGGTATAACTCTTTAATCCTTCTTCTTTTCCAAGTTGTCGAAATTAGCCCAAAATAGGAAATCGTGACAAGTGGGTACGCTGGGCGTACTGAAGAGTACGCTGCGCATACCTATGGGCGTGATTTTGACGCGGGCTCTACCTAGGTACGCTGGGCATACCTTAGCTTACGCTGGGCGTAATGGGCCCAGACTCAAAACCCTAAATGAGACATGAGCACTATAAAAGGAATGCTACAGCCTCCATCCCAGCCACTATTTCCAGAGAGTGAAACCCTAAAAGAGCTAAACCTTCATTCTAAACTTGTGTGTGTGTTTTTGAGCTTGAAAGTGTCATTGTGTGCTTGTAAAGAAGAAGAGAAGACCTTGAAGAGGAAAGATTGGAGTCCAAGCTTCCAGATCTGAGCTATTCTGAGTGGGGAGCTTCTCACAAAGGTAAAAAGCTTCAAACTTTACCACTCTTTTGTTATGAACATCATATAGGAGCATTTTTAGGGTTTAAGTCCCAAAGGTGGAGACTTTTTGAGCAAAGGAACTCCATGGACCTAGATCTACCCCATTTCAGTGTATCTTGTGTTATAAACCCATAAAAATCCAATCTTGGACGTTAAGATTAAGTCATGCATAAGATTAGGGCTTAATCGGGAAAGAGGATATGTGGTTGAAGTGATTGGTGACCTTTACAGCCATGCAAAGGCTTAAAGGCTTCGACTTTATGGGTTAAGAGGCATTAGAAGGACTAGATATGGAATATGAGCTTGTATCTTAATCGATTCAGACCAAACACATTCAGAGCATGAAACTAAGACTTACGCTGGGCGTAAATCTCAGAACGCGCCGCGTAGGGGTTGAGATCCCCGATTCTGGATAGCCGAGGTACGCCCCGCGTACTGCCCTCTGTTGACTTTCGTTGACTTTTAGGGTTTGGTCAACAATTGGACATTTGGACCATTGGAGGGGTAAAATGGTCTCTTCCCCTTCTAAGAGAGTATAGGAAGGGATTAGTCTAGCCTTGGAGAATCGTTGTTAATTAGAGGTAAATTACTTTATGTGATTAGGCGGAGGCTAGATCAGTATTTCGAGTTCGAGACTTTCCGAGATTACCCGAGGTGAGTCTTCTCACTATACATTACCTTGAATGGTATCTATGTGCAGACCGGAGGGTCTTATGTGTATGTGTATGTTTGATATTTATGTGCATTGTGTTATATGTATGCTATGTGTTATATTGACCAGACCAGAGGGTCCAACGACTCATGAGGCCAGAGGGTCCTCGATCAGACTTGACCGAAGGGTCCAACGAGCTAGACCGGACCGGAAGGTCCAACGAGCTACGGGACTGGAGGATCCCGCTGAGACACATTGACCGGAGGGTCATACTTGGTTATAGCCTCGAGTGGCTTATGTGCTGTATGTGTATTTTGGGGAACTCACTAAGCATTTATGCTTACCGTGTTATGTGATATGTGTTTCAGGTACTAGCGAGGATCGCAGGAAGGCGCCAGCATAATTTGTACACACTGACAGAGGATTTTGTTTTTGAGATTCTAAGATATGTTTTACCGTGACAACAACTGATACACTTGTGTTTTGAGATGATTTAAATGAGCTGCTGAAGAACTCCCACTAATATCAGTTACCTACTTCATGAATATAATCACATGCCACAAACCTTAGAAAATCCTTCGAGTAACAGACTCAACCTTACAACAGTTAGATTCAAACGAGAACTGCACAGCAGAGTCAAATCCATCACACTGAGTGTAACACCCCGAAATTCAGGTATAACTCTTTAATCCTTCTTCTTTTCCAAGTTGTCGAAATTAGCCCAAAATAGGAAATCGTGACAAGTGGGTACGCTGGGCGTACTGAAGAGTACGCTGCGCATACCTATGGGCGTGATTTTGACGCGGACTCTAACCAGGTACGCTCGGCGTACCTTAGCTTACGCTGTGCGTAATGGGCCCAGACTCAAAAGCCTAAATGAGACATGAGCACTATAAAAGGAATGCTACAGCCTCCATCCCAGCCACCATTTCTAGAGAGTGAAACCCTAAAAGAGCTAAACCTTCGTTCTAAACTTGTGTGTGTGTTTTTGAGCTTGAAAGTGTCATTGTGTGCTTGTAAAGAAGAAGAGAAGACCTTGAAGAGGAAAGATTGGAGTCCAAGCTTCCAGATCTGAGCTATTCTGAGTGGGGAGCTTCTCACAAAGGTAAAAAGCTTCAAACTTTACCACTCTTTTGTTATGAACATCATATAGGAGCATTTTTAGGGTTTAAGTCCCAAAGGTGGAGACTTTTTGAGCAAAGGAACTCCATGGACCTAGATCTACCCCATTTCAGTGTATCTTGTGTTATAAACCCATAAAAATCCAATCTTGGACGTTAAGATTAAGTCATGCATGAGATTAGGGCTTAATGGGGAAAGAGGATATGTGGTTGAAGTGATTGGTGACCTTTACAGCCATGCAAAGGCTTAAAGGCTTCGACTTTATGGGTTAAGAGGCATTAGAAGGACTAGATATGGAATATGAGCTTGTATCTTAATCGATTCAGACCAAACACATTCAGAGCATGAAACTGAGACATACGCTGGGCGTAAATCTCAGAACGCGCCGCGTAGGGGTTGAGATCCCCGATTCTAGATAGCCGAGGTACGCCCCACGTACTGCCCTCTGTTGACTTTCGTTGACTTTTAGGGTTTGGTCAACAATTGGACATTTGGACCATTGGAGGGGTAAAATGGTCTCTTCCCCTTCTGAGAGAGTATAGGAAGGGATTAGTCTAGCCTTGGAGAATCGTTGTTAATTAGAGGTAAATTACTTTATGTGATTAGGCGGAGGCTAGATCAGTATTTCGAGTTCGAGACTTTCCGAGATTACCCGAGGTGAGTCTTCTCACTATACATTACCTTGAATGGTATCTATGTGCAGACCGGAGGGTCTTATGTGTATGTGTATGTTTGATATTTATGTGCATTGTGTTATATGTATGCTATGTGTTATACTGACCGGACCAGAGGGTCCAACGACTCATGAGGCCAGAGGGTCCTCGATCAGACCGGACCGAAGGGTCCAACGAGCTAGACCGGACCGGAAGGTCCAAGAGCTACGGGACTGGAGGATCCCGCTGAGACACATTGACCGGAGGGTCATACTTGGTTATAGTCTCGAGTGGCTTATGTACTGTATGTGTATTTTGGGGAACTCACTAAGCATTTGTGCTTACCGTGTTATGTGATATGTGTTTCAGGTACTAGCGAGGATCGCGGGAAGGCGCCGGCATAATTTGTACACACTGACAGAGGATTTTGTTTTTGAGATTCTAAGATATGTTTTACCGTGACAACAATTGATACACTTGTGTTTTGAGATGATTTAAATGAGCTGCTGAAGAACTCCCACTAATATCAGTTACCTACTTCATGAATATAATCACATGCCACAAACCTTAGAAAATCCTTCGAGTAACAGACTCAACCTTACAACAGTTAGATTCAAACGAGAACTGTACAACAGAGTCAAATCCATCACACTGAGTGTAACACCCCGAAATTCAGGTATAACTCTTTAATCCTTCTTCTTTTCCAAGTTGTCGAAATTAGCCCAAAATAGGAAATCGTGACAAGTGGGTACGCTGGGCGTACTGAAGAGTACGCTGTGCATACCTATGGGCGTGATTTTGACTCGGACTCTACCCTGGTATGCTGGGCGTACCTTAGCTTACGCTGGGCGTAATGGGCCCAGACTCAAAAGCCTAAATGAGACATGAGCACTATAAAAGGAATGCTACAGCCTCCATCCCAGCCACTATTTCCAGAGAGTGAAACCCTAAAAGAGCTAAACCTTCATTCTAAACTTGTGTGTGTGTTTTTGAGCTTGAAAGTGTCATTGTGTGCTTGTAAAGAAGAAGAGAAGACCTTGAAGAGGAAAGATTGGAGTCCAAGCTTCCAGATCTGAGCTATTCTGAGTGGGGAGCTTCTCACAAAGGTAAAAAGCTTCAAACTTTACCACTCTTTTGTTATGAACATCATATAGGAGCATTTTTAGGGTTTAAGTCCCAAAGGTGGAGACTTTTTGAGCAAAGGAACTCCATGGACCTAGATCTACCCCATTTCAGTGTATCTTGTGTTATAAACCCATAAAAATCCAATCTTGGACGTTAAGATTAAGTCATGCATAAGATTAGGGCTTAATCGGGAAAGAGGATATGTGGTTGAAGTGATTGGTGACCTTTACAGCCATGCAAAGGCTTAAAGGCTTCGACTTTATGGGTTAAGAGGCATTAGAAGGACTAGATATGGAATATGAGCTTGTATCTTAATCGATTCAGACCAAACACATTCAGAGCATGAAACTAAGACTTACGCTGGGCGTAAATCTCAGAACGCGCCGCGTAGGGGTTGAGATCCCCGATTCTGGATAGCCGAGGTACGCCCCACGTACTGCCCTCTGTTGACTTTCGTTGACTTTTAGGGATTGGTCAACAATTGGACATTTGGACCATTGGAGGGGTAAAATGGTCTCTTCCCCTTCTGAGAGAGTATAGGAAGGGATTAGTCTAGCCTTGGAGAATCGTTGTTAATTAGAGGTAAATTACTTTATGTGATTAGGCGGAGGCTAGATCAGTATTTCGAGTTCGAGACTTTCCGAGATTACACGAGGTGAGTCTTCTCACTATACATTACCTTGAATGGTATCTATGTGCAGACCGGAGGGTCTTATGTGTATGTGTATGTTTGATATTTATGTGCATTGTGTTATATGTATGCTATGTGTTATACTGACCGGACCAGAGGGTCCAACGACTCATGAGGCCAGAGGGTCCTCGATCAGACCGGACCGAAGGGTCCAACGAGCTAGACCGGACTGGAAGGTCCAACGAGCTACGGGACTGGAGGATCCCGCTGAGACACATTGACCGGAGGGTCATACTTGGTTATAGTCTCGAGTGGCTTATGTGTTGTATGTGTATTTTGGGGAACTCACTAAGCATTTATGCTTACTGTGTTATGTGATATGTGTTTCAGGTACTAGCGAGGATCGCGGGAAGGCGCCGGCATAATTTGTACACACTGACAGAGGATTTTGTTTTTGAGATTCTGCGATATGTTTTACTGTGACAACAATTGATACACTTGTGTTTTGAGACGATTTAAATGAGGAATGTTATGTTTGAAAAATGAAAAATTGTTTTGAATTTTTACGTCGTTACACTGAGATTATTTAACCTTTGCAACATGTGACTTGACATATTCGCTTAATAGTTAACTCACATCACTAAGAGTTCCACAAATCATAAAGCAAGCAACATATGTGTAGTGACACTCCAAACCACATAACAAACGAAGGACATCCCAAGCTCATTTGCTACTATCCATGCTAGGAACCTCCACTCTCACTGTCGGTTGCCATATGCATGCAAATTATACATAATACAGGATCAAATAGATTTTCGAATAAAAGACTCTAGCCTAGGACCACAACCAAACGAGGAATAAGAAATAAGGCCAAATCAGTCATTCTAGGGCTATATGATCCTAAATGTATACAATTTTTAAAGCATACACTTAGCAATTACTGCTACCAATACATATTCCAAATCTAACATAGCATCCAATGCTTCCTAGGCTACAAGGAATCACATATCATACCAATCTATCATGCAATTCCTGAAGTATCCCTAGCCTTATCCTACAAACAATCATATCATATAACATATCAACATGTATGCGTATTCTGGGAATCACTTACTTGAGCTCGGCCAATTGTAAACATCACACCCCCTTTTTCTTTACAAAAGTCTTTTTAGATTTTTTTTCTTTTAAAAGATTACCAATTCCTCAGTTTGAGTTCAGTCACACCCGAGAGTGTGCCCGAATCCCTTAAACCATGCCTCTGATACCAACTTGTAACATCCCAAAAATCATAAGAAAAATTTCATTTTTAATTTAACCGAAAACATAACTTATCCTTTTTTTCCAATCATTCAAAAGTATTTCAGAATAAAAAAAGTTATCAGAGTACAATCCCAAAATCATCTAGTTACGGAAAACATGGGTGGATGCGCTGCGATCAAGCCGACCCCTTCCCTTTCGAACCGGAAGTACCAGAAACCATAACCAAGAAACTATAAGCACAAATCTTAGTAACTTCCCCAAAATACCACATATCATACATACCATTAGGCCTATCCCTCACATTGGGCCCAACCCTCCATAATGGGCCTAACCCTCATACAATAGGCCTATCCTAGCATATAAATGCAAGAGTCACAGAGACAACTAGCTTCCTACATAACATACATCGGGCCTAGCCCTTCCTGATCCATATGCCCAACCCAACATACAAATGGGCCTAGCCCATCATACAATGGGCCTAGCCCAACATACCATGCAAGATTCACAAAGAAAACTAGCATGACAGATCCTAGTGGGCCGGCATTGGTGCCTTCCACCCACTAATAGCCGAGGTACGCCCCGCGTACAGATTTGGTACGCCCCGCGTACTGCCCTCTGTTGACTTTCGTTGACTTTTAGGGTTTGGTCAACAATTGGACATTTGGACCATTGGAGGGGTAAAATGGTCTCTTCCCCTTCTGAGAGAGTATAGGAAGGGATTAGTCTAGCCTTGGAGAATCGTTGTTATATAGAGGTAAATTACTTTATGTGATTAGGCGGAGGCTAGATCAGTATTTCGAGTTCGATACTTTACGAGATTACCCGAGGTGAGTCTTCTCACTATACATTACCTTGAATTGTATCTATGTGCAGACCGTAGGGTCTTAAGTGTATGTGTATGTTTGAGATTAATGTGCATTGTGTTATATGTATGCTATGTGTTATATTGACCGGACCAGAGGGTCCAACGACTCATGAGGCCAGAGGGTCCTCGATCAGACCGGACCGAAGTGTCCAAAGAGCTAGACCGGACCGGAAGGTCCAACGAGCTACGGGACTGGAGGATCCCACTGAGACACATTGCCCGGAGGGTCATATTGGGTTATATCCTCGAGTGGCTTATGTGTTGTATGTGTATTTTGGGGAACTCACTAAGCATTTATGCTTACCGTGTTATGTGATATGTGTTTCAGGTACTAGCGAGGATCGCGGGAAGGCGCCGGCATGATTTGTACACACTGACAGAGGATTTTGTATTTGAGATTATGGGATATGTTTTACTGTGACAACAATTGATACACTTGTGTTTTGAGATGATTTAAATGAGGAATGTTATGTTTGAAAAATGAAAATTTGTTTTAAATTTTTACGTCGTTACAAGTTGGTATCAGAGCCTTGGTTTGGGGGATTCGGATGCACCTTCGGGCGTATCTGAACTCAAACTGAGGATTTGAGAATTTTTTTTTTCATAAAATAAACAATTTTTCAAAAGAGTAAGAGATTTGGAGACAAGCAGAACGGAACAGTGTGTACGATCAGCCAGTGCCCGAACGGTGATTTCCCAAAATACCCTTACATTATGTGTTATGAGATATTATATGATGTGCTATGCATGCTAGTGTAGGCTAGGTAAATCATATCTTAGGACTGGGGTGGCCTGATATGTGATGCCTTAGCCTAGGAGTTTATGCTGCTGTGAGTTGCTTTGAGTGCATGTAGGTAGCAGAGAGTAGCTTGTGAGAAGTCTGCTTGAGAGTAGGATGAATTCAGGGGGTATAGAGTACTTGCGATTTGGGATCCTAGGAGGAGGACTTGGGGTAGATACGGATACAGTGTGGAAGGTAGTATTGGGCCCGTACTACTGAAAGCCCCGGATCGGTAAACATCCCAAGTAAGAATCCTTAGGGTGCTAAGGAACAAGTAGGAACGGTTGATCGAGTGTGAGAAATCTCGGTTGAGTCTCTGATTTTTTTATGTCATGTTTCAGAGGCATCATGGTGGGGACGCATCACAACCCAGAAGGCAGTGGGACCAGTGGTACTAGTGATGAGGAGATCCGTAGGATGATTCACGAGGAGGTGGCCGCCGCCATCCGAGCTGAGATACCGGAGATGTTTGGGTCTATCAAGACCACGCTGATTGAGACATTCGACAAGCGATATGCTGCTCTGACTGACGCGGCTGCTGCTGCAGCCACTGCGGCTGTCGCTGCCGCGAGGCCGCAGGTTGGTGACTCGTTGCTGTACCGAGAGTTCAGCAACACGAAGCCACCGGATTTTGACGGGACTCAGGATCCGATAGCTGCGATGAGGTGGATCTCTGACATCGAGGGATGCTTCTACACATGTTCATGTCCTGAGCACCTGAGGGTATGGTTCGCGCTGAACCAGCTTCGCTTGGGAGCGAAGGACTGGTGGAAGTTTGTGACGGCAGATTTTACTCCTGCAGAGCTTACCGTAGTGACCTGGGAGAGGTTCACCACTATGTTTAGAGACGAGTATGTTCCCCCGGTGGAGAGGGAACGTTTGGCCCAGGAGTTCTTGTCCCTCAAGCAGGGGACGAAGTCCGTGACTGTGATTACACGGATGTTTCACAAGAGGGCGTTGTTTTGCCCTAAGCATGTGTCTTTTGAGCAGGCACGCATGAGTCGGTATCTGAGTATTCTGAGGCAAGACATTCATGAGTTCGTGGCGAACTCGTCGTACCGGACATTTGCCGAGCTCTAGGAAAATGCCCGGAAGAGGGAGATCGAGCTAGAGACTCAGGCCAGGGAGGAGGCCGAGTCTCAGAGGAGGGATAGGCGGCCGACACAGTCTCAGCCGGCAGCCAAGCGGGCAAAGCCCGCTGATTCGAGATCTGGAGGACCGAAGGGCCGCACTTGTGGGAAGTGCGGCAAGAGCCATGAGGGAGTGTGCACGACGGGGGTGTTCTACAAGTGTGGCAAGGAGGGGCATTTCGCGAGGGATTTCCCCAAGGGGTTTGCAGTTTGCTTCCACTACAACCAGACTGGCCATCGGAAGGCCGAGTGCCCATAGCTACTGCAGGGATCAGCATAGGGATCTGCACCTGCTGGTACTAGAGCCACCGAGGCCCGACCAGTGAAGGCCGAGGCACCGAAGGCTCGCGGGAGAGTCTTTTAGTTGACAACGGAGGAGGTCCGCGCAGCGCCCGATGTCGTGGCTGGTATGTATTCTTTTATTTTACTTATGTTGAGTTTAAGATATTATGCTTATATTGTGGTATGCTTAGGTACTTTTCTTGTGAATTCTGTACCTGCTTTGGTGTTATTTGACTCGGGTGCGAGTTGATCTTTCGTGTCTTTAGCATTAAGTCAGCCCATCAGTATCCGACGAGAGGCGTTGAGTTGACCTCTGCGAGTTTCTATAGCTGACGAGCGAGCGGTTCTTGCTACTTATGAGATTCGAGGATGTGTACTCGAGATTTTCGGTGTCGAGTTTCCGATAGATTTGGTACCGATTGCGATGGAGGATGTCTGTGTCATCATGGGCATGGACTGGTTGAGCCGATTCGGAGCCGTTATCGACTGCGAGCGTCAGTTGGTGACCATACGAGACCATAGTGGGGGGGGGGGGGGTACTTACGGTATATGGCGAGGGTACCCGAGCTGGGTCAGCATTTTGCTCGGCTGCCAGAGCGAGACAGAGTCTATAGCAGGGCTGTAGAGGGTTTGTAGCCTATGTGATGGATACACGAGTTGCCGCCGAGAGGCCGAGTTCTGTCGGTGAGGTTCTGATAGTACGAGAGTTTCCGGATGTTTTCCCCGAGGAGTTACCGGGTGTGCCTCCCGAGAGGCAGGTGGAGTTTCGCATCGATTTGGTTCCAGGGGCGGCGCCTATTGCCAAGGCACCTTATCGCCTTGCGCCACCGGAGATGCAGGAGTTATCCTCGCAGCTTCAGGAGCTGTTGGGGAAGGGATTCATCCGACCGAGTAGCTCGCCGTGGGGAGCGCCGATCCTTTTTGTCAAGAAAAAGGATGGTTCACACCGGATGTGTATTGATTACCGGGAGTTGAACAAGTTGACGGTCAAGAACCGTTATCCACTATCGAGGATCGACGATCTTTTCGATCAGTTGCATGGAGCTTCTTGGTTCTCTAAGATATACTTGAGGTCTGGATAACACCAGATGAGGGTGCGGGATGAGGATATCCAGAAGACGGCGTTCAGGACTCGTTATGGGCGTTACGAGTTCGTGGTGATGCCTTTTGGGCTCACCAATGCACCCGCAGCGTTCATGGATCTCATGAACCGAGTATGCAGGCCGATGTTGGATCGATCGGTGATCGTGTTCATCGACGATATTCTAGTGTATTCGAGATCCAGAGAGCAACATGAGGAGCATCTGAGGGAGATTCTTAGAGTATTGAGATCGGAGAGGCTTTATGCCAAATTCTCCAAGTGTGATTTCTGGTTACGAGAGGTCCAGTTCTTGGGACATCTCGTTAATCAGAATGGGATATCGGTCGATCCGGCCAAGGTTGAGGCTGTTATGAGTTGGGAGGTGCCGAGATCCCCCACCGAGATCAGGAGTTTTCTAGGGTTGGCCGGCTACTATCGGAGATTTATCAGGGATTTCTCCAAGATTGTCGTTCCCCTCACCAGATTGATCCGGAAGGGCGTTGCTTTTATTTGGGGTCCCGAGCAGCAGACCTCGTTTGAGACTCTTCGCCATAGATTATGTGAAGCCCCGGTGTTAGCCCTTCCGGAGGGAATGGAGGATTTTGTGGTGTACTGTGACGCGTCTATATCGGGGTTGGGTGCGGTGCTTATGCAGAGAGGGTACGTGATAGCATACGCATCGAGGCAGCTGAAGCCTCATGAGACGAGGTATCCCACCCACGATTTGGAGTTGGGGGCAGTGGTGTTCGCCCTTAAAATATGGCGCCATTATTTGTATGGGGTTCGGTGTACCATATACACAGACCACAAGAGTTTGAAGTACCTGATGGATCAGCCCAACCTGAACATGCGCCAGAGGAGGTGGTTGGATGTGGTAAAGGATTACGACTGTGAGATCCTGTACCGCCCGGGCATGGCTAACGTAGTAGCCGATGCCCTGAGCCGCAGGGCGGAGAGTGCCCCGATTCGAGATATATGCATGAGGATGACGGTGATGACTCCGATATTGGATGCCATCCGAGAGGCCCAGGCAGAGGCTGTGAGACCGGAACCACAAGAGAGAGTGGGTGGTTGGACAGGTATCCGAGTTTGTGACGGATATCCGATGGCTTATGACCTTTCATGGTCGGATTTGGGTGCCGTATACGGGAGGGGCACGTAGCACTCTGATGGAGGAGGCACATAGATCGAGATTCTCGATCCATCCCGGGGCCACTAAGATGTATTTGGACCTGAAGAAAGACTACTGGTGGCCCTGTATGAAGAGGGATGTTGCATGGGTAGTAGAGAGGTGCTTGACCTGTCGTCGGGTTAAGGCCGAGCACCAGCGTCCGCATGGCAAATTGCAGCCATTAGAGGTTCCCCAGTGGAAGTGGGAACATATTTCTATGGATTTTATCACCAAATTGTCGAGGACCGCGAGAGGTGTTGATGCAATTTGGGTGATTGTGGATCAGCTGACGAAGAGCGCTTACTTCCTTGCTATCAGTGAGAGCTCTTCTGCAGAGAGGCTGGCAGAGATGTATGTGAGGGAGGTGGTGTCGCGGCATGGAGTGCCGATCTCGATTGTGTCAGACCAAGATCTACGTTTCACTTCCAGGTTCTGGAAGAAGTTCCATGAGGAGTTGGGTACGATATTGCACTTCAGTACTGCTTACCACCCTTAGACGGATGGACAGAGTGAGCGGACGATTCAGATGCTCGAGGACATGCTTCGAGCATATGTTTTGGACTTCGGTGGAAGTTGGGACACCTACTTACCCTTGACTGAGTTTTCTTATAACAACAGCCACCATTCGAGCATTGGGATGCCTCCCTTTGAGCTTTTATATGGGACGAGATGTCGAACTCCCATCTGTTGGGGAGAGGTAGGGCAGCGAGTGATGGGTAGCACTGAGATAGTGCTTAAGACGACTGAGCACATACAACAGGTCAGACAGAGGTTGCTGACAGCCCAGAGCCGCCAAAAAAGTTATGCGGATAGACGGCGATCCGAGCTCGAGTTCCAGGTTGGAGACCTTGTACTCCTGAAGGTATCTCCTTGGAAAGGAGTGATCCGATTCAGTAAGAAGGGCAAGTTGGGGCCCCGATACATTGGTCCTTTCAGGGTGACCGCTGGAGTGGGCAAGGTAGCGTACCGTTTAGAGCTACCTGCGGAGTTGAGCCAGATCCATGATACTTTCCACGTATCCCAGTTGAGGAAGTGTATAGCCGATGACACGACAGTAGTGCCGCTAGAGGATATTCAGGTGGATACGAGCCTGAATTATATTTAGAGGCCGATTGCGATCATGGATCGGAAGATCAAGGTTCTGAGGAACAAGGAGGTACCCCTGGTTCAGGTCCAGTGGCAACACCGGAGAGGGTCCGAGCAGACCTGGGAGCCGGAGTCGGAGATGCGGGAGCAGCATCCGGAGTTATTTACGGCAGGAGACTTCGAGGGTGAAGTCTGATTCTAGTGGGGGAGAATTGTAACACCCCGAAATTCAGGTATAACTCTTTAATCCTTCTTCTTTTCCAAGTTGTTGAAATTATCCCAAAATAGGAAATGGTGACAAGTGGGTACGCTGGGCGTACTGAAGAGTACGCAGCGCGTACCCATGGGCGTGATTTAGACGCAGACTCTACCCAGGTACGCTGGGCGTACCTTAGCTTACGCTGGGCGTTATGGGCCCAGACTCAAAACCCTAAATGAGACATGATCACTATAAAAGGAATGCTATGGCCTCCATCCCAGCCACCATTTCCAGAGAGTGAAACCCTAAAAGAGCTAAACCTTCGTTCTAAACTTGTATGTGTGTTTTTGAGCTTGAAAGTGTCATTGTGTTCTCGTAAAGAAGAAGAGAAGACCTTGAAGAGGAAATATTGGAGTAAAGCTTCCAGATCTGAGCTATTCTGAGTGGGGAGCTTCTCACAAAGGTAAAAAGCTTCAAACTTTACCACTATTTTGTTATGAACATCATATACGAGCATTTTTAGGGTTTAAGTCCCAAAGGTGGAGACTTTTTGAGCAAAGGAACTCCATGGACCTAGATCTACCCCATTTCAGTGTATCTTGTGTTATAAACCCATAAAAATCCAATCTTGGACGTTAAGATTAAGTCATGCATGAGATTAGGGCTTAATGGGGAAAGCGGATATGTGGTTGAAGTGATTGGTGACCTTTACAGCCATGCAAAGGCTTAAAGGCTTCGACTTTATGGGTTAAGAGGCATTAGAAGGACTAGATATGGAATATGAGCTTGTATCTTAATCGATTCAGACCAAAAACATTAAGAGCATGAAACTGAGACTTACGCTGGGCGTAAATCTCAGAACGCGCTGCGTAGGGGTTGAGATCCCCGATTCTGGATAGCCCAGGTACGCCCCGCGTACAGATTTGGTACGCCCCGCGTACTGCCCTCTGTTGACTTTCGTTGACTTTTAGGGTTTGGTCAACAATTGGACATTTGGACCATTGGAGGGGTAAAATGGTCTCTTCCCCTTCTGAGAGAGTATAGTAAGGGATTAGTCTAGCCTTGGAGAATCATTGTTAATTAGAGGTAAATTACTTTATGTGATTAGGCGGAGGCTGGATCAGTATTTCGAGTTCGAGAATTTCCGAGATTACCCGAGGTGAGTCTTCTCACTATACATTACCTTGAATGGTATCTATGTGCAGACTGGAGGGTCTTATGTGTATGTGTATGTTTGATATTTATGTGTATTGTGTTATATGTATGCTATGTGTTATATTGACCGGACCAGAGGGTCCAACGACTCATGAGGCCAGAGGGTCCTCGATCAGACCGGACCGAAGGGTCCAACGAGCTAGACCGGACCGGAAGGTCCAACGAGCTACGGGACTGAAGGATCCCGCTGAGACACATTGACCGGAGGGTCATACTTGGTTATAGCCTCGAGTGGCTTATGTGCTGTATGTGTATTTTGGGGAACTCACTAAGCATTTATGCTTATCGTGTTATGTGATATGTGTTTCAGGTACTAGCGAGGATCGCGGGAAGGCGTCGGCATAATTTGTACACACTGATAGAGGATTTTGTATTTGAGATTCTTGGATATGTTTTACTGTGACAACAATTGATAAACTTGTGTTTTGAGATGATTTAAATGAGGAATGTTATGTTTGAAAAATGAAAAATTGTTTTGAATTTTTACGTCGTTACACTGAGATTATTTAACCTTTGCAACATGTGACTTGACATATTCGCTTAATAGTTAACTCACATCACTAAGAGTTCCACAAATCACAAAGCAAGCAACATATGTGTAGTGACACTCCAAACCACATAACAAACGAAGGACATCCCAAGCTAATTTGCTACTATCGATGCTAGGAACCTCCACTCTCACTGTCGGTTGCCATATGCATGCAAATTATACATAATACAGGATCAAATAGATTTTCGAATAAAAGACTCTAGCCTAGGACCACAACTAAACGAGGAATAAGAAATAAGGCCAAATCAGTCATTCTAGGGCTATATGATCCTAAATGTATACAATTTTTAAAGCATACACTTAGCAATTACTGATACCAATACATATTCCAAATCTAACATAGCATCCAATGCTTCCTAGGCTACAAGGAATCACATATCAGACCAATCTATCATGCAATTCGTGAAGTATCCCTAGCCTTATCCTACAAACAATCATATCATATAACATATCAACATGTATGGGTATTCTGGGAATCACTTACTTGAGCTCGGCCAATTGTAAACATCACACCCCCTTTTTCTTTACAAAAGTCTTTTTAGATTTTTTTTCTTTTAAAAGATTACCAATTCCTCAGTTTGAGTTCAGTCACACCCGAGAGTGTGCCCGAATCCCTCAAACCATGCCTCTGATACCAACTTGTAACATCCCAAAAATCATAAGAAAAAATTTCATTTTTAATTTAACCGAAAACATAACTTATCCTTTTTTTTCCAATCATTCAAAAGTATTTCAGAATAAAAAAAAGTTATCAGAGTACAATCCCAAAATCATCTAGTTACGGAAACATGGGTGGATGCGCTGCGATCAAGCCGACCCCTTCCCTTTCGAACCGGAAGTATCAGAAACCATAACCAAGAAACTGTAAGCACAAATCTTAGTAATTTCCCCAAAATATCACATACCATACATAACATTAGGCCTATCCCTCACATTGGGCCCAACCCTCCATAATGGGCCTAACCCTCATACAATAGGCCCATCCTAACATATAAATGCAAGAGTCACAGAGACAACTAGCTTCCTACATAACATACATCGGGCCTAGCCCTTCCTGATCCATATGCCCAACCCAACATACAAATGGGCCTAGCCCATCATACAATGGGCCTAGCCCAACATACCATGCAAGATTCACAAAGAAAACTAGCATAACAGATCCTAGTGGGCCGGCATTGGTGCCTTCCACCCACTGGTACAGTGAGGAGACTCACCTCACAGTCAGAACGAAATAACTACTACCACACGCTGCTCCAAATACCAACTCTACCGATCTCCTTTACAATAAATAATAACCAAAACTCAGAAAACAACTTAACATACCCAAAATACCATTAGGTCAACTTAGTCAAAATCCTAGTCAAGTCAAAAGTCAAAAGGATAAAAGTCATCCGAGTTGACTCAGCTGAGTACGCCCAACTGATGGGTTTTGAGCATTCTAACACTCCTAAGTGTACATGCAACCCTAAATACCTTGGATCTATGTTTTCTCTATTATACATGCAAATATGATTATCCAAGGTATTATCCTAACTAGCATACCAAAAACATTGATACTAGGATAATAAAATAGATAGAATACATACCTTGTTGTTGTTTCTTGACTCCATGAAGCTTGAGAGCCTAGTGCCCCAAGTGTGACACCTCAAATGGTTCACACAACATCATGAACTCTTGGAATAACCATGAGAAGAAGACATACATGTTCAAATCGGCTAGCCCTCAAAATATGTATCACTAGTGCCAATTTCTTGAACTAAAGGGGTTCTTATATAGTGTGGCTATTAGGGTTACACCATGTAACTCATGACTTTACCCATTCCTTATGCTCCATGGGTTTTAACCTCCATGGAGTATCCATGGATCACCACATGGGTTAAACCCAACATAAAGGAATCTTGGATCATAAGCCCACATATATAAGAATGAATGATTTACACAATCAATCCCCATATATTTAATTAGTCTCTTTTTGATCACTAAATTAAGTCCAAATTAATTCTTGATCAATACTAATTAAATAACATGATTTCATATTAATATATTAGAACTTATAATATATATTAATATGTCACAAAATGTCTTTTCCTCATAAACGGTCTATCCAAATGTTCTGATGCCATGCAACCCAAATGGACCATGCCGAGTCGGGTCAAGTACATACCAATTATAGTTATGGACTTAGACACTAATCCAACAGTCTTCCACTTGGATAAGTCTAAAACTATTATTGCGTATGACTTCAGGAACCAACTGGCAATCGTAGCTCTCAAAAGCCGCTGTCGAACTCTGACCTTGTAGATGAACTCTGACCTTTGTCAATGACTTGTCGATTAGATAAGGGATCATATATTCCTCCATTCTAGATATCATATGGACTGAGACATGGATTATAATCATTCTCTTTGTCCATTTGTTGTTTCCCGATTTTCGATTTATGATGATTGACTAATTGAACAAATCAAATCAGTCCAGGCCCGGCCGAGCACTTACATTTGTCATCACCAAATCGTCGAGGGGCCCACAAATATCGCTTTTATCCCGAAGGTAAAAGGAATGGATAAACTTCGACTCATATGGCTTGTTCTACTACTTGTTGAATCATACACAAAGGCACGTTTTATAACACCGAGTTACCAAATGCGTTTTCATGCAATCAATGTACAACCAACTCATAGTAACAACTCATATCTCTAGGTTTGAAGAATATAAGATATTATCGTCTAATGATCACTCGTGATAAAATCCATGAAGTGATTCCAATGAGCGCGGGTTGAATCCAATGCTCAGAACTTATGAGCACTCATGAGTGTTGTAGCCCCTTGTCCAACATCTTAGACCTCTACAAGCCAACCCATGACAGTCTTGATTCATATCTACTTCCAACATATGACCGACTATGGATAGTTTGAATAACTTAGTCAATCAGGAAGAACGACCTAGTTATTCTGGAAGTCAAAACATGCAAAATGAAACACAATAATAATAGAATCTAATATGGTATCAAAACCTATGAACATAAATAAAACACCTTTTATTTATCACCATATGATTACATATTATTCATTGTATACTGTTTCAGCTATCAACTTTATTCTTGAATTTAAAACAATAGTTGTCCCATGCTCCAAGCATGTACACTATGTTTTCTAAACACTAGTCATGCCATACACCAAGTATGCATACTATGTTTGTCTATGATCTTCACTTTGTGAATTAAATCAATTGAACATAACTCCAATGATCCTCTTTCACAGTCCCAAATCCTTACTGCAAATGTAAGAATTCCAAATTCATGCCATTTACTGAAATCTGTTAGATTCTAAACTTATATGCATTGATCCTCCTGTAATGATTATGCACAGAGTCAGAAAGACTTGACAACAACCATTACAGAGCATTCCAAAGGAGATCAGCTCCTTGGAAACATCCTTCTTGCATTAAGTTTCCTAATCTTACACAGATTGAATAATTTCTAACTTTAAAACATTTCCAGATTCCATTTTGACTATCACTTCTGAACAAGAGTTGCCTCCTTACAGATTATGTCAATATGGTCCTTCCAGAATTATCACTATACTTCCAACTGTCCTTGAGCAACCAATCTTTGGTAAACCTTAGATTGTCCTTGACAATTGTTTAATCCTTTTAGTCATATCTAATTCTAGACCTTTTCCCTTCTTAATGCCCCAGGCATTTGGAAAATTTAGAAAGGATGAATATAGCACATGAAATCGATCCTATATCCGAAGCATATGGGAAACGAGTCATGATGTCTCACATAAAGACTAAACCAGTCTTTTGCTATAACATTTACATTTCTATTTGCCAAGTTCTCATAATTCAGATTATGAAAAGGGATGCCGTAATCATAATCGAATTTTAGAACGCAAATAATGGACCCATATATAGAATTTCCTTATGTTGAGCCATTCCAACATGAAATTCATATATATATCCTTGACTAAATACGATTAAAATCTCAATCTAAGCTTTTAGAATTGAAATGAAGTATAATTTCCTCTCCCTTAATTATAGCAAAACAACTTTTTCAACCCCTGCAGCCTCACGAATTGAAACTTTTGTTTTCTATAATTAACATTGCTAACTTGCAACCTTTATCATAATTATCATGCTCCCACTAACATGATGATTATTAGCATAACACTTATGCTCCCACTAGCTTTGACATGTAATCAGAAATCAGCTGGACTTCTAGAAATCAATACTTTATTGACTTTCTTACCAAAGTTCAGATTTCTGATACTAGATTGCTTTGATAAAACTTTATCAATATCATACACCTTATCTTAGATAGCTCACAGGTGTGTCTAAACAATTTTAAGAACTATGAAAAGGGATGCCGTAATCATAGTCTTGATTGTTTAGACCTTTACCACTTCTCACAAGTCCATGTTAGTGTGCTGGTTAACCACACGTGCTCCACTAACGACTTTGAGAATGCAAATATCACAATTGCTATCTAGCTAAAATCTACTTAGTGAAAGTGTTTCCTCACCATCATTTTCATGAATCAGAGAGAAACCTTATGACACTTAGATTTAATGGTGTATGTGTTCTTATCCATGTGAATTGTCAAAACCATAGTCACAAGACAAGGATAATGACAAATTCAAACTCATATGGACTGAACTCAATCTTAATTTCTTGCCGTCTGGCAGCTCAAGGGTCTGCCATTGCTTCCAAGTTGTTGTGCAACCAATTGAGAACTCTAAGAACTCATATGCAAAGCCAACTTTAATTGGAATGGGCACATAATATGTCAACACGATAGGTTATAAATCTCAAGTCGTGTGCTAGTGAAGAACTTCAGGTTTTATTCTTGATTAGTTCTTGAGACTTTCAAGACCTTTAAGACTGCCACTGTCCTCTTAACATATAAGACTTTCTTGTCAGATATTCAAGAGATAGTGTGGATTCTAATCAAGACAAACACTTCACACAATTGGCCTTAGTTGGTCTTTGTTTTATCCAAAACATCACAACCTACCAATTTCAAATGTACAAGAGTATAAAACTTTTACTCTTACATTTGACATGTGTTTTAAACCTTCTTTAAGACATGTCACTCAAGTTACAATCTTGGAGTATGACTCTAAGACTTGTATTGGAACGAAGTATGACTCATCTTCTTGATTTAACCCTTTCAACAATTCAAGATTCCTCTTCTTAGTCATAAGAATGCACTAAGATTTCCTTAGAGAACTAATTGTGCCATGGTTTCTTAATCATTAAGATGATCACAAAAACTGATACGAAAGTACTCTCCCATCTTTTCAGATTTGAGAAACTTTTATCTTTCTGCCTAATTTGATTCTTCTTATTCGCTCTGCCATACATTGGATCTTTTCCAATGTTTCAGAATTACACTTAAGCTTGTAAGTGTAACCATATTTACTAAACTTTAGTAAATAATGACGAATAGTCTTAACGATCTTTTGTGGTGGACTTGACCAGTGCACAAGAATGTGTACTCGATCCCTTAGTCCTTCACTTGACTCACATATACATGTGAACAAGGAACTAGTCTTAATTTTCCAAAGATGAAAAATTCTCATCCATCATACTATACAACTTGCATGATTCCAAGTTTCGGTCCAATTGAAACTTGGGTGATGAGGATCTTTCCTTATTTGGTAAATTTAGACACTATCACAAATGAAAGAATCAATTTCATATTTTCACTCTTACTATTAATGGAATCATATAAGCAACAATTTTTTTCCTCAAATGCCATTGTAAGGATATTTTAAAATAAATAAATAAAATCATCATTTTTCCTTTTATTTTAAAAAACTTTGCGGAAAAACTATCCTTACAATGCAAAAGCACATGAAAACTTTGTTGTTATCTAATCCTATGCAATATATCATAACTCCTAAGATGTAGCTTAAGAATCCGATCTTCAAACTATGCGATATAAATCCATCTACGCGATCAGATTCAGCATAATCTTTCTTTAAGTTTCTTCACTTTTTTCTTTGATTCTTAAAACATCAACATGTGACCCAGTCACATCATGTATCAAGAATCTCAGAATAGAAACTTAGTAGAGTTAGATAGTGGACTTTACCTGAAGTAGAGTCAAACTTATTGACTTTAACATCCTTAGGTAAATTTGGCAGCTTCGCAACTAATGCCCCTTTCTTTGGCAATGGACCCTTGATAATGGGACTATCTCAGACTTAGCCTCTCTCTTTACCATTTGGTCAACCGAGTTGACTATGGCCGATCCCTTTCCATTGGGAAGAGAGAGCTTTACTGGATATCCAATGTCATCATTGTCAATGTCCATAAAGTTTTAGGAAGTTGATCTTAGCAAATAGATAAGATCATTAAGGGTCTTGTCATAGTCTGTTTCATAGGAGTCCCAAAGGAACTCACTATGTGACTTAGAAAGTGATTGATCATCAGCTTCCTCTAGACTTTGACACCCAACTCTCCCTGCTTGTCAATATGTGACTACATCTCCAAGATGTGATCACACATAGACGTTTGCTTGCCAATAGGGCTTGAGTGACCTTAAACTTTTCAGGAACTTGTGGGTTAGGGAGAATAATTGGAGGAGGTGAAAGAAGTATGATTTCCATGGGACATCATCTTCATTTAGTAAAGCTTGTTTCAAGAGATTTGGGAAGATCATCTTTTGGGAGATATTCAAGATCATCTTTTGGGAGATATTCAAGAGAGTTGATTTAAAGTCCTTAATATAACACCCAATATGAAATATTAAGGCTAGGACCCAACAACCTATTTATAACTGGAAGAGGGATGCCGTAATCCAAGTTATAAAATAGATGAAGGTAGGTAAATGACGATTTACCAATTTCCACCATGAAAAAATGAAATATAATTAAGTTTTAATTGGATTTGAAACTCCTAGATCTTTTGAGATACATTGAACTTTCAATGGCATGTTTGAATCTCGATTGTGCCCTCTCAAGTTTGTGACTGGGATGCCGAGGATCACAAACAAGGTGTGAATAACCATGCAAATTGACTTGGTACCCTTAACTTTATCACCTAATCGATGTGCCGGTTAACCACACACGCTCCACCGATCTATAATAGAGTCAAGTTACCCTTTGCCACTCTTACTAGTCCTTATTAGTCTGCCGGTTAACCACACACGCTCCACTAATGACTTGGTAAGGTACAAAGTGTAATTTCATGGGTTAGCACCTTTTCACATTTTCCTAAGTAAATAAGATTGGGAATGTATAAGTGTTTAGTTACTTAGTATTTATCATTAATACTTTTAATGAAGGGAGAATTATAGTCCTTTCCTACCCGTTCGGCTAACGACCCTCCACCAGTCAAGGAAGCGGTGGGTGAGAGTGGACACCCATTAAACTGCCATTTTATAGGCAGTAACCTTATACCCCCTTATAGACCGGCTTCGTGAATGAGGCCTACTAACGGTAAGATTGACTTTATCTTATACATATCTATATAATTAAAATTATAATAATAGTATAAGGGTTTGAATTTTAACTTTTAAAATTCTAAGGGCTAACTTGGAATTAAAGTATTCATAAGTGAAACTTTTCAAATTTCAAAACATGAGGGCAAGTTTTTGAAACTATTCAAAACTAATTAATTCCATAACTTATGTGTTTAAATTAGTTTTAATTAAAAAACTCTTCAAGTTCCATAACTTGAGGACAAGTTATGGAAGACTTTAAACTAATAAAAGAATGTAACTTTTCTTTATTTTGTAATTTATGGAATTAATTAAGGTTACACATTTTATTACTTAATGAAGTGACTGTTGAACCTCCATAACTTGAGGACAAGACTCTTCATTTTTTGTAACCATTACCAACTTTTATGAGTTTTATGAAACTTAAATGTGACTTTTCATATAACTTGAGGACAAGTTACAAATACACATTTTAGAATCAACTCTTAGATTAAAATGGATTGAAAACACATAATCAATTAACTTTTCTATTAATCTAAGCAACTCATAAGAACAAGATAATTCAAATCAAACTTTTTCATGTAATTAGCCTAATCACTAAACTAATACAAAACATGAATCTATTGACAATTATCTTTGAAATTGGATTAGTATGAACATTACCACATCAAAAACAAGTTTATAAGTTCAAAAACAGCTTATGGTAATGTTCCTAGTCCATTTCTAGCCAAAAAACTCGAAGATATGCTGTCAGGGGCTCCTACTCGTCGAGTGTATCAACCTACTCGTCGAGTAGGATGATTTTCTTCATGGACTCGGCAAGTTCATCAGTGGACTCGGCGAGTCCAGTGCCCAGAATGCCCGAAATTCGACTTTTTCAGCATTTTTCAGCAATTTGCATCAAATATAATTGAAAACAAACCTGGCTCTGATACCACTGATGGGTTTTGAGCATTTTAACACTCCTAAGTGTACATGCAACCCTAAATACCTTGGATCTATGTTTTCTCTATTATACATGCAAATATGATTATCCAAGGTATTATCCTAACTAGCATACCAAAAACATTAATACTAGGATAATAAAATAGATAGAATACATACCTTGTTATTGTTGCTTGACTCCATGAAGCTTGAGAGCCTAGTGCCCCAAGTGTGACACCTCAAATGGTTCACACAACATCATGAACTCTTGGAATAACCATGAGAAGAAGACATACATGTTCAAATCGGCTAGCCCTCAAAATATGTATCACTAGTGCCAATTTCTTGAACTAAAGGGGTTCTTATATAGTGTGGCTATTAGGGTTACACCATGTAACTCATGACTTTACCCATTCCTTATGCTCTATGGGTTTTAACCTCCATGGAGTATCCATGGATCACCACATGGGTTAAACCCAACATAAAGGAATCTTGGATCATAAGCTCACATATATAAGAATGAATGATTTACACAATCAATCCCCATATATTTAATTAGTCTCTTTTTGATCACTAAATTAAGTCCAAATTAATTCTTGATCAATACTAATTAAATAACATGATTTCATATTAATATATTAGAACTTATACTATATATTAATATGTCACAAAATGTCTTTTCCTCATAAACGGTCTATCCAAATGTTCCGATGCCATGCAACCCAAATGGACCATGCCGAGTCAGGTCAAGTACATACCAATTATAGTTATGGACTTTGACACTAATACAACACCAACGTAATCAGCTAGTACGCTTGGCATACTCAAGATCCACAATCAGGCCTCTCATAGCGTATGTGCAGCGTACGCCAATGTACCCCAACGTACGCTGGCTAACTTCACTTCTTCTTTTTAAGAACTTATTCCATTAAGTCTTTTCGACCAAAGGCAAATCTAGTCCAAAAATAACATGTTAAGTCATAAAGTTTCCACCTTTATGAATTTGCATGGCTAGGAAGTGCTCAATACCAAAAACCCTCACTTCTTAACTCATTAAGACATCTTAGAACATGCATGGACGAAAAATAAGGACAAAGATTACATTTTTATGGTTCCTAAAGCTTCATAATGGATAAATTTTCCAACTTTATCCATTAGAATGGTCCACACAACCAAGATCTAGTCTTTAAGTCTCAAAGGGACCAAAAGAACATTTTTTCAACTTAATCCACTAAGTACAAGTCTCAAACCTTTAGATTTGAATCAAAATGATGTTTAGATGGATAAAGTTTCCAAATTTATCCATAACAAGGTCACAAACTTACAAGATCTAAAATTTATGCACTAAAGTGACCAAAAGCTCATAACACCCAAGACTAGCTAGATCTAACAAATGCATTATCGAGTTTCAAACTTTATACCTCTAGAAGAAAGATCAAGGTGAACAAAGTCTGAATCTACAAGCTCCAATGCAACCAACACTTCTCTAATGAGCTCCTTCTTCTCCAAGATGCACCAAGAACACTCTAAAGCATTTACAAACACCTTCTTTTTGCTCACAAGGCTCAAACTATGGTTAGGGTTTCAAGGGAGGGTGATGGAGAGGTGGAGGCTGAGATTGGAATGGGTTTAGGGAAGTTAAGGAGCTTAAATAAAGCTCAAACCACGAAAATAGGGTTTGGCCACTGATCGCGTACGCCCAACATACTCCTTGTATGCCCAGCGTACTCAGGAATACCCTAGTACACCCAACTTACTTCCATGTACGCCCAAGGTATGCGGCTTAACCCAAAACCATCCCAATTTCAGATGGTCATAACTTATTCATTTCAACTCCGATTTCGATGATCTTTATATCCACGGTAAGGTATTGAGGAGATCTAAAACCCTTAATTCATCAAAAGAAGCCTGAAACTCCACTTTTCCCATTATACCCTTACGCTGCAAAGCACAAACCAAACTCGTGGATCACATAATATACATTACCCGCATCCATATGGGTCTAAGCCTCTCCTTCCCCATGTACCGAAGCCTTATGATAGTTGATCTTTGGGTCACAGCCCCAAAATATTGAACGACTCGAAACAGGGTGCTACAAGTTGATCCTAATTTATTTCATAAGTAGGGGATCATCTGATGCTCGTTCAAATTTATGTCGATGATATTATATTTGATTCGACAAATTCTTCATTGTCTATGGAATTTGACGAGTTAATGAAGAGTAAATTTGAAATGAGTATGATGGGTACGATAAATTATTTCTTAGGTTTAAATATTTGTCAAAGCATGGAAGGAATTTTTATCAATCAAGAGAATTACACTAGAAAATTCTTGAAAGATTTGGGATGACGAATTGCACAAAAGTTAAAGTACCAATGGCTGTCAGCATACACTTAAGTCCTTCCTTAGATAAGCCTACTGTTGATCTCAATGATATAAAGTGTGCATTCCTCAATGGTGTTTTGGAAGAAACGATCTATGTCGAATAACCACCAGGTTTCATTAATGATAAGTATCCTGATCACTGTTATATACTTGACAAGGCAGTTTATGGGTCGAAACAAGCACCTCGTGCCTGGTATGCAACTTTTCCAATTTTTTGAAAATCGCTAAATTTAAACAAGGATCAGTTGATCCTACTTTATTTCGTAAGAAAGTAGGGGATCATCTGATGCTCATTCAAATTTATGCCAATGATATGACATTTGATTCGACTGATCCTTCATTGTCTAAGGAATTTGAGGAGTTAATGAATAGTAAATTCGAAATGAGGATGATGGGTAAGATAAATCATTTCTTGGGTTTAAATATTCGTCAAAGTAGGGAAGGAATTTTTATCAATCAAGAGAATTACAGTCGAAACCTGCTTGAAAGATTTAGGATGACGAGTTGCACAAAAGTTAAAGTAACAATGGCTATTGGCACGCACTTAAGTCCTTCATTGGATAAGCTTGATGCTGAACTCATAACATATAAGAGCTTGATCGGTTCACTTTTGTATTTAACTGTAAGTCGACCTGATATTATGTTTTCTGTATGTAATTGTGCCAGGTATCAATCGAACCCAAGAGAACCCCATCATACTGTAGTGAAGGATATCTTTCACTATCTACAGGGTAAAAAAACATTAGGATTATGGTATCCATCGAAAACAAGATTCTTTATCCAAGCTTTCTTTAATGCGAATCTAGGGGGTTGTCAATTGGATCGAAAGTCACTACTAGAGGATGTCAATTCATGGACGGGAAACTTGTGAGTTGGCAATCGAAAAGAAGACATGTGTTTCTATTTCAACAGCTGAGGTTGAATACATCGTTGCTACTGCATGCACATCTCAAGTGATCTGGATTCAAAGCCAATTATGTGACTATGCGATCAACATGAAGAAAATTTTATTATATTGTGATTCTCAAAGCGCAATTCGCATTTGTCATAATCCAGTTCAACATTCGAAAACAAAACATATTGCTCTTCGTTACCATTTCATCAAGGATCACGTTGAAGATAGGAACATGGAAGTCCATTTTGTTAAAACAACTGATCAGCTTGCTGAAATTTTCACAAAACCTTTGGATGAAATATAATTTTTAAGGATTTTGAATGGATTGGGGATGATGGAAGAATGTTATGTTCAACATTCTACATAATTTTCTTGATTTTGACATGAAAATGTGCTTTACCTTACTTTCGATTGTTAGATTAACTTTCAATTAGTTGGTATACATTTCGAGTGTTATGCTCACTTTTGTTTCTTGTTTCATTTCTGTTCGGAGGTTATTATTCACGTTAAGCGTTCGACTGCCTTCATATTTGACTTCTTTCTGAATCATTCAATGTGAGGTCACAATTCATATATGGAGGAAGACTTTAGATGAAAAACTCATCTTTGGAGAATGACAAACTTTGCAAAGTCATTTTGGTAATGAAAATCTCTTGGTAATGTTTTTGTTTATTTTAGTTTTGCTTTATAAAAATAAAAAATCCAAAAAGATTTTGTCAGTTTTTTTTTTGCTTTATAAAAATCAAAATCCAAAAAGATTTTTTTTGTCTTTTCTTTATTAAAATAAAAATCCAAAAACATTTTTATGTTTGAATTTTTTTGGGAATCTGATTGTCATAATGTGTTGCACTTTCAGATGCCAATGAGAACATTCAAAGGGAACATGTATGACTCAAAACTTTATACTAGTTAAGCGTCCCTAGAAGCATGTTGCAACATGTTGTCCTCAAGCCTCATAGACTCTTTCTGTTCGAAGCCTTAATGTAAATTTTCACACTAAAGTTTCTTCCCAATTAGGCTGTACTCACATTAGTCGACGAGATACCTTTCTCTTCTCATGATGAATAAAGAGATTTCTACTATCCAAATATTTTGAAGAGGTATAATGAGTTCTTATCACCAATCTTTTTCACCCAACATTTCTTTCACGATCACACACAATGACACATACCCAAGACATCTATGGTCAAAACCAACCAGGATATAGGTATGTCACAAATTTGTGTTTATGATCCTAAATCATTTTTCCGTGATGAAGGTGAAAACCAACTAGATTAAGCCTTATGAATTGACGATGAACATTTTTGTTCAAGGTTTTAACAAGCCACTTGTTTCAATGTAACGCTTTCGATGTTCAAAATCTCATTTTCATTCTCGTTGTGTGATTTTAATAAAATGTACTAATCCCAAGTCATTTTTTCCCAATCGATTCAGCTTTTCTATTTTTTTTTGAAATGCGATTTCTGTATGAACATCTTTTCTCTATCTTTTGTCACATCATATTATTTAAAACCTACTTGTTCTTGACTACACTGGTCATCCAATTATTTTTACATAATGATTCACACTTGTGTTAAGTTGTGAACTTATGTGAAAACGAAGCCATACTCATTAATGAGTTTTCGATTGTAATTCATGGGAAACCACACAAGCAATTCGTCATATTTCTTGATGTCGAATGAAGAGATCTTTGCCTAGGATCAAGTTGCTTTCATATCAATGGATCTTTGATATCACAATAACCATTTTTTTTTAAAAATTTGATTCTATCTTTTTGCTTGGCACACTTGAGCACTAAAATCCTCGAGGATATGAGTATTACCAACTCTATCTTAGATTTTGAAAAGTCTGCATATGATTTCGCTTATCATTCCTATAAGTGGATGAACCTAGCCTCCGTGTCGAAGGATGGTTCTCTCTTGGTAGTATTTTTACATAATGATTCACACTTATGTTAAGTTGTGAACTTGTGTGAAAACGAAGCCACCTTTGAACCTAATTAAAAAGAGGCCCTTAGATACTCATTAGTGAGTTTTCGATTGTAATTCACGGGAAACCACACAAGCAATTAGTCATCTATATTGATATCGAATAAAGAGATCTTTTCTCGGGATCAAGTTGCTTACGTATCAAAGGATCTTTGATATCACAATAACCAATTTTTTTTAATTTGCTTCTATCTTTTTGTTTGGCACACTTGAGCACTGAAATCTTCGAGGATATGAGTATTACCAACTCTATCTTAGATTTCTCAAAGTCTGGCATATGATTTTGCTTATCATTCCTATAAGTGAATGAGCCTAGCCTCCATGACGAAGGATGGTTCTCTCTTGGTAACGAAACTTAGATATGATTTGATATATTCATTTTATACCATATTAGTTTATATGTAGATTATATACAATCCCTTAATTGAAGGGATTCTCTAGATTAGATTAGTATATATACAACACTAGGGTGAAACCCTAATGTGTGGCTTATTGTCGTCATTGTCTTTATGACCGTCTTTGTGACAACCCGTTTTCTTACTGAAAACAACCCCTTTCTTGGTGAAAGACAACTTTGTGATACTTCTGTGTTCTTCATTTTTCTTTATTGTTTATATTCGATCTACGAATCTGTAAAGGGTTTGGGACTTTCACACGTGTCGTCGCCGTAGATGCCTACCTCACCTCTTTCTAGAAGAAGTCACGTGTCCAAATCTTAGAGAACCGCATGTCGGATTTTTGTGGTTCCATGTCACCATGTCTCCCGAATGAGTCAGCTGCCTAACCATGGCATGTGGCGCCACCAGACGTTCCCACGTCATCAGCCCAGTACATTTTTTTGCAGATCTTCGGGCGACCATAACTTTCGCATACGAGATCCGTATTCAACGTTCTTTATATCCCATAGTCCTCTCGACGAGTTCTACAACTTTCATTAAGGTTTCAACATCTAATTCTTGATCTAACAAAAATGCATATTTGGACCGGTTTAAACTGTTAAAGTCTGTGCGAAATTCATAACTCCTTCATACAAACTCCATTCTCAACTATCTTTATATCGAAGGGTTCATATTTACGACATATTCAATTCACATTTAGATTGTTTTGGCTAACAATCAATCGATTTGAATTCCGATTTCTGCGCCGGCACTATTGCGCTGAAACTTCGAAAAATTGTAACTTCCTCTCACGAAGTTAGATTTGGACGTTCTTTATAATGCACGTTCTCCGTTTTAGGAATAATATGAATTTCGTTTAGATTACTTAGACTAAAAAGCAATCTATCAAAAGTTCACTTTTTATGATACGCAGAGATGTGTCGGTTTAATCGCGAAACTTCGAAGAAGCATAACTTCTTCATACGAAGTCGGATTTCAAATTTCTTTATATGTACGGAATCCTTGTCATATATGCTATAACTTTAGTTAATATTATTTATCCTAAACAACATTCTATTAAAAATTCATTTTTATCCCATATTATATTTTAATTGTGGGGCCCGAATCTACAAGCGTTACAATTATCTCCCCCTTATGATGATTACGTCCCAAAATCATCAACAAAATAGGGATTGTATAATGATTCCGCACATTACCTTTCCATCTTAGGTAATAACCATAAATCCAATGTCCTTTTAACCTTTGGACTCTTTTATTGTTAGCGGTGCTCAACCTTTTATCCGCTCTTCATCCTCTTAAGTCCTAACCCTTGAGTTTCAAGCTTGATCTTTATCGGTGACTTCTGTCTCAACTAAACGGACTCGATCCATGCATACGTCTTTACTTTGGCTCCCGTAACAGATTAATGGGTCACACTCTAAGGACCTTCCACCGCAAGATGCAATGGCCAGACTCTTGCATGGAGGATACCTTTCTTCATGTTCTAATGTGATACAACCATATTCTTATAGGTAGCATTTCTCGCTACTGACGGCTGCAATCTGTCTGTCGATTGCCTCCTTCATTTCCTTCTTCAATCTTACAACTAAATTCCGAGTCTATGTCGTACATGGTTCTCATAATCGAATAACGTATTTTTCGGATTCATAACAATCGGACTTGATCCTTTAAAAATACCAGGTTTCGATTAGGAATCTTCTTCCTAGTCATCACCGCAAAAAAAGGTAATTATAGAATATTGAAAAACGAACTCAATTACTAGTGCCTTAGTAATGACTCCTCCTGATCCAAGTACGAGTCATATGCTTCCGATAGTATGGGCCCATACTACCTTCCATACCTACTCATACTCGTCCCAAAAATTGTCTCACAGTTTTCCAAGTCCCCATACATGAAAAGGATCACACAGAAACTAAACACATTGAGTAGTATAACACAACTAGGGATCTTTTCATAACTTTTGAAAACAATTACAACACTTATTCGGGTTTACCATACACAATGTTTCTTATATCAAGTTACATACTACAATACTATCTATGTGGAATGACCACTTCATTTCTTAAACTCCGGGTAAACAGCTTCCTTCACTTGGTGTCCTCAAGCGTCATCTATTCCATCCTATGTTGCATCCATGGTCATCTAGAATGCCCGTGCCCTTGGTTTCGGTGGCACGTTCTATTTTGCAACTTCCTTCTTCTTTGTGAAACCCTTCATCACATGACCTTCTTACCTACACCATACCCTTCCATCGTACTTACACTCATCCGAATAGTGACAAGGTCTTCCGCACCTGTAGCAGGTCACTTCTCCTTTGCATTGCCCAACATGCTTCTTCTTGCATTTACTACACCAGTTGGCTTCGTTATTACCCCCCATATCTCTGGTCATTGGGGTCAGACCTTGAGATTTTACTTTTCTTATCGAACTTTGAGAGTCCTTCACCCTTCCTTTTCTTGCCAATTTTAATTTTGTTGGCAGCTCTCCTCTTGATCATGTCTTCTACTAACCTTGCAGCCCAGATGGCTGCCTCAAAAGTATGTGCCTACTTAACCGACACATAATACTCCATGGTAGTCCTTTGGAGTACCTATCAATCTTGGACAATTCATCAGGGACCACACGCAAGGAAAATTTCATTTGATTAGTGAACACATTTGTATACTCTTCAACATACATGCTTCCCTTCTTCAATGTTAAGATTTGATTCTATAACTCCAACATATTTTCTGTTGAATAGAACCTGCATGTGAAGTGGGTCAATAATTCTTCTCATGTTAGTTACATAGGCTTTTAAGGACTTAGGGTTTTCCCAACATATTCCACCAACAGATTGGTACACCCTTGAATTGCCTTGCAACATAGGTGGTCTGCAATTTACTCTTGCGACCATAGGTTATGAAGGCTACCTCCATTTTTGAAATTTTGTCCATGAATCCTAATGGATGTTCTTTTTCACAAAACGATGATGGCTTGCAGATTATGAAATCCTTTTACTTACAGTAGCCTCTAGGCTCATCATTTCTTTGGATCTCTGAGTCTTCCAGAGGAGGGAGAGGTCCTTGATGACTTTCCGAATCATTGAGCCCTTCTTGGATCGTTGTTGGACGAGAGGGAACTGGTCCATTGTTGACTCGTTCATCGACAATCGGTTCGTTGACCACCGGTACTCCACCCTATCGTTAGCTAGTCCTTGGGTTAAGAGTTCCATAAACTCATGACTTTGTTGATCTAGCATGTTTTGCATCATCAACATAACTTCATCCACCAGGAGCTGAGCAGCTCCTGCTCCGGCGTTCTGAGGTGCTGGACCTCCTTCATTATTGATGACTCTACCGCTCCTCATGATCTTCATATCGTTCTATACACCGAAGCAAGCATTCAGTGTACCGGGACGGGAATATAGATAAGGAAGGTTTTAATTATGTTTAGATGCATAATCCTCCTTATCATTCCGAAAAGTTATATGCTAGTTCTAATACCATAATTAAACGTTTAGAAATCTGAACACACCAAATTTCCTAATCTAGGCCGGCAACGGACCTTAAATCAAACTCGATAACATAAGCTTAGGCTCCATCTTGTTTAATAAATGAGCCATACGTTGAGCTCGAGCTAAGTTTGGGCTCGTTTAACTCGAGATCAAGTCGAGTTTCTAACTATTAGATCTAGAGTAGCTCATGAGTAACTCGGCTCAGTTACACCCTACTTATTATTTCACGCATCTCTCACTAACCTATCACAACCATTATTTTACACAACCCTATCACATCTTTTGATTTATTATTTCACACAACTCTTTACTACCCAATCATATTATTAAGTATAACATATGATTAGATCAAGTAACAATCATATCATATTGTACAAATATATTAGACACAGCAAAAACCGCGCACATATCATTTAAGCATTTAGAATAGTTGTATCTATGTGTTAGTTGAAAGTAACTATGCGCTAACTTGATAAAAGTGGATTCCTCGGAATTTGGGCAGAACCTTGCCTTAGCACTTTAGTTTTTCCTTTGACATGACCTAGTATAATGATTACTAAGTCTTAGTCTAATACTTCTGGTGACTAATGATAGTCTAGATTTCTCACTAATCTCAATGTCTACATCAAGATCTATCAAGTAAGGAACAACTAGGTAGGATTATATCAGAGGTACGGTCCGTTTGGTATACAAAGTATACTGTTTGGAAATCTCACTTTAAACACCTCACTAAATTCAGTGTAGACATCACTCCCGTAAGTAGATCAATCAATATAATGACTTGGAATCACTGATAAATCTTAATTATATGTTCATAATAATGACTATGACTATAATTATAAGTTACACTGAAAACAAAATAGTGTAGCTTAACTTATAGAACTTTTAGCAAAAACCAGGAAATTGCACGAAAAATATCCCAACCCGAACACCTCTTTTCTCGATCTCCTTCATACGCAAGAGCCTTACTAAAACTCACAAGAAACCCAAGAAAATCAATCTCAAGAAGGAGGAAATTCTCTAAGAGAAAGAGGCCTGAAATGGTGTGAAAAGTAAGAAAATATATATGAAGGGGTTTATATAGGGTCAGGGGCATGCGCCTCGCATAGCCAAGAGGCGCGACGTGCCCAGAGCATGGTTGGCTTCTCTTAGATGATGCCACATGTCATCATCGTAGATGTCCACCTCACCTCTTTCTAGAATCATCCACGCGTCGGATTTTTGTGGTGCCACATCACCATGCCTCCCGAAGGAGTCGGCTACCCGAGCGCACCACGTGGCGCCACCAGACGCTGCCACGTCATCAACCCAATACATTTTTCGCAGATCTTCGGACGACCATCACTTTCAGATACGAGCTCCTTTTTCGAAGTTCTTTATAACCTTGAATCCTCTCGACGAGCTCTACAACTTCCATTAACGTCTCAACACCTAATTCTTAATCTAACAAAAATTCATATTTAGACCAGTTTAGACTGTTAAAGTCTGTGCGAAATTCATAACTCCTTCATACGAACTCCGTTCTTGATTGTCTTTATATCGACGAGTTCATATTTACGAGATCTTCATTTCTTGTTTAGATTGTTTTGGCTAACAATCAATCGATTTGAATTTCGATTTCCGTGCCCGCACTCTTGTGCTGAAACTTCGGAATATCATAACTTACTCGCATGAAGTCAGATTTGGATGTTCTTTATATGCACGCTCTCGGTTTACGACTATTACGAATTTCGTTTAGATTACTTAAACTAATAAGCAATCTATCAAAAATTCACTATTTACGATATATAGAGACATGTAGCTTTAATCGCGAAACTTCGATGAAGCATAACTTCTTTATACGAATTCGGAATGTAGCATTCTTTATATGTACGGAATCCTTGTCACAAATATAGTATAACTTTACTTCAGATTATTTATCCTAAATAATCTTATATAAAAAAAGTCATTATTATTTCTTATTATATTTTAATTAACTGGTCCGAATCTCCGGACGTCATAGTACATATGTTCCCCAACATCAAATAAGAGTTATTAATGTAATTCTGAATCAATTTAGTACCGACCATGCTCACAAATTATTTGTAACTTAAACTAGCGGTTGGAATTTACCTATTATTAAAAACATATAAAACACTTTAATCATGTAAAAGCGAAAACATATTCAAACTGTTCTATATTAAAGTAAACTTCAAAACCGAGTAAACGTTTATAAAATTCGATATTTTTATCTTTAAAAAATAATCATTAATATATATATATATATATATATATATATATATATATATATATATATATACACACACTACCTCTGCATCAGCGCAAAACAGCGGCACCAATTTTTACTTTTTCGACAAATGGTTTTTTTTAGAAAATATTATTTGACTGTTTCAATAACTACAAATTTTCAGGCTTATATGTTAGAAAAATTTCATGTCCAACCTTTGGACAAATATCATGACTACATTAAAATAAAAAAAACAAAATTTAATTGATATTCCTTCCTTCAATATTTTTGTTGATTATTCTTTATAATAATTAGTTTTTTTTATGAAAAGATGAATGGTTTGTGTATAACATATTTGTATATTAAGTTATCAAGCATGTATTTTTTAAATTTGAAGAAAAAAATTCAATATGTTATATAACATAGTTAATATATATATATATATATATATATATATATATATATATATATATACGAAAAAGTTGAATAGAGAACCATTATAAATGTTCTCCAAGGAACCAAATATTTTTTCAACTTTAAAACTTATTCTTTATCGAAAAAAAAAACTAAAAATATTTAAATTCATACTTCATATTGTGAATGCTAAAATATAAATTATATATTTTTCGGAATCACCGTGTGAATTCAGATTCATACTGTGAATTTGAAAAAAAAAAGTAAACTTTTTTTATGAAATTTTATATAATTGGAAAAATGATAAAAAGTTATTAATTTCTGTATTTTTAGTTTTTTTATTGATAAAAAATAAACTCTAAAAATTGAAAAAAAAACAGATTGGTTCATTGGTTCCATGTTTAATAATGGTTCTCTGTTGAACTTCAGCATACACACATACACACATACACACACACACGCATATATATATATATATATATACACACACACACACACTAAGGTGTTGTTTGTTTTTTCTGAGGCAAAATGTCTGCAGTCTGCGGACCACATCTGTAGACCTTTGTAGTAGAAGATGCGGACCAAACGTCTGCAGTCTGAAAAAAGAAGACTGTTTGTTTTTTTAATATCTGCGGACTACTAAAATAAACTGAAATCTAAATAAACTGATTTTTTTAAACTTCAAAGTGTTTTTTTAAATATTTTTATGACTTTGTTATAAATAATTAACAAATCTATATCAACTTTTATGTATTATTGTATAAAAAATAAAAATAAAAATAGTATGAATTAACGTATATATTTGATAAAAACCAACAACTTTTGTTACAAAGTTATAACTAAACATTATAATTAAGGATGAAAGAATTTGATACATAAATGGATGGAAATAAACTTTGATTTTTTCAATTAAATCCATTAAAAACGTAGCATAAATATTTTCTCGAGAAATTGACGATAGTGTATTAAATAATGTTTTACAAAATTTAGCAAAAAAATATAAGAATATATTATGATTTTTTTTTCGTATTTATATAAACAGCTTCAACGACTATTATTGTAATAAATATTTCTTTACAAATTTGTCAAAAATATCATGTTTGTATCATTGAACGTTTTTTTTTGTTTTTTTAAGTTTTGTAATTTTTTTTCAAATTGTTTATCATTAATAAAGTTGGAAAAAATATAAATTAAAAAAAAAACTTAAAAAAAATATAGATATATGTGTTTTTTTAGGCGAGAAGATGTCTGAAGATGTTAGAAGACTCTGGTCCACATCTGCGCCAAGAAGAGGGCGCACACACATTTTTAGGTCTGCAATCTTCCAAAAAACAAACAGTCTGCGAAGGCTAATATCTGCGCGTGGTCTGCACGGCGCAGACAGAAGAGGCAACGCAGATCTGCAGACAAAAAACAAACATCACCTAAAAGTGGCATGATTAAGAAACATTTAAATTTTATTGGTTATGAGTTTGTCCACAACTATTTATTGACACTTGTAGCAGCCTTTCCTCATAAATTAAAAACTTTTGCTCCATTACTTTCAAGAATTGTCACTTTTGCACCCTCAAACTTCATAGGTAGCCAATTAAAACCTACTGACTCATGCAAAGCATGGGTTACTCCTCGAGTAAAATATTAGAATTGGTATATATATATATATATATATATATATATATATATATATATATATATATATATATATATATATATATATATATATATATATATATATATTCGAACTTAAAGATTCGTAAAACCTCGATAATTTCTTTAGTGTGGTTTTTTTCGAAAAATTGTTTGGAAGCTTATATCGTTGGTTTGAATATTGACTAGAAAAAGATCTAAAAGAATACGTATGTTTCAATGATGTGCATATAAATGTTGATGGAAAATGTGCACATCAGAAATTTACATATATGCATACTTTCGAAAAAGTGATATTTTGAAGTAAAAAAAGTTTCATTGAATTAAGCTCTTAATGATTGGTAAAGAAATTTGAAAAAAAATATAAATATGGCTTTGGAAAAGTTCTCCATGTTTCATGCATCTTTGATTCTAAACCTATATATATATATATATATATATATATATATATATATATATATATATATATATATATATATATATATATATATATGTTAGATGCATATTCATGCATTCATTTTGTAGTTTTAGTTCATAAAAGTGCATTGCATTTAGGTTTAAACTCATACATTTTGCATATTTTTCGGGATTTTTCATGATGCAATTCCATTCACACACTTTTATGATATTTCAGGGACTTTTGAAGGTTGGATCTTGATGGAGGAAGTTAAAAAGAGTTGGAAACGAAGTTTCAGAAGTTTTGGAGCATTGAAGAGAGAGAGAATGAAGAAATGAAGATTTGAGCCTTTCAGACATTTACACGGCCGTGTAAATGATGGCTTATAATTTACACGGGCCGTGTAAACGCATATGCAAGAGCGTTCTTCTTTTCTTGTTTACACGGTCGTGTAAATGGCACCCTATAATTTACACGGGCCGTGTAAACGTCTCGACAGTTTTTAAAGTAGTTTTACTCTCATTTAATGGGGACAATCAGTTTTGTTGGAGGTTAGGTCGGATTTTGGACAGGGAGAAGGGGATTTTCAGAGCTTTTGGAAGTAGATTAACACTTGGAAACACTTTAATTTCCTTTTTGTAAGTCAATTTGAAGTTTGAATTTGTTTGATTTGTAGTTTAACCTAGTCATGTGTGGTTGATTTCATTATCATTTCCGAATCTGAATTCTTAAGTATGTGTTGTTAGGTTGTAATTTGAACTTAATTTGTGTTTAACATCTAGTAATCTTTGATTTGATCTTAATCATGTGTTTGGTTAGTTCTCTTTTTCACTTGATCAATGAACTAGGGTTCTTATCAATCTAGTTAATCAAATTATGAAATTCGTATATGTTTTATGATTTGATGTTAATAACACACACTTACTTGGTTGTAATTAGATCAAAATTAGTGCAATCAAAGATTAAATGTTTATATTCCCAAGCTTAAGAGGAATGTTAAACATTGTTGGTAATTAGTGCAAAAACTTAATGTCATTTAATGATTTGATGCAAGAACTTATTTGAATTGAATCAATTAAATGAAGTTTTATTTGAAGAGCTTGTTTTGAATAAAATACTTTTGCCAATTTGGATATTAGAGTTTATTAATATCTAACTTACCAACCTAGATTGAACATGAGTTATAATCATATTACATCTTTCAACATAATACATGTATAAGAGTCAGAATCGGAAATGTACTTCTTTTACTGCGTTTTGTTATCAATCTTTTCTTATTTATGAAGTTTAATTCAAGTTCAAACACAATCCCCCATTTTAATATTATTTGTATTATGTGTGAGAATATGGCAAGATAAGAAGTCCTGTATTCCTGTGGACCGACCCTGCTTACTCTATACTATCTTTAGTATAAGAAATAGCAGTGACTTGAGCTTTATTAATATTATTTTATCCCATTATTTGTTGGGTTTGACACGCCTAACAAATTGGCGCCGTTGCCGGGGACACGGTAGTACTAATTGTTTATGCCAAGATCTTTTCGCACAGGTACACCTTTACCAGTTGATTTGGAGATAGAGAAATCTGCAAAACAAAGAAGGAAGCAAGCTAAACTTTTAAAGAAACAACAATTCGGAGCTTCTTTATCAAATCCATCAACCACATCTTCACCAACATCCAAAAGTACCACCCCACCATCTTCACCTACTCCTACCATGGCAGACAACCATGGAGGAAACCCACCACCTGAACAAACCTTTAGACAGTGGGCTACTCAAGATGTCACCCAACAACCTTTGTGCATAAATTACCCTGCAGCAATCAACTTTGAACTCAAGTCCGGACTCATCCATTTGTTACCCTCATTCCGTGGTCTTGAGAATGAAGACCCACATAAATTCCTTAAGGAATTTCATGTTGTTTGTGTGGGTATGAAGCCACATGAAGTCACAGAAGATCAAATCAAGTTAAGGGCATTCCCCTTTGCTTTACAAGATTCAACCAAGGAGTGGTTATATGACTTACCACCGACGTCAGTCACAACATGGAATGAACTTGCAAGGATGTTTCTGGATAAATATTTTCCAGAAATGAGAGCTTCAGCTTTACGCAGAGAGATAATTGGTATCAAGCAACAAAAGAGAGAAGCCTTGCATACTTATTGGGAACGGTTCAAGAAATTGTGCTCAAGATGTCCACAACATGGGATTACAGAATATCAGTTGTTACAGTATTTTTGTGAAGGAATGTCATCTTGGGATAGGAGATTACTCAATGCATCAAGTGGTGGATCTATAGCTGATAAGACTCCAACAGAAATCAGAGTTCTTATCAAGAACATGGCAGAAGAGTCCAAGCATACAACACAAGAAGAAGAATGGTACAGTGATGCACCAGGAGGAGTAAAAGAAATTTCTACCCCAAAAATTGAGAGTCAACTTTCTGAGTTAACTAAAGTAGTGATGATGCTTGCTAAGGATAAGGGTGTGCAACCACCAGTAGTTAGACCTTGTGGTATTTGTACACAAGTTGGACATCCCACTGATATGTGCCCAATGTTACAAGAAGATGTAGAGCCAGTTCAAGCTATGGGATTTTCAAGTCAACAACAAGGAAACTTCCAGCCAAGAAGCAATCCAAATTGGCATCAACCTAATGCCAATTTTCAGCCAAGACCACCACCTTTTCAACCAAGACCCCCATTTCAAAATCAAATGCATCACCAACAAAGTTATCAACCACATTTCCAGCCAACTCAACCTCCTCATCAATCTCAATTCCAACCTCAAAACATGCATCAAGGAAGTAGTTCAAGCGGATCGGGAATGTCTTTGGAAGACATTGTTAAGAGTTTAGCCACAAGTACTCAAACATTTCAAAATGAGACCAAGGCGAGCATCAAGACTTTGGAGCAACAAATGACTCAACTCGCCACTTCTGTGAGTAAATTGGAGTCACAAGGCAAACTACCCGCGCAAACCGAGAAGAATCCAAAACATAGTGCATGTGCCATCACTTTGAGAAATGGCAAAGAATATGAAGGTCCTAAGATGATTGAAGAAGAAGAAGAGATGGAGCTAGAGAAAGAAGAAGAAAAGTCAAAAACACCTTCAAAGCAAGTTCCTATTGAAGCAAAAGTCACTCCTCCTCCATTTCCCTCAAGATTAAGCAAGTCAAAGCGTGAAAGGGAAGACAATGAAATCATGGAGATGTTTAGAAAAGTTGAGGTAAATATTCCTCTTATTGATGCCATCAAACAAGTCCCTAGGTATGCTAAATTCCTTAAGGAATTATGTACATCCAAGAAAAAGTTGAAAGGGAATGAAACTGTTAAAGTAGGAGAAAATGTGTCTGCAGTGTTACAGAAAAGACTACCTAAAAAATGTAAGGATCCGGGTGTTTTCACGGTTCCTTGCAAATTAGGTAATCTTCATGTTCCACGGGCTATGCTAGACCTTGGAGCTTCTATCAATGTTTTGCCATATTCCATTTTTAAAACTTTAAATATTGGCACATTGAAGAAAACCGGGGTAATCATTCAATTGGCTGATAGATCTTTAGTACATCCCAAAGGTGTGCTAGAAGATGTGTTAGTTCAAGTGAATGAATTAGTGTTTCCAGCAGATTTTTATGTCCTTGACATGGATGATGATGACTCACCAAATTTGAGTTCAATTCTCCTAGGAAGACCCTTTTTGAAAACAGCCAGGACTAAAATTGATGTTTATGATGGTACATTATCCATGGAATTTGATGGGGAGGTGATAAATTTCAATATTTATGATGCTATGAGATATCCAAGTGATATTTCATCTTTGAATTTTGTGGATGTCATTGAACCATTGATAGAGGAGTGTTTTGATTTGTCTAATCTTGATGTGTTAGCTCTCATTTTAGACAGGAATCTTCAAAAGGAAAGAGTGGAAAAACTTGCCAATCAATTTACAATTGATAAAGAGATTATGGAGGTTGTGTCCTGCATGGATGAGAAGAAGAAAATGAGGTTTGATGTTCCAAAGCTGAAAATACCAATGTCTAATGAGAAACTTGTTCCTTCTATTGTGCAGGCACCGGAATTGGAGCTCAAAACTTTACCCGAGCATCTCAAGTACACATATCTTGGAGACAAAGAAACTTTGCCAGTGATCATCTCCACCAAGTTGTCAACAAAAGAAGAGGAAGAGCTTGTCACCACTTTGAAAGAGTATAAGGAAGCCATTGGGTGGACTATAGCCGACATCAAAGGGCTAAGTCCTTCGCTTTGCATGCACACAATCCTTATGGAAGAAGATTACAAGCCTTCCCGAGAAGCTCAAAGGCGTTTGAATCCTCCAATGATGGAGGTTGTGAAAAAGGAGATTTTGAAGTTGTTGAATGCAGGGATGATCTACCCTATATCAGATAGCAAGTGGGTAAGTCCGGTCCAAGTTGTGCCCAAGAAGACAGGTATTACCGTTACAAAGAATGACCAAGGTGAGTTAGTCCCCACCCGTGTGCAAAACGGGTGGAGAGTTTGCATTGATTATAGAAGACTCAATTCCTCAACCCGGAAAGACCATTTCCCACTTCCCTTCATTGATCAAATGTTGGAAAGGTTAGCGGGAAAAACACATTATTGTTGCTTGGATGGGTATTCCGGTTTCCATCAAATACCCGTTGCACCCGAGGACCAAGAAAAAACTACTTTCACATGTCCCTTTGGAACATTTGCATATAGGCGAATGCCTTTTGGACTTTGCAATGCTCCAGCCACTTTTCAAAGGTGCATGGTAAGTATTTTTTCGGAATTTGTTGAAGAAATCATTGAAGTTTTTATGGACGACTTCACAGTTTATGGTAATTCTTTTCATGAGTGTTTGGGTAATTTGAAAAAGATTTTGCAAAGATGTATTGAGACCAATCTTGTTTTGAATTATGAAAAGTGTCACTTTATGGTTGACAAAGGTCTCATACTAGGTCATATTGTGTCTTCTAAGGGTCTAGAAGTGGACAAAGCAAAAATAGATGTCATAAAATCTTTACCTTATCCCACTTGTGTTCGTGAGGTACGCTCATTTCTTGGTCATGCAGGATTTTATAGAAGGTTTATCAAAGATTTTTCCAAGATATCTCGTCCCATGTGTGAGCTCCTACAAAAAGATGCAGAATTCGAATTTTCCAAACAGTGCAAGCAAGCTTTTGATCAGTTGAAAGAGTTGTTGATAACAGCACCTATACTTCAATCACCGGATTGGAGTTTACCTTTTGAAATCATGTGTGATGCCAGCAATCATGCAGTTGGTGCAGTTTTAGGGCAAAGAAAAGATCGTGTTCCTAATGTCATTTACTATGCCTCAAAAACACTTGATAGTGCACAAGCCAACTACTCAACAACTGAAAAAGAATTGCTATCTATTGTCTTTGCTTTAGACAAATTTCGTCAATACCTGCTAGGTTCTAAAGTCATTGTTTATTCTGATCATGCAGCTATTAGGTATCTACTTGCAAAGAAGGATTCGAAGCCTAGACTCATTCGATGGGTATTACTCTTGCAAGAGTTTGACATCGAAATCAAAGACAAGAGCGGAAAGTCAAACCTTGTAGCTGATCATCTTAGCAGGATTGTTTCTCCCAATGATTCAACTCCCATTCATGATGCATTTCCCGATGAGGACCTATTTTCAGCAAAAGTTGCCCCGTGGTATGCCGATATTGTGAACTACATTGTTACAAATAAATTTCCACCAGATTTGACTCGATGGCAAAAAGACAAGATCAAGAAAGAAGCCAAGAGATATGTTTGGGATGAGCCATATTTGTGGAAATATTGTGCTGACCAAATGATTAGACGATGTGTGGATCAATATGAGGTACCTTCTATCTTAACATTTTGTCACTCTTATGCTTGTGGAGGACATTTTGGTCCTCAAAGGACTGCAAGAAAAGTTTTAGAGAGTGGATTTTACTGGCCAAGTATTTTCCATGACTCTTATGTCTTTTGTTCAAGTTGTGATAAATGTCAAAAGATGGGCTCTTTAAGCTCAAAGAATCAAATGCCCCTAAATCCCATTTTAGTTTGTGAAATTTTCGATGTTTGGGGCATTGATTTTATGGGGCCTTTTCCATCATCTTCGGGTTTTATTTATATTCTTTTGGCTGTGGACTATGTTTCCAAGTGGGTGGAAGCAAAGGCTACCCGTACTAACGATTCAAAAGTTGTGATAGATTTCTTGAAGGCTAACATTTTTTCCAGATTTGGTGTTCCAAAGGCCTTAATCAGTGATCGTGGTACACATTTTTGCAATTGTATGCTCGGGAGTGTTTTGAAGAAATATGGTGTTACTCATAAAGTTTCCACAGCATACCACCCACAAACAAATGGATAAGCCGAGGTGAGCAATCGACAAATCAAGGGCATTTTGGAGAAAACCGTGAATACAACAAGGAAAGATTGGAGTACACGCCTTGATGATGTTTTGTGGGCATACCGCACTGCATATAAAACTCCAATTGGAATGTCTCCATACCGTATTGTTTTTGGAAAGCCGTGTCGATTACCCGTTGAGTTGGAACATAGGGCCTATTGGGCGATCAAGCAGTTCAACATGGATTTAAGTGAATCGGAAAAGAAGAGGAAGCTGGACATACAAGAACTTGAGGAAATCCGCAATGAAGCATATGAGAATGAGGTTCTTTATAAGGAAAAGACCAAAGCATTCAATGACAAGATGATTACACGCAAGGTATTTCACAAAGGTCAAAAGGTACTACTTTACCACTCGCGTTTTAAATTGATTCCTGGTAAATTAAGGTCCCGTTGGGTGGGACCATTTGTTGTCACTAATGTTTTTGAGCATGGTGCAATAGAAATCACAAGTGAGAAAACCGGGAAGATTTTTAAGGTAAATGGTCACCGTTTGAAGCCTTATTATGAAGGATTTCAAGTCAAGAATGAAGAGGTGGAGGAAGTACTGGATCCAAAGTATCAAGATTGACAAATAGTTGGGGTCCAGGTCGAGCCAACGACATTAAAAAGGGGCGGCTAACCGGGAGGCAACCCGGGGGTATTTTTGTCATTTCTTATATTTTCATTGTATTTTCTTTGTTTTCAAACATCCAAGTTGTTTTTCACGCTAAAAGAGGGTTAAAAATCAATTTTCGGGCAGTAGAGGTTTAGCGGGTTGCAAATTCAAAAAGTGAAAAAATAATAATTTTTGGCCTTTACAGACATTTACACGGCCGTGTAAAATTATGCTTATGGTTTACACGGGCCGTGTAAACGACCAGCTACCGCAGTTGAAACTCTACATTTACACGGCCGTGGAAATTATGCCCTTCTGTTTACACGGGCCGTGTAAACGTTAAAACAGAGCTGGTCGATTTTGAGGCTAAAACTCGATTTTTTTTAACTCATTCTTTTCACAAAACCTGCGTTTTTTTCTCCTCCCTACTGCCCCCTTCGAAAAAACCCTTCAAAATACTCAATCTTCCTCAATTTTGCATCAAAAAAATCAAGCTCCAAGGTATGAAATTCTTCTCTTTTCTTCATCTTCTTTGTCTTCCACCTCTATTCCACCCTTTTCATGGCCGATTTTGGGGCTTTTGAGCAAAACCCTAGAATTTTTGAACTTCAAATCTCGACCTAATGTTTGAAATTTCTTGTAGGATTAGCTTGGGGAAAGCTTGGGGAAGCATTGGATATCACCCTACCACCATTTTCAAGCACAAATTGGTATAATTGTTCCAACTCTTTACTTGTGCATATACTTAGATTTTGGGGTGATTTTGGGGTGATTTTGGTGATATTGCTGTTTATTTTTGTGCAAACTCTTGAGTTTAAATTGTTCTACATTGTGTGCAAAACTTTGTTGAATCCAATTTAACCATGGCCTCCCGTGGAAAAAGGGCTAGAATTGGGACCTCACATATGGGTGGTCAAGAGTCTAATGATGAACAAGACCAACATCCAATGGAAAACCCATATGAATTTGGTCTTATTTTTGAGACCAATCAACAAAACATTTTGTATGCAAGCCTTATTGGAAGAGTAATGGCGGCTCAAAAATTTGTGGACATCCAAGCCCTCAAAGACCTTCATATCTATAAAGGTGTCCACAAGCTCTTCAAGAACATTGGTTGGGAAGGGCTATTGAATCTACATGCAGTCAGTTATCAAACACCTATGTTGGAATTCTTGTCATCCATCACTTTCGATTACCAAACACACATCCTCACTTTCCGTTTGCTCAATCAATCACATAGAATTCATGCTGATACTCTCTGTGATATTATTGGTGCCCCAAAAGCGAAAAGAGATGTATATACAGCAAAAGGAAGAAGAAATGCTGTATTTGAGCGCGAGTGTGGAACGTTTTGGAGAACTATCTCTTGTGAAGATGAGTTTCAGTCAGGCACAGCAAAAGCTTCTAGCATTATTCATCCGGTTCTGAAGGTCACCCACCGGATTATTGCTTCTCTTTTATTTCCTCAAGAAGAGATTAGCAAAGCAAATAAAAAAGAATTAGAAGTTTTGTGGTGCATGATTAACAAGCCCGAGGAAGTCCCTCATTTTGGGTGTTGGGTAGTTCAGAAAATGCTCAGAAATGCCCTGAGCAATGGTGGCCAGCTACATTGTGGAGGCATGGTATCTATTATAGCTGAACATCTTGGCCTCCATCTCCCCAACAATCCAACCAATATAATTCTGGGCCGTACTCGTTTATCACTTGAAGTTTTGGAAATCATGCATCTCTTTCACCGCCATCCCAATGGGGATGTTCATTGGACAGTCGATGGTAAAGAATATTTACGCGTCGATAACCGAAATAAGAAGATATTAGTCTTGGCCAATGACATCCCTTCTACCAATTGGCACCTCCAATCCAACTTGGGTGTTACTGCTGCCCGTAGACCTTCAACCACCACTTCTACTCCTCCTACTTCTACTGCTGGTGCCTCTAGCTCATCTCGCCCCATTCCTTTTCCTGAACACAATCTTTACATGGGCGAGTTTGCACGCTTGAACGACCGTTACACCAGCATACAGCAGGAAGTCGGAGAAATTTATACGGGTGTCGCTGAAATCACTTCTGAATTTCAGGACTACCGTAACTTGCAAGAAGAGCGTTGGGCCCAACAAGAACTGCGATGGGCTGAGCAGGATCAGAGATGGATCGCTCAAGAGCAGCATAACCGCAACGTTCATCATTTGATGAGCGATATCCATCGAGTTCTTGTGTTCCCCACACAGCAGCAGCAATCATCATCCTCCCAACCCCAATGGCCTCCATACTATCCTGCAGATTATCCTTCACAGTTCCCTCCATATCCACCGCCCGGTCCTCAATAGGCCAGCTATGCCTCTCTCCAAGCATCGAGGACGATGCTTATTTTAAGCTTGGGGAGGGGCATCCATCCATCCATGTATTATCCTGTTGCATGTAGGTTGCATGTAATTTTGTACATATTGCATTGCATTATTTTTCTTTGTCATTTTTAAAAAAAATATATATATATATATATATATATATATATATATATATATATATAAAAATAAAAAAAATAAATAAATAAATAAATAAATAAAAAAAGAGATCCAATCCCAAACAACCGAATCTTTTCGAAACAGTTGAGCTGGTAAATGAGTCATGTGCCTTGAGATTAAACTTGCTCTTTTTATTGAAAATCTAAAAGCAAGTTACTCGCACACGAACACACCTCCTGAAGCTACTTGTGCAAAACAGAAAGTGAGAAGATTGTCAACATTGGAGCATAACAGCAGGTATGAGTTAATTCTTTGGGACATATGACCGGTCTTATGAGTAGTAATGCTCAATTGAACTTAAAATGCCAAATTCAAAAGTTCATAAAAAGAATACAAAATCTCAATGTTCCGAGCCTTCCAGCGCTCTAAAAGTCATTTCTACTCATTCCCTTTTATATACCCTGCTTAGGGACATAGCTTTCAACTATACTTACGGGTCTTTGCATGTTAATCTTTAGTCCCCTGAAAAATGTCTTAGAAGTCCTCACGGTAATAGACCGTGAGATGTCCCACAATAGAAAAGTCAAGGACGAAAATATAAAGAAATTGGTCAAATAAATAAATAAATAAATTAATAAGAGTGTTATGTGTTAACTTAGATATTTGTATTTGAAAACTGTAAAAAAAAAAAAAAAAAAAAAAAAAAAAAAAAACTATTATTAAGTTAATCTGTGACCTTTGGGATTCGAACAAGTAAACTCTGAGGGGTGTTTTACACCTAATCGCCTAAAGCTAAATTGTTTGGGACTGATTGAGTTGAAAATTCGTTACATGGGTTCCATAGAAAGTCATGAACTTAATAATAGCAAATAAAGCTAATCTGTGGCCTTTGAGGTTCGGGCAAGTAAACCCGAGGGATCTCTTTAAATCTAGCACACTAAGGTCATTTGATTTGGATGTGTTGGTTGGAAGCCCGTTACACGGATTTCAAAGAAAGCCATGAGCTTTATTTGTAAAAAAATATAATTAAGAAGTTTGTATATAGTTGTGTTTATAGTTTAATTGAATATTATGTTTAGGAAAAATATTTGGCTGCCAAAAGATTCCCTTGGACTTGGATTTGAACTTATGACATTGGACTGAATGTTAACTACTTTGACTGGTGTAAGTGGTTTGAAGTTTGTAACCAATCTGGATAAATATTAGGGAATTTTTAGAAAAGATTTTTCAGAAAAAGATTGTTGTTGATCAACAAATAGCTGGAATCGGGCATTGTTATATTTTATGAAACAAAGATGGTTGAGCATGTTTTGTCACATATAATTTCACGAGAGTAAGACCGTAATTTGTTCCAATAATTGACTTGATGATATTGAAAGGGAATTAGTGTTGTGATCTTTGATTCTGTTGAGTTGTATTAGGGAGTGGCCAAAGTCTTATTTCTATTATCATATAATATTTTGAGACTAAAGCCAAGTTAACTCAAGGCATGACAGGTACATTCTCAACTATGGTACAAAACAGGGTAATTGGGTTGGATCTTTTCATGTTTGTTTTGATTTCATGCATTAAGTTTCAAATAGTTTTATTTTTATAGTTTTATTTTTAATTTTCTTTTCTTCTATTCTATTTTATTTTCTCTAGTTTAAATCTTCTTGCTCTTTCTTGAGGACAAGAAAGGTTCAAGCTTGGGGAGATTTGTTAGATGCATATTCATGCATTCATTTTGTAGTTTTAGTTCATAAAAGTGCATTGCATTTAGGTTTAAACTCATGCATTTTGCATATTTTTCGGGATTTTTCATGATGCAATTCCATTCACACACTTTTATGATATTTCAGGGACTTTTGAAGGTTGGATCTTGATGGAGGAAGTTAAAAAGAGTTGGAAATGAAGTTTCAGAAGTTTTGGAGCATTGAAGAGAGAGAGAGAGAATGAAGAAATGAAGATTTGAGCCTTTCAGACATTTACACGGCCGTGTAAATGATGGCTTATAATTTACACGGGCCGTGTAAACGCATATGCAAGAGCGTTCTTCTTTTCTTGTTTACACGGTCGTGTAAATGGCACCCTATAATTTACACGGGCCGTGTAAACGTCTCGACAGTTTTTAAAGTAGTTTTACTCTCATTTAATGGGGACAATCAGTTTTGTTGGAGGTTAGGTCGGATTTTGGACAGGGAGAAGGGGATTTTCAGAGCTTTTGGAAGTAGATTAACACTTGGAAACACTTTAATTTCCTTTTTGTAAGTCAATTTGAAGTTTGAATTTGTTTGATTTGTAGTTTAACCTAGTCATGTGTGGTTGATTTCATTATCATTTCCGAATCTGAATTCTTAAGTATGTGTTGTTAGGTTGTAATTTGAACTTAATTTGTGTTTAACATCTAGTAATCTTTGATTTGATCTTAATCATGTGTTTGGTTAGTTCTCTTTTTCACTTGATCAATGAACTAGGGTTCTTATCAATCTAGTTAATCAAATTATGAAATTCGTATATGTTTTATGATTTGATGTTAATAACACACACTTACTTGGTTGTAATTAGATCAAAATTAGTGCAATCAAAGATTAAATGTTTATATTCCCAAGCTTAAGAGGAATGTTAAACATTGTTGGTAATTAGTGCAAAAACTTAATGTCATTTAATGATTTGATGCAAGAACTTATTTGAATTGAATCAATTAAATGAAGTTTTATTTGAAGAGCTTGTTTTGAATAAAATACTTTTGCCAATTTGGATATTAGAGTTTATTAATATCTAACTTACCAACCTAGATTGAACATGAGTTATAATCATATTACATCTTTCAACATAATACATGTATAAGAGTCAGAATCGGAAATGTACTTCTTTTACTGCGTTTTGTTATCAATCTTTTCTTATTTATGAAGTTTAATTCAAGTTCAAACACAATCCCCCATTTTAATATTATTTGTATTATGTGTGAGAATATGGCAAGATAAGAAGTCCTGTATTCCTGTGGACCGACCCTGCTTACTCTATACTATCTTTAGTATAAGAAATAGCAGTGACTTGAGCTTTATTAATATTATTTTATCCCATTATTTGTTGGGTTTGACACGCCTAACAATATATATATATATATATATATATATATATATATATATATATATATATATATATATATATATATAGAGAGAGAGAGAGTTAGGTTCATATATGAATGAACATCTATTTTGTGGACATGTATGGACAATGCTATTCAGTAATAATGACTAAGAGAAAATGTTATTTAGTAATGTAAATACATTTAAGCTTACATAATTATTGTCATTATCATCCATTCCCACAAATTAAATTATCTATAAGTATAGTATGGACTTTTTTCTTGATTCAAATTGTGTCATAATGTTGTTAGAATGTGTTCTTGATAATCATATTTTGTAAAAATTAGAACGAGTGAATAATGATGCGTGAGAACAAGAATGAATGAGAATTAGTGAGAAAAAATGGTAATAGCAATAATTGTGTGATGTTAAACGTATTTACATTATCAATCAATGAAATGTGGTTTTATTTTTCAATGTTTTTAAAATATTTATTTATTTTATAAATTATGTTTTTCTAATAAATTTAATGCTAAAAAAAAGAATATTGTGGAATGGTAACCATTTCCAATGTCAAGTGGGTTGGTGGTGGAGCGGACGTGGCGCTGAGTTGACAACACTTTTCCTGTGGGTTGGTGTAACATCCGGATTTTCAGGGACATTATTGTGTATATTAATCTTGAGATTTAAGGAGGAACTCGACGAGTTGAGGGACCAACTCGCCGAGTCGAGTCGAGTTGCTCGCGTGGATTTAATGAATGGACTCGACGAGTCAGAGGAGGGACTCGCCGAGTAGGTGCTGGACAGAGAAACCCTAATTTCCCGGGTTTGGGACCTATTTAAAGGCATTTACAGCCTCATTTGCGGCTACCTTCCCCTGAGAGCAAACCCTAATTTCTATTGGAGCTAGAGAGTGAGAGAGAAGCTCAAATTGTGGTTCTTGGTGCATTTCTATGAAGAAGGATGAAGAGCTTCATGATGGGGAACAAAGGAAGGCAGTGGATCTGTGGTATGGAGTGTTTCAGCTGCTAAGAGAAGGTACAAAGTCCTCATCTTGTTCATTCCTTGTACTAGATCTCATTTTGGGAGTTTTAGGGCTTTGCTTCCATCCTTTTGAATCTATGAGTCGAATGAGACGTGGTTGTGGTTGGAAACCTCAGATCTGGACCTCCTAAGGTCCTTAGAGTCTAGATGTCTCAGCTTTAGTGGTCCAAATGAGGGTTGATGAGCAAAAACCTTCATGAAGAGCATGTATTGGCATTTTGAAGCAATAACATCATGTATGAACGTAAAGATCGAAGCTTTACGTAATTATTGAGCCTTGGGATGATAGATCTATAGTTTAGAGTGATAGATCTGGTTGAAATCGTCTGAATGAGAAATCAGATCAAAGGGACTCGCCGAGTCCATGTACTGACTCGACGAGTCGGCGAGGGTTTGTCCCGATGGATTGATTGTGTGATAACTCAGCGAGTTGGGGGTCAACTCGACGAGTTGAGCTGGACTTTTGAGACTTCTGAGGATACGAGGGGACTCGACGAGTCGCAGGAGTGCACTCGACGAGTCGGGTCAAACTTGGACTGTTGACTCGAGTTTGACTTCTGTTGACTTTGGGGTTTTGGTCAACATATGTGATAGAGACCTTGGAGGGGTAAAATGGTCTTTTACCCACTTTAAAGAGTTAGAAAGAGAAAGAACCGCCTTCGATTATCTGAGTCGTGAAAAGAGTATTAATAAGACATATTCATCCTTTGTGTTAGGAGGAGGCTAGTTCGAGATCCGAGCGCGAGGTTATTTGCTCACCTGCTAGCCGAGGTGAGTCTTCTCACTATACATTACCTAGAGTCGTAACTATGTGCAGACCGGAGGGTCTTATGTGTTATGTGTATGTTTGAGTTTATGTGCATTGTGATATATGTATGCTATGTGTTATATAGACCGGACCGGAGGGTCCAACGACTTACAAGGCCAGAGGGTCCTCGAGTAGACCGGACCGGAGGGTCTAACGATTTAGACCGGACCGGAGGGTCCAACGAGCTAGACCGGACTGGAGGGTCCAACGAGCTACGGGACTGGAGGGTCCCGCTGAGACACATTGACCGGAGGGTCATACCAAGTTATAGCCTCGAGTGGCTATGTGCTGTATGTGGTATTTTGGGGAACTCACTAAGCTTTGTGCTTACCGTGTTATGTGTTATGTGTTTCAGGTTTCTCAGGATTGCGGGACGGCACCGACTTGATTGTACACACTAGAGAAAGAGTTATGTTTTGAGGATCCTGGATTATTAATGGAGTTGTGTTTTGTAATTTGAATAAACGAGATTTCTATACAATACGTTATGAAAAGTATACGATTTTAAAATGAAAAATCTGTTGAAAAATTACGGTGTTACAAGTTGGTATCAGAGCCTTGGTTTGAGGGATTCGGATGCGCCTTCGGGTAAATCTGGACTCAAACTGAGGATTTGAGAAAAAAATTTCAAAGAAATGATTTTTTCTAAAAACGAGCAAGAGTTTCTGAGAGAAAACGAGAAGGAGCAGTGTGTACAATCAGCCAGAGCCCGAACGGTGATTTCCCAAAATACCCTTAATTTTGTATTATGAGATATGTTATGAGGTATTATGCATGCTAGAGATAGGCTAGGTATTTTATATTTTAGGACTAGAGTGGCCTGATTTGTGATGCCTTAGCCTAGGAGTTGTTGTTATCTGTGATGAGCTTTCGAGTATGTGCTGAGTAAGAGTATCCAACAGGAATCCTTTTAGAGAGGGATTTGAGTAGAGGAGTAATCTAGGAGAGATACCTAGATGAGCATTTATGGAACCTCCTGAGAGAGTAGTTAGCTACCCGCGAGGGGTAGAGTTGCTGAGTTCGGTGATATCTTTTGAGTATGAGTAGAGCAAGTGGAGTTATCACCTAGAGTGGGTTTTATGTGTTTATTCGACGCCCGAATGCTGCTTGCTTCGTGCTTTGTGGAACTCCCGATGATGGGAGTCAGCTACCAAGTGAATGTGACGATATTCAGGAGGTAGATGACTGGCACCATAAGGAGTTTCTCAGCAGCTGATGGCGGAGAAGTGTGAGAACCTAGGAAGAGCCTAGGAAGTGACCTTAGTCAGATGAGTACGCTGACAGAGTAGAGCATTTCGCTGAGAAGCGAGCACGCGTGTCGGGATTGGTGATTGCGAAGGTTGAACAACTACTTAGGGACTCTGGGATGGTCTGTGTAGAGAGTATGGGTAGATGTGGCTGGTAGTATGGGCCCGTACTACTGAAAGCAGAGGATGCATACTCGATGCAGGGAGTATTCCAGAGGATCTAAGTAGCAGATCGAGAGGTGATGTCATGGTTCGAGTACCATGATAAGTAGCAGATCGAGAGGTGATGTCATGGTTCGAGTACTATGATTTGTAGCAGGTCGAGAGGGGATGTCATGGTTTGAGTACCATGATTTGTAGCAGATCGAGAGGCGATGTCATGGTTCGAGTACCATGATTTGAGGCGGATTGAGAAGAGAGAACATGGTTCGAGTACCATGATTCTACGCAGATTAAGAGGAGGTAACATGGTTCGGGTACCATGATTCATAGCAGATCGAGAGTTGGCCACATGGTTCGAGTACCATGACCCATGGCGGTTAGTGTTACTGGTTCTACCAGTTATTCCGTGGTGATTGTCTAGACTGAGATCAGATGTGAAAGAATATGGGGCCAGAGGGCCATGATGAACGAGTTTTAGTGGAGCATCCCTTAAAAGGGAAATCGAGTTAGCTCCGAGGGATTGTTGGTGAGATGCCAATTGGAGTCGCAAGACTCAGGAATGAGTAGGGATGGTGCGTTATGGGAGAATACGGTCTGAGCTGAGCAACCGGCCGATGGTAGAGATGTCATTTTCTGTGACCTGAGCGGTGCTATTTCTGTTCCTGTGGGAAACAGGAGAGGTATTGAGATTTTCGGTTTCCAAGGTTGGGGGTGAGCCCTGTGGGGTAGCTTTGGTTACGATCTTTCATCAGAGTATTTGGAGAGTATGTCTGCCGAGAGGTAATGTTAGAGCATGAGCAGGTTGTCAGCGGGGACTAAGATGGTTAAGGAGAAGGATACACCCTATTTGAGCATAGTAGGGCATGTATTAGCTGCAGTGGCAGACGATCAAGAAGAGGATATTGGGGCGGTGGCTCTTTTTGTCTATGATGAGTATCGAGTGTGGTAATGAGGATGTTAGAACAAAGTTCTGGTCGGATCGATAGATTCTAAGCAGAAACACAATTAAAACGTAATGAAGAACACAGAAATGGTTTAACTGATGTCGAATGATTAAACTTTAACACCTCAGAAGAGCTCGATTAAGAACTTCGACTGTAGAGGTGTTTAGGGTTACAAAGCAATAATAACTATAATCACATTAGTTTTTAAGGCATACATGCATGCACTATTTATATCTAAACCCTACTCAATAATCACGGATGGACAGGCCCAATCCGGATATACAATACTAAGCCCATGACGCAACATAAAATATCCAACAATCTCCCCCTTTGCGTCAATGGAGCCGAAAGCTCAGTTCGGTTGAGCTATAGAAGACTTCTTGACAGTCTTGAACACATTCAGTATGATGGCCAAAAGAGTATGATGAAAAGTGATATACCACCGAAGCATGTCCGTGAAGTTCTTCTTGTTTGACTCAGAGTTTTGCTTACACCGATGGATGATACTAATTATGTGCTCTAAGCAGTCTGTTGAGAACAGATGCTTGTCAACAAGAGCGAAAAGAAATCTGTTGGCTTCGCCTCTTGTGAACATCACTGTGAGATGTTTAGAATCAATTTGACCCATCTTCATTTTATTCACATCTCCAGGTTTTGCAGTTGGCTTTACAGTGGGTTTCTTATTCAAAACTTTAGCTATCTCCTGATCCATTGCAGCTACTTCATTGATATAGGAGGCAAACAGCCTCTTTAGATGATCTAGGATCGGCTCATATTCTTTCACATTGGTGAGCAGTATGTTAAACAACAAGATCCAATAATGAGGATTCAAGTTTGGAAGATCTGCCAGGGATATAATCGAAACAGCGTTTGCTGAACCTCAGGTTATTTTGAAACGAACATTGATAAACTTCCCTGCAGGCGAAGGTTTCAGCACCTTGACCGTTATAATCTTCTGTGCACTCCATGTCAGGTACTGAGGCTGACCGAACTTGAGATAAAAATCGATGAGTTCACGATCAACCCGAGGGTGAGGTGAGGGAACTTGAACAGTCGAATCAAAGCAATGAAAAGTAAATGCCTTTCGTGTTATAGGCATATCAAAATGTGAGTCCCTCGAATTCTCACAATCAAAAGAAGCTACAGGTTCCAGCCAGTACACGCTCGGAAACTCTATTGCTTCTATGATGAGCGTTTCTCTAGTCCAAAGAGGAAACAAGGCCTTCTTGCAATTTAAGGCATCTTGCTTTTCTTTGTTCTTTCGCTCCCTCTCTTCTTCTTCCTTCGCAACCCGAAGGGTTTCATCCAATTCCTTATCCCTTTTCTTTCGTTTCAGGGCTTCGGAAATTGTTTCCTCTTCATCACTATCATCAGCAAGTCCCTTCTTTTTATCTTGATTACCAAAACCCGAAGCTTCATTACCCTTCGATTCGGTTTTGACAGTGACCTTCGGTTGAGTAGTTTGAACACCTTCTCCCCCTTGTTTTGGAGGTACGAATCTCTCCGAAACACCCTTCATTTCATGTAAGAGTGTAAGGGCAGGAAGAAGCTTAGAAGTCAGATAATTCCTGATGGTCAGAGTAAGTATCGGATCATGAGCACTAAGAAGATTGGTTAGCATATTCGTTACATCACTAGCACAACTCCGGAATACAGCTCGCTCAGTCTTCAATAATGAAATCTCCCTTTCAGCTTGAGCCAATTGAACTTTCTGAACTTCAATAGTAGAGGCTTGTCGTGCAAGATCCTCCTTTAATGCACTCTCATTTGCTAAATCAGCCTGGAGTGTTTCAAGGCGAGAATTCACTAAGCTAAGTAGAGAAGTGTTCTCAGCTTGAATGGAAGAACGAACATTCTCAAATTTAGCTTGCTCCTCTTGAAGTGACTTGGATAAAGAATCAACTGAAGCATTCACTTTAGCTGCATTTGAATCAGCATGACCTTTGAAGGATTCGAGAAAAATCTGATAACTGTGAACAAGTTCTACAACTTCAGTAGTGGCCTTCTTGCAAGAAGAAGTGGAAGGTCCAACCGCCTTTGTTGATTTGTCTATAGCTCCAGTATATTGCTCAAAAGCGGTGTCCAGAAAAGCTTTGAGCACAACATCGTTGTATGTTTTTGTAGAGGCAAGCAATTGATCAAGTTTCTCATCTAGACTCTGCACTTGTTGTCTGGTGACAGGAGCCTCTTCATCTTCGTCTGTTGGAAGCCGATAAGGACTGTAATAAGTCGATTCAAACTCAACATTATCACCACCAAGAGTATCACCAGAATCGGTTGAGGGTGAGGGTGAAAGAGGTTTGGAAGTAATCGGAGGTTCGGTTTCAGTATTAGCCCCCCGTATTAGATACGTTGACGTTTACTGGATGTTCGGTTGTTGTGGTGGTGGGAGTAGTTGTGGTAGTTGCTTGTGAAAAGATAGGAGGTGGTAAAGGAGTTGTAGAGATTGGTATGGTACTAACTGGTGGTGGTGGTGGAATAGAAGTAACCGAAACTGGAACAGTGGTTTTCGGTGGAGATGGAGGAGGTGTTGGAATCTTGTCATTAAGTGGTTCAGTTGGAGTTGGAGAACAAGGAGGTGTATTACCTCTCGGTGAACCATGATGCTGAGCTTCCTCTTCTTCATCTGCCGATCGCTCCTCATCATTGTCTGAGCTTGAAGGAGAAGGACTCTTTGATTTCTTTGCCATCTTTTTAACCTTCTTTGGAGCCGAAGAATCACCCTTCTCAGCCTTTCGCTTTTTAGACTTGGCAGCTTTAGACAAAGGACCTTCGGTTGTCACTTTCTTGGTATTTGCCCGTTTGCCTCGGTTGGCTGGCTTCTCCACAGCTTCTAAAGCAGCTTGCTGTTCAAGAGTCAGTTCTCTTGGTCCTTTAGGAGGAAGCTTTCGGTATTCGTCCATCATTTTACTTTCGGCTGACACACACCTGTACATCGTCTCAGGTATTGAACCATTGTGGGAGAACTTGGTGGCATCGGAGAAGATGATCTTCTTCGTATGAAAAGTATCAATGGCCGTGCGTGTGACGATGGTCCAGAAACGTCCACAAGAAATCTCAGAATGTTTCGTCGAAGTGTTGAGACTTTGTACCAATTGCGACCAAATGATCGACCCGTAATCGAGATTAATTCCATTGTAGAGACTATAGAGAATGGTCAGAAAACCCTTACTGGTACCATCTGAACCAGCAACCCTCTCTGCTAAACCCTTGTTGAGAAGAGTAAGCAATCCATTCCATTGTGGCGGCAAACACGATTTCTTAATCTTTGTCACTGTGGTAAGAACATCAGTGTATCCCATCTCGTAAAGCATCGTAAACAGTTGGGTTGTAGTGACGAAATCGGGAGAGATAACAGAGGCATCGACGACAAGCTGTAACAGGGAACATAATCGCCCGTTCGAAATTGATGCCTTGTGCGAGAAGATTTGAAAGTAGATCCTCTCCTTGTTCTTGTCATAGGTTGCAGTAGAATAGACTTGGGAAAGAAGAGACATTGGGACAAATTCCACTTGTGTGAGTGCGATAACCAGAGGAGAATATTTGAGACATTCAACAACCTGGAGCAAGTACGAATCATACAGAAAGGGGTTCAGTTGAATGATCATGTTCTGATTGGGTTTGATCACGAGCAATGAGGACGAAGCACTTTGATATTGAACAGATGAGGAATCCGTCGTTGTTGAGGTAAGGAAGAAGATGAACAGTTGCAAATCGCCTTGTGTATTTGAGAGAATTTGAAGAAGGTAAGAAGGTACAATTTGTGCGAGAAACCCTTTATATACCGTTGCCAGGAGAGAGAAAGAATCTTCGTGATGATGATACGATCAATGAAACGTCACCTGAAAAAGCGCGATATGACAGCTTGGTTTCCCCAGTTAGACATCAGCAAGCGTGGGTTTAGGAACCGTTCAAATTCACGCGCCCAAAATCTTATCCACATATGGTCTTTTCAAATTCACCTTCGCTTCAGATGTGATAATAACCACTTTCGCGCCTAAAAGAAACTTCAAACGAGCCATAAGAAACATCAACCAGAATTTTGGAAAATCATAAAGTATTTTCGTGCAAGAGTGTGCCAAAAATTAAGAAATAAAGCAAAATGTGTATAGGATGTGAGTGATGTCTGTTAGAAGACATAAAGCAGATGATTCCGGGCATGAATCTCTTCCTTCAAAGTCAAGAGAGACTTGAAGTGCTTGCGTGGTTTCCCGAGAAAATACGATCGAGTGCTTGTAAAGAAACACTGAAAGGCTTCTTTTAAATAATAGTCTAAGGGTGGCTAATCTTCAACCGAACATCGATTCTTAACATAAGACCGAACGTTGGATGAAGTACTTGTGAGACCGATATGGTCTGTTGAACAAGTAGGTTGGATATAATTTGTTGTGACTAAAGATGTTAGAAAAATCTCAAAAACAAAAACAAACTGGATCTTGTTGGGAAGAAATGCCTTGGTGTTAGACAATTTCATAAAAGACCACTCAAAAATAAAATGAGATTTCGTTAGGTAACAAGTAAGATCTTGAATATAAAGATTCACCATCAATTCATTATTGGTGTTGGATTTTGGGTCTCACTTAGCACGTGGTGTACATATCTAAGATCATAAACACAGATTTTATGCAACCATAAACCTCAGTGGTAAAAGTTGAGAGTCTCAAGGGTTACAGTGTTGAACCGAAAGTTGATGGAGAATGTAAAGGAGGTGGTTAAGGAACCGAAAGTACCTCTGCAATATAAACGTGACAAAGCAGAAAACTCTTAACTCATTTGAGAAGAGTAAGGTAGCTCATGACATGAGTGGATTTACCAGCCTAATTGGGAAGAAACGATAGGTATAAATCGATTCATTAAGGCCTTGCTCTTAGTCTTAGAGGCTTCAGTCGACATGCAGCAGCATGCTTCTAGGGACACTTAACTAGTTCGTATTAAAAGAATCATACCTGCCTTAGCTCTAAATTATGTTGCACTGAAGTACTTGAGACCTCGTAAAGAGAACAAGCAAACAAACAAACCACACCAACAAAAAAAAAATTAAGAAACAAAATAAAAAAAAACTTTTGGAGAAATATTTTTGGATTTTTGAAATTTCTGAAAAATAATAATAATAAAAAAACAGAAAAATAAACAAAAAGAAATTAGCACAAAACACTCCAAAAAAAACTCTTAAAATAGAGTAAGAAATAGACTTAAAAACGAGTGTACAAAATATACAGCCGAAACCAAACCGTAAAAGAATGAAGCGAAATAAGCCGAGCGTTCGGTTCATTTCGGTTCCCTAAAATTCCGGAGCCGAAATAGACCGAGCGTTCGGTTCATTTCGGTTCCCGAAAATTATGGAGCCGAAATAGACCGAGCGTTCGGTTCCTTTTGGTTCCCGAAAAATCCGGAACCGAAATAGACCGAGCGTTCGCTCTATTTCGCTTGTCTAATTTTCAGATAGAGATTTGAGGATTCGGTACTGACTCTGCTTCCATCATTCCCAAACCTTGTAAAATTTTATTGAAGCTTGCTTCTGGTAAGGCTTTAGTGAATATGTCAGCCAGTTGATCAGAGGACCGAACGAAATGTACTTCCACGTTCCCATCTTCTACATGGTCCTTGATGAAATGGTATCTTAATGCAATATGCTTTGTCTTTGAGTGTTGCACTGGATTGTGACATATTCTTATCACGCTTTCTGAGTCACAATAGAGAGGTATTTTCTTCATACTTAGTCCGTAGTCTCTTAGTTGGCTTTGTATCCATATCACTTGAGAGGTATAGGATGCTGCAGTTATGTACTCAGCTTCGGCTGTTGAAAGAGACACACATGTTTGCTTCTTGGACTGTCAGCTAACAAGTTTACCGTCAAGGAATTGGCATCCACTAGTTGTGCTCTTTCGGTCCAGTCCACATCCTCCAAGATCGGCGTCAGAAAAGGCTTGAACAAAAAATCCAGATCTAGCAGGGTACCAAAGATCGAGAGAAGAGGTTCGCTTCAGATAACGGAAAATATTTTTCACTGCCACCATGTGAGGTTCTCTTGGATTTGCTTGAAACCTGGCGCAATAACAAACAGAAAACATAATGTCTGGTCTACTAGCCGTTAGATACATAAGAGACCCTATCATTTGACGATAGAGTGTTACGTCAACAGCAGGTTTTTCCAAAGACGGTGTTAACTTTGTGCCAAACGCCATAGGAACCTTCACTTTCGAATCACCCTTCATACCGAACTTTGCCAGCAAGTTCTTCGTGTAGGCCTCCTGGTTGATAAAAATACCTTCTAGTCCCTGTCTTATATTCAAACCAAGGAAAAAAATTAATCGGACCCATTGCGCTCATTTCAAATTTAGTCTCCATCAACTTCCGGAATTCAGCCGTTAAGCTAGGATTCGTGGAGCCGAAGATGATGTCATCGACATAAATCTGAACTATCATTAGATGTTCGCCTTCTTTCTTTCGGAAGAAGGTTGGGTCAACCGAACCTTGCTTGAATTTTGACATTTTAAGAAAGCGAGTTAAAGTTTCATACCAGGCCCTTGGTGCTTGCTTCAGACCATATACGGCTTTATCTAACACATAGCAGTGATCAGGGTATTTCTCGTTCACGAACCCAGGTGGTTGCTCAACATACACCATTTCTTCTAGTTCTCCATTCAAGAAAGCACTTTTCACATCCATTTGGAAAACTTCAAAGTTTTTATGAGCAGCATATGCCAGAAAGATTCTGACCGATTCTAACCTTGCTACAGGAGCGAAGGTCTCCTCATAGTCTATCCCTTCTTCTTGGCAGTATCCCTTCACCACCAACCGAGCCTTATTGCGTATGACGTTGCCCTCTTTGTCCAACTTATTCCTGAAGACCCATTTTAAGCCGACCACTGAAGCATCCTTTGGAGTGGGAATCAGCCTCCAAACTCGATTACGTTCAATCTCATGGAGTTCATCTTGCATAGCTTGTACCCAATCAGCATGATCAAGTGCAACATTAACCGTCTTTGGTTCGACTTTGGAGACAAACGAATTAAACATACAAAATTCAACATTAGAGAATAATGCAGTTTGTTTCTCTTTCAATTGAGAACGTGTGAGAACTCGCTCGGATGATTCACCAATTATTTGTGCTTTGGGATGATCTTTAGTCCATTTCATTAGAGGAGGGTAACTAGGGTCATAGGCTGGATCCAACTCTGCATTTACTTCTTCTTCAAGTTCTGATTGATCACCTTCGTCATTTATATTCGCATTCTCCCTCTCAAATGGCGAAGCGTATCCCTTGTCAGGTTCAAAATTCTCCTCCTCTGTTGGAGTTGGATGCTCCCCCTCGACTGGACTTTTATGGGTTGGGGAGTGAGTTGGATTCTCCCCATCGACTGGACTATTGGTTGTTTTTGGTGTAGATGAACCCTCCCCCTTGAACGGTGAGCCGTTGTTTTGAGGGTCAGTTGAGGGTTGACCACCAGTCGGTTTAGGAGGTTCATTTTCCATTTCTTTTGCAGCTTCATTAATGATCTTTTTCAGATTGTCGATTTTGTTGTCTGCTGCTTTCGCCTCCGATTGTGTAGCCTTATCTGGTTCATCAAATAGCCTTATGTACTCTTCAAACAGGTTGGAAATTGGAACTGAGACTTGTCCTGATTCAGGAAATATTTCCCCCAAGGCACTTTCGCTTCTTTGGACTTTCTTCATGTAGTTGTCATCAAAGGTTACATAGTATGTCTCTTCAATACGTTTGGAGCGTTTGTTCAAAACTTTGTATGCCTTTGAAGTGAGTGAATAGCCAATAAAAATTCCCTCATCAGCTTTGACGTCAAACTTGTTTCGGTTTTCTTTGGAATTGAAAATGAAGCACCTTGAACCGAACACGTGGAAAAATTTAACGTTGGGCTTTCGATTGTTCAGAATCTTATACGGAGTGATGGAGAATCGTTTGTTGAGTAAGGACCGGTTCTGGGTATAGCACGCGGTTGCAACTGCATCAGCCAGAAGTATATCGAAAGAGAAGCGAAGCTTAGCTTGGTTCGGGCTGACTCACATAAAGAACGGTTTCGTCTTTCAACAATCCCATTCTGTTGTGGTGTATAGGGGGCCGAGAAGTTGTGAGTTATCCCCTTGTCAGCCAGAAAATCCTCAAAATCTTTATTCTTGAATTCAAGCCCATTGTCGCTTCTGATATTCCTCACCAGCTTTCGCAGCTGAACTTCCACTTGCTTGATAAACATTTTCAACTTGGGAGTCGCGTCTGATTTCTGTTTAAGAAAGAAAACCCAGGTGAAGCGTGAAAAATCATCTACTATGACAAGAATAAACTTACTACCACCGAAGCTTTCGATAGCCGAAGGTCCACCTAAGTCAATATGCAGAAGTTCAAGAGCTTCAACAATCTTTGTATTGATACGTATAGGATGGCTCTTTCTGCTTTATTTACCCATCTCACACGCTGCACATAGGTGTTCCTTATCAAACTTGAGAAGAGGAAGGCCTCAAACATGATCACCAAGCACCAACTTATTAATGTCTTTGAAGTTTAGGTGCGATAGGCGTCGATGCCACAACCAGCTTTCATCAGTGTTCGCCTTTGACAGCAGGCATATTGCTGGTTTTCCTCGAATTGGGTTGAGATTTAAAGGATACATCTCTCCCTTGCATTCAGACTTCAACAGAACTCTTTTGGATTGCTTCTCAACTATTTCTGATCCCTCATCATCGAATGAAACCTTCAAACCAGTTCCCACAACCAATTGTGATACACTGATGAGGTTGTGCTACAACCCTTCCATATAAGCTACTTTTCGAATCCAGAAGTCTCCGTTGGTTATCATTCCATATCCTTTGATTGTGCCATAAGAGTTAATTCCATACTTCACACATCCACCATCCTTAAGGGACCGAAACTCCCTCAGCTCTTCCTTCCTTCCTGTCATGTGACGCGAGCAGCCACTGTCTATGTACCATTCGTCATCGAACTGCTCGTCACTAATAACCTGCAAATTCAAGCAGATTTAGGAACCCAAAGTCTCTTGGGCCCTGGTGAGTCTTTTACAGAGAAAGGAATAGCAGTAGAAATATCAACCAAATAAGTTCTTTTGATTAGAGTGATTTGGTCTTTTCCTATGATGGTATACACCTTGATTTTGTTTTTATCTTGTTTAAATTAAGGTGTATTAGATGGTGTGTTGTTAGATGGTTTTGGAATATTCTTTTGAATCCTAGGGTTAGCTGACTTTTTCTTATTATTGATATTAGAATTTGAATCAAGCTTTCCCTTTCCTTTGATGTCCTTCACTGAATTAGGTTTTCTTTGGGAGTAGGAAGGACCGAAACTTGACTTTCGGTTGTTAGCCTTGACGTTGTGACCGAAACTTGACGTTCGGTTCTGAGCGCTGGTGTTGGAACCGAAACTAGACATTCAGTTCTGAGCTTTGGAATAGTAGGAGCTTGGACTAAAATTTTCTTTTCCTTTTGGCTTTTCATTTTCTTTGACAATTGACTCTTTCTTGGAAGGAACGTAGTTGGGGTTTTGAGATTGCTAATACCGTTTTCGCTCATTCAGATTTTTCATTTATCTCTGATTTCTTTGGCGTTTCTGTTCAGCTAACTGCTTTTGAGATTTATGAATATTGAAGCTTGATTTTGGCTTCTCCTTTTGTGTTTCGGTAGTCTTGGAAGGAACATTCGGTGTTTTCTTTGGTTCTTCAGGTATCTCTTTTGTTCCACTTGTGCTTGGTTTGTCAAAACTTGAGGGGTTGTTGATGGGTTCAGCAACATATCTACCTTTTACCCTCTATGAGGTTCTCTCCGATAAGCCGATGGTTTCGTCTGCGTTATCAATAGGGGCTGACCAGAAATAATCATCGCACCCTTCAGCATTGTCTGTGTCGACAAAGATTTTCAATTCTGCTGTTTGTTTTGCAGTGACCCCTGTAACAGCATATACCTGATTTGGCACAGTTTGAACCTTTTGATAAACCATTGCTTTCTCTTTGAGTTTTTGTGGCATGTCCTTTGACAGGCGAGGGTATTTAACCGAGTTTTCAGATATGAGGGGTTTCTCATTCTCGGTTTCGCTCTTCATAAATTCAGAGCAATCAACCACATCTTCTACCGAGATTTCGCTCATCTCACTTTCCTCATCAAATTCAGACGTGTTTTCTATATTCATTTTATGTTCTGAAATTAATTTGGCATTAGACGAGTCAAATGATTGAATGGTCTCGGACTTAATTTTTAACCTATCATTTTCATCTAAAAGATTTTTGAGCATACACTTATGTTCCTTAGAGTCAATAAAGGTCTCTATATTGTCTAGTCCGATTTTATAAGCGATGGATGTCTCTTCTGAGGACATTATGGATTCACATTCAGCGATGACCTCATCCTCCTTAAATTCAAGGAAGGGTAAGATCATCTTATGAATCTTTTTCCCTATTTCACAACTTAAGTACAACTGAGCAATATTTGTATATAAGCGTTTAGCAATTAAGCAAAAAACATTCCGTTGTTTCAAAAACTTTAAATTGTCTCGTTGCAAATAAATAATCTCATCCCTAGCCCTATTTAACTCCGTCTCCTTTAGCTCAATCCATATCCTTCTCTCCTCACTCTTTGAAGACACCATGCTGAGTTGGTCAGTTAGGTTAGAGTTTGCTAAGCGAGTTTGCATGAGACTACCACTTAAGTTAGAAAATTTAAATTTTAATTCATTTAACTCTTCTTCATAATTTGTTACTGGAACTTTAAGTGATTCAAGGATGGATTGTACTTTTTTGATCAGCCGATCACAATCGTTGATCTTCTCACTCACGGGCTTGGCTGCAAAGCACTTGTCCTCAGTCAGGTTCGGCTCCTTATGCTCACTTTCGGTTGGTCTTCCAGCTGTTACCATCAAACATTTTCCAGCAAAACCAGTATCCCTTTCCACATAAGCTCTTCCATGTGTGGGCTTTCTCACTTCTTCATCCTCAGAATCGGTTGACCAGACTTCAACGCCACCGAACTCATCTTCATCCACATTTTCCTATACAATCAAGACATTCATTGAACTGTTAGTTGCCTTCTTTCTCTTGATTTCTTCCAACTTTCGCATGTAGTACGCCTCATCATCTTCATCATCCCTTTTCTCAGCCATCTTCCTAAGCATGCAATCTTTGGCAAAGTGATTCTTGTCATGACAGTAATTGTAGTCGAATCCAGAGTCTCCTGCAAGCTTTCTTTCCTTCTTGTCATCATCTTTTTGAGAGGTATTCTTCGTTTCTTATTTCACCTTCTCAGAACTATAACTTCCTTGCCAGTTTCGGTTCTTATTGACAGGGAACTTCTTTCGTGCAAACTTCTTTGGATTAGTGACCATCATTGCATATTCTTCGCTTGTAAGGTCACACTCAGACATATCTGACTCCTCCTCTTCTTCTACAACACTTTTGCCTTTTGAGACAAGGGCCAACGATCCCACACCCGAAACTATCTTCGCCTCCTTGGTTACCACACTCTCATGGGATTTAAGTATGCCCACCAGTTTCGCTAGTGAGTAAGATTTAAATTGTTCGTGAGCTTTCACTGTTGAAACCACTGCCATCCATTCTAGTCTTAAGCCATTCATGAAGGTGACTTTTTGCTCGATCAATTTTCTTTCTATACCATGCTTGATCATCTTGCTAAGGAGATGATTGAAGCGATCGAAGGTATGTATCAGTTTCTCTTCAGGTTTCTGTTCGAAAACTCCAAATTCTGAGAGTAGCAAGGTTTGAATAGAGTGTTCTAGATCTTCATCGGTTGAGTATAGTTCTTTCAACCTATCCCAGATTTCTTTAGCCGTCGTGTATGAACCAACTAACCTAAAAGTGTCAAATTGCAGTGCGAATCTGATCATTCTCATGGCCTTCACATTACATAGCACCTTGTCCTTTTCATCCTGTGGCATCTTATCTACGTCCGCCACGAGCTGATTATATTCTTTTTGAGTCTTCACTGTCATGTTCATTCCAGAGTGAACAAACGGCCCAAGCGTGATAGCTTCCCAGATGAGATAACCATTATCTTCAGATCCAACCACACAATCTTCAAAGTGATGCACCCATACTTCATAGTCTTGAGTGTAAAGAATGGGAACCCTTGTAGTAGATCCAATGCTGTTGGAGATGTTGATGGGATTAGTTTGAGAATCTTCGTGAGACATGGTGAGCCTTTCCTTAGAACTGCTAGAATCAGACCTGTAAACTTGAGATTAGGGTTTTATCAAATACACGAGTTACCGTCGACAGGAAGAAGACAACTTCTTTATATTCGATAAAAGCGGAAACCCTAAAGAATTCTTAACACAGAAGGAATGTGTATTGATCACACAGTCTTCTGCTCTGATACCAATTGTTAGAACAAAGTTCTGGTCGGATCGATAGATTCTAAGCAGAAACACAATTAAAAACGTAATGAAGAACACAAGAATGGTTTAACTGATGTCGAATGATTAAACTTTAACACCTCAGAAGAGCTCGATTAAGAACTTCGACTGTAGAGGTGTTTAGGGTTACAAAACAATAATAACTATAATCACATTAGTTTCTAAGGCATACATGCATGCACTATTTATAGTTAAACCCTACTCAATAATCACGGATGGACAGGCCCAATCCGGATATACAATACTAAGCCCATGACGCAACATAAAATACCCAACAGAGGACTCCACTCTTATTACAACCCACGTGATGGAACATTGGTTGAAGAGTCAAGGATGAGCAATATGTTAGTTCGTTATTTTCAGACTGAGAGTTAGGGTTACGATTGGACAGTTGAGATGTCCGGTAGTGGGATGGTGCGAGATTCTGAATGACTAGAGGTAGTCATGATGAGAAGTTTCTAAGGATTTCATCGGAGATTCGGGGTATTTGGAATTGCTTGACCTCCATCGGGGAGATCATCGAGCATTGCGTATCACCTTCCAAGAGTAGGTGCGATGTTATTGGTAAAAACAGTCTACGGGTTAGATTGTTGGCGAACCAATTGATGATGGTTCGAACCCTCAGTGGGGGAGAACCGGGTGCTTTATAGGAGATCAGAGATCTGTTTAAGAGCTCTTAGAGAACTAGATATAGAGACCTGCGGTGCGGATTCCTGAGACCAGAGTTATTGGTGGTCAAGGAGAGGTACAGAGTGAGATAGTGCATGTGGTACGTGTTTGAGAAAGGATGAGTGTCTCCACGGCAAGTGGCCGTTGGTCGGAGACCTTGTGGTGGTTAGGAATCCTTCAAGGTTAAAATGGTGAATTCGAGGTGGTTGGCTTGTGAGGTTAGTTCGGCGGTTGAGAATTTCTGGTTCAGAGTATGGGCTATTATATGCAGTATGGGAAGGGAAGAAGTTGATTGGACAACCAACTTCAGGGTCTTTATGAGTATTCTTGCATGAGTTTTGAGCAATAGAGGAGGAAGTTTCGGATTGACATCTTCGTGTTCTGAGTCGTTGGCAATTTCTCCGTGTTTTAATTTGGGAGATGGAGTGTTCCGGGGTTACAAGTGGCACGAGAGAAAGACCGGTTGCGTGGTTCCGAGGAAGCAATGCGGTATCTGAGTATGATGCCATGAGTATGAGATCAGTAGTAGAGTCAAGACACTGCGAGGCGTTGTGATGGTATTTCGGGGTATCCGAGTTTAATGTCCTAAATCTCAGATTATTTTGAGTTTTGAATTTGAGATGACGAGTGGAGTAGAAAGTGTCTATGGTTCCGGTGGGGGCCCTTTAGCTAATTAACATCAAATGGATTTATTTGAGAATGTGAATTGCAGCGAGAAAAAGAGGTTTTGTCACGACGGTGGTCGTCCGAAGTAGTGATGCTTAGCCTGGATGGGTGTGTGTGTACCTATCTATGTTGGGCTGCAGAGCATGAGTTGATGATCGCAGTGTGGTGTCAACCTGAGGATGAGATTGTGAACTGCAGTTTCAATGAGTCAGTGCAGAGAGGTTGTGGTGATGCTACGGGGAGCCGTAGTACTCACTATTCAGTGAGGGGTGTGGTGATGCTACGAGGAGCTGTAGTACTCACTATTCAGTGAGAGGTTGTGGTGATGCTACGGGGAGGCGTAGTACTCACTATTCAGTGAGGGGTGTGGTGATGCTACGGGGAGCCGTAGTACTCACTATTCAGTGAGAGGTTGTGGTGATGCTACGGGGAGCCGTAGTACTCATTATTCAGTGAGAGGTTGTACTCACTATTCAGTGAGAGGTTGTGGTGATGATACGAGACATTAGTGTGTATGTTAATCTTGAGATTTAAGGAGGGAATCGACGAGTTGAGGGACCAACTCGCCGAGTCGAGTCGAGTTGCTCGCGTGGATTTAATGAATGGACTCGACGAATCAGAGGAGGGACTCGCTGAGTAGGTGCTGGGCAGAGAAACCCTAATTTCCCGAGTTTGGGACCTATTTAAAGGAATTTATAGCCTCATTTGCGGCTACCTTCCCCTGAGAGCAAACCCTAATTTCTATTGGAGCTAGAGAGTGAGAGAGAAGCTCATATTGTGGTTCTTGGTGCAATTCTATGAAGAAGGATGAAGAGCTTCATGATGGGGAACAAAGGAAGGCAGTGGATCTGTGGTATGGAGTGTTTCAGCTGCTAAGAGAAGGTACAAAGTCTTCATCTTGTTCATTCCTTGTACTAGATCTCATTTTGGGAGTTTTAGGGATTTGCTTCCATCCTTTTGAATCTATGAGTCGAATGAGACCTGGTTGTGGTTGGAAACCTCAGATCTGGAACTCCTAAGGTCCTTAGAGTCTAGATGTCTCAGCTTTAGTGGTCCAAATGAGGGTTGATGAGCAAAAACCTTCATGAAGAGCATGTATTGGCATTTTGAAGCAATATCATCATGTATGAACGTAAAGATCGAAGCTTTACGTAATTATTGAGCCTTGGGATGATAGATCTATAGTTTAGAGTGATAGATCTGGTTGAAATCGTCTGAACGAGAAATCAGATCAAAGGGACTCGCCGAGTCCATGTCCTGACTCGACTAGTCGGCGAGGGTTTGTCCCGATGGATTAATTGTGCGATAACTCGGCGAGTTGGGGGTCAACTCGACGAGTTGAGCTAGACTTTTGAGACTTCTGAGGATACGAGGGGACTCGACGAGTCGCAGGAGTGCACTCGACGAGTCGGGTCAAACTTGGACTGTTGACTCGAGTTTGACTTCTGTTGACTTTGGGGTTTTGGTCAACATATGTGATAGAGACCTTAGAGGGGTAAAATGGTCTTTTACCCACTTTAAAGAGTTAGAAAGAGAAAGAACCGCCTTCGATTATCTGTGTCCTGAAAAGAGTATTAATAAGACATATTCATCCTTTGTGTTAGGAGGAGGCTAGTTCGAGATCCGAGCGCGAGGTTATTTGCTCACCTGCTAGCCGAGGTGAGTCTTCTCACTATACATTACCTAGAGTGGTAACTATGTGCAGACCGGAGGGTCTTATGTGTTATGTATACGTTTGAGTTTATGTGCATTGTGATATATTTATGTTATGTGTTATATAGACCGGACCGGAGGGTCCAACGACTTACGAGGCCAGAGGGTCCTCGAGTAGACCGGACCGGAGGGTGCAACGATTTAGACCAGACCGGAGGGTCTAACGAGCTAGACCGGACGGGAGGGTCCAACGAGCTATGGGACTGGAGGGTCCCGCTGAGACACATTGACCGGAGGGTCATACCGAGTTATAGCCTCGAGTGGCTATGTGCTGTATGTGGTATTTTGGGGAACTCACTAAGATTTGTGCTTACCGTGTTATGTGCTATGTGCGGGACGGCACCGGCTTGATTGTACACACCAGAGAAAGAGTTATGTTTTGAGGATCCTGGATTATTAATGGAGTTGTGTTTTGTAATTTGAATAAACGAGATTTCTATACAATACGTTATGAAAAGTATACGATTTTAAAATGAAAAATCTATTGAAAAATTACGGTGTTACAGTTGGCTGTGACCACTCCCTACAGCCTAAATTAATATGGAAGGGTTTTCGATTCATATGAAGAGTTTTTTTGTTAGCTCAATCAGAATGCATTTAGGCTTGGTGATCTGCAATCCTCCAGCACAACTTAAAGACTGAACTCTTGGGTCGCTTTGAAGGTTGAAATTCTTATATGGATAGTGTTATTGGATCGAATTCCTTTAAGACTTACTTTTTCAAAGAGAGGTGTGGATGTCGATTATGTCCTATGTCACTGTTATGCGATGATATTGAAAATACAAACCATGTGTTTCTTGATTCAAGTTTTGAGATGTGTGGGATGTTGGATAGACCATATCCCACTGTTTATTCATGATATTTTGGATTTGTTTTTAATCAAAAATACAGTTATATATAAATAATATATAATATTATGGTTTAAATGTAAAAATTTATAGAGAAAATACCGGCTATAGACATTTTTTGGGGGGTATTTCAAAATTTAGTCACAAAAACAGGTCATTCCGGCTATAGACATGCATTCCGCGGAGAACCCTCTACGGGCTCCGTGGAACGACGAAATCTACACGAAGTGGGGGTATTTTCGTAATTTCCCCCTCCCCTTTTTGACAAAAACGGGTCTCCTCTTTGGTCCCCTCCGATTCCTCTTCCACTTCCATTTTTCGTTCGTGTCTCCATATCGATAGAGTTAATCGATTTTCCGACGACAACGAGTTCAAACCCGATGACAACGAGTTCAACCACGTCTTTTTTCGGCGGCAACGACTTGAACCAGGAATTTCCGGCACCGATGGAGCTCAATTTCCACAATATTTTCGTCGATGGATACGACTCCTCGGTATTTTTCACGTTTCCCTCTTTCGATTAATGTCGTATTGTTTATATTTAAGATTCAAATGTTACAAAAATGCAATTGATAACCTGCAATATGTACAGATTCAGATTTAGGATTAACTGGTTTTGAATTAGCGAAGATCCATTTCGCGGAGGGGTAGGTCACTCCGCAGAGGGACCTCCTCGGATTGACGTAGTCTCTCTGCGGAACGAATCAAAAAGGGTAAAATGTCTCTGCGCAGAGGTATAGGTCACTCCGCAGAGGGGTCTCCGCGCAATGACCTCTAGCCTCCGCGGAATGAGCTAAAATGCCTTTTCCCCCTTTTTTCTGACCTTTTATATCAATTATTAATTGAATAAAAAGTACGTTGCTATTTATTTCATAAACCGAATTAGAAAAATAATTTTAAAACCTTGTTTTTTATTTTCAATTACTAACATTTTATATTAAATTAAATGTATATGTTTTGTAGCACGATGATCTCGATCAAAAAGCAGATTTAACTTTAATAGGCATAGTCGGTACGATCATTAAAGACTATTTTCCACGCCTAACACAATCGCAACGAGTATTATTGGAAGCTTCACCGTTTGGAAGATTCTTAGGAATGCATGTCCCCAATGGTGACCCTTACTTGTGCATTTGATGATGTTGCATGAAGTAAGGTCTCAACAAGTGTTTGAAATGGGGAGGTTTCTTTTTGAGATGCAGGGGATGCAGTTGGATTTTGGTGAAACTGAATATATTTTGATTAGTGGTTTAAGAGTTGATCTTTATGTGGATTTACTCCATGACGAAAGAGGCCGGTCAAATTCAAATCTTCGTGCTCGTTTGTTCCCAGACATTACAGATGCACGTTTGCGGCTCAAAGATTTAGAAGACTACATTATGTCTCCGAATTATTTGGCACTTCAGGATGAATATGTTGTAATGCTTATCCAACTTGTTTTTATGTTGAAAGGTCTCCATGGACGGGACGTTAAAACGGGCATTCCCGCAACATTATACAAGCTTGCTGATAATATAGATGATTGGAACATGTATTACATTTAAAAATTGTGTATAAATACAATAATAATTATTATAAATAAACTGAAAATTGCAGGTTTGCATGGGGTACATATTTATAGACCTATGCTTCAGAGTTGATGCGTGAAATGTTTGAGAAAATAGAAAATTTTTGAATATTCAAGCAGGCCAATCCCGAATCCAAGAAAGTACACAAGTATGCCGTTGCCGATTTTATGCTTCTGTTTAAGGTTAGTTTCTAATGCATTTAAATAGTTATCATACTTTCATTTTTTATATGATAATAGCATTGTACTTCCATTTGTACTATATAATACCGTTGTACTTTCATTTTTATACTATAATAGCATCATACTTACTTTTTTCCATAGATATGAATTTTGGAGACGTTCCCAAGGGCAACCCAATATTATATACGTATGCCGACAGAATTGCCACGAATGAGGTCATGGAGAAGAAAAACACTGTTATCTTGGTTTTAACGTCGTCGAATAATCAACGTGTATGTGGTATGCTTTTTATATTATAATTATATATAATTACAAATTCCACTTTTTTTCATGTTAAACTAACAATCAGATTTCTGCAGCCTAACAACCATCCTATTGTTGTCGTGGCAAACGAGACAGAGCTCATGTTGCCGTTTTATATTCGCTATGTGAATTGGACTCTTAACCATGAAGATTCTCCCCACGGAAATATAGTCCACCTATTGTTACATCACCTCCTCAAAGAAAGAAGTACAAGTCGGAAACATCTTCGACTGAAACTGCCACAGATGCTTCTATCTCGCAACAGCCTGAAGTAGAAAGAACTTATATGTCAAGCGACACATCAACAAGGTCGGTAAAGAAGAAGAAGACGAGCACAAAGGCATTGGTGAAGCGTTTAATAGGCGTTGTGGCTGACTTAACTTCTAAATTAGACCGTGTATTACAGAAAAAAATGAACCAGATACAGGGTTTGGAGAGGAGGAGGACATGGTAAATGAAGAGGAGGAAGAAACATATCACCATGGTATACAGTTGCATTATGATGCATGGTTTCGAGGGGGAAGTTGGGCGTACACCTACGCATGTTGAGCCGTCACCAGACGTGGGTGAAAATTACAAAAAACAGTGACTCCTATTGTTACGTCGCAACGAAAGAGGGGTGTTGCATGGTATCAGCGGACGCTGTTTACAATGGTACAAAACTCATATTTTAAATTTGGTGTATTTATAAAATATTACGTTATTGATAATTATTTAACATTTTAATTTTTTAGATGCAATCCACACCAAAATTGAAGAAAATCGCCAAAGCAAAGAAAAAAAAGCAGTGGAGTGTCCTGAAAAAACAAATGAAGACATTGTGAATGAAGAGAGTAATGATGTTTCAAATCATCTACTGTTAGACAGTCTTTATGCTGCTAGTACGTTGGGTTTTTGGAAAGAATGGAATATGATCTCTTCCAAACTTAACACTATACACAGGCTGCATATACTCCCACTGGATGTGGAGTTTTGGTCAAGATTACTAGCAATTATTGACTCTGGGTGATTAATTTCTTCGGTAATATTTGTTAAAATTTAACTACTTTTTAAGACGATACTTTATAAATAATTGTAACATTTTTATCTTAAAATGTACAACATATTGCAATATGAAGTGCCTTGCTCATGGAAAGATGACCGACGAACGCAAGGCGGACGATATACCCTCAAGAACTCAATTTGCTACCCAAAAATTCATTTCTTTAGGAATGTAGCAAATGGTGTTGGAGGCTATCCTAAATGGAAAGATGTGGATATGGTTATTTTAGTTTAATAATATATATATATATATATATATATATATATATATATATATATATATATATATATATATATATATATATATATATATATATATATATATATATATAATATTACCGAATTTACGACTATTTAATTTTTTTTGTTTGCAAGTTCTATTCCCCATAAACGTTATTGGTGTCCATTGGTTTTTGGCAGTGTTGGAGGCTATCCTAAATGGAAAGATGTGGATATGGTTATTTTAGTTTAATAATTATATATATATATATATATATATATATATATATATATATATATATATATATATATATATAATATTACCGAATTTACGACTATTTAATTTTTTTTGTTTGCAAGTTCTATTCCCCATAAACGTTATTGGTGTCCATTGGTTTTTGGCAGTGCTACATTTAAATACCTGAAAAGTACACATTTATGATTCAACACGATCTATGAATTTCTTCTCAAAGTATAAGATTGGTGGAGAATTCAAAAGTTTTGGGGATAGTATTATCTAAGAGCTAGATGTGATTAAGTATTTGAACAATTTCCCCGATGGACACAGAGACAATGCAACTGTTGAGTTTGTTGAAACTATATACACGCCACAGCAGGAATATATTAAAGATAGAGGCAATTGTGGAGTATTTGTATGCATGTTTATGGAAATGATTGTTTCGGGGGTACCGGTGAAGATTGATAAGCCACGTAGAGATGCGAGATTTATCTACAGAAATAGGATGACAAATATTATTTGGGATAGTATATAACTTGATTTTAGGAACTTGGTATATATTAATATGAAATACCTGTTTTTAGTAATTTTGTTTAATACAAATATGTGTTTTATTTTTGTTATTATATTTGTTTCATGGACTGCCAAGTCACTTCCGTGGACTGCCATTTCACTATAAAATAACTAAAAAATCTGTATCATTTCATCTAATCTATATCACTTCATCTATTTTGTATCTTTTACAATGGGTTCAAAACCATGGACCGCTGAGGAGTATTTGCTTTTAACTCGTGCATATATTAATGTCTACGAGAACCGCAGTTTGGATGATACAATGTTTTGGCTCCTTTTAACCAATACCTTCAACACTGACCCTGAAACCACCTTAGAAAACCATCGCAACACGCTTGATATTGCAGCAAAATGGTATGAGTTGAAAACAGAAGTTGTGTTATTCAACGGTCTTTATAAGAAGATCAAAGACGCACATGTGAATGATACTGAGGAATACATCTTAGAGGTGGCTAAAGAAGAATACAAATCCATTAGCAACGGAGAGATTTTCGACTATGAAGCCCCTTGGAATCTTTTGAAAGATCTCATGTATTTTTAACTTGTACTGCGTTTGTATTGCTTGATTTTGATTTTGTTTTTTTTTGTTTGCGTTTGTATTATGTTATTTATCCTTTATTGTTTGAAACATAATGCACCAACAAATATTACGATGCATTCAAACAAAAAACATTACAAATAACATAATAACATTACAAAAAAAAACAGAAAAATAAACATTACGAATAAGATGTATGACTGAAAAACATTACACAAGACATTACAAATAAAAGAGTCGTATACATGAAAAAAGGTTTATTTTTAACGAGATTCCAAACGTCTGTATACTCTAACTCATTTCCATCAAACTCGCACAAGTAATATCCGTTCACATCTTCAAAAAGTTCTTCATCGTCTGAATGAGAGCGTCGCATTTTCTCATAATTGTAGCATCGATTGAACCATGTGACTTTATTCTTTAAATCCATCCATTTACTAATAATATTGGGTTTTAGCCATTCTTGTCCTTGTCCCACCTCATGGTTGAACAAAGCTATTAGGCGGGACCATTCATCACCAACAAGGAAATGAGGGGGAGCCATTGTTGGTAGACCCTCGTAAACGGTAATCTAGCATCGTGTTAGGACCAACACCTATGTTGACGTCCATGGACGTGTACCATTTGTTGGAGCTGATGCATTTGACGGATTTGCTGCATTCGAAGAACTTGGTACATTGGATGCCATTTTGTGAAAGGATCCTTTTTGTGAATAAAAGATGTGAATTTCATATAGATAAAAGCTTTATTATATAAAAATATAGGTTAGGCGTACTAAGAAGAGTCAGTTATGCGGACTGACAAGTCAGTTACGCGTACTGCCAAGTCAGTTACATAGACTGACTTGTCAGTTATGTAGACTGCTAAGTCAGTTACGCGGACTGCCAAGTCAGTTATGCGGACTGAAAAGTCAGTTAGGCGGACCGCCAAGTTAATTACACGGACTAACTAGTCAGTTATGCGGACTGACAAGTTAGTTACACGGACTGCCAAGTCGGTTATGCGGACTGACAAGTCAGTTATGTGGACTGCCAAGTCAGTTATGCGGACTGACTAGTTAGTTACGCCGACTGCCAATTCATTTACTTACGCGGACTGCCAATTCAGTAACTTCCGTGGACTGACAAGTCATTTCCTCGGATTGCCTAAACAATTCTACAGAATAATGAATACGGATTCCTTTTCAATTGGACAACGATTTTCATTTTTAGAAGTTATCGAACGTTGTGAAAACGAGTTCAGTCAATGAGGTATTCAACAAAAGTTTCTCCAACCTACCGATTTTTTTCATAAGCTGCAAAGAACCAATCCTAACACCTTCACATGCATTAAGAAAGATTTGTACAATCGTTTCCAATTTTTTTGTGGCATTGGGATGCGTGGTATGTAATCCTTTATAGTAAAGATTTTTTTATCTGAAGTTGTTATATGGCTAATATTCTTATCTTCACTTGCAGATTCGTACGTTTCTCACGTCAATGATACCAATGATATTCTTTGGTCACGTACCTCTAATTGGGACGTACATAACATCCATGTAAATTGCCGTTGCTTTAGATGGAAATCATGAACCCCTTCTCATAACGTTTGCTTTGGGAACCATAAACTGTGACGACTCATGGGTATGGTTCATGAGGAGGCTGAAAGAATGTTTTTGTGACAATACCGAAGTTGGTTTCATAAGCCATATGTCTGAGTCCATAGACTTTGCAGTTCAGAGAGTCTAACCTGATTCATATCATGGCTATTGTTGTAAAAATATAGCTGAGAAAATACGTGCTTCCACAAGAAGCAATACAGTTATGGAGCAGTTGTTCTGGAAGACATGTAAAGCGTATAATATGTCTGATTTTTATGCATGTTTGAACAACTTACAAAATGATGTGAATGGGAATGATCTTCACTGGCTTGACAATATTCCCATTGCAAAATGGGTATGGGCTTTTTTCCCTTAAGTACGTTTCAATGTTAAATTCATTGACATTCCCGATGTTGTCAATTGGATAAGAACAAACAGGCATGAGTTACCAATAACAACAAAAATTGAAATGTTCCATGACTCGATGCAAGGAGTGTATGTTCAACGTGCTGCATTCGGAGGTAATAATGAAATTTTCTTATATATGATGACATCATAATTTTTATTTGATGATTCAGTTCATTTCACAGGGGAATTTCATGGTCTTCTAACCCCTTATACACTTAAGGAGCTTCAAAACAGATTTATCCACTCTGATGGTTATAGGGTTAGGCATCTTGTTGGCGACATATATGAAGTGAGTAAGTATTTAACCACCGAATCCGTGCAATTAGAACGTGGTATTTGTACTTGCGGGAAATGGAAAAAATGCGGTATACCTTGTGATAACGCTATAGCATCACTACAAAAGGCTTGAAATTGAAGAAATCCAACAACTGGTAAATTTAAAGTTAACTACCGTGGTGTATCGAAATGGTTTTCAAACTGAGACAATGAATCCTAATCCAAACATTATGCATTTGGGAAATACCAGTTGAAGGTGTTGTCGTCTTACCTCCACGACAATTTACTTGAATTGTAATGTATGTATCACAATGAATATTAATTTGTATTCAGTTCTATGTTAACCTTAGTTTTGGTCCGTTGGCGTTGTTTAGTTTTTAATAAACAATGTTTACCTTTTAATTAATAATGTTTACCTTTTAATAAATAATTGTAATGTATGGATGACAACGAATAGACAAACAGCTCTGCGGACCGACAAACAACTCTCTACGGAGTTGAAGGGTCTATATATTGTCATGGATGATCATTGAATTTTTTGTAAAGAGTTACAAATTATTTTGAATTTTAATATGAGTTCATCTTCAAATTTCTATATTTGCTTGTGCAACGAACTGCATTGTTACTATTGTGATTCGATCAACCATTTTCTTTCACCGTCACCAAACATGAGAGGGTCGTATATGGCTGATGATACTTTGCAACAATTGCAATGGGATGAAGAACAACAAAAAAAGATAAAGAGTCATCTTGGGCTCTCACTGAACGTCATGACCTCATTGCGGCAAAGTGCAAAGAGGCTGAGGAAAGGATGCTAATTAATAAAAAAAATCAAAGATCATGAAGAATGGATAAAAAAGACTAAGAAGACTATCAAAATTACTGAAAAATGGCTTGCTGAGAAGGACGCAGAAATGATAGATATTGGGCGGAAAAAAGGATCATTTTGAAGATAAAATAAGAATTAGGGACGACTATATAACAATGGAGAAAGATAAGTATTCATTGCAATTCCCTTAAGTTAATTACTGTTGTTGTACGTTTACTATGTGTTTTTGGTTTTGTTATATGTATTATCTTTAAGTTTAAGTTATTTTATGAAATTAACTCTACTAGTAATGATGCACTAATATAATCATAAAATTACCCATAGTCTTTAAAGTAACCACACCATTTCAAAGTACACAGTCAACGTCTTCCAAAACATAACATATTTAGGGGCTGTTTGGTAGGATCTGAATTTTTAAGATCTGAAATTTTAATAGGTATGGATTTCTAAGAGGGTCTGAATTTTTAAGACCTGAATTTATAACATACTGTTTGGTTAGAACCTCTGAATTATTGTGTTGGATTATAAAAATGACCATTTTACCCTTCTTTATTATTTTGAATTCAATGTTTCTGTTTTATATAATAACATAACCAACTTTTTAAATAATCATAAAAGATATATAAACAACATACAAAAACTCAAAACATGATAACAAATTCCATTATATTGATCAAAATGTACAAAACTATAAACATTTAAAAGAAAAAAAAAATTAAACTATCCAATTCCCAAAGGAAAAGAAAACATGTACTATATGAAAAACAACAAATGGACTTTCAAGGTAAACAAATACATCTATACTCTTTCCAGCATTACATCAATCATGCCCTTCAATAGCCCTTCCATTTTTCTTTCCAACATTTCAACCTGCAAATCCAAATTCTACAAGGAAACAAATGGGCTCAATGGAAAATTATACAAAAAAATCATAAGTTGAAACAATCCAAATAAACTTAAAAACTGCAGCAATAAACATCAAAAAAATGAACAGTAAAAATTGCATCCATTATCACCCCTTTCTTAATAGCATCCTTCTTGATAGCATCAATATGGAATCCTTGGTCATTATCCTTCGACCGTTTTTATCATCCAATGTTTCTTTTATGTAAAAAGATTCAAGACAAAGAAATTTAAATAAATCATAAGTTGAAACAATTTCATTCAGGCATTTCATCAAATGGTTCATATACAAGTAAAATAAACATGTGCAAGAAGCCATAACTGATAAACCACAATCGACATTATGTAACCATAACTCACCAAACAATGGATTCAAGATCCTTATTAACAATTGAAGGACCATATGGATCAGCTATATGATCGACTTGTACTTCCAACAAAATCAAACCAAAATCAACGACATTTTATTAAAATCAAACCAAAATCAAACCAAAATGAACAATATTTCATCAAAATCAAACCATATTTCAACCCAAATAAATAATTTCAACAACATCACCAAATATTCAATAATTTTTAGAACCGACTACAAGCATTTCAGCAAGTTTTACAACCGAAGAAACAGTGAATTCGAGGGAAAGAATGAAGAAAAAGAAGAAGAAACCGAAGAATACCTTGCTGTTGGCTGCTGCGGTCGACGGAAGAACGACACGTAGATGGAGGTGGCGGAGGAAGGCGACGTTGTTGGCTGCAGCGTCGTCGGGGATTAGGTTGAGCGGCATCCTGGCGTCGTCCGATGCTGAGGAGAAATACGCGAAGCAAGCAGACGCAAGGGAAGAAAAGAAGAGGCGTCGATTGTTTAGGGCAAATAGGGAATCCTTAAACGCGCGTCTCTTTTTTTTTGTTTTCAGACTTGGTTTATTCTCTGAAAAAATAAGAGGTATTATTCATTTTAAGAGGCGAAAAATAATACACAAACAAACGGTCTGAATCTGAAAGTTTAAGACATTGCCTCTTAATTATGAAATTAAGAGGTAAACAAATAGCCCCTTAATTATAAATACAACATCAATCATTCAAATCAAACGTTGAACAATAGTCTTCTCTTTGCATCCCTTGCGTCCTGTGCGTCTCTTGCGTCCTGTGTGTCTCTAGCGTCTCGTGATTCCCTTGTGTCCCTTGCACCCCTTTCCCTTTTGTCTTACTACCTGATGACGCACTACTTTTTTTAGGTTTCTTTTGCTTCATTGGGACCAATGCCAGACAAGTCACTGCATTATGTGTTGTACTATCACATCTACTACACCTTCTTATTATAGGTTCCTCACCTTGTGACGGGATACGATTTTTGTTTTTCGGTCTACCAGCTTGACGTGTATCCATTATTGAGGGTTTAACAACCATCATCTCAGCAGGAATCTCCCAATCACACAGTTCTGGAAGGGGGTAAACCGCCTCCTCATACGTACTTCGGTACATTTACATTTTGTAAGCGTCTATAGCTAGATGTCGAAAGTTAGTTTTTTTGAAGTGCTTTAAGACCATTATGATATGACCACAAGGAAAACCAGTTCCTTCCCAATATTTGCATGTACAAGTCTCTTGCCTCAGCTCAACTATGCCACCATATTTGAAATCATGCACTTGATATATTTCATCTGAAACACCTGAAATGGACCATTCTGTCGTATGCTCTTCATTTTTGCTAACTACTTTTTTAGCCCACTCCGTTAGCACTGTTGAACGTTTCCCTATAAAGAAGATATATATAATTAACTTATTATTCGACATAATTAAAGTCCAAATTAAAGTCATACTTCCATCGATGCGATGCTTGTTACACCATTTCTGTGAAAGACGACAGAAGAAATCAAGAAGGGGTATTATAGGCATCTTCCTTGCATCTACAGATAAAGCATTCATGGACTCTGCACTGTTGGAGGTCATGTAATCGTACCGTTTCGACGGGGAATATGCTCTATTCCATTTAGCACGTGGAATTTCACTTAGGTACGCCACTAATTGCGGCCTAGTAGAACTAAATCTATACTACAAATCTTCATATACATTTCTTTTGAAAGCTAGAACAAGCCTCCAGAACAAGACTTTTGTTTTATCATTTTTCCCAAACCGGTGTACTATGTTTCCTAGTATATGAAAAGCACACACACTATGATGAGCGTTAGGAAAAAAAATTCAATACTAACCCGGATCGCATCAGCCCTATCAGTTACAAAGGTCAAATATTGACAATCACCAACGCATTCATACAACTTTTCAAGAAACCATGTCCAAGTAAGTCTATTCTCTTTTTTGCATATTCCATGCGCAACGGGCATTATCTGTTTGTTCCCATCCATAGCTACTACATGCAATATGGTTTCCTTAAAATCCCCCTTAAAATGGGCAACATCCATAATTATGAATTTACGACAAAACGATTGAACATTCGTATTTACAATATATTTGTATGGAATACATAAAAACTCTAGCATTTTTTACAAATAAGTATGTATTAAATAACAACAAGTTTTTTGTATTTATCGTGCTCCCAATGGCATAAGAAAAACACTCAAAACAATCTTCACAATCTGTTTGTGTATAGGCTACTATACCGGGATTATGCTTCTTCAAATTGTGAAAATAAATCGGAAGTTTGGAAAACATTCTTCAGAGGATCCCAACAACAGTTCCATAGCACATTGTTTTTCACGCCAAGCTTGTTTGTAACTTACATTGATGTCCAACAAAGCATTCAAATCCCTTGATATTTCATTAGGCCTCCAAACCTTCGAACGAGTTTTTCCCATAATCTCATGCAATATAGTACCCGTGACTTTTTTATTTGTGTGCTTATGATTTGGGTGTATCTGTAATGACAAACATGTGTGCACGTTGTTGAATGTCCTAATTTCAAATGCATCAGTCGGATCAATGCGTTTTGCATATAAACGCCAACTACAGTTCTCAATTTCACAATATACTTCGTAACGGTTTTTGTTAAAATGTTTGGTCTTAAACTGAAACTTTTCTCTGGTTGCTTTAAGACTCAAAGAAAATATTAGTTTTTGTTTGTTATCATACGTTTGATGAACAAACATATCATCGTTTGGACCTAAATTGTGAAATGGTCCATGTTCAACAATGGGATCAGGGAAATCAGGTATGGGAGGCATATCGTAAAAGATGTCTGAAGCTTTTTTTCCATTTGTGAACTCATCTTCTGACCAGCCTTCATTTGATTCTTCATCGTCTGACAAAATTTTGTCACGCAGTCTTCCGAACTCATATAAAATTTCTTCTTCCACTGTATTCACTGCCACAGTTTCTTCTTGTGGACACTCTTCAACATTATCAGATACAATGTTTTCAGCATTGTATGGTACAATCTTGTCAACCGCTTCTATCTGTTCGACCCATCCCTCAAACACCTCCATATAGAAATGCACAATCTCCTTCATTTCAGACATTACATTTCTGAGTTGATGAATATCTGCTTCGTCTACAATATTCATAACATACCCATGAACCGGGTGTTGAAATGACAATGATATATATAACTATTGAACGTATTAGCCTTACTTTTAACCAAATCAAACAATATTCGATAGTTAAAATTAGGCGGAAGCAGTAAACCTAAGTTGTTAAACTTTGATCTAACGTAGATGTTAATTTCATTACTCATCTGCCAAAAACCCCCGTACATAAAATAACAAAACTCATATTTTCTTTGAAAAAATTTCAACCCTAAAACCGATTGAATTTTGCAAATAGATAAAAAAAATCATTTATTTCCCAAAAAACTGTCGCTAATACCCTTCTAACGACCCATTCCGCGGAGAGGTTAACACCTCCGTGGAGCCCTCGTCAAGACCTCTGAGGAGGATTTAATGAACATCAAAACAATCACTGCGCGGAGGGTTTAATGTCTCTGCGGATGTATCTATGTGGAGAATCATTGATCAATGTGTGATATCGTACAAAATTTTTTGTTCCGCGGAGATTTCGTCGTTCCGCGGAGCCCATAGAGGATTCTCCGTGGAATGCATGTCTATAGCCGGAATGATTTGCTTTTTGTGACTAAATTTTGAAATATCCCCCAAAAAATGTCTATAGCCGATATTTTCCCAAATTTACATTTATACAAAAATAATGTCATAGAGGAGTAACAACTCAGGATGTCATGTCAAAGAATAATAATTAGGTTGACGGTTAAATGATGAACATTACAAAATTTAAAAAATATTGTAATTAACTTGTAACAAAATAAAAAAGATTACAATATCAAAATCACATTTTTTTAAAAACATAAGTTTTATGCAATTATCATTGTTATTGTGGGGTGGAGGGGCGAATAAATAGAGAATTTGTGACTTGGTGGTTAATTTAAATTAAAAACTATATAATAAATAAATTCTAAAAGATAAAAGATAGGATAAAAGTAAGTTTGTTATTTTATATTGGTTATAAAACAAATCAAAATAAATTATACCATAAAAATATGATTTATATAGCATCCGTAATTTTTGACATCACATAGACGACTATGTGGTTATAAAAAGGAAGTTGAATAGAAAAAAAATGATAAACGCTTCAACAAAACAATATATTTCTTTTAACATATATAAGGGTTAAGGTTGTTAGTCTATATTATTAGCCCGCTTGTTTATGGGTCCTTTTTGTCTTTAGCCCATTAGGGTTTCTGTCTAGCTAGTATTTATATCCGCTTTATTCTTTGTAGTCTTTATGCTTTTCTCTGAGAACCCTTGTAATTTCTCTTTGATATAATCATATGACAATGTTATCATGGTATCAGAACAGATGTTTGATACGTTGTTAGAAGTCTTTGTAGCAGTCATCTGTGGCGCGGATCGAACTGCTGTAGCATGCCGTTTTCGTTCATTATCACTGGTATTCGTTTTTTTTATATGTTGATTCGTTGCTACTGTTGATTCGTTGCTGTTTTCGGTTCGTTGCTACTGTCGGTTCGTTGCTGCTGTTGGTTCATAATTGCTATTGATTCGTTATTCAAGTGATTGCTTCCGCTGGTTTGTTACTCCTTTCATTATCAGATTATTATATTGTCATTGTGGTTATTCATTCACTATCAACATGACTGGAAAAGATGATTCCATTCAGTCAATCAGTACTCGTTTGGATGGAAAGAATTATACGTATTGGAGTTACGTTATGAAGAACTTTCTTCGTGGGAAGAATATGTGGGGCTATGTCACTGGGGCTAAAGTCAAACCCTCAGTGCCTCAAACTGAGAATTATGATATGTTGCTTGATGCTTGGGAGACTGATAACTCCAAGGTTATTACTTGGATCAATAACTCTGTTACTCAGTCCATTGGTATGCAGTTGGCTAAGTATGATACAACAAAGGAAGTTTGGAATCACTTGGAGAGACTGTATACTCAGTCCAATTTTGCTAAACAATACCAATTGGAATATGATATTCGTGCCCTTCAACAGAATGGCCAGAGCATTCAAGATTTCTATGCTGCTATGTCTGATCTCTGGGATCAATTGGCTCTTACTGAATCTAAAGAGTTAAAAGATTTTGAGCCTTACATTGCTAGGAGGGAAGAACAACGCTTGGTTCAGTTCTTGATGGCCTTGCGTTCTGATTTTGAAGGTCTTCGTGGAACAATTCTTCATCGCTCTCCTCTTCCTTCAGTTGATTCAGTTGTCCATGAGTTAATTGCAGAGAAGACTCGTATCAAGTCCCATGCAGATAAAGGGTTTAAAGCAACCTCTACTCCTACTCCCGCTCCTGCTGTGCTTGCTGTCTCCTCCAGTCAATCTCGACAAACTTCAAGAGTCGCTTATGATGCGTGTGCATTCTGAAAACAGAAGAATCATTGGAAAGCTCAGTGTCCATTGTTAGTCAATAAGGGTAAAACTGGTCAACCTCAGTCAAGGCAACAAAATAGGTCTGGTCAACAGAAGTATCAGTCGCGTTCCTCTGGTACTCCTCCATGGACCCCTCGTCCTCCACAGTTTGCTGTTGCTGCTGTTCCACCAGTTGACACAGAATCTGTTGGACATATGCCACCATCTGCATTGGATCCCAAGGCGTTTGAGAGCTTTAGACAGTATTTGGCTTCTAATCCCACTGACATGTCTGCATCTATGTCTCATTCTGGTCCTTCTTCATCTGACACTTCAGGTATTCCCTCATCTTTGTGGATTTTAGATTCTGGTGCAACCCATCATATGACTCCTCATTTGTCATCATTTACTTCTTTGTCGCAAGTGTCATCTATTTCTGTTAAGTCTGCTAGTGATACATCTATGCTAGTTGAGGGTGTTGGGTCTGTCTCCGTTTCTCATATAACTCTTCCTGATGTTTATTACATTCCCAAACTTACTTTGAACATTGCCTCAGTCAGTCAGTTATGCAAGTCTGGTAACTGGGTGTTCTTTTCTGATTATGTCTGTGTTATACAAGATCAACACACCCAGAAGGTGATTGGGATCGGCCGTAGGGTGGGGGAACTATATGTCTTGGAGGTCCTCAAAGTATCTGCTGTTGCTGCTTCCAGCATTGATTTATCTTCTTTTCATTTGAGTCCTTTGTCGTCTGAGTTTTATCTTTGGCATTCTCGTTTGGGACATGTGTCTGTATCACGGTTGAATTTCTTAGCATCTAGTGGTGTTTTGGGTCATTTAAACTCTTGTGATATTTCTGATTGTAGTGGTTGAAAACTAGCAAAATTTTCTGCTTTACCCTTCAATAAAAGTATGTCTTGTTCTACTGCTCCTTTTGATATTATTCATTTTGATGTGTGGGGTCCTGCACCAGTATCCACAAAGGGTGGGTCAACCTATTATGTATCTTTTATAGATGATTATACTCGATATACATGGGTTTATCTTATGAAACGCAGATCTGATTTCTTTGGTATTTACAGCAATTTTAGAGCTCTTGTTAAAACTCAACATTCGGCTGTGATTAAGTGCTTCAGGTGTGACTTAGGGGGTGAATATACCTCTAATGATTTCACTCAGTTACTTGCTTCTGATGGTACCATACACCAGTCTTCGTGTACTGACACACCTCAGCAAAACGGTGTGGCAGAACGAAAACATCGTCATATTGTTGAGACTGCCCTCTCATTGCTCCTGTCTGCGCAGGTCCCTAGTGCCTTTTGGGGAGAAGCAGTCCTAACTGCTGTGTATGTGATTAATCGTATCCCTACTTCATTGAATTCAGGAATATCTCCTTTTGAGAAGTTATATGGTCATCCACCAGACTACTCTTCCTTACGAGTTTTTGGATGTACTTGTTTTGTTCTTCGTCCTCATGTTGAAAGGAACAAGCTGGGGCCGAAATCTGCTATTTGTGTATTTTTGGGGTATGGGATTGGTCAGAAAGGATACCGTTGCTATGATCCTGTGAGTCAGAAGTTATATGTTTCTCGGCACGTTACTTTTTTGGAACATATTCCTTTCTACTCGATTCCTGCTACAGCCTACAATGTAACAAAGTCTGATCTTCAGCGTATTGATCCTTTTAATGAAGATATAGAGGCTCAAGACTAATCTATGCCACATGATCCCGCAGCACATGACACACCCACTTCTTCAGAGGGTGCCTCGACTCCACCTGTTCCTGAGCCTGATCCTCCGATTATTGAAGTTGAGGATCCTCCTCCACCACCACCCCTCAGGAGATCTTCTCGTCCTGTCAAGTCCACCAAGCTACCATATTTTTCTTACTCTACATATTCAGGACCGTTTGCTTCATTTATAGCAAGCATCCATCATCTGTCTGAACCTGAATCATATAGAGAAGCTGTTTCAGATCCTCTTTGGCAGAATGCTATGGCTGAAGAACTCACTGCTCTTCATCAGACTCATACATGGGATTTGGTTTCTCTTCCTCATGGGAAACATACGATAGGTTGTCGTTGGGTGTACAAGATTAAAACAAAAGCCGATGGCTCTGTTGAACGATATAAGGCTAGACTTGTAGCAAAAGGGTATTCCCAACAGTGTGGTTTTGACTACGAGGAGACATTTTCCCCAGTTGCAAAGATGACGACAGTTCGTACTATGATTGCAGTTGCATCCGTTCGACAGTGGAAGATCTTTCAAATGGATTTCAAGAATGTCTTTTTGAATGGTGACCTTCATGAAGAGGTTTATATGACCCCTCCTCCAGGAATTCAGCACCGACCGGGCGAGGTTTGTCGGCTTCGCAAAGCTTTGTATGGGCTCAAGCAAGCCCCTCGTGCTTGGTTTGAGAAATTCTCCACAGTGATTACCTCTCTTAGATTTGTCCAGAGTAATCACGATTCTGCTCTGTTTGTTAGATGCTCGAGTGCAGGACGGATTCTTCTGTCCTTATATGTGGATGACATGATTATTACAGGTGATGACCATGGTGGTATTGAGTCTTTGAAGCATGATCTAGCTCGTCGATTTGCTATGAAGGATTTGGGCTTGCTGCGTTATTTCTTGGGTATTGAGGTCGCTCAGTCTAAGAAAGGGTACCTTCTTTCCCAGACTAAATATATATCTGACTTGTTTACACGGGCGGGACTTTCTGACAATCGGAATGTTGATACCCCTCTTGAAACCAATGCTCGATACTCTCCTACTGATGGTGTTCCTTTGTCTGATCCGAATCTTTATCGTACTGTGGTGGGAAGTTTGGTTTATCTCACAGTCACTCGTCCAGATATTGCTCATGCTGTTCATATTGTCAGTCAGTTTGTTACTGCACCTACCTCTGTTCATTGGGGAGTTGTTCTTCGTATTCTGAGATATCTTCGTGGCACTCAGTTTCAGACTCTCTTGTTTCCCTCGACGTCTTCTCTTGAGTTACGTGCCTATAGTGATGCTGATTGGGATGGTGATCGTCATGATCGTAAGTCTACCACTGGATTTTGTGTATTTCTTGGAGAGTCTCTTATTTCATGGAAGAGCAAGAAACATGATGTTGTCTCTAGATCTTCCACGGAGGCTGAATATCGTGCTATGGTTGTAACTACATGCGAGATTATCTGGTTACGGTGGCTGCTTGCGGATATGGGAGTTTACATTTCTTCACCTACTCTCTTGAATTGTGATAATAAAAGTGCGATACAAATTGCGAAGAATTCTGTTTTTCATGAGCGGACGAAGCACATTGAGATTGATTGTCATTTTACTCGTCATCATCTGCAGCTTGGGACCATTTTGCTTCCATTTGTTTCATCAACTTTGCAGCTTGCGGATACTTTTACGAAGGCTTTATCGGCTTCTCGGTTTCGGTTCTTATGTGACAAACTCTCAATGTTTATTGCTGCGACATTGTGAGTTTGAGGGGGGATGTTAGTCTATATTATTAGCCCGCTTGTTTATGGGCCCTTTTTGTCTTTAGCCCATTAGGGTTTCTGTCTAGCTAGTATTTATATCCGCTTTATTCCTTGTAATTTCTCTTTGATATAATAATATGACAATGTTATCACAGGTAGGGGTAATCTCTTTCGATTTATTTGTCATAATATTAGTCAGAGAAAGCCTTGTCCTATGGTTTGTGTTGGTTTGGATTTTTATATCATAGAATCTTTTTTTTTTGTAAAATTAAATGGATGCAATAAAAAACCTGATAAATTCAAACTGCAAATAATAATAAGAAATCTGATAAATTCAAACTGCAAATAATAATATTAACTAGAGAAAGCCCTGTCGCATGTCGCATCGTTGGTGTTGGTTTGGATTTTTATACCATATAATCTTTTTAAAAAATTATATGGATGCTGTGAGTGTAAACCTACTTGGGTGTGAACCTACCATGAGTAGCTGCACCACCCTCTTTAGTTGACAAATGAATCCCTCCTTTGTTGACAATAACAACTAGAAATGGCAGACTCTTTATTTCATACGATGAACACAATAAATTGCCACAGTACTTATAGTGGCTAGCTTTAATATAAATAGAAGTTCTAACCTCAGTTGTAAGACACCACAAAACAGAGAGTGTAGTGTGTAATACTTAGAGTGAGTATTAGAGGGTTGTTTCTTTTTCTTGTAATATTGAGTGTGTAAGCTCTTCTCTTTTGTTCTAGTTCTGAATAAAAGTGTGTTTCAACCACAACAAGTGGTATCAGAGCTTGGTTAAGCTCCGGGGGAAGCATTCTTTGTTTTTTGGTCGAAATTTTTTTGTCTCAAAAACAATTTCGGAGTACACCGTTGGAAAGGTCTCGTTCCGAGGATTCCGAAAATATATTTTTTTAAAATTTTTTGACCACCGGAAGGCCTCCAAATCACCGGTCAAAGTTGGTCAAATATGCCGGAAAAGTCGCCGGAAAAACCAGGGTTCGCCGGAGAAGACGACACTGTAGCAGCACTGTAGCAGTGACATCAGCAGTGACGTCAGCAGCTGACCAAAGTTCTGGAAATTGCAGTTTAGCCCCTGTTCTTACGGAAAGTGCAATTTGACCCCTGTTTTTCAGAAAAATTGCAATTTTGGTCCCGTTTTTCAGAAAAATTTCAATTTAGCCCCTGTTTTACTTCTGTAAAAGTTCTGTTTGCCCCCTGAACTTCTGAAAAGTTCATATTGGTCCCCATACTTCAAAAAAAAAAAAATATATATATATATATATATATATATATATATATATATATATATATATATGTATATATATATATATATATATATATATATATATATATATATATATATATATATATTCTTACTCGTGTATGCCCAAGTATATGCCAAGAATGATTACACCAACCTCGTCATCTTCTCAAGCCGGAGTTGAAAGTTTTCAAAGGACCGGGAAAGACGGTAGCGTTACGTTACACTATCCAATGCTCACGAAGATGAACTACGCGGTGTGGACCATAAAAATGCGAGTGAATTTACAAGCACAAGGAGTATGGGATGTAATTAAAAATGCAGAAACGGACGAACGTAAAGATCGGATGGCTCTTGCGGCTATTTATCAAGCAATTCCAGAGGACGTACTTCTGATGTTAGCTGAGAAGGACACAGCTAAAGAAGCATGGGAAACGCTCAAGATGATGCACATGGGAACCGATCGGGTCAAGGAGGCTAAAGCTCAAACCTTGAGAAGTGACTTCGAGGTGATCCGGATGAAAGACAGTGAATCGGTAGATGATTTTTCCATGAGATTGAATACTATCGTAACCGGTATTCGATCTCTAGGTGAAAAGATTGAAGAAATTACGGTTGTGAAGAAGTTTTTGCGAGCCGTACCGATACGATTTATACAAATCGTAACATCGATCGAGCAATTCGGAGATTTGAAGAATATGACGGTGCAAGAAGTTGTGGGTCGTCTTAAGACCCATGAAGAGAGACTTCGAAGCTGTGGAGAAAAAGAAGAAGGACCTTCTCTATTGCTTACACATGCCGAGTGGGCATCTCGTTCGAAGCAAACTGGCGATAGAAACTCGTCAAACACTTCAAGAGGACGAGGAGGACATGGTAACCGAGGCCGGGGACGAGGCCGAGGTCGTGGACGTGGCCAAGGAGGTGGTCGCGAGTACAATACAAATCGGAATGACCATAATCCTTCTCGAAAGGATAAAAGTTAAATCAAATGCTTTACTTGTGAACAATTTGGTCATTATGCTTCGGAGTGTCCAAACAAGAATCGAGGTGAGGAGGCAAACCTCACTCAAGCCAATGAAGAAGAGCCTATTTTAATGATGGCAACCTCACAAGAATATGCACACAAAAAAGTGTCTCTAAGAGAGAAGATTTGTGTTAATCTTCTTGCATCGGGAGAAAGTCGAGTCGAGTCTGAGGTATGGTATCTCGACAACGGTGCTAGCAATCACATGACTGGAGACCGCTCAAAGTTTCGCGAACTAGATGAGCACGTTACGGGCTATGTGAAATTTGGGGATGGTTCGACCGTCGCTATTTTGGGAAAAGGGTCGATTTTATTCGATAGCAAAAATGGCGACCAAAGACTCCTTAATGAGGTATATTTCATTCCAAGTCTAAAAAACAATATTATTAGTCTTGGACAAATGACGGAGGAAGGGAGTCGGGTCATAATGGATGGGTCGGATCTGACATTGTTTGACAGAAACAAAACTCTACTTTTGAGAGTTAAACGATCCCCAAACCGGTTATATAAAACTCCTTTAAGGACCGGTAGACCGACTTGTCTTTTAGCAACAAAAGACGAACCAGCTTGGATATGGCATTCTAGACTCGGTCATGTTAACTTTCTCGCCTTAAAGAAGTTGTCCGAAAAGAATATAGCAATCGGAGTCCCAAAGATTGAGCACCCAAACCAAGTATGTGAAGGGTGCGTTCTTTCCAAACAAACCTGAATTCCTTTCCCGGATCATGCAGTTTTTCGGGCTCAAAAACCTCTACAACTTGTTCATGCGGACTTATGTGGTCCGATCACACCTACGTCTGTTGGAGGGAGTAAATATTTTCTCCTTTTAGTAGACGATTTTAGCCGGTGGATGTGGGTTTACATGCTATCGGAGAAGTCTCAAGCCTTGAGCGCTTTCAAACGGTTCAAGTTGATGGTTGAAAAGAATTCGGGTTATAAAATAAAGACACTTCGAACGGACCGAGGGGGAGAGTTCACTTCAAAAGAATTCTCATTATTTTGTGAAGAAAATGGTATTCAAAGGCATCTTACGACACCATATTCGCCTCAACAGAACGGAGTTGTAGAAAGGCGAAATCGGACCGTTATGGACATGCCAAGAAGTCTGCTCAAAGGTAGAAATGCCCCGGGAGAGTTTTGGGGAGAAGCGGTTAGACATGCAGTTTATCTTCTCAACCGTCTGCCAACAAAAGTACTTCCCGACAAGACGCCTTATGAAACGTGGTTTGGCAAAAAGCCCAACCTTGAACATCTAAAAGTTTGTGGTTGTGTTGCTTTTGCTAAACTTGTAGGTGGTCACCTGAAGAAGCTTGATGATCGAAGTAAGAATATGGTGTATTTAGGTGTGGAAGATGGAACTAAAGGCAACCGTTTGTTTGATCCGCAAGACCGAAAGTTGCGAGTTAGTCGCGATGTTGTTTTTGACGAAAAAGAAGAATGGAATTGGTACAAAAACAAAGAAGAAGAGATGGCGACTCCTAAGACCTTTAACATAATTGAACCACAACCCCAAATACACCTTGAAACACCTCAAAATGACCCCGAAATCAATCTGGAACAACCAAACAGTCCAGGAATCGATGCTATCCAAGTTGGACAACCATATGATGAATTTGACGAGCCTGAAACAGCTCCACATACTCCTGTCTCAGCCCCGTTTTCTTCAACCTCGCCTCATATGGAAAGCCCTTCTAGTGAGATTGGGCCAAGGGGATTGCGTCCGTTAACCGATATTTATTCTGAAACCGAAAATGTGTTCCTTGAACCCGGAGAATTGTTGATGATTGCAGCGGATCAACCCTTGAATTTTAAAGAGGCGGTAACCTCTAAGGCATGGCAGGAGGCTATGAAAACAGAGTTGGATGTAATCGAGAAGAACAAGATATGGCAACTTACCGATTTGCCATCCGGACACAAAGCAATCGGTTTGAAATGGGTGTTTAAAGTGAAGAAAGACAACTTGGGAAAAGTGGTGAAGCATAAAGCTCGACTTGTAGCAAAAGGATTTGTACAAAAGGAAGGAGTCGACTTTGATGAAGTTTTTGCACCGGTAGCACGACTTGACACCGTAAGGCTCATTCTTGCCTTAGCAGCTCAACATGGGTGGGTTGTCCACCATCTCGATGTCAAATCGGCTTTTCTCAATGGAGATCTCAAAGAGGAGGTTTATGTCACCCAACCAGAAGGATATGTTGATAAAGCAAACAGTCACAAGGTGTTCAAGCTTTATAAAGCTCTTTATGGTCTACGACAAGCTCCTCGAGCTTGGAACATTCGTTTGGATAAAAGCTTAAAAAGGATTGGTTTTACAAAAAGTTCACAAGCCCCAGCTGTTTACAAAAGGAACTCAAAAGACAAAATTCTTATTGTTGGTGTCTATGTTGATGACTTGATCATTACCGGGTCGAACACTAATGATGTTGTCGAATTCAAAGAACAAATGAAGAAAGAATTCGAAATGAGTGACTTGGGATTACTTTCTTACTACCTTGGAATCGAAGTTTCACAAAAGAAGTGCGGAATATCTTTGCGACAAACGGCCTATGCAATGAAGATTTTAGAGCAATTTGGGTTGCTAGATTGCAAACCGACAACGTCACCAATGGAACCTAAGTTGAAGGTCAAGAAGGATGAAGATGGTGAAAAAGTTGATCCAACTGAATATAGGCGAGTGGTAGGTTGTTTAAGGTACTTGACTCACACTCGACCGGACTTGTCATTTTCAGTTGGAATTGCAAGTCGTTTCATGGAGGAACCAACCACTTTGCATTTTCAAGTTGTGAAACACATCTTACGATACGTAAAAGGAACCGTTGATTATGGACTCAACTATGGAAGAGGTCGTGAAATTGAAGATTTGGTTGGTTTTACCGATAGTGATCTTAGAGGTGACCCTGTTGATAGCAAGAGCACAAGTGGAATGATTTTCTATCTGGGAAGGAATGCGATAACTTGGCAATCCCAAAAGCAAAAGACTGTTGCTTTGTCCACGTGTGAAGCCGTGTTCATGGCAGCTACAACAGCAGCATGTTGTGACAACCCGAAAGATATTCCGTTAACGTAACCCATGCCGTTAATAAAATTTATTTTATTTTTGTTTTTCCGTTAACTTTCAAATTAATTAATTCAATTAGAATTATTATGACTTTGTATGTGTCGGAACGAAATATTTATTTGAGTGAAAACACTCTAAATAATCTTTTGAGAATTTTCTAGACTACGACTAATACGAGTAATGGTTAATTACCCGGGTAAAATATTAAGCTCCGTTTAATGTCCGTATTGGGTGTATTCCCACCGGGTCACTAACTCTAGTCATATATAAAGGATGAGTGGGCACTTTTGAGCCTTTTCCCACACTTCAACTTTCTCTCTCTACTCTCTCTCTAGAAATCGAACTCTCTCAAGGATCTTCACTTTCAAGCTCCAATTTGGTAAGTGATCCTTCCTAACTAGTTGTTTATCCTAGCATGCATGCAAATCCATGTCTTAAACTCTTAAATGCATCAAATAGTATGTGTTTACGGTTTGGGAAGCCTCCCAAAACCGTAAACTCCCTCAATGGGGGGTTTTGAAGCCCCAAAACCCTTCCAAACCTCTTCTAATGCTTAGACTCTCACATGCATGGAGTTAGAACCTCAAAATCATGACTTTTTGGCTATGAACATGAGTTTACGGTTCTTGAATGTTCAAGAACCGTAAACACCCTTTCATAGGGTTTTGATGCTCCTTAACCCTTCCAATACATGTCTAATGGCCTTGAAACTTGCTTGGATGATCTTAGAACCCTAAAACATGTCCAAATGAGCATAAACTTGAGTTTACGGTATGGGAACATCTCCCAAAACCGTAAACACCTACAAAGGGTGTTTTAATGCCCTAAATACCTTGCATGGCTTATATATGAGTCTAGAACTTGCATGAATGGCCTACAAACCACCAAAACACTTGGAAAATGGACAAACATGGACAAGGATGGGTTTACGGCCGTAAACCCATGTGTTTACGACCGTAAACTCCCCAAGGGTGGTCCAAGAACCGTAAACCCTAATTCCTAGGTCATTTCATGTCCCGATCACTTCCTAAGCCCTCGAACCAACCCTAGATCCTTCCTATGTGCAAGATGAGACCTTGAATCACTCAAACCACCACACCCATGAGTTTACGGTCGTAAAATCATGAGGGATATGGTCTAGAAACCGTAAACTCCCCAAGGGTTTACACTTGAAGAATAAACCCTCCTAACTAGGTCATACACTCCTTAAAATGCAACCTGTATCATTCCTAACACTTAGAATCAAGTGTTTTCTTGCATTGAGTGTGTCTACTTGTTTAATTAGTAGTTTAATGACTAATTAGATACAATTGTGTATCACCTCGTGTTACTTAGGACCCTTACGTGTGTTCAAGTCCTAAGTTGCCTTCTAGCATCCTACTCGGCACATTCTCGCCAGGTGAGTTCATACCCCTACACCTTTTCCATGTTTTTCATGTTTTCAGGGGGGGAATACAAGAAAAATCATAAAGGTTTTCATAACTTAAAAACTGATGTAATTATACGAATCTCCGATGAACTTATGATACTTTATCCCTCTTGTAGTATGCGGAGCATAAGGGATACTTTCTAAATATAATTACATAGTTTTCCTAAAACAGTATGGAACTTATCAAACCTTTCGAATCTAATCGGGAAAAACTTATCAAACTATGCAAATTATTATGGGAATAATTTGGGATCTTTATCACTTGTTATACGAATTTCGATTTCATGCAAAGTCAAAAATATAAACTATGTCTGATTTAGTTTATCTATGTCTAATCTAGAGTATCATGCTAAATAATTATGTTGTATTTAATTATTTATACTCTACTATGTTCCAAACTAATTCGAAACTCGAAAACGATTGAATTATCCGAAAATCTGTAAATACTAGCTTGTGAGACTTATCTTCGTTATATCCTTCGGGATACCAATAAATCCTCACCGGAAGTATAACCAGAGTCTCCTGGAGGGGGAACGTGGAATTTGTGGATAGATCTATTCGGGACTGACAATCCCACACCTAAACTGCTAGCTACAATTAGGCGGGCACGCCTGGGGTGACAAATTTTGTAAATCGAACGACGCCTGAAGAACGTCAAGGAGGTCACGGGTCATATCAGTATGGTTATACGGCTCATAATACGTATTTAACAAACCAACTTGGTTACGGATTTTTCTTACTCTATTTCAACTATAGTTTTATGTATTAAAACTACCTACTTTCACACTGGATGGTATTCCAGGGATCTAATCTAATAGTTTTATGTAATAAAACTACCTACTGGATGGTATTCCAGGGATCTAATCTATAGTTTTATGTATTAAAACTACCTACTTTCGTACTGGATGGTAATTCCAGGGTCATAACTTATGGTTTTTCATCTCTTATTCAAATCAACTTACATGTTAGAAAATATGGGATTTTCTGGGAAAAACATGCCTATGTATTTCATAACTCAGTAACGATGGCTTTTCGATATTACAGTAAGTCTGTACAAAAAGGAAATGAATTATTTATCACTGGATTAAATAAACGATTTTTCCTTAACAAAATACGCTTATGAACTCACCAGCTTTATGCTGATATTTCAAAACTGCTTGTATTCTCAGGATCTCATTAGACAGGTACTCTTGTCAATCTTTTGGAGGAGACGGAGCATATAGAAGACTCGTCTTTACTTTTGTTCTAACTAATGTATCTATGAAACCTTGTAGTACTTTGTTTTCAAACGAATGTAATTATTTCTATGTAATGTAATGGTTGTGTTTACTATGCTTACTATGTTCATTGGTTGTGATACTACACATGACGTCGCTCCGCCCCGGAACGTTTCCGCCATCGGTTTCGGGGTGTGACAGATTGGTATCAGACCCCTTTGTTTATAGTGAACTAAGTATACCGAACCTTACATGGTATACAACTATAAACACTAAGGGGCCTAAGTGCTCTAAACTAAAAGTATGCTTTTAAAATACAAGTATTTTTGTAAAAGTATACAAGTATACCTGAGTACCAAAATCCGTGTCGCGAAGAGAACAAAACATAAGTAATTGGGTGTTGTGCACTGTGGTTAAATCTGGGCAGTTATGTAGTCATGTCTAGGGTCAATATAGCCTGATCAACTATATTCATTCGAGACACGGCCAACATGTGCTTGGGAGTGACTGTGGTGTACGGCAGGCCTATAACTTACCGAATATCTATCCAGCTCAAAATACTATAGGAGTATTTTGGTCAAGACAGAAAGCATCATAGAAATTCATTCCAAGTGCTGCTACTCATTCCTTCCTTAGCGATAGTTTACTTACTTTAAGTAACTTTCCTGTCCTATCGCTTAGTAGAACACTCTAAAACTATTATGAGATATATCCTTGTTTCATATCTCTAAATTCCATCCTCCCATTTCTTGGTCATTTCAGATCAAGATGCCTCCCCGATGGAGATCTACCAGGAGAAACAACGACACCCCACCACCACTGCCTCCTCCCCAATTTGACCCTGTCATGTTTCAAGCAGCTGTCACTACTGCAGTGGTTGCCGCAATGTCACAAATGAATCCCGGTGGATCTGGTGGTCAGGGAGGTGGTATGCATCCTCAATTACAGGAAGGTGGTCAGGGACACCAGAAAGAGTGTTCCTATAAAGATTTCATGAACGCAAAACCCACATCTTTCGACGGCAAGGGAGGTGTTATTGCTTTGACTCAATGGTTCGAAAAGATTGAGTCCATATTCGAAATTTGCGCAGTCTCCGAAGCCAACAAAGTGAAATACGCCGTTTGCACTTTCCTCAGTAAAGCATTAACCTGGTGGAATGGCCGGGTCAAGTCGTTAACCCTACCAGTGGCAAATGCCATGGGTTGGGACGAACTGAAGGAACTCATGATAGCCCAGTACTGCCCACGGGGCGAGATGCAGAAACTCGAACACGAACTCTGGACTCTGACGATGAAGGGTTCCGACATTGCTTCCTACACTTCTAGGTTTGAGGACCTAGCACTCCTTTGTCCGGGAATGATATCCCCGGAAAGCAAAAAGATCGAACGATTCATTTGGGGGCTGACCCAGCCAACCAAGGGAAATGTTTTGTCTGCAGAGCCGAAAACCTTCGATAGCGCCAAGTGCCTGGCACAAATTCTGATTGATCATAGCGACGATCCCGAGGAAATAGTCACCGCTTCTGATCCGGCTAAAGGGAGCGGTGAAAACAAGAAGAAATCATGGAACAAACGAAGGGGTCAGGGTTCGCAAGGACCCTCGAAAAGACAGCAAACTGTGGCAGTCCACGCTGCTACAACTCCTGTCGCCTCTCCTGTAACTCAAACCCCTAACAGTGCATACACTGGTACTCTTCCCTGGTGCGATAAGTGCAGTTACCACCATCGTGCTTCCGGGCCCTGTCGTGAAAAGCACTGTAACAGTTGTGGTAAAAAGGGCCATCTGGCTCGAGACTGCAGAAAACCAGTTCAGCAAACTACTCAAACCTCCGGAGCAGGTGTTGGTCGAGCCTGCTACAACTGTGGGGAGGTTGGGCATTTCAAAAGGGACTGCCCCAAAGCAGCAACAACCAACAACACCGGGAGAGTTCTAACCATGGGACAAGAAGAGGCAGTCGCTGATCCCACCGTTGTCACGGGTACGTTCCTCCTCGACAACTCTTATGCATGCATTCTTTTCGATTTTGGTGCTGAAAGGAGTTTTGTTAATCACGCATTCAAACACCTTCTTAAAAACAATTCTCAACCATTAACCGAAAAATTTACCGTCGAAATGGCTAACGGTGAGAAAGAGAGCGCTAACGAGATATACGTAGGTTGTACCCTATCCTTAAACGACCGTTCATTTCTCATTGACCTTATGCCAGTCTCCATAAAAAGCTTTGATGTCATCATTGGCATGGATTGGTTGAGCTCCAATCGTGCAGATATCCTTTGTTTCGAAAAAGCTATCCGTCTCAATCTTCCTTCGGATGAAACTCTTGTAATCTACGGGGATAAACTCAGTTCAAACCTTCGCATCATTTCGTGCATCAAGGCCCAGAAACTCATGCGGAAGGAGTGTTGTACATTCTTAGCCCATGTCGTTAACGAAAAGCAGGAAGTTAAAGACCTCGAGAACATCCCCGAAGTCTGCAACTTTCCCGATGTCTTTCTAGAGGATCTCCCAGGAATCCCTCCTGAACGCCAAGTCGAGTTTCGTATCGACTTATTCCCCGGAGCTACCCCCGTAGCCAAATCCCCTTATCGATTAGCTCCGGAAGAAATGCAGGAGTTATCTAGTCAGCTCAATGAGCTGCTCAGTAAAGGATTCATCAGACCAAGTTCCTCGCCATGGGGAGCCCCGATCTTGTTTGTGAAAAAGAAAGATGGATCTTTTCGAATGTGTATCGATTACCGAGAGCTGAATAAGTTCACAATCAAAAACCGTTATCCTCTTCCTCGAATAGACGACCTCTTTGATCAACTTCAAGGAGCTAGCTACTTTTCCAAAATCGATTTAAGATCAGGGTACCATCAGCTACGATTCCATGAGGGTGATGTCCCTAAAACAGCCTTTCGGACTCGATATGGTCACTACGAATTCGTAGTTATGCCCTTCGGTCTAACCAACGCACCGGCAGTGTTCATGGATTTGATGAACCGGGTGTGTCGTCCTTTTCTGGACAAGTTTGTTATCGTATTCATCGACGACATACTTGTCTATTCCAAAAGCGAAGAGGATCACAAACAACACTTGAGGTTAGTGTTGGGAACTCTTAGATCGGAGCAACTGTACGCGAAATTCTCCAAATGTGAATTCTGGATCCGGAAGGTTACTTTCCTTGGTCACGTGGTAAGCGAGGAGGGCATACACGTGGATCCTTCCAAGATCAAGGCGATAGAAAATTGGTCGGCACCGAAGACACCCACCGAAATCCGTCAATTCTTGGGTCTCGCTGGCTACTATCGCAGATTTATCCAAAATTTCTCCAAAATTGCCAAACCCTTAACCACTCTAACTCAAAAAGGTGTACCCTTTTGTTGGAGTGAAAAGCAAGACACTGCGTTCCAAACACTGAAGCGAGCCTTGTGCAGCGCACCTATCCTGTCCCTTCCCGATGGGACGGAAGACTTCGTTGTCTACTGCGATGCGTCCAATCAAGGTCTCGGTTGTGTTCTAATGCAACGAGACAAGGTCATCGCCTATGCCTCCAGACAACTGAAGGTACACGAAGTCAACTACACAACTCACGACCTAGAATTGGGAGCAGTGGTCTTCGCATTGAAAATATGGAGACATTATCTCTACGGAACTAAGTGCACCATCTTCACTGACCATAAAAGCCTACAACACATCCTCGACCAGAAGGAGCTGAACATGAGACAACGGCGATGGGTTGAGCTACTCAACGACTACGAGTGTGAAATCCGCTACCATCCCGGCAAGGCCAATGTAGTGGCAGATGCCCTCAGCCGGAAAGAGTACTCAGGTCGTAGAGTGAAGGCACTGACTATGACTATCCATTCCCACTTATCCGCGCAAATCAAAGAGGCCCAGTTGGAAGCCTTAAGACCAGAGCACGTACCAGGCGAAGCCCTGAGAGGAATGGATAAGAATCTTGAGATCAGAAGCGACGGAGTCTATTGTTTCATGGACCGGATCTGGACCCCAAAATTCGGAGGTTTCAGGGAGGTTGTCATGAACGAAGCTCATAATACTAAATACTCCGTACACCCAGTTTCGGATAAGATATACCTGGATCTCAAGAAACTGTACTGGTGGCCAAGCATGAAGGCCGAAATTGCTACCTTCGTGGGCAAGTGCCTGACTTGCGCCAAGGTGAAGGTCGAATATCAAAAACCCTCCGGTCTACTTCATCAACTCGAAATACCTGAATGGAAATAGGAAATGATTGCAATGGATTTCATTACCAAGCTACCCAAATCTCCGAGTGGGTACGACACCATTTGGGTAATTGTCGACCGACTAACCAAATCCGCTCACTTCCTTCCTATCAAAGAAAACTTCAAAATGGAAAGACTCACGCGAATCTACATCCAAGAGGTAGTCCGACTGCACGGTGTACCTATGTCCATCATTTCCGATCAGGATGGCAGGTTCACTTCTAGGTTCTGGCAGTCACTACAGAAGGCTCTTGGAACTAAGCTGGATATGAGCACGGCTTACCATCCTCAAACAGATGGACAAAGTGAGAGAACCATCCAAACCTTGGAAGACATGTTGAGAGCCTGCGTCATCGACTTCGGCGCATCGTGGGATACTCATCTTCCTTTGGTTGAATTTTCGTATAACAACAGCTACCATACCAGCATCAAGGTTGCGCCTTTCGAAGCCCTCTACGGCCGCAAGTGCAGATCCCCTCTGTGCTGGGTTGAGGTGGGTGACGTGCAGCTGGTCAAGGGACAAGTCCCTGACAGCACTCTCACTGGTCCAGAAATCATCCACGAAACCACCGAAAGGATCGTACAAATCCGAGAACGACTTAAGGCCTCCCGAGATAGACAAAAGAGCTACGCCGATAAACGACGAAAACCCTTGGAATTCCAGGTTGGAGACCGTGTCTTGTTGAAAGTCTCACCCTGGAAGGGCATGATACGCTTCGGAAAGCGTGGAAAACTTAACCCAAGGTACATAGGACCTTTCGAAATCCTAGCCAGGATCGGTCCCGTAGCTTACAAACTCCGATTACCTCACAAACTTAGCAATATCCACCCTGTCTTCCACGTCTCAAATCTTAAAAAGTGTCTCTCCGATGAGACCCTTGTGATTCCTCTTGATGAGATCGAAATCAACGAAAACCTGAACTTTGTGGAAGAACCCATCGAAATCATGGATAGAGAGATCAAAAGAACAAAACAAAGCCGCATCCCGATAGTGAAGGTTCGCTGGAATGCCAAGCGAGGACCCGAATTCACTTGAAACCCGAAGAATCGATGAAAACGAAATACCCGCATCTCTTTCCAATCCCATGATTTGTATCTAAATTCTAAATTTCAGGACGAAATTTCCTCTAACGAGGGGATAATGTGACAACCCGAAAGATATTCCGTTAACGTAACCCATGCCGTTAATAAAATTTATTTTATTTTTGTTTTTCCGTTAACTTTCAAATTAAGTAATTCAATTAGAATTATTATGACTTCGTATGTGTCGGAACGAAATATTTATTTGAGTGAAAACACTCTAAATAATCTTTTGAGAATTTTCTAGACTACGACTAATACGAGTAATGGTTAATTACCCGGGTAAAATATTAAGCTCCGTTTAATGTCCGTATTGGGTGTATTCCCACCGGGTCACTAACTCTAGTCATATATAAAGGATGAGTGGGCACTTTTGAGCCTTTTTCCACACTTCAACTTTCTCTCTCTACTCTCTCTCTAGAAATCGAACTCTCTCAAGGATCTTCACTTTCAAGCTCCAATTTGGTAAGTGATCCTTCCTAACTAGTTGTTTATCCTAGCATGCATGCAAATCCATGTCTTAAACTCTCAAATGCATCAAATAGTATGTGTTTACGGTTTGGGAAGCCTCCCAAAACCGTAAACTCCCTCAATGGGGGTTTTGAAGCCCCAAAACCCTTCCAAACCTCTTCTAATGCTTAGACTCTTACATGCATGGAGTTAGAACCTCAAAATCATGACTTTTTGGCTATGAACATGAGTTTACGGTTCTTAAATGTTCAAGAACCGTAAACACCCTTTCATAGGGTTTTGATGCTCCTTAACCCTTCCAATGCATGTCTAATGGCCTTGAAACTTGCTTGGATGATCTTAGAACCCTAAAACATGTCCAAATGAGCATAAACTTGAGTTTACGGTATGGGAACATCTCCCAAAACCGTAAACACCTACAAAGGGTGTTTTAATGCCCTAAATACCTTGCATGGCTTATATATGAGTCTAGAACTTGCATGAATGGCCTACAAACCACCAAAACACTTGGAAAATGGACAAACATGGACAAGGATGGGTTTACGGCCGTAAACCCATGTGTTTACGACCGTAAACTCCCTAAGGGTGGTCCAAGAACCGTAAACCCTAATTCCTAGGTCATTTCATGTCCCGATCACTTCCTAAGCCCTCGAACCAACCCTAGATCATTCCTATGTGCAAGATGAGACCTTGGATCACTCAAACCACCACACCCATGAGTTTACGGCCGTAAACTCATGGGGGATATGGTCTAGAAACCGTAAACTCCCCAAGGGTTTACACTTGAAGAATAAACCCTCCTAACTAGGTCATACACTCCTTAAAATGCAACCTGTATCATTCCTAACACTTAGAATCAAGTGTTTTCTTGCATTGAGTGTGTCTACTTGTTTAATTAGTAGTTTAATGACTAATTAGATACAATTGTGTATCACCTCGTGTTACTTAGGACCCTTGCGTGTGTTCAAGTCCTAAGTTGCCTTCTAGCATCCTACTCGGCACATTCTCGCCAGGTGAGTTCATACCCCTACACCTTTTCCACGTTTTTCATGTTTTCAGGGGGGGAATACAAGAAAAATCATAAAGGTTTTCATAACTTAAAAACTGATGTAATTATACGAATCTCCGATGAACTTATGATACTTTATCCCTCTTGTAGTATGCGGAGCATAAGGGATACTTTCTAAATATAATTACATAGTTTTCCTAAAACAGTATGGAACTTATCAAACCTTTCGAATCTAATCGGGAAAAACTTATCAAACTATGCAAATTATTATGGGAATAATTTGGGATCTTTATCACTTGTTATACGAATTTCGATTTCATGCAAAGTCAAAAATATAAACTATGTCTGATTTAGTTTATCTATGTCTAATCTAGAGTATCATGCTAAATAATTATGTTGTATTTAATTATTTATACTCTACTATGTTCCAAACTAATTCGAAACTCGAAAACGATTGAATTATCCGAAAATCTGTAAATACTAGCTTGTGAGACTTATCTTCGTTATATCCTCGGGATACCAATAAATCCTCACCGGAAGTATAACCAGAGTCTCCTGGAGGGGGAACGTGGAATTTGTGGATAGATCTATTCGGAACTGACAATCCCACACCTAAACTGCTAGATACAATTAGGCGGGCACACCTGGGGTGACAAATTTTGTAAATCGAACGACGCCTGAAGAACGTCAAGGAGGTCACGGGTCATATCAGTATGGTTATACGACTCACAATACGTATTTAACAAACCAACTTGGTTACGGATTTTTCTTACTCTATTTCAACTATAGTTTTATGTATTAAAACTACCTACTTTCACACTGGATGGTATTCCAGGGATCTAATCTAATAGTTTTATGTAATAAAACTACCTACTGGATGGTATTCCAGGGATCTAATCTATAGTTTTATGTATTAAAACTACCTACTTTCGTACTGGATGGTAATTCCAGGGTCATAACTTATGGTTTTTCATCTCTTATTCAAATCAACTTACATGTTAGAAAATATGGGATTTTCTGGGAAAAACATGCCTATGTATTTCATAACTCAGTAACGATGGCTTTTCGATATTACAGTAAGTCTGTACAAAAAGGAAATGAATTATTTATCACTGGATTAAATAAACGATTTTTCCTTAACAAAATACGCTTATGAACTCACCAGCTTTATGCTGATATTTCAAAACTGCTTGTATTCTCAGGATCTCATTAGACAGGTACTCTTGTCAATCTTTTGGAGGAGACGGAGCATATAGAAGACTCGTCTTTACTTTTGTTCTAACTAATGTATCTATGAAAACTTGTAGTACTTTGTTTTCAAACGAATGTAATTATTTCTATGTAATGTAATGGTTGTGTTTACTATGCTTACTATGTTCATTGGTTGTGATACTACACATGACGTCGCTCCGCCCCGGAACGTTTCCGCCATCGGTTTCGGGGTGTGACACATGTCAAGCCATTTGGCTTGCTAATCTCGTGAAGGAGCTCACGGGACATCATATTATGCCTATCACCTTATATGTCGATAACAAGTCAGCAATCGCATTGATGAAAAATCCTGTGTTTCATGGTCGAAGCAAACACATTGACATTCGTTATCACTTCATACGAGAATGTGTTGAACGTGGGCAAATTATAGTGGAATATGTCAACTCGAAGGATCAACGGGCGGACATCTTTACAAAGGCATTAGCATACGTGAAACATGGTGAAATGCGAAACATGATCGGCGTGACGAATCTCGTGCCAAGTTAGGTTTAAGGGGGAGAATGTGAGTGTAAACCTACTTGGGTGTGAACCTGCCATGAGTAGCTGCACCACCCTCTTTAGTTGACAAATGAATCCCTCATTTGTTGACAATAACAACTAGAAATGGCAGCCTCTTTATTTCATACGATGAACACAATAAATTGCGACAGTACTTATAGTGGCTAGCTTTAGTATAAATAGAAGTTCTAACCTCAGTTGTAAGACACCACAAAACAGAGAGTGTAGTGTGTAATACTTAGAGTGGGTATTAGAGGGTTGTTTCTTTTTCTTGTAATATTGAGTGTGTAAGCTCTTCTCTTTTGTTCTAGTTCTGAATAAAAGTGTGTTTCAACCCCAACAGATGCAATACGATACCAGATAAATTCAAACCGCAAATAATAATAACGGCTGTTTCCATAATAGGATTCAAATGCAATGTGTATTTCAATATACAATAGAAGTAATAACCGGTAAACGAAAAGTAAGGGCTTCTTATATCTCTGCATTGTAAGTTGTAAAGTTCCGAAAATCACAATAAAATTTTTGTTTTTCAATTTAAGTTTAATTTTCAATCAAACCCAAGTGATAAAAGCCAAATATCCAAATACAAATAACCAAAAAAAAAAAATGAACACAATGAATGTGCATTACTGTGTTTGGATTTGATAAGAACACACGTTCACTTGCAAGCTGATAGCCATTACGATCATCACTAGGGGGATGGAGAATTGAAATACAAAACTTGTCGGACAGACTACTATGGATTATGTATTATGTAGAAGTAAAAGCTACCATATCCGGACAAACATTTTTACATAGCAAAAAAGAAGCAAACAACTAATTTGAACACAAAAAGTGATAAACAATGCTTTCATTCCAACTTTATTTATTTTATTTTTTTGTATGTTCCTTCCTACAACAACTTTACTATCTGTTGACTTGTCGTATATGCATACACGATATGTTACTGAAGTGATGAATGGGGTGAAAAAGGGAAAGTGCATATCCTTTTTAACAACATTCTGTTGTGGTCATGGATGTAAAGTGTGGAGCATACTCATTTAACTTCAAAAAGTAAAATAAATAAATAAATAGATAAAATAAAAACTGATATATGCTAATAAGATAAAAGATGTTTATGAAGAAATTTAATGAATGCTTTAGTGTACACGCAAAGAATTAAATTTTATGAAGCATAACAGTAACAATAAAAGGTAGTGCACAACCATTCAATTAAACACCAAAGGGCTTCTAGCCTAGCGGTATTCGGTGTTGCCCTCCCTCCTTGAGGTCGAGGGTTCAAGTCTCGTGAGAGACATAGGTGGAGATTTAGGTGTTATATAGGAGTAGAATAGAATAGATTTGTTGTTCCAAAAAAAAAACCATTCAATTAAACACAATTAAAAGTGTGAATAGGTTATGGGAGGTGATATATCCACTTCTCTTTTTTATCCATCCACTTAAAAGTAATTGTTTTGACATATATGCCCTTATTTATTTTTTTTAAATATATATTAAAAAGAGATAAAAATCTCCAACAATGTCAACGTGATTCTTCTTTCCAAACGATGACTTATTATCTTCCTTAGTTGTCGTTCAAGAAACGCCGTTTCTTTGTTTTCGCCGGTCGCCGTTTGTCGGCATCGAAAAGGTTCAATCTGTAATAAACTAAGCAGTTTGCAGGTATTAATTATATTATATTATTGGTTTTATTTGATTATATTAGGGTTCTTATGTGTATATTATATTATGTTTGTTTTTATCGGCAGTTCGTAAGGCTTTCATAAGTTTTTCACTGTACATTCATTGATATCTATACTTGATGATAGTATTGCATTAAAACATTGATTTTGGAAAATGGGATTTTACTAGGATTAAGGATTAGGTTATAAAATTGGTGTACGTGTTAGCATAGCTACTAGACCTTCAAGTCTTTAACAACACCTAAAACGAATCTCATTAGTATATGAATATGTACGTGATCAAAATTAATATCAAATATTGCAAATTTGTTTCATGTTTTGATAATTGTTTTATTGTTATATAAACAAGTAAAAGCCTATCTCCTTCGAAATGTAGGTATAATTAATGCCAAAGAAGATTAAACATATACTAACCTATTTTATTTATGTTTTATATCCCGTCATAGACACCATTTCAGTGCACTAACTACTAATTTTGCAAGCCGATGATATTTTCTATAAACCCATAACCAAGAAAAAGGATTCAAACTCCTTGATTTATGTTTTATATTATGCTAAATGCACCGTTACAATAAACTAACTACTAACTTGATTTATGTTTTATATTATGCTTTAGGCATCATTGGAATGGATTCATCAAGTCCTATGATCGAAAATGAAGAACTATATTTAGCTAACTTCAAATTTGAATCATATGATGAATTGCTAAAGAGTGTACGAAACTTTTATTACGCTAAAGGATATGCATTATCTATTCGAGATTCAAGTAAAGACAAATATGTCAAGTTGCAATGTGACCGGAGAGGTTCCTATCGAGATAGATTGTGTATTAGTGATAAAAGAAAGAGGAACACCGGATCTCGTTTGATCAAATGCCCCTTCCAGATTATAGGTAAAAAAGGAATTGACGGTTCTTGGGTAGTTAATGCAAAAAACTTAACTCATAACCATGAACCGTCTACTGATATCTCTAGGCATCCATCATTTCGTCGATTATCATTAGATGACGTACAAAGTGTCAAAAACATGTCACTTTCTGGCATACCCCCAAGGCAAATTCTTTTTTCTTTGCGTCAGAGAAACGAAAACCTTCCGGCTGATTCTCGAACTATATACAACCTGAAGGCAAAACTCCGTAAGGAAAAGTTGCAAAATCGATCAATAGTTAGTTCCTTATTTGAAGAGCTTAAAAAAGAGGGTTTTATTTATGATATTTTATATAATACAGTAGGGCATATAACCCATTTGTTCATCGCACATCCTTTGTCAATTAAATTGGCCAAAATCTTCTCAACAATCTTTGTGATGGACTGCACATACAAAACAAATAAATATCACATGCCTCTCCTTGACATCATTGGTGTTTCATGCTTTAATACCTCATTTTATTCTGGGTTTGCTTTTTTGGAGAAAGAGGACGAAGATAGTTATATTTGGGCATTAAGTGCATTTAAGAAGATTCTTGAAAATTGTGACCCGTCCGTTATTATGACTGATAGAGAGTTGGCATTAATGAATGCCATAAAGATGATATTTCCCAACACAAGAAACCTTTTGTGTATTTGGCATATCGAAAAGAATGTGTTAGCAAATTGCAAGAAGCATTTTGAACATGGTGATGAGTTTAATAATTTTATGTCAGGTTGGAAAAATGTAGCATATTCAATTACACCAACTATTTTTGAGAATAACTGGGCTGAATTTGAGTTGCTGTATCAAACGAAAAAAGTTGCACTTGAGTATATAAGAAACACATGGTTGCCGTGGAAAGAAAAGTTTCTTAGTGCATGGACAGACAATTGCTTGCATTTTGGTAATCGTTCATCTTCAAGGGCTGAAGGCGCTCATGCTAAACTCAAGTTGTATCTGCAAGTATCTACCGGTGGCTTTCAAGAAGTTAAAGAAAAAATTTGTCTTGCGGTTACACATGAATTCAACGAGATTAAAGTGAAACTCGCAAGTGAAAAAATTCAAGTTCTTCTTAAGTGTAATGTGCCTTTTTTTAGAGAGCTTTTGTATCATATATCTCATTTTGCACTAAATGAGATACACATGCAATATGAAAAAATGAAAAATGGTAATATTACAAAGACTGTACTTTTAAATTGTTATAAAACATTACCTTTTACATAGTCTTTAATAACTATTTTGTTTTTTTAGGTACAATGAATCATTGCACTGGTCATTTTATGGCGACCATGGGTCTTCCTTGTTCTCACAAGATAAATAGATTACATGGAGTGCCACTTTCCTTGGATCTCATTCACCCACATTGGAGGATTGATACATTGCGCCTGGATTTAGAAGATAATTCACACAATAATGTCGCCAATGAATTTGATAAGTTGCTTAGTGAGTTGTCTTCAAAATACCAAATGTGGCCTCTAAGTAAGAAAGAATTTGCTACTTCTATCATTACGAAACTTTTGACTGAATCTGATACATTCTTTGAGCCTCTGATTCGTCGACCAAAGGGTAGACCTCCGAAAAAAAGAAAGAAAAAAGGAATAAGTTCAACCGCACGAGACCCTTCAAGATTTGAGCTTGTGGAATCATCACAAACACCCAATCTTTTGAGTTCTACTTCTGCATTTCAAACGAACAATGAAGTGTCTGGAAACGACTTATTTGATTTAAATGAATATCCAACTTTTTAAGTGATGATATGCAACTAGAGTAGGGTGAATGTTTCTTTATGGTCAAATTTTTTTTTTGACATTATTTTGATTTGAATATTTTTGTGGACAAGTTTCCTTTAACATTATTTTTCATTTCAGTGTCTCTTTTATGATGTAGTGTTTTGTTATAAACCAAGTCTGTGCTATAAAAAATGATATGGGATTAATAACAATGATTGGCACTAAAATAAATATAAATGGTTAGAAACTAATAAGATCTATTTATATTTTACATGATAGAGCAGGTTTAAATATTCATATCTATGTGACGATGAAAATTAGTATTGAGTTTATAAAGTGATAAATATTACAAAAGAAACTTATTTTTTATACGTAAGAAAAAAAACACAAAAGCAATTAATAAATTAAGAAAACAAAAGAGAGAAAAGGAAAAAGAAAATAACAAACATGCCGATTACTTCTCTATTTATATTTGGTAATTAGAAAATATTGTTTTTCTTATATTTTGTAATGATTAAAGAAAGGGTATAAAAGGGAAACTACTTTTATATAAGTGGAAGAATAAAATACGGAAGTGGATATATCACTCCCCATAGGTTATAGATGTGTAAAAAATCATAAATTTGTGTAAAAAGTTCCAAGCAGGAAATTATTCTAAATAGCAAGAAACCAATTGACCAAAATATGCACACAAAATAATTGCAAGAAGAGTTTACCGAAACAGACCCAACAATCTCCCCCTTTGCGTCGATGAGGCGAGAGACTACTTCGGCTGAGTTACTTTGATCTTCTTTACAACCTTGAACAGCCGAGGAATAATTGCAAGAAGAGTTTACCGAAACAGAATATACCATCGAAGCATATCAGTAAACAGCTTCTTATCGGCTTCACTGTTCTGATTACACCTATGAATAATCTCCAAAATGTGTTCCAAACAAGCGGTGGAGAATAGGTGTTTGTCAATTAGAGCGAACATGCATTTTTGACCTTCGGCCCTCATGAACATAACAGTGTGAAACTTTGGATCGATCTTTCCCTTAACCATCGCATTCACATCGCCTGCCCTTCCAATCGCCTTCACAGTGGTTCGCTTATGAATAGTAGCAGCGATCTCCTGATCCATCTTCGCGACTTCATGAATATAACATACAAACATTCGCTTGATGTGATCAATAATAGGCTGATACTCCTGTGGATTGGTTAGCAAAATATTATTAAGAAGTATCCAGTCGTGAGGGTTCAAGTTCGGTAGGTCAGCCAAGGAAATCATATGAACCGAACTATCAGAGCCTCGGGTCACCTAGAATTTGACGTTAATGAATTTCCCTGCCAAAGTGGGCTTCAACACCTTGACTGTTGTAATTTTCTGATTGCTCCAGGTCAAGTATTGTGGCTGAGCAAACTCCAGATAATACTCGAGCAAATCCCGATAGACCTTCGGGTCTGGAGAAGGAATGCCAGCCGTCGACTCAAAGCAGTGGAAGATGAATGCCTTTCGGGAGATAGGCATGTCAAACTGTGAGTCCTTAGAGTTCTCAAGCCCGAACGATGAAACCGGTTCGAGCCAATGAGTGCTCGACGCTTCAATAACCTCTCTTAGAAGCGATTCCATAGTCCATTTAGGAAACATGGACTTCTTCTGTACCAGCAATTCGTTCGCTTTCAACTCCTTGTCAAGAAGTTCCTTCTCTTTCTGAAGTCTTTCCCGAATCTCTTGATCAGTGGGCTTGACTTTCAAACTTTCCTTTTTCGAAGCATTTCCTCCTGTATCAATGTCATCATCACTTTCATCCACATCATCATCTCCAATTTTCTTCTTTTTCTTGTCCTTCATACTGCCCGAAGCTTCATTAACCTTCAACTCAGTAGTGACTTTCAGTTTGGGAGGTGGATGAGGTTGGCCTTTGCCCTGAGTTATCTTATCTCCCCCTTCTTTCAGAGTGACACCAGACTCTGGAGCACCTTCAATCCTGCTCAACACATCCAAAGCAGGTCGCAGCTTTTCAGCCAAGTGGCGTCGGATGGAGATAGTAAGGATGAAGTCATGGGCTTCCAGGAGATGCAGAAGGATGAAATGCACATCACCGACCGAACTCTTAATTATTTCTCGCTCAGATTTCAAGTCTTCAATCTCTTTGGTAGAAGACTTGAGCTTGAGATTCTGAATTTTAAGCTGAGAAGTTTGCTTATCCAGCTCATCCATAATTTTATTTTCAACAGCAAGCTCGGCTTCAAGTTGAGTTAGCCGATCATCAATCTTAGTATGCAGCGCTTGGTTAGCAGCCTGAATGGAATTGCGAGCTTCCTCCAGATGTGTCTTTTCGACTGCCAGTGAACGCGTAAGATGATCAACCGAAGCATTCACTGTTTCAGCATTCTTCTTTACAGCGGCTTGGAGAGAATCAAGAAAAATCTGTTCCTCTGAAATTAGTTTTTCGACATTTGCGGTCGCCTGCTTGCAATCTTTGGTAGAAGCTTCAACTGCAAGTGAAGCTTTTTGGCAGGTTGAGGTGGAGGCTTCGATCACTTTAGCAGCGTTGGAGATGGAGGTTTCATGTTCTTTCACAACTGATGAGAACAGGGCTTTGAGAGCTGCCTCTGAATATGCATTGGCAGAAGATGAAGAGAGCAAGCGATCAAGTTTGTCGGTCACAGTCTTGATATCCTTTTTGGTAAGAGGGGCGTCATCATCTTCATCACTCTATATGCGATAAGGACTAAAATAAGTGGAATCAAACTCCAAGTCTTCAATGCCAAGAACCGGTTCAGAATCATGTGATCTAGGTGGGCATAAAGGTGCTGATGTAACAGGAGGATCAGAACCGAATGGACTAGCCCCTGTATCAGATACGTTGACACGAACTACAGTTGGATGAGTGGTGGTGGTAGTGACGGTAGTGAATAGTGGGGTTGGAATTGGGATAGAGGTTGCAGTTGTAGAGGAGACAGGTGGAGGACAGGGAGCGATAGTAATAGGAACCGAAAGTGGAATAGAACGAGGAGGCGATTTTCGGTTACTATCATTGGTAGGTGAGGGTGGAGGCGAATTACCTCTAGGTGGACTGTTGGTTTTAGTTGCTTCGTCGTCATTTGACTCATGATCACGCTGGCCATCAGAAGGAACATACTCAGAGTCACTAGAGGATGGGGAAGGAGACTTCGGTCTAAGAGCCGGATTTTTGGTATTGCGTTTCTTTGGGAGCAGTAGACTCGACTCGCCTTAACTTGCGTTTCTTAGGAGTAGATGCTTTGGATGATTGACCAGCCTTTTCCCCTTTGTTATCAGACTTCTTCCCTCGCTTTGCAGGCTTGTCTGCAGCGTCCAACGAGCTTTGCATCTCTAGAGTAAGCGGTCGTGGACCCGAAGGAGAAAGCTTCCTATAATCTGCCATGACATGACTCGCACTGGATACACAACGGTACATAGATTTTGGAATTGAGCCGATAAAGATAAACTTGGAGTTATTTGGGACAAGGATCCTCGTCGTATGAAATGTAGCAATCGAAGACATGAGGGAATCCGCCATAGTGGGAACAGTATACTTTTCCATCGTCCAATGACTGACGATAGTCCAAAATCGTGCACAAGAAATTTCAGTGACCTCGAAGAAGAGCTTATACTCTGAACAAGTTGAGCCCATAGAATCGAGCCATAGTCCAAATTAATCCCATGATACAGACCATATAGAATGGTCATAAAAGCCCTGCTCGTATCGTCTGAACCAGCACTCCTCTCTGATAAGCCCTTGGAGAGGAGCGTTAAGAGTCCGTTCCACTGAGGAGGAAGAGAAGACTTCTTGAACTTGGTGATTGTTGTGAGAAGCTCCGTGTACTCCATATCATAGAGCATCGAGTACAGTTGAGTGGTAGAGATGGAATCTGGGTTAACCATTGATTCAGCACCAGGAAGGCGTAGTAATGAAGAAAACCTAACCTTTGAAATTGAGGACTTTTGATTGACGATTTTGAAAAAAATATGCTCATTGGCTTTATCATAAACGGCAGAGGAGTAGACCACAGAGAGCATCGACATTGGAACACTTTCCACCTGTGTGAGAGCGACCACCAGTGGTGAATACTTGAGACATTCGACCACATGAAGCATATACGTATCATAGACAAAGGGGTTGAGTTCGATGACCAGATTATGATTAGGTTTGATGGTCAGAAGAGTGGACTGAGCGGATTGATCAAAAATCGATGAAGAGTCGGCCATTGTTGCAGGTGGGAAGAAGAAGATGAATAGTGGAATATCGCCAATGTGTTTGTGAGAGAGAAAGAAGAACTGGTAAAGGAGTCCAAGAGGTGCGAGAAAATCTTTTATACCATCTCTAGGAGAGAGAAAAATTCACTTTGATGATGATTTTATCTCTGAAACGTCGCCATAAAAAGCGGGATTTGACAGCCTGGTATCATCAGCAGGCGTGATATCAGGTGCCGTTTCAAATTCACGCGCCTTTTTGACCTTATCTCCTGTTCAAATTTTGAACCGTTTCAACTTCATGTTGACTCACCCTTATTTGATTAAAAAAAATCAACACCACCATAAATTAGATACATCCTTTCGCGTTATTGTAATCAACTGTCGCTTCTTCATAATAAAGGAAACCACCATATCTGTTAAAGTCGAAAGCATAAATCTAAAAATTGGCACTAGTACCACGAACAAGAATTTGGAAAATCATAAAGACCTTCGTGCAAGAGTGTGCCAATGATAAAGAAATAAAGCAAAATATTTGTGGGATTTAAGTGATGTCTATTTAGACATGAAACTGATGATCCCGGGAACGAATCTCTTCCTTCAAAGTCAAGAGAGACTGAGAAGTGTCTGTGCGGTTTCCCGTGAAATACGATCAAATGTTTGTAAAGAAACACTAAAAGACATCTTTTCAATTATAGGCTTTATAGGGTAGCTTACCTTCAACCGAACCTTGATACTTGAAATAAGACCGAAAGTAGGGTGAAGTACTTGTGAAACCGATGTGGTTTGTTGAACAATTAGGTTTGAAAATATATATTAAGTGACTAGAAATTAGTAAGAAATCTCCAAAAAAAAAAACTGGATCTTATGGGAAGAAACGTCCTGGTGTTAGACAGTTTCATAAAGATCACGCAAACAGAAAAAAAGAGATTTCGCGAGGTAACAAGTAATAGCTTGAACATTAGAGTGTTCACCGTCAATGCATTCAAGGTGTTGGATTTTGGGTTTCACTTAGCACGTGGTAAACAAAACTAAGATCATCAACATAGAGATTGTGTAACCATAAACCTAAGTGGTAATTGCTGAGAGTCTCAAGGGTTACTTTTATGAAGCGAAACTTAAATGTAGAAATGTGAGGTGGTTAAGGAACCGAAAGTACCTCTGCTATATTGGAAGGACAAAACAGAAAACTCTTAACTCACTATGAGAAGAGTTAGGTAGCTCGTGACTTGAGGGATTTTAACAGCCTGATTGGGAAGAAACGATTGGTGTTTATCGAATCATTAAGGCTTCACTCAGAGTCATGGAGGCTTCGGTCTACATGCAGCAGCATGCTTCTAGGGACACTTAACTAGTACAAAGAGAAGAAGATTATATTTTCCCCCATCATCATCGTGTTTCGCATCTGTGAACTTGAATAGAATAGAGATATTAGACAAAAACAAAAAGAAACTTAGAAATATTTTTGATGCTTTTGGATGTTCTGAAAAATAATAAAAACAAAAAAGAAAATATTTTTGGATTTTTGGATTTTCTGAAAATTAATAAAAACAGAAAAGAAAATATTTTTGGATTTTTGGATTTTCTGAAAATTAATAAAAACAGAAAAGAAAATATTTTTGGATTTTCTGAAAATTAATAAAAGCAGAAAAGAAACTGAATATAAACACTCGAAAGAATAAGAAAGATTTACAAAATTATACAACCAAAACCATTCCTTAGAAAAGATAAAGCGAAATAGATCGAGCGTTCGGTTCATTTCGGTTCCCAAAAAATTTAAGAGCCGAAATAGACCGAGCGTTCGGTTCATTTCGGTTCCCAAAAAAATTTAAGAGCCGAAATAGACCGAGCGTTCGGTTAATTTCGGTTCCCGAAAATTCAGGAGCCGAAATAGACCGAGCATGCGCTCTATTTCGCTTATTAAATTTTAGTGAGTAGAAGGAAGTTTCGGTGCTGACTCAGCTTCCATCATTCCCAAGCCTTGGAGTATCTTGTTAAAGCTAGCTTCTGGTAAGGCCTTAGTGAAGATGTCAGCCAGTTGATCAGAGGACCGAACGAAGTGAATTTCAACATTTCCATCTTCAACGTGGTCCTTGGTAAAGTGATATCTCAATGCGATATGCTTTGTCTTGGAGTGTTGCACTGGATTGTGACATATTCGAATTGCACTTTTAGAGTCACAATAGAGAGGGATTTTCTTCATGCTCAAGCCATAATCTCTAAGTTGACTTTGAATCCATATGACCTGTGATGTGCAGGATGCTGCAGCAATGTACTCAACTTCGGCTGTGGAGAGGGACACACAAGTTTGTTTCTTTGAATGCCAGCTGACAAGTTTGCCATTAAGGAACTGGCACCCGCCGGTTGTGCTTTTTCGATCCAATCCACATCCACCAAGATCAGCGTCAGAGAAAGCTTGAATAAAGAAGCCAGATTTTGCAGGATACCAAAGACCGAGAGACGAGGTTCGCTTTAAATACCGGAAGATATTTTTCACTGCAGTCATGTGAGGTTCTCTTGGATTAGCTTGAAACCTGGCACAATAACAAACAGAAAACATTATGTCTGGCCTACTAGCCGTTAGATACATTAGTGACCCTATCATTTAACGGTAAATAGTCACATCAACAGCCGGTTTCTCAAGAGATGGAGTCAGCTTCGTGCCAAATGCCATTGGAACCTTTACTTTCTAATCTCCCTTCATGCCGAACTTTGTTAACAACGTCATTGTGTACGCTTCCTGATTGATGAAGATGCCTTCTGGTCCCTGTCTTATATTCAATCCAAGGAAAAAGTTAATCAGACCCATTGCACTCATTTCAAATTTAGTCTCCATCAACTTCCCGAATTCAGCTGTTAAGCTAGGATTCGTGGAGCCGAAGATGATGTCATCGACGTAAATTTGAACGATCATTAAGTGTTCGCCCTCTTTCTTGCGAAAGAAGGTTGGGTCAACCGAACCTTGCTTGAATTTTGACATTTTGAGAAATCATGTTAGAGTTTCATACCAGGCTCTCGGGGCTTGCTTCAATCCATAGACTTCTTTATCCAGTATGTAGTAGTGATCAGGATGCTTCTCGTTCACAAATCCGAGTGGTTGCTCAACGTATACCCTTTCTTCAAGTTGTCCATTCAAGAAAGCGCATTTTACATCCATTTGGAAAACTTCGAAGTTTTTATGTGCAGCATATGCTAAGAAGATTCGTACAAATTCCAACCTTGCTACTGGAGCGAAGGTCTCTTCATAGTCTATTCATTTTTCTGGGCAATACCCTTTCACGACCAGCCTCGCTTTGTTGCGAATGACATTACCTTCTTTATCTAACTTATTTCTTAATACCCACTTTAAGTCGACTACAGATGCATCCGTTGGTGTGGGAATCAGTCTCCAAACACGATTTCGTTCAAACTCATGGAGTTCGTCTTGCATAGCTAGCACCCAATCAGAGTGATCAAGAGCAGCATTTATCGTCTTCGGTTCGACTTTAGAGACAAACGAATTAAACATACAAAATTCTACTTGAGAGAATAAAGCAGTTTGCTTCACTTTCATTTGAGAGCGTGTGAGAACACCCTCAGATGATTCACCAATGATCTGAGTTTTAGGATGATCCTTTGTCCATTTAATGAGAGGAGGGTAATTTGGATCATAGGCAGGATCCAGCTCAGCATTGACTTCTTCTTCCTGTTCTAACTGATTTCCTTCGTCATTTGCAGTGCCTTCGTTATTTGCATTTTCGTTCTCCCCCTCAAATGGCGAACCGAATCCTGTGTCAGATTCAATGCTTTCCCCCTCAGATGGATCTTCATGGGTTGGGGTCTGTGAAGGATTCTCCCCCTGGAAAGGCATGTCGTGTGGTTTTGGAGTAGACAAACTCTCCCCCTGGATTGTAGTACTTTCTCTTGGAGGGTCATTAGTAGCTGGATGATCACTTGCTACACTAGGTTTGCTTTGTGTCTGCTTCTCGGTTGGTTGGTTAGGTTTGCTTTCCATGTCGTTAGCAGCTTCATCGATGATTTTCTTCAAGGTATTAATTTTGTTGTCTGCTGCTTTCGCTTCTGAGTTGATTGCCTTTTCTGGTTCATCAAAAAGCCGCATGTATTCATCAAACAGGTTAGCAATAGGAACCGAGACTTGACCAGATTTTGGAAAGATTTCCTCCGTTGGACTTTCTGTTGTTCGTATTTTCTTCATATAATTATCGTCAAAAGTTACATAGTAGGTTTCTTCAATTTTTCTTGAGCGTTTATTAAGAATCCTATATGCTTTTGAGGTAAGTGAATATCCAAGAAAGATCCCTTCGTCTGCCTTAACATCAAATTTGTTTCGGTTCTCTTTGGAGTTGAATATAAAGCATCTTGAACTCTACACGTGGAAAAACTTTACATTGGGCTTGCGATTGTTCAAAATCTCGTATGGAGTGATGGAAAATCGCTTGTTAAGAAAGGACCGATTCTGAGTGTAGCGTGCAGCAGCTATAGCATCCGCCCAGAAATATAGAGGAAGTGAGGCGAAACTCAGCATGGTGCGGGCGGCTTCACACAGTGAACGATTTCGCCTTTCAAAGATCTCATTCTGTTGTGGAGTATAGGGAGCAGAGAAGTTGTGAGTTACTCCCTTTTCAGCCAGAAAATATTCAAAGTCTTTATTCTTGAACTCAAGACCATTATAGCTTCTAATGTTTCGAACCACCTTTCGCAGCTGTAATTCCACCTGCTTGATAAAAACCTTCAGCTTGGGAGTCGCTTCTGATTTCTGTTTAAGAAAGAAAACCCAGGTGAAGCGAGAAAAATCATCTACAATTACAAGTATAAACTTACCACCACCGATGCTTTCGATAGCCGAAGGACCACATAGGTCGATGTGCAGTAGTTTAAGAGGCTCGATGATCTTTGTATTGATTCGAGAAGGGTGACTCTTTCTGCTTTGCTTGCCCATTTCACATGTTGTGCACAGGTGTTCTTTGTCAAATTTTAGAACAGGGAGTCCACGCACGTGATCCCCAAGCACCAATTTATTAATATCTTTGAAGTTCAGATGCGATAGTCTTCTATGCCACAACCAACTTTCTTCTGAGTTCGCCTTTGACAGTAAGCATATTGCCGACTTTCCTTTTATCGGGTTGAGATTTAGAGGATACATCTCCCCTTTGCGCTCAGATTTCAACAGAACTTTCTTCGTTTGCTTTTTAATTATCTTTGAGCCCTCATCGTCAAACGAGACTTTTAAACCGGTTCCTACAACTAGTTGGGAAACACTGATGAGGTTGTGCTGCAATCCTTCCACGTAGGCTACTTTTCGTATTGAAAATTCTCCGTTGGTGATCATCCCATACCCTTTGATCGTGCCGTATGAGTTGTTTCCATATTTAACACATCCACCATCCTTAAGGGAACGAAACTCCCTAAGCTTTTCCCTCCTTCCAGTCATGTGACGAGAGAAGCCACTGTCGATATACCATTCTTCGTCAAACTGCTCGTCACTGGTAACCTGCAAAATTAAGCAGATTTACGAACCCAAAGTCTCTTGGGCCCTGGTGAGTCTTTTACAGAATAGGGAATTGCAACCGAAAGATCAACCATATATGTTCTTTTTATTAATGTGGTTTCATCTTTTCGTTTGATGGTGTAACTTTGATTTTATTTTTATCTTGTTTTAATTGGGATGTGTTATTGTTAGATGGTTTCTCATCTGAGGTTTTCTTTGGAGTCCTAGAGTTAGCTGCCTTTCTGGTATTTTGGACTTCAGAATCTGAGTGCAGCTTTCCCTTTCCTTTGATATCCTTTATAGAGTTAGATCTAGGATGTGAGTGAGGAGGATGGGATTTAGGACCGAAACTTGACTGTCGGTTCTGAGCTCTTGTGTTGGGACCGAAACTAGACTTTCGGTTCTTGGCGTAGTAGGAGCTGGGACCAAAACTTGTCTTTTGGTTCTCGTGACCACAAGTATTAGGGCCGAAACGGGTCGTTCGGTTCGCCTGACGTACGATTGATGTTGATTGCCAGAATGAGACTTGGCATGTGCTTCCTTTTTTAGAGTAGAAGCTTTTTCAGAGCGAACATAAGAGGGGTTTTGTGAGTGCCAAAACTGCTTTCTCTCATTGAGGTTCTTCATGTATCTTTTGTTCCTCTGGCGTTTCTATTCAGCCAGTTGCTCTTGAGTCATGTGAATGTTGGCCTTAGGTTTCGCTTTCTTCTCATGAGCACCGGTTGTTGTTGATGAATCGCTGGTAGCTTTCAGTGGTTCCTCTGGTATATCTCTTGTACCACTTGTGCTGGGTTTATCGAAACTTGAGGGCTTGTTGAGGGGTTCGGGTATGTATCGTCCTTTAACTCTCCATGAGGTTTGCTCTGATAGACCAACTGTTTCGTCTGCATTATCGATGGGAGCTGACCAGAAGAAGTTATCACACCCTTCAGCATTATCCTTGTCAACCATGGAGGTCAACTCAGCTGTTTGTTTCTTAGTCACCCAGTGACTGCATACACTTGGTTTGGTGTAGTTTGCACTTTCTGATAAACAACAGCTTTTTCTTTGAGTTTCTTGGATTTGTCCTTTGACACTCGAGCGTATTCAATCGAATTTTCAGCTATGAGTGGTTTGGCTGCATCGGGTTCGCTCTTAAGAAATTCTGAATAGTCAACCTCATCTTCTACAGAGATTTCACTCATCTCACTTTCCTTATCAAATTTAGAAGTGGTTTCCAAATTTATTTTATTTTCTGAACTCAATTTGGCTTTGGATGAGTCAAACTTCTATATAGTTTCGGTCTTTATTTTTAATTTATCGTTTTTCGTCCAGTAAATTCTTAAGCATGCATTTATGTTCTTTAGACTCAATGAAAGATTCAATTTTGTCCAGTCCATATTTGTAAGTAACAGAAACTTCATCCGAGGATATTATAGATTCACATTTAGCAATGACTTCGTCCTCCTTAAATTCAAGGAAAGGCAAAATCATTTTATGAATCTGTTTTCCTATTTCACAATCTAAATGTAACTGAGTGATGTTAGTATATAAGCTTTTAGCAATCAAATAGAAAACATTTCTTTGTTTTAAAAAATTTAAATTGTCTCTTTGCAAGTAAATAATTTCATCCCTAGCCCTACTTAACTCTAACTCCTTCTGCTGAATCCATATCCTTCTCTTCTCACTCTTGGAAGACTCCTTGTTGAGTTGGTCAGTTAGGTTAGAATTAGCTAGGCGAGTTTGCATAAGACTTCCACTTAAATTCGAAAACTTGAATTTTAATTCATTTAAATCTTTTTCATAGTTTGTTATTGGCACTTTATGAGATTCTAGGATAGTTTGTACCTTCTTGATCAATTGATCGCAATCGCTGATCTTTTCACTCATGGGCTTGGCAGCGAAACATCTGTATTCCATGACCTTCGCTTCCTCATGCTTACTTTCGGTTGTAACCATTAAACATCTCCCAGCCAACTCATCAACTCCTTCTCTCGCCACAAATGGTCTTCCATGCGAGGGTCTTCGTACCTCTTCATCCTCAGAATCTGTGGACCATACTTCCACTCCACCGAACTCATCATCAATAACGTTTTCCTGTACAATCAAGGCATTCATAGAAACGTTAGTAGCTTTCTTCTTCTTTATCTCCTCCATCTTTCTCATGTAGTAAGTTTCGTCATCTTCACCATCCTTCTTCTCAGCTATCTTCCTTAGCATGCAATCCTTGGCAAAGTGGTTCTTGCCATGACAGTAGTTGCAATCGTACCTTGAGTCTCCCACAAGCTTATTCTCCTTCTTTTCATCGTCCTTTTGAGTGGTGATCATCGATTCTTCTTTCACTTTTTCAGAACTATAGCTTCCCTGCCAGTTTCGGTTCTTGTTGACCGGGAACTTTCTGCGAGCAAACTTCTTTGGGTTTGTGACCATCATAGCATATTCTTCGTTGGATAGATCACACTCAGACATATCAGATTCCTCCTCTTCGTTTGCTACATTCTTGCTTTTAGAAACGAGAGCCAGTGAACCCACACCCGAAACTACCTTCGCTTCCTTTGTCACCACGCTTTCATGAGATTTTAGAATATCCATCAGTTTCGCCAGTTAATGTGATTTAAATTGCTCATGAGCCTTCACAGTCGAAACCACTACCATCCATTCGGGCCTTAATCCATTCATGAAGGTAACCTTTTGTTTAATTACCTTCCTTTCAATGCCATGCTTCATCATCTTACTGAGCAGATGATTGAAGCGCTCGAATGTCTGAACAAGCTTTTCTTCAGGTTTTTGTTCGAAAGCACCAAACTCAGAGAGCAAAAGGGTTTGGATCGAGTGCTCTAGATCTTCATCGGTTGAATATAATTCTTTCAACCTATCCCATATTTCTTTAGCTGTTGTGCATGAGCTCACCAGACGAAAAGTGTCAGATTGCAAAGCGAATCTTATCATTCTCATGGCTTTAACGTTGCACATCACTTTGTCTTTTTCGTCTTGAGGGATCTTATCTACGTCCGCCAAGAGTTGGTTATACTCCTTTTGAGTCTTGACCGTTCGGTTTGTTCCAGAGTGAAGAAACGGACCCAATGATATAGCTTCCCAGATCAAGTAGCTATTGTCTTCAGATCCAACTACATAATCTTCGAAGTGATGCGCTCATACTTCATAATCTTGAGTGTAGAGAATGGGAACCCTCGTAGTGGATCCTATACTGTTGGAGATGTTGGTTGGATTGACTTGAGAATCGTCGTGAGACATGATGATAACCTTCTTCTTTTAATCTGCTTGAATCAGACTTGTAAAGTTGAAACTAGGGTTTTATCGAACAACAGATATACCATCGACAAGATGAAGACGACTTCTATATGTTCAATAAAAGCGGAAACCCTAATTGATTCTTCAAACAGAAGAGATGCGTATATATTACACAGTCTCCTGCTCTGATACCAATTGATGAGAATATTAAGTTATAGATCGATAGATTCTAAACAGAAAAACAAGAATGAAGTAATCAAAGAAGACAAGAATGGATCAAATGATGTCGAATGATTAATAACTCACACCTCAAAAGAGCTCGATGAAGAACTTCGACTGTAGAGGTGTGCTAGGGTTACAATGAAAAGTAATTAATGAGAACGATAGCCTTCAAGCAATACATGCATGCAATATATAAATGCTAACCCTAATGATTATCCACGGTTGGACAGGCCCAAACCGGGTAAACTAAATGGACTAATGAACTAAGCCCATGACGCAACACTTAGACCCAACAGAATAAAAACATGTTGACGAAAATCCGAAACCCCATCATCAACTGCTCCCCAACCCATTCGAGAATACTCATATCGACTCTGGAGTTGGTTGCCAAATCAACCGCTGCCCTTCTCGGAACGCATATAACAACCCATACATCGAACTAGAAGTCCTCAACAGTTGAAACTGGATCTCAACGAACCAACCGTCTCGAACTCGCCCACTACAAACTCGAAGAGTTCCTAACCACAATAAGGTCCTTGACCAACGTCTACTCGCTATGGATATACTCATCCTTTCCTGAGCACGTACAACATGCATCATCTCGTTTTGCACATTGCCTCATCCACCAATAACCCAAGTCTCATGGGTTCGTACCGCAGATCTCCATAACCATTAACCAGTTCTCTAACCGCACTTGAACAGATCGCTGATCCTCTCAATAGAATACCCAGTTCTCCCCCACTCAGGGTTCGAACCATCACCAATTGGCATACCGACAGTCTACTCCACAGACCGTTTCACCAGGTACATCATACTTGACTCTTGGAATGTACAACTTACCACTCGATGATCTTCCCGATAGAGACCAAGCAACTCCAAATATCCCGAATCTCTGATGGAATCCTCGGGATCCTCCTAACGTAACTGCCTCTAGTTATCCCAAAATCTCATACCGACACACCGCCGGATATCCCAGCTGTCCCGAATTTGTAACGGCTCTCAATTTGAAAATAATGCACTATCACACACCTCGTCTCCGATTCCCACAACCAACATTTCATCGCGTAGATCATCATAGAAGCAAGAGACCTCACTCTCACAGTCGATACACAATGTAGGCAACGAGGGCCGCCGCCCCGGCATACTCCGCTTGATCACTTGGAACTGCTACTAAAAGGTATGCCTTACTCAACTAAGGCATCTCCTCGTCCTCATCCATCTCAGTCCCCACTGATGACTCTCTCGCGGTATAAGAAATACCCCACAGCAAACATACCACAATTACTCTGGTAAAAATATCACAACTATATGCTACTCCTCGGGGTTACCTCCAAACTCTGGAACCGAAAGCTCGTTATCTCGTTCGCTTCACACGAGAAGCGGAAATAGTGTAATTCTCATCACGGGATGTGACATCTCAACCATCGGTCGATCACTCAACCCCGACCGCGATCCTCCTCAGCGTATAACCTCCACTTTTCCTCAAGTCCTGCGACTCCAACTGGAAGCCCACCAGTCAAATCCTTGGGATCTAACTCAATTCCCTCACAAGGTACACTCTATCGAAGCTCAACCGACATGGCCCTCTGGCCCCACAGTTTACCATATCCATTCTCAGTCTGAACACCCATCGTCGGATACCTGGCAAAGATGGAAACAGACTCTTCTACGAATCATGGTACCCGAACCATGTTATCTCCCCGTAACCTGCTATTTAGAACCTCTGTAATCCTCCTTGTTTCGAGTATGGGTCCTCTGCTTTCAGTAGTATGGGCCCATACTACCTGCCACATCTACCCATACTTTCCGCACGGATCGTCCCAGATTTCCTAAATAGCTGCTCAACCTTCTCGAACACCAATCCCGTTACACATGTTCACTCTGCAGCGAATACTCTCCTCTGTCAGCGTACTCATCTGACTAAAGTCAATCACTAGGCCCTTCCTAGGTGCTCAGACTTCGTTGCCATCAGCTGCTGAAGAACCTCCTCATGATGCCAGCCATCTACCTACTAAATATCGTCAAATTCACTTAGTAGCAGTCTCCCATCATCAAGAGTTCCACAAAGCACAAAGCAAGCAGCATTCGGGCATTGAATCACCTACACCAACACATAAAACCACTCTAGCATACAACTCTACTCGCTCTATCTGCAGCTATAAAAGGCACCACTGAACTCAAGCAACCCTACCTCTCGTGGGTATCTAACTACTCTCTCAGTAGATTCCTCAAATGCACGTCTAGGTATCCCTCCTAGATTACTCCTCTACTAAAAGCTCTCTCTAAAAGATTCTTGCTATGTACTCTTACTCAGCACATACACAGAGCAAATATCAGATAATATCAGTCAATAGCATTCCCTAGGCTAAGGCATCACAAATCAGGCAACTCTAGCCCCAAATATGAAATACCTAGCCTATTCTCTAGCATGCATTTCTAACAACCCATAGATATATCGTAACACAATAAGTAAGGGTATTTTGGGAAATCACCGTTCGGGCTCTGGTTGATTGTACACACTGCTCCAACTCGTTTTCTCTTTAAACTCTTACTAGTTTTAGAAAACTCATTTCTTTTTGAAATTTTTTATCAAATCCTCAGTTTGAGTCCAGACATACTCGAGAGTACATCCGAATCCCTCAAACCAAGGCTCTGATACCAACTTGTAACACCGTAAATTTTCAAACAAAAATTTCATTTTAAAATCACATAATTCTCATAAACACATTTCACAAAATCCCAAGTATCTAATTAACAAAACACAAACTCCATAATTTGTTGATTAAAAATCTAGGATCCTTAAAACATAACTCTTTCTCTCGTGTGTACAATCGAGTCGGCGCCTTCCCGCGATCCTGAGAAATAGCTGAAACACATATCACATAACACGGTAATCACGAAGCTTAATGAGTTCCCCAAAATACTACACATAACTCCGTAGCATGGCTATATCTCAAATAAGACCCTCCGGTCAATGTATCTCAGTGGAACCCTCCGATCCCACAACTCGGGTGGACCCTCCGGTCCTAACTTAGTAAAGCTCAAAATAATACACAACATAAATCACAAATACATAATGCAGGATATCACAATACTCAATAATAATCACACAAGACCCTCCGGTCACACAAATTACCACTCTAGGTAAGTATAGTAAGAAGACTCACCTCATAAGCAAGCAAGGAAACCGAATACTCCTCGAACAGTCTAATCCCCGCCTACATGTAATAAGTATCTCTAATTAACACTTATAACCACAACTCTAGATAAACTCATGCTAGTCCCTCTCTAGCTCTTGGGATGGGTAAAAGACCATTTTACCCCTCCAAGACCTCCATCACTCATGATTGACCAAACCCTAAAGTCAACACTCGAGTCAACAGTCCATATTGACCCAACTCGTCGAGTGCATCTACGCAACTCGTCGAGTCCCTCTGTTTCCTCAGAAACCTCATGAAATTCCAACTCATCTCGTCGAGTTGACCCGTCAACTCGCCGAGTCACAGCGCATCGAGATACATCGGGACAAACCCTAACCGACTCATTGAGTTGGCTCATCGACTCGTCGAGTCCCTTAAGTCCCAATCTCATTCAGACGTTTTAAGGCAGAAAAGAAGCCATAAACTCCGGATCTATCTTCCTAAGGCTCGAATATCATGTAAAGCTGCAAGCTTTACGTTCTTGCATGGCATATTAGGCTCATAATGCCAATACAAGCTCCAATAAGTGTTTGATGAACAAAAGCTTGCCTCTAGCTTAATAAAGCTTCAGTCTTTAGACTCATAAGACCATCTACAGTGCAGATATGAGGTTTCAACCTCAATACATGCTCAAGTGACTCAATAACACAAGATGGGTGGGTGAAAACCCTAAAAAATCCCTAAACCAAGATCTCACAAAGAAATGATCAAGTTAGCATCTTTTTACCTATAACTAAAGCAAATCCCTGAAGAATCTCTGGATCCAAAAGCCTCCTCTCGATCCAAGCTTTGATGCTTTCCACTTCTCCTCCAAAAGTGAACCAAAATTACAAGATTAACTTCTCTTTCTCACACACAAGGCTATGACTCGATTAGGGTTCTTCACAAAGTGGTAAAATGATAAGGGAGGCGGAAATGAGGCTTAAGGTCCTTTAAATAGGACACAAACCCTAAAAATTAGGGTTTTTCACAAACAGGTCCAACTCGTCGAGTTGGTCCCTCCAACTCGTCGAGTTGATGACTAAACCCACACGACCAAATCCGCCCCTACTCGGTGAGTTGGGATCTCCAACCCGTCAAGTCACCCGTTCCTCAAACATGAAAATAATTAAATAAAATTCCTGGGAGTCGGGATGTTACAAACTAGAAGTTCACAACGTGATCTCAGTCAGACTCAATTCTGTTTCGATTTTGTTTTGCTGAAAATCAGGTTTCACGGCGTGAACTAGAAGATCACGACGTGAACAGGGACAGATCCAAAAAATCTGCCATATATAATTTCTTGGATGTTTATCTGCTATATTTAATTGCTAGATCCGATTTTGTTATATATATATCATGATGATTTGAATAGAAATTAGGAAACAAATATTTGACTGGATTGATTATTTGGTGATTAATATAACTGATTTTTTAATTGTTTAAATAATTAATTTGATTATTAATTGAACTTAATAATTAATATCAAATATTATTGGGTTGTTTTAGATTTGAATTAAAAAGTTAATTTTTGAAATTTAAAATGTAAACCTGAAAATACATCCATATGGATGTTATTAATAATTTATTTAAATGATTAATTAAAGGATAACTAATAAATCTATATATGGTTTAAATTTAATTAAATTAAATGTTTAATTTATTAAAAGATTAAATCCTTGAAATTTTAAAATGTTTAAAATTCACCTTATACTATATATATTATTAAGAGTTTAATATATATTATATGTATAGCAAAAGTCAGTCGAACCGCTAGTACGCCTCATTTACGAAGCCATACTATAAGCGAAGTTTAAGGAAGCGGCCTATACAATTACCACCATTGGGTATCCATTCTTACCAACCGCTCTCTTGTATGGTGGATGGTCGTTAGCCGAACGGGCTTGATAGGAAAAAAAAACTCATCTCATTAATAAGTATAATGCGATAGAAAGTAACTAAACTATTTTTCCAAAAATCTCACTCTTAGTTACTTTAGGAAAAATATGAATTTGATGCTAATCCATGAAATTGCACATTGCACCTTATTGGTCGTTAGTTGAGCGTGTGTAGTTAACCGGCACACTAATATGGCACTAATATTGCTGGAAATAGGTGTCTCGTAAATTATCGTTGATTAATGGAGCGCGTGTGGTTAACCGGCACATTAATTAGATGATAAATGACATCGAGAGTACCAAGCTAATTTGCATGGTTATTCACATCTCGTTTTTGATCATCGGCATCCCAGTCACAAAATGATAGCATAATCGAGATTAAACATGTCATTGAATAGTTCAATGAATCTCAAAAATCTAGGAGTTTCATGAGATTGAAATTGGTAAATAGTTTACCTACCTAAAATAGATTCGAATTTGATTACGACATCCCTCTTCAAAGTTCGAATCGAAATTATGGATCCTAGCCTTAATTTAAAATTTTGGGTTAATAATGAAGGATTAAAAATCAACTAACTTGAATTCTCTTTTCTCCTATTATAGATGTCAAGTTCAGAAAACATCGGTCTTCCTCGTTCTTCTGGAAATATTTTTCCTTCTGAAGATGACCTTCTACATTCTGGTCAAGGTGAAAGAATATTCCCTTCTTCCAACGATGGTAGAAATGGAGGTCATACTTCTTCAACTCTTCCTCCTCATCCTCTAGTGACTCTCCCCAAGTCAAGTTTTCTTCAAGCTGAAAAATACGAAGTCACTCAAGCCCTATTGGCATGTAAACATCAAGATGGAAAGTCTGTGTGTGCGCATGTTCTGAAAATGAAAGAGTACATTGACAGATTGGGTATGTTAGGTGTCGTTTTCCCAAGGGATCTAGCCAATGACTTGGTTATACTTTCGCTTTCTGAATCATATAGTTAGTTCATCAAAGACTACTATATGAGGGATCACGATGTGACCCCAATTGATCTAACATATATGTTGATTGTTGCTGAAGCAGAAATGCTTAAGAACACAAGTCAAGCAAAAATGTTGGAAGGATCTGTCTCCAAAATTTCCATGGACATTGACAATGGCAACATTGGTAGTCCAGAAAAGGTTTCTCTTCTCAATGGAAAGTGATCGGCCAAGGTCAAAACATCTGACCATATGGTAAAGAGAAAGTCTAATTATGAGATAGTCACATGCGTTGTTCCTTAAAGGTCCATATGTTTCTATTGCCAATTGAAGGGGCATTGGATGAGAAGTTGCCCAGACTACCTGAAAGATCTTAAAGATAGTAAAGTCAAGTCGTATGACTCCACTTCAGGTATATCCATTATCTAACTCCATTATTTTAATAAATTCATATTCTAGATTCTTGATACATGATGTGATAATCACATTTTGATGTTTTGCAGGATCTAAGAAAAAGAAGGAAGCTTAAGAAGAGTTAAGCTCAGTCTGATCGTGAGAGATGGATTTCTGTCGCATGGTTCGATGATCTGATTTTTGAGCTACTCCTTAGGAGTTATGATAGATTAATAGATTGCTTTCATAATTTGCATTGTAAGGACAAATTTTTCTGCTTATTATCAATAAAAGTGAATTGTTGATTTATCAAGTTTACTTTGTGTTTCCTTGCAATGGCATTTATGAGAGTGTTGGTTACATTTCTATTATTAGCAATATTAATTGTGGATTTGATTCTAGTTATATCACTTGTGGTAATGTCATAATTGACCAAATGAAAAGGAATTCTCATCACCCAAGTTTCAATTGGATAGAAACTTGGAGTCATACAATTCGAATTGTGTGATGTATGAGAAAATCTTGATCGTTGGAAGATTAAGACTAATTCGTTGATCACATGTTTATATGAGTCAAGTGAAGGACTATTGGATCTAGTACATATTGATATGGACTCTTGGGATCCACCAGAAAGGACGATAACTCTATTCGTTATGGTTTACCAATGTTTTAGTAAACATGATTGTGTTTATAAGATTGAGCATAATTTTGATACTTTGAAAAAGTTTCAAATAGTAGTGGAACGAATATGAATAATCTGTTAGGCAGAAAGATAAAAGTTTCTTCAATCTGAAAGGAAAGGAGGGTACCTTAGTATCGTGTTTTGTGATCATCTTAATGATTATGGAACCATGTCACAATTGATCATCGAAGAACATCTTAGTGTAGTTGTTTGACTAAGCAGAGGAATAGGATATTGTGAAATGGTTTATTCAAGAGACGATTCACACTTCGTTTCCAATCAAGTTTTAGAGTCATACTCTAGTAACTACAAATCGTATCTTGAAGCTTATTTGTAAACTAAGTAGGTTTATAACACCTCATTAAATGTGGAGTATTAATGTTTTCTTACTCTGGCACATTTACAATTGGTAGTTGTGATGTTTTTGGTTAAAAACAAAGGATGAACTAAGACCAATTTAATGAAGTGTTTTCTTGACAGAAAAAACTTATATGTCAAGAAGTCAGTGGGAGTCTTATTTATCTTGAAAAAGTTTCAGGAGTCAATCAAGATTAAACCTTTTAATAATCACTAGCACGCGACCTGAAGTTGTAACCCATCGTGTTGACACATTCTTGTTTCTGTGCACCTTTCAGTTGAGTTGGCAAAGCTTGTGAGTTCTATGGTTCTCCTTTGACTACAAAAGGCAGATCACGTTGGTCAGTGAAAGTACATTGATCAATATGCGAGTTGCTTAATAACTTGGAAGTGCTGGTAGGCCCTTGTGCTACTAGAAGGCAAGAAATAGAGAATAAGCAAAGTTCAGTCCATGAAAGTAAAACTAAATTTGATTTTGGTTTTGTCCTCAACCTTATCTTATGATTGTAGGTTAGAAATGAAAGATTCACATGGATGGGAACACATACACCATAAAATCTAGGTGTCAAAAGGTTTCGCTCTATTCATGAAAATGATTATGAGGAAACACTTTCGCTAGTAGATTTTAAATATGATTAATATCATTATGGTTAGCAGTTGTGATAATTACATTCTCAAATTCACATATGATTACGGCATCCCTTTTCATAGTTTGAATTCTGAGAAATGGCAAGAAATAGTTTGAACGTTCATGACTTATAGCTATAATTTCTAAAAGGGTTTAAACACATACATATGCTATCTAATTAAGGTGTATAATCTTGAAAAGTATGCTTAAAGACTTATCGAAGCACCACGTATCAGAAATCTAAACTTTAGTAAGAAAGACAACAGTAATGATTTCCGTAAGTCCAATTGATTTCTGGATACATGTCAAAGCTAGTGGGAGCATAATTGTTGTAGTGGGAGAATAATTGTTATGCTAAGTGTTGCAAGTTGGCAATACTATTTGTAGGAAACAAAGTTTACAAATTTGCAAGTTGCAAAGTTTGGGAATTGTTTCACTATGATAAGCTTTGGGGGGAAGGCACTCATACTTCATTTCAAATCTAAAAGTTTAGATTGAAAGTTTAATAAAACTTAGTCTTAAATATATATGAATATCGCGTTGAAATGATTCAACATAGGAAATTCAATATATGGAAATATTATAGCAAGAGACTGAACAAATATCAGGTCTTTATGTAAGACATAATGGATCGAGTCCTATATGCTTCAGATAAAGGATCGATTACATATGTTATAGTATTCACTTGTTATGATTTTTGCAAATGCCTAGGGCATTGAGAGGGAAAAAGAACTAGAACAGGATGTGACTAAAGTTGTTAAACAACTGTCAAGAACAGTCTGAGGATTACGAAAAGATTAGTTGTTTGTGGACAGTTGGAAGTATAGTAGCATTTGGATGGACCATATTGACGTAATTCTGAGTGGATGTGACTCTTGTTCAGAATTGATAGTCATATGGGAATATGGAAATGTTTCCATAATGGGAGTTGACGATTAAAATCTACATGTTAGTTAGGAACCTTAATGCAAGGAAGGTGTTCAAGGAGTTATCTTGAATTTGAGACTTCATTACTATGAAATTGTTTTCAGTAACAAAGTTTCAATGGAATGTTTTGTAATATTGTTGGCAAAGTCTCTATGACTTTGAAGCCTCGACATTACAGAAGATCATTGCATGAAAGGTTGAACTCTAATGTATTCTAGTAATTACTAGAATCAAGAATTGTGAAATAAGCATCATTGTAGTAATGTTCAATCGATCTGTTTACAAAGGAAGGACCATAGAGAGACATAGTATGCATGTTTACAACATGGAATGACTAATGTTTAATTCAAGTATTTAGTTGATTATTCGAAACATTATACAATTAATAAAGTTTAATTAATATGGTGATTAAAGTCAGAGAGACCATAGTTAATTAGGTTATTACTGTGTTTCACTTCGCGTGTTTTACTTCCCGAATAATTGGATTATTCAGACATCCACAGTCGATAATACTTTTGGAAGTAAGTAGCGAATTAAGACTATCATGAATTGAATTGTAGATTGTCTATGGAGATTAGACATAGCAATGGTTTTGTTGCAATGTTCATGAGTACTTTTGAAATGCCTATTTTAAGTATTGAATAAACCCACACTCAGAGAATTACTTTATGGATTTTATCACGAGTAATTTTGAGACGTAATATTGTATATTCTTGAAATGGAGATATATGAGTTGTTGTTTACGAGTTGGTTGTGCATTGATAATACGTAAACATGTCAGTAACTTGATGTTATAAAATGTATTGTTGTGTGTGCTTTAATGAGTAAATAGTACAGGCATATAAGTCAAAGTTTATCCGTTCCTTTTGCCCTAACGGGAAAAGCGATATATGTGGTCCCCTCGATGATTTGATGATGACATCTAAAGCGCTTGGCCAAGCCTGGACTGAATTGATGTGTTCAATTAGTAGTCTGATTTCAGTCGTCCTAAATCAGAAATACGAGAAACAAGTCTTGGACAGAGAGATTGATTTTAATCCATGTCTCATGTCTATATGATATCTTGTAGAACGGAGGAATATTTGATCACTTATCTATGGACACGTCACTGACTAAGTCAGAGTTTGACAACGGCTTTTGGTAGCTAGAATTTGGTAGTTATAATGGCAGTTATAGTTATTAGACTTATCCAAGTGGGAGACCGTTGGATTAGGTGTCTAAGCCCATAACTATAATTGGTATATACTTGAATTGATATTAGCACAGTCCTTTTGGGTTGCCTTCATACTAGCAACTAGACAAGATGACCTATTGAGAAAGAGGAGGAATTTATTATTTGGAATAATAAATTGATATAAATGATTTATTAATGTATTATAGAAATAATATATTAATTGGAAATCATATTATTTAATTAATATTTAATCAAAAATTAATTTGGAATTAATTTTGGGATTAAAGGAATTAGTTAAAAGTGCAGGGGCTATTTGGCAATTTATTGATGGTTGTAGAATTGTGTTCTAGAACCCTCCTAGATGGGTTGGATGAAATCCTCTAGGAAAGCCCTAGAAATTTCGTCCAAGGGCCTCTTGGATGGGATTCTTGGGCTGCTTAGGCCTTAAGCTAAGGAATTAGGGTTTCCTCCTTAAAACCCTAGCTTTGGCTCTAAGCTATCATATCTATATATATAGAGGGCTGTAACCCCTTCAGATTTCAGCCAAATGAAACCCTAAGAAGAGTGGCCGAAAATTGTATCTCCTTCCTACTTATACATATCTCATCCTATTGCTTAGTGTGTTTGTGAACCATTAGAGGCGCGACACTTGTGGCACTTGCTACCAAAGGTTTCTCCAAGTAGGAATTCAAGATTGTTTACTACAACAATCTGAAAGGTTAGTTTTCTTGTTCTTATAAGTTAATTAGATCATAGAAAACTTTTATGACCTAGGGTACATAGTATGTTGCTTTACTTGAAAGACATAGATCCAATTAGGTTGCATGTGCCCTAATCAATTGAATTGTTTGATTGTTTTCCGCTTAAGGCATTGTAGTTGTAACCCCTAAATCCCATCAGATGGAGGATAGCTGTTGTGTTTTGTTTTCAAGTGAGGATGGAGGATAGCTGCAACACTTGATTATTGGACAATACCTCTGCAGGGGAAATTATTTTCTTTTTTGAAAATTTTATGTAAGTGTTATATAGTATGAAATGACCAAATCAATGAGTTTTTAGCAACACTTAAGCATGTTTTCATCGATGACTAGAATGATTGGTTATTTAGCATGTTTATATTAATATAATTTGTTCATCAATGCATAACTTTTGTTTTGTTTTGAATGTGTGCTTTGGATGCAAGTATCAGTTTGTGCTTTTTATCAACTGTTTTCTTTATATTATGGTTATTTGAATAAAGTTGTTGCCAATTTAATTCTTATAACTATGCTCCGTTTTACTTAACCTGGTTTCTTGTAGTTATATGTTTGCTGCTGTGATTATAGTTATTTTTTGCATGGCTGAAAAGACCTGGTTATTTATATGGAACCGGTTCATATTTAATCCTTATATGACTCGGTTTGGGGATTGGAACCAGGCTCTTATATCCTTATATAACCTGGTTTTGTATGGTAGGACCGCGTCCTAATCTTCATATATGATCGAGTATTGTGCGTTATGTTCCCCTTATATGTCCCGTTTTTATGAATAATCGTGTTTTTTTGTGACAGATAGGAGTCGGTTTTAAAACCGGGTTCTATTTCTTTTTTCACATAGGACTCACTTGCTTTAAGACCCGGTTCAAAACCGGGTTATTTCATTGATTTAACCAGGTCCTATAAGCTTTTTTGTAGTAGTGTGTTACAACTAGTTAGAAATAGAAATAGAAGATGTTTCAATAATTGAAGTGGTATGGAAGATGTGAATGTTTTTTGTAACTAAAAAATAGAATCTTTATAGCCATGACACTTCAAATATGTTAGATTATGTAATGTATTATTCCCAAACAAACTTGAATTGAATCATAAATGCAGATGTTAAGTTCACGTGAATAATAAATGCAACAGTTACATTATAAAATGTATCAGGTCAATATGAACGAAGCAATAACACAAAAAGAAACAAACAAAAAAAACACAAACGGAAAGACACAAAAGCATTTTTTCTGCTGGTGCGTGGTTATACTATTGACTCTTTTCAGATCATTGTTTATTGAAATGATCATTAACCCTAGTGGAATTGTACTTTTAAAATGTTTACAATATGAGGTTTATTTTACGAGAAGGAAAGGAACAAAGAATATAGATAAACGGATAATCTTTTATACTCTTGGAGGCTTTTATTTTTATAAAGCTTTTCATCCCAAAAAATTCCATGTTTAGAAAATGCACCAGCAAAACAGCTCCAGTGAGATTTTTTGTGAGTTTTTAGATAAAAAAGTAAAAATAAGATTTGGTTGTATCATTTCATTGAGCACTTGGTGTAAAAATAAATAAACAACACAAAATCTCAATTAATTTAATTTGGGATTGTTAAAAATAAAAAGATGGGGAGATATGAAGGAGCTGGTTAAACCTTAACTATAGAAGTCATTAACCGCTACTTGTGACAAAGACATACTTGCAAGTCTGAAGTATGTTCAAAAACCCAAACATAATTTTAGGTAAAGTTATATTTTGTTATACTGATACATTATCTTAATCCAAATCTTGAAAAATAGATGGAAATTAAAGAATTATATATATAATATACCTGCTTCGTTTGCATTATCACTTTCTGGATCATTTTATGATTCAGAACCAGAAGCCCGTCAATCTTTTCCATCATCAGAGTCCCAACGATCTCCTATTGGAGGCATCCAAAACTCCATTTCCCCTGTTTAACTATTTTTTTCTGGATCCCACACTTCAGAGATGATCATACTTGTTGGATTAGTGTCTAAGTCCATAACTATTTTGGCATGTACTTGACCCGATTATGAGCATGGTCCTTTTGGGTTGCCTTCACCATATCAATATGTAGAATGAATTAAGGAGAGAAAGGTTTAATTATGATTTATTAATATGTTACAAGAATAATATATTAAAAGAGAAATCATATTGTTTAATTAATATTAGTCAAGAATTAATTAAGAATTAATTTTGTGGCTAAAAGAGATTAATTAAACTTAAGGGACTGGAATTGTAATTATAAGATAAATGCAAGAGTGGGCTAATGGACTCCATAGAGTGGAGTGGACGAAATTTATGGGGAAGCCCATAAGATTTCGGCCATGACTCTAAATAAAGGGATCCATGGGCTGCTTAGGGCCTAAGCAGTCAGATTAGGGTTTCCTAGTTGTAAACCCTAATAGCCTACACCTATAAAAAGAGCCTCTTATGCCCAAAAACGCTGACAACTCTTAGATTAGGGTTTCTGGATGTTTTGGCTGCCTCCTCTCTCCTCCCTCTTCATCCAAGTTGCTTAGTGGTGTTTGTGACTCCATTAGAGGTGCAACACTTGAGGCACTAAGTTTTCTGAAGCCATTAAAGCAATGATTGATTGTTATTGCTATATAACAATCAAAGGTAATTACTAAACCCTTATTTCAGTTCTTATTTGATAGATCTAGGGTTTATAAGTCTTGGATTCAAAGCATGTACAATAGAGAAACCTAGATCCAAGCATTAGGGTTTGTATGAGCACATAGGATTGTTTCTTATGCCTAAAACCCATCAGTGGTATCAGAGCCTTGATTGGTTTCAATTGTATGTGATGCTTAACTGTTTTGCTTGCTGAAAATCAAGTTTTTTTGCCTCTGCCCGACTCAACTCGGCGAGTCAGTATCTGGACTCGGCGAGTTGGCCCTACTCGGCGAGTTCAGAGCTGACTCGGCGAGTTCGTGCGTCAGGCAGAGGGTATTTCGGGATTTAGTTGCTGTTTTGACTTGGATTTGATGCCTAAATCGTTTTTTTGAGTTAAAATCCGAATTTTATCTTAATTAAATGATTATCCTTGCCAAAACAATAGATAATTTCAAATCTTTTGAATATTAGTTGTTTATTTGATAAATATGGATTATTTAAAGTTGTTTGGTAATTATCTAATGACTAAAATAAGATTAGGTCAAACATAGATCATTATGAAAATTAATTGTTTAATTTAAATTATTTGTTATTTGATCCCTTTTGTTTTGAAAAGTTCAAAACTTGCCCTCAAGTTTTGGAATTTAAAATTTTGATTAAAAGTTTAATGTTGAAATATTTAAATTCTAAAACCTAATGTTTTGAAATATTTCAAAAACTTGCCCTCAAGTTTTGAAATTTAAAATTTTGATTAATAGTTTAATTATTTAATATTTAAAGTCTAAAACTCAAGTATTTTGAAAAGTTCAAATTACACCCTCATGGTTTTGTTAAGTTAATTAAAGGAGAAAGTTAATAAAACCACCTAGTATTTTAAAAGTGTAAAATACACCCTATACTATATATATGTAACATTAAAAGTCTAATATTATATATGAGTAAAGAGTCAGTCTTACCGTTAGTAGGCCTCATTCACGAAGCTGGTCTATAAGGGGTGTTTAAGGAAATTGCCTATAAAATGGCGATTGAATGGGTATCCACTCTTACCCACCGCACTCTTGACTAGTGGAGGGTCGTTAGCCGAACGGGTAGGATAGGACAAAAACCTTCAATTATAAGTATAATGAAGCATACAAAGTAACTAAATGTTTTGCAAAATTCCCAAATCTAGTTACTTTAGGAAAAATATGAAGTTGTATGCGGATCCATGGAATTACACTTCATACCCTTGTCAAACGTTGGTGGAGCGTGTGTGGTTAACCGGGACACTAATTTAGGATTGACATTGGTGGTGAAGGGTGGTTCGATGTCTGTCATTGACCAATGGAGCGTGTGTGGTTAACCGACACATTGATTAGGTGAGCAAGACGTTGAGTGCACCAAGTGATTCGCATGGTTATTCACACCTTGTTTGTGATCCTCGGCATCCCAGTCGCAAACTTGAAGGGCATAATCGAGATTTAAACATGCCGTTGAAAAGTTCAATGAATCTCAAAAGATTTAGGAGTTTCAATTCATTTAAAACTTAAATTTTTTTTTTCGTTTTTCATGGTGGAAATTGGTAAATCGTCATTTACATACCTTCAAATATTCTGCAACTAGATTACGACATCCCTCTTCTAGGTTGTAGAGTATTGTGTTGGATCCTAGCCTTGATGTTTCGTTTGGGTGTTACATCAAGGATTCTTATCAACTAACTTGAATTTTCTCCCGTTTTGTAGATGTCTAAATCTTACAATGGTCTTCCCAAGTCCCTTGGAACAAGCTTTCCAAATGAAGATGACGTTCCACGATACGATCAAGGAAATGAGAGTCATGCTTCATTTCCTCCACCTCCTCCAATTATTCTCCCTAACCCACAAGTTCAAAGGCTTGAAAAAAAAATTCAAGCTCACTCAAGCCCTTTTGGCAAGTAAACACGAAGATGGGAAACCTGTGTGTGCACACGTCTTAGAGATGAAGTCACACATTGATAGGTTAAGGATAATGGGTGTCGATATCTCAGAAATGTTGGCTGTTGACTGGGTTCTTCAGTCACTTCCTGAATCATATAGTAAGTTCGTTAGAGAGTACTATATGATAGACCATGACGTGACCCTCATTGATTTGACCTATTTGCTTATAGCTGCTGAATCAGAAATGATTTGGTGTGCTGATCAAGCAAATTTGTCTGGCAAATCAAACTCCTAAACTTCAATGGACATTGAAAATGGTGACATTGGAAATCCACAAAAGGTAAATTCTGAGATAGTTCCTTGTGCCATTCCAAAAGAGTCCATCTGCTTCTACTGCCAAGAGAAGGGGCATTGGAGACGAAGCTGCCCTGTTTACCTGAGAGATCTAAGAGATGGGAGAGTCAAGACGTATGGCTCTACTTCAGTTAAAATCCAATAACTAACTCTATAAGTTCCTATCCTTTGATTTTCAATACATGATGTGATAAGATTACATTTTGATGTTTTGTGAAGTAAGCTGAATCTGATCGTGAAGAAATGGATTTCGATCGCATTGCTTGAAGATCGGATTTTTTGAGCTACTACTTTAGAGTTAGAATAGATTGCTTAGAAATTGAAATAGCATAGTTTTCATTTGAATTGCACTGTAAGTACAAGTTTTTCCGCAATAAAATGAATTTTGATTTCGTCCTATTTATTTATCCTTGCAATGACATATGTGAAAATGGATGTTTATGTATTTCTAATTTTAGCAATGTTGAATTGAATGTGATTCTTGATTATGTTATTTGTGAAATGTCGAGGATTTGCCAAATAAAGGAAGATTCTCATCGCCCAAGTTTCAATTGGACAGAAACTTGGAATCATACAACTTGGTTTCGTGATGAATGAGAAACTTCATATTTTGGAAATTAGACTAATTCTTTGGCAAAGTGTCAAGAGAAGGACTAGGAGATCGAGTACACTAGGTTGTGCGTTGATCAAGTCCACCACAAGAGTAATAAAGATATTCGTCATGATTTACTAAAGTTTAGTAAATATGATTATACTTATAAGATTAAGTATAATTCTGAGTTGATTAAAAGAGTTTCAATCAATAGCAGAACGAATAAGAAGAATCAAGTAGGCAGAAAGATAAAAGTTTCTCTATTCTAAGAAGGGAGAGTACCTTTTATTGTGTTTTATGATAAGTCTTAATGATTAAGAACCATATCTCAATTGATCCTCTAAGTGAGTCTTAGTGCAATTGTATGTCTAAGAAGAGGAATCGAGAATTGTAGAAATGGTTAAGTCAAGAAGTCAATCATACTTCGTTCCAATATCAAGTCTTAGAGTCAAGATTCTGACATGAGTGACAAGTCTTAAGTAGGTTTATAACACTCGACAAATGTGGAATTTGGAAAAGTTTTCTTATTCTTGCACATTTGAAATTGGTAAGTTGTGATGTCTTGGATAAGACAAAAACCAACCAGGACCAATTGTGTGAAGTGTTAAACTTGACAAAAGGCTACACTAACTCTTGAATATTTGTTTGTCAAGAAATGTTTCTTGACAAGAGAATTTTATATGTCAAGGAGTCAGTGGGAGTCTTAATGGTCTTGAAAAGTTTCAAGAACAAATCAAAAGTAAACCTAGTTGATCATCACTAGCACACGACTTGAGGTTTAAAGCCTATCGTGGATGACATACTCTTTTTCTGTGCCATTCCAATTGAGTTAATTATGCGTGTGAGTTCTATGAGTTCTCATTTGAATGCATAAAGACAAAGCACCTTGATCAATAGAAAGTACATTGATATGAAAGGGTGAGTTGCTTGGAAGACATGGTGGGCATTCATGTTACCATGAGGCAAGAAATCAAGATTGAACAAGTTCAGTCCATATGGTTTTGGATTTGTCGCAAACTTTCGTTTTGACAAATTCACATGGATAGGAACACATACATCATAAAATCTAAGTGTCATAAGGTTTTCCTCCTTCATGAAAATGATTGTGAGGAAATGCTTTCACTAAGAGAGATTTTAAGAAGATAGCAATTGTGAAAATTGTATTCTCAAATTCGATTATGATTACGGCATCCCTTTTCATAGTTCGAATTGTGAGATTTGGCAATTGATCTGAACATTTGGGACTTAGTAACATAAATTTTGAATTGTTTAGACACACATGTGAGCTATCTAAGGCAAAGGTGTATGAGCTTAAAAAGCTTAGATAAAGGCTTATCAAAGCATTAGGTATTAGAAATATGAACTTAATGAATTCAATAAGCATTGTTTTCTAGAAGGTCAATTGTTTTCTAAATACATGTCAAAGCTAGTGGGAGTATAAGTGTTATGCTGGTAAGAAAATAATCATCATGTTAGTGGGAGCATGATTATTATGGTAAGTATTGCAAGTTAGCAATATTAATTATAGAAAACAAAGATTCATCTTGCAAAGTTGCAAGGGTTGAAAAGTTGTTTTGCTATAATTAAGGGAGAGAATATTATACTTCGTTTCAAAATTCTAAAGCTTAGATCAAGAAATGTTAATAAATGTAGTCAAGGATACATAGTGCATTCTCAAAATTCGATTATGATTACGACATCCCTCTTCATAGTTCGAATTGTGGGAACAGGGCACATAAAATATTATGGCAGAAGGATGATGAAGTATCATGTCTTTATGTGAGACATTATGCATCGTGTCCAATATGCTTCGGGTATAGGATCGATTGCATATGCTATAATATTAGACCATTCTATAATTTTCCAAATGCCTAGGGCATTAAGAGGGAAAAAGGAACTAGAATCGGTTTTGACTAAAATAATTAAACAACTATCAAAGGACGATCTGAGGTTCACTGAGGATTTGTCACTTGTGAGTAGTTGGAAGTATAGTATTGGATGGACTATACTGACATTATTATGAATAGATAGGATTCTATTAAGAATGAGTTGTCATATGGCAAATATGGAAATGTTTCCATTAATGGGAGTTGGATATTAAGAATCTATGTAGATTAGAAACTTTTATGCAAAAGGATGTTCAAAGGAATGTACTTTGAGTGAGAGACATCACATCTATAAAATTGTTTTGTAACAATTTCTGATAGAGAACTTCCGAGACGAAAAACTCTTCTTCTCGGAGCCTTCTGGCTCTCGGGGACTCGCCTCTTAGAACTGGGAAGTACTAAGGCTTGGGAGAGGCTTAGAGAGAAGTTAGAGAGAGAGAGAGAGAGAAGGGTTAAGGTGTGAGTTTTAGTGCCAAACCTCGCATGCTATTTATAGGCGCCAGCCTCGGACTACGATGGGCGTTCCTCGGAGGTACGCAGGGCGTTCTTCGGTACGCAGGGCGTACAAGCATACATTTCACGTACGAGCGGGCACATGGAGAACTTCGGATAGGGCGACATGGACACTTATGAGCCGAGTATGCGAGACCGCGCAGCGTACATGTTGTGTACGCGGGGCGTACACGTGTACTCTCGCAACAGCCTCTTCCAACTTCTAAATTCTGTAACTTTCTCATACAAGCTCCGTTTTTGACGTTCTTTATATCCACGCATAGGTGGAGACGTATTCTACAACTTTCGTTTAGACTCTATCGGCTAATTTTGACTTTATTTTTCAAGTTATATTTTAACAGGCCTGGACAGGTAAAGTCCGTTAAAAATTCATAACTTTGTCATCCGACGTCCATTTTCATTTGTCTTTATATCATTGAGTTCTTATTAATGAGATCTTCTATTCTTTTTTAGATTGTGTCGGCTAAAAATCGATCGATCTAAAATTCGAATTTCAGACTGTGTACTGCTATGCGAAATCTTAGAAAAATCATAACTTCCTCATACGAAGTCAGATTTGGACGTTCTTTTTATGCACGCTCTCGGTTTAATGTATAATACGACTTTCGTTTAGATCACTAAGGCTAAAAAGTACTTTATCGTAAACTCACTTTTTACGTTACACAACGTCGTGCCGGTTTTGTCGTGAAACTTCGACAGGTCATAACTTCTTCGTTATAAGTCGGATTTCAGCGTTCCTTATATCCCCAAAATCCTTGTCACGACTACTAAAACTTTCTTCATAGATATTAGGTCTATGTATTATTTTATTTTTGACGCTTATTTTTATTCTTAACTTATTATATCTTATAAATAAGTATAATGCACATAAAATCACATAATTCACATAATATTCAAATAATTCCTCTTTATTACTTCAAAATGGGTTACAATTGTTGACCCTAACTATTACATTATCATACTAATGCTTAGTCAGAACACGGGCGTTACAATTCTCTCCCCCTTAGGATGATTCCATCCTGGAATCATGCATCAGCAAACATATGTGGATAGCGACTCATCATGTCACTCTCTGTTTGTTGGATTAGTGTCTAAGTCCGTAACTATATTTGGTATGTACTTGACCCGAGTGTGCATGGTCCTTTTGGGTTGCCTTCACCAAAGCAACTTGACAAGGTAATTTGATATGAGAGAGAAGATATTATGGTTTATTAATATATTATAAGAATAATATATTAAAGGAGAAATCATATTTATTTAATTAGTATTAGTCATAAATTAATTAGGAATTAATTTGGTGACTAAAAGAGATTAATTAAATAAAGGGGTATAAACTGTCAAATGTGTGATAGTTGAGTTTTGGGCTGGGAAACCTAATGGACTAAGGGGGAACGAAATTATGATGAGGGATCATCATATTTTCGTCCAAGGGCCTCATTCCAGAAGGTTCCTTGGGCTGCTTGGTGGCTAAGCTATCCATTAGGGTTTAGACTGAAACCCTAGCACCCTACAGTATAAATAGATGCCCTATGCTTCAATTTTAGGCCACTTGATTCCAAGGGAAACCCTAGGGCCGAAATTAGCATCCTTCCCCTCTCTCTCTTAATTGCCTTCTTGCTTCAAGGTGTTTGTGAGCCATTAGAGGCACTACAATTGTGGTGCTTGCTTTCAAGAGTTCAAGAGATCAAGGAAACTAGTTGTTATTCCAATATAAAAACAAAGGTATGTCAAGGAGACAATCCACAGAAGTCTTTTGGTTATCTCTTCTATAGACCAAATGACAATGTTGTCTTTGTTGCTAGGAGAGGGGTTTTCAGAGAAAGAGAACTCATAAGCCAAGGAGACAGTGGGAGTCAGATTGACCTTGAAGAGCTTCAAGAGTCAAGAGAAGAAGGAACCTCTGACACTGGCATGCAACCTGAGGAGGAAACTCCTGTTGAACCTATTGACCAGTCCTTACCTCTTAGACGTTCAAGTAGAGTTGTTGTTCCACCCCAGTTTTATGGTTTCCATATTACTACTGACGGGGATATGTTTATTAGTGATAGTACACTAGTAAATCTGGACGAACCTAACAGCTACAAGGAAGCCATGGCAGGCCCAGAGTCTGTTAAATGGAAAGAGGCAATGGATAGCGAGATTCAGTCCATGTATGACAACCAAGTTTGGAATTTGGTTGACAATGTGCCAGATCGTAAGACGGTCGGGTGCAAGTGGATCTTCAAGAAGAAGACAGACATGGATGGGAAAGTGCACACTTATAAAGCGCGATTGGTCGCGAAGGGCTTTACTCAAACTCCTGGAGTTGACTATGATGAGACCTTCTCACCAGTTGCAAAAATAAAGTCTATTAGGGTAATGCTTGCGATAGCTGCGTTTCATGATTATGAAATTTGGCAGATGGACGTAAAAACCGCTTTCCTAAATGGGAAGTTGGCTGAGGATGTTTACATGAATCAGCCAGAGGGTTTTGTCGATGCAAAGCATCCAAATAGAGTATGCAAGCTTGAGAAATCCATTTATGGATTAAAGCAAGCGTCTCGCAGATGGAATCTTTGTTTTGACGAGAAGGTCAAAGAGTTTGGTTTTCTGCGAAATGAAGATGAGTCATGTGTATATGTCAAGGCCAGTGGGAGTGTAGTGAGCTTCCTCGTATTGTATGTCGATGACATACTACTCATAGGAAACAACATCCCAACATTACAGGAGGTCAAGTCCTGGCTTGGGAAGTGTTTCGCTGTGAAGGACCTCGGAGAGGCTGCATATATTCTGGGAATAAGGATAGTGAGAGACAGAAGTAAGAGACTGATAGGACTCACTCAGGATACATACTTGGAAAGGGTACTAAAACGTTTTAGTATGGAAAATTCCAAGAAAGGGGAGTTACCAATCCAATGCAATACCAAACTGAGTAAGACTCAGAGCCCGAGTACAGAGGCAGAAATAGCTGATATGAGCCGAGTACCTTACACTTCCGTAGTTGGCTCAATTATGTACGCTATGACCTGTACTCGCCCTGATGTGGCTTTCGCTTTGAGCATGGTCAGCAGATATCAAGGGAATCCTGGTAGGGCACATTGGATTGCTGTCAAGAATATTCTTAAGTACCTACGAAGGACTAAGGAATGGTTTCTAGTCCTGGGTGGGAGTGATGACTTAAGGGTGCGAGGGTACAGTGACGCTAGTTTCCAGACAGATCGGGATAATTACCGATCGCAGTCGGGCTAGGTCTTTACCCTGAATGGAGGAGTAGTGACTTGGAAAAGTTCCAAGCAAGAAACCGTAGCTGATTCAACGTGCGAATCAGAGTACATTGCGGCGAGCGAGGCGTCAAAGGAGGCTATATGGTTGAAGAACTTCATTGGAGACCTTGGAGTTGTGCCATCCATAAAAGAGCCCATGGAAATTTTCTGTGATAATGAAGGAGCGGTTGCCTTAACCAAGGAACCAAGGGATCATGGCAGATCTCGTCATATCGACAGGAAATACCATTTTATTAGACATCGAGTAGAAGAGGGACTCCTCGTTGTGAAGAGGGTATCGTCAGAAGATAACCCAGCGGATCCCCTCACGAAGGGACTGAGTAGGGTTAAGCATTTGCAGCACGCTAGGAGCGTAGGGCTGAAGGACGATATTAGTTTAGATTAGATAGGTAGGAAACTTGTAATGGATGATCATGTATTCAACATTTGATGATTAAATAAAGGTGTGTTATTTATAAGAAAGCTTCTATCTTGTGTTGATTATTTATCTATTGTTTCAATTTTGCATGTTTTGACTTCCTGAATAATAAGATTATTCGAACAGTCCACAATCGTTCATATGTTGGAAGTAGATATGAAGGAAGATTGTCATAAATTTGTTTGTAGATTGTCTGAAAAGTTTTAGACATAGCAAAGGTTTGCTGCAAAGTTTATGAGTGCTTATGAAATTTGTATTGAGCATTGGAATAGACCCACACTTGCTGGTATCACTTCAAGAATGTTATCACAAGTGATCGCAAGATGATAATATCATATAATCTTTAAACCTAGAGATATGGTTATTGTTTGCTAGTTGATTATACATTGATAATGCGAAAACGCATCAGTAACTTGATGTTATAAAACGCATTATTGTGTGTGGTTTAACTAGTAAATGATAAAGGCATATTAGTCGACGTTTTTCTGTTCCTTTTATTCTATGAGAATAAAAGCGATATCTTGGCCACTTGATGATTTGGTTTGACTTATGTGCCGGGCCCGGTCAGGATGAAGTTGATGTGTTCAACTGAGTTCTATGTCGAACAAATCAGAGATCAAGAAATAAAATGCTAAACAATAAGTATTGTTAGCATGATATCTAGAACAGAGGATTATACGATCCCTTATCTGAAGGACAGATTATTGGTCAGAGTTGACAGCGGCTATTGAAAGCTACGATTGCTAATCGGATACGGAAGTCATATGTGAGATGTAGTTACTAGACTTATCCAAGTGGGAGACTGTTGGATTAGTGTCTAAGTCCGTAACTATATTTGGTATGTACTTGACCTGAGTGTGCATGGTCCTTTTGGGTTGCCTTCACCAAAGCAACTTGACAAGGTAATTTGATATGAGAGAGAAGATATTATGGTTTATTAATATATTATAAGAATAATATATTAAAGGAGAAATCATATTTATTTAATTAGTATTAGTCATAAATTAATTAGGAATTAATTTGGTGACTAAAAGAGATTAATTAAATAAAGGGGTATAAACTGTCAAATGTGTGATAGTTGAGTTTTGGGCTGGGAAACCTAATGGACTAAGGGGGAACGAAATTATGATGAGGGATCATCATATTTTCGTCCAAGGGCCTCATTCCAGAAGGTTCCTTGGGCTGCTTGGTGGCTAAGCTATCCATTAGGGTTTAGACTGAAACCCTAGCACCCTACAGTATAAATAGATGCCCTATGCTTCAATTTTAGGCCACTTGATTCCAAGGGAAACCCTAGGGCCGAAATTAGCATCCTTCCCCTCTCTCTCTTAATTGCCTTCTTGCTTCAAGGTGTTTGTGAGCCATTAGAGGCACTACAATTGTGGTGCTTGCTTTCAAGAGTTCAAGAGATCAAGGAAACTAGTTGTTATTCCAATATAAAAACAAAGGTATGTCTACTACACTTCTATATAATTTTCGAAAATAATAGAAGCATGCCAGGGTTTATTTTGTGTTCATATAGTTGTATGTCTTATAGTGAAAAAATAGATCCAACTAGGGTTGTATGCGCACATAGGATTGTTTGTATAAAACCTATCACTGTTTCCCAGGTGAGGTTCGGCCCATTCGTATGTTTCCATCGCACAAGCACTAAGTCGACCATCTTGTGTCACAACTTCTTTGCCTTACGGTCAACAAATGCCTTAGGCTCTTCGATTAACCTCTTATTTTTATCCATCCTTAACGTCGTAAGTGGAATTATATCGGGAACTTCTCCTGTGAACTTCCTCAAATAACACACATGGAAAGTGTTATGGATACCATCTAGTTCATCTGGTAATTCCAGCTTGTAAGCTTGGTTCCCAATTCTCTGAAGAACTTTGAACGGTCCAATAAACCTTGGACTTAACTTTCATCTCTTTCCAAATCTTATAAGTCCCTTCCAAGGTGAGACTTCGAGTAATACCGAATCTCCAACTTCAACTGTCATCGGTCGTGGCTTTTTGTCAGCATAACTCTTTTGACGATCTTGAACCTCTAACATCCTTTCTCTAATCACTTTCAGCTTCAGCAGTCTGATGGACTATCTCGAGGCCCATAAACTGCTTTTCTCTAGCCTCAAGCCAACAAGACGACGTACGACACTTCTATCCGTATAAGGCTTGATAAGGCGCCATCTTGATGCTTGAATGGTAACTATTATTGTAGGAAAACTCTACCAGGGATAAATGCTCATCCCAGTTACCTTGGAATTCTAGGGTTCATGCTCTTAGCATGTATTCTAGTGTTTGAATCGTTCTTTCGCTCTGACCATCAGTCTGCGGATGGTAGGCTGTACTCAAACACAACTTCGTACCCATTTCCTTTTGTAGACTCCTCTAAAATCTTGATGTGAAACGACTGTCACGATCTGATACAATTGTTAACGGTACACCGTGAAGTCTTACTACCTCCTTCACATAAACATTTTCAAGCTTATCCATAGACCATCTCTCATTGGCTGCTATGAAGTGTGCACTCTTTGTGAACCGATCCACGACTACCCAAATCATGTCGTGTCCATTCTTCGTCCTGGGAAGTTTAGTCTCAAAATCCATGGTGATGTCTTTCCATTTACCCATTGGTACAGGTAAAGGTTCTAAACTCCCATACGGTTTCTAATGTTGTTCTTTAACTCTTGCACATATCACACACTCCGCCACATACTTTGCAACATCGACTTTTCATTATCGGCCACCAGTAGTAGGGTTTCAGATCCCTATACATCTTAGTGCCGCCGAGATGAATCGAGTACATGGTCTTGTGAGCTTCTTCCATCAGAAGATACCTTATTCCTCCCATCTTAGGTACCAAAATCCTATCTTGGAATACCTTCAATCCTTGATTATTCGTGTCAAATACCAACGTTTTGCCTAAACGTTCTTCCTTTCGGTCATTTTTCTGTAAAGCTTCTTCCTGAGCTTTCTTAATGCTTTCTATGATTGTTGAGACAACTTTTATTCTTAATGCTCTTGGCCTTTTTCTTTCCAGGTTTACTTTTCGACTTAGAGCATCAGCTACAACATTTTCTTTACCAAGGTGGTAAAGTATCTCACAGTCGTAATCTTTGAGTAAATCTAGCCAGAGTCGTTGCCTCATATCTAATTCCTTTTGATCAAAGAGATACTTGAGACTTTTATGATCAGTGAAGAACTTGCATTTCGTGTCATAAAGATAATGCCTCCATATATTTAATGCAAATACTACCATTGCTAACTCCAAATCATGAGTGCGGGTAGTTCTTCTCGTTCTCTTTCAATTGTCGAGATGCATATGCTATCACCTTATCTCTCTGGGTCTGAACACAACCTAACCCAACTCCAGATGCATCGCTATAGACTGCGAAGTTTTCAACTCCGTCAGGTAAAAAAAGAATAGGTGCTTCACACAACTTCTTCTTTAATTTCTCGAATGCTTCTTCATGTTTTTCACTCCATGTATATGTAGCTCCTTTATGGGTCAAAGCTGTCAATGGAGCAGCTATCGGAAAAAAGCTTTAGATAAATCCAGGAAGATCTTCGGGAAAGACTTCCGGATATTCACACACCATTGGTATTCTTTGTATCTTTTTCTTCTCTTTCTTTGCATCAATCACGAATGCCAAGTTTGATGTGAATCCTTTAGACAAACATTTTCTGGATTTCATCAGGGAAATGATTCTATAACTCACTCTACGTTTGTCCCCGTACACCATAAATGACTCTTTTCCAGGTGGGTTTACTCTCACTATCTTCTTCTTGCATATTATTTCGGCATCGTTGGCGCTAAGCCAATCCATTCCCAATACGATGTCGAAACCGTTCAACTCAATGGGCAACAACTCCTCGTGGAATTTATTCCCATTCAATTTGATGATGATGTTTTTAATGCAATTGCTAACAGGTATGAATTTTCCACTGGCAACTTCTACAACTAGAGCTTTATCAAGTTTATCTACAGGCAATGCTAGTCTTCCACCAAATTTGTGCGATATAAAGGAGTAATTTGCTCCCGAATCAAACAATATATTGGCAGACAATCCATTTACGAGAAAGGTACCTAAAGCGACATCTGTTGCATCCTTTGCGGCTTCCAGTGTCATCTGCAATGCTCTTGCTTTTGACTTTGGTGAAACATTAGGCCTTGTCGCATCCTTCTTCTTCGGGCAGTCCCTCGAAATGTGCCCATCTTCATTGCACCCATAACATACGTTCTTGTTGAATGTGCACTCATTGGCATAATGCCCAGACTTTCCACACTTGACACAGGTTACCTCCTCGCTACATTTTCCAAAGTGCTTCTTTTTTCACTTATCGCACCATCTTGCTTCACCTCCTTCTCCTCCGAATTTCTTCGAACCAGACTTCGAGAATTTTCTCTTCTTGTTGGACCTTGAAGATCTATCAAACTTCCTTTTCTCACCAACCTCAGCTCTCTCCAGACCCTTTTCCTATAACTGGGTCTCAACATTCTTAGCTGCTCGAACAGTTGCCTTCAAGGTAGTTTTCATTTTGATCGTTGAGCCAAAGTCTGTTGGCAATCTGTTAGCAAACTTCTCTATATTGGAGAGTTCAGTATGCACCAAGTAGGGAAATAACTTCATCCTTTCGGTGAATGTAGTGGCATAGTCATCAACACTCATCTTTCCTTTCTTCAGGTTCTGAAATTCATTGTTCAGGTCTATCAGATCTACCTCCGAGCAGTATTGCATTCTCAACTGCTCCATGAAGGCTTCCCAAGACATCCTCAGGCCTTCTCCTTGTGGAATCGTATATGCCAACAACTTCCACCAAGTCAAAACCCCGGTCTTCAGTTGTAGCTTTAAAATACCATCTCCATTTCGAAGATCCAGTCCATAATCTGTACTGGTTTTTGGCTTCCCGAAAGACTCGGTGGTTTAGCACCCAAGAAGTTCTTATACATACGCCCATACCTATCAATCCCTCCATCTTGGTTATTCCTTCCAACCACTAGCGGTTCAGCTTGGCCAACGGTTCTGCCGTAGTTTCATTCTTCCGATTAACCCTCATTTAGTTCAGGCTGTTCAACAGGCACAGTATGTTCGTCCATATTCTGTTGAAGTAGACGACTTGTCTCTTACATATGGCGATCCAACATCATTTGAATCATTGCTTGTACTCCTGCCATAGTGATTGGCTCGGGTGCAACTACTACTTTTGGTGCACGCTCAATCACAGGCCGTTGATTAACATTTCCATTAGCGTTTCCGCTTCGTGTTCTCACCATGTTGATCTATACACCAAAGTAGGTGAATTTAGATCATTATTTACGATAGACGTTTATTCCTCCTTGTCACTCCGAAAAGTTACATGCTAGTTCTAATACCGTAATTTGTACGTTTAGAATTCTAAACATATAAAGTTTCCAGATCCGGTCAGCAACAGACCATAGATCCAATCAAATAATAGCATATAAGGCATCTTTATAGCTATAACATAGATCATTTAGCTCATAATAGCAATTTAGGCATCTTTCCTAAAATAAGCTTCTCTGCGTGATGGCAATTTGACAAATTTCTCATCACGTGAACTTTAATAAATTGTTATGAACCTCATTTCACGCCCAGTAATATCTAATGAAGCACAAACATTAAAATGCAAGCTAGTCCAGGCAAGACAAGTTTTCTATATCATTAAAATAAGAACACGGAAAATGTAAATATGGATAAAATCTGAATTAAATATTGCACCACCGTTACACATGCATCATGGCAACTCTCTCGTTAATGATTGATATTATTTGAAGCTCTAATACTAGTCACAAGTTGGCATTCACATCCCCAAATTTTGTTGGTGATTTTAATGTTATCATTTTATGTAAATGAAATTAACACAAGGTTGTTGGTGTGGGGGTGAACAGTTGTATATAAAATGAGTTTAATCTTAGAGCCCCTAGCGGGGTCGATAGTCATTGCCCTAAAACCTCGACAAAATTTTGCACTTGGAATGTAGTTAAAAGACTTCATCAGAATGAAGGAAAGTTGAAGAAACATACATGTTGTGGATCTATGTTAACACAGCTCAGAGGAAGCTCTAGCTGCCTGATAGCAAAAGTTGTCGATCTAACTGGTTGTCTTTCCAAGCTGTCTATGGCCAGCTCCGACCAGATAACTCAAATTATTTGGACAGTTTTTCTAGAAAACTGTTTTCCGATTATGGAATATAAATTTTGTTGTCCTTAATCACTTTTGGATAGATGAGTATATACTCATATTTCGTCTAATTTGGGTCTTGCTTACGAAAATTAACATTTCATATACTTTTCCAGAGACGTACTTTTTTTTTTGCCTAAAACATAGAGTGATTTCTCGGTAACCCAAGCATTGTAAGGGAGAAATGTCAACACGATCTGTGAAGCAACCCATATAATTGATTGGCAATATTGTGTTTTTGTACCCCTTTTCCTGAAAAATGTTACATCCCACTTTTACAAAAACAAGTGCATCAAATAAAGTTTATCTTATAAAAGTATAAAACACAGTTTCCATACAAAATGTGTACTCTTATATATAAATGAGAATATAACAAGTTAGATCATACATGGTAAACAATGCACATACAATATAATGCATGTGTCTGGCATTACCACAAAAGATAATATCCCAAGGAAATATCCACCAAGGATTCTACATATCTCCAGCTAAGCCTTCACATGTCCTTTGCGATTACGTCCCGTACTTGAAACTAGTGTTATACTGGTCCAGACGTCGGATATATCAACATGATGATATGCTTTTTTGGTCTTTAAATGGATTAATTATAATTATTTATAGCAACATACTTATTTTCTTTAACGATTAATAGCAATTTATTTATCTTAACCAATAATAGCAACATTCTTATGTTTTTAAACCATTAATAGCAATGCACTTATCTTTTTATTCAATACTAGCATCATACTTATTTTTTAACCATTAATAACATCACAATTATCTTTTTAACCAATAATAACAATGTACTTATCCTTTTCACCAAATAATAACAATATACTAATCTTTTTATCCAATAATAACAACTTAATTATCTTTTAGCAACATACTTATCTATGTTTGATGCTATAAATGAAATTATGAAAGTGGAATCAAATAATAAATCACTTATTTTTACATCATTCATTTTACATCATTCAACCCGTCCACCGGACGAATATAAGACTAGTTACTAATTAGAAAGGGTTAATGAGTTAAAAAACACTTAAAAACAAAACAAAAAAAAGTAATATAAAAAGAACGGGAGCATGATAAAAAAAGGATTGGGGTAGATCAATGTTTTAAAAACCGGTTTGAACCGGCCGGTCGAACCGGTTGGACCGGAAACCGGGAGAGGGAGCGGTTCAACTATCACCGGTTTTACATTGATTTCTGAACCGGATTGAACCGACCGGTTTTTAGAAAAACCGGTTGAACCGGTCAAAATAAACCGGTTGAACCGGTTAAACCGAATAAAAACACATGAAAAAAGAATCATTTACATAATAAACTTTGGTGATTTTTTTCAAATCTATTTAGTTTTCTCTAAATAAAAACATACGGTAAATGTTATTTTTTTGATGTGTTTGTATTCATCAAAAACTATATTTCGTTTCGGTATTATACTTTATTTTCTTTTTGACGTATATGGATTGATGTAAAACACTAAAACTTATGGCTATGTGTTATTTTAATGTATTTGGATTCATCTACAACTTATTTTTATGAGTATTTTTAATGTTTGAACTTGTAAATATCAAATTCATAATTTCTATATGTATGTATGTGTAGGAAAATAGAAAAAAAAACATGAAAAATATAGAAACCGGTTCACCCGGCGGTTGAACCGGTTAAACCGGTTGAACCGGGAACCGGTCACCATACCGGTTCAATTAAAAAACCGGTTTTTAAAACATTGGGTAGATACACCGATTACACCCTTCGAGATTTATTTCATGTGGACAACAACACTTGAAAAATTATTTGTGGACAATAATCAATCTCTTCGAAATTTATTTCTGTTGTTGAATATGTAATAATTTTATAACACGTATAGTTCAATAAAAAAATCTCTTTCTCCTCATTAATTCTTCGTGATGCAGGCCCTGTTAAATGTTAATGGATACAGTTGAATGAATGGTTGTCTCCCCCTCGACCATGCGATAATTTGCACTATGTGTCTGAAATGGAAGGAATTAAATGAGAACGAAGAGAAAAAAGGGAGACGATTGTGTTGGTTAGTTGACAAAATTCTTAAACACCCACCCGCCACACATACGGTGTGGGACCCCACACAACTCTATGTACCCTATAAGGGGTTTTTTTTTTCTTTAAAAAAAAAAACATTAAAAACCACTCAAATAATTGTCTATATATTCACTCTCTCGTTACTTAATATGGCGAAAGTTTCTCTGTACTTTTTGGGTCAACTTCATTGATAGGGATTGTAATCGGAATTGAAGAAGAAAAAAATTATGTATGGAAGAAACGGAGGTGGTGGTGTTGGGGTGGCAGCTAAGCATGTTTAGTGCAAAGGTTAGAATTGCTTTGGCTGAAAAGGGCATCAAGTATGAGTACAGACAAGAAGACATACCACACAACAAAAGCCCTCTTCTTCTCAAACTCAATCCGGTTTATAAGAAAATCCCAGTTTTGATTCACAATGGAAGACACGTGTGTGAATCTAAAATCATAGTTGAGTACATTGATGAGACATGGAAGGATAAATCTCCATTGTTACCTTCTGATCCTTATCTCAGATCTCAAGCCAGGTTCTGGGCTGACTATACTGATAAGGTAAATTCCGTTTCCACAATGATTTGTTGTGAAATAATAGTAATAGTAGTAACTAATTGTTCTATAGAATATTATACTAACTTAGAAGTTGTTAACAAAAAACAAAAAGCAGATTTATGAGATTGGAATGAAGTTAATTATGGGCTTAAAAGGTGAAGAGATGGAAAAGGCAAGACAGGAGTTCTTAGGGTGTCTGAAAGTGTTTGAAGGGGAGCTGGGGGAGAAGCCATTTTTTATGGGTGATGCCTTTGGGCATGTTGATATTGCATTAATATCCTACTACCACCATTTTTATACATATGAGACCCTTGGGAACTTCAGTCTTAAGAACGAGTGTCCAAAGCTGTTTGCTTGGGCTACAAAATGCATGAAAAGGGAGAGTGTTTCCACGATTCTTACTGATCCAAACATCATTTATGAGGCTATAATCATGTTTAGAAAGAGCATGAATTTAGAAGACTAGTTGGGTGTAATGAATGTTCGATTTGAATTTCAATGGTGATTCCAGGTCCATCTGGATCGTGATCTGGGTTCACTTCGTTAAATTAGGGGTGTTATGTTAGGTGATCAATCCGTATCTTGTGGGTTGCTTTCATAAAAATAAGTGGATGAGGTTGGAAGAAATGAATCCATATCTTGTGGATTGTTTTTCAACGGTTAGTAATAATATCTTTTATTGAAGTTTGAAAATGTAATTTGGTATGTTTGGTTGTCAAGATATTGCATGCATGCCTTCTGGTTTGTACTATAAGATTATATGTAAGATTATATATGTTTGTTCTATAAAATGACAATGCCACTCGATAGTAATGAGTTTTAAGAGTATTAAGCACTTAATTTTTAATTACTTCCATTTGTAATGAAATTCTTTACCTTTTTAACATGGGTTATTGTCATCAAAACCTTATAAACTATAGCTTTCGGTTTTAAATAGTGATTGAATATTTTTTTTGTGTATTCTAAACCATTGAACTATGAAATTATATGCCAAAAAACCATCTATCTCATCTAATAAACAAAACCCATTTTTGCAATGTGTCCCTATTCTACATTGCCACTTTGCCACGTGTCATCTTATAAAAAATCCATATACTTCCGATTTAAATAAAATAATTCAACAATTCAACAATTAATCATAATTATTCGATAATTAGATAGTAGATATTATTGAAATTCCCGAATTTATATGAAGTTGTTATTTAATGGTTCAAGGTTTCAAATTCAAATTCCAGGTTTCAATTTATTTCTTTTTTCGTTGGATAAGATTGAAATGCCGGTTTCCATTCCTTCTTCTTGGTTTTCAATGACATTTTTGGTTTGAATTCCTTTATTTTCAAAATGTCGGTGGATTTTGTAATTTAACTTAACGTAAAAAGACAAAGTTTCACAAATGGTCCTTATGAAATGAAGGTATTATAGTCTTAAAAAAGCATAACACATTTACTTGACAACGTTAGTTATAAGGAATCCAAAGTTAAGGACCATTCCTGCAAGAAAGTTTCAAAATGACTGTGTGAGAGAAATTTTTAAAACCATAAATACCAACAATGAAATTTAGTTTACTTTTTTTTTATGTTATTTATATTATTACAAAGGCTATCTTCCAAGTAATACAACCGAATTCCGAAAAATGATTAAATAAAAAATAACTAACGCATTTCTGGATCTGAAATTTGAATTAAAATGTTGATTGGAGTACTGGACACATATGTATACGTGTGATATTATTTTATTAGCTTATGTGAAATTTGTATAGATTTTTATATGGATAATAAAAAATTAATCGAACTATGTATTTTTGTATTATGATAAACTACACATAATTTGTATATTTGGTTACATATCCTATTTATTTTTTAAATCCTTTTAAAGATTTGAAAGAATCCCAAAAAATCATCATTTTCAATTCAAATTTTAATAGATACATATCGAATACTCCAATAATACGTCTTCAATTTTCGTTCCAATTCCAATTGTCGACTTTCATTGTGCTTTCTTCTTCAACATTACGTTTTCTGCAGAAGATAAATCAAAAGAAATCCGGTTAGTTCATCTTCATATCTTCATAAACCAATAATTCTAACCTTTTTCTGAAAATACTTTAATACCATTCTACTTTCGGTTCTTATTTCTTTATTCAGATGCATCCTACTTGACTCTTCTATTTCTGGTTCGATTTCTCCATATATGTTTTTAACATAAAGGAAACTGCCCCTTTATGTTCAACATATATGTTCTGTTTGTATAGATCTTGAGAAATAAGCTTGATATCCCATAGCTATCTGTTTTTGATTTGTTTATTCCATTCTACTTTCAGTTCTTATATAAAATTGTGCATAAATGGTTAATGTTTTAAATAATTGCTTCAATCGTCCACTTTAAAAAATATACATATGGGGCGGTGGTGCTTACTTTCTTTTCGGAGAATAGTTTTTTCCAACATTTATATTTTAATTTCTGGATGTCATTTAATGTTTATTTCGTGATCAATTTCCTTTAGGGCGTGTTTGGCAAAAATAGCTGTTAGCTGGAAGCGGGTAGCGGTTAGCTGGTAGCGGGTAGCTGGTAGCGTGTAGCGGGTAGCTGGTAGCGGGAAGCTGTAGCTTTTATTTGTTATATGAGTGTTTGGTAAAAGTAGCTGGTAGCTTTTGAAATAAATAAAATTACATAAAAGGACAATTGATTAAAAATAAATAAATATATAAATATATTTTTAAGGGTAATTATGGAAATTGATTTCAAAAGCTAAGTAGCGTTTTGTTAAACGTTACATGAAGTAGCTTTTAGATTTGGAGCGTTTTGTTTAAACTAAAAGCTAAACGCTCATACTGCCAAACGAAGCTTTTTGTTTAAACTAGAGCGTTTTGTCAAAAGCTAAAAGCTAGAAGCTCCCAAACGCTTCCAAAAGCTCCGTGTCAAACACGCCCTTAATAAATATGTCATATGACAACACAACACAAAAGCAATGTGTTAGTTTAAATTAAAATCTTATAAAAACTCTCTTTCTCTCTGTCTCTCTTTAAAAAAATAGTTTTCAGATTCACAATCATTTGCTTCCACTATTTGGTGACACAGTCTTTGTTTTCTACCCACCCTTTGTTTTCTTTGACTATGTACTATGTAATTTTCAGTAGTGGGTATAAGGAAGAAAAAAATAGGTAAGTATGTAATAACCAATCCAAAACACACCACATTTAACAAATACACATATTCATAAACAACTTTATGAAGTCAATCTCTCTTTACATTACCTGATAAAGTACATAACCATCTACAAAGTAAATAAAAAAATTAGGCTGCAAAATTCATATCTACATACTATATTGCTAAAAACGAAAACAATAAATGATTTTATTTATTACTGATTTTAGTTAACGTATACATATTTTTCCGTTGATATTGTACATTAGTAAATATAAATACTTGTGAATATAATTACTCATGGGTTACACTTCTTCATAAATAAAAACGGTTCAGAATTTTTTTACTATAAATAAAATAATAAAATAACTTTTTGTATATCATTGAGATGTTTGTACTGTTTCTTTGTTGTCTATAATAAAAATCAAATCTTTTGTTTAGAAAATATTCCAATGTCATTATCTTCCCATTCTGCAAGCCAATTAATAAAAACCAAAATATATAAAAAGCAACAGAAAATGTGAATTAACAAAAGCTTTATACAATTTCTTTTTTAAAAAAGAAGAAATATACATATACCCGTATTTACAGAAAATGTAACAGGTGTGATGCATATTTTTTAAAACTTTTATGAAGCTTTATTGAAGCAATTCCAACTTGGACCATTGTGCCCCAATACAAAAAATTACCATTCTACCATTGGCATAATAACATATTACCTTTTTAATGAGTAATTTACCACTAGAACAAAAAATTATCACAGTTACAAAGTATGTTGCCCAAAATGGCAGTTAGAAGATGATACATTGCTATTTTCTACAATTCATCCAATTCTTTTCAATATTTCTTCTCATTTCATTGACTTTTCAAATTTTTTGCAGAAATATGGCTACTTCAAAGATAACATTCATAAAAGACATTGACCCAGTCAATTCGGATGTCACAATCACAGTAAAAGTATTGAAGTTATGGACACTCAATTCTAAATTTGATGCTAACGAAAAGTACTCCATCGAAATGATTTTCTTGGATAATTGGATGAACAGGTATATTCTTAAAATTTTAACATTTGGTAATTGTGTATGCTAATTATAATTTTTGTACAAAACTATATGAATTTTATCATTCATTTTTTTTAAATATACCCTTTGTTGACAAATTGCTAATTTTGTGTTGTATATTTTTTAGGGATCTCTAATTCAAGCTAATGTTTTCCAAAACTTATTTTATAAGTTTAAAAAAAGTCTTCGTGAGGGATATGCTTATGAAATTACCAACCTATCTGTTGAAAAACACAATCCACATCCGAATTCTACCATCTTTTCTGATCTTCCAAATAAAATTACCTTTGTAATGGAAACAGAAGTTAAGGATTCTCTTGATTTTCCGGGAAATGTTTTCGGATTATCTTTTGTGTTCAAGGAAGTATTTCAAAACCTATGTTAAACTCTTATGTTTGTTTTACTTATCAAATAAAGTTGTACTTATTTACCATCCAGAATCAAATGCTTTTTTACAGTTATTAATTTTTTTGGTGTATAATTTTTTTTAACTTACCTCCCGTGGTTTCCACGTGTTATAACCTAGTTTTGTAAATATTGAAGGGGTCATCCAGGAAAATGAAATAAAATCCTAAAATCACCTTCCTTCCGGTGAATACTTTTTTGGGAAAATAACTTATAAGACCAACAAGTTTCCAAACCATTCAAAAAACCCCAATTCTGTTTTGTCTATACAAGAAAACCCAACTCACTTAACATTTTGTCTAAAATAGCCAACTAACTTACACTTTTGTTCAATTTTTATTAAGGTCAACCGGCTAATGAAAGTCAATGAATGACATGACTTATGACGTGAAATTAAATATCTGGAAAATAGCTTGTAAGACCAACGAAGTTACGAAACCGTTCAAAAAACCCCAGTCATGTTTTGTCTGTTCTAAAAAAATCCAACGGACTTAACCTTTTGTCTAAAAAAACCCAACGGACTTACGTTTTTGTTCAATTCTTATTAGAGGCAATTAGATTCATTAGGTATACAATTAGTTGGAAAATGACATGACATCATATGCAATGACATGAAATAAATATATTAGAGTTACCCTTTATATATCGATTTAGGGTTTGGAGAAGAGAAAAACGAATGGTGTATGTGTTCGTTCTCTTGTAATGGCTACTTCTTCTTTTTCCTCTCATTTATTGATGTCCAACTCAATACCTACAAACAAGATCTTTGATGATGCAAACCCTTGTGGATGTTGACGCCCTTCTCGGATTTGGACATCTAGAACGAAGGTTCATCTAGAGAAACAGTTTAGGGTTTGTTTGAACAGATGGGTAAGTATAATTGAAAGCTTTAACATGTCCATCTTCTATCTATTTGGTTGATTATCTTAATAAGTTTTTGTTTTTGAAGGAACCAAACAAATAATTCTTGTCTTTGAAGGAACCAAACAAATAGATTGAAGAGGGACATGATAAAGCTTTCAATTAAACATACCCATATGTTCTGGATGATCCTCCGTTCTAGATGTCCAGATCTGAGAAGGGCGTCCACATCCACAAGGGTTTGCATCATCAAATATATTCTTTGTAGATCTTGAGTTGGACATCAACGATTGAGAGGAAGAAGAAGTAGTCATTACAAGAGATCGAACATAGACGCCGTTTATTTTTCTCTTCTCCAAGCCCTAAATCGGTATATAAAGGTCAATTATAATATGTTTATTCCATGTCATTAAATGTAATGTCATGTCATTTTCCAACTAGTTGTATACCTAATGAATCCGGTTGTCTCTAATGAGAATTGAACAAAAGCGTAAGTCTGTTGGGTTTTTTTTAGACAAAAGGTTAAGTTCGTTGGGTTTTTTTGAACTGACAAAACATGATTGGGGTTTTTTTGAATGGTTTCGTAACTTCGTTGGTCTTACAAGTCATTTTCCCGATATTTAATTTCACGTCATAAGTCATGTCATTCGTTGGCTTTCATTAGCCGGTTGACCCCAATGAAAATTGAACAAAAGTGTAAGTTAGTTGAGTTTTTTTAGACAATATTAAATTCGTTGGATTTTCTAACAGACAAAACATAATTGAGGTGTTTTGAACGGTTTGAAAATTTCTTTGGGCTTATAATTCATTTTCCCATACTTTTTTTTCTTCAATACCTTCAACATTCTCTGCTTCTTCTTCATCACCAAGAATAAATATGGGTTTTAAATTTGAAGATTCATTTGTACGTAAACACAATGAATATGTTTGGGTTTAACTTGCAATTTTCGGAAATGGTTTTCTTGAAGAATGTCAGTTTCGCAACTTCCCATGTTCTTTAGTTATAATTTCATATTATCCAAGAACGACACATGTAATCTTACTCAATCTGGAGCATAATTTTATAATCTTTACTCTTTTATGTGGTTTGGAGAAGTATTTTATAGCTTTCTTGTCTGGAATTTAGTTATTCATAATTTTTTTTAGCAAATCTTTATTCTCTGTACTTTTTAGCACTTTGGTGAAATTCTTCTCTATATAAATATATATTTATATTCTTGTTAATGATTCAAGAAAACATTGTATAATTAATTAGTTTTAATCAAAATTCTCAAACTTTGAATACCCAGTTCATACATCATTATTCATATTTTTCTGCAAATTTTGAATGCCTATAAAGTTATATCCTTCCATCATCTTTTAGGGTTTTCTCTGTTCCTTTATTTCTAAAGCTAAGTAGGGGATTTGGAATTGTCCTCTGATTTCTTTTTATATTTATGTAAAGTTCGAGAAATCAAATATTATTTGCAACATTTCTCATTCTTGTTAAATTTCTAGTTTACATAATCTGGGGAACACTTAGAAAAATGGATGAAAAACAACTCGATTTGAATGCGCCTCTACTCTCAGTTAGACGATTATCAAAAACCTCTTCTAAATTAGAAGGATTATCTAACAATTCCAGTAGAAAATCAAGGCCAACAAGACAATAATCCCTACCAGTTCCTCGATCCTAATGGGAACCCAAACCAGAAGGCACAAAACCAACAACAATTCCGTTTACCTGGAAACAAATCTCCGGAAAAGCGAAACACCGGAAAAAATCCGAGAAAAACACGTCCAAATTTTCCCGACTGATGAACGATGTTCATCGTGATGTCATTGAAACACTTTCGGTGTCGTTTTCCTGCAATTTTAGTGAACAAAATAGCAATTTGGAATCTTTTGTTTTCTTCAAATGTACAAACTCGTGATTATCTGATGAATCAGTTTTTACCTGCAACAAAATCTATGATTGTTGAAACCCCACAATACGTTGTGAAAAAAACGAGAAGCTCTTATTCTTGAGCCTACTAAGTATGTTAATAAGGTTTATAGTAGGGAACTCAGGCCTTTGTTGCTTGAAAATATTCGATTAATTCAGTTTCACCTTATAATCATGAAATTGATAAAGAAATTAATGCGACTGATGACACCAAGAAGAAATCGAGTAGAAAGGGTTTTGGGTTTTTCCTTCGTCGAATATGCGTAAAACATAATTCTTGCCACTCGAGTCCAACTAGTGTAATACCGGGTGAACGGGTTAACCAATAAATAAATTATTATTTATTGTTTATATAATATAAAGTTCAAACTGAAACCAATATGGATTCGTTAAAAATTCAAGTAAACTCATATTATTGACTAAAGAAAATAAGCATGTTGCTATTATCGGTTAAAAAGATAAGTACGGTGCTATTATTGGTGAAAAAGATAAGTATGTTGCTATAATTGGTTAAAAGGAGAAGTATGTTTTTTTATTTGACAAAAAGATAAATATGTTGTTATTATTAGTTAAAAAAGTTAACTATGTTGCTTTTATTAGTTAGAAAGATAAGTCAAACACTCATATAAGGCCATGTTATTTTTTAACACATAAATAAACTGCGGTTATCAACTAAGGAATATGTTAAGCCATATCATAGTTAAATTTCTTCCTTCTACTTCTTTATTTCACGAAGACCATTACATATTATAGTGACCTGTGAACTAACTCCTATATACAATAATGCCTGTCAGCATAACTCTTCTGCCGACTCTGAGTTGACTGGAGCCTAGTCTGAACCTGCTGAATCAACTCAGTGGTCTTGAGCACCACCTCGATACTCCCCATGACCCATTGACCGATCTTTCCCCAACAAATCAGGGTCCGACACTTCCTCCCGTAGAGCATCTAAAAAGGAGGTCCATCAATGTTGGCATGATAACTGGTGTTATACGAAAATTCCGCTAACGGAAGATACGTATCCCAACTCCCACTAAAATCCAATACGCGCGCACACAACATATCCTCAAGAGTCTGAATAGTCCGCTCACTCTGACCATCGGTCTGCAGATGAAATATTATACTGAAAAGGAGACGAGTGCCCATCTCGTCATGAAAGCGCTTCCAAAATCTAGAAGTAAAACGAACATCTGTGTCCGAAACCACTGATACTGGCACCCCATGACATGCCACTACCTCCCGGACATATATCTCAACCAACTTCTCTACAGATATACTCTCCTGGATCGGAATAAAATGTGCGCTTTTGGTTAAACGATCCACGATGACCCAAATAGAATCCACTCCGCGAGCGGTCCTGAGAAGCTTCGTGATGAAATCCATGGTGATGTCTTCCCATTTCCATACGTGGATCTCCAACGGCTGCATCTTGTCATGAGGTCGCTGATGTTCAGCCTTGATCTTCCTGCAGATCAAGCACCGCTCCACATACCATGCTACGTCCCGCTTCATGGAGGGCCACCAATAATTAGGACAAAGATCCCTATACATCTTCGTCGCCCCGGTATGGATGGAGAACTGTGAGAACAAAGATATGATGCGCAGGGACAAGGTTTGAAAACTCAAACCTTGAGTTAATGCTTAAGATCAATGTCTACTTCTGATTAAGTGCTCAAGTCAAGTCTGGCAAGAGAAGTCGAGACTTAATAGAGAAATCAAAAAAATACTTCAAGTATTAAATATGGAACTATGAGTATAATCAAGGTAAAGACAATAAATTGTTGGATTATGAGCAAAACAACATTCCTATGGTGTTCATGCAAACCCTAATTGCTTGGATCTAGTTTTTCTATTTGTACATGCAATATTGTCCAAGACTTGAAAACCCTAATCTAGCATACAACAAACTTTAAATCAACATAAATAAACTAGTAAGAATGTTACCTTTGATTGTTGCTTGAAGATCTTTAGCTTATGAGAACCTAGCACCTCAAATGCGATGCCTCTAATGAATCACAAACACCAAAGCAAGTTGAAAGATATTGGAGAGAGGGGAAAGGCTCAAAATCGACTCTTGGATCTCTAGGGTTCAAGTGGTAGCCGAAATATGAAGCATATGGGTCCTTTATATAGGTGTGAGATTAGGGTTTCAGTCAGATTCCTTATCCGGTTACTTAACCACCAAGCAGCCCATAAGAATCTTCTGGATCCCTACCTTGGACGAAATCTTATGGGCTATCCATAAGGATTTCGTCCACACTATCCCTAGGGTTTCTCCACCTACTTTGCAATTATCAAATAATTACAACTTCAGTCCCTAAAGTTTAGTTAATCTCTTTTGTTCACAAAATTAATTCTTAATTAATTCTTGACCAATATTAACTAAACAAATATGATTTATCCTTTAACATATTATTCATATAAGATATTAATAAACCATAATAATATCTTTCTCCATTAATCTTCCAGTCAAGTTGCTCTGGTGAAGGCAACCTAAAAGGACCATGCTACAACCGGGTCAAGTACATACCAAATATAGTTATGGACTTAGACACTAATCCAACATAAATGAACAAGTACAATGTTTGAAAGATTTTGATTTGAGAGAAAAGTAAAAGTGAAGTAAATTCGAATATAACTATCTTTTGAGCAACAATCCATCATATTTTCTTGTCATTAAATACTCCTTACATAGGAAAAGGAAGTACAACTTACAGATCGAAATACATACAAAGGACTGGATAAAATGAGTTACATCTGACACTCTGATGATCCAAATTGACAAAATAACTTAGTCCTATGTAGGGTTACATCAAACAAAAGACAAGAATAATTAATGCATAAACGGATTTACTATCTCAGAACATTTCTTCACTTCGAACCACAAACTCCACTCCGGACTTCAATCACCATCTCGTACCATAACCATTTCGGACATAAGTCTAACTTCAGAATTACAAAGGTTAGAGATTGCTAGAGGTTCACTTTCAGGTTCCAACAATCTCCCCCTGAGTGAACTTAGAAATCCTGTCATCTTAGTTCGATTCTTCCTTGATGAACCCATACGCCCGGTTTAACTAATCTCTGACTTCAATGTACCACTGTAGCTGACTTATAAACTTGGCCTTCACATGTTCTGGTGCCTCGGACTTGGATGCACGATTGATGAACTTCCGAAGTGCCTTGGTGGGAACTAGATGTTTATAAAGGACTCGGAAGAAGTCCTTGTTGGTTTTCTTTTGAAGATACATGAACCCTAACATTGGTTCGTCAATTGGTCCCTCTACCAGTATCTCAGCTTCTGGCAGCTTAAAGCCAATCTTTGCTAAGTATTTCTCGATTCCGAACATATGAGCCAGTTCAAAGTCACACCGGTAAAATTCAGCGACATAATCTTCGAGAAAACTCAAAACGGCATGGTAAGCTCCCATGCTAAGATCATCAATTTGGTGACTTCGGAAATGTGCAACAATAGTCAAAATGTCATTTTGGCTTGATTGTAGGGAAGTCGGCGTCAGAGATAGTGCATTGAGTTGGTTTGTTCCGAAAGATGTGGTATCGGAACAGCACGCAGTTCAGTTCGAACTTGGTTAGAATTTTCCTTCCAAACCCAGAGATCTTGGTGATCCTTTTCCGAGACCACGCTTCTTTTTGGGGAAGTCCATTCTTGGAGTAAAAGGTCTTCAATCTTTCACGTTCAGTCCGGATTATTAATTGTGGATCATCTTCCGGGTGGAGAGGAGCGAACTTTATGTAGAACTTGCTGTAAGGAGAGAGAGGCAGATCAATTTGGTCTGAATCATGGTTGGGAAGATCATAGTACATAAATGGTACTATATCCAGATCGTGTATGATCTCTTCTCGACACAGAGGAGAAAGCCCTAGCATCGGATTAGGTTTGTCTTTAAGAGCTTGGATCCTGATGCTCTCCTCAAGAGCTTGATTAATCTCTTCTTGGGAGCAGCCACTTCTTTCTTTCATGGGATTTCCGGAGTGAGGAAGTTCCGAGATGAGCTTATTTCCCTTGTCTTGCTTTTTATTGAGGACGGAGAGGATGTGTTGCATGTTTTCGTCAACGACGAATTTCGGAGGAGAGGAAGGCAAGGGCTCTTCCGGAATATCATTCGACTTCTGAAGTGGAGAGCCTTCATCGATAGGATCAATTTTTGGAGATGGGATCAGAGGTAACATTGATGGAGTGGCTTGGAAGGCATCCACTGTTAGTTTTGTTTTTGCCTTGGCCAATTCACGGCTTCTTTGAAATGTATCGAACAGTGTTAAGGGCCATGAGACTGCTGACCAAATTCTTTGCTCTTCGTCGGAGAGCACCTTGGCAGGAAACTTTTTCGGAGCTGGGATCCCTATGACAACATTAGAGATGTACTTTTCTTCATGATCATTATGATCATCATCATCATCTTTATCATTGTTACCAGGGGAACCTGAAAGGACTTGTACAGAGTCCTTAGATTTTCATCTCGGAGTCTGAACTTTGAGACAGGTTTCCAGGGTTGAGTTCTCCAGCTGGGTCCTTCTCCCCCTCTTGCAACGGATGGCCCAGGAACCGTTGCAAGCAACGTAGATTCTTTAAAATCTGAGAATCGTTCGAACACCTTATGAAAGCTTGTATTAATTTGGAAGGTCAAGGCATCATAGGCTTCAACCGTTGGAGAAAGTCATGAACTGGTATGGTGAGATAAGAAGAACATTGCATATGGCTGCTCAAGTTTTGATAACTTGATTTCGACACTGCTTACAAAGGGGGAGATTGTAAGAGTCGAAGTTTGTTGTAAGGTGTTGAAAGTTTATGTAGTATTCGTGAAGTAATGTAATGTTATTTACAAAGGAATCATTGTTTCGAAACTGTATTGTGTAGTCCTTTGTATTTTTTGTATGCTTTCTATTCTCCTATAAATAGGGATGGATACAATAGTTAGATAGAAATTTTGCTTCACTTATGTCTAAAACACTTTTGTATTTGAGAAAGCATAATATGAGCTGAAACAAGATTATATTTACTCTCGGTGTTCTTATTTCATTTCAACTCTGATCTCATTTCATTGCTCGATTAAATAACTACTACATTTGGTATCAGAGCAGGAATCATACTACAATGATCTGATTTTCATCTTGTATCAATCGTATTTTGAGTCTCATCTTGGATTCAAACGTTTCCGCACTTGTGATACTGAAAATAATCTCTAATCTTCAGTTGTGATTCGATTCTGCAACTAGTTTGTTTAATCGAGTGTTCTGCTTGCCTTTTGTAACATCCGGGTTCCTAGGTATAATATTTTATTATTTAATTTGAGATTTGTGGATTGACTCGATGAGTTGGTGCCTCAACTCGTCGAGTAGAGTCGCGGCTGGTGACGTGGATTAATGAATGGACTCGACGAGTCTGTGAGGCGAGTCGCCGAGTCAGCGCTGCTGAAGGAAACCCTAATTTCTCGGGCATGAGGCCTATTTAAAGGCACTTATAGCCTCCCTTTGCGGCCACTTTTCCCAGAGAGAAACCCTAAACGATCTTTGAGCTTATAGAGAGAGGGAGAGAGCTAACCTTGAGATTTTTGGTGTATCTTTGCAAGGAAAGGAGAAGGTTTCGAGCAAGGAGCAAAAGAAGGTTGTTAGATCTGTCAATATACATCTAAGGGATTCTGTTAGAGGTATCAAGTTCGAACCTTCCTCTCTTGTTTGAGTAGATCTCTCATTTTGAAGATTAGGGCTTCTTTTCTTTATATTTTGGGACTTTGAGGATTTGGGGTTCATGAGGAGGCTTGAACTCCAGATCTAGACCTTAAGAGGTCCCTAGCATCTAGATGTTCCTGCTTTATTCAGCCTTGGGGGAAATTTACGAGTGAAAAACCCATTTAGATCATGTTCTTGGCATTTTATGCCCAAAATGCCATGCATGGACGTAAAGTCTATGACTTTACGTGATAAAGGAGTCCTGAGAGTGTGGATGTGGAGTTTGGGAAAGTATCCTGCCTTAAAATCGTCTGAATGCAAGTTGAGTCTGAATGGACTCGCCGAGTTAATGAGCCAACTCGGCGAGTAGATTAGGGTTTGTTCCGATGAGCTTTAACATGCGACGGCTCGACGAGTTAGGGGTTAACTCGACGAGCTGGACCTTCATGAGATTACTGAGAACAATGGGACTCGACGAGTCGCACGAGTGCACTCGACGAGTCTGGTCAATTTGGGCTGTTGACTAGAATTGACTTCTGTTGACTTTAGGGTTGGTCAAATGAGTAATGGAGGTCAGGGAAGGGTAAAATGGTCTTTTACCCATTTCTAGGGCTAAGAGTGTAAGGGAGACCAATGAATGGTGTAGTCGAGTATGAGGAGGGTATTAATTAGAGATATTATCCTTGTGATAGGCGGAGGCTAGATTGAGGATTCCGAGCACGAGATTTCACTAGCTAGCTTACGAGGTGAGTCTTCTCACTATACTTTGACTAGGGTGGTATCTATGTGTGACCAGAGGGTCTTATGTGTTTATTTGAGTACTATGATATTACTGCATTATGCCTGTGTGATTATGTTATGTGTATTCAGAGTTATAGAGTTACGACCGGAGGGTCCACAGAGTTAGGACCGGAGGGTCCATCAGAGTTGTGGGACTGGAGGGTCCCACTGAGACACATTGACCGGAGGGTCTTACAGAGTTATAGCCTCGAGTGGCTAATATGTTGTATGTGGTATTTTGGGGAACTCACTAAGCTTTATGTTTACCGTGTTATGTGTTATGTGTTTTAGATACTTCCGAGGATCGCGGGAAGGCACCGGCGTGATTGTACACATCTGTTCGAGATAATGTTGAGGGTTATGGGATTTGACTTTTGATTTATGTTGATATTGAAACTTTTATGGTTTTTATGAAGTATGATATATGAATTTTATGTGTTTTAACAATGAAAAATCTGGTTTGAAAATTTACGTTGTTACAAGTTGGTATCAGAGCCTTGGTTTGAGGGATTCGGATGCACCTTCGGGTATGTGTGGACTTAAACTGAGGATTTGAGAAAAATTTTAAGAGAAACGATTTTTTTTCTAAAAAAAAGAATAAGAGTTTCTAAGAGAAAAACAAGGAAGAGCAGTGTGTACAATCAGCCAGCGCCCGAACGGTGATTTTCCCAAAATACACTTACCTTCAGTGTTATGAGATATTTATGAGATATGTTATGCATGCTAGAGAGTAGGCTAGGTACTGTCACAACTAGCATTTTAGCTAGGAAATTCTATTCTAATATAATCATTCAACTAGTATAATAACTGGTACTCTAAGCGAATATCATACTCTATGCTCGTTCAAATACATCTCATATGTTCAGATAAGGGTTGGAAACCCTAGAAATCCCGACTCAAGTTCATTATGGACTAGGATTCTCTTATTGGGCCTAATGGAGCATTAAACTTTCAAATTGTTCATTTGGGCCAAGTAAACCTATTTGGGCTCTAATTGGACCCACAATCATGAAACTAGAGTATTTTGGGCCATGTAGGCCTAAAATAATTCATTTATCTCTAATAGGCCTTATTGGGCCATAAATGATCCCAATTGCCCTAATGGACCGTAAAGCATTCTAATTGGGCTTCATAGATTCGAACAAGTCAAGAGAAGGCCCAAATTTCTTCAATCCCTTCTTTATAGCCCAATTATTGGCCCACACACAAAAAAAATAATAATAAGAGGATTAAACTTGCATGTGCCACCTCAATATTGCATGGTGGTCATCCATGCACAATAACCACCATGTAACAATACAAGTTCATATATCTAGACAAAATTCCTAATCTCTTCTCTCCCCTCTGTTTACTTACGGCCTAAAGCCACTCCCCACCATCATACTTCTTCATTTTCAACACATTATACTCTCTAAATTTTCCAAGGAAAACTCTCAAGAACTCATCCTCCTTCCTCTAAATTTTCGAGTTTTGGTGTGTAGTTTCAAGAGGATCTTCATCTAGATCATCATCTTTGGTAAGTACTTACTTGGATCTATAATTTAACTTCTTGATCTCTTCAAAAATCTCCTCTTACACCCATATTTTTGTGGATCATGTTCTTAGAACCATCTAAGTTCAAGATCTACTCAAGAAAGCTTGCTAGTATCAAAAATCTTCTTCCACTTCTTCATCAAAACCGATCCATCACCCCAAGGTGAGTTCATACCCCCTATTTTCGATTTTTACTTGGTTTTGGGGGAGAATACAAGTTGCTTTATGTAGATCTATGTGTATATGCATGAATATGTGTGTTTTTCATGACTTATTTGTTGATTATGTGCTATATACTTCATAAATCTAAAAATATGTTAAGAATATTAAGTTTATCACTTGGATCTACATGAAAACCTTGAGAAAAGTATGTGTTATCACATATAATACATGTAAACTAGTAGATCTGGGATTTATACACTAAAAATAGCAAAAATGAGTGTATCTATAAACTAAACTAAAAATTCAGCCCTTGACATAAAAGTTTGGGTCCAATCTTGAACTGTTTTGACCAACTTAATGATAATATTTTTCAAAACTGTTTTACATGCAAAAATTTCAGGTTTATACCTTTAAAATGACTACTCTCACGTTTTCATACGATTTTTCTACAATTTTGGTGAATTTTACAAAACTGCCTATCAGATTTGAAATAATTTCGGACCGGCCTGTGAAGGTGAGCAATTTCACACTTGTTAGAAGCCATTAAAAATTATGAGAAAAATTGTGAAAAAAGTAGACAAAATTTCCAATCTTCGCGTAAATTCGATTAAGGATCTAGTGAGTTTTTGTCGGTTGACACCTATTAAGTGTTCGATCGTAGCCTGTAGTTATAATCAGAGTCTCTTGGAAGGAGAGCGGGGTTTTGTGTATAGATCTATACGGGGATGACACCTCACACCTGAGCTGTTCGCTACAGTTAGACTACATTAGTCTAGGGTAACTATAACCTTATTCTATTTTTCACTCGGCGTTCACAAATGCCAAGACAGGTGAAATTGTCATTATTTAGTACGGTTATAACGGCTCACTTAGAGGAATTAATGTTAGGAAGTTTGTGGAAGACTATTTTCTTTTATGTTGGATTACTAGGAAACTTACTCACACTGGTACCCCACCTCGGTGTTGGTACGACAGCATTATCTATTTTCTTTTATGATTGGATTACTCGGTAACTTACTAACATTGGTACCCCACCTTGGTGTTGGTACGACATCATTAACTATTCTTCTTTTACGGGCAACATCGGGTTGTCCGGGGACATTCTATATACATTTTCTTCAATCACTTTTGACATTCTATTAAACAATAACACACATGCATTAATACAAGATCATACATAAACATACCAAACTATTTTAAGAAAATACAGGATTTTCTTGTGATTACAAAGTTATACAAATCATTTTCTCAAATATACTTATGAACTCACCAACATTATATACGTTGAAGTTTTCAAAATAACTTGTATTCTGAGGGACTCGTTAAGCAGAAGAATCAACAAGAATAGGGGATTTTGTTTTGTGTACTGTTAAACATCATACATTAAATGTTTTGGTCATGTTATTTAAAAGATTGTACTTGATGTAAACAATGGCAGTTGTATTATATTATGCATGGTAATGATGATGTTATGTTTCATTTATATTCACTGTAATGATATTTCAAGATGAAGTCACGCACAAGCCCCTGGACGTTTCCGCCCTCTGGTTCGGGGGTGTGACAGGTACTTCATATTTTAGGACTAGAGTGGCCTGATTTGTGATGCCTTAGCCTAGGAGTTGCCGCTACCTGTGATTTGCTTTGAGTGCGAGTAGAAATGAGCTTATGAGAGTAGTCTGTGCTCGGCGAGATATAAAGTAATTGCGATCTGGAATCCTAGGAGGAGGACTTGGGGTGATTACATATGCGGTGTGGAAGGTAGTATTGGGCCCGTACTACTGGAAGCACCGGGTCAGTGAGCAGTCCAAGTAAGAATCCTTAGGATGCTAAGGAACAAGTAGGGTCGAACGATCGAGTGTGAGTATACTCGAGCGAGTCTCTGATTATTTTGTGTTGTATTTCAGAGATATCATGGTGGGTACGCGCCACAACCCAGGGGGTAGTGGTACCAGTGGTACCAGTGACGAGGAGATTCGCAGGATGATTCACGAGGAGGTGGCCGCAGCTATCCGAGAGGCCATCCCGGAGATGTTTGGGTCTATCAAGACCACCTTGATCGAGACGTTTGACGAGCGATATGCTGCTGTTACCGAGGCGGCTGCCACTGCAGCCACCGTAGCTGTCGCTGCTGCCAGGCCACAGGGGGTGACTCGCTGCTGTACCGGGAGTTCAGCAGCACGAAGCCACCAGAGTTTGATGGGACTTAGGACCCGATTGCCGCGATGAGATGGATTTCTGATATCGAGGGGTGTTTCTACACTTGTTCCTGTCCGGAACATTTGAGGGTACGGTTCGCGCTGAACCAGCTTCGCTTGGGAGCGAAGGACTAGTGGAAGTTTGTGACAACCAGTTTCACTTCTCCAGAGCTCACTGCAGTGTCATGGGAGAGGTTTACTACTATGTTTCGAGATGAGTATGTTCCCCCAGTGGAGAGGGAACGGTTGGACCAGGAGTTTTTGTCCCTCAAGTAGAGGACAGAGTCAATGACAGTGATTACGAGGATGTTCCATGAGAGGGCAATGTTCTGCCCTGAGCACGTGTCTACCGAGCAGGCACGTATGAGCCGGTATTTGAGCATTCTGAGGCGGGATATTCGAGAGTTCGTGGCGAACTCGACTTATCGGTCATTTGTTGAGCTTCAGGAAAATGCCCGAAAGAGGGAGATTGAGCTGGAGACTCAGGGCAGAGAGGAGGCGGAGTCTCAGGGGAGGGATCGGCGGCCGACACAGTCTCAGCCGGCAGCCAAGCGGACTAAGCCTACAAATTTGAGATCAGGAGGCCAGAAGGGCCGCACTTGTGGGAAGTGCGGCAAGGGTCATGAGGGGATATGTCGAGCGGGGTCTTGCTACAAGTGTGGCAAGGAGGGGCACATGGCGAAGGATTGCCCCAAGGGGTTTGCAGTCTGCTTTCACTGCAACCAGACCGGCCATCAAAAGGTCGAGTGCTCCCTACTGCTTCAGGGATCTGCACCTGCTACTGCACGAGCTACCCAGAATTGGCCCGTGAAGGCCGAGGCGCCGAAGGTTCGTGGGAGAGCCTTCCAGCTGACAGCGGAGGAGGTCCAGCAGCACCTGATGTCGTAGCCGGTATGTATTCCTTTGTTTATTCTATTCTGAGTTATTTGTGCTTATACTGTGATTTGCGTAGGTACTTTTCTTGTGAGTTCTGTACCTGCCTTAGTGTTATTTGACTCGGGTGCGGGTCGATCTTTCGTATCATTAGCGTTTAGTCGCCACATCAGTATCCAACGTGAGTCGTTGAGTCGACCTCTTAGAGTTTCTATAGCCGATGAGCATGCGGTGTTTGCCACTGATGTGATCCTAGGATGTGTGCTCGAGATTTTTGGTGTTCAGTTTCCGATAGATCTGGTACCGATCGCCATGGGTGATGTATGTGTCATTGTGGGCATGGACTGGTTGAGCCGTTTCAGAGCTGTAATCGACTGCGAGCGTCAGTTAGTGACCATACGGAACCCTAGTGGGGGAGTGCTTACAGTTTATGGCCAGGGTACCCGATCAGGATCAGCTTTCTGCTTTGCTGCCAGAGCGAGACAGAGTCTACAGCATGGTTGCATGGGTTTTCTGGCGTACGTGATGGATTCACGGTTTGCTACTGGGAGACCGGGTTCTATCTATGACGTTCCGATAGTGTGTGAGTTTGCGGATGTTTTCCCCGAGGAGTTGCAGGGAGTGCCTCCCGAGAGGCAGGTGGAGTTCCAGATTGATTTGATTCCGGGTGCGGCACCCTATCGCCTTGCACCATCAGAGATGCAGGAGTTATCCTCTCAGCTCCAGGAGCTGCTGGGGAAGGGGTTCATTAGACCGAGCAGTTCGCCGTGGGGAGCTCCGATCCTTTTTGTCAAGAAAAAGGATATTTCGCACTGGAAGTGCATTGATTACCAGGAGTTCAACAAGCTGACGGTCAAGAACCGATATCCACTTCCGAGGATCAACGATCTGTTCGATCAGTTGCAGGGTGCGTCTTGGTTTTCCAAGATCGATTTGAGGTCTGGATATCATCAGATGAGAGTTCGAGAAGAGGATATCCAGAAGACGGCCTTTAGAACTCGTTATGGGCATTACGAGTTCGTGGTGATGCCTTTTGGACTGACCAACGCACCGGCGGCGTTCATGGATCTCATGGACCGGGTGTGCAGGTATCACACCCCCGAACCAGACGACGGAAACGTCCGGGGGCTCGTGTGACTAACAATTGAATTATCATCACAATGAACATACACGAATCATAACACATTCATCACCAACATTTCATATTACAACTAGCATTGTTCACATCAAGTACATTGTTATAAATACATAAGTTCCAAAATATTAAAAGTACGATGAGTGATGTTACATAAATGAAACCATACACACTTGAAAATCTTCCTGCTTAACGATTACATGAGAATACAAGTTATTTTGAAAATGGTCAACGTATATAATGTTGGTGAGTTCATAAGTATGTTTAAGTAAAAGTCTTTATATCTTTCGTAAAAACCTAGAAAATCCGATATTTTCTGTAAAATGTCTGAAAATGATGTAAAAATCAAGTATAGATGCATGTGTGAATTTCATAGTAGTAACATATATGAATGTAGTTTAGATTTCTTTGTATTGTAAGTAAGTGATAATTGAATATTAATCTCTCCCTAGAAAATCCGATATTTTCTGATTTATAATAATGTCGAGGTTCTTGTATCGTTAGATAAGTTGTTTTGTATTGACACAATCGAAGGGTTAATATCCGAAGTGTTAATTTTTGGTATTGGATCTCTATATAAGCCGTTATAATAATACATGATAATGACTAGGTTGCCTGTCTTGGCATTTTTTTCCAAATGTCGGTATTTGCTCAAAGTTTTGTCGCCCTAGACTGGCCTAGTCTAGCTGTAGCGAAGAGCTAAGGCGTGGGGGGTCACCCCGTATAGATCTATATACAAACTCTAGCTCTCCCTCCAGGAGACTCTGATTATAACTACAAGCTACGATTGTACACTCAGTGTGCCAACCGACACGTCTCACTAGATTCTCAACCTTTCGTACTATGTTTAATGTTTACGTGTATGTTGTATGTTATTAAATCCAAGGGCACATGTATAATATACGAAGTTTAATAGTTATGTAAAGGTATAGTTACGATCTACTAAGCATGTGAATTTCAGTCCAAGCCCAATTAGCATGTAAATGGGTCACAAAGGCCCAATAACATGTAAGTCGGTAATTTGGGCCCAATAGGCATGTAAATGGACCACAAAGGCCCAACAAACATGTGACCCATAACTCAGGCCCAAATTAACATGTAAATCTGTCGCAGGGCCCAATAAACATGTCATGGAAAATATTGGGCTCAATATACACTTGAATGGGCCCTTAGGGTCCATTGGCCACGTAATGTGAATATTAGGCCCAATAAAATTATTATTGATGTATTTCGTCCGTTCGTTATTGTTTCGTTGTTTATTTTAGCTCGTGGTTTACCAAATTTCTTATACAAAATCTCCTTTTCGTAAAACAACATTTTTGGTCAAAAGCCTCAAATTTTCAATTAAGGTCCAAAGTTTTGTAAAAATGACACTTTAGTCCATAATTTGTGAAAATTTGTAAATTTGTCCCAAATGTCTAGAAATTCACGGTTTTAGTTCAAAAATATATATATTGACATTCAAGGCCCAGTTTTGCAGAAAATTGCATTTTCAGCCCCTTGTTTGTAAAAATTTACACTTTCAGCCCAATTTTGATAAAAGTTACATTTTTTGTCCAATTTGGAAATAAATGTTATTTTCACCCCTAAATTTGGTTTATTTACATTTATGACTCAAATTTTGCTCAAATAACATTTTTAGTCCCAAAACTTTCCTTTTTTCGCAATTTTTGGGCCCAAAACCGTGAGGCCCAAAAGTTTGGCCCATTAAGCTAAAATTTAAATTTTTGCCCCATTGGAATGCATGTTTATCATAAAAATCCATTTTTATACAAGTAGAACCTGTTTGATCCTTATAAAACATAAATGTCGCTTTTTACCCTTATCTTTTGTTTTCTTGATAATTTTGACCCTTAACAAAGTTTTTGCCTTAAATTTTTGTATCTTAAACATATAACACTTTTAACTTGATAGTATGATGTATAAGGTGTCTTAGTTCATGGATCTTAACTCAATGTTACTTAAGATGTCGAGATTTGCTAAGATCTAACATATTTTTACAAAATAAACTAAGAAATCACACAAGACATGCATATAACACATAGATCTACACATTTTACTTGCATTCTCCCCCAAAAATCATGTAAAAAGCGAAGAGGGTATGAACTCACTGTTTCTTGTTGTTCTCGGTTTTGAAGAAGAAATGGAGAGATCTTGACCTTTAGCAAGCCTTATTGAGTGATTTTCGAACATAGGGAGCTTCTAAGAGCATGGCCACAAATATTTGTTTAGGAGTAGTGATCTAACATAAGAATGAAGTTGTATAACTTAGAGGTGTAGTGACTTACCAAGGATTTATGATTTTTGTGATGGATCCTCTTGAAGCACTTAGAAATCTCGAAATTTTTGATGGAAGAGAAGGGATGTTCTTGAGTGCTTGAGAGAGTTTGAAGGAAAATTTTAAAGATGTGTGTGTGTGTGTTTTCTTGCTCTCGGCCGTGAGTAGAAGAAGAGAGGGGAGAGAGAGGTGAGGATGTGATGGATACTTGGATGCATGAGATGTATGGGTCCATTATACAATAATGATGTGTCTAATGCTAGTTAATCCTCTTATTTTCTCTTTTTTTTTACATGGGCCGAGATTTGGGCTAGGAGGTAGGAGGATGAAATAGTTTGGCCCAATTCTTTCTTTGGTTCGAAATTATGAAGTCCATAGAGAAAATTGTCGGCCCATTGGGCCTTTAAGGTGGTTCTTGGCCCAATAAAAGTCCATTAGGGTGATTTAAATCATTTATGACCCAAAAAGGCCCAAGAGAGGTAAACTAGTCCATTTTAGGTCCATATGCCCCCAAAAGGTTCAATTTTATGAATGTGGGACCATTTAGAGCCCAATTAGGGTTTTTAGGCCCACATTGGTCCACTTGGACACTTATTGGTCCATTTGGCCCAACAAGAAAATCCTAGACCATACTAGACTTAAACCAGGGTTCTTAGGGTTTTTAGACTCGTTGTTGAACCTGAGAGGTGCATTTAAATGAGCACTGAGTGATATTTACGTAGTGTACATGTTTTACAATAGTTGAATGATTACACGAGAATAGAATTTCCTAGCTAAAGTGCTAGTTGTGACATGATCCCCCCGTTAGAGGGAATTTCGTCCCGAAATTCTTTTGAAAGCTAGGTTTGTGAAGGAAAGAATAAGTGAGGGTACTTTTGCTTCATCTGGTCTTCACGCTCCTACATGAATTCTGGTCCATGTTTTGCGCTCCATCGAACCTTCACAATCGGGATGCGACTTTGCTTTGTACGCTTCACCTCCCTATCCATAATCTCGAGTGATTCTTCAATGAACAGGAGATTCTCGTTTATTTCAATCTCTTCCAAAGGAACGACAAGGGTTTCATCTGATAGATACTTTTTCAGATTTGAGACGTGGAACACTGGGTGTACGTTGCGGAGCTCGGCAAGTAGCTGCAGATTATAAGCCACTGGACCAATCCGGGCAAGGATCTCGAACGGTCCAATGTATCGCGGGTTCATATTTCCTCGTTTCCCAAAGCGAATCATTCCCTTCCAAGGAGAGACTTTTAACAACACGCGATCCCCGACTTGAAATTCCAATGGCTTTCGCCGCTTGTCAGCATAGCTCTTCTGTCGGTCTCGCGATGCTTGAAGTCGAGCTTTGATTTGGACTATCTTTTCTATCGTTTCACGGATGATTTCGGGTCCTGTAAGAGCACTGGCTGGCAATTTCCCTTTTACTAATTGAGTGTCACCCACCTCAACCCAGCATAGGGGCGATCTGCGCTGACGACCATAAAGAGCCTCGAAGGGAGCAACCTTGATGCTCGTGTGATAATTGTTGTTATAGGAGAACTCGATCAGAGGCAAGTGGGTATCCCATGACTTTCCGAAGTCAATCACACAAGCTCGGAGCATATCCTCGAGTGTCTGGATGGTACGCTCACTCTGACCATCCGTCTGTGGGTGGTAAGCAGTGCTCATATCTAGCTGTGTTCCCATTGTCTTCTGAAGAGATTGCCAGAATCTTGAAGTGAATCTGCTATCTCGATCCGAGATAATAGATACTGGCACTCCATGGAGTCTCACAACCTCCTTGAGGTATATTCGGGTCAACTTTTCCATCTTGTAGAACTCCTTTATTGGCAGGAAATGAGCGGATTTTGTTAATCTATCGACAATTACCCAGATAGCATCCAATCCGTCCGTTGTCTTTGGCAATTTGGTGACGAAGTCCATAGTAATCCTTTCCCATTTCCACTCGGGTATCACTGGTTGTTGCAATAGTCCCGAGGGCTTTTGGTATTCCACTTTCACTTTGGCGCAAGTAAGACACTTGCCCACGAAAGTAGCTATCTCTGCCTTCATATTAGGCCACCAATATTGCTGCTTGATATCCAAATACATTTTATCTGACCCAGATGAATAGAATATCGCGTCTTGTGGGCTTCATGCATGACTATCTCTCTGAATCCCCCAATTTTGGGAATCCAAATTTCTATTCATGAAGTAGTGAGTTCCGTCGCCTTTAACTTCGAGCTCCTTCTCCATTCCATGTAGTGATTCATTAGCGACATTCTCTAGCTTCAATGCGTCCAGTTGGGCTTCTTTGATTTGTGAGGCTAGATGAGATTGGATGGTGATTGACAGTGTCTTCGCACGACGACTTGAATACTCCTTTCGACTCAGGGCATCGGCTACCACGTTAGCCATGCCTGGATGGTATTTGATCTCACACTCATAATAGTTTAACAGATCAACCCATCTTCGCTGCCTCATGTTTAGTTCCTTTGGATTTAGAATGTGCTGGAGGCTCTTGTGGTCGGTAAAGATGGTGCACTTGGTACCATATAGGTAGAGCCTCCAAATTTTCAAGGCGAAGACCACCGCCCCCAGTTCGAGATCATGCGTGGTATAATTTACTCCATGAGTTTTCAGTTGTATGGATGCATAAGCAATTACCTTCTCTCGTTACATGAGGACACAACCTAAACCTTGATTTGAAGCATCACAGTAAACTATGAAGTCTTCGGTTCCCTCCGGTAAGGATAGTACTGAAGCACTACAAAGGGCTTGCTTCAAGGTTTGGAAGGCAAGCTCTTGCTTCTCGGTCCAGTTGAAGGGTATGCCTTTTTGTGTCAATGTGGTGAGGGGTTTGGCTATCTTGGAAAAGTTCTGAATGAATCTGCGGTAGTAGCCTTCAAGACCCAAGAATTGGCGAATTTCTGTTGGCGTTGACAGAATTGCCTAGTTTTCGATTGCTTTGATCTTGGAGGGGTCCACATGTATTCCTTCCTGACTGACTACATGGCCCAGAAAGTTCACACTGTGGAGCCAGAACTCACACTTGGAGAGTTTTGCATACAACTTTTCAGTCCGCAGGGTTTCTCAAATCCGTCGGAGGTGTTGGTTGTGATATTCTTCGCTTCGAGAGTATACGAGAATATCATCGATGAAAACGATTACGAATTTGTCAAGGAATGGGCGGCAGACTCGATTCATGAGGTCCATAAATCCAGCAGGGGCATTTGTTAGACCGAAGGGCATTACGACGAATTCGTAATGACCGTAACGAGTTCGGAAAACAGTCTTAGGAATGTCCTCATCTCGGACTTTGAGTTGATGATAACCGGATCTCAGATCTATCTTTGAAAAGTAACTAGCTCCTTGAAGCTGGTAAAATAGATCATCAATTCGTGGAAGTGGATACCGGTATTTTATGGTGAGTTTGTTTAATTCCCTATAGTCGATGCACATCCCGAAGGATCCGTCTTTCTTTTTAACGAAAAGAACCGGAGCTCCCCATGGCGAGAAGCTGGGTCTGATGAATCCTTTATTCAGGAGTTCCCTTAGTTGGCTTGATAATTCTTGCATTTCAGCAGGAGCCAACCTATAGGGTGATTTGGCGATTGGAGTGGCTCCAGGCACTAGGTCGATTCGGAATTCGATTTGTCGTTCTGGGGGTATTCCCGGAAGATCTTCTGGAAACACATCCGGGAAGTCACATGCCACTGGGATGTTGTGAATGCTCGCTTCCTCTTTGGTTTTATCCACCACATGAGCAAGGAATGCATAGTTCTTCTTTTGTAGACACTTTTGTGCCTTGATACTTGAGATAAGGCGAAGGTTTGCACCGGGTTTATCTCCGTAGATTATTAGGGGTTCGTGATTAGGAAGATGAAGGCGAACGGCCTTCTCGTGACACATAATATCGGCATGATGGGGGCTTAACCAATCTATGCCGATGATCACATCAAAACTCCTAATATTTACTGGCATAAAATTTATTTGGAAAAAGTGGTTGCTTAGTGTTAACGTACATCCTATATAGATATCTTTGGTTGTTTCCATTTTCCCATTAGCCATTTCCACCGTAAAGGCTTCGTTGAGCTTCTGGGGTTGTTGATTTAGCAAGTGTTTGAATTTATTACTAACGAAACTTCGTTCCGCCCCACTATCAAATAAGATGCATGCATACAAGTTGTTAAGTAGGAACGTACCGGTGACAACGGCTGGGTCCTGCACTGCTTCACCCTGACCCATTGTCAACACTCTCCTTGCTGCTCCTGCCCCTTGATTGTTTGTGTTGGGGCAGTTTCGCCTGAAATGCCCGGTTTTCCCACATCCATAACATGTATAACTGGCTCCAGTGTTGGTGTTGTTGTTATTGTTGTTGTTGTTGTTTGTCATCTGGTTCTGTTGAAGCTGGGCCCTACAATACTTTACTCTATGGCCCTTCCGGTTGCACCTTGTGCAATTCATTTCTCTGCACTCCCAGTGATGGTGGAAGTTGCATGTGTTACACTTTGGAAGATTTCCTGAATACTGCTTTGGAGTATTTGGCGTGGATGAGGCTGGAGCATGTGGTGTGGTGGTAGATTGAGTTGCAGCATGGACATACACCGTTTGTTTCTTCTTAGACGATTCCGATTTTTGCTTTCCTTTTCGCTTGTTGTTTTTCCCCTTCTTGTTCTCACCTTCTTTCTTGACCTCCGCTTCTGCTGTTTTGGCACCCTTTTTGTTGCCATGATCATACAGTTTCTTGGCCAGTCTCTTGGCGCTATCAAACGTCTCAGGATTTGCCGCAATGACATTCCCTTAGATAGGTGCAGTCAATCCCCAGATAAACCTCTCAATCTTCTTCCCTTATGAGGTGATCATTGCGGGAAACATAAGAGATAGCTCACTAAACCTGGATATGTATGCGTCGATATCGGAGTTTTGAACCGTGAGGTTCCACAACTCTTGTTCCATCTTCTGGAGTTCGCCTCTTGGACAGTATTCAACCAGCATCATTTCCTTAAGCTCTTCCCAGGGCCTCGCATTCGCCACCGGGAGTGACATGGCCTCTATGTGGCCATTCCACCAGGTGAGGGCTTGATCAACAAAGGTGCAGGCTGCAAACTTGACCTTACACTCATCCGGACACCCGCAGATTTCAAAAACGGATTCTATTTTCTCGATCCATCGCTTCAGGGCTATTACGCCTCCTGTCCCATTAAAGGTCTGAGGTTTGGTGTTGGTAAAGTCCTTGTAGGTGCATGTTCGAGCAGCTCCGTGGTTCGTCCCTTGATTTGTGCTTCCGGCTCCCTGCCCGTTTCCTTCTCCGTTGTTTCCATTGCAAATCTACGCAAGTGTTGCACTGACCGCAGCGGACACTGCTGCCTGGAATGCAACCGAGTTTATCTCAGGTAGGGTCGGTGTTGCGTTGTTTCCACGGTTGGGTCTTTGAGGCATCTTTCTGTCATGGAATGGAAATATGTTGAGTGCCTATTGTTTTACGTCTTTGGGATCCCATAGACTAGGCGTATAGTGTGTGTGTTTAAGTAATTTCATGCTAACATAAAACAAGGAAAATAAAACACATAGCAGATGACAACGTCATGATAAAACATAAAGCATTTTCATTAATACTAATAGTTTTGATACATGAAAATTTGCCAGATGGCATACAATACATGGGGGAAATATAAAATCTGGCAGAATAACGACCCTATGAGTAGTGTGGTCACTTAAACATAGATTCGATCGTACATAGCATAACACGCCTAAGAGAAACCTAATACTAATAGGATACACTACTAATCCTGATCATACTGAGAAGTGTCTAAAGGTGGTAGAGAAATCATATCCCAAAATGTTGCGCCAACAATTGAGCCACCTCGGTAATTTCTCCGATGACCTCATCCCTTTCCTGCTCAGCTTGCACGGCTTGTGCCTCCATAGCAAACAGCTGCTGCCGAAGTGTGGCGACCTCTGCTTCCAGAGAACGATCCTCACCAACGGGATCCGCTGGCGGAGCAGGGTGGTACTGGTGTGCCTTATCGGTAGGTGGTTCGACAGGGGCCTCATTCGTGTCCCTATCTTCCTCCATGTCCTCGTCAGTTCCATCAAACTCATAGTCGGTATCAGTGTACTCGTCAGGTCCAACGTCATGGGCTCCCCCTTGTTCTTCTTCGGGATCCTCCTCAAGCATCCCTTGACCCACTAGCGCTTGATAGAAATGTACTCCTTGCTGATCATCATCCATGGTGACTGCATGGGGGCGCAGGAACAAGTCATGTTTTGAATATTCCTATAGTATATTTTAATTATTTAGATTTGAGTTCTCTAGAGTTATTGGAGAGTGAGGTAGGCTTTTGGATTCATTTCCCGCTATGATTACTCCCGAACACATGTTGATCATATTCGGAATAAATATAGTTGATCATGCTATATTTATCCCTAATATGACTACATAACTGCCCAGGTTTAATCATAGTGTTCAATTTCCTCCAGAAGCTTTTATTAAATATTGTTAGGTTATTATTCTAATTTGCGCACATAAGTGTGAAAATTTTGTTTTGTTTAGAGTTATTTAGTCCCATTGTGTTTATAGTTGCATATCATGTATGGTTAGATATGCTAGTTCACTATAAACATTGCCCTGATACCAACCTGTCACACCCCCGTACCAGACGGCGGAAACGTCCCGGGGCTCGTGTGAATAACAATTGAATTATCATCACAATGAATATACATGAAGCATAACACATTCATCACCAACATTTCATATTACAACCAGCATTGTTCACATCAAGTACATTGTTATAAATACATAAGTTCTAAAATATTAAAAGTACGATGAGTGATGTTACATAAATGAAACCATACACACTTGAAAATCTTTCTGCTTAACGATTACCTGAGAATACAAGTTATTTTGAAAACGGTCAACATATATAATATTGGTGAGTTCATAAGTATGTTTGAGTAAAAGTCTTTGTATCTTTCGTAAAAACCCAGAAAATCCGATATTTTCTATAAAATGTCTGAAAATGATGTGAAAATCAAGTATAGATGCATGTGTGAATTTCATAGTAGTAACATATATGAATGTAGTTTAGATTTCTTTGTATTGTAAGTAAGTGATAAATGAATATTAATCTCTCCCCAGAAAATCCGATATTTTCTGATTTATAATAATGTCGAGGTTCTTGTATCGCTAGATAAGTTGTTTTGTATTGACACAATCGAAGGGTTAATCTCCGAAGTATTAATTTTTTGTATTGGATCTCTATATGAGTCGTTATAATCATACATGATAATGACTAGGTTGCATGTCTTGGCATTTTTTTCCAAATGCCGGTATTTTGCTCAAGGTTTTGTCGCCCTAGACTGGCCTAGTCTAGCTGTAGCGAACAGCTAAGGCGTGGGGGGTCACCCCGTATAGATCTATATACAAACTCTCGCTCTCCCTCCAGGAGACTCTGATTATAACTACAAGCTACGATTGTACACTCAAGGTGCCAACTGACACGTCTCACTAGATTCTCAACCTTTCGTACTATGTTTAATGTTTACGTGTATGTTGTATGTTATCAAATCCAAGGGTACATGTATAAGTATACGAAGTTCAATAGTTATGTAAATGTATAGTTACGATCTACTAAGCATGTGAATTTCAGTCCAATCCCAATTAGCATGTAAATGGGTCACAAAGGCCCAATAACATGTAAGTCGGCAATTTGGGCCCAATAGGCATGTAAATGGACCACAAAGGCCCAACAAACATGTGACCCATAACTCAGGCCTAAATTAACATGTAAATGGGTCGCAGGGCCCAATAAACATGTCATGGAAAATATTGGGCTCAATATACACTTGAATGGGCCCTTAGGGTCCATTGGCCACGTAATGTGAATATTAGGCTCAATAAAATTATTATTGATGTATTTCGTCTGTTCGTTATTGTTTCGTTGTTTATTTTAGCTCGTGGTTTACCAAATTTATTATAAAAAGTCTCCTTTTCCTAAAACAACATTTTTGGTCAAAAGCCTCAAATTTTCAATTAAGGCCCAAAGTTTTGTAAAAATGACACTTTAGTCCATAATTTGTAAAAATTTGTAATTTTGTCCCAAATGTCTAGAAATTCACGGTTTTAGTCCAAAAATATATATTTTGACATTCAAGGCCCAGTTTTACAGAAAATTGCATTTTCAGCCCCTTGTTTGTAAAAATTTACACTTTCAGCCCAATTTTGATAAAAGTTACATTTTTTGTCCAATTTGGAAATAAATGTTATTTTCACCCCTAAATTTGGTTTATTTACATTTATGACTCAAATTTTGCTCAAATAACATTTTTAGTCCCAAAACTTTCCTTTTTTCGCAATTTTTGGGCCCAAAACCGTGAGGCCCAAAAGTTTGGCCCATTAAGCTAAAATTTAAATTTTTGCCCCATTGGAATGCATGTTTATCATAAAAATCCATTTTTATACAAGTAGAAACTGTTTGATCCTTATAAAACATAAATGTCGCTTTTTACCCTTATCTTTTGTTTTCTTGATAATTTTGACCCTTAACAAAGTTTTTGCCTTAAATTTTTGTATCTTAAACATATAACACTTTTAACTTGATAGTATGATGTATAAGGTGTCTTAGTTCATGGATCTTAACTCAATGTTACTTAAGATGTCGAGATTTGCTAAGATCTAACATATTTTTACAAAATAAACTAAGAAATCACACAAGACATGCATATAACACATAGATCTACACATTTTACTTGCATTCTCCCCCAAAAATCATGTAAAAAGCGAAGGGGGTATGAACTCACTGTTTCTTGTTGTTCTCGGTTTTGAAGAAGAAATGGAGAGATCTTGACCTTTAGCAAGCCTTATTGAGTGATTTTCGAACATAGGGAGCTTCTAAGAGCATGGCCACAAATATTTGTTTAGGAGTAGTGATCTAACATAAGAATGAAGTTGTATAACTTAGAGGTGTAGTGACTTACCAAGGATTTATGATTTTTGTGATGGATCCTCTTGAAGCACTTAGAAATCTCGAAATTTTTGATGGAAGAGAAGGGATGTTCTTGAGTGCTTGAGAGAGTTTGAAGGAAAATTTTAAAGATGTGTGTGTGTGTTTTCTTGCTCTCGGCCGTGAGTAGAAGAAGAGAGGGGAGAGAGAGGTGAGGATGTGATGGATACTTGGATGCATGAGATGTATGGGTTATTTAGTGGGTAAATTGCATGGAAGTCCATTATACAATAATGATGTGTCTAATGCTAGTTAATCCTCTTATTTTCTCTTTTTTTTACATGGGCCGAGATTTGGGCTAGGAGGAAGGAGGATGAAATAGTTTGGCCCAATTCTTTCTTTGGTTCGAAATTATGAAGTCCATAGAGAAAATTGTCGGCCCATTGGGCCTTTAAGGTGGTTCTTGGCCCAATAAAAGTCCATTAGGGTGATTTAAATCATTTATGACCCAAAAAGGCCCAAGAGAGGTAAACTAGTCCATTTTAGGTCCATATGCCCCAAAAGGTTCAATTTTATGAATGTGGGACCATTTAGAGCCCAATTAGGGTTTCTAGGCCCACATTGGTCCACTTGGACACTTATTGGTCCATTTGGCCCAACAAGAAAATCCTAGACCATACTAGACTTAAACCAGGGTTCTTAGGGTTTTCAGACTCCTTGTTGAACATGAGAGGTGCATTTAAATGAGCACTGAGTGATATTTACTTAGTGTACATGTTTTACAATAGTTGAATGATTACACGAGAATAGAATTTCCTAGCTAAAGTGCTAGTTGTGACATCAAGCCTATGCTGGATCGATCAGTGATCGTGTTCATCGACGATATTTTTGTGTACTCGAGATCTAGAGAGCAGCATGAGGAGCATTTGAGAGAGATTCTTGGAGTATTGAGATCGGAGAGGCTTTATGCCAAATTCTCCAAGTGTGATTTCTGGTTACGAGAGGTCCAATTCATGGGACACCTCGTTAATTAGAATGGGATTTTGGTCGATCCGGCCAAGATTGAGGCAGTCATGCGTTGGGAGGTGTCGTGATCCCCATCCGAGATCAGGAGTTTTCTGGGATTGGCTGGCTACTATCGGAGATTTATCAGATATTTCTCCAAGATTGTCGTCCCCCTCACCAGGTTGACCCGGAAGGGTGTTACTTTTATTTGGGGTCCCGAGCAGCAGACCTCATTTGAGACCCTTTGCCAGAGATTATGTGAAGCCCTGGTATTAGCCCTTCCCGAGGGAGTGGAGGACTTTGTGGTTTCCTGGGATGCATCCATATCCGGGTTGGGTGCGGTGCTGATGCAGAGAGGGCATGTGATAGCATACGCATCGAGGCAGTTAAAACCTCATGAGACGAGGTATCCCACCCATGATCTGGAGTTAGGGGCGGTGGTTTTCGCCCTCAAGATCTGGCGCCACTTTCTGTATGGGGTTCGGTGTACCATATACACGGACCACAAGAGCCTGAAGTATCTCATGGATCAACCCAACCTAACTATGCTGCAGAGGAGGTGGTTGGATGTGGTGAAAGACTATAACTGTGAGATCATGTATCATCCGAGCAAGGCTAACGTGGTGGCCGACGCCCTGAGCCGTAGAGCGGAGGGTGCCCCGATTCGAGATATGTGTATGAGGATGACAGTGATGACTCCAATCTTGGATACTATTTGAGAGGCCCAGGCGGAGGCTGTGAAACCGGAGAACCGCAAGAGGGAACGGGTGATTGGGCAGGTGTCCGAGTTTGTGAGGGATAGCCGAGGACTCATGACTTTCCGACGACGGATTTGGGTGCCCTATACGGGCAGAGCTCGGAATATACTGATGGAGGAGGTGCATCGATCGAGGTTCTCGATCCATCCTGGGGCCACTAAGATGTATTTAGACCTGAAGAGAGACTATTGGTGGCCATGTATGAAGAGGGATGTTGCTGGGGTAGTTGAGAGGTGCTTGACCTGCCGCCGGGTCAAGGCAGAGCACCAGCGTCCAGATGGTCCATTGTAGTCTCTTGAGATTCCCCAGTGGAAGTGGGAACAGATCTCGATGGACTTTATCACCAAGTTGCCGAGGACTGCGTGAGGAGTTGACGCGATTTGGGTGACCGTGGACCGGCTGACGAAGTGTGCTCACTTCCTTGCTATTAGTGAGAGCTCTTCCGCAGAGAGATTGGCTGAGATCTATGTGAGAGAAGTGGTAGCGCGTCATGGTGTGCCGGTCTCGATAGTGCCGGATCGAGACGTACGTTTCACTTCCAGGTTTTGGAAGAAGTTTCATGAGGAGCTGGGCACGTGCTTGCATTTCAGTACGACGTATCATCCACAAACGGACGGGCAGAGCGAGCAGACGATTCAGACGCTTGAGTACATGTTGCGGGCATGTGTCATGGACTTCGGAGGAAGTTGGGACACCTACATACCACTGGTTGAGTTTTCCTACAACAACAACTATAATTCGAGTATTGGTATGCCTCCCTTTGAGCTTTTGTATGGGAGAAGGTGTCGGACTCCCATTTGTTGGGGAGAAGTGGGACAGAGAGTGATGGGTGGCACGGAGATAGTGCTGAAAACAACTGAGCAGATTCAGCAGGTCAGACAGAGGTTACTGACGGCACAGAGTCGCCAGAAGAGTTATGCGGATAGGCGACGGTCCGAGCTAGAATTTCAGGTCGGGGATTTTGTGCTTCTGAAGGTATCCCCATGGAAAGGGGTGATCCGATTCTGGAAGCGGGGTAAGTTGGGACCCCGATACATCGGTCCTTTCAGGGTGACCGCCAGAGTGGGCATGACATGTAACACCGGATTCCTGGTACGATTTTATTTAAGTATTTTCTTAAATTTTTGCCATGAACTCGGCGAGTCTGCGTCCCGACTCGCCGAGTAGCAGCGAGGCGGACACAGGATTTAAGCGGGGAACTCGGCGAGTCGACATATGGACTCGGCGAGTCCACCTGTCTGGATGAAACTCTATTTTCAGACATTGCACCCTATTTAACCCATTCTAAAACACCCATTTCGTCCCATTTTCCCCCCAGAGAGCAGTAGAGAACAACCCTAGCCCCTTTAGTGTTCTTGAGTGATTTTGATCTTCCAAGAAGGTTTTGGAGCTTAGAAGAAGAAGGAGGAAGTTGGAGTGTTCCAGAAGTGAAGGTAGATCCGAAATTTACTCTGGGGAAGGCATCAAATCAGGTAATAAAGCCCTCACTTTGCTCATTAGCTCTTAGGTTCCTTTTTGTCCCCAATGGTTGATCTTCAAGCCTTAAAACCCCCAGATTTCGTATGTATGTGTGATAACCAGACCCTAGGAACTGAGACCCATGAGTTGGATCAGTTGCATGTCTCAGATTTGGCAAGATTGGGTGAAGAGTCGAAGGAAACTCGGCGAGTGCCAAAGTGCACTCGGCGAGTTCCATGAAGATGGCCTTAGACTCGACGAGTTGGATGAACAACTCGGCGAGTCCTATGAAGATTGCCTGGTACTCGACGAGTCGTTCTTCAAACTCGGCGAGTCCCTTGAATGTAGCCTTGAACTCGGCGAGTTGTTCTTCAAACTCGGCGAGTCATATGAACTGTCACTAGGATAAGAAGGGTTTAAGTGTAGGAGGTCCAACCATTCGTAGTCGCACATGGAATTAGCAATTTAACGTGAAGCTATAGTCCCAGAATCTCCAAATCTCCAAGGTTGATGTTCTGATGGAAGATTGGAGCGAATTATGAGATCTGTTCGTCGAACTCGGCGAGTCCAGTCGTGGGTTTGTTAGTCGTCCTCGTTTAGCGAGTCAGGCTGACTCAGTGAGTGGAAACAGGGACCCGATGAGTCAGAGTCGGGCTAGACGTAGAAGGACTCGGCGAGTCGCTATATGGACTCGGCGAGTCCAGTCAATCAGAGAGTTGACTTTGACCAAGAAGTTGACTTTGACCAGTCATTTGACCTAAGGGGTATTTATGAGTACCTAATCCATGATTACAGATTTATAGCCGGAGGGTTACCGGTGCGGCAGCCAGGCGTAGGTTGAGCGGGTTTTCAGCAGCTACCCTCGAGGTGAGTTACCTTCCAGTAAAAGTAGGTCTAAGGCCACAATGCCGGCCCACTAGTAGGAGTCGTATGATAGATGACTGTCTGTGTGATAATCATCTAGGTTTGTTACTACCTGATATGCTTTATGTGCTAGCAGATTATGATGTATGGGTTATGTGATATGTTATTATGTGGTAGTAGTAGTAGGGGGTGAAACAGTCCCCGATCCGGTCGACAGGACCGAAGGGGAAGGTCGGGCACCCAGAAATGCCCGACAGACATGTATGCTATGTGATTGTATGGTATGAGGTTCGTTGGGGGAACTCACTAAGCTTCGTGCTTACGTTTTATAGTTTTGTTTTCAGGTACCTCTTCAGCTAGGGGAAAGGAGCCGGCGCGGTAGCGACATATCACACACACTCTTGTTTCCGCACTATGGATTTTCTGGGATGTACTCTGAATATTTTACTATGATGTTACCGGTTTTCAGACATGAATTAATATTATGAATGTTTTGTAACGATGTTTTATGTATTAACCTAATTTAAAAATGAAATTTTTAGCTGGTATTTTTGGGATGTTACAAGTTGGTATCAGAGCCCTGGTTTGAGGGATTCGGACACACCTTCGGGGGTGTCTGGACTCAAATCGAGGGATTAAAAGATTTTTATAAAGAAATGATTTTCTAAAGACTAAGTAAAAGAGTTTCGAGAAAGAAAGAACAAGGTGTGTGATGTGCGCGACCGGCCGAGCTCAAGTAAGTTTTCCCCAAAGTACCCATACAAGTTATTGTTATGATTGTCAGTTCCAGTTTCAGTAGAACAGCATGCTAGAATAGGACTAAGGATCTAGGAATGATGCCTTATGTGCCTGCTTTATGTGTTCCAGCTTTATGAGAATTGCATGCTAGTACAGATCAGTCAGTATGATAGCCAGAATAGTATATACTTGATTATGTGTACTCAATGCATGAATGCTGCTTGCTATGTGCTTTTAGGAGTTCTAGTTGTCTCTCACTAACTAGTAAACGAATATGTTACATTACATATTGCAAGGACTAAATAATTTCAGGAGGTTGGGTCTAGCCCTGCTTCGTAGCTCTTGTCTGAGTCCAACCGTTGTAGGGTAGGACCTCTCAATCGAAGAATTATCTAGTCTGAGTAATATGTAATAGTATTCGCGAGCTAGTTAGGGAAAGAAAGCAGGGACTTCTTGTGCAGCTGATGGCAGAGAGTGGGATGGCGATTACTTAGGGCAAGCCTAGGGCGAGAGTAGCACGAGAACCGCAGTATTAGGAGAAAGGACTTGGTTGAGTTGAGGCAATTCTTGAGGAAAGTACGGATAGACGTGGAAGGTAGTATGGGCCCATACTACTGAAAGCGGAGGATCCGTACTCGATTCAAAAAGGGCCGAGACGAGACCGGGGACTTGTGATATGTATGTGAGCCTCGTTAGTGGAATATAGTTTGATGGTGGTTATGCTATGTTTTGTAGTATGGTGATCACACGACAGGGAGCGGGAGGCTCAGGATCAGGATCGGGTTCGGGTTCAGGGTCCGAACCAGTTGATGAGGGTCTACGCGAGTTCATCGCGTCAGAGATTACCAGGGGCATCCTTGAGTCGACTCCCATCATCTTCAGGTCGATCAAGGAGGGTATTGTAGAGTTGATGGAGGATCGTCTCAGGGCATTCAGGAGTGATATGGCGGCTAGCCAGTCAGGATCACGCACACTGTCCTTTAAGGACTTCAGGGGCAGTGGTGCATCAGATTTCCATGGGGCGAAGGACCCCATTGCTGCCAGACGATGGATTGCAGACCTTGATTCTGCACAGCTGATCAGCTTCTGCCCCAAGGGGTCGAAGGTACGATTTGCAGCAGGGTGTCTACGTGACAGAGCTAGAGATTGGTGGGAGTCGGTTTGTGACTCTTTGGGAGCCGCGGCCATTGAGGCTATGACATGGCCGGACTTTGTGACACGATTCAGGACGGAGTTCGCGCCTGCGGTGGAGCTCCAACAGTTGGCACGGGAGTTCTTGGATATGAGGCAGACGACAGAGACAGTGGCGGAGATCACCGCCAAGTTCCGGGAGAGGGCGTTACTGGTACCTCAGTATGCGGGTGATGAGGACATGAGGAGGACCCGCTACCACGACATGCTCCGAGCCGACATCCGGGAGCATGTCAGTTTTTCAGCTTGCCCTACCCTAGAGTCCATGATTGCCAGGGCAAGGGAGAGGGAGATTGATCTGGGTCACATTCTGAAGAGAAAGGCTGAGGAGGTACAGATGACTAGGGCTTCGGGGAAGAAGCCCAAGGGATCAGATCTGGGCCCAAGAGGCCCACCGAGTCGTAGCCGCTACAGGAAATGCGGCAAGTTGCATGAGGGACCATGCAGGTTAGGATCGTCAGGCTGCTACAAGTGCGGCAAGACGGGGCACTTTAGCAGGGATTGTACTGCTCCTACTTCGGTATTTCAGACGTCCGAGTTGCTGTGTTTCCACTGCAACCAGAGGGGCCACAAGAGGGCCAATTGCCCTCAGTTGATAGTAGCAGCGCCAGTACAAGCGCCAGCTCCAGCGACCCTGCGGATTACGAATGGCCGGCAGGGCAAGGCAGAGGCTCCGGTGGTGAGGAGCCGGGCATTTCAGCTGACGGCCGAGGAGGCACGCGCTGCACCCGATGTGGTGACGAGTATGATTCTTTCCCTCTGACCTATTTATATGAGATTTATGATATTGATATGTGCTCTGTGTATATACGTTTAGGATCGTTCCATGTGAACGATATTCCAGTCCAGGTGTTGTTTGATTCGGGGGCTACCCGATCCTTTGTTTCTCTTGCACTTAGCAAGAAGTTTCCTGAGTCCTCGGGCATGTTGGATTGCCCTTTTGAGGTCGAGATTGCGGACGACCGGTCGGTGCGAGCATCAGAGGTCTTCCGAGATTGTGTATTGAGGTTGTTCGAAGAGCGGTATTTGGTTGACCTAGTTCCCATTCCATTGCGGGGAAACAAGGTCATTATTGGTATGGATTGGCTGAGTCCCAATGGGGCAGTGATAGATTGCGCGCAGCAGTTAGTACGAGTCAGAGCCCCAAGTGGGGGAGAGTTAGTAATTCAGAGTGAGAGATCACAGCGAGGGCCAGCCTTCTGTTCGGCAGCGAGGGCAAGGCGTTACCTTCAGTAGGGTTGCGCAGGATATGTCGCATGTGTCATGGACACCTAGGAGGTGGGTAAGGCGACGGTGGGCGACGTGCCCGTAGTACGAGAGTTCTCGGATGTATTCCCCGAGGAGCTGCCTGGGATACCTCTGGAGCGACAGGTGGAGTTCAGGATCAACCTAGTCCCTGGTGCGGCTCCGATAGCCAAGGCACCGTATCGGTTGGCTCCTCCTGAGATGCAGGAGTTGTCTACACAGCTTCAGGAGCTGTTAGACAGGGGTTTCATTCGACCGAGCAATTCACCCTGGGGAGCCCCGATTCTGTTTGTGAAGAAGAAGGACGGGTCGCATCGGATGTGTATCGATTATAGGGAGCTGAATAAGGTAACAGTGAAGAACCGCTACCCACTCCCGAGGATTGACGACCTCTTTGACCAGCTTCAGGGAGCATCTTGGTTCTCCAAGATAGATTTGCGTTCAAGGTATCACCAGGTGAGGGTCAGAGAGGAGGATGTGCAGAAGACGGCATTTCGAACACGTTATGGCCACTATGAGTTCGTGGTGATGCCTTTCGGGCTCACCAATGCTCCTGCCGCGTTCATGGACCTCATGAACCGCGTGTGTAGACCGATGTTAGACCGGTCGGTGATAGTATTTATTGATGATATCTTGGTTTACTCCAAGACGCGAGAGCAGCATGAGGATCATTTGCGAGAGGTTCTAGAGACCTTGAGGAGGGAGAACTTGTATGCCAAGTTCTCCAAGTGTGAGTTCTGGTTGCATGAGGTGCAGTTTCTTAGGCACCTTGTCAACCAGAACGGGATTTCGGTGGATCCGGCCAAGGTGGAGGCCGTGATGAGATGGGAGGTTCCGAAATCTCCATCTGAGATTCGGAGTTTCCTGGGATTGGCTGGCTACTATCGGAGATTCATCCAGGATTTCTCCAAGATAGCATTACCCCTGACCAGGTTAACGAGGAAAGCCGTGGTCTTTCGTTGGGGGCCTGAGCAGCAGGCAGCATTCGAGACACTGAGACAGAGATTTTGCGAGGCGCCAATCTTAGCCTCGCCAGAGGGCATGGAGGATTTTGTTGTATACTGCGATGCGTCCACCTCAGGTTTGGGCGCAGTATTAATGCAGAGAGGGCATGTCCTCGCCTACGCGTCGAGGCAGCTGAAACCTCACGAGGCGAACTACCCGACGCATGATTTGGAGTTGGGGGCCATTGTGTTCGCCCTCAAGATTTGGCGTCATTACCTCTATGGGGTTCGCTGTACGATTTACACGGACCCCAAGAGTTTGAGGTACCTCATGGACCAGCCAAATCTGAATATGAGGCAGCGTCGGTGGCTTGATGTGGTAAAGGATTACGATTGTGAGATCCTCTACCACCCAGGGAAGGCCAATGTCGTGGCCGATGCGCTTAGCCGCAAGGCAGCACCGATCAGGGATACCTGTTTGAGGATGACGGTGGTGACTCCGCTTCTGGAGCGGATCCGGGAGGCTCAGCAGGAGGCTATGAAGGAGGAACATCGGAAGAGTGAGCGGATTGTGGGACAGGTTTCCTCCTTCGACCATGACAGCAGGGGATTATTGACATTACACCGCAGGGTGTGGGTTCCATACCTCGGAGGCGTGCGCCAGGTTCTGATGGAGGAGGTGCACAAATCCCGATTCTCCATTCATCCAGGGGCAACGAAGATGTATAGGGATCTTTGTTTGGACTATTGGTGGCCCTGCATGAAGCGGGATGTAGCATGGTACGTTGAGCGGTGCCTGACCTGCAGGAAGGTCAAGGCCGAACACCAGAGACCGCACGACAAGATGTAGCCGTTGGATATCCCGCTGTGGAAATGGGAAGACATCACGATGGATTTCATCACCAAGCTTCCCAGGACCGCGCGGGGAGTGGATTCGATATGGGTCATCGTCGATCGGTTGACCAAGAGCGCCCACTTTATCCCGATTCAGGAGAGCATCTCGGCCGAGAAATTGGCCGATATCTACATCAGAGAGGTAGTGGCACGACATGGGGTGCCAGTTTCAGTGATTTCGGATAGGGATGTGCGGTTCACTTCCAGGTTCTGGAAGAAGTTTCATGACGAGCTGGGTACTCGTCTGCATTTTAGTACAACCTTCCACCCGCAGACGGATGGCCAGAGCGAGCGGACCATCCAGACTCTGGAGGACATGCTGCGGGCGTGTGTTTTAGACTTCGGTGGTAGCTGGGATGCCTATCTTCCTTTAGCCGAGTTTTCATACAATAACAGCTATCACACGAGTATTGACTGTCCTCCCTTCGAGATGTTGTACGGGAGGAAGTGCAGGACCCCGATATGTTGGGGCGAGGTTGGACAGAGAGTCATGGGGAGCACCGAAGTAGTGCTCAAGACGACAGAGAAGATTCAGCAGGTCCGGAGCAGGCTTCAGACTGCTCAGAGTCGGCAGAAGAGTTATGCCGATAGGCGCCGATCAGACCTGGAGTTCCAGGTCGGGGATATGGTTCTCCTGAAAGTGTCGCCTTGGAAGGGCGTCATCCGATTCAGGAAGCGGGGAAAGTTGGGTCCCAGGTATATTGGACCGTTTAGGGTTGCAGCCCGAGTGGGCAAGGTGGCATACCGGCTGGATATGCCAGCCGAACTCAGTCAGATCCACAGCACTTTCCACGTCTCCCAGCTGTGGAAGTGCCTGGTGGACGACTCAGCGGTGGTACCTTTGGAGGACATCCAGGTTGATGACAGCCTGAATTATATCGAGCGACCTGTGGCTATCCTAGACCGAAAGTCGAAGGAACTGAGGAACAAGAGGGTGGAGCTGGTGAAGGTGCAATGGCAGCACCGGAAGGGCTTGGAATGGACTTGGGAGCCTGCGGATGAGATGGTGGAGCATTATCCGGAGCTGTTCCGGGAGGGAGCGGCAGACTTCGAGGACGAAGTCTAAAATAAGTGGGGGAGATTTGTAACACCGGATTCCTGGTACGATTTTATTTAAGTATTTTCTTAAATTTTTGCCATGAACTCGGCGAGTCTGCGTCCCGACTCGCCGTGTAGCAGCGAGGTGGAAAAGGGATTTAAGCGGGGAACTCGGCGAGTCGACATATGGACTCGGCGAGTCCACCTGTCTGGATGAAACTCTATTTTCAGACATTGCACCCTATTTAACCCATTCTAAAACACCCATTTCGTCCCATTTTCCTCCCAGAGAGCAGTAGAGAACAACCCTAGCCCCTTTAGTGTTCTTGAGTGATTTTGATCTTCCAAGAAGGTTTTGGAGCTTAGAAGAAAAAGGAGGAAGTTGGAGTGTTCCAGAAGTGAAGGTAGATCCAAAATCTACTCTGGGGAAGGCATCAAATTAGGTAATAAAGCCCTCACTTTGCTCATTAGCTCTTAGGTTCCTTTTTGTCCCCAATGGTTGATCTTCAAGCCTTAAAACCCCCAGATTTCGTGTGTATGTGTGATAACCAGACCCTAGGAACTGAGACCCATGAGTTGGATCAGTTGCATGTCTCAGATTTGGCCAGATTGGGTGAAGAGTCGAAGGAAACTCGACGAGTGCCAAAGTGCACTCGGCGAGTTCCATGAAGATGGCCTTAGACTCGACGAGTTGGATGAACAACTCGGCGAGTCCTATGAAGATTTCCTGGTACTCGGCGAGTCGTTCTTCAAACTCGGCGAGTCCCTTGAATATAGCCTTGAACTCGGCGAGTTGTTCTTCAAACTCGGCGAGTCATATGAACTGTCACTAGGATAAGAAGGGTTTAAGTGTAGGAGGTCCAACCATTCGTAGTCGCACGTGGAATTAGCAATTTAACGTGAAGCTATAGTCCCAGAATCTCCAAATCTCCAAGGTTGATGTTCTGATGGAAGATTGGAGCGAATTGTGAGATCTGTTCGTCGGACTCGGCGAGTTCCCCCCTTGGACTCGGCGAGTTCCCCCCTTGGACTCGGCGAGTCCAGTCGCGGGTTTGTTAGTCGTCCCCGTTTAGCGAGTCAGGCTGACTCAGTGAGTGGGAACAGGGACCCGATGAGTCAGAGTCGGGCTAGACGTAGAAGGACTCGGCGAGTCGCTATATGGACTCGGCGAGTCCAGTCAATCAGAGAGTTGACTTTGACCAAGAAGTTGACTTTGACCAGTCATTTGACCTAAGGGGTATTTATGAGTACCTAATCCATGATTACAGATTTATAGCCGGAGGGTTATCGGTGCGGCAGCCAGGCGTAGGTTGAGCAGGTTTTCAGCAGCTACCCTCGAGGTGAGTTACCTTCCAGCAAAAGTGGGTCTAAGGCCACAATGCCGGCCCACTAGTAGGAGTCGTATGATAGATGACTGTCTGTGTGATAATCATATAGGTTTGTTACTACCTGATATGCTTTATGTGCTAGCAGATTATGATGTATGGGTTATGTGATATGTTATTATGTGGTAGTAGTAGTAGGGGGTGAAACAGTCCCCGATCCGGTCGACAGGACCGAAGTGGTAGGCCAGCACCCAGATATGCTAGGCAGTATCCGGTCGACAGGACCGAAGGGGAAGGTCGGGCACCCAGAAATGCCCGACAGACATGTATGCTATGTGATTGTATGGTATGAGGTTCGTTGGGGGAACTCACTAAGCTGCGTGCTTACGTTTTATAGTTTTGTTTTCAGGTACCTCTTCAGCTAGGGGAAAGGAGCCGGCGCGGTAGCGGCATATCACACACACTCTTGTTTCCGCACTATGGATTTTCTGGGATGTACTCTGAATATTTTACTATGATGTTACCGGTTTTCGGACATGAATTAATATTATGAATGTTTTGTAACGATGTTTTATGTATTAACCTAATTTAAAAATGAAATTTTTAGCTGGTATTTTTGGGATGTTACATGGCAGCTTACCAGTTGGAGCTACCTGCGGAGTTGAGCCAAATCCATAACACCTTCCACGTGTCCCAGTTGAGGAAGTGTGTGGCCGATGAGACGGCAATAGTACAACTGGAGGACATTCAGGTAGATGCGAGCCTAAACTACATTGAGAGGCCGATCGCGATTCTAGATCGAAAGGTGACGGTTCTGAGGAACAAGGAAGGGCCCCTAGTTCAGGTCCAGTGGCAACATCAGAGGGGATCCGAGTTGACTTTGGAGCCGGAGTCAGAGATGCGGGAGCAACATCCAAAGTTATTTGCTGAGCATGACTTTAAAGGCGAAGTCTGATTCTAGTGGGGGAGAATTTTAACATCCGGGTTCCCAAGTATAATATTTTATTATTTAATTTGAGATTTGTGGAGTGACTCGACGAGTTGGTGCCTTAACTCGTCGAGTAGAGTCGCGGCTGGTGACGTGGATTAATGAATGGACTCGACGAGTCTGTGAGGTGACTCGCCGAGTCAGCGCTGCTGAAGGAAACCCTAATTTCTCGGGCATGAGGCCTATTTTAAGGCACTTATAGCCTCCCTTTGCGGCCATTTTTCCCAGAGAGAAACCCTAAACTATCTTTGAGCTTATAGAGAGAGGGAGAGAGCTAACCTTTAGATTTTTGGTGTATCTTTGCAAGGAAAGGAGAAGGTTTCAAGCAAGGAGCAAAAGAAGGTTGTTAGATCTGTCAATATACATCCAAGGGCTTCTGTTAGAGGTATCAAGTCCGAACCTTCCTCTCTTGTTTGAATAGATCTCTCATTTTGAAGATCAGGGCTTCTTTTCTTTATATTTTCGGACTTTGAGGATTTGGGGTTCATGAGGAGGCTTGAACTCCAGATCTGGACCTTAGGAGGTCCCTAGCATCTAGAGGTTCCTGCTTTATTCAGCCTTGGGGGAAATTTACGAGTGAAAAACCCATTTAGATCATGTTCTTGGCATTTCATGCCCAAAATGCCATGCATGGACGTAAAGTCTATGTCTTTACATGATAAAGGAGTCCTGAGAGTGTGGATCTGGAGTTTGGGAAAGTATCGTGCCTTAAAATTATCTGAATGCAAGTTGAGTCTGAATGGACTCGCCGACTTAATGAGCCAACTCGGCGAGTAGATTAGGGTTTGTCACGATGAGCTTTACCATGCGATGGCTCGGCGAGTTAGGGGTTAACTCGACGAGCTGGACCTTCATGAGATTACTAAGAACGATGGGACTCGACGAGTCGCACGAGTGCACTCGGCGAGTCTGGTCAATTTGGGCTGTTGACTGGAATTGACTTTTGTTGACTTTAGGGTTGGTCAAATGAGTAATCGAGGTCAGGAAGGGGTAAAGTGGTCTTTTACCCATGTCTAGGGCTAAGAGTGTAAGGGAGACCAATGAATGGTGTAGTCGAGTATGAGGAGGGTATTAATTAGAGATATTATCCTTGTGATAGGCGGAGGCTAGATCGAGGATTCCGAGCACAATATTTCACTAGCTAGCTTACGAGGTGAGTCTTCTCACCATACTTTGCCTAGGGTGGTATCTATGTGTGACCTGAGGGTCTTATGTGTTTATTTGAGTACTATGATATTACTGCATTATGTCTGTGTGATTATGTTATGTGTGTTCAGAGTTACAGAGTTAGGACCGGAGGGTCCATCAGAGTTGTGGGACTGGAGGGTCCCACTGAGACACATTGACCGAAGGGTCTTACAGAGTTATAGCATTGAGTGGCTAATATGTTGTATGTGGTATTTTGGGGAATTCACTAAGCTTTATGCTTACCGTGTTATGTGTTATGTGTTTCAGGTACTTCCGAGGATCGCGGGAAGGCACCGACGTGATTGTACACATTTGTTCGAGATTATGTTGAGGGTTCTGGGATTTGAATTTTGATTTATGTTGATATTGAAACACTTATGGTTTTTATGAAGTATGATATATGAATTTTATGTGTTTTAGCAATGAAAAATCTGGTTTGAAATTTACATTGTTACACCTTTTCTGATCAATTCATCCATAAATTCTATAATTTCTGAAGTTTTTCTGATAATTCAACCGTACATCAATGGCGAATTTCAATATGAACACGATGACGTCTTTTTCTCATTTCCTAGGATCTTCAACAAAGATTCCTATGCTTATTCCAAAGTATTATGATAAGTGGGATGATCGCATGGAAGACTACTTGAATGGACTCGATGAGGAGCTTTGGGATTTTATTTCAGGAGATGTTCTTCCTCCAGCGAATGTTCAAGCTATTGGTTCATCTGCTTCAACTCAAAGTGTTTCTGAACAATCAACAAGGCTGAAGAAGAATGAGAAAAGATGTATGAGAGAGCTTCGTGGTGCTCTTCCTCCTGTTGTTTATAACTACGTTCGTAGTTGTGAATCTGCAAAAGAAATCTGGAATACTCTCAAAGAGAAGTTTCAAGGGAGTGAAAAGACGAAAATCAATTCTGTGAAGCATTGTTTGGTGGAATTGAAAGAGTTCAAGCAAAAGGAAGGTGAATCTATCGAACTTTATTATGATTGCTTGAATGAACTTATCTACAAATGTAGTCGTAATTGAATAACCAGGACAACCATGGAGTTTAATCTCACCTTCATTATGGGACTACGAAAAGAATGGCGAAATGTTAGTCTCATGGTGAAAACTCAACAGAGCTTCGATACCTCAACTTTGAATGATCTTTACAATTTGCTGAAAACTCATGAGCCAGAAGTTATCGAAATGGCTGAAGAATCGAAGATAAGCTTGGGTGGACCACTTGCTTTGGTATCGAAAGTATCTGAGAAAGAAGCCACTGAAAAAGAGAGTTATGATGATGAAGGCTTGATTGTTAACTCAGATGACGAAGCCATTGCTTTTTACTCCAGCAACAAAGTAAAGAAATTTTATAAAAAGCCATTTGGTTCGAAAGTAAGGACTGGTGAGGTGAAACTGAGTTTTGCTGGGAAAGTGAATGAGGAGAAGAAGTTCAAAAAGAAAGAATCAAAGTCTAAAGATTCGAACGTTGAAAAGAAGCTCAAAGGTGACTCATGTGTCGACGGTCACTATTTTCATGGTGCAGATCACATGGCAAGTGACTGTATGCTTCGAAAGAAAGAGGAGAAGAAAAGTAAGATCAAAGACGAAGGATATTATGTCGAACGACTGGAGGAAGTGAGAGCAAAAGCAAAAGGGTTATCTTTGGTGGTGAGAGGAGAAGATGATGATGAAGGGAAGTATCAAGTTTGCTCATCAGGCTATGATGATGACGAAATGCGTAATCCTACGCATGGCGCAATGTATGCGAAGTTTGAGGATGAAGATGAAGAGAATGTCACTGGTCGTTGCTTTATGACAAAAAGTGGAGACAAATCACCAATGACCACGAAGGTACGTTCTATACTTCAATCGTTTAATATTCCTTTGAATGCTTATGATTCTGAATTAACTACTTTTGATGATACTGTTGCTTATTTTGATAATTTGGTTATCTCTGCTAGTAATGAGGCTAAGAAATCTAGTACTCAATTACTAGAGACATAGAAGCCGTTGGATTCGAAGAAAATGAAAGTAGAATATCTAGAGTTACAAATAACTAATCTCATGTGTGATAGGGACAATTTGAATAATGATGTTCGTATGTTATTAGCTCAAAGAAACATATATTGTAATTCAGCTAAGAGACTATATGCAAAGTTAACTACTTTACATCACTCTTCTGATATAAGCAAAGAGCAACATAGGAAGTTATTACCATTCTTAGCTTTTGAAAGAGAAAAGATTGATTATGTGTCTTATGATTGTGAAAAGACAATAGCTGAGTTTGATAAAGTTCCTGATAATAGATTTGCTTATGGAATTGTTAAAATAGATGAATTTGTGGATGCTAATGAATTAGTTGACATTGTGAATGAAACCTTCACCAAGGATGAACAAATAAAGATTTTGAAAAGAAATGAGAATTCGAAATCTGATTCCCAATTTAATTTTGCTGATATCGAAGATAATTATGAAAATATTAGCGAAATTAGTGAAATCGAGGAAGAAGAATCTATCGATTGTTCTCAGTTGTCTGTCATTAATGTCACATCTTTGACTAAAGGCAAAGAAAAATATAATGATTCAATGGTTAAGACTGACACTGATCAAGCCTCAACTTCGAAAGTTTGTGATTTCGTTCATGTAAATGTCAAAGATAGTCAAACTGACAGTAGTGATGATGAGAAGGATGATGACGAAATTTCGAAAGAAAAAACCACCACAGAAGATGATTCGAAAGAAAATTAAATACCAAGAGTTGTTGTAGATCAAGTGTATGGTGAAACATAAAATTTTGACAAAGTGATGAAAGAAAAAGGTGCTCATTACCTAGAAACACATTTGGTTGTGTATCCAAATTTCAAGTGTACAAATGATGTTATCTTTCCAAACCAAGTGTTTGTCACAATTGGGAATGTCGATCAGATCAAACCTAAGTTTAACAAATTGGTAGAAGAAGATAATAAGCAAACATCAAATGAAGGTTTTTTCTCTAATCAAAATACAGTCGAAAATAATCTAACAAAGTATTCATACACGTTTCAAAGACAAACACCACAACGAACATGGGTAGAAAAATCAAAAATTTCGCAAGAAGTTCAAAAACAAGTTGAATTTGTGTCACAAACAGTGAAAATAAATTCACAAGAATTTAAAGATCATATTGACAATTATTTGAAAGAAAATGGAATTTCAAAAAGACAGGCACGAAAGAAAGTCTTTTGGCAAATTGTTGAGTCTCGAAAGAAACAAAACGATTTGAAAAAGAAAACAACTGAAAATAATGTGTCTGGAAAGGTTAAGACAAAATATTCATCAAGTTCATTTAATAAGAAAAATCCCGCTCTACCTAAAAAGAATGTGTCTGAAAGAACTTCACCAAATGATTTTTCGAAAACCAAAAGTCAAGAAACAAAGTTTTTGTCACGAAATCATAGTCAAACATCTCATGAAAAGAAGTTTTCAAATTCACAATCTTTGAACAAGTTTCATTCTACTAATCAAACAAGGTTTTCTCATAATGGTTTTTCAAAATCATTTCAATCAAAGAACAACTCATCATTTTTCCAACATCGAAGTCCTACACAGCAACAATTTGAGTCGAAGGTTGAAAATAAAAAGCATGATGAATTTCATTAAAAAAGAAATGTCAAATTCACACCTCAAAAACCAAATTTTCCTAATCCTCCTGCGAAACAAGCTTTCAAAGTTTCGTATATCAAGGGTCAATCAAATGTGAAAAACATAGATCACTGGCTTGAAGGAAAAGAGAAATCTTATCAATCAGGAAAATTCTCTCAGCAACAAATCAAAAGTGCTTATGAGAAATATTTGAATGAAATGTCGAATGTCAGTTCATCTTCAAAAGACTCGACATCTTTAGTCAAAGCATGGCATCCTGTTTCGAAAGAAAAGACCACAAAGACACAAGCTGAGAAGAAAAAGGTGAAAGTCAGTTAAAGTCCTAAACCTTTGAAATGTTATATTTGTGAGCCTTTACCAAATGAAGTGGACTTAATTGATAGTGTCAAATCTAAAGTTCGTAATTGGATTTTAGGTTCTTCATTTCATAATGTGTTTCAAACTAATCATAAAGGACCTAAACAGCCTTGGGTACCTAAATTCTTTCACTGATTGCAGGTTTTATGTGACGAGCAATATGATGAAAAATGGTATATTGATAGTGGTTGCTCTCCTCACATGACTGGAAGGAAAGAAAATTTACGTGATTTGCGAAGTTTGGAGAATGCAGGAGTTGTAAAGTTTGACAACAATCAAAAGTGTAAAGTTAAAGAATATGGTAAGGTGACAAATGGAAAATTCACTATTAATCGTGTCACTTATGTCGAAGGTCTTCAACATAACTTGATAAGTGTTTCGTAACTTGTTGTGGGCACTGACAATCAAGTGGTGTTTAATGAAGAAGGAAGTATAATTTCGAATGTCAATACAAACGAAGTTTTACTTAAATCCAAACGACATGGAGATATGTTCACTCTCGACATCAAACTAATAGTTGGAATTCCCTCGGTGTGCTTACTTTCGAAAGCTTTATCAGATGTTTGTTGGCTTTGGCATCGACGTCTTTCACACTTGAACTTTCGAAATATTAATAAACTAGTGGTAAACGATCTTTTTCAAGGATTACCTGTATTAAAATTTGATAATGATACTTTATGTGCAGCTTGCAAACAAGGGAAACAACATCTACAAGGACATCCAATTGTAATTGATTCGAAAATTGTCGAACCATTGGAACTTCTTCATATTGATCTTTGTAGACCATCGACTGTTGAAACTCTCAACAAGAAACGGTACATTTTAGTCATTGTTGATGATTTTTCTCGATTCAGTTGGGTTTATTTTCTCAGGCTGAAATCTGAAGTTGCTCAAGTAATGATTGATTTTTTCAAGAAAACTGAAACAAGTTTGAAGAAGAAGGTTCGAAAGATCAAGAGTGACAATGGCTCAGAATTTAAGAACAGTGTTCTTGATTCATTTTTAATTGAAAAAGGAATTTCGCATAATTTTTCTTCACCCTATACACCTCAACAGAATGGTGTTATTGAGAGGCGAAATCGTTCTCTTTGTGAAGCAGCACGGACAATGCTCACATATGCGAATCTTCCTCAATATCTTTGGGCTGAAGCAGTCTCTACTGCATGTTTTACACAAAATAGATCATTTATTCATCGAAGATTCAATATTACTCCTTATGAAATAATCAATAACCGAAAACCTAATGTCAAATTCTTTCATGTTTTTGGTTGCAGGTGTTTTATCATGAATTTCAAGGATAATCTTTCGAAATTTCAGTCAAAAGATGACGAAGGAATTTTCTTTGGTTATTCTCATAATTCGGTTGCATATCGAGTATTGAATAGACAAACTCGAAAAATTGAAGAGACATTCAATTTAACTTTCGATGATTATTATATTAAACAAGTTGAAAAGAGTTTTGAACAAAAACCAATTATTAATGAATCAAAAGTTGAATCTGAAAGTGTTAATTCGTCTGATTTTGATTATGATTTAATTTTTGGTGTTCCAGATAGGGCTGTTGATGTTGAAGTAAATGTTGAGGAAAATCAACTTCCTGGATCATCAAAGCATTCTGAGGATCCAACACTTACTCAGGATGATGTTGATTTAAACTCGACATCTCATTCTCGTGAATATAGTTAAAGTATGCAAAATGATCAAGTTGAGGGGGAGCATTCTGTCGAGGGGGAGAATAGGAGAATAAATGATTTTGTTGAGGGTGAGAAACATGAAAATGAAATTGTCGAGGGGGAGCTTAATATGTCGAATAATGATATAATGATAATATTTATGTTGCAGGTTCAGAGAATGATGAAATCTTCAAAGATGCGCCATTGGATTTTGATCTAGCATATCCACCTTTGGAAAAATGGACAAGAAATCATCCAAAGGAACAAGTGCTTGGTGATCCTCAAGATGGAGTTCATACAAGAGCTCAACTTCATGCTAAAAATGAGGTACTCAATACTCATAAGGAATTTTGCTTGTTCAATGTCTTTATTTCGAAAATTGAACCAAAAACAATCAAGATTGCTATGGAAGATCCTGATTGGATTGTTTCTACGCAATCTGAGTTGGCTGAATTTGAAAGAAATAAAGTCTGGCATTTAATTCCAAAACCAGATGATGTATATTTGATAGGATTAAAATGGATTTTTAAAAATAAAACTCATAAAGAAGGCAATATTGTTCGAAATAAGGCTAGGCTTGTAGTTAAAGGTTATTCGCAACAAGAAGGTATCGACTATGAGGAAACATTTGCCCCTGTCGCAAGACTCGAGGTTGTTCGAATCTTTTTAGCCTATGCAGCACAGAAGGATTTTGATGTTTATCAAATGGATGTGAAGTGTGCATTTCTTAATGAAGTTCTCAAAGAAACAGTTTATGTCGAACAACCACCACGTTTTATCAATTCTCAATATCCTGATAATTGTTATGTGTTAGATAAAGTTGTTTATGGGTTAAAACAAGCACCAAGAGCCTGGTATGCAACACTTACCAATTTTTTAAAACAATCGAAATTTAAACAACGGTCAGTTGATCCCACTTTATTTTGAAAGAAAGTTGGGAATCATCTTACGCTTGTTCAAATTTATGTTGATGATATTATTTTTGGCTCCACTGACCATGCTTTGTCTAGTGAATTCGAAAATTTGATGAAAAGCCAATTTGAGATGAGTGTGATGGCAAAAATAAACAACTTTCTGGAATTGAATATTCGTTAAAGCAGAGAAGGAATTTTTATTAATCAAGAAAAATACACAAAGAATCTAATTGAAAATTTTGGAATGACGAATAGCACAAAGTTACGAGTACTAATGGTGGTTGGAACAAGGCTCAATACTTCGTTAGATAAACCTGCTGTTGATATTACTTTATACAGAAGCATGATAGGTTCGTTACTTTACCTTACGGCAAGTCGACCTGCTCTTATGTTTTCTGTTTGTAATTGTGCCAGATATCAATTGAATCCCAGAGAACCACATTTAACAGCAGTGAAGAATATTTTTCGATACCTCAAAGGAACAATTTCGTTAGGATTGTGGTATCCTTCGAAAACTGGCTTTTTTATACAAGCTTTTATGATACTGATCTGGGAGGTTGTAGTCTTGATCGAAAAAGTACAAGTGGTGGATGTCAACTCTTAGATGGGAAGCTTGTAAGCTGGCAGTCGAAGAAACAAACATGTGTTTTGATTTCCACAGCAAAAGCAGAATATGTTGATGCTGCAGCTTGCACTTCACAAATAATTTGGATTCAATGTCAATTACGAGATTATGCTATAAACATGAAGAAGATTCCATTGTATTGTGATTCACAAAGTGCTATACGCATTTGCCATAATCCAGTACAACATTCCAAAACAAAGCATATTGCACTTCGTTATCATTTTATCAAGAATCATGTGGAAGATGGAAATATCGAAGTTCACTTTGTAAAAACAACTGATCAGCTTGCTGATATTTTTACAAAACCATTGGATGAAAAGTCGTTTGTAAGAATACTAAATGGATTGGGATTGATTGAAGCTAATTCTGTTCCTGGATTACTTTCGAAAGAATGACAAGGGAAAATGGTGCAAAAGTGTCGATTCAGTGGTGCTGAATGTTCATTCAGAGGAGACAGTTCATCATTCAGAGGTTACAGTTCACGTTCAGCGCTTCGACACGCTTCACTTTCGACATTATGAACGATCCGCTTAATCACAAAATTCCGTTAGTTTGGTACTAAATTTTTTTCGTTACTTTTATGTCGAAAAATTCAAAAACAACAAAAATATTTGTGTTTTTTTTTTTTTTGTTACTGTTATGTCGAAAAATTCCAAAATACCAAAATTACTTTTGTTTTATTTTTTTTTTTGCATTTTGAAAAATTCAAAAATATCAAAAAGATTTTCTTATTTTTGTTATTTTCATTTTATAAAAACAAAAATCCAAAAACATTTTTTTTGTATATTTTTTTCTTTCGCTTGTTGTGTAGATGCAGCGGAGCTTTTACTCAACATCATAACGAATGGAAAATTTTCTTGGTAGATGCTTGTTGTTTCCTGGGAAGGTATATTTTCGAAAACTATGTACTAGTTTAGATCTCCCTAGAAGCATGCTGCATTATGTTGACCAAAGCCTCAATAATGCTATGGGCTTCGAAGCCTTAATGGTTTTCTCATCATGAGAATTCCTTCCCAAATAGGCTATCTTCTCATTCATTCATGTGCTACCTTACTGTTCTCATATGAGTTAAGAGTTTACTGATGGGTCCAATCATAGCAGAGGTACGTTTGTTTCTTTTACCCAATCTTTTTCATCCTAAAATTCTTACACATTCACACACAAAGACATATGTCCAAGAGATCTCTGGTAAAAAACCAATCATGATCTAGTCATATCAAGATTCTGTGTTAATGATCTAACATCATGAGACCGTGATGAAAGTGAAATCCAAAATGTCACACCAAATTAAGGAATTGACGAGGAACTGTGTTCCAGAATTAACGAAACATTTGTTTCTGTACCTGTTTTCGATACTCAACATCATATTTTTTCTTTGTAGTAATCTTGATCAAATGTTCGAAACCCACGATATTTGTTACCCAACAAGATTTAGGACTAATTTTTGGTTCAAGGATATGATTTTTGTCTGAGTATCATTCTCAACCATAGTTACTTTATAAAATTGTCAAAGCTTACTTGTCACTGACTACACTGGTCAAAAAGGTAGTTTCGTTTACAACTTGTCACACTTATGTTTAGTTGTGCATTGTAACGAAATTTTAAGCCACCTTCGAATCCATGTTAAAAGAAGCCCTTCGATACTTATCAACAAGTATTCGATTGTAATTCACGGGAAGCCACACAAGCTGTTGATCATCTCTCTTGATGATTAGCGAAGTAATCTTTGCCCGAGGTTTATTTTCTTTTATGTCGATATTATATTTTCGACATCACAGATCCAAATTTTTTTAAAATTTGTTTCTTATCTTTTTCCTTGACACATAGCATTCACGAAATCCTTGAGGTTCTGAGTTTTACCAACTCAGGCTGATGATTTCGAAAGTCTGGCATATGACTTCGTTTTTAAACCCAAAAACGAAAGAGCCCAACCTCCAGTTCGAAGGTTTTTGGTACTTATCTAATGGGTACTCACAAAGAGACTTTTGATGTGACGGTTTGGTAATTGTGCACATTTATAGGGTATCGTGCTACTCACTTTATCTGACATGGCGTCTTTATTGGCTAATGGTGCAAATTTGAAGGGCCACATATCATGTTCATTAATGGTAACCGTTTGAGATTCAAATTAGGGATACATATAAAAAGGGCAATTGGGTCTTCATTCCAATTTTACGCTTACCAAATATTCTCAAAGACGATTTGTGCCCTCTTTTCTCTCTGTTCTTCAAGATTTTAAGAAAAACCCTAGTAATGGCTGCTCCTCAATCCAACACTACTGACGTCGTATCTTCACAACCCATCATGAAGATTCAAAGTACCAACTATCAAGTTGATGGTGATGTTTCTATATACCCAGAAGAACTCAAGATGTTGATAGTCGCCTTGAAACATTCACTTTTGTCTACTACAATGTATAGTTCTTTTGAAGTTCCGATGTCTTGGCTCTCAATTGCTGGTTCCACTGCTTCATACAACAAGACAATGGACAATGTGACATTCAATCTAGTGAATGACAAGAAGTTTTGTCTGACCAAGAAGCTTTTTGCCAAGATTCTCAAAATCCCTAATTCTCTACCTTTTTACAAAGTTACAAATGAACAAGTGCTACACATGTTCAATGAGATGAGTTATCAACCCACTCTTACCAAGATAAGCGAGTTCAAGAAGTCAAGCCTTCCCAGTATCTGCAATTTTCTTTTTGGCATTTATCTTCGATGTCAGACTGGTTGAAGTGTTTGCTTTGATAAAGGAAGACTGAAGGTGTATGCTATGGTGGCTGGAATATATTATGATCTAGCAGTGGATTATGCAACACAGATGTGGAAGGAGTTCTTGAAAAGTGTGGAGAATACTAATGTAGTGGATGGGGTTTCTTGTGCTAGGTATTGGAGTTTGATTCTTCGATATGCATATGAAAAGGAAGGTGTTCAGGTTCCTGCTGATGAACCAGAGGCAGAGTTTGTAAAATATCACTACCCAAAGACTATTGAAAATGATGTTACTGTGTTTCCATCAGTTGCTCGAATTCCAGATGGAATGCCCAAAAAGGTTGATCCAACGAATCCAGTGGTAATGGCATACTTACAGACTATTAGCCTTAATGATGAAACTGGAGTTTTACTACCAAGGTCTGATGAAGGTCCTTCGAAGAAATCTCGAAAGACAAAGAAGGTTGATGAAACTACTCCTGAGAAACCTGTTCAAGAGGCAAAAGTCACTAAGTCTCCAAAGAAAATGCCTGGAGCGGTGGTCAAAGTTTTGAAGAAATCAGACAAACATGGTGAGCCTGAAACCGTTGAGCCTACAAAGGAAATAGTTCCTTCGAAAACTGGTGTGTTCAAGCGTCTTAAAAAGAAAGCTTATAGGTCACGAAATTCTCCTGAACGGTCATCTAGCTTTTCACCATCAACGGTTAAAAAGCCTCATGTAACTCGAAAAGGTCTTGTTCTGCGTGAAGTTCCTATACCAGTTTCTCCATCCTCTAAGAAGCGAAGGGATGAGGATGTTGCAAAACATATTTCAAAGAAGACGAAGAAGAGAAAATTGATACTTCAGGGTGACTCAATGGAAGAAGAAGTTCCTGAAACTTCAGAGGGTAATGTTTCATCCAAGAAGAAATCTCCTGTCAAATCGACTTTCAAGGAGATAGGAATTTCAAGTAGCTCTGTGTAAACTTCTATAGTGGACACAACTACTATTCTTGGTGATTCCACAACATTATCGATTCCTAAGAAGACTTCGGTCATACCACCCGAGGTTTTGTTAACCAAGTCATTTCATGAGGAGGTTCGAACCTCAAGCATTCTTACACACGTATCTGATACGACTGTACATGTCAACATGGGTGAAGGAATCTCAAACAAAGAAAACCTAGTGTCTACTCAAGGTATTTTTGAAACTTCTACCATCACTTATAATACTTCTTTACCACCATTTATCACCACCATTTCTACATCCACTCATTCACCAGCATTTGATCAAGTCATGAATCAACCTATCACTTCTCTTTTTCTGTCTCAATCTACTGACCCACCCAAACCAATGAATGATGATGACACTGATGATGGAGGGTTTGGAGGATCATTTGCTGATCTCGAATTTGATCCTGAAGAAGAAGACATTCCAGATCACATGCTTATGTCGGGGAAACAATTCAAGATTCTCAACAGAAAGCTTAACTCCTTATTACAGTCATAAGCAGATGCTGGCAGCAAACATTTTGTGTCTGGCATTGAAGTTGATGTCATGCTTAAAGCTCAGGAACTTCGACTTCAACAAAAGTTGGATGTCATGGATAAAAACAATGAGCTTCGAGTAAAAGCTCAATCTGACACCTTCAATAGTTCAATCAAGGAGCTAAGGATGGTTGCAAAGGACCGAAATATTCTCTTCATTCAGGATGTGAAGACTATTCGAGAAGGGGTGAATAGCAAGCTTGAGGAATTGAAGGTTGATGTGGCAAAAGAGATTAAAGAGCTGCATACCAATTACTCTTCTCTACTTTTGAAAGTAGATATTGTTGCAGGGGCTGTAACAAAAGTTGTAGAGTGGTATTAATCTCTTCTTCCCAAGTTTGATGAAAAAGCAACTGGTGATATTACCAGTTTTGGGAAGCTTGATTCTATGCTTTGTGAATTAAAAGAGATGATTTCGAAGTTTGGGTCTTTATCTATTTTAACTTCTGAGTTATTAACTCAGAAATTTCATTCATTCGAAACTATCATTCAGAAGGAGTTGGCCCCGTTGTTAAAGTTCATAAATATCTTACCAACGAATGCCCCGCCTGTTGTCACAGGGGTGCAAGGGGGAGAAAGGAAGGTTGTTGGTAAAGGAGAAGGTGCTTCTGGGAAAACGAATGAAGAAGCAAAGGTTGTTGGTAAAGTTTTTACAACTCATATTCCTACACCAAAACCAACAATTTCGAAGGCTGAACCGGTGATGGCAACTACAACAACTACAAGGCCAATTACTAAAGGCATTGTAATTGGGTCAACAGGTGAAGGGAGTTCTTCAAAGCCTAAGAAAACTACAACAAATCAAAATAGAGGAAAAGGAGTTGTTGTAGAGAAATCAAAGGAAGAAATAAAAGCTGAGATTGATGCAGAAATAGAGAAACAATGCCAAATTCAAAGTATATTGAGGCTTTGTCAAAATGATCCTCCTACTTTGAACAAAGGTGATCCAAGAAAGCTGCATAGTACGAAAATATCGATGCGAGAGTTGCTTACAACGAAATGTATGAGTTCGAAAAGAAGCCAAGAAAAAGTTATCCTATCGAAAATTCTGACATGAATCAACTCGATTTTCCTGTCAATGAAATGATGTTTCTCACAGCTCAGTATAAGATTGTTGATCAATTCAAAGATAAAGATGACTTTATTCATATGAAGCTGAGATTCCACGCTATGTTGGGAAAGGATCAGGAAGAGGTATGTCACTCGTGAAGATTGTTCGAGTGTTGAGCATAACAAAGGATGTGATATTCGAAAATAAGCTACAGAATTTTCGATATCATGTTGTGCGGGAAAATACTGTTACTTTCGACTTCTCAATTGTTGATTTTCCTTTGATGAATTTGAATGATCTGATTCAAGTTGCGAACATTCTCAAAGACATGGATGCTTCGAAACTTCAAGGAACAAGTAAAGAAGTGCTACATTTGGGGTTAGGTCATATCAAGCTTTTCATAGACAATTACTATGATTGTCTAGCATTGAATGATGTTGAATTAGCATTATCAATGGGAAAAGAAATTACTGTTCCTAAATTTGTATTGAAGAGTCAAGTTGATTTAAAGAAATACGCAGATGGGGAGATACGTTTGAAGCCGTTGGGGATTGTTTTTGTTGGAAAAACCAAGAAGGGAAAACTAACAAAGTTCTTATTCCAATCATGTAATGTCGAAAGATATACAACTGCTCAATATACAAACTTAATTGTGCGTATGAATAGTTGTAAGAAGAATAATGATGGGGATAAAGTTGAGTTGAAGAAAGTCATGAACTGGTATGCTGAGATAAGAAGAACATTGAATATGGCTGCTCAAGTTTTGATAACTTGATTTTGACACTGCTTACAAAGGGGGAGATTGTAAGAGTTGAAGTTTGTTGTAAGGTGTCAAAAGTTTATGTAGTATTCGTGAATTAATGTAATGTTATTTACAAAGGCATCATTGTTTCGAATCTGTATTGTCTAGTCCTTTGTATTTGTTTGTATGCTTTCTATTCTCCTATAAATAGAAATGGATACAATAGTTAGATATAACTTTTGCTTGACTTCTGTCTAAAACACTTTTGTATTTGAGAAAGCATAATATGAGCTGAAATAGGATTATATTTACTCTCGGTGTTCTTATTTCATTTCAACTCTGATCTCGTTCGATTACTCGATTAAATAGCTACTACACAAGTACATACCCAATATAGTTATGGACTTAGACACTAATCCAACAGTCTCCCACTTGGATAAGTCTAATAACTATAGATGCAAGTACGACTTCAAAATCCGATTAGCAATCGTAGCTCTCAAAAGCCATTGTCGAACTCTAACACGTCCATTAGATAAGGGATCGTATAGTCCTCCGTTCTCAAGATATCGTGTGGACAATTACATGGAACACAGTCATACTTATTGTCCATCAGTTTGTTTCTCGATCTCTGATATATCTGACATAGAACTTAATTGAACACATCAACTCAGTCCTGACCGGGCCCGACACATAAGTCAAACCAAATCATCGAGGGGCCGAAGATAACGCTTTTACCCTCGCAGGATAAAAGGAACAGATAAACTTTGACTTATATGCATTTACTATTTACTCATCAAATCATACACAATAATGCGTTTTATAACATCAAGTTACTGATGTGTTTACGCATTATCAATGTACAACCAACTCGCAAACAGTAAATCATATATGTAGGTTTAAAGACTATATGATATTATCTTCTCATAATAACTCAAGATTAATTCCATGAAGTGATTCAAGTGAGCGCGGGTCTAATCCAATACTCAAATCTTATTTCATAAGTACTCATGAACGTTGTAGCAAACTTTTGCTATGTCTAATACACTTTAGACAGTCTACAAGCCAATTCATGACAGTCTTCTTTCATATCTACTTCCAACATATGAATGACTGTGGACAGTTTAAATAATCTTATTATTTAGGAAGTCAAAACATGCAAAGTGAAACAATAGTAAATAATAAACACAAGACAATAACTTTACTTATAAATAAAACACCTTTATTTAATCATCAAATGTTAATTACAATTTTCTATTACAAGTTTCTAAAAGCTATCTAATCACTAAAACTAATATAGTCCTTCAGCCCAATGCTCCTAGCGTGCTGCAAGTGCTTAACCCTACTCAGTCCCTTCGTGAGGGGATCTGACGGGTTCTCCTCTGACGATACCCTCTTAACTACGAGGAGTCCGTCTTCTACCCGATGTCTAATAAAGTGATATTTCCTGTCGATATGTATGGATCTGCCATGATTCCTCGGTTCCTTGGTCAAGGCAACTGCACCTTTATTATCACATAAAATATCCATACGCTCCTTTATGGCTGGCACAACCCCAAAGTCTCCGATGAAGTTCTTCAACCATATCGCCTTCTTAGACGCTTCGCTCGCTGCTATGTACTCTGATTCTCACGTTGAATCAGCTACGGTGTCCTGCTTGGAACTTTTCCAAGTCACTGCTCCTCTATTCAGGGTAAAGACCTAGCCCGACTGAGAGTGGAAGTTGTCTCGGTCGGTCTGAAAATTGGCGCCACTATACCCTCACACCCTTAAGTCATCACTCCCACCGAGGATATGAAACCATTCATTGATCCTCCAAAGGTACTTAAGAATATTCTTGACTACGGTTCAATGTGCTCTACCAGGGTTCCCTTGATATCTGATGACCATGCTCAAAGCGAAAGCCACATCAAGGCGAGTACAAGTCATATCATACATGATCGAGCCAACTGCGGAAGCGTAAGGTTCTCGACTCATTTCTGCTATCTCGGCTTCGGTACTCGGGCTTTGAGTCTTACTCAACTTGGTATTGCTTTGGATTGGTAACTCCCCTTTCTTGGAATTCTCCATACTAAAACGCTTTAGTACTTTATCTATGTATGTACTTTGACTAAGTCCTATTAGTGCTTTACTCCTATTTCTCACTATCCTTATCCCAAGAATATAAGCACCTTCTCCAAGGTCCTTCATACCGAAGCACTTCCCAAGCCAGGACTTTGTTGGGTTATGAGCATTCTAACACTCCTAAGTGTACATGCAACCCTAAATACCTTGGATCTATGTTTTCTCTATTATACATACAATTATGAACATCCAAGGTATTATCCTAATCTAGCATACAAAATAATAAATATAACAAGATAGAATACATACCTCTTTGATGTAGAATGTCTTCATGAAGCTTGAGTGCCTAGTGCCCCAAGTGTGACACCTCAAATGGTTCACACAACACCAAATACACTTGGAATAACTTGAGAGAAACTTGAACACTCCTTGAAATCGTCTAGCCCTCACACTCACACATTAGTGCACGATTTCTTGAGCCATGGGATTCTTTTATATGGTGGCTATTAGGGTTACACCATGTAACTCATAACTTTACCCATTCCTTATGCTCCATGGATTTTAACCTCCATGGAGTATCCATGGGTCACCCCATGGACTTAGTCCAACATAAGGAATCTTGGATCACAAGCCCACATATATAAGAATGAATGATTTACACAATCAACCCATATATTTAATTAGTCTCCTTTTGATCACTTAATTAATTCCAAATTAATTCTTGATCAATACTAATTAAATAACCTTATTAATATATTAGAACTTATAATATATTAACCAACCTTAAGTGTTATTTCTCTCATTATAGTCTATCCAAATGCATGATGCCATGCAACCCAAATGGACCATGCCGGGTGGGGTCAAGTCTTACCAATTATAGTTATGGACTTAGACATTAATCCAACAGTCTCCCACTTGGATAAGTCTAAAACTATTATTGCGTATGACTTCAGGAACCGATCAGCAATCGTAGCTCTCAAAAGCTTCTGTCGAACTCTGACCTTGTCGATGATCTCCGACCTTTGTCAATGACTTGTCCATTAGATAAGGGATCATATATTCCTCCATTCTAGATATCATATGGACTGAGACATGGATTATCAATCATTCTCTCTGTCCATTTGTTGTTTCCCGATTTCCGATTCATGATGACTGACTGATTGAACAAATCAAATCAGTCCTGGCTTGGCCAAGCACTCACATGTATCATCTTTAAATCATCGAGGGGCCCATAGATATCGCTTTTATCCCGAAGGTAAAAGGAATGGATAAACTTCGACTCATATGGCTTGTTCTACTACTTGTTGAATCATACACAAAGGCACGTTTTATAACATCGAGTTACCAATGCGTTTTCGTGCAATCAATGTATAACCAACTCATAGTAACAACTCATATCTCTAGGTTTGAAGAATATAAGATATTATCGTCTCATGATCACTCGTGATAAAATCCATGAAGTGATTCAAATGAGCGCGGGTTGAATCCAATACTCAGAACTTATGAGCACTCATGAGTGTTGTAGCACCACTTTGTCCACCAACTTGGACCTCTACAAACCAACCCATGACAGTCTTGATTCATATCTACTTCCAACATATGACCGACTGTGGATGGTTTGAATAACTTAATCATTCAGGAAGAGCGACTTAGTTATTCTGGAAGTCAAAACATTCAAAGTGAAACACAAGAATAAATGAATCAAATATGGTATCAAACCCTATGAATATAAATAAACACTTTTATTTATCACCATACTGGTTACTCACTATTCATTGTTTTAGTTTTATCAACTTTATACTTGAATTTAAAACAATAGTTGTCCCATGCTCTAAGCATGTACACTATGTTTTCTAAACACTAGTCATGCCATACACCAAGTATGCATACTATGTTTGTCTATGATCTTTACTTTGTAAAATAGATCAATTGAACATCACTCCAATGATCCTCTTTTCACAGTCCCAAATCCTTACTGCAAATGCAAGAATTCCAAATTCATGCCATTTACTGAAATCTTTTAGATTCTAAACTTATATGCATTGATCCTCTTAATGATTATGCACGAAGTCAGAAAGACTTGACAACAATCATTATAGAGCATTCCAAAGGAGATCAGCTCCTTGGAAACATCCTTCTTTCATTAAGTTTCCTAATCTTACACAGATTGAATAATTTCTAACTTTGAAACATTTCCATATTCCATTTTGACTATCACTTCTGAACAAGAGTTGCCTCCGTACAGATTATGTCAATATGGTCCTTCCAGAATTAACATTATACTTCCAACTGTCCTTGAGCAACCAATCTTTGGTAAAACTTAGATTGTCCTCGACAATTGCTTAATCATTTTAGTCATATCCAATTCTAGACCTTTTCCCTTCATAATGCCCCAGGCATTTGGAAAATTTTAGAAAGGATGAATATAGCACATGTAATCGATCCTATATCCGAAGCATATGGGACACGATTCATGATGTATCACATAAAGACTAAACCAGTCTTTTGCTATAATATTTCCATTTCAATTTGCCAAGTTCTCAAAATTCAGATTATGAAAAGGGATGCCGTAATCATAATCGAATTTTAGAACGCAAATAATGGACCCATATATAGAATTTCCTTATGTTGAGCCATTCCAACATGAAATTCATATATATATCCTTGATTAAATACGATTAAAATATCAATCTAAGCTTTTAGAATTGAAATGAAGTATAATTTCCTCTCCCTTAATTATAGCAAAACAACTTTTTCAACCCCTGCAACCTCACGAATTGAAACTTTTGTTTTCTATAATTAACATTGCTAACTTGCAACCTTTGTCATAATTATCATGCTCCCACTAACATGATGATTATTAGCATAACACTTATGCTCCCACTAGCTTTGACATGTACTCAGAAATCAGTTGACTTTCCTACCAAAGTTCAGATTTCTGATACTAGATTGTTTTGATAAAACTTTATCAAAATCATACACCTCTCTTAGATAGCTCACATGTGTGTCTAAACAATTTTAGAACTATGAAAAGGGATGTCGTAATCATAGTCTCAATTGTTTAGACCTTTTCCACTTCTCAGAAGTCCATGTTAGTGTGCCGGTAAACCACACACGCTCTACTAACGACTTTGAGAATGCAAATATCACAATTGCTATCTAGCTAAAATCTACTTAGTGAAAGTGTTTCCTCACCATCATTTTCATGAATCGGAGAGAAACCTTATGACACTTAGATTTAATAGTGTATGTGTTCTTATCCATGTGAATTTGTCAAAACCATAATCACAAGACAAGGTTAGTGACAAATCCAAACTCATATTGATTAAGCTTGTGCAATCTTAAATTCTTGCCATTTGGCAGCTCAGGTGCCTGCCATTGCTTCCAAGTAGTTGTGCAACCAATTGAGAACTCTCAGAACTCCTATGCAAAGCCAACTTGAATAGGCACAAAAATTTCAACACGATAGGTTATAAACCTCAAGTCGTGTGCTAGTGAAGGACTTTAGGTTTTATTCTTGATTAAGTCTTGAAACTTTCAAGAGCTTTAAGACTCCCACAGTCCTCTTGACATATAAGACTCCCTTGTCAAATATTCAAGAGATAGTGCAGATTCTTTATCAAGACTAACACTTTACACAATTGGCCTAAGTTGGTCTCTGTTTTATCCAAAACATCACAACTTACCAATTTCAAATGTACAAGAGTAGATAACCTTTTACTCTTACATTTGACTAGTGTTAACAAACCCTCTTTAAGATATGTCACTCAAGTTTCAATCTTGGAGTATGACTCTAAGAATTGTTTTGGAACGAAGTATGACTCATCTTTTTGATTTAACCATTTCAACAATTCATGACTCCTCTTCTTAGTCATAAGAATGCACTAAGATGACTTTAGAGGACCAATTGTGATATGGTATCTTAATCATTAAGATGATCATAAACATGATACTAAAGTACTCTCCTATCTTTTCAGATTTGAGAAACTTTTATCTTTCTGCCATACTTTGATTCTTCTTATTCGTTCTGTCTCACATTGAAACTTCTCCAATGCTACAGACTTATACTTAAACTTATAAGTATAACCATATTTACTGAACTTAAGTAAATCATGACGAATAGTCTTCTTGATCTTTTGTGGTGGACTTGACCAGTGCACAAGAATGTGTACTCGATCCCTTAGTCCTTTCCTTATTCACATAAGGAATTAGTCTTAATTTTCCAAGCTGAAAGTTCTCATTCATCATACTATACAACTTGCATGATTCCAAGTTTCGGTCCAATTGAACCTTGGGTGATGAGAATCTTTCCTTATTTGGTAATATTAGATACTACCACAACCGAAAGAATCAAATCCATTTTTCCAATATTGCTATCAATGGAATCTTATAAGCAACAACTTTTCACAAATGCCATTGTAAGGATACTTAAAATAAATAAAATCAAAACCTTTTTCTTTTATTTTAAAACTTTGCGGAAAAACTTATCCTTACAATTCATATGAAAACCTTGTTGTTATCTATTCCTAAGCAATATAAATATCATAACTCTTAAGTAATAGCCCAAAATTCAGATCACCGAACCATGCGATTGAAATCCATCTTCGCGATCAGAATCAGCATGTACTTAATAAAGTTAGACAATGGACTTTACCTGAAGTAGAGCCAAACTTATTGACTTTAACATCCTTAGGTAAATTTGGCAGCTTCATAACCAATGCCCCTTCCTTTGGCAATAGTTACCTATGGACCCTTGATAATGGGACTATCTCAGACTTCGCCTCTCTCTTTACCATTGGGTCAACCGAGTTGACTATGGCCGATCCCTTTCCATTGGGAATAGAGAGCTTTACTGGATATCCAATGTCATCATTGTCAATGTCCATAGCGTTTTAGGAAGTTGATCTTAGCAAATAGATAAGATCATTAAGGGTCTTGTCTTAGTCATTTTCATAGGATTCCCAAAAGAACTCACTATGTGACTTAGAAAGTAGTTGAGCCACCAATTTTCTCAAGACTTTGACACCCAACTCTTCCGGCTTGTCAATATGTGACTACATCTCCATGATGTGATCACACCTAGACCTTGCCTTGCCAATAGGGCTTGAGTGACCTTAAACTTTTTAGGAACTTGTGGGTTAGGGAGAATAATTGGAGGAGGTGAAAGAAGTATGATATCCATGGGACATCATCTTCATTTAGGAAAGCTTGTTTCAAGAGATTTGGGAAGATCATAAATGTCTAGACCAGACATCTTTTTGGGAGATATTCAAGATAGTTGATTTAAAGTCCTTAATATGACACCCAATATGAAATATTAAGGCTAGGACCCAACAAACTATTTTATAACTTAGAAGAGGGATGCCGTAATCCAAGCTATAAAATATTTGAAGGTAGGTGAATGACGATTCACCAATTTCCACCATGAAAAACGAAATAATTTATTAGGTTTTAATTGGATTTGAAAGTCCTAGATCTTTGAGATTCATTGAACTGTTCAAAGGCATGTTTCAATCTCGAGTGTGCCCTTCAGGTTTTGTGACTGAGATGCCGAGGATCACAAAACAAGGTGTGAATAACCATGCAAATATACTTGATACCCTTAATATTTACCCCTTAATCAGTGTGCCGGTTAACCATACACGCTCCACCGATACTATGATAAATATTAAGTTACCCTTTGCCTACCTTGTTAAGTCCAGGTTAGTGTGCCGGTTAACCACACACGCTCCACTAACGACTTAAGCAAAGTGCAAAGTGTAATTTCATGGGTTAGCACCAAATTCACATTTTCCTAAGTAACTAAGATTGGGTATTAATAAGAGTTTAGTTACTTAGTATTTATCATTAATACTTTTAATGAAAGGAGAATTATAGTCCTTGTCCTACCCGTTCGGCTAACGACCCTCCACCAGTCAAGGAAGCGGTGGGTGAGAGTGGACACCCATTAAACTGCCATTTTATAGGCAGTAACCTTATACCCCCCTTATAGACCGGCTTCGTGAATGAGGCCTACTAACGGTAAGACTGACTTTACTCTTATACATATATATAAATATTATTAACTTATAATATTATAAAGTATAAGGGTTGAATTTTAACTTTTAAAATTCTAAGGGCTAACTTGGAATTAAAGTATTCATAAGTGAAAACTTTTCAAATTCCAAAACTTGAGGGCAAGTTTTGAAACTATTCAAAACTAATTAATTCCATAACTTATGAGTTTAAAGTAGTTTTAATTAAAAAAAAAAAAAAAAAAAAAAAAAAAAAAAAAAAAAACTCTTCAAGTTTCATAACTTGAGGACAAGTTATGGAAGACTTTAAACTAATTAATAAAAAAAATAACTTTTTTTATTGTAACTTATGGAACTAATTAAGGTTACACTTTTTTTTAATTTAATGAAGAGACTCTTGAACCTCCATAACTTGAGGACAAGTTATGGAGTCATAAAACCATTTAATTAGAACTAGACTCTTCATTTTGTAACCTTTGCCAACTTTTATGAGTTTTATGATTCTTAAATGTGACTTTTCATATAACTTGAGGACAAGTTACAAAAACACACTTTGGAATCAACTCTTAGATTAACATGGATTGAAAACAACTATTTCACACAACTTTTCTATTAATCTAAGAACCTCATAAGAACAAGATAATTCAAATCATCAATCTTCAAGAAATTAGCATGAACATACAAACTAATACAAATCTTGAAATTATGACAATTATCTTAGAAATTGGATTAGCATGAACATTACCACATCAAAAACAAGTTTATAAGTCCAAAAACATCTTAGGGTAATGTTCCTAGTCCAATTCCAGCCAAAACAATCGAATATATGCATCCAACTCGATTTTTCAGCTACTTTTGCAAGTATAACAAGAAAACAAGCCTAGGCTCTGATACCACTGTTGGGTTATGAGCATTCTAACACTCCTAAGTGTACATGCAACCCTAAATACCTTGGATCTATGTTTTCTCTATTATACATACAATTATGAACATCCAAGGTATTATCCTAATCTAGCATACAAAATAATAAATATAACAAGATAGAATACATACCTCTTTGATGTAGAATGTCTTCATGAAGCTTGAGTGCCTAGTGCCCTAAGTGTGACACCTCAAATGGTTCACACAACACCAAATACACTTGGAATAACTTGAGAGAAACTTGAACACTCCTTGAAATCGTCTAGCCCTCACACTCACACATTAGTGCACGATTTCTTGAGCCATGAGATTCTTTTATATGGTGGCTATTAGGGTTACACCATGTAACTCATAACTTTACCCATTCCTTATGCTCCATGGATTTTAACCTCCATGGAGTATCCATGGGTCACCCCATAGACTTAGTCCAACATAAGGAATCTTGGATCACAAGCCCACATATATAAGAATGAATGATTTACACAATCAACCCATATATTTAATTAGTCTCCTTTTGATCACTTAATTAATTCCAAATTAATTCTTGATCAATACTAATTAAATAACCTTATTAATATATTAGAACTTATAATATATTAACCAACCTTAAGTGTTATTTCTCTCATTATAGTCTATCCAAATGCATGATGCCATGCAACCCAAATGTACCATGCCGGGTCGGGTCAAGTCTTACCAATTATAGTTATGGACTTCGACATTAATCCAACAGACTTAACCTCCTGCAGGGTTGGGACGTCATTTCCTATGAGTAGTATGTCATCGACATACAAAACGAGGAAGCTTACTATACTCCCACTAGCTTTGACATGTATGCATGACTCATCCTCGCTTCGCAAGAAACCAAACTCTTTGACTTTCTCATCGAAACAAAGATTCCATCTGCGAGACTCTTGTTTCAATCCATAAATGGATTTTTCAAGCTTACACACTCTGTTAGGGTGCTTTGCATCGACAAAACCCTCTGGCTGACTCATGTAAACATCTTCAGCCAACTTCCCATTAAGGAAAGCGGTTTTGACATCCATCTGCCATATTTCATAATCATGAAACGCAGCTATGGCTAGCATAACCCTAATAGACTTTATCTTTGCAACTGGTGAGAAGGTCTCATCATAGTCAACTCTGGGAGTTTGAGTAAATCCCTTCGCAACCAATCGTGCTTTATAAGTGTGTACTTTCCCATCCATGTTGGTCTTCTTCTTGAAGATCCATTTGCACCCGACCGTTTTACGACCCGACACATTGTCAACCAAGTTCCAAACTTGATTGTCATACATGGACTGAATCTCGCTGTCCATAGCCTCTTTCCACTTCGCAGACTCCGGGCCAGCCATGGCTTCCTTGTAGCTGTTAGGTTCATCCAAATTTACTAGTGTACTATCATTAATAAACGCATCACCCTCACTTGTTATATGAAAACCATATAACACATGTGGAACACTAACTCTACTGGAATGTCTAAGGGGTAAGGACTCGTCAATCGGTTCAACGGGAGTTTCCTCCTCGGGTTGAGCGCTAGTGTTAGAGGTTCCCTCATCGCTTGATTCTTGAATCTCTTCAAGATCGATTTTCCTCCCACTGTCCCCTTGGCTTATGAGTTCTCGCTCTCAGAAAACCCCTCTCCTCGCAACGAAGACAACATTGTCACTAAGTTTAAAGAAGAGATAAGCAAAGGATTTCTGTGGATAGCCGATGAAAAGACACTGCTCACTATGAGGTTCGAGCTTGTTGTGAGTCGATCGTCTTACGAAAGCCTCACAACCCCAAACCTTGATATGTTCCAACGAGGGAGCCTTCCCTGTCCACATCTCGTGAGGTGTTTTGGCAACCTTCTTTTTAGGAACTAAGTTAAGGATATGGGCGGCAGTCTCTAAGGCATACCCCCAAAATGAGATAGGTAACGAAGCACGACTCATCATGGAACGAACCATGTCCAACAAGGTTCGATTACGCCTCTCAGCCATACCATTCAACTGCGGTGTCCTAGGTGGCGTCAATTGCGAAACAATTCCGCATTCCTTGAGGTAGTTGTGGAATTCAAGACTAAGGTACTCACCACCTCGATCAGATCGGAGCATCTTAATTTTCCTGCCCAGCTGATTCTCCCCTTCCTGCATCAACTCTTTGAACTTTTCAAAGTTTTTTGACTTGTGTTTGATTAAGTAGACATATCCATATCTGCTATAATCATCGGTGAAAGTCACAGAGAAGCGGCTCGCATCCCTTGTGGTGGATCTAAAGGGCCCACACACATCGGTGTGTATGAGATCCAATAAACACTCACCCATTTCACAAGTACAAGTGAAAGGTGACTTGGTCATCTTTCCAAGTAAACAAGACTCGCACACGTCATCGTTCCTAAGGTCGAATGACTCCAACACTCCATACTTTTGGAGTTGGGCTATGCGCTTCTTGTTGACATGTCCCAGACGACAATGCCACAAGCATGCTTTATCCAAATCATTGGAAGAATCGATATACAATACATCATTTCCTAAGTTGTCTACAACCATCACAGTTTCATATATTCCATTACAAGGCAATGCTTCAAAATATAAAGTACCATTAAAGAAAGCATTAATAGAACCCTTTTCATTATCAAACGAAAATTTAAAACCTTGTTTATACAAACCATGAAAAGAAATAATGTTTTGTGTCATTTCTGACGAATAATAGCAATTATTAAAATCTAAACCTAAGCCACTGTCACACCCTCAAAACCAAATGAACGGCGGAAACGTTCTGGGGTGGAGGACGTCATGTACAGTATCACAACAATGTAAGTAGTAAACAAGCAACAGCATCATCCATTGCATTAATAATATAATTTCATACAAGTGTGTTCCGTTAAGTTTTAAAGACACCAAAACAATATACATCAAAATATAAGATGAGTCTTGAACGAGCTCCATCTTCTCAAAACCTGGCTCCGGTACCTGTCTACTGGTGACCTGAGAATACAAGTTATTTTGAAAGAGTTTATCAGCTTTAGAGCTGGTGAGTTCATAAGTATATTAGTGTATGTGTTTGTATGAAAGCATTTGTAAGATGTTTTGTAAGATGTATTGTGTGTTTGTAAAAGTTTTGTATTTGTTTGAACTATCCTAGAAAACCCTATGTTTCCTACTAAAAGTAGCCTTCTACCAAGGCATCTAGTGTCTGTGTGTGTATCCTTTGTAAAAGTGAGTATTTTCCCAAATCCGACTATCATTAACCAAAAATATAGTTTTTACATTATTGTTTATTGTGTGAAATCACAAAGTAAAATGTAAAGGGAAAATGTTATAGTACTTTAATGTAGTATTATGAAACTACTGCTGTACTAACTACCTTAAGTTAATTGTATATTTTAAGGTAACATGTGATCGGCCTGTATCTTGCTACCGACTCAATAGTAAAGTGACAATGTAAGATGCCACAAAAATGACGTTTGGCACCCGTAGACTTGCAAGTCCCACTGTAGCGAGCAGCAAGGTGTAGGATAGTCAATCCAGTATAGATCTATACACAAACTCATACGCTCCCCAATTAAGGAGATTCTGATACAAAAACAGTCATGGAAGGTACTGCCATGCCCTGTTTAATGGCTCACATAAATGTATTAATGTAAATGTTATGTGAATTGTGTGCTAGCTGTATTGTATGTTCTTTCTCTGTCTAGCCTGTATGTTTGTTTCTCATCACTCTGTTTCATGTTTGTTTCTCATTATAGTATGTATTGACTCATGTATGAACTGACTCATTGTATGTTTCATCGTTCTAGTAATAGTATCTTCCTAAACTACCCCTATGGTAGCTTACTAGCAATGTATGAACATGTTTGTATACCCTTGCTACCCAAGGGTATGGACTTGAATGAAGGAAAACCTTTTGTATCTATATACATATCTATAATATATAACTAGGATTCAAACGACCCTCGGACAACTAACCTTGATACCCCAAGACCACAATCAAACAAGAACAGGAAGCAGGGTAGACTAGCAGTCCTAAGTCCTTCTTAATCCTACTTATATAACTATATTTACATAGATACACATAATATAAGTTAAAAGAGGTTGATAACAAACCTTTTATATCTATATACGTATACATAATATATAACTAGGATTCAAACGACCCTCGGACAACTAACCTTGATACCCCAAGACCACAATCAAACAAGAACAGGAAGCAGGGTAGACTAGCAGTCCTAAGTCCTTCCAATCCTACTTATATAACTATATTTATATAGATACACATAATATAAGTTAAAAGAGTTTGATAAATGTATTGACAATAAAAGAGTTTGTAAAACAGTTTGAGGTAAAACAGTTTGAGGTAAAACAGTTTGATAACCAGTTTGAAAAGTAAGAAAACCATTTGTTTGGTAGTTATTAATCACATGTGATTGATATAATAACTATAATTGTTCAACTTGTATCCCCCCCCATAAAAGCATTTAAAACATTTAAAAGGTTAATTAAGGGGTATGAACTCACCTGTAGTTGGTGGTTTGGATGAACTGAAGAAATAGGATTGCTAGGTGTCAAGTGAAGACTTGTACACGCCCAATGATCCTATTTAACATATAATTACAACATATATGTATCTAATTAGACTTTAAACAACTAATTAGCAAAGTTAAGACATCCTAAGACAAGTTAAACACCTTATATAAGTGTTATAAGTATCAAGGAATGCATCTAAGTGTTGTAGCACAATGCTATAGGGTTTAGGGTTCAAAAGAAACCCTAACTTGAGTTTACGGTTTTGTGACCTCAACCCAATGGGTTTACGGTCGTAAACCCTAGAGTTTACGGCCGTAAACTCCCCCTCTTTTGACCAATTGTTGATTTGAACGTTTCTAAGTCCATTGAAGTGTTTCCTCTTGAAGTATAAGCCTAAGGAAGAAGCTAGGGCACCATTTCACTCCTATTTGGAGTTTACGGCCCAAAGACCACATCACTTTGGGTTTACGGTCGTAAACCCTAGAGTTTACGGCCGTAAACTCTTATGGATGTTCGTATTTCGATGATTTCAAGTCCTTAACACATCAAGGTAAGGATCCAAGTTAGTTACTTAGGCTTAGGAAGGGACTAGGGACATTTTGGTCCCTTAAAAAAAATGGGTTTACGGTTCAAGAACGTTCTTGAACCGTAAACACCATTTTCTTGGTGTTTCTTGGATGATTTCATGTTATAATGAAGTATAGCAAGCTTAAACACACTCTAGGATAGAAGTACTTACTAGATGGAAGCTTGAAATGAGCCAAAATGCCAAGAACACTAGTGTGTGTTCTTGGTGTTCTTGGTGAAAATGGAAAAATCAACCTTTTGGAATGATTTCACGGTTAGAAGGTTGTTAAAACACTAGATTAAGTGATCTACTAACTTGAAATGGTTAAAAACACTTACTAGATCGAGATTTGGAATAAATCCCGTGATGATACTTGAGAGGATTTGCTTTTGTTCTTGAGAAATTTGGAAAAATGATATAAAATGACAAGTGTCATATATATACCCCAAATTTCTGGGTTTTTGGCTGAAAATATTTTATTCCGGCAGTAAACTCCAATTTCTTCAAGTTTAGGAATAACAGTGTTGCACTATAACCCTAGGGCATCCTCTCTCCTGGTATCTCATAAAGTGTAAATCCTAAAATAATCAAACTTAATCCAAAAAGTCTGAAAATTTAACTGTAACTGATTTGACTCCTATTGAATTGACATGTTGTACATAATAGAAATTTCGGGTTGTCACATCATCCCCTCCTTAGAAGGAATTTCGTCCCGAAATTAGAATTTAAGCAAATAAGTAGTTACAAAGAACTAAGTAAAAAGACGAGGATATTTCAGTTTCATCTGGTCCTCTCGCTCCCAAGTGAATTCAGGTCCTCGCTTGGCGTTCCAGCGAACCTTCACTATCGGGATGCGACTTGGTTTCGTTTGCTTGACCTCCCGGTCCATGATCTCTACTGGTTCTTCCACGAAGTTGAGGCTCTCGTTGATCTCGATCTCGTCGAGTGGGATTACAAGAGTCTCGTCGGACATACACTTTTTCAAGTTCGATACGTGGAATGTAGAATGTACGTTAATGGGTTCGCTCGGTAAGTTAAGTTTGTAAGCTACAGGGCCGATTCTGGCAAGAATTTCGAAAGGCCCAATGTACCTTGGATTTAGCTTTCCACGCTTTCCAAAGCGTATCAAGCCCTTCCAGGGTGAGACCTTCAATAGAACATGGTCGCCCACCTGGAATTCCAACGGTTTCCTTCGTTTATCAGCGTAGCTTTTCTGTCGGTCTCTGGAGGCTTTCAGTCGTTCACGGATCTGAACGATCTTCTCCGTCGTTTCCCATATGATCTCCGGACCTGTGAGAGTGCTTTCAGGAACTAGTCCCTTAGCTAACTGGGTATCACCCACCTCAGCCCAGCACAGAGGGGATCTGCACTTTCGGCCGTAGAGGGCCTCGAATGGAGCAGCCTTTATGCTTGTGTGATAACTGTTGTTGTAGGAAAATTCTACAAGGGGTAAATGAGTATCCCATGTTTTCCCAAAGTCAATCACACAGGCTCGCAACATGTCCTCTAAGGTTTGGATAGTCCTCTCACTTTGCCCGTCTGTCTGCGGATGGTAGGCTGTACTCATGTCCAGCCTAGTTCCTAAGGAACCTTGTAGCGATTGCCAGAACCTAGAAGTGAACCTACTATCTCTGTCCGAGATAATGGATATAGGAACACCATGCAATCGTACAATCTCTCTAATGTAAGTTCTTGTAAGCTTCTCCATCTTGTCTGTCTCTTTGATAGGCAGGAAGTGCGCGGACTTGGTCAATCTGTCGACGATGACCCATATGGTATCAAGTCCACCCGTTGTCTTGGGCAACTTGGTTATGAAATCCATAGTGATCCGCTCCCACTTCCATTCTGGGATCTCAGGCTGTTGAAGAAGACCTGAGGGTTTCTGGTACTCGACCTTGACCTTTGCGCAAGTAAGGCATTTACTTACGAAGGTAGCAATCTCTGCTTTCATGTTAGGCCACCAGTATAACTTTTTAAGATCCAGATACATCTTATCTGAACCTGGGTGAACGGAATAACGAGTGTTATGCGCCTCCTTCATGACCAAATCTCTGAAACCACCTAGTTTCGGGGTCCAGATCTGGTTCATGAGATAATAAGCTCCGCCACCTTTGACTTCCAAGTTCTTATCCATCCCTCGCAGGGATTCATTGGTCACATTTTCAGGCTTCAAAGCGTCGAGCTGAGCTGCCTGTATTTGTGTGGATAAGTGTGAATGGATAGTCATAGTCAATGACTTGACTTTACGACCAGAATATTCTTTCCGACTTAGGGCGTCAGCTACTACATTGGCCTTGCCGGGATGATAACGAATTTCGCATTCGTAGTCACTGAGTAGCTCGACCCACCGTCGTTGTCTCATGTTGAGCTCCTTCTGATCGAATATGTGTTGTAGGCTCTTATGGTCTGTAAAGATTGTGCTCTTCGTACCGTACAGGTAGTGTCTCCAGATCTTCAAAGCAAAAATAACTGCTCCCAGTTCAAGATCGTGCGTCGTATAGTTGACCTCATGTGTTTTTAGCTGTCTCGAGGCATAGGCGATGACCTTACCTCGCTGCATCAGAACACATCCGAGACCTTGGTTCGATGCATCGCAATAGACAACGAAGTCTTTTATCCCTTCGGAGAGGGACAGTATTGGTGCAGTGCACAAGGCTCGTTTGAGCGTTTGGAACGCTCTCTCCTGCTTTTCTTCCCAGTCAAAGGATACGCCCTTCTGGGTAAGTGTTGTAAGAGGCTTTGCAATGCGGGAGAAGTTCTGAATGAACCGGCGATAGTAGCCAGCGAGGCCTAGAAATTGACGAATTTCTATAGGCGTCTTCGGTGCTGACCAGCTCTCAATGGCTTTGATTTTGGATGGGTCTACGTGGATTCCCTCTTCGCTAACCACGTGCCCTAAGAATTCGACTCGTCGGATCCAAAATTCGCATTTCGAGAATTTCGCATACAGCTTCTCCGCGCGCAGGGATTCTAAGACTTGTCGCAGATGTTGACTATGTTCTTCCTTACTACGAGAGTAGATAAGTATGTCATCGATGAAGACGATGACGAACTGATCCAAGTAAGGACGACACACCCTATTCATTAAGTCCATGAATACATCGGGCGCGTTTGTTAATCCGAACGGCATCACTACGAATTCGTAGTGCCCATAACGAGTTCGGAAGGCTGTCTTTGGAACATCCTCCCCTAGCACTCGTAACTGGTGATATCCGGATCTTAAGTCGATTTTGGAAAAGAAATTCGCCCCTTGAAGTTGATCGAATAAATCGTCTATCCGAGGCAAAGGATAACGATTCTTGACGGTCAGTTTGTTGAGCTCCCTGTAGTCGATGCACATACGAAAAGATCCGTCTTTCTTTTTGATGAACAAGACTGGAGCTCCCCAAGGTGAGAAGCTTGGTCTTATAAAGCCCTTGCTGAGCAGTTCGTTAAGTTGACAGGATAGTTCTTGCATCTCTGCAGGTGCTAGACGATAAGGCGATTTGGCTACGGGAGTAGCCCCTGGAACTAAGTCGATTCTGAACTCGACTTGTCGTTGCAGAGGTAATCCTCGTAGCTCTTCTGGAAAGATGTCGGGAAAGTCGTGTACTACTGGAATGTTCTTGATGTCTTTCGCTTCTTGGCTCACATCGACCACATGAGCAAGGAATGCGCGACATTCCTTTCGCAAGAATTTCTGAGCATGAATGCTCGAGATGATACGAAGGTTTGTGCCGGGTTTGTCGCCATAAACTACTAGGGTTTCGCCAGACGAAAGATTAAGGTGGACTGCCTTTTCGTAACACATGATGTCGGCACGCTGAAGACTCAACCAATCCATGCCAATGATGACGTCGAAACTTTTAATTGAGACTGGCATGAGATCGATCGAGAATGAATGGCTATCTAAAGTTAAGGTACACCCTATGTAAATGCAGCTAGTGCTCTCTGTCTTCCCATTAGCCATTTCTACTGTGAACGGTTCTTTGAGTGCTCATGATTTTTGCTTAAGTAAATGAGCAAATTTCTGATTCACGAAGCTTCTCTCCGCTCCACTATCAAATAGTATACAAGCATAAGAGTTGTCGAGGAGAAACGTACCAGTGACCACTGTGGGGTCGGCAACCGCCTCCTCATGGCCTATAGCCAGAACTCTTCCTACTCCACCGGCATTCCCTGCCTTGGGGCAGTTCCTCTTGTAGTGGCCCACATCGCCACAGTTGTAGCAAGATTGGCCCACTCCAGCGCCGGGGACTTGGGTGATTGGCCTCGCCGGAGATTTACAGAAACGGGCTGTATGCCCCTTCCTGTTGCAGTTTACACACTGCATTTCCCGAGAGGCTCCCATATGATGGTAGTTGCACTTGTTGCATAAAGGCAAACTTCCAGAATACTGCTTTATTGGAATAGCAGCAGTGGCAGGTGCTGTCGCACTATGAACTGCAACCGTCTGCTGTTTCTTCGCAGCCTTTTTCTTTTTCTTGTCATCCCAGAATTTCCGCTTGGACTCAGCAGTCCTGGCGGTTTCTGAGATGGCCAGGGTGGTTGTTGCAGCCGGGGTACGAACCCCGTGGTCAACTAGCTGCTGTGCCAATCGCTTGGCACTATCAAATGTAGTGGGGCGTGATGACAATACATTTCCCTGGTATGGTGGCACCAGCCCCCATATATACCTCTCGATCTTCTTTCCCTCTGTATGAATCATGTTGGGACAGAGGGCCACCAGTTCACAGAACCTGGCGGTATATGCTACGATGTCGGTGCCTTTCATGGTTAGGCGCCAAAGTTCTTCCTCCAGCTTTTGGATTTCGCCCCTCGGGCAGTACTCCTCAATCATGAGGTCTTTTAAAGTATCCCAGCCCATATCATTTGCCACTGAAAGAGATAGTGACTTAACATGGCTATTCCACCATGTTAGGGCTCTGGTTTCAAAGGTGCAAGCAGCGAACTTCACTTTGCTCCCTTCTGGACAGGAGCAGATTGCGAAAACTGATTCGGTTTTCTCAAACCATTGCGAGAGTACAATGACTCCGCCAGTTCCTCTGAAGGATAATGGCTTGCAGTTTGTAAAATCTTTGTAGGAGCACTCTCTCGAGCGCACAGGGGTTTCAACCTGTATTGTTGGAATAGGAGTCCCTCCTCCAGTGGAACTTGAAGAATGATATTCAGCCATGGCTGTTGCCACAGCCGCAGCTACAACAGCATTGAGGGCTGCTGTATCAAATTGAGGAATAGGTGGTGGAGGATTACGTCTTGTTGATTTACATGGAGGCATCTTTTAGCTGAAAGTTTAGAATGAATAAAATATTGATAAGAATTTGACATGAACATTGATGAGAATGACTCATGGACTAACTCTCCATAGCCCAACAACATAATTAAATGGAATACTTGAATGAAAATGAAAGCATTTGGATAATAATTTCCATTAGATTTTCATATCTGTCAAAGATATTGGAATTACAGATGTAATGAGTTTGGGGAAAAATGACCTAGAAGTAGGTCTTACATCATCCAAGATGGGAAAAATTTTGACAACATACTACCAAATCAAAACCTAGCAGGTCTAAGATTTATAAGGATAGGAAATTAGACTTAAGTTTTTACATAACTAAGTTATATCCAAAAGAGAAGTCGGTAAAATTTTAACGATGACAAGAACTGCTTGAGTGAGTCCTTGAATCCGATAGGAGACGCTCTATGTCCCTCACACGCCTATCAGACCTTGCTTGCCAAGCTCGAAGTTCCCTGACTTCGGCTCGGGTTTCAGCAAGTTCCCTCTGAAGCATTGGATTGCTAACCTGAGCCCTTTCATGAGCGGACTCCAGCTGGCGTATGCGGACAGTGTTAATACCAGAATTGGCATCCACTTCTACTACCCGGTCGATAGCTGCTCGACCCTGCTCGGTGTTCCGAGCAATCCTACGAACCATGATAGGTAGGACCCTATCAGCTGAACCTCCCTCAGTAATGTTGTAGAAGCTTCTGTCTCCATCGTAGGGAAAAGGTTGACCTTGTTCTTGACTCCACCTATTCAAGTTTGTGGCCCACAAAGGTGTGGGTCCTTGAAATGCGGGATGAGAGTTTGGGTTTTGAACAGCTGGGGGTTGGTTGTTGACTTCTGGCTCCGAGTCGGAACCATCAGAAAAAAATTCAGCTTCATAATCATCTAAAGGAATTGGGTGATTATCTTCTGGTTCTTCTTCCAGCCATTCTGCGTTGTCGTGGTTGGGAAAGTACGGGTCTCCAGGAAGATAAAATCCAGCCATTAAATCTACGCGAGAAAATGATATAAGAAATAACTAAATTAAACTAACTAACTAATTAAATAATTATAAGATGATCTTTATCAGTTGCCTCAATACTTGTTTAAAGCATACCAGTTATATGTCATGCAGACGGGATAGACCTTCGAATAAGTGACCCTAACCCTAAGCCCACAACCAAACAAGGAACAGGAAGTAAGGCAAAGATCACAGATTCTAAGTCTATAACATCCTAGTACATATAACTTTAGTGTATCCACTAAACAACCATTGATATACTAATAAAGACCTTTAGTTCTCGAATAAGTAATTATAGTGACACAAAATACTCCTATAGTATTTTAAGTTTAATGTTTTGTTCTACTGTTCTTGTTGTAGAAGTGTTGGTAAGTTTTTAGACTTGTTGCAACCTCACAACCACACTTAGGCACACGCTAATCACTCCTCGGATAATGTAGTTGATCAGGCTACATCTTCCCAGGGTTGACCATATGTCTCTAAGTATGCTTATGCTGTCCACCAATCGTAATACTTTTGTTCTGTCCTAGTGACACTGATTTTAGTATGAATGCAGGTAGATATACTTTATTAAATATTTTATTATTTAAAGTATAAACTCTTCATCAGAGTATTTTAAATCCCGCTTGTGTTTATAGTTCGTATATCTTTTATGGGTTGATACACCCGATTCACTATAAACAATGCTCTGATACCAATCTGTCACACCCTCAAAACCAAATGAACGGCGGAAACGTTCTGGGGTGGAGGACGTCATGTACAGTATCACAACAATGCAAGTAGTAAACAAGCAACAACATCATCCATTGCATTAATAATATAATTTCATACAAGTGTGTTCCGTTAAGTTTTAAAGACACCAAAACAATATATATCAAAATATAAGATGAGTCTTGAACGAGCTCCATCTTCTCAAAACCTGGCTCCGGTACCTGTCTACTGGTGACCTGAGAATACAAGTTATTTTGAAAGAGTTTATCAGCTTTAGAGCTGGTGAGTTCATAAGTATATTAGTGTCTATGTTTGTATGAAAGCATTTGTAAGATGTTTTGTAAGATGTACTGTGTGTTTGTAAAAGTTTTGTATTTGTTTGAACTATCCTAGAAAACCCTATGTTTCCTACTAAAAGTAGCCTTCTACCAAGGCATCTAGTGTCTGTGTGTGTATCCTTTGTAAAAGTGAGTATTTTCCCAAATCCGACTATCATTAACCAAAAATATAGTTTTTACATTATTGTTTATTGTGTGAAATCACAAAGTAAAATGTAAAGGGAAAATGTTATAGTACTTTAATGTAGTATTATGAAACTACTGCTGTACTAACTACCTTAAGTTAATTGTATATTTTAAGGTAACATGTGATCGGCCTGTATCTTGCTACCGACTCAATAGTAAAGTGACAATGTAAGATGCCACAAAAATGACGTTTGGCACCCGTAGACTTGCAAGTCCCACTGTAGCGAGCAGCAAGGTGTAGGATAGTCAATCCAGTATAGATCTATACACAAACTCATACGCTCCCCAATTAAGGAGATTCTGATACAAAAACAGTCATAGCAGGTAGTGCCATGCCCTGTTTAATGGCTCACATAAATGTATTAATGTAAATGTTATGTGAATTGTGTGCTAGCTGTATTGTATGTTCTTTCTCTGTCTAGCCTGTATGTTTGTTTCTCATCACTCTGTTTCATGTTTGTTTCTCATTATAGTATGTATTGACTCATGTATGAACTGACTCATTGTATGTTTCATCGTTCTAGTAATAGTATCTTCCTAAACTACCCCTATGGTAGCTTACTAGCAATGTATGAACATGTTTGTATACCCTTGCTACCTAAGGGTATGGACTTGAATGAAGGAAAACATTTTGTATCTATATACATATATATAATATATAACTAGGATTCAAACGACCCTCGGACAACTAACCTTGATACCCCAAGACCACAATCAAACAAGAACAGGAAGCAGGGTAGACTAGCAGTCCTAAGTCCTTCTTAATCCTACTTATATAACTATATTTACATAGATACACATAATATAAGTTAAAAGAGGTTGATAACAAACCTTTTATATCTATATACGTATACATAATATATAACTAGGATTCAAACGACCCTCGGACAACTAACCTTGATACCCCAAGACCACAATCAAACAAGAACAGGAAGCAGGGTAGACTAGCAGTCCTAAGTCCTTCCAATCCTACTAATATAACTATATTTATATAGATACACATAATATAAGTTAAAAGAGTTTGATAAATGTATTGACAATAAAAGAGTTTGTAAAACAGTTTGAGGTAAAACAGTTTGATAATCAGTTTGAAAAGTAAGAAAACCATTTGTTTGGTAGTTATTAATCACATGTGATTGATATAATAACTATAATTGTTCAACTTGTATCCCCCCCCCATAAAAGCATTTAAAACATTTAAAAGGTTAATTAAGGGGTATGAACTCACCTGTAGTTGGTGGTTTGGATGAACTGAAGAAATAGGATTGCTAGGTGTCAAGTGAAGACTTGTACACACCCAATGATCCTATTTAACATATAATTACAACATATATGTATCTAATTAGACTTTAAACAACTAATTAGCAAAGTTAAGACATCCTAAGACAAGTTAAACACCTTATATAAGTGTTATCAGTATCAAGGAATGCATCTAAGTGTTGTAGCACAATGCTATAGGGTTTAGGGTTCAAAAGAAACCCTAACTTGAGTTTACGGTTTTGTGACCTCAACCCAATGGGTTTACGGTCGTAAACCCTAGAGTTTACGGCCGTAAACTCCCCCTCTTTTGATCAATTGTTGATTTGAACGTTTCTAAGTCCATTGAAGTGTTTCCTCTTGAAGTATAAGCCTAAGGAAGAAGCTAGGGCACCATTTCACTCCTATTTGGAGTTTACGGCCCAAAGACCACATCACTTTGGGTTTACGGTCGTAAACCCTAGAGTTTACGGCCGTAAACTCTTATGGATGTTCGTATTTCGATGATTTCAAGTCCTTAACACATCAAGGTAAGGATCCAAGTTAGTTACTTAGGCTTAGGAAGGAACTAGGGACATTTTGGTCCCTTAAAAAAAATGGGTTTACGGTTCAAGAACGTTCTTGAACCGTAAACACCATTTTCTTGGTGTTTCTTGGATGATTTCATGTTATAATGAAGTATAGCAAGCTTAAACACACTCTAGGATAGAAGTACTTACTATATGGAAGCTTGAAATGAGCCAAAATGCCAAGAACACTAGTGTGTGTTCTTGGTGTTCTTGGTGAAAATGGAAAAATCAACCTTTTGGAATGATTTCACGGTTAGAAGGTTGTTAAAACACTAGATTAAGTGATCTACTAACTTGAAATGGTTGAAAACACTTACTAGATCGAGATTTGGAATAAATCCCGTGATGATACTTGAGAGGATTTGCTTTTGTTCTTGAGAAATTTGGAAAAATGATATAAAATGACAAGTGTCATATATATACCCCAAATTTCTGGGTTTTTGGCTGAAAATATTTTATTCCGGCAGTAAACTCCAATTTCTTGAAGTTTAGGAATAACAGTGTTGCACTATAACCCTAGGGCATCCTCTCTCCTGGTATCTCATAAAGTGTAAATTCTAAAATAATCAAACTTAATCCAAAAAGTCTGAAAATTTAACTGTAACTGATTTGACTCCTATTGAATTGACATGTTGTACAGAATAGAAATTTTGGGTTGTCACAGCCACTACTAAGCACTAAAGAGTAAACTCCAATCTTGGTGACAGGCGACGCTTTCCTATTCCCCATGATCAAGTTTATCTTCCCATGCTCCACATCCCTACTTATTCTTAGACCCTGAAAATCAGAACATATGTGAAAACCACATCCTGTATCGAGGACCAAAGACATAGCATGTTATGAGTTGTTAGAATGAATAGTATAAACACCTGCGAAGGATAGTTTGATCTTTCCATCCTTGATATCTTGCAAGTACTTCGGGTAGCTTCATTTCCAATGCCCTTTTTCGTGGCAGTAGAAGCAATCAACATCCTTCAAGTTCGAGGAGGGTGCAGCGGGACCAAACTTGGTTCCACTAGAAGAGGTGCCATCTTGGGACTTTCCCTTGTGGTGGATCTTAGAAGGAGCCTTACTCTTCTTACCCTTCCCTTGCCTAATGGCCAAGACGGGGGCAGTAGCAGTAGGAGTTGATGCAACGGATTTTCCGTTCAGACTACTCTCAGCAGTCCTTAGCAGGCCTTGAAGCTTGCTTAGACTGACCTCCTCCTTGTTCATGTGGTAGCTCATACGAAACTGGTCGTATCAAGGAGGTAAGGAGTGTAGAATGATATCTATGGCCAACTCCTCATCGAAGTTAACATTTAACTTCGGCAAGCGGTCCACATACCTCTGCATTTTCTGTAGGTGGGCCATGACAGACTCTCCGTCCTTCATTTTGGTAGTGATCATCGAAGCGATGATCTCATACCTTTCCTGCCTCGCGCTTTGATGGTACTATCCATCAAATTTTGATGCATCTCATAGGGGTAGTAGTCCTCGTAGGACTTTTGGAGTTCGGCAGTCATAGTCGCGAGCATGATGCAATGAACCTTCGTAGCATCTCGCTCGTGAGCCTCGTAAGCAGCGATCTGCTCGGGAGTACCAGTGTTGACATTGACTTCTTTCAGCTCCTTGTCGAGAACATACTCCTTGTCCTCGTAACGGGTGACCATTCGGATATTGCGGATCCAATCATTGAAGTTGGTCCCATCAAAAATCACCCTCCCACACAAATTCATGAGTGAGAATGAGCCGGAAGAGGTCGAGCCTGAAGCGTTGTTGTTGTTCGAAGTAGACATCTGAAATAGAAAAGAGACAAAGTTTGATTAGATAAGAATCCCCAATTAAACACCCAAATGAGAGATTAGGGCTAGGATCCAACAACATTATTTGCAATTTAGAAGAGGGATGCCGTAATCTAAACATCAAATAATTTGAAGGTAAGTGAATGAAGATTCACTAATTCCACCATGAAAAACGAAAAAGGAATTAAGTTTTAAATGTATTGAAAACTCCTAGATCTTTTGAGATTCATTGAACTTTTCAATGGCATGTTTAAATCTCGATATGCCCTTCAAGTTTTTGACTGGGATACCGAGGATCACAAACAAGGTGTGAATAACCATGCAAATATACTTGGTACTCTCGATGTTACAAATCACCTAATCAATGTGTCGGTTAACCGCACAGGCTCCATTGATCTATGATAAACATCGAGTCACCCTTTGCCACCATTTCTAGTCCATATTAGTGTGTCGGTTATCCACGCACGCTCCACTAACGACTTGGCAAGGGTACAAAGTGTAATTTCATGGAATAGCATCATTTAACATTTTTCCTAAAGTAACTAAGAATGGGAATTTTATAAAAGAAGCATTTAGTTACTTTATACTTTTAATGAGGAATTAGTTGCCATATCCTACCCGTTTGGCTAACGACCCTCCACCAATCAAGAAAGTGGTGGGTGAGAGTGGAAACCCATTAAACTATCATTTTATAGGCAGCAACCTTATACCGCCCTTATAGATCGGCTTCGTGAATGAGGCCTACTAACGGTAATACTAGCTTAGTCTTATACATATATATATATATATATATATATATATATATATATATATATATATATATATATATATATATATATTATTAATCTTATAATATTACAATAGTATAAGGTTGAATTTTAAACTTGTAAAATTCTAGGGTTTAGAATTTAAATATTTCAAAATTAAACTTTTAATTATAGAATTTAAATTCCAAAACTTGAGGGCAAGTTTTGAAACTTTTCAAAACATCTTTTAAATCAAATTTGAAAATTATTAATTAATCTTATTATTAATATTTATCACATGATTTGACCTAATCTTTTCCTTAACAAGATAATTTAAATCAAAATTACAAATAATCATATTTATCTTATAATAACAAGTAATTATCTTATTTTTGACAATTATCTTTCAATTGAATTGGGATAATCAATACCATATTGAAAAATTCGAATTTTATCAGTTAAAATCGTTTTTAGTAATTATCCCACCTCAATTTTAGTCAAAATCCCGAAAAATCAGCCACCAGACGAGTCGAAGCGCCGAGTCACATAACTGGACTCGTCGAGTTCATCTGGTGACTCGACGAGTCCATTAGTCAGAACCATAATTTTTCGAGTTTTGAGCTTCAACAAGTTATCTATGCATCAAATACAAAAGAGAAACGATCTAGGCTCTAATACCACTGTTGGGTTATGAGTAAAACAACATTCCTATGGTGTTCATGCAAACCCTAATTGCTTGGATCTAGTTTTTCTATTTGTACATGCAATATTGTCCAAGACTTGCAAACCCTAATCTAGCATACAACAAAACTTTAAATAGATATAAATAAACTAGTAATAATGTTACCTTTGATTGGTGCTTGAAGATCTTTAGCTTATGAGAACCTAGCACCTCAAATGCAATGCCTCAAATGAATCACAAACACCAAAGCAAGTTGGAAGATCTTGGAGAGAGGGGAAAGGCTCAAAATCGACTCTTGGATCTCTAGGGTTCAAGTGGTACCCGAAATATGAAGCATAGGGGTCCTTTATATAGGTGTGAGATTAGGGTTTCAGTCAGATTCCTTATCCGGTTACTTAACCACCAGGCAGCCCATAAGAATCTTCTGGATCCCTAGCTTGGACGAAATCTTATGGGCTATCCATAAGGATTTCGTCCACCCTATCCCTAGGGCTTCTCCACCTACTTTGCAATTATCCAATAATTAAAACTTCAGTCCCCAAAGTTTATTTAATCTCTTTTGTTCACAAAATTAATTCTTAATTAATTCTTGACCAATATTAACAAATATGATTTATCCTTTAACATATTATTCATATAAGATATTAATAAACCATAATAATATCTTTCTCCATTAATCTTCCAGTCAAGTTTCTCTGGTGAAGGCAACCTAAAAGGACCATGCTACAACCGGGTCAAGTACATACCAAATATAGTTATGGACTTAGACACTAATCCAACATAAATGAACAAGTACAATGTTTGAAAGAGTTTGATTTAAGAGAAAAGTGAAAGTGAAGTAAATTCGAATATAACTATCTTTTGAGCAACAATCCGTCATATTTTCTTGTCATTAAACACTCCTTACATAGGGAAAGGAAGTACAACTTACAGATCGAAATACATACAAAGGACTGGATAAAATGAGTTACATCTGACACTCTGATTATCCAAATTGACAAAATAACTTAGTCCTATGTAGGGTTACATCAAACAAAAGAAAAGAATAATTAATGCATAGACGGATTTACTATCTCAAAACATTTCTTCGCTTCGAACCACAGACTCCACTCCGGACTTCAATCACCATCTCGTACCATAACCATTTCGGACATAAGTCTAAATTCAGAATTACAAAGGTTAGAGATTGCTAGAGGTTCACTTTCAGGTTCCAACAATCTCCCCCTAATTGAACTTAGAAATCCTGTCAGCTTAGTTTGATTCTTTCTTGATGAACACATACGCCCGGTTTAACCAATCTCTGACTTCATTGTACCACTGCAGCTGACTTATAAACTTAGCCTTCACATGTTCTGGTGCCTCGTACTTGGATGCACAATTGATGAACTTCCGAAGTGCCTTGGTGGGAACCAGATGTTTATCAAGGACTCGGAAGAAGTCCTTGTTGGTTTTATTTTGAAGATACACGAACCCTAACATTGGTTCGTCAATTGGTCCCTCTACCAGTATCTCAGCTTCTGGCAGCTTAAAGTCAATCTTTGCTAAGTATTTATCGGTTCCGAACAGATGAGCCAGTTCAAAGTCACACCGGAAAAATTCAGCAACATAATATTTGAGAAAACTCAAAGCAGCATGGTAAGCTCCCATGCTAAGATCATCAATTTGGTGACTTTGGAAATGTGCAACAATAGTCAAGATGCCATTTGGGTTGATTGCAGGGAAGTCGGCGTTAGAGATAGTGCATTGAGTTGGTTTGTTCCGGAAGATGTGGTATCGGAACAACACGTAGTTCAGTTCGAACTTGGTTAGAATTTTCCTTCCAAACCCAGTAATCTTGGTGATCCTTTTCCGACAGCACACTTCTTTTTGGGGAAGTCCATTCTTGGAGTAAAAGGTCTTCAATCTTTCACGTTGAGTCCAAATTATTAATTGTGGATCATCTTCCGGGTGGAGAGGAGCGAACTTTGTGTAGAACTTGCTGTATGGAGAGAGAGAGAGAGACAGATCAATTTGGTCTGAATCATGGTTGGGAAGATCATAGTACATAAATGGTACTATATCCAGATCGTGTATGGTCTCTTCTCGGCACAGAGGAGAAAGCCCTAGCATCGGATTAGGATTGTCTTTAAGAGCTTGGATCCTGATGCTCTCCTCAAGAGCCTGATTAATCTCTTCTTGGGACCAGCCACTTCTTTCTTTCATGGGATTTCCAGAGTGAGGAAGTTCCGAGATGAGCTTATTTCCCTTGTCTTGCTTTTTATTGAGGACAGAGAGGATGTGTTGCAGATTTTCGTCAACGAAGAATTTCGGAGGAGAGGAAGGCATGGGCTCTTCAGGAATATCATCCGACTTCCGAACTGGAGAGCCTTCGTCGATAAGAGATATTTTTGGAGATGGGATCGGAGGTAGCATTGATGGAGTGGCTTGGAAGGCATCCACTGTTAGTTTTGGTTTTGCCTTGGCCAATTCACGGCTTCTTTGAAATGTATCGGCCAGTATTAAGGGCCATGAGACTGCTGGCCATTTTCTTTTCTCTTCCTCGGAGAGCACCTTGGCAGGAAACGTTTTTGGAGCTGGTATCCCTATGACGGCATTAGAGATGTACTTTTCTTCATCATCATCGTCATCATCATCATCATCATCATCATCATCATCATCATCATCATCTTCATCATCGTCACCTGGGGAACCTGAAAGAACTTGTACAGAGTCGTCAGAGTTTTCATCTCGGCGTCTGAACTTTGAGACAAGTTTCCAGGGTTGAGTTCTCCAGCTGGGTCCTTCTCCACCTCTTGCAACGTATGACCCAGGAACCAGTGCAAGCAACGTAGATTATTTAAACTCTGAGAATCATTCGAACACCTTCTGAAAGCTTGTATTAATTTGCAAGGTCAAGGCATCATAGGCTTCAACCGTTGGAGCCTGAACTTTGAGGTAATCGAAGAGGTTTCCAAGGACGGTGAGCATTTCGACAAACTTGTGATTCAGAACATCAACAATGTTCCACGATGCCCGAAGAAGCTTGATAAGAACCTGTTGCATGATTAGGTTCTTTTCATCTTTCTTTCATATATCCTTCTCTAGCCTTTGAATCTGTTTCTCATGACGGACAAGTGTTTGTTTGATGAGTTCATTTGTGGCACCGACTAAGTCATCATGTACATTCAACATTTTGGTGATGGTATAGAGGTAGTGATCAAGAGAAGCATCATACTTCTGTTCAACCTCCTTAATGGTGTGCTTGAGTCGGAGAGAGATAAGTTGATCAAGCTAGGCTTCCCTTTTTGTAGTGGTGGGTCCGGACTTGTTTGTTTCGGACAGGGAGTTGAGGATTGCATCGAGCTTAAAATCAAGGCCAGACACCTTTTCATGAATCTTGGCTTTGAGTCTGGTCATAGAGGTGTCAAGTGACTCGACGTTCTTCACAACATTAGAGACATTGTCTCGGAGTTCCAGTAGGGCAAAAGGATCAGCATAATTACCAACTGGTGATCCTGTGTCCGGGGTGGAGGTCCGAGACTTGGCTTTATCTTCTTCGTGGTTGATAGGTGGTTCGGAAGGGCCAGTCTGAGTTGCCTTGGCTGTATCATCTATCTTGCGAGGAGTAGATTCTATGTCATCGTCGATGTGCACATGAGCCTAATCATCAATTTGTATTTCTTCATCGACCGGCTCGGAGGAGGAAGATGAAAGTCCGAAATCAAAAACCGGCCTTGATGAGGATGGCTTTGACGGAAAGAGAAATGAGGATAACATCGGAGGAGCAGCAATACAAGAAACTTCATCATCAAACATAACTTCATCCGAACGTTCTTCATCAGGATATTGATGGAAGGAGTCATGATGTTGAGTTCCTGAAGGATTATCCGAGATGATTTTGGCCTGTGATTCTCCTGAGGCAAACTCCAGATCGGTAATGTCATCAGTTGCAGCAAAAAACAGAAAGTTGCTTTGAATGGACCTATTTCTCATCAAAATGAGAGTTGCTTCGACTTGAGAGCGAGTAAGTTTAGGATGCCTGTTGTGTGCCCTGTCAACAAAGTCTTCCCAGAGTGGATCATTAGTACCTAGTCATCATGTACCCTTACCGGGTATCAGACCAGTTGAGGCATCTAAGGTGGGAGAGACTTCTCCCGCCTCGAAATGCTTGGAGTTCGAGATAGGGATCTCGGAACCGTGCGTGTGATAAAAGAAATGGGTTTTCCAAGTTGACTCGTGGGTCTCTTCTAGGGGGTGCAAGGAACTATGGTCAACAGCTGTATCACCTTGTTAGGAAGGTGAGGGTGGATTATGTGGAGACTCCCCGTGAGTGTGTGCAAGTGGTTTTGAAGCTTCGAAGGGTGCTTCAGAAGAGTGGTCGGGAGGGGTTAGAGGATGGCCAGAGTCAGCCATAATATCTTTGATTCCTTCCTGTTGAGAGGAGGAACCGACTTTGGTTCTCTTTTTAGCTTTGGGTTTTGAGGGAGAAGATTTCATTTTGGCAGCTTCCTTCTTCTTTCCTTCAGTGGGAACATGCTTAGCCACATCCAAAGTAGGCCCAACAGAGACAGGGCATTCTGTGTAGGGCTATACACAATTGAGGACTCTAAATGTTGTTTCAAGTGAATGGAATCAGATGGTATTATGGCAAGCATATGTTTAGGAAGACGTCTAGTAGATTCGAATGAAGTTTGGTCCGGAAGACGATAAGATTTAATAGCTTTGAAGGATAGAAATACCTCTTTCGGAATCGTTTCAATGGGGATTGGTCATTTCCTCTCTCGATACAGCTGTTGGATAGTCAGATCCTAAAATCTCGGTGTCGATATCTCCAATGATTTGCGATTGATGGAGAACTTCCAAAAATCTTGCCACAAGACTTCTGTGCGATCCACACCGTTGTTCGTCCCCGAGAAGATACTGTACACAACATACAACCAAACCTTGCTAAGTGTGTCTATTCCTCCATGTTTTCCAGACAATCCTATGAGAATGAAGTGCATGAGGACTGTCCAAAGGCCTGATACAACAGACTTCTTGAACTTCTTTGCCTTAAACTCTTCAGCGTACCCAATGTGATTCAGAAACGACTGAAAGTCTTCAGTCGTTGGTTCTTGAACTTTGAAGTTTTATGGGTTTTCAGGAATACCAGTCGCCTTCAATAAGGTTGCTTTGTGAACCGGAACGATACAATCGCCAGTGATTTTCGTTTCTAGAACGTCATTCACAATCTTGATTCGTACAAATAAGTGTGGAGAAGACGAAGGGGAATCGGTGGGTCAGGAATCTTGGTGAGACGAACAGCTATGGGATGATTGGCGATGAACTCGATCATGACCCTGATGGACTCATCGTAGTCCATGGGGTCTAAGGAGAATAGTTTAGTTGTGTCCCTGATAAATGGTTCAGTCGACATTGATGATGATGATCCTTTGGAGGACTTCTGTTTGGCAACTGATTTGGTAACTTTGGGAACAGGTTGAGAAACTTTGGAAGGATATTGAGAAAAGGCCATTGTTGCAGGTTTCAAAGCTTGAAGAACACTTTATCTGAGATCGAAAAGTAAGGATGAGGGTTTTGAGAACGTAATGGGTAAAAGGAGTTTTGGGGGTTCTTTTATAGGTTCCGAGAATGATAGGTTGGGTTAGAAAAAGTAATGATGAAACCCGGATTTGGAAACGGATCACATTAAATGTGTTGCCAAATATGGACTGAGTTGACCTGAAGAGAATAAAGTAACCACTGACGGTTCGAGTAAAATGGGAATTATCACACATTTGATGGGATGTTTGCTTTTTCATAGACGTGTGCAAGAGGTGTCGATTTCTAGGGTAAAGCGATAATCATCATTAAAAAAGTAAATGTTTGAGTTGTTTAAGGAAAATGTTTCGGAACAAGATGATGAAAACCTTTTAAACTTCTCCTAAAGAATTGATTTCGGAGCCATAAGGTTCTGAGGTGATTTGAAAATAAATCGCTGACTAGAAAATATCGAGATGAACTTGTGAAGTGGTCTCGGAACATGAAAAGGTTCGAGATAAGTTTATGAAATGATCTCGGAGCACTAAGGGTCCGAGATGAGTTTTATGAAGTGATCTCGGAGCATAAAGGTTCTGAGATGAACATTCATAAGATACTTCCAAGGTTAGAATGAAAAGTTCATGTACATAATATAGAGTACGAGATTGCACGGACTCGGACTGAATATTAGAGGTAAAAGAGAGGAAGATCTCAGTGGACTTATGTCAAATCGATTTTGAGACTCCGAGATAAGAAGGATCTGATCTCGGATAGAGAATGAGATGAAAGTTCAATACCGTTCCTGACTTGAATTCCTAGATGATCTTATTGTAATACTTATGAAGTAAGTTCCGAGGTGAGATTAATACCAATGTGACTATATTGGTCATGAACTCAGTATGATGAAGTGAGCTGTACAACTTAGAACTACAAGAGGTGGTTAGACAAAAATACACGTAAAATGACCCTATTTATTCCGATAGGTAACAGTTCCGAGATGGAATAAAATTTGACTCCGAAACTCTTTACTTTTCTGATGTTGCCATCAGAGAGTGCAAGCCTCTTGAAAGAACTGAGGATCAGGCATCATCATACCCATTTTGTTCAGAAAACCATTGAATTTGGTTTCGTCTAATGCCTTGGTAAAGACATCAGCAATCTCCTCGTCAAATGGAACAAAAATAAGTTCGATGTTACCATTAAAACATGATCTTTAATGCAATGGTACCGTATGTCGATGTGCTTCGTCATAGAGTGCTGAATTGGATTGTGTGAAATGGAAATAACATTTTGCGAATCACAATAGCTTGGGATTTGTTGAAACCGGTAACCATAGTCTAAGAGCTGTGATTTCATCCAAAGAACTTGAGATGTGCAGCTAGCAGCAACAATGTATTCCACTTCAGCTGTTGAGAGAACAATGTAGTTCTGTTTTTTCGATGACCAGCTAACCAAACAACCACCGAAAAATTGACAGCCATGAGATATGCTTTTTCTATCCAATTGAAGACTGCCACAGTTCGAATCGGAATATGCTTGAAGGAGAAAACTTTCATTTGATGGGTACCAGATTTCGAGACTCTTTGTACCTTTGAGGTATCAAAATATTTGCTTAACAGCCAAAAGTTGAGACATTTTTGGATTAACTTGAAATCTGGCACACAAACACGTTGAAAACATGATGCCCGGACTACTTGTTGTAAGGTAGAGTAGTGATCCAATCATTCCTTTATACTTCTTTTCATCAACAGCAACACCTGAAGGGTCCAAAAAGATTTTGTGTTAGAAACCCATAGGTACCTTGGCATAGGCACAGGTGTCCATTGAGTATTTCTTGAGAAGTTCTGAGATGTACTTTTCTTGGTGAATGAAGATTTCTTTGTTGGTTTGCTTGATTTGGAGACCGCGGAAAAAGCTCAATTCACGATTCATGCTCATTTGGAATCGATTGATCATTAGTTTGGCAAAGTTAGCAACCATCGATGAATCCGTAGATCCAAAAAATGATATCGTCAACGTAGATTTGGACAAGCATGAGATGTTTTCCATTTGACCTTCGGAACAAGGTAGGATCAAGAATACCTCTTTGAAAACCAGAACGCCTAAGGAAGTCGGTGAGAGTCTCGTACCAGGCGTAAGGAGCTTGCTTGAGGCCATAAACAACTTTTCGGAGTTTGTAACTGTAGTTCGGATATGAGAGATTGACAAAACCGGGAGGCTGTTGGAGATACACTTCAGTATCAACTTCACCATTTAGAAAAGCACTTTTGATGTCCATCTGGTAAACCTTAAAGCCTTTGTGAGCAACATAAGCAAGGAAGATTCTAATGGCTTCAAGACGGGCAACACGAGCAAAGGTGTCATTGTAGTCAAGCCCTTCGATATGTGTGAATCCTTTAGCCACTAACCTTGCTTTATTATGAATGATAACTCATGCATCATCTAGTTTGTTCTGAAACACCCATCTAGTACCAACAACGGGATGATTATGAGGAGGAGGGACGAGAATCCATACTTCATTTATATCGAATTCTGACAATTCTTCCTGCATGGCTATAATCCAATCAGCATGTTCTAATGCTTCATTGATGGATTTGGGTTGAATCATTGAGATAAATACCGAGAAATGACATTCATTTTGAACACTTGTGGTAGAACGAGTTTGTACACCGGCGTTTGGATTTCCAATAACTTGGTTCGGAGGATGATCCTTAGTCCAAATGTGTAGCCTCGGGAGCTCTTATGCAGTAGAGGATCATATATCAACATTAGGGTTGTGTTTCTCCCCCTGAATAGTTTGAACTTGTGGACGATGCTCCCCCTGAAATTCTGAACCGGATAGGTTGACATCATCCTTAGGTGGGAAATCGAAGAAATTTGCATCATCTTCGTTGTTGATCGGATTAGAGTCAAATTCAGCACCTGCATCTTGGAATCCATCCATATTTGATTCAAGGGAAGGTTGGCCATTCTCCCCCTCAAACTGTGAAGGTTGAAACGGTTCGGAATCAAACGAGGAAAACTTGGTGTTAGACCGAAAACATTTTGGGAAACAGGAGCTTCAGTTGATGACGTTTGTCTTGTTCGAGATTCCGAATCAAGAGCTATTTATGAAGGTCCGAACATGGTTTCAAAGTCAACTTCATAGATTGTTTGCTGGTTCGGACATCCTGGTGTTGGAGCATCGGACTCCATGATGTGAGTTGTAACATGGGTTGGGCCAGGATTCCGAACGAAGTTGTCATCAAATGTGACATCAAATGTGACATCAAAGCTTTCTTCTAGAACACGAGTTCCCCGAATAAGAACTCGATAAGCCTTTGATTTTGTAGAGTACCCAAGAAAGATTGCTTCATTAGCTTTGGGTTGGAACTTTGTAAGCTGATCGCGGTTGTTTTTGATGAAGCATCTACATCCAAAAATGTGAAGAAAATAGATACTAGGCTTCCGACCATTCATAGCTTCGTACGGTTTCATGTTGAGGCGTTGATGGATGATACTCCTATTTTGAATGAAGCATGCAGTTGAGACAGCTTCAACCCAAAGCTAGAGTGGAAGATTTGCAAAGTTGAGCATGAATCGAGCAACTTCAACAAATGTTCTGTTGCGTCATTCGACTACACCGTTTTATTGTGGAGTGTATGGAGCAGAACAGTTGTGGTCAATACCTTTTTCGGTGAGGAAGTTCTCGATGGTGGCATTGGTGAATTCTGAACCATTGTCACTTCGGATTCGCCTTACTGGAAGTTTGATGAAAACTTCAATTCCTTTAACAAAGTTGATGAGTTCGGAGGCTATTTCTGAATTGAGCCTTAGGAAGAAAACCCAAGTGAAACTAGTAAAATAATCCACAATCACAAGAATGTATTTTTTGTGATGTAGACTCTCTACTATTGAGGGTCCACTCAAATCAATATGCAGAAGTTCTAACGGCAACGAGATGAATTTTTCAATGATAACAGGATGACCCTTCTTCGATTGCTTTCGACACTCACATGCAACACATAAATAATAATTTTCGAACTTGAGGAGTGGAAAACCTCTTACCATTTCACCCCAAACAAGATCATTCATATATCAGAAGTTTAGATGAGCAAGCCTTCTATACCATAACCAAATGACGTCAAGAACAACTTTTGACAGTACGTAGAGCTGGGGCTTGCCAATGATCATGTTGATGTCAAGAGGATACATGTTCTTGTGGAGAATTGACTTGATTAAACATTACTTCTGGTCTTCAGCCATGATGTAGCTGTGTTTCTTGCAGAATTCAACTCGTCGATTTGCATCAGTGAATTGAGCCACACTTATTAGATTATGTTTCAAATCAGCTACATATGCTAGGTTTGAAATGGAGAAGTTGCCATTTGGAAGGATGCCATAACCTCTGATCTGAGAGTTGGAGTTGTTGCCATACGTCACGTAGCCAACATTTGGTGAAAGTTTAAGATCTCGCATAAAGTCCTTATGCCCCGTAATGTGCATGGAGCAAGCACTATCAATATACCATATTGTTTCTTGTTCCGAAGCACAGAGTGCTTGCAAAATTATTGAGTTGTGGAGTTAGGTTTTGGGACAAGGGCACGGGTTTTGGACTATGGTTGTGACTTTTGAGCAACAGTTGTTTTAGAGGATTTATTCTGAGATCCTTTTGGGAACAAACAGAATGACATTGTTCTTTCATCTATCCAATAATCATACTCAATGACTATGGTTGTGACTTTTGAGCAACAGTTGTTTGAGATTTTTACTTTCCATACGAGATTTTATTTTAAAGTTTTTATTAAAACTGTTTTCTTAAAAACTCGTTTTTTGTTTGATGATACACTTGGTTTTGAAAGCTGTTGAGGTTTGAAAATCGTACCATCAGATTTGGCTATAAAAACAGATGAAACAGTCTGAGGAGAGTTAGTTCTGACAGATTGAGTATCAACAATGGGCTTTTTCGAGGTGGAACTGGCCGCTTTCTTATGTTCCAACTAATTGGGAGGATTAGATGGCCTTTTGAGAATCTTATTGGGTGTGAAGGTGTTGTGACTCCTAGTTGGTGTGTTGACATTCCGAGATACACTCTTTTTGGAGTTCTCAAGGAATCTGGAATTTTTTTCTTGACTTAACTTCCTTTTTGTGAGCATTTTTGGCTTCTACCTTAGGATCAACAACATCTTTCCTATTTAACATGGGTTTCTTCTTGGAATTGTGAGACGACTTAGAGGATTAACCTACAGAAGGGTTGTTAAACACAGACTTGATTGGCACATGATTAGTTTTGGAAATCACTTGTGAGTCAGAATCACATGAATTTGACGAATCATCAATGTCACTATCTAAAGATGCCCAAACAAACACCGAGGCATTAGGTTCAGTTGTCTCCAGAATGTTTTCATCAACAACACAGTTGTTAGGAGGACTGTGGTTCAGAATTTGAACGACAGCCTTTGGAGTACTAGAGTAAGATTCCGAGGTCCGATTTAGGTCCAGGTTTGTCAGAGGCGGAAGAGGCGTGGAATCGGGACACTTGACAACTATAGGCTGCAACGAAGGAATTAGTGATGCAAATTGGTCAGAAGTCTCAAGAAGGGGTGACAAAAGTGAGACAGGGGTGTCCGATTGTTTGAGGTTCGGAACGTCTCCCATAAAAGTTAGGTTTTGCAACTCCTTCAAGGGACGAGCAATGGAGTTCCGAAACTCGCTTCCGAGACCATGAGCTTTTGACCAAGGATGAAGAAAATTATGAGTTATCCGTTCATTTACTTCAAGAATGTCAATGGAATTATGCAAAGCATGTATTTTGGCATTGAGACGTTTGTTGTCAGAAATTAAAACATTTCTTTCAGAATAAGTGATTTCAAATTTGTCTTTAAGAATGATACATTCATCTTTTGACATTACAAGCTCTCGTTCTAAAGACTCTATTTTTGACTTATTATCGTCCAAACGTAATCTAAGACGACTTAATTCACTCTCCATATTCTCACTGGCTTCTATGGCTGACTAATAGGCTTTATAAATGATGTTCATATCTGATTGGATCTGGGTTAGATAAGGTTCAAAAAGTGACAAATCAAAGTTATTATCAATAATCATAATCTTACATCTTGAACGATGCTTCTCCCTGGTGGGTCGTTGGTAGCCATGTAGCAGTAGTATGGTTCAGCATCTTCATAATCTCCCTCTGATCCAGATGATCAGTAGCCTTCATCACATTCGATTGTTTGTCTAGCCATGAGTCACATGTTTCTGCCAGTACTTATGTCATCAACATCTGTAGAAGATCAATATCCATCCACATCTTTTGATACAGTTGTAATAAAAGCCTTTTCACTCTCTGCCATTTCTTAATCTCTTCGTGTATAGTAAACAGAGTCCTTGATTTTGGGTTTCTGAGGAACTTTAGCTAAGCAGTATTTGGCAAAATGGTTTGCATGACCACATTTGTGGCATACAATCTTGGGTTTATCAGACTTCGGAGTCTGTGAAGATTCTGAGGTGTGATTTGGTGTAGGAAGTTTAGGTTTGTAAGCTGGAGGATTTTCGGAAGGTTTGTTAAATGGTTGAGGATTATTTTGATGAGGAGAATGGAAGCGGTTGTGATATGGCTTGTTAAAAGGACGATTCTATTTCATGGAAAGCAAGGCAAACTCCTATTGAAAGCAGAGTTCGGAGTCCATTTCTTCAGGGTTAAGGTCACCATTTAATTGATAGTTGATGTTTGTAGGAATAGGTAGGGCTGGAGGTGAGGGTTAAATGTGACAACCAAAATTTTTTTTTTTTTTTTTTTTTTTTTTTTTTTTTTTTTTTTGCAACAATTTTAAACTTTTAAAACCCATCTTAAATTAAATTAAAACAACTGAAATAGTCATAACATAATCCATCAGCTTAATAACCATATAAAATAAGTGCGGAAGTAATAATAATAATAAGGTCCCAACAAAATAACTAGTAGCGATGTCCCGATGCTCCATGTCAAGCCTTAGCCTCTTTAATCTTAACACCTGAAAAGTTATAAGGGAAAAACGTAAGCACAAAGCTTAGTGAATTCAAACACAGACATTGTACCAACATTCATATTTACTAGCCCTAATCCATTTTCCAATTATAACGATAAAGACAAAGAACGAATCAATGTCTATATTACGAGAAGGACTTGTAGGTTTGAACCGCACCGGGAAGATCCCGTATCATTTGGCCCTAATCACCGCACCTCACGAAGAGTATTACGTTGGTGATCTTACCTACCCACCGCACCGGTAAATCCGTATCCTTTGGTGGTGTCCCCATATCCATAATTAGTTACATACAGTGCACATGTACGAATTAAAACAATACTTATATAGCATGCTTTTATAATAAATTCAAATAATCACACACGAGCTAACTAGCAAACACAATCATCAATACAACGGTGTGAGAGAACTCACCTTGAGTGAGTATTAAGGATGGCTAACAATCAAATAATGCTACCAAGCTTGAGCAAACTTCAAAACCTCGCCTAAGAAGGACTAAAGGTTAGAAACGAGAAGTAATGAAGCTATGAGTTGAGAAAAGAGTAATCACAGCAAGGTCTCTAAAACAGACCTGCTGTTCAAAACGGATTTACTCCAAAATCTAAAATAGAAACATAGCTTTAACTAAATTTTATAGGAAACTATGATTGCTCAGGATTCCATAACTATAAAGAACTCATTCTAACTCCAAAAGATGAATTAAATATGAATTTTACAAAATGGTGTATCACTTCTGTCTCCAACAATACAGTCAAGTGATGTTGGCCAATTCTACCCAACTTGTGAGTAGAATTCGTCCAAAAGAAAATTAAGAGAAGTAAAGGACATACAAGTGAAAGTCTCAGAGTTGGAATTGAATGAAAAGTATCTCTCAAACTCCAGATATAAAATTCACATTGTGGACAATCACAGCACTAGCAAAAGCTGGTGACTGCCCACTGACCTGGAGTGTGGATCAATTCTAACCAATTTATAATTGGAAATAACACCCCATATTCTCCAGATCTTAAATTCATAATATAAGGAACATATAGAAACTTGGAATCACTCTGGATCCTTTTCCAAGCCTTAGAAATGATGAAAACAAAATGACATATCAGAACAGACCCGGATCAGACCTAACAGCAAAGATGCCATTCTTTCACATAGATAAAGCCCTTATCAGTGAGGTTGGCCTTCTTAAGAAAGTTAGCCAACTCAATGTGTGAACTTTTGGAACTGGTTTGGGGTCCGTTTGAGTTCTAGAGCTCCAGATATGATTTTTACAAAATGACTACAGATCTGATGGAAAACAGAATCGTAGCCACCCGTGATTCCTTTTTGGCTTATCCATCCTTCTCCTTTTGAAACACATTTTAAGATGTGTTCATCATCCCAATTCAGTCCCCATGATAATGGTGGTACTAAAAAGGGTTAGGGATCATTAGGATTTCATTTAGCCTCAAGGATGTAATAATAATCAACATGAAAATAAACATAAGCACATAAAATCATCATTCTCCCTTTTAGGGTTTCCATGATCTTTTGCCACATGTAATCCCCTAGATCCATCATCCACCATATATGGGGTGAAGATAGGATCTTGAGATGATGTATAACATACAACTACAAATAAAATAAGAAGGAGAAGAGGTGAAGATGAAATCATAAAACTAGAACAAGGTTATGAATCAAGTTGTAAGAAAGGATAAGGAGGTTCATACCAATACGAATCAAGGGTGGAAATGAACAAGAATTAAGCTCCAAACAACAGCCCCTTGGCTGCTCTTGATCCCAAAGAGAGAGAGAAGGATGGCGTGAGGGCAGTGGCGGAGCCAGGATCAAAGTAAATGGGTATCCCAATTTTATTTTTAAGGTAACCCAAAAACTTTTTCCGGGGTACTTGGGCTTCCCCGATTCAATTTCGGTTTTCTAAACCCAAACCTTAATCGAATCTTTAGATAACCTCAAGTCTTGTTATATAAACATGAAGTTGAAGTATATTTTGATACTTGAATCGATGTGGGATTCAAAGTAGATATCAAATGAAGTATGAGGATAACAAGCTTATATAATAGACAAAAATGGTTGAGTTTACATATGTTTGGCGATGTGGGATAGAATAGGCCCATAGCCTATGGACTTCAATAAAAGGAGTTTACAAGATGATCAAAAGAGTCCAATAACATAAGAAAATCAGACATTGGTTAAATAAATTAACCCAAGGTTACAAGAATAATTGAATTAAAATAACTAAACGTATCGAGAAAAATCGGGGCGTTACAACTCTCCCCCACTAAGAACGGACTTCGTCCTCGAAGTCAACACCTAAAAACAGATCCAGATAGTGAGCCCTCATCTCGCCTTCCGGTTCCCAAGTCCATTCCGAACCCTTCCTATGTTGCCACTGCACCTTAACCAGGTTTATAGTCTTGTTGCGGAGAGCTTTCGTCTTTCGTTCTAAAATAGCGATTGGTTTCTCAACATAATTGAGACGCTCGTCAACCTGTATGTCCTCCAGTGGTATCACAGTGGTCTCATCAACAAGGCATTTTCATAACTGATACACGTGAAACTTATTATGAATTAGACTAAGCTCTTCAGGCAGCTCTAAACGGTAAGCCACCTTTCCCACACGGGCTATGACCTTGTAGGGTCCAATGAGTCGGGGTCCGAGCTTTCCCCGTTTTCGAAATCGAATCACACCTTTCCAGGGGGAGACTTTGAGCAACACATAATCTCCCACCTGGAACTCAAGATCGGAGCATCTTTTGTCGGCATAACTTTTCTGACGACTTCTCGCTGTAACCAAATGATCCCGAATCACGTGGATTTTCTCTGTAGTCCGAAGCACGATATCGGTACTCCCAAGTACCCTCTGCCAAACCTCACCCCAACAAACGGGCGCCACGAATCATATCTAACAAAGACGACACCATCGTCATCCGGAGACACTTAGATCGAATCGGTTCGGCAAATTGTTTACGACTGAGAGCATCAGCTACAACATTAGATTTACCGGGGTGGTAGTGAATTTCACAATCATAATCTTTTACCACATCCAACCATCGGATCTGCCTCATGTTCAAATCCCGCTACTCGAACAAATATTTCAGACTCTTATGGTCAGTGTATATGATACACTTCACTCCATAGAGATAGTGTCTCCAAATCTTAAGAGCGAACACAATAGCCCCAAGCTCCAAATCATGAGTGGGGTAGTTTCGTTCGTGGGGTTTCAGCTGTCGGGAGGCATAGGCTATCACCCTGTCCCGTTGCATTAACACAACACCAAGACCCTGAAGCGATGCATCACAGTAAACCACCATATCCTCAACCTTATCAGGTAAGGCCAAAATCGGAGCATCACACAATCGCTTCCTCAGCTCATCAAACGCAAATTGTTGCTCCGGGCCCCAAACGAATTTCACTGATTTCTTGGTCAATCGGGTGAGTGGCAAGGCGATTTTAGAGAAATTTTCAATGAACCTACGATAATAACCGGCTAAACCCAAGAAACTGCGAATTTCAGAAGGTGTTTTTGGAATCTCCCATTGTTTAACCGCATCAACCTTGGCTTGATCGACCTTAATACCGTGTTTGTTTACCACATGCCCCAAGAACTGAACTTCTTCTAACCAAAATTCACATTTTGAGAATTTCGCATAAAGCCTTTCTCTTGCCAGAGTTTCCAGAATCTCCCGAAGGTGTTGCTCATGCTCCTCTTTGGTCTTAGAATAGACCAAGATGTCATCAATGAACACTATGACCGAACGGTTAAGCATCGGGCTACACACCCGGTTCATGAGATCCATAAACGCCGCGGGTGCATTGGTGAGCCCAAAAGGCATCACCACGAACTCAAAATGCCCATAACGAGTACAGAATGCTTTTTCTCAATGTCTTCTTCACGAACCCGCATCTGATGGTAACCGCAACGTAAATCAATCTTGGAGAACCAAGACGCTCCCTGAAGTTGATCGAAAAGATCGTTAATACGTGGAAACGGGTACCTATTCTTTATCGTGTACTTGTTTAGCTCTCTATAATCAATACACATTCGCTGGGATCCATCTTTCTTCTTCACAAAGAGAATAGGAACACCCCATGGCGAGCAGCTTGGCCATATAAACCCTTTATCACTTAGTTCCTAAAGTTGATCTTGGAGCTCTTTCATCTCAGGTGGTGCCAAGCGGTAAGGAGATTTAGCTACCGGAGTCGCACCCAACACCAAATCAATGCGAAACTCCACTTGCCGAATAGGTGGCAAACCAGGGAGTTCCTCCGGAAAGACATCACTAAAGTCGGAAACGATAGGAACGTCGTCTAGTGCTATAGTAGAAGAGCAAGAAGCGATGGCCACGCGGGGAATGTCCCCCTGAATGATAAGTTCTCCACCTCTAGGGTTTTGAACACGAACTTGCTTCTTACGACAGTGGATTTCCACATCACACGCATCAAGCCAATCCATGCCTATGATAACGCAGAGCTCTCGCATCGCAATAGGGATAAGATCAATGGGGAATTCAACTCCAGAAAACTCGAGATTGCAACCCCGATAAACATCGGTGACATAAATAGTGCGGTTGTCGGCAACTTCGACAACCATTGGGTGAGCCAATTTTCCGATACTACGCCCCAAACAATTAATAAACATGCGAGATACAAAAGGATGGGTAGCACTGCTATCAAACATAACAACATCGAGCTCGGAATCTAGCAAATAAGTGCCTGCCACTGTCGCTGTAATCACCGACTCCTCCGCAGTCATCTGGTGAGCACGACCTCGTGTCACCATAGTGGGTCCCTTAGAGGACGATGCAATTGCAGGATTTGTACCCCCGTCTCCTTTACCAGTCTTCAACTTCGGGCATTCGGGCTTCTTGTGTCCCGTCTCGTTGCAGTGATAGCAGACGGGAACAGCAGAAGTAATATGAGGTGCTGCACTCGCAGGGGGATCCCTACAATTCTTCCAATGATGCCCTGGCTTTTTGCAGTTGTAGCATATCAATGGATTTTTCTCGCCCTGAAGACGTCCTATACTCATACCTTGACTTACTACCCTGCTTTCGCTTTTTCTGGGCATCTCTGGATGTCTTGGAAGAGGTGTCATTGGCCTCCCTCTTGGACTGGGTCTGCAACTCGATTTCCCTCCTCCTCGCTGCATTCATGATCGCGGATAAGGTCGAGAACTCCTGCATGCTAACAAATTCCCGAATCTCGGTACGTAGGATGGCCATGTACCGGCTGACCAACCAGGCCTCGTTCCCAGCAAACAAGGGGCAAAAAGATAGCATCTCCAAGAACTTGGAGTTCAGTTCGCTAACGGACTCGGTAGTCTGCTGTAAGGCCATGAACTCTTGCTGCATCCACTGCTGCTCCACCTTAGGCACATATTGTGCCTCGAACCTCTCCACAAATTGGGCCCAAGACATGGTCCTCACTTCTTCTTCGCTTAATAGAGCGGTGATGGTGTTCCACCATGTCTTTCCCCTTTTCTGCAGCTGATTCATGGCGATCACAACTTTGTACTGGTCCGGACACCCAACAGTCATGAAGGCGCCCTCACCATCTGACACCCAGTGCTTAGCAGCAACTGGGTCGGATTCACCGTTCCAAAGAGGAGGGCTACACTTGCTGAACTTCTCGAAGTAGTATGTCGAATCCCGAACGGGCGGAGCCGGTAACGCTCCCCCGGGAATAGCTGCGAGGCGCTCATCCAGAAGAGTACCGACTTGGTTGATTATGTCATTGGTCACACCCGGGATTAGTTCGTTGAAAGCGTTATTGAATTCCTCAACGACAATATCCCTAACTTGCTCCATTTGGAGCTGATTAAGTCGAGCAGGCGGAGCCATTGGTATCCACAGAAGAAGGAAAATCTTAGAAACAATTCAGCCTAGATATTTCTAGGAAGACAAAACACTCAGCTTGCCGAAAATTTTTCAACCTTGCCCCGACCCGAAACCGGCACCGATGTTTCAAATAGTAGGGGCCCTTCTACTACCTTCCACACAAGTTCCAATTTCGCATTTGCGTCTAGTTTCAAAATTTCCAGTTCGCTCTAGCCGTTAATTTTACAAATCTCTCACATGTTAACACTAAATAAGTGTGTAATCTAACATTTTAAGACTAATAGAATCCAATTCATAGTCAACAATTTAACATAAACATTTAACATAAGAAATAAGGCTTACTTGGCTGGCTGACTGGCACACCGCGACATCTTCCACTACTAGTCTTCAGAAGGTTTGAAAAATATTTTAAAAAGAAAATAAACTCTTATAGAGCCTCAAATTTGAGTCTAGAACATCCACAAGAATGCCTAGTTCCCTCAAACTGTGGCTCTGATACCAACTTGTGACACCCAAAATTTTTTTTTTTTTTTTTTTTTTTTTTTTTTTTTTTTTTTGCAACAATTTTAAACTTTTAAAACCCATCTTAAATTAAATTAAAACAACTGAAATAGTCATAACATAATCCATCAGCTTAATAACCATATAAAATAAGTGCGGAAGTAATAATAATAATAAGGTCCCAACAAAATAACTAGTAGCGATGTCCCGATGCTCCATGTCAAGCCTTAGCCTCTTTAATCTTAACACCTGAAAAGTTATAAGGGAAAAACGTAAGCACAAAGCTTAGTGAATTCAAACACAGACATTGTACCAACATTCATATTTACTAGCCCTAATCCATTTTCCAATTATAACGATAAAGACAAAGAACGAATCAATGTCTATATTACGAGAAGGACTTGTAGGTTTGAACCGCACCGGGAAGATCCCGTATCATTTGGCCCTAATCACCGCACCTCACGAAGAGTATTACGTTGGTGATCTTACCTACCCACCGCACCGGTAAATCCGTATCCTTTGGTGGTGTCCCCATATCCATAATTAGTTACATACAGTGCACATGTACGAATTAAAACAATACTTATATAGCATGCTTTTATAATAAATTCAAATAATCACACACGAGCTAACTAGCAAACACAATCATCAATACAACGGTGTGAGAGAACTCACCTTGAGTGAGTATTAAGGATGGCTAACAATCAAATAATGCTACCAAGCTTGAGCAAACTTCAAAACCTCGCCTAAGAAGGACTAAAGGTTAGAAACGAGAAGTAATGAAGCTATGAGTTGAGAAAAGAGTAATCACAGCAAGGTCTCTAAAACAGACCTGCTGTTCAAAATGGATTTACTCCAAAATCTAAAATAGAAACATAGCTTTAACTAAATTTTATAGGAAACTATGATTGCTCAGGATTCCATAACTATAAAGAACTCATTCTAACTCCAAAAGATGAATTAAATATGAATTTTACAAAATGGTGTATCACTTCTGTCTCCAACAATACAGTCAAGTGATGTTGGCCAATTCTACCCAACTTGTGAGTAGAATTCGTCCAAAAGAAAATTAAGAGAAGTAAAGGACATACAAGTGAAAGTCTCAGAGTTGGAATTGAATGAAAAGTATCTCTCAAACTCCAGATATAAAATTCACATTGTGGACAATCACAGCACTAGCAAAAGCTGGTGACTGCCCACTGACCTGGAGTGTGGATCAATTCTAACCAATTTATAATTGGAAATAACACCCCATATTCTCCAGATCTTAAATTCATAATATAAGGAACATATAGAAACTTGGAATCACTCTGGATCCTTTTCCAAGCCTTAGAAATGATGAAAACAAAATGACATATCAGAACAGACCCGGATCAGACCTAACAGCAAAGATGCCATTCTTTCACATAGATAAAGCCCTTATCAGTGAGGTTGGCCTTCTTAAGAAAGTTAGCCAACTCAATGTGTGAACTTTTGGAACTGGTTTGGGGTCCGTTTGAGTTCTAGAGCTCCAGATATGATTTTTACAAAATGACTACAGATCTGATGGAAAACAGAATCGTAGCCACCCGTGATTCCTTTTTGGCTTATCCATCCTTCTCCTTTTGAAACACATTTTAAGATGTGTTCATCATCCCAATTCAGTCCCCATGATAATGGTGGTACTAAAAAGGGTTAGGGATCATTAGGATTTCATTTAGCCTCAAGGATGTAATAATAATCAACATGAAAATAAACATAAGCACATAAAATCATCATTCTCCCTTTTAGGGTTTCCATGATCTTTTGCCACATGTAATCCCCTAGATCCATCATCCACCATATATGGGGTGAAGATAGGATCTTGAGATGATGTATAACATACAACTACAAATAAAATAAGAAGGAGAAGAGGTGAAGATGAAATCATAAAACTAGAACAAGGTTATGAATCAAGTTGTAAGAAAGGATAAGGAGGTTCATACCAATACGAATCAAGGGTGGAAATGAACAAGAATTAAGCTCCAAACAACAGCCCCTTGGCTGCTCTTGATCCCAAAGAGAGAGAGAAGGATGGCGTGAGGGCAGTGGCGGAGCCAGGATCAAAGTAAATGGGTATCCCAATTTTATTTTTAAGGTAACCCAAAAACTTTTTCCGGGGTACTTGGGCTTCCCCGATTCAATTTCGGTTTTCTAAACCCAAACCTTAATCGAATCTTTAGATAACCTCAAGTCTTGTTATATAAACATGAAGTTGAAGTATATTTTGATACTTGAATCGATGTGGGATTCAAAGTAGATATCAAATGAAGTATGAGGATAACAAGCTTATATAATAGACAAAAATGGTTGAGTTTACATATGTTTGGCGATGTGGGATAGAATAGGCCCATAGCCTATGGACTTCAATAAAAGGAGTTTACAAGATGATCAAAAGAGTCCAATAACATAAGAAAATCAGACATTGGTTAAATAAATTAACCCAAGGTTACAAGAATAATTGAATTAAAATAACTAAACGTATCGAGAAAAATCGGGGCGTTACATTAAACAAGTGGGATATATGGAACAATAGCTGTGAAAAAGGGGTCCGAGACAGCAAGGTTTGGAATCTGAGGATCTTAGGAACTAATAAGAGCTAGAGGACCTCCTGTAAGTTCTCGTAAGGTTTGTGCAACATTTGATTCATGACCTTGAATCTCATCGAATAGTTGGTAGAGCTTCAACTTTTTCAGAAATCCATTACTTTGAAGACATGATTTCACATTTCCCCATCCCTTTCCAAGGCTGTTAATAAACTTGAAGTTGTATTCAAGTGGGGTTCGGACTATTCCATGAGTTGTAATGTTGTTGACAACGATTCGGTATCTGTTTGAAGCTGAGGCAACAAATTCACCAGGAGTTGTAGTGAACGTGTCAACCTCGTTGACAACGGAGGTTAGACGCTTATCCTTCATGTTCTCTGAACCCTCGAACAGGTCTTGAAGTGTGTCCCAAATCTCTTTAGCAGATTTACACTGTTTAATTTGCTCAAAGAGAGAAGGTGGAACACCAAACACCATTTCCGAAAAGGCAACTTGATGTGCATGCAACTTTTTGATGTCATCAGCAGTAAGAGGTGCTTGATGCTATTCATATTGTCCCATGAGAGTTGCAACAACATCTCTAACACTTGTTCGAACTGGGACATGAGGACCTTCTTTAACGGATCTCCAAATAGCTTCACCTTTTTCTTTACCAAGTAAAAATCTTTCCATTCTGAATTTCCAGTGATCATACTCTTCAACCACTACCAGTGAGGCACGAGAAGGGCAACACACGCTATTTGCTATTTTCATTGAATACATTTGTTGAGAATTAGAAGCATCCATTGAAGTTAAGATATCTTGAGAAAATTGGTATATAGAAGAACTTTTATCCTGAACACAGAAATGATCGAAATACTAAGGTAATCTCGAATCAACTATAATATGTTCTTATGGGTTCAAAGGACAACCACTCAAGCTCTGATACCAATTGTGAGAACAAAGATACAATGCGCAGGGACAAGGTTTGAAAACTCAAACCTTGAGTGAATTCTTAAGATCAATGTCTGCTTCTGATTAAGTGTTCCAGTTGAGTCTGCCAAGACCCGTTCGAGACTGAATAGAGAAATCAACAAAGTACTTCAAGTTTAAATATGGAACTATGAGTATAATCAAGGTAAAGACAATAAATGAACAAGTAGAATGTTTGAAAGAGTTTGATTTGAGAGAAAAGTGAAAGTGAAGTAAATTCGAATATAACTATCTTTGGAGCAACAATCTGTCATATTTTCTTATCATTAAACACTCATTACATAGGAAAAGGAGGTACAACTTATAGACCAAAATACATACAAAGGACGTGATAAAATGAGTTACATATGACACTCTGATTATCCAAATTGACAAAATAACTTAGTCCTATGTAGGGTTACATCAAACAAAAGACAAGAATAATTAATGCATAGACGGATATACTATCTCAAAACATTTCTTCACTTCGAACCACAGACTCCACTCCATACTTGAATCACCAACTCGTACCATAACCATTTTGGACATAAGCCTGACTTCGGAATTACAAAGTTTATAGATTGCTAGGGGATCACTTTCAGGTTCCAACAAGAACCTCGACTTGTGGGCCTCCTCCATCAGAACCTTGCGATCACCGCCCCAATAAAGAAGCCAGACCTGCTGATGTAGGGTCAACAATCCACGGCTATCAAAATTGAAGGAAGCCACCTGACCCACAATACGCTCACTCTTCCGGTGCTATTCCTTCATAGCCTCGACCTGAGCCTCGCGGATCCGCTCGAACAATGGAGTAATCACTGTCATCCTCAAGCCTATATCTCTGATCGGAGCCGCGACCGCCTTGCGGATGAGAGAATCGGCCACCACATTGGCCTTCCCTAGGTGATAAAGGATCTCACAATCATAATCCTTCACCACATTCAACCAACGACGCTGCCTCATATTCAGGTTCGGCTGATCCATCAAATACCTCAGGCTCTTGTGGTCCATGTAAATAGTACAACGAACCCCATAGAGTTAATGCCGCCAAATCTTGAGGGCGAAAACAACGGCCCCCAACTTCAAATCATGTGTCATATACTTCGCCTCATGAGGCTTCAGCTGCCTCGAAGCATAATCGATCACGCGACCCCGCTGCATCAACACTGCCCTTAAACCCATGATCGAGGCATCACAATAAACCACAAAATCATCAACACCCTCTGGCAGAGTCAGAATCGGCACCTCACACAACCGATGTCTAAGAGTCTCAAAAGTTGTTTGTTGCTCAGGCCCCCAGCGAAATGTCACCGACTTCTTGGTCAGTCGGGTCAATGGAACAACGATCCTGGAGAAATCCTGGATGAATCGCCGATAGTAACCCGCCAAACCAAGAAAACTCTGAATCTCAGATGGAGACCTCGGAACCTCCCACAACATCATGGCCTCGTCCTTGGCCTGATCGACTAGAATAGCCTTCTGGTTGACAAGGTACCCCTGAAACTGCACCTCGTGCAACCAGAACTTGCACTTGGAGAACTTTGCAAAAAGTCTCTCCCTCCTTAATGTCTCAACCACTTCCCTCGAGTGCTCCTCGTGCTGCTCCTGAGTCTTGGAATAGACCAAGATATCATCAATAAAGACTATCACAGACCGATCCAGCATCGGTCTGCACACGCGGTTCATGAGATCCATGAACGCGGAAGGAGCATTGGTGAGACAAAGTGGCATCACCATGAATTCATAATGACCATATTGAGTCCGGAAAGCTATCTTCTGCACATCCTCATCTCAGGCCCGCATTTGATGATAACTCGATCGCGAATCAGTCTTGGAGAACCAAGATGCACCCTGAATTTGGTCCTTATTCAACTTCCGGTAGTCGATACACATATGATGAGACCCTTCCTTCTTCTTCACAAATAGAATCGGGGCTCCCTAAGGCGAACTTCCCGGCATAATGAATCCCTTGTCTAATAGCTCCTGCAGCTGTGTAGACAACTCCTGCATCTCGGAAGGAGCCAGCCGATACGGTGCTTTGGATATCGGACTCGCACCTGGAACCAAATCAATCTTGAACTCCACCAGCCTCTCCGGAGGTACCCTTGTCAAATCCTCTAGGAACATATCCGGACAATCCCGTACGATTGGCATATCATCCACGGTCGGCTTACCTTTATCCGGGGTATCCATGACATAGGCGTCGAAACCCGAGTAACCCTGATGAAGATTGTGTCTGGCCCTCGCTACAGAGCACATAACCGGCCCATGCTGCGGTCTCTCACCCTGAATCACCAACTCTCCCCCACTTGGGATCCGAACCCGCACTAACTACTGCTCACACTCGATTACTGCCCCATTAGGGCTCAACCAATCCATGCCCACGATAACCTTTTTCCCCCCACAATGGAAAGGGAACCAGATCAACCGGATACCACTCACTGAATAACTGGAGAGTACAACCCCGATGAAACCTCGCAACCCTAACTGTCCTATAATTAGCAATCTCAACATCAAGAGGACAATCCAGCTCCCCCGGAGCTCCAACAAATCTCTTGTTAAGCGCAAGCGATACAAAAGATCGGGTAGCCCCTGAATTAAATAATACCAAACTAGAGATACAGTTCACAAGGAATGATCCTAAAATAAAACACATAAACATAAGCAACAATTCAATATAAATAAAGAGATAAGGAGAAGATACATACTCGTCACAACATCGGGAGCTGCACGAGCCTCCTCTGCTATCACCTAGAAAGCCCTGCTCTTCGCCGTAGGCGCATCTGCCCGGCCCTGACGGCCGTCAGTAATCCTCAAAGTCGCAGGAGCGGGTGCTGACACCGATCCTGCTACAGCCAAACTCGGACATTAGGCCTTCTTGTGTCCCCTCTTATTGCAATGAAAGCAAATCAGATCTGATCCCTGGGTGGTGGTAGCAGTACAATCCCTGCTATAATGACCAGTTCGGCCGCACTTGAAGCAGCCAGAACCACCACCACTACCACTCCTGCATGAACCCTCGTGCGTCTTGTCGCACTTGCCACAACCGCTACGACGCTGATCGCCCCTCGATCTGGAATACGATACCTTGGGCCTCTTTCCCGAACCTCCTGATATCTGAACCTCATCTGGCTTCCTCTTCCTCTCCATCTGCACGTCAATCTCCCTCTCCCTGGATCGAGCTATCATATCCTCCAACGTATTGCAGATGGATTGGCTCATAAACTGCTGGATGTCGCTCCTCAACATCTCATGATATCGGGCCTTCTTCATCTCCTCGTCCGGCACATGTTGAAGAACCATAAGCGCCCTCTCCCTGAACATAGTGGTAATCTTAGCCGCCGTCTCAGTAGTCTGGCACAGATCCTGGAACTCTCGCGCCAACTGCTGCACCTCAATAATCAGTGCAAACTCAGCTCAAAACCGGGTCGAAGAATCATCCCAGTTCATCCCATCAACAACATCATCACCCACAACACTACCAACCTCCTACCACCAGTCCCGAGCCTTGACATTCAAAAGGCAGGAAGCTAGTATGACCTTGTCCCCCTCGGGAAAACAACTGGTGTGGAAAGCGTTAGCATCTTCTGTTAACCAATGCCTTCTCACAATGGGGTCCTTTTCCCCATTACAGTCTGGAGCTCCACAAGCCTGGAACTCCCTGAATGTCAAAGATCGAGCTCCCGCTATAGCCATCATCTCAGAATGAAACGAGCTCAATCGCTCCTCCAAAACCTCCAAGATACCCTCGTTAACCGAGCCGAAGACACAGGAGTCTGATCGAGAATGCAACGAGTAATCTCTGATGAGAGAAACTCCCTAGTCTGCTCATCCATCTGCCCAACTCTAGATCCTAAGCTTGATCCCTCCCTGGCACCAGAACTGTCGACAGGTCTGCCTCACAATACCACCATACTGAAAATAGACCACAAAACTATCAGAATACGCAACAAAATATAGGGGGGAATCACAACCCTACAAGTTTCCTGATTTTATCGCAACCCTCCTTGAATCGAGCACGGATCCTCTACTAATTGTAAAACCCAAACTCGTGATGTATCAATCGATTTCACTATGATGGTGCGGAATCGCAATCGAGTGAATGATGCAAAACGTGATATGGAACAAGAACACAAGATGAATCTTCAATGCACACTATATTCAATGATAGTCTAGTACATAAGATTCGGATTACACTTGGTTTTCTCTCTGTTTCAATCTTGAACACGTTCTTGGCTGATAGGAATCACACATGTAGCCTTTACACGCCTAATAATAGGCTATATATACCTAGACCTAAATAATAAAGGCCCGACCCAAAACCCAAAAGCTTAACCGAAACCACATATGATTTCGGTCCAAACACCACCGAAAACATGTTGTTTTCAGTCCTAGACCGAGAACTCTAATATCTATGAAAAGCAAAGTATAAACCACAATTTATGACCTAACAATCTCCCCCTTGGTTTATTTCTTTCTTTTCTATTTAATCTTTTCTTTGATCTTGGCTTTTAGCTTTAATCTTTGATTTCTTCACAACTTTAAGATGAACATATGAATTTCTGCATGAATGACTTCATCTTGAACAGTCGGACTTCCTTTTAAGAATTTGACTTGGAACACACATTGGGTGTAGAGGATTCTTGTAAAGGTTCTTTAAAATCAGCACTTTCAGCTTTCAAATACTTCAAATATCATGACAAAGAGACCGATTCTTCTGGATCATTTCAACAAGTTTATAAATAACAGCAAATAGATTGAGGAGGGTTCAATGCAATTCGTCACGTAACTTAAAATACAGCTTCACCTTGCTTCTAGGGTTGAAAGATTGTATGCTGAAAAATAATCTTCACTTCTTATTCCTTCGAATGAGTGTTCTTTGTCGATCACAGATGCGTCTTGAAAGTAACCATGACTAAAAAGTCTTTGTGGATCACAGAGTCATAAAGACCCTTCTCACCAGAGTTGTTCAAGGACCCAGCCTTGGCTCAGAAGGAGACTACTCATAGTATCTATGTGAACACGGAGGAATGCACTGCGATTTGTTGAGTATCGGAGAACTACCCGTGGATATTTTTGATGTTAGCCCCTGCATATCCTTGATCAAAGATCTCAATACAGTTTTTCAAGTTAACAAGTTAACTTGGCCCTTGGCGATAGGTTCAACAATAATCTTGCCTTGCGAGGTGCATCGCCCTGGTTCCTAAACCGTTAATTCCTTTACCTGCGAAGAATTTATTAGAGAATACATTTGAATCTCCGTAGTTTTGCATGACAAAAAGATTGTCAAGACCCTGGGCGGGATGTTCAGCAATATATATTTTCCGGTTGGGTGAATCGCCCTGGTGCCATGACATTTCTTAGATAAAGATAACTGACAAGAATCTTGACACTCTTTACAATTTCAGGCTTTCAATTCCTTAAATACGACAGTTCTTTAAAAAGATATTGCCTAACTGACAGTTTGTACAGTTTCAAGCCTTTAATTCCTTGTGAAAGCAGTGTGAAGTGTAACAACCGTCAATTCCTTTCCACGTTTATTCTCCTTGATCAGAAAATTCCGATACAATCTCCTTGAGTCTCTTCTTCATTTCGAATTCGCTTTTTAAGACAAATGAAATTTTGAGATAAAAACAAAAATTAAAATTAAAATATGCTCAAAACAATGTTTTTGGATTTTTTTAGTTTTTCTGAAAAGGAATAAAAACAGAAATAAACATATTTTTGGATTTTTAAAATTTTATGATTTTTTTTGTTTGGTTTTAATTCTCCCCCTAAATTTGTGCATAGAGGAAAAATATGAACAAATTTAACAAAAACAAAATTAAGATACAAAATGTACAAAACATAAACTTTTCGGATCAAAAGTTGTCAAACAATTTAATATCTTTTATCAGCACACACCTGCATGAGTAGCTCTGGTCAATCACCAATATTTTGGTGAACTTAAACACAAAGGATATTTGTAAGTTGGACAGATTATAAGTGACAAGTCATTGTAATTATATTCCTACATAGACCATTTAGCTAACGACGACCAATGATATTGTTGTCCACTTAAATTCAATAGTGAGATCTACAGTCAACCTTTAGTCATGAATCAATTCAATTTTAAAGGCACTAGAATATGTTCCCCGCTTCACGACATACCCTAGCAATCAAGGAATTCCAAAGAACTCTTTACTTTAGGTAAGTGTTCAATTATTTGAGAGAGAAGATAGATATAGAGATGTATATGTTGTATCCCAGGTCGGATCTCTTCCAATCACGCGGAGGGACAACATATGACTAACATAGATAGAGGGTTAGATAGATAGAAAGGTGAATATGCTGTGTCCCAGGTCGGATCTCTTCCAATCCCGTAGAGGGGGCAACATATGAATGACATAGAGGATAAGAAAGAAAAACAATTTCACACATACCTACTTTATCAGAACCCCCCAGTCACCCTATCAGTACCAGAATTAAGGACATACATCCGTACATCGAAGAAGTATTGAGACACAGTTCTAGATGATAAGTAACTTTAATGTATCTCGTAGGCTCCCTTGTTTATCTTACTGCTCAATATATCCAAGCGTCGTATGGTCAGTCCCAATGTAACTATCTAAGTCCAAATGAGTTAACACTGTTAAGTCCTTTCATTGCCAACAATGTCTAGTCCTTTCCATTTGAATCATTCGTGCCTATCATCACATTGAACACAGAGTCTAAACAGTTTAGTTTCAGTGCATTACACGTATTTCAGATTTCCCTTTAACACTAAACTTCATATTACTTCTCAAAAGCACTTACCAAAGAAGACATATGTTTGTATTTTAATTTCACCCCCTTAATTTGTGCATAGGGGAGAAAGCAAATAAAATAAATGTGCAAATTTAAACAAACAAAATAAAAATTAGTCTTTTAAATGGATCATTTAAGAAAAACTCAGAAGAGTCGAGAGAATTCAAACCGTAATTCAGCAATTTGAAGTTACATCCAGATGACCTGAGAGCAGCCCGCGGCAACGTATTCACCTTCAGTTGTGTTTCAATTCTAGAATGAAGTTAACAAGTTTAAAAATTCTTCACATCTTTAAGTACGATCCCCATTTGTGATCCTTTCCTTTCTTCCTTCCCGCAAAAGACACATACTCTCAATTAAAGTTCTGAATGTTGTGAAGTTGAGAGATGTATCCTATAATGTGTCTAGAACAGCCACTATCAACCTACCAAAGTCTGATGATATTCCTTCATAGCTGCTCCAGCACAAAGTGCAGGGTTAGTTGGTCTTGGGAACCCATTCCATCTTGAAGCTGGGTCTACCATTACCATCTACACAAGATACTATTTCACATGACATATCATGTTTATTAGACACAGAAGATGAAGAAATGTTAGAATTATTAGATGATTTAGGAGTGTGAACTTTTGGTATCCATCTGTAGTCTGGTTTAACCAATTTCTTGTTTGATCAAACGGATACCTCAGCACTTGCTTTAGAGCTAGAAACCGATCGTCGAGATGGCGTCGACCTAACTGATCTTGGTTTGGTTGAACCATCTCTTGAATTTGACTTCTTGTCTGACATTCCCTTCTTGTCCTTGGGAGTTTGATATTTGTCCTTTTTAGCATTCCGATCACCATTGCATGAACGTGACCTCGAAGGATTTCTTTTGGAATATATCCCTATTGGCTCGTTCTGCCAACCTTGTCCATAGTAGGGAACATATGAACGATGTGGGCAGTTTCTAGCAATGTGACCGGGAGTCCCACAGTTAAAACAAATCTGTCTTTTCATATAAATAAGTTTGTGACTTGGTCCTTGTCCAAATGAAGTTTTTTTAAAGGGACTTCCACAAGAACAAGCACATGAACATTTACTAGACTGTTTAACAGACTTTTGTGGCTTTAATTTTTCAATAGTGGGAGTATCATCATCACAAGATTTTAAATCATTTTCAGCAGAACTAGAATTATTATGGTTCTGCTCATCCCCATCTTGCATAGTGACCTTATCTTCACATGAAGTAGAAGCATTAGAATCGTTCACATTATCATCATTTACTGTCTCAACTACAACAGGTTTGCCATACTGTAGATGTGCTTCCCTTGCCACTTCTTCCTCAGTTAAAGGAGTAAAAGTGTAGTTATCAATAAATGGAGGAGGAACACTATCATACCGTAGACCCCTTTTGTCATTCCATCTAAGTTGTTTTTCAATCATTATTTCAACTTCCTTTCTTGACACATAAAACTTTTTAAAATTAAAATCTGCATTTTCAAACATAATTTTCAATGTGTCCAGCTCGGCAGTTAGACTGGCAATCTTTTCTTGAGCATAATCATAATGTTAACATTTAATGTTGTATTCCTCCTTAATACTTTTTAGGTCTTTGGTTTGGGCCTCTAATTTTTCTGTTAAGGGCTTTTGGGCCTTTCTGAGAGTATATCCTTCATATTTGAGGTCCTCAATTTCCCTAATTAATAACTCATTATGTTCATGGTATTTATTTATTTTGTCTTCACAGGATTGAGAACATGAGGTTTCACTTACCTTGGTGATTGAAGAACTCATTATTCACCAAAAAGAGTAATTTACCAAAAAAATAGATCTGATTGTGTAGCCAATAAAAATGCCCTTTGACTTGAAAATTTGAAAGTCAAACTTTTTGTCCAAAGAATAACCTTGACCAAGAACAAGACTTCTAGACAGAGAACAAAAATTTCTAGACCGAAAATGAGGTTACTGGACCGAATACGTGACTTTTGGACCGAAAACTAGGTTTTAGGCCGAGAATGCGAGGCCGAAGTCGTAGACCGAAGACGCTTCACCGAGAAGGCAAGGTTGACCGAGAACTTGAAAACCGAGAAGAATTGATCGAAGTCTCGCACTGAATACTCAGACCGAAAATGGAAGCTCGTACCGAGAACTCGCTTGACCTAACCAAGAACGAGGGCCACCACCGAGAACTACGAAGCTGCGGACTGAGAACGAAGGTACAACCGACGAATGACTGAAATCTCGCAAACCCTAACCGAATACAATCTTTTTCGCTAAGAACTCACAACCCTTGACCGAAGACCGAAGCTTGCCGCCGAGAACTTCTAGGGTTTGACCGAAGACTCCTCAAAACTTGCCAAAAACACGTAATTTTCAAAATTTCAAGGCCAATCTCAATCAAACTGTCTAATATAATGAAGAACACGAAGAACAACGGCAAAAACTTTGTCAAAAATAAATCAAAAACAACAAGAAGCTCCAAGAAAACTCCAAGAAACGTTTAAATTTTTGCAATAACCCGAATGATACCAATCCTTGCTCTGATACCAATTGTAAAACCCGGACTCATGATGTATCAATCGATTTCACTATGATGGTGTGGAATCCCAATCAAGTGAATGATGCAAAACGTGATATGGAACAAGAACACAAGATGAATCTTCAATGCACACTATACTCAATGATAGTCTAGTACATAAGATTCAAATTACACTTGGTTTTCTCTTTGTTTCTCTCTAGAACACGTTCTTGGCAGATAGGAATCACACATCTACCCCTTTACACGCCTAATAATAGGTTATATATACCTAGACCTAAATAACAAAGGCCCATCCCAAAACCCAAAAGCTTAACCGAAACCACATGTGATTTCGGTCCAAACACCACCGAAAACATGTTGTTTTTCAGTCCTTGACCGAGAACTCTAATATCTATGAAAAGCAAAGTATAAACCACAATTTATGACCTAACACATACTACCTTCCACATCTATCTACACTTTCCTCAAGAATTGATTTGACCAAACCAAGTTACTCTAAATCCATCTATCCATTCTTCACAGATAAGGCTCCCAACACTAGATCTTCTCCTAGGTTTTCCTAGGGAAACTCCATACCACTCTCTGCCATCAGCTACAGAAGGAACTCCCGCTATCTCCCTCTAACTAGCTCACAAATACCATCACATATCACTAAAACTAGATAATTCTTCGAATGAGAGGTCTCACACTACAACAGTTGGACTCAAACAACAGTTGCGCAATAGAGTTAAAACCTAACCTTTTAAAATTATTTAGTTCCCATGATATGTAACTTAGCATATTCGTTTACTAGTTAGCTGAAACTAGTTAGAACTCCTAAAAGCACAAAGCAAGCAGCATTCGAGCATCAAATATCAGAACCAAGAATAACCTAATCAGGACATCCTATCAGTGACTGATCAGTACAAGCATGCAAGTCTACCAGCTTATACAACAGGCATACAAAGGCATATCTCATAGCATTCTATCATGCAAAAACTAAGCAGATCGTTAGCCCTAACAGGCATGTGATTCACAGATTCACAAGTTCAAGCATATCAAATAACATGTATGGGTAATTTGGGAAAACTTACTTGAGCTCAGACGATTGCATGCACCACACCCTTTATCTCTTTTTAGAAATCCTTTTTCTAAAAAAAAAATTCTTTTGAAAATCCTGCCAAGTCCTTAGTTTAAGTTCAGACACACCCGAGATTGTACCCGAATCCCTCAAACCAAGGCTCTGATACCAACTTTTAACATCCTAAAATATGGTCCCAAAAATTTCATTTTTAAAATAGATAAAATAGTATTTCCAAATATCATCCATACATCTCAACAAAACAAATGTATCAAATGTCATAAAAACCAGAGTAAAATATAATATGTGGAATCCCAATGTTGTGTGCAATGCAGTCAACCCGAGCTCTTCCCCTTGGAATTAGAAGTACCTGAAACATAAACTGAAAACCGTAAGCACAAAGCTTAGTGAGTTCCCCAAACTACCTCATACCATACATACTATATCATACAGTGGGCCCTCGCCCGACATCGGGCCTCGCTCGGCATCGAGCCCCGCTCGGTATACAGATCTGTTATTCTTATGCATCACCTGTCACTGGGCCTTGCCTGCTATACACATACAATCAATATCACATAATCATGCTAACACACATAATGATCATAAACACTAGCATATGTTCCAGTCCTCAGGCCTTGCCTGGCATCAAGCCCCGCCCGTTATACATAGCAACACATAACACATGCAAGGGTCACGCAGACTCATAGCATCCTAACATAATCAATAAGGGTCGGGATTAGTGCCTTAGATCAACCAAACCCAGAGAGGAAACTCACCTCAAATGCTGAATCTCACAGAAAGAAGTCCCTAGCTGATGTCCTGACGACTCCCCGAGCTCTCAGTATAAAATAACAACCAATCAATATTTTGTTTTCAATCAATATCCAATACTCCATACTTGGGGTAAAATGACCATTTTACCTTTCGCCTAATTTGATCCATGACTAAGGCCCAAATCCACAATATAAAAGGCCCAACACTAACTAATCTTCTAAAGCCCACTTATGGCCCAATTTTCCAAATTGGGCCCAAACCCCTCTAATAGGCTTTACCCTAAAGCCCAATGATTTCCTTAATCCAAAAGGTCGTTTTCAGATGGCTCACTAAGGCCCAAAGCAACAAGGTCCATGAAATGGCCCAACCCGAGGCCCAAAAATGTGAAGCCCACTATGACTGAGTACGCAGGGCGTACTCAGCTATACAATGCGCGTACATGCTTGATGGTTTCTACGTTGTGCGAACAGACTTGTACGCCCAGCGTACTCCTCTATTAAGCCAACTTTTTCCATTAAGCATTTAATGCTTAGCCCAAAGGTCCAAACCATACATCTGAGTCCTAATCAATGTCTAGACCCATAAAGTCACTGACTTAGTGACTTTGCATGCCCCAAATGAATCCAAACTCAAAATATAACATTCTACTTTCATGAAAATCGCTCTAACTAATGCATGGATGGATCTTAACCTCAAAAATGGCAACTTTATGAGTCAAGGACCCAAAAAACACCAAGAGTGGCAACTCTAACCTTCAAAAACGATATGAACTCATAAGATCTCATCAATGGGACCAAAAGGGTCCATAAACCCAAACCAAAAGAGATCTAAGCTAATAAGCATCAAGCTCGAGACTTTATACCTCACATGAGTACCAAATGATGATGGGGTTTTGGATCTATAAGCCTTCACTCCTCCAATGAAGCTTCAAGGATGGACACCTTCCTTCAAAGCACCAAAATACACCTCAAAATGGCCTTCTAAATTCAAAACACACAAGTATGGAATTAGGCTTCGAGTGTAGGGTAAGGAGGACAAGGAGGCTGATAAAATGAGGTTCTCAAGTCCATAAGTATACTTAGGGTTTTCATTAAACCTTGTGTACGCCCCGCGTACGCATTCAGAACCCCGATCAATACCCTCGCATGAGTACGCTAAGCGTACCACTTGGTACGCCCTGCATACTCGCTTCACCACTTGTACGCTAAGCGTACCTTGTTGTACGCACCGCGTACAACTCGAGGGTCAAAATGGGACAAATTTAATAATGCAAGGTCAAAAGAGAAACTTACCGAGATTTAAGTGTTACAAAGTTTTTCAACGGGAATAAATGTTTTGTTTCTTGTAAGACATTCCATTGCAGCCAATCTTGATAGCAACCAAGAATTTGCATCATAGCAATGGTCACTACCATGAAATATGTCATTTTCCTAAATAAATTATACTTAAAAAAGAAACAAAATGGTAAATAAAACCAAGGGCGGTTTCAAACTATATTAAAAAATTAAGAACGACCTATTCTTTAAAACAGATGCTCAATAATCCTCGAGAAGATATATACCAAAATTAGGAAATGGAAAACCAAACCTTCAAAATTCATGAAATTTTGAAATGAAAAACCAAACCACAAAAAATCGGGTGATGTAAATCCCATAAATCTAATTTTATAATAGATTGGATAAGACCTACAAACTAGATATTTCAGAAGAATTGTCCATGTTTAGCCTAGAAAGAAAAACATCAAGAACATTTAGGCCACATAAAGGCTTTGTGGTTCCACCATACTCGAGCTCACTTAGTACATAAATACACATCACTGGAGTTCACCCTTCACTACCAATGGTTGTAATTCAATTTCACAAAATTCAAGAGACAAATTCGACATCTGTAAATTAAAGTAAGAATTGTTCTTTTTCAAATAAGCACATATAAAGGATAATATGATTTAAAGCCTAAATACTTGGACTTGAAATGAAAGTACTTGGAAATAGGATGCTAAAATTTAATGAATTTTAATAATATATACCTCAAACCTTACCTTGATAGTTGATAGCAAAGGTTAAATGTCAAGATACATATATTAAGGCTTAATCCTGTCAAAACAAAAACACACTTAATAAATGTAGCAACTGCTTATGATCCATAAATAAACATTCCAAAAGAGAGTTAAAATGATGGAATTGATTTGATTTTTCAACCATCATGCAAACATATGTTAGTTGTCAAAACAAAAACATACATGCATTCCATAAAGTCAATGACTTGTTGGTTTCTTTTATACCATTCCAAGTTATGATCAAGCATTTCAACATAAGCATCATTAGCTAAGTAAAAAAAAGGCCTTTCTTACGCAAAGGTGCATACGATGTAAAAAGAATATGTATAGGAAAGTGTTAAACATAATATATTCTATTGCAATTTTGGTAACTATCTACGGGTTTTTATAACATTGTGGTCATTGTTGCAAAATAATGACTATATTACCCTTCTAATAAAAAAAAAAGAAAAAATACCAAAAACTATCAAGTAAAAAAAGCAATGTATCTCCATTGATTTGTTTACTCATTTTTACTTTTCATATTATAGTACTTAAATTTCAACATTTTTTTCCCTTTTTTTGTAGTTACGACGTACTTTGAAATTTTCAACAAATTACAAAATTTTTGTTCATATGGAAAAAAAATATTATATAAACGGTCCCTATACATAAAGGATTACGTAAATGGTCCCTATGCATAAATAGATTATAGAAAGAAAAATATTACATGTGGTTGAAAAAGGTTACAAAAATGGTTCCATGTGGCTGAAAAAGGTTATAGAAATGATCTATGTGGCTAAATGTTATTGTTGATGCAATTATTTTCATTAAATTATAGTCTTTAGTTGTTAATATCTAATTTTTATAAACTAATAATTTAAAAAATATAAGATCATAAAGCTTAAAAATTATACTTATTGTGATTATCATACAGTTGAATTTCATTTTATTTGTTGGATGTTTACAGTGATAAACTAATAGTTTCAAAAAATACATTATTACACAGCTTTAAAATTAAAATTACTGCCATTATCATAAATTCGAATTCTATTTTTATTTTTCATTTTGAAAAATAAAGTTCATAATTACTTAAAAATGTTAATAATCAAACAATGTACATATATAAACTAAAGCTTAATATTTGGAAATCAAAGAAAATTAACCTGATGCTTTTTCTTCCATTGACCATATTGCCCCGGATGTTGGATAATATACATGATGTTTGATAAAATAACATAATAAGTTAACTATTAGTATATAATAAAGTAACTTTTAGGTACAAATGAGATAAGTTTACAAATTTTGAAGCCACATTCTTGAGCCATTTCATTTGCAAGAGTCCTATTATCTTGAATTTATTTGAAAATCCCAGGACATATTGAGTTTACCCGTATTTTAAATATATGCAACAACTCCATTTTTATAAGTTTGACCAATAGATATATTGTTTATGGATCCTCCTTGATTAAAGACAAGCATATGACGCCAAACATACTTCAACACCAACCATGATCCTGTTACACTTGTTTTAAAGGCTTTACCCAATCTTGTTTTGAAAAATCCATTGAACCACTCTTTATATGCATCTACAATTCAAAAACATACAAATCCATCAAAAAATAACTTAGCAAAACCCATTGATCAAATTCCCTCTCATTCCCTTTATTCATGTTTTGGTGCCCATGTGCGGTTTTGTGAATTACATTGCTAATAGGGATAATCCATAAATATATGAGATCTTTTAGATAATTAAAGTTGATAGTCTTTTGTGGTTAATGATTCAAAGTACACTGTTGTCATTAGCGCTGCTTTTGGACCTGATATGTCAAAGTGAAAGGGTATTTCTGGTGACCGAGTCAAAGTTCAATGTTATTTTGGATATGTTATGTCAAGCTATTGGATCTGACTTGTCAAAGCTATAAGAAAAATTATAATTGAGATAATGTGAACTTACCTTCAATAAACAGACACAATCCCCCTGTCAATTTAGTTCAAAATAATATATACACCAACAATGATTCAATGTCATAATACCATAAAACTTGAAAATGTGATGTTATAGTTGGAGGTGACTGCAAGTTTTCATCAGGGTTTCTCTTGCACAATTTGTATGCCATTGAAATAGAACATATGGTGAGTTTTGCATGAACACACACACACACACACACAGGGATATAGAGACAAATGATGTAACAAAATTAGAAGGTGAAATCCAAGAATGATGAATTTAATGAAAAAAACTTAAACTATTTTTTGCATTTAATAATACATATGGATGGTCTACAGATGCAACAATATGAAATAAAACATTGAAATTGCGTAAAACATGTAAGAGAAATTAAAAATACATATGGATGGTCTACATATGCATCTAATAATACATATGGATGGTCTCCTGTCAAAATCATCATGTAAATATGGACGAACTTTATCAAAATATGATTGTTAAATAAAGATAAAACACACAACCATCGGTTAATTTCGATTGAGCTTAAAGCTTTACAACAAAAAGGAAATTTAGAACATACCAAAATAGTCTACTTAAAACATTTGATTTGACTCTTTTTCTTCAAAACATAATTAGAAAGAAAATGTCCTTCCTTGGGGCCATGTACCCTTAATGTTTTTTCACTATTGTCATTTTCCAAAAAACTTTCTTCACCATCATCCTCTACAAGCCTACCTTTGTCATGTTTTGTTTGTGTTTCTTTGTACCAAAACATACATAGAAATACTAATGAAACCCAAGTATACAAAATTAAAACGAATTTTGAAAAGCTTACCATTTTCTCCAGTAAATGACATATTTTCCCCCTGCATCAAACACCAACAAAATTATCTGAAATCAAAAGTGAGAGGGTTTAATGTTTAAAGAGTAATAATATTCTCTTTCATGCTTCTTATATGATAATGATTGTTTCACATTTTAAAAGTGAGAACCAAATGTTTTATTAATTGGAGTTTTGTTATAAAACAGAAAAGAGAAAATTTGCTAGTTTTTTTTTTTTTGGAAAAAGAAAATGTGTGAGTAGGCTGCTTTCCAAAAGGATTCATATTGTCTGGGTATAATGGGGAAACAAAATAGTTACATACTCTAGCTTACCTGACCTCTGATCATGCTAACTTATCCACCACTCTAGTTGTAATTTGTAAAAAAGAACATCAAAACAATATTATGCATGATCTAACGAAACAAAAACCAGATCTGGTAATTAGTTGATTACCTCCATTTGATTTGATGACATGGAAACATCATCAATGTTGTCATGGCTGTTTATTCCTTGTTTATTCCAATGAGTTGATGATCAATGTGAGGCCTCTATGCACTGGTTCTTATGTAAAGGTCAAACGTTTCAACAAGCTTAAGCCCCTCACGGAATAAAGCCAGAGGTTTTATTGAATTAAAAGTATAATTAGTGTCAAAATTCACAAATTATCGCATACAAAAGAAAACAAATGGACATTTGATTGTTGAAGCCCCTCACGAAAGAAATTCCTAGTTTTATAAAATCTATTTAACTGTTTTGATTATTATGTAATATCGTCCTTTGACATTTGATTGTTGAAGAGCCACAACTTTCATGTAATTTCTCTACATCTTTTAACCTTCAATAGGAGAAAATTAATGGAAACCTTTTTGAGAAATCCCTATTTAACCATCTTGATTTAGTTAGTGTTTAAAGACAAAGTATAAGAAAGAAGAAAGTTTACATCATGATACTTACGTGGACTATATGGTAAAAAAGAACAAGTGGAATAAGGAAGTTAGGTGTCGATAATGATTCCACGGATGATTAAAAAAAACCCAAAATCATAACATTATTAAAGAATCATGTCTGGTGTCACTTGTCAGTATCATAATGTAAAGATGGATTTACTTAAATTCAATGAATAATTATAACAACTTACCTTTATTCAGTAAAACCTCAATAGTTCCTTTATAGAGGCTATATCCAAGAGCTTATGATCAAATTGGGAGATGGAGCTAACCCATGACCTTTTGGTAAGTTTCTCCTACTAACCTTCAGGACTTGGGTTTGGTTATCAAAAATATCAAATATCAAAAAGTTTGAAAAGCTAAGAAATAATCACTAAAAAATAAAAAAATAGAATTTACCGCAAATGATTTCGATTTGTGGTCTGTGGAAGACTGTTGGTAAATATTTCAACATACTGTGAAAAATATGACACATGTAAGACTCATATGTGACCGGTGGCAACCTTGTCTCAAACAAATTGAAGATCGATCTCAATATGCTTTGTTTGTTGATGTTGAATTGGGTTAGCAAACATGTACACTACACTCACATTGTCATAATAAACAATGGTAGCCCGATGTGGAGAGTAGTGTAGTTCAATAAGAAAATTGTGAATCCAACAAGTTTCTGCAACGGCGTTGGCAACACCTCGATATTATGCTTCTGCATTTGACCGAAAGACTGTATTTTTGACGTTTTGATGATAAACAGAACAAGTTGTGTCCCAATAAGTGTAACATCCTGTTTCGAGAAGTTCTTATTTCAGGAGTTTGGACAATAAATGGATCAAGTGAAGGCATTGGACTTCAAGGAATAGGGTTTAGACCCCATTGGATGTGGATAATGTTGGTTTTATGACCCAAACTCTTAGTTTGTGTTTTAGAGTCACAAGGTAAAATAGGAAAAACAATGTTTCACACTTCTTTCATGAATTAAGAGTTTTAGTTCAGTATGTATTGAGTCAAAAGTAATTAGATAGGATTATGGGGCTCTTCAATACCTTTTCGTGCATATAAAACGCCAAAAACAAAGTTGAAACGAAGTAGTTATGGTCGTTTAAAGTTAAGATGGAAAAGGAAGTATGGAACTACATTAGGCGTACATTGGGTAGTACGTTGGGTGTACTAGGCTGAAGGGACGCGTTTTTAGGGTGTTATGTTGGGCGTAACTTTTGGTACATTGGGTGTACCGCCACAATGTTAAAACCCTAATTCCATAGTTTTGAGCCCTATTTAAGGTCTCTAAGCCCTTGTGGGTCCTTTCTATCATGAACCTCCACTCTCTTGAGCTTCTAGCTCGAAACCCTAGCCTCCTCTCACTTATTTTGATCCTTGACATCATTTATGAGCTTAATTCTCCATTAGAAGGTGAGATCTTGAAGAACAAGGTGGTGGCAAAGTGTATGGAAGAAGGATTCAAACATAAATCTAACAAAATTACATCATTTTTGGACCTTTGTGAGTAAAAAGATTCAAACTTGCTCATTATTTTCATAGATCTTGTTAATTTTCATATTTGTCACTTTTTGGTCACTTTAGTGCATAAAGTTTAGATCTTGAAAGTTTGTGACCTTGTTATGGATAAAGTTGGAAACTTTATCCATCTAAACATCATATTGATTCAGATGTGAAGGTTGGAGACTAAGACTCAATGTATTAAGTTGAGAAAAATGCAGTTTTGGTCCCTTTGAGACTTAAAGACTAGATCTTGGTAGTTTGGACCATCCTAATGGATAAAGTTGGAAACTTTATCCATTATGGAGCTATTCGGAACCATAAAAATGTGATTTTAGTCCTTCTATCCCCTTCATGAAAGAGTTATGCTGTCTTAATGGATTATTAAATTAGGGTTTTAGCTTTTGGACATTTTCTAGCCATGGAAAGTCATAAAGGTGGAAACTTTATGACTTAGAACGATGTTTTGGGTCTAGATCTGAATTTGGATGAAAGGTCTTTAAGAAACAAGCAATTAACAAGAAGATTTGGACTTAAGCGGAGTACATTGGGGTACGAAATGGTACATTGCACGTACTGGGCCAGAGTATCGTGTTTTTCGCTAAGTCTCAACTACGCTCAACATAGAGACTAAGTACGTGGGGCATACTCGGTCAGTTTGACCTTCTTTGACTTTTTGTCTTGCTGACTTTGACCTTTGACCAATGGTTTGACCAAGTTGACTTAGGGTCATTTTGGTTATTTTGAGTTGAAGTTTGATTTTAGGTCATTGTTTGTTATACATGTGACCTGTAGAGTTGGCATTTGGAGCAGTGTTCTTTTCTTCTATCTTTTCAGATGGCGAGGTGAGTTTTCCTCACCATACTTGTGGATCGAAGGTACCAATGTCGACCCAGTAGATTGTGTATTCTTGTTTAGAATGTTGCTATGTTGTAGTGATTTGTTAGCATTTGCATGATTATCTGATTGTTGGTATGTGTTTTATCCGTTATACATGTCGATGTAGTGTGGTTCGGTTGAGATTGTACTACTTTGTGATGCCAGTCAACAAACTCGAGCAATCCAACCAGAAGGTTGTGGGCCAGGGGTAATCCAACCGGGAGGTTGTGTACCTAGTATGCAATATGTATAACAATCCAACCAAAAGGTTGTGGGGCAGGGGTAATCCAACTGGGAGGTTGTGGACCCATTATGCAATATGTATGGCAATCCAACCGGAAGGTTGTGGGCTAGGGGAAATCCAACAGAAGGTTGTGGCCCAGGGGTAATCCAACCAGGAGGTTGTGGACCTAGTATGTATTATTTGTATATGTTCTATTGTGTGGTATTTGGGGAAACTCACTAAGCTTTGGCTTACAGTTTAAGTTTTATGTTTAAGGTACTTTAGATGATCGGGGCAAAGTGAAGGCTTGGGATACTCTGATTTGTGATTTTGACTTTTGGAAACTAAGTTTTGTAAACATTTATGCTTTATGGTTTGGTTTTGAAAAATGAAAATTTTACCTTGATTTTTGTGATGTTACAAGTTGGTATCAGAGCTCTGATTTGAGAGAATTAGATGAGCATTCATGTGAATCCATACTCAAACTAAGGATCTGTAAAAGTTTTCAAAATTGTTTTCGAAGGTAATCGAAGAAGGATGAGATGTGTATGATTAGCCAAAGTAAGAATGTGTACCCCAAGATACCCACACTGTTATTGCTTATGATGATTATGATAGAACTGCATGCTAGTTATGTTGGATTAGTGTCTAAGTCCATAACCATATTTGGTATGTACTTGACCCGGTTGTGCATGGTCCTTTTGGGTTGCCTTCACCAAAGCAACTTGATAGGATGATTTATAAAGAAAGAGGATATTGTGATTTATTAATATATTATAAGAATAATATATTAAAAGAGAAATCATATTTGTTTAATTAATATTAGTTAAATAATTAATTAAGAATTAATTATTGTGACTAAAAGAGATTAATTAAATAAAGGGGAGTAGAACTGCAATTATAAGATAATTGATTTTGGGCTTAGAATTCTTATGGGTTAAGGCATGGACGAAATTAAGATGGAGTCCATCTTGAATTCGTCCAAGGGGGCCTTATTCTGGAAGGTTCTATGGATATCTTAAGGCCTAAGCTATCCAGTTAGGGTTTTGGCTGAAACCCTAGCAACTCAAGTATAAAAGGACCCCTAAGGCATCATAATTCGGCTACTTGATCCCTTGGAAGCTTGGAGCCGAATTCTAGCCTCTCATCCTCTCTCCTAAACATCATCCTCTTGCCTTGGTGTTTGTAAGCCATTAGAGGCATCGCATTTGAGGTGCTTGGTTCTCGTAAGCTTTGAAGATTCAAGTTTCATACTACAATCAAGATGTAATATTCTTACTTGGTTATTTATATAGATCTTAAGTTTTGTAGTATGCTAGATTAGGGTATTCAAGTCTTGGATGAATTGCATATACAATAGAGAAACCTAGATCCAAGCTTTAGGGTTTTGCATGAGCACATATGATTGTGCTTTTGTATCAAACCCATCAGTGGTATCAGAGCCTTGGCTGGTTTTCTTTTGTATTTGATGCATAGATTAATCATTCAAAGAAAAAGTTTTTCGTTTTTTTGCTTCTGGTTGGTGACCACGATGTGGCATTGATTGCCACGACGTGGTGGCGAGTCAGAGTGCATTCTCGGGTTTTTGGCTTATTTTTGACTTGGGATAATTACCAAAATTGTTTTTAATTAATAAAATCTGATTTTTATTGATTCCATGTAATTATCTTAGTCAAAATAAAATATTTTTATCATTTAATTAGATAATTATTTCCTTATTTGATAAGCCTTAATTATTTGAATTATTTGATCAATTATCTTGCATGAAATTGGATTAGGTCAAAATTAGATAATCACCAATTAATTGTTTAATTATTATTATTTGAATTTTGATCTAGATAGTTTTGAAATGTTTTCAAAACTTGCCCTCAAGTTTTGGAATTTAAATTTTTGATTAAAAGTTTAATTTTGAAACAATTAAATTCCAAACCCTAGAATTTTACAAGTTTAAAATTCACCCTATACTATTATAATATTATAAGAATAATTATTATATATGTATAAGATAAATGCTAGTCTTACCGCTAGTAGGACTCATTCACGAAGCCGATCTATAAGGGGGGTATAAGGTTATCGCATATAAAATGGTCGTTTAATGGATGTCCACTCTCACCCATCGCTTCCTTGATTGGTGGAGGTCGTTAGCCGAACGGGTAGGATAGGGCAACCTAATTCATCATTAAAAGTATAATGATTAATAAAGTAGCTAAATGTTTTTTATAAAATTCTCAATCTTAGTTACTTTAGGAAAAATGTGAATTTGATGTTATTCCATGGGATTACACTTTGTACCCTTTCTAAGACGTTAGTGGAGTGTGTGTGGTTAACCGACACACTAATTTGGCTCTAAGCAAAGGTGGAAAAGGGTGACTCGTTGTTTGTCATAGATCAATGGAGCGTGTGTGGCTAACCGGCACATTGATTAGGTGACTGTAACATCGAGGGCACCAAGTACATTCGCATGGTTATTCACACCTTGTTTGTGATCCTCGGTATCCCTGTCACAAACTTGAAGGGCATATCGAGATTTAAACATGCCATTTAAAAGTTCAATGAATCTCAAAAGATCTAGGAGTTTCAATACATTTAAAACTTAGCCGTTTTTGTTTTTCATGGCGGAAATTAGTGAATCGTCATTCACTTACCTTCAAATTATTTGCAATTTAAATTACGACATCCCTCTTTTAAGTTGTAAATAATGTTGTTGGATCCTAGCCCTAATTTCTCATTTGGGTGTTTAATTGGGGATTCTTCTAATCAAACTTTGTCTTTTTTCCTTTTCAGATGTCGAACTCAAACAACAACAACGCTTCAGGCTCAACCTCATCCGGCTCGTTCTCACTCACGAACTTGTGTGGGAGGGTGATCTTCGATGGGACCAATTTTAATGATTGGATCCGTAACATCCGAATGGTCACCCGCTACGAGGACAAGGAGTATGTCCTCGACAAGGAGCTGAAAGAGGTGAAGACAAACACTGCTACTCCCGAGGAGATTTCTGCCTTCGAGGCCCACGAGCGAGATGCTACGAAAGTCCATTGCAGCATGCTCGCGACAATGACTGCAGAACTCCAGAAGTCCTACGAGGACTACTATCTGTATGTAATGCATCGAGATTTGTTGGACCGGTACCACCAAAGTGCTAGGCAGGAAAGGTACGAGATCATCACTTCGATGATGACGTCCAAGATGAGGGACGGAGAGTCTGCCACCGCTCATCTGCAAAAAATGCAGAGGTATGTCGACCGCCTACTGAAGTAAAATGTTAACTTCGATGAAGAGCTAGCGATTGACATCATTCTTCATTCGTTGCCGCCCTGCTTCAACCAGTTTCGCATGACCTATCACATGAACAAAGAGGAGGCCAGCTTGAGCAAGCTTCAAGGCTTGTTGAGGACTGTTGAGAGCAACCTCAAGGACAAATCCGTTGCACAAACTCCCACTCCTACTGTTGCTCCCGTCTTGGCTATTGGGCAAGGAAAGGGTAAGAAGAGGAAGGCTCCTTCGAAGAGCCACCATAAGGGAAAGTCCCATGATGACACCTCTTCAAGTGGAACCAAGGCTGGTCCCGCTGCACCCACTTCAAACCCAAAGGATGCAGAGTGCTATCACTGCCACGACAAAGGGCACAGGAAAAGAAGTTGCCCGAAATATCTGCAAGATATCAAGGATGGAAAGATGAAGCCGTCCTATGCAGGTATTTACACTATTCAATCTAATGATTCATCACATGCTATTTCTTGGGTTCTCGATACAGGGTGTGGTTTTCACATTTGTTCTGATTTGCATGGCCTAAGAAGAAATAGAGATGTGGAGCATGGGATGATAAACTTGATCATAGGGAACATAAGAGCGTCACCTGTCACCAAGATTGGAGTTTACTCTTTAGTGCTTCGTAATGGATTAGGACTAGATTTGAATAATTGTTGCTATTCGCCAGAAATGGCAAGAAACATCATTTCTTTTCATGGTTTGTGTAGACAAGGATTTAGATATTCATTTGATAATGAAAAAGGTTATATTAGTGCTTATCTTAATGGTGTTTTCGATTTTGAAGCATTGCCTTGTAATGGAATATATGAAACTGTGATGGTTGTAGACAATTTAGGAAATGATGTGTTGTGTATCGATTCTTCCAATAGTTTGGACAAAGCATGCTTGTGGCATTGTCGTCTTGGACATGTCAACAAGAAACGCATAGCCCAACTCCAAAAGGATGGAGTGTTGGAGTCATTCGACCTTAGGGACGATGACGTGTGCGAGTCTTGTTTACTTGGAAAGATGACCAAGTCACCCTTCACTGGTACTTATGAAAGGGGTGAGGGTTTATTGGATCTCATACACACCGATGTGTGTGGGCCCTTTAGATCCACCACAAGGGATGCGAGCCGCTTCTATGTGACTTTCACCGATGATTATAGCAAATATGGGTATATCTACTTAATCAAGCACAAGTCAGAAACCTTTGAAAAGTTCAAAGAGTTTAAGCAGGAAGTGGAGAATCAGCTGGGCAGGAAAATCAAGATGCTTCGTTCCGATCGAGGTGGAGAGAACCCTTAGTCTTGAGTTCCACGACTACCTCAAGGAATGCGGAATAGTTTCGCAATTGACGCCACCTAGGACACCGCAGTTGAATGGTGTAGCTGAGAGGTGTAATCGAACTTTGCTAGACATGGTTCGTTCCATGATGAGTCATGCTTCGCTACCTATCTCATTCTGTGGGTATGCCTTAGAGACTGCCGCCCATATCCTTAACTTAGTCCCTACAAAGAAGGTTGCCAAAACACCTCACGAGATGTGGACAGGGAAAGCTCCCTCGTTAGCACATATCAAGGTTTGGGGTTGCGAGACTTTCGTAAGACGAGAGACTCACGACAAGCTTGTACCTCGTAGTGAGCGATATATTTTCATCAGCTACCCACAGAAGTGTTGGATTAGTGTCTAAGTCCATAACTATAATTGGTATGTACTTGACCCGACTCGGCATGGTCCATTTGGGTTGCATGGCATCGGAACATTTGGATAGACCGTTTATGAGGAAAAGACATTTTGTGACATATTAATATATTATAAGTTCTAATATATTAATATGAAATCATGTTATTTAATTAGTATTGATCAAGAATTAATTTGGACTTAATTTAGTGATCAAAAAGAGACTAATTAAATATATGGGGATTGATTGTGTAAATCATTCATTCTTATATATGTGGGCTTATGATCCAAGATTCCTTTATGTTGGGTTTAACCCATGTGGTGATCCATGGATACTTCATGGAGGTTAAAACCCATGGAGCATAAGGAATGGGTAAAGTCCTGAGTTACATGGTGTAACCCTAATAGCCACACTATATAAGAACCCCTTTAGTTCAAGAAATTGGCACTAGTGATACATATTTTGAGGGCTAGCCAATTTGAACATGTATGTCTTCTTCTCATGGTTATTCCAAGAGTTCATGATGTTGTGTGAACCATTTGAGGTGTCACACTTGGGGCACTAGGCTCTCAAGCTTCATGGAGTCAAGCAACAACAACAAGGTATGTATTCTATCTATTTTATTATCCCAGTATCAATGTTTTGGTATGCTAGTTAGGATAATACCTTGGATAATCATATTTGCATGTATAATAGAGAAACATAGATCCAAGGTATTTAGGGTTGCATGTACACTTAGGAGTGTTAGAATGCTCATAACCCAACAAGAAGTGAAGGGTTTTGAGCATTCTAACACTCCTATGGTGTACATGCAACCCTATAAACCTTGGATCTATGTTTTCTATATTATACATGCAAATATTTGATATTCCAAGGTTTCATCCTAACTAGCATAATATGAAGCAACTATGCTACAAGAATCTAGTAGAATGACATACCTTTTGATGTTGTAGCTTGATTCCATGGAGCTTAAGAGCCTATTGCCTCAAGTGTGACACCTCAAATGGTTCAAACAACACCACCAACAACTTGGAATAACTTGAGAGAGAAGTTCCTATGCTCAAATCGGCTAGCCCTCATGTGTACACACCTTAGTGCCAATTTCTTGAGCCATGGGGTCCTTATATATTGTGGCTATTAGGGTTACACCATGTAACTCATGTCTTTCCATATTCTTCATGCTCCATGGGTTAAAACCTCCATGGAGTATCCATGGCTTACTCCATGGGTTTAGCCCAACATGAAGAACTATGGATCATAAGCCTACATATATAAGAATGAATGATTTACACAATCAATCCCCATATATTTAATTAGTCTCCTTTTGATCACAAAATTAATTCCAAATTAATTCTGTATCAATACTAATTAAATAATATGATTTCATATTAATATATTAGAACTTATAATATATTAACAAATCATAAATATCCTTTTTCTCATAAAAGTCTATCCAAATTGTTCCGATGCCATGCAACCCAAATGGACCATGCCAAATCGGGTCAAGTACATACTAATTATCGTTATGGGCTTTGACACTAATCCAACAATCTCCCACTTGGATAAGTCTAAAACTATTATTGTGTATGACTCCAAAACCCGACTAGCAATCGTAGCTCTTAAAAGCCGATGTCCAACTCTGAACAAATCAATGACGAGTCCATTAGATAAGGGATCATATATTCCTCCATTATAGATATCATATGGACTGAGACATGGATTATAATCATTCTCTCTGTCCATTTGTTGTTTCCCGATTTCCGATTTATGACGACCGAATAATTGAACAAATCAAATCAGTCCAAGCTTAGCCAAGCACTTCGGGGTGTCATCACTAAATCATCGAGGGACCCACAAATATCGCTTTTATCCCTTCAAGGGTAAAAGGAATGGATAAATTTCGACTCATATGCTTGTTCTACTACTTGTTGAATCATACACAAATGCATGTTTTATAACATCGAGTTACCAATACGTTTTCATACAATCAATGTATAACCAACTCATAGTCAACAACTCATATCTCTAGGTTTGAATAATATAAGATATTATCGTCTCATGATCACTCATGATAAAATCCATGAAGTGAGTCAAATGAGCGTGGGTTTAATCCAATACTCAGAACTTATGAGCACTCATGAATGTTGCAACAACTCTTGCTATGTCTACTACCTTGGACATCTACAAACCAGCTTCATGACAGTCTTGATTCATATCTACTTCCAAAATATGACATAATGTGGATGGTTTGAATAACTTAGTCATCCAGGAAGAACGACCTAGTTATTCTGGAAGTCAAAACATGCAAAGTGAAACACAAGAATAATCGAATCCAATATGGTCTCAGAACTTATGAATATAAATAGAACACCTTTTATTTATCACCATGTTGACTACACATTATTCATTGCATACTGTTTCAAACTATCAATTTTATACTTGAATTAAAACAATAGTTGTCCTATGCTCCGAGCATGTACACTATGTTTTCTAAACACTAGCCATGCCATACACCAAGTATGCACACTATGTTTTTCCAAACATTAGTTATGCCATACACCAAGTATGCACACTAAGTTTGTCTATGATCTTTACTTTGTGAAATAGATCGATTGAACATAATTCCAATGATTCTCATTTCACAGTCCTAAATCCTTACCACAAATGCAAGAATTCCAAATTCCTGCCATTTACCTAAATCTGTTAGATTCTAAACTTATATGCATTGATCCTCTCGTAATGACTATGAACACATTCACAAAGACTTGGCAACAGACATTATAGAGTATTCCAATGAAGATCATTCCATGGAAACGAAGTCTCAAATTCAAAGTACATTGCTTTGAACATCCTTCTTGCATTAAGTTTCCTAATCTTATACAGATTTAATGAATAACTTCCACCTATGGGAATATTTCCATATTCTCATTTTGACTATCACTTCTGACCAAGAGTTGCCTCTTTTCAGAATATGTCAATATGGTCCTCTCCAAACATTAACACTATACTTCCAACTGTCCCTGAGCAACCAATCTTTGGTAAACCTTAGATTGTCCACGACAATTGCTTAATCAAATTAGTAATATCTAGTTCTAGTACTTTTTCCCTCTTAATGCTCTAGGCATTTGGAAAAAATTAGAACAGATGAATATTATAGCACACGTAATCGATCCTATATCCGAAGCATATGGGACACGATTCATGATGTATCACATAAAGACATGATACTAGACCAGTCTTTTGCTATAATACTTCTATTTCTATTTGTCATGTTCTCATAATTCAGATTATGAAAAGGGATGTCGTAATCATAATCGAATTTTAGAACGCAAATAATGTTCCCATATATAGAATTTCCTTATGTTGAGTCATTCCAACATAACATTCATATATATACTTGACTAAATTTGATTAAAATCTCACGATCTAAGCTTTTAGATTTGAACTGAAGTACAATTTCATCTCCCTTAATTATAGCAAAACATCTTTTCCCAATTGAAACTTTTTGTTTTCTATAATTAACATTGCTAACTTGCAACACTTATTATAATTATCATGCTCCCACTAACATGATGATTATTAGCATAACACTTATGCTCCCACTAGCTTTGACATGTACTCAGAAATCAGCTGGACTTCTAGAAATCAATACTTTATTGACTTTCTTACCAAAGTTCAGATTTCTGATACAAGATGCTTTGATAAAACTCTATCAAAATCATACACCTTTCCTTAGATAGCACACATGTGTGTCTAAACAATTTCAGAATTATGAAAAGGGATGTCGTAATCACAGTCTCAATTGTTTAGACCTTTTCCATTCCTCACAAGTCCATGTTAGTGTTTCGGTTAGCCACACACGCTCCACTAACAATTTTGAGAATGCAAATATCACAATTGCTATCTACTTAAAATCTACTTAGTGAAAGCGTTTCCTCACCATCATTTTCATGAATCGGAGAGAAACCTTATGAAACTTAGATTTGATGGTGTATTTGTTCATATCCATGTGAATTTGTCAAAACCATAATCACAAGACAAGGTTAGTGACAAATCCAAACTCATATGGATTGATCTTGTGCAGTCTTAACTTCTTGCCACCTGGTAGCACAAGGGCCTGCCATTGCTTCCAAGTTGTTATGTAACCAATTGAGAACTCTCAGAACTCATATGCAAAGTTAACTTTAACTTGAATGGGCACAGAAATAGGAATATGTCAACACGATAGGTTATAAACCTCACGTCGTGTGCTAGTGATAAACTACAGGTTTTTATTCTTGATTAGACTCTTTCAAGATCTTTTAGACTCCCACTGTCCTCTTGACATATAAGACTCACTTGCCAAATATTCAAGAGATAGTGCGGATTCTTTATCAAGACAAACACTTCACACAATTGGCCTTAGTTGGTATTTGTTTTATCCAAAACATCACCACTTACCAATTTCAAATGTACAAGAGTAGGACACATTTTACTCTTACATTTGACAAGTGTTATAAACCTTTCTTTAAGATATGTCACTCAAGTTACAATCTTGGAGTATGACTCTAAGAATTGTTTTGGAATGAAGTATGACTCATCTTCTTGATTTAACCATTTCAACAATTCATGACTCCTCTTCTTAGCCATAAGAATGCACTAAGATGTCATTAGAGGATGAATTGTGATATGGTCTCACAATCATTAATATGATCATAAAACATGATACTAAAGTACTCTCCGATCTTTTCAGATTTGAGAACATTTTATCTTTCTGTCTAATTTGATTCTTCTCATTCGTTCTGTCATACATTGAAACTTTTCCAATTTTTCAGAATTATACTTAAACTTGTAAGTATAACCATATTTACTAAACTTTAGTAAATCATGACAAATAGTCTTATCGATCTTTTGTGGTGGACTTGACCAGTGCACAAGAATGTGTACTCGATCCCTTTAGTCCTTCACTTGACTCACATATACATGTGATCAAGGAATTAGTCTTAATTTTCTAAAGATGAAAATTCTCATTCATCATACTATACAACTTGCATGATTCCAAGTTTCTATCCAACTGAAAACTTGGGTGATGAGAATCTTTCCTTATTTGGTAAATTTAGACACTACCACAAATGAAAGAATCAAATTCACATTTCCATTATTGCTAGAAACATACAAACATCAATTTTTCATAAATGTCATTGCAAGGAGATACAATAAAATAAAACAAAATTTTTATTTATTTATCAGATGCGGAAATTTTTTTTCCTTACAATGCAACTTAAAATGAAAACTATGCTATTACATATTTTCTAGCAATCTATCATAACTCCTAAGAAGTAGCTCAAGAATCCGGTCTTCGAACCATGCGATTGAAATCCATCTTCGCGATCAGATTCAACATACTCTTCTTTTAAGCTTCCTTCCCTTTGCTTGATCCTTCCATACATCAAAATGTATTAGGAATCTTCAAATAGGAACTTAATTGAGTTAGATAGTGGACTTACCTGAACCAGAGTCAAACTTTTTGACTAGACCTTCTCTCAGATCTTTCAGGTAGTTAAGGCAGTTTCGCAACCAATGCTCCTTCCTTTGGCAACATAAACATATGGACCCTTTAGGAATGGCACACAGGACTATCTCAGACTTAGCCTTTCTCTTTACCATTTGGTCAACCGATTTGACTATGGCCGATCCCTTTCCATTAGGAAGAAAAAGCTTTTCTAGATATCCAATGTTACCAATTGTCAATGTCCATGGTAGTTTGGGAAGTTGATCTACTAATCAAATTTGTTTTACCAGAGCTCCAAATCATTGCTGATTCAGCAGCACCAAGCAAATAGATAAGATCATTATGGTCATGTCATAGTCTGTTGCATAGTAGTCCCAAAGGAACTCACTGTGTGACTTAGAAATTGATTGAACAACCAACTTTCTCAAGACTTTGACACCCAACTCTCCCAACTTGTCAATATGTGAGCACACATACACCTTTCTTGCCAATAGGGCTTGAGTGACTTTGAACTATTCAAGAACTTGTGGGTTAGGGAGAATAATTGGAGGAGGTGGAGGAAGAGAAGTATGATTTCCATTATCCAACAACGGAACATCATCTTCATTAGCAAAAGCTTGTTCCAAGAGATTTGGGAAGATCATAATTGTCTAAACCAGACACCTTTTGGGAGATATTCAAGATAGTTGATTTAAAGTCCTTAATATAACACCCAATTTGAAATATTAAGGCTAGGACCCAACACAATATTTTATAACTTGGAAGAGGGATGCCGTAATCCAAGCTATAGAATATTTGAAGGTAGGCGAATGACGATTCACCAATTTCCACCATGAAAAACGAAATAATTTATTAGGTTTTAATTGGATTTGAAACTCCTAGATCTTTTGAGATTCATTGAACTTTTCAATGGCATGTTTCAATCTCGATTGTGCCCTCTCAAATTTTGTGACTGGGATGTCGAGGATCACAAAACAAGGTGTGAATAACCATGCAAATATACTTGGTACCCTTAATATTTATCACTTAATCGATGTGTCGGTTAACCACACGTGCTCCACCGATCCTATGATAAACATTAAGTTACCCTTTGCATACCTTGTTAAATCCACGTTAGTGTGCCGGTTAACCACACACTCTCCACTAATGATTTAAGCAAAGTGCAAAGTGTAATTTCATGGGTTAGCACCAAATTCACATTTTCCTAAAGTAACTACGATTGGGAATTTATAAAAGGTTTAGTTACTTTATATTTATCATTATACTTATAATGAAGGGAGAATTATAGTCATTGTCCTACCTGTTCGGCTAACGACCCTCCACCAATCAAGGAAGCGGTGGGTGAGAGTGGACACCCATTAAACTGCCATTTTATAGGCAGTAACCTTATACCCCCCTTATAGACCGGCTTCGTGAATGAGGCGTACTAACGGTAACATTGACTTTGTTCTTATACGCACACACACACACACACACACACACACACACATATATATATATATATATATATATATATATATATATATTAACTTCTAATACTATAAAGTATAAGGGTTGAATTTTAACCTTTAAAATTCTAAGGGTTTAACTTGGAATTAAAGTATTCATGAGGGGAAACTTTACAAATTCCAAAACGTGAGGGCAAGTTTTGAACTATTCAAAAACTTTTGGATTTTCATAACTTATGAGTTTAATTAAGGTTTTAAAACTTTAATGAAGAGACTCTTGAACATCCATAACTTGAGGACAAATTATGGAGTTCATAAAACAAAAAGACTCTTCAATTTTGTAACCTATGCATTTTAATGAATCTTTAAAAGAAATGACTTTTGGTAATCCATAACTTGAGGACAAATTATGGACTCCATTAAAATACATTTAAATCAAGAATTAACTAACAAACAATTTTGCAATCAATTCCTATGATCTACCAAAACTCATAAGTGTATGAACAATCATATCAACAATTTCAAGGAATACATAAACACACATAAAACTTGAAATTTTGATAACAACCTTGAAATTGGTTTACCATAATCATTACCACATCAAAAACAGGTTTTATAAGTCCAAAACAGTTTAAGGTAATGATTCTAGACCAATTCCAGCCTTAAAACTCGAAGATATGCTGTCAGGGGGTCCAAATCGTCGAGTGCATGAACCAACTCGACGACTTGGATGAATTTAGGCATGGACTCGTCGAGTCCCTTAATGGACTCGGCGAGTCAGCTGTCCAGACAGCATATAAACTTCGATTTTCAACAATTTGCATCAAGTATAAAAGAAAACAAGCCTAGGCTTTGATACCACTGAAGGGTTTGAGCATTCTAACACTCCTATGGTGTACATGCAACCCTATAAACCTTGGATCTATGTTTTCTCTATTATACATGCAAATATTTGATATTCCAAGGTTTCATCCTAACTAGCATAATATGAAGCAACTATACTACAAGAATCTAGTAGAATGACATACCTTTTGATGTTGTAGCTTGATTCCATGGAGCTTAAGAGCCTAGTGCCTCAAGTGTGACACCTCAAATAGTTCACACAACACCACCAACAACTTGGAATAACTTGAGAGAGAAGTTCTTATGCTCAAATCGGCTAGCCCTCATGTGTACACACCTTAGTGCCAATTTCTTGAGCCATGGGGTCCTTATATATTGTGGCTATTAGGGTTACACCATGTAACTCATGTCTTTCCATATTCTTCGTGCTCCATGGGTTAAAACCTCAATGGAGTATCCATGGGTTACTCCATGGGTTTAGCCCAACATGAAGAACTATGGATCATAAGCCTACATATATAAGAATGAATGATTTACACAATCAATCCCCATATATTTAATTAGTCTCCTTTTGATCACAAAATTAATTCCAAATTAATTCTTGATCAATACTAATTAAATAATATGATTTCATATTAATATATTAGAACTTATAATATATTAACAAATCATAAATATCCTTTTTCTCACAAAAGTCTATCTAAATTATTCCGATGCCATGCAACCCAAATGGACCATGCCAAATCGGGTCAAGTACAAACCAATTATAGTTATGGGCTTAGACACTAATCTAACAAGAAGTCCTTTGGATATCTCTTTTATAGTCCGAGTGATAGTGTTGTCTTCGTTGCGAGGAGAGGGGTTTTCTGAGAACGAGAACTCATAAGCCAAGGGGACAGTGGGAGGCAAATCAATCTTGAAGAGCTTCAAGAATCGAACGATGAAGGAACCTCTGACACTGGCACTCAACTTGAGGAGGAAACTCATGTTAAACCGATTGACGAGTCCTTGCCCCTTAGACGTTCCAATAGAGTTAGTGTTCCTCCTGTGTTATATGGTTTTCATATAACAAGTGAGGGTGATATGTTTATTAATGACAGTACACTGATAAATTTGAATGAACATAATAGCTACAAGGAAGCCATGGCAGGCCTGGAGTCTGCGAAATGGAAATAGGCTATGGACAGCGAGATTCAGTCCATGTATGACAACCAAGTTTGGAATTTGGTTGACAATGTACCAGGTCGTAAGATGGTCGGGTGCAAGTGGATCTTCAAGAAGAAGACCGACATGGATGGGAAGGTACACACTTATAAGGCGTGATTGGTTGCGAAGGGCTTTACTTAAACTCCTGGAGTTGACTATAATCAGACCTTCTCACAGGTTGCGAAGATAAAGTCTATTAGGGTGATGCTAGCCATTGCTGCATTTCATGACTATGAAATATGGCAGATGGACGTCAAACCCGCTTTCCTTAATGGGAAGTTGGCTGAGGATGTTTACATGAGCCAGCCAGAGGGTTTTGTCGAAGAAAAGCATCCTAATAAAGCGTGTAAGCTTGAGAAATCCATTTATGGATTGAAACAAGCGTGTCGCATATGGAATCTTTGTTTCGACGAGAAAGTCAAAGAGTTTGGCTTCCTGTGAAGCGAGGATGAATCATGTGTATATGTCAAAGCCAGTGGGAGTATACTTAGCTTTCTCGTATTATATGTCGATGACATACTACTCATAAGAAACGACATCCCGACCCTGCAGGAGGTTAAGTCCTGGCTTGGGAAGTGTTTCGCTATGAAGGACCTCGGAGAGGCTGCCTATATTCTGGGAATAAGGTTAGTGAGAAACATGAGTAAAAGACTAATAGGACTTAGTCAGAATATTTACTTGGACAAGGTACTAAAACGTTTTAGTATGGAGAATTCCAAGAAAGGGGAGTTACCGATCCAAAGTAATGCCAGGTTGAGTAAGACTCAAAGTCCGAGTACCGAGGTCGAGATAGCAGAGATGAGCCGAGTACCTTACGCTTCCGCAGTTGGCTCGATCATGTATGCTATAACTTGTACTCACCCTGATGTGGCCTTCGCTTTGAGCATGGTCAACAGATATCAAGGGAACCCTGGCAAGGCACATTGGACCGCAGTCAAGAATATTCTTAAGTACCTTCGGAGGACCAAGGAATTGTTTCTAATCCTAGGTGGGAGTGATGAATTAAGGGTGCGAGAGTATAGTGACGCCAGTTTTCAGACCGACCGAGACAACTACCGTTCTCAGTCGGGCTGGGTCTTTACCCTGAATGGAGGAGCAGTAATTTGGAAAAGTTCCAAGCAGGAGACCGTAGCTGATTCAACATGCGAATCAGGATACATAGCGGCGAGCGAAGCGTCAAAGGAGGCAATATGGTTGAAGAACTTCATTGGAGACCTTAGAGTTGTGCCAGCCATAAAGGAGCCCATGGAAATTTTCTGTGATAATGAAGGAGCGGTTTAGATAGGCGTTTGAACCCGCCAAGAAGCCACCGAAAAAAGGATTCCGAGATCTCCGATGAACCTAGGATTTAAAAAAAAAAAAAAAAAAAAACCCACGTCTTGGTGACATACATTATTATGTCACAAACACAAAATGGTTCTTTTGTCAAATATGTATTTTTAACATAATTAATTATTTTTATATTTTAATAACATAATAATGAAAGTTGATTTCTAATACAAAATTGAAGGAAAAAAAAAGGATAGAATATGTAGCATAATATTAGCTGTTAAAAAAATCCAATTTGTGAAAACTTATTTTTACAACTTAAAATTACATAGAAATATATATATATATATATATATATATATATATATATATATATATATATATATATATATATATTAGCTATAGGATTTAAATCAATGTTGAATTTGGATTTATGATATAAACAAGTAGTTGTTATTGTAAATGTTAAATACAACATCCTATACTTCGTAAAATCTTTAATGTTGCTTCTTTTTATTGATTGTGTTTTTTGTTTACACACTATTCAAATTTATATTCTCTTTTATAAATCATCTACTATAATAAGTGAATATTCATTTTGTCACATGTCAATCTCTCATGATTTTTGACATTTGTCATTTTACGATATTTTTGAAATACATAATATCCATATGTCCATTTCTGGTTTTTTTAATTTTTTAAAATTAAAAAGACACATCATACTTATATTTAAATATGTAAAGTATTATAGAAAATCATAAATTATAGAAAAATGTCATTTTTCAAAATGCATAAGAATGTGACATGTGTCAAAAATGATTTTTCATTTATTAGAATATTAGATGTAAAACTCATATATTACATGACTTAATTAAAAAAAGATTAGATATCAAAGTGTAAACTATAAATATTTTTTAAAATAAAATTTTGAAATAATGAATGAAAAATGTATTAATTTTTCTAATTAAGACATTTTCATTCATTACTTCAAAATTTTATTTTAAAAAATATTTATAGTTTATACTTTGATATTTAATCTTTTTTTTAACTAACTCACATAATATATGAGTTTTAAACCTAATACTCTAATAGATGAAAATCATTTTTGACACATGTCACATTTTTATGCATTTTGAAAAATGTCATTTTTCTATAATTTATGATTTTTTATTTTCATTATAAGAGTTACACATGTAATTTCTTGTAATTTCATATTTAAATTTAATCTTATTTTAATCCCTACAATTAAGCATCATAATTTGAATTCTTTTGGATTCTTTTCGACTTTGATACGAAACATCCATAAAACTGACAATAATTAATATCAAATCAACAAGAAATCTGGAATAAATTATCTTCAAATTTGAATCGAATTCATAACCGGCTTTCTTCAACTTCATATATTTAGAAACGCATTGGATTACAAATTTAATCTAAAAAAAAAGGTAATCATCGTTCCTTCTCTCCCTCATATTATCAATGTCTCTGACAATCGTCTGCTTTCCATTCACTATTTTTGGTGCTTAGTTATTTTTGGTGCTTTCCATTCACTATTTTTGGTGCTTAGTTATTGTTGGTACTCTACCCAAAAATATAAAAACATTCATCGGGTGTTATCATGTTCTTTACTAAAATTAGGAATAGTTTCTTTAGTTTTTGTTACTGAATCGACCAACATAGTCTCTTATGGTAGTGGATGCAGCTATGGCATATATGAGGTATGAAGTTTTTGTTTGAGTTGAGTTTTTATTTTCTTTATTATACACAACTGATGATACAAAACATCGATTACATACCTAAACATAGATTTCTAATTTATGATGGCCAATTTCTTTTGAATTAATTTGATATGCTAAAGTTAATGGGCATGCAATAAATCATTCATTTTTCAACCTTTGAACTAATTTGCAATAAATAAGAAAATAAATTCAATCATCTTGGTAACTGATCACCTAAATATCAGAAAATCACATTTTATTCATCCATAAATCATTCTTTTGATGATTGGCATATCTCTACACCCTAGACATCACCCCACTAGGATTAAAATTGAGGAAGAAGACAATTTTAAAAACTTTTGTCCAATAAATTAGGTATGTTTCTGAATTGATGTGAGTGTCCCATAATTTAGGAACTAAATTTATTCCTCAATATCTTTATTTATAGTATTATGACTCCAATTCTATTTTTTCCGTTCTTCTTCGTATTTTCATCATTTGCGCCTCCATTTGTTGTTGCTATTGTAACAAGGCCACTGGCGGGTTTATCATGTCCATCTGTTTTAGTATTTTGATCAGATGTATTGGATTCGAAATTTTTTCGTTCATGGTCATTTATGGTTGTGTAGATGTCGTTACCCTTAAAGCTAATGGAGACCCTGTTGACATGAAGAAAATTGACCAAGATAAGGTATTTTGTGTCGACTCTTTATTCCAAAATTTAAAATTGTTGTTCTTATCCTTTTTACCTTTTCATTTTGTGCCAGAGTTATCAGTTACTTTGATTTCATGTTGCTTATATTCATTTATTATGTTGTCCTTGGTGACAACATGGCTCTTTCTTACATAAGTCGTTTTCTTCCTAAGGATGAACAAGGGGTGGAACGAAGTTTAATGAGTAGAAACTAAAACAGGAAGAAAAAGGAGACTGGCCCTTTGTTTATTTAAGGATACTTAATTTGTCTCAAGGTAATGTTGTTCTATCATTTCACTCGTCAATGTTGTATGCCTAGATATTTATTGGAAGTTGTTAAAACTAGGAGCACTACAAAAAAACTAACCTTTAGCGGCAACAAAAATCGTCGCAATTGATCACGCCTGTCGTCGCTAAAGGTATTAGCGACGACATGTCGTCGCTAAAGCATCACTACAATTGGCTCGTAGCTAATAGCCCCCTGTCGTCTCTAATATTGTCGTCTCTAATACATGTTGTCCCTAATACACCAATGTCGTCGCAAAAAACGTCGTCTCTATTAATGTTCCGGCTACCGGCCGGGGTATTTCCGGCGAATCTACCCGGTGGTCTGCGTCGTCGCAATTGATCATAGTCGTCCCTAAAGGCGTCGCTGCTAATGTTTTTTTTTTAATTTTTTTTTGAGAAAAAACATATTTTTTATAATATTAATTTATATATATTACAAAATGGAGTTTTGATAAAAATACATAAATAAATACATACCACATTATATAAAAACATCAAACATACCATATTCCATAAAATATCTAATAAATCTCAAACATACATCTAATATATATCATACATAAACTATTTTCCAAATCCAAAATAACATCCTCCATATCATAAAACAAGAAATACTAGTTGTCTTCGTCTTCCCCATCGTCCCCCCCATCGTTGTTTTCCTCGTTGACTTGGTTTTTAAACGAGCGAATAATGTCTCCAGTGGCCGTCACAAATGCCGAGTTTTGAAGAAAAACATTCACATCAACATCCTACAATTAAGTCACAAACACATTAAGTCATGAACAATTCAACAAACTATCAAACCATCAAAGCACCAAATGAATTAAGTCGTTAACAATTTACCAAACTATTAAACGGCTAAATCAATTAAGTCTTTAACAATTTAACAAACTACCGAGCTACAAAAAATTACTACAAATACATTAAGTTCTTAACAATATAACAAAGCAACCAAATTTTTTAAAAATTTAACAAGTACCTGTGTTGGTTGCGATGCTTGTGACTGTGACTGCCATTGGGATGGAGCACTTGTACCCGCAGCTGAAGAAGCTTTAGGCCCAATGCCCCTCACATGCCCCCTTCGAGTACCCAACACCTTCTCAAATATTGCGATCCAATCAATGGTGTCTGGATCACCACCAGAGTCGGCTATGTGATGAGTCTGTAGAGCAACCTCAGCAACTAAGGCATTCTGTATTTCACAAAGATTGTTAATATACGTTAAAACTAACACAAAA